>NC_081831.1:22819240-24271987 GCF_030867095.1 Alligator mississippiensis
CCTACAGGCTGGGGAACTCCCTTCTCATCAGCACAGAGGCAGAAAAGGATATTGGATTCATTATAGACTCCAAGATGAACATAGGCCATCAGTGTGGGGACTCAGTCAGGAAGGCTAACTGCACCTTACCATGCATCCACAGATGCATCACAAGCAGGTCGAAGGAGATGATCCTCCCCCTCTATATGACACTGGTCAGGCCGCAGTTGGAGTACTGCGTCCAGTTCTGGGCGCCGCACTTCAGGGGGGATGTGGACAGCATCGATAGGGTCCAGAGGAGAGCCACTCGCAGGATCAGGGGGCAGCAAGGCAGGCCCTACGAGGAGAGGCTGTAAGACCTGAACCTGTTCATCCTCCACAAGAGAAGGCTGAGTAGGGATCTGGTGGCTGTCTATAAACTGGCCAAGGGAGACCAGCAGGCAATAGGAGAGTCCCTGTTCCCCTGAGCACTACTGGGAGTAACAGGGAATAATGGCCATAAGTTGAAGGAGAGTAGATTCAGGCTAGATATCAGGAGGCACTACTTCACAGTCAGGGCGACTAGGATCTGGAACCAACTTCCAAGGGAAATGGTGCTTGCTCCTACCTTGGGGGTCTTCAAAAGGAGGCTAGATAGACATCTTCCTGGAGTCGTTTGACCCCAGCATCCTTTCCTGCCCGTGGCAGGGTCTCGGACTTGATCTGCTCAGGTCCCTTCCGACCCTACCAACTATGAAACTTGTCCCCCTGATGGGGCTGGTCCTGGGTGGGGCAAGGGGGGGCAGGTCAGGGCTAGAAATAACAGGGAACCCCAATGCAGCTGGCTCTGGGGTGAGGCACTGGGGGCTGGGTATACCAAGGATTCTGCAATGCAGCTGGCTCTGAGAGGAAGCACCAGGAGCTGAGTATATGAAGGACTCCGTAATGCAGCTAGCTTTGTGGGGGTGCTAGTGGCTGGGTATAACAGGCTCCCTGATATGGCTGGCTCCGGGGTGGGGGGGATGCCAGGAGCCAGGTATAACAGGGATCCTTTCTGCAGCTGGCTAGGGGGGACAGTGCCAGGAGCTGGATATAACATGAGCTCATTGATACGGCTAGCTCTGAGGGAAGCACACCAGGGGCTGAGTATAACGGAGGCATATGATGTGACTGGCTCTGGGGCAGGCAGCAGGACCTGGATATAGCAGGACTCCCTAGTATAGCTGGCTCTGGGGGTGGCACAGGATCGTACCGGCCTCAACGACGTGGTCCATGGTGGGGAAGCGCTTGAAGACAGCGGTGCTGACGGAGCGCAGGATGAGCACACCAGCCAGACTGCCATAGCGCATAAGTGTGCGGCGTAGCAACCGGCCCCGTTCATCACGCCCATGCACACTGCCTGCGATGGCACACATCAGCCGGTCGGGCATTGGCAGACTTGTGTACTGGCTCCACCACCTTGTCACCACCAGCGTCACATAGAACCCTAGGGAGTGGGGGAGAGGCAGTTGGCTCTGGGGTGGGTCATCAGGGGCTGGGTATAACAGATGCAGCCACCTGTGGGGTGGGGCATTGGGGCTGGTTACACAGGGGCCTTTCACCTGGCACTGAGATGCAGCTGGCTCTGAGCTGGGGCATCAGAGGCTGGGTATAACAAGGACCTGTCACCCAGTGTGGAGCTGCAGCTGGCTCTGGGGTGGGGCACACTGGGAGTTGCACATACAAGGTCCTTTCACCTGGTAAAGATGCAGCCATCTCTGGGGTGTGGCACTGGAATGGACAGAACTGTCACCCTGTCTGGAGATGCAGCTGGTTCTGGGGTGGGGCATGTTGGCAGCATGTTGGCACCCAGCACTAGGCTGCCTCTGAAGTAGGGTACCAGGGCTGTGTCTTATAGGGACCCAGGGTTGTGGGGGCAGGAGTCTCACCCAGCACGAAGGAGACAGGAATGAGGTTGGCGTACTGGTCACAGTAAATCACCAGCTTTTCAAAGGAGCGTTTCTGATCCTCTGCCAAGACGAAGCTGGGAGCAGATATGCAAAGGAAGAAGCACTTGTGCAAGGCTGTTCAAAGAGCTGGGGCTGATGCTCTTGCACAGGACTCGAGCCTGCTCCCAGTGGGGGTCATGCAGAGCGCATGCATCCCTGCATGATAGTCAGGACACTCACATGTGTACAAGTGCTTGCTTGGAGTCACGCAAGCGCAGGCATTCATGCATGGGGGTGCAAAGAGCCTGCATGCCTTCATGCATAGGGTTGGGGCATGTGTACGAAGAGTCATGTATACTTGTGCAACAGGTCAAGCATGTGCATGTGCATGCAAAGAGTCACAAGTATGTGCAGGAGTCTTCACACCTCTACTTGTGCTCAGGCCTAGCATGTGCACACACGTGCAAAGGGGCCACAGGTATCTGAGCAAGGGGTTACATACCCCTACTCAAAAATAGGCCTGGTGAACACACACATGTGCAAAGGGACAATTTTCCATGCAAGGGGGGACACCCAACCCTCCTCCTGCATGGCCCTGGTGTCTGCACACGTATGCAGATGGCCACCGAGTTCTGTGCAAGTGATTTCATGCCCCTACTCACAAATAGGCCTGGCATGCGCATGCACACGTGTGCAAAGGGGTCCAGATCCCTGTGTGAGGAGAGATACCCACCCCTCCTCACATGTAAGCTTGATGTGTGCGCAAAAGCCACATATCCCTGGTACAAGGTGGGTTTCTTACCCCTCCTCAGGCTGGGGCCCAGTGTGTGCTCACCCACACATGCGAGAGAGTGGGGGGAGGGGACTCACCGATAGGTAAGGCTGAGGCCCAGGTAGGCGATGAGGAAGATGAGGAACTCACGGTACAGCAGCTTGTAGATGCTGCCGCGCCACAGCCCCAGCAGCTGGTAGAAGCCGCAGAAGCGGGCATTGGCCACACGGGCTGTGTAGGTCACTGTCATGGCTGGGGGTGGGACCTGGAGGCAAAGGGGGCGCTGTTGGGTGGGGGCAGGAGTAAGGGTGGGGCCTAACTCCCTACCTGGCCATTGGACCTACTGGATGTGGGGGGCAGGGCCTGGGGGCAAGGGGGCAGAGCTGTGGGAGTCAGCAGCCTTATACCTGTCCCCTCACCCCATTGTCCCCTGGGACTGGTCCCCCTCCCATAGTGTATGGGCAATGTCACTGGCATGGTTGGGGGGGAACCCTAGTGGCACATGGGGATGGGATCTGCCCTGGCACCTACCCCTCTGGCCCTGTTCCTTCCAACAACGCCCCCTTCTGGGTTGCGTCCCTGCCCCATAACACCCTTTGTATGAGGGGCGGGGTTTGGGGGCAAGGGGGTGGGATTGTGCTAGGCCTGGCCCCCCCCACTGGGATATGCCCATCATGGCACCCCTGTGTGCGTGGAGGTGGGGAGGCAACAGCCACTTCCCATGCTATAGTTTTGCAGGAGGGGCCTCACTCCCCTGCCCCACTCAATGTCCAGCTTCCCCACCCCAGCAATTACTCCCCCAAATCAGGCCTGACCCAGGCCCCAGACACAGTGTGTGTTGGTGGGGGGACGGACGGACCTTAGGAGATGCAGTGGTGGATCTAGGGGTGCAGTACTTCAAGAGGGATGTGGATAACCTTGAGAAGTTCCAGAGGAGGGCCACTCATATGGTTAAAAGCCTGCAGGTAAGGTCCTATGAGGAGAGATTGAGGGACCTGGATCCCTTCAGCCTCTGTAAGAGAAGTCTGAGAGAGGATCTGGTGGCCATCTACCAATTCATTTGGGAGGGTGGGGGGGTGCAGCAAGGGATACTCTGTTTATCAGGGCACCCCTTGGAGTAACTAGAAACAATGGCCACAACCTGAGAGAACAGATTTAAATTAGACATCAGGAAGAACTTCTTCATGGTAAGGGTTACCAGAATTTGGAAGGGGCTTCCAAGGGAAGTGGTGCTCTCCCCTCCCTTAGGGGTCTTTAAGAGGAGACTGGACAAACACCTGGCTGGGGTCATCTGACCCCAGCACTCTCCTGCCCAGGGCAGGGGATCAGACTCAATGATCTACTAAGGTCCCTTCTGACCCCTATAATCTATTAAATCTATGAAGTAGGGTATCTAGGGCTATCCTTAGGGGCAGTAGCAGATCTAGTGGGGGGGGGGTAGAGGCAGTATAGGGGATCTGGCAGAGGTGGGGGCAAGCAGGGGATCTGGGGGACTGTGGAGGGGCTCAGGGACCCTGTCTGGGGGCTGTGTCAAGGTTTTACCCCAGTGCCTGGGAGCTGAAGGGAGTAGGATAGAATTGGGGAGCTCCAGCCCTACCCCCCTCACCCCAGGGCAGGTGCAAAAGGTGTCCCCACCCCCAAGCCTGGGAAGACCCACCACTCACCTGACAGGTCTGGGATGGTTGTGGAGAGGCTGGAGGTGGAAGGAGCCCAGCGGCTGCTTAAATAGCCCTGGGCAGGGCTGGGGCTGTGTGGCAGGGAGGGGCGGCAGCCTGGGTTCTCTCCCAGTCCCTCTCTCACGTGGGCTGTGGTGGGGAGGGGGAAGGGGAGACGTCCCAAACACATACCAGGCAAAGGCCCCAGCCCAGGGCCCAGCCGGCACCTTTATGATGCTAAAGACCCACCAAGACTGAGATAACAGCAGGGTGGGGCCCGGCAGCTAGGTTCTCTGGCTGACCTGGGAGCCAGGGGTCTCCAGCCATGAGGGGGACGCACAAGGGTTAGAGAAGGGAACCCAAACACCTGGGTTTTCTCCAGCTCTGGGAGAGAAGTTGAGTCTGGTGGGTTGGAGCAGAGGAGCCTGGGTGCCCAGACTCCTGGATTCTCTAGGAGGGAATAGGGGGTGGGAAAGTGAAAGCAGAGGGTCTGGGAGTCTGGATGCCTGGGTTCCCTCACAGTGCGGGAAGAGGGGAGGCAGAGTGGGATCGAGGGTGGCCAGGTGCCAGTGCACCTGGGTCCTGTCCTTGCTGCAGGGCAGTGAGATGAGGTTGCCTTGGGAACAGCAATCCCTGGCATCTAGGTTCAGCTGGGGCCGTGGAAACACCCCCCCACTATGGGTCCTCTCCTCCAGCCCAGGTCCACAGTTGTGTTGGAGTTGTTGGGGGCCTGCAGCTGTTTGCAGGGAGAGAACCCAGCCTGCTAAGTCCAGAACCAGAAAGGAACCCAGGCATCCTAGCCCACAACCTCCCCTTCCAACCCACCAGACCTCAGCACCTTCCCCTGGCTGGGGTACAAGACAGAAATCCAGGCTCCTAGCTCTGCTTAATGGTCCCACCTGACTAGCCCCCACTCCCCTCCCAGAGCAGGGAGAAGCCAGGCTTGGGGGCTCCTAGGCCCCACCTGCTCTAACCCCCCAGCCCCGACTCCCCTCCCAGAGCTAGAGAGAACCCAGGCACCCTCTCCCCTGCTCCCATTAGACCCCCACGCCTCTCCTGGGATAGGCCAGCAGGTGTATGCATGGGCACTGTCCCTTTAAGCTTGGCAGGTGCCCACAGGCCACCTGGCACCAAGCCCACTTGGCTGTGCTGGCCCCACACTAATGAGCTGCTCCCAGATGGTCCCCCTGTGGGCCAAGCCCAAAGGCAAAACACAGCCTCCCCCTCACCCCCCCGCAACCATGCGGTCACTGCCTTTGGCAAGGCAGGAACTGGGACCCCAGGTGCCCAAATTCCTACAGCAGAGAGAATCCAGGCATCCCAGACCCCAGCTCTAACCCCCAATCCTTTCCTAGAGCTGGAAAGAACCTGGGTATCCCGGCTCCCACCCTCCTCTGCTCTAAACCACCAGTCCCACTCCCAGAGCTGTGGACAGAACCAAGGCATCTGGGCTTCCAGCACCCCACTTCTCATCCCCTAGCCCCCACTCCCCTCTGAGCTGGGGACAGAAGCCAGGCATCTAGGCCCCACCCCTCCCTGCCAGTGCTGAGGCCCAGTTCTACCCAGTGCAGGGTGCTCTGTGGTAGAAAGGGGATGGGGGGAGATGCTGCCAGCTGGCACTGCTAGATCTGGTCCCCCTGGTGCCTGAGCCCTGATCCTGCTTCCCTTGGTGCTGGATCCAGCTGGGCTTTAATCCTTGGACTGGGCCCCAGCTGCCTCCTGCCCACCCCCAAAGCAATCCCACACACACCAGCAGCCTTGTCTTCCTTGTCAGCTTTATTATTATGTACAGTTTTCTCCTGCTGTGGCTCCAGGGGTGGGAGGTGCCCAAGGGGGCCCTGACCCCCCCACAGAAGGGGGTGGGGCCACAGCTAGGTCCCTCCCCCCTGTGCTGGGGTGGGGGGGGGGACCTGCCCCCAGGGCCAGCAGGGGAGGAGGGGGTGGGGTCCAGGCTCACTTGGTGCTGGGGGGCTTGTAGGGCTCAAGCAGCAGAGTGGAGAAGGTGTTGACCTTGTCGGCCCCTCGTACCTCATGCGGCAGCAGCGGCAGCTTCACAATGTGGAAATCCTCATACAAGTCCTCCATCTGTGACAGATTGGGGGGTGCATAGGGGAGCTAAGAGAGGACCCAGGCATCCAAGAACCCCAGCCTATAAGCCTTCTTCCTGAGCCAGGTGTGGAACCTAGGGGTCCTAACTGCCAGCCCCCAACTCCCTAGCTGTACTAGTCCCCTCCTCTCCTGGGATAGCAATTAGGAAATCAGGTGTCCAGGCTCCCCACCCCCATTAGATTCTGTTCCACCAACCTTTAAGCCAGGCATGGAACCCAGGTGTCTGGGAACCCAGCTCCCCCTACTTGACACAAGCCAGGTGTGGAACCCAGGTGTCCCAAAAGCCTGTCTTCTCCCCTCCAGAGGCTGAGAATGGAACCCAGATGTGTTGTCCCCCACCCAGCCATGTTAACTGGAACACCTTGAAGTTGGGCCTGAATGAAGCTGGGAAGCAGGGTCCAACACCCTGCAAATGATGGGAGCAGGGCTTGGAATGCACCATTGCTCAAGGCAGGGGGTCAACCCGAGGGCTTGGGAAGGGGGGAAGCAGAGTCATGCAGGAGCAGGGTCCCTGGGGGCAAAGCGCACCTGGTCAAGGTACTTGGACTGGATCTTGTGGCGCGCCTCACACATCTTGCAGGGCTTGTCAGGTGCAGGGAAGACGAGCTGGTTGACAACGATGTTGTGGGTGTCGATGCGGCACTTGGCCAGCTCCTGGATGAGTCGCTCTGTCTCATAGAGCGAGAGGAACTCCGCGATGCACACGCAGATGAAAGTCGTCTGCTCCTGTGGGTTGGTGGTGGTGGTGGTGGGCGGGGGTGGGGGGGAAGTGTGGGGTTGCCCCCTGCCCCTCCCCAGCATCGAGCACAGCCCTACCCCTGCCTTTACCAGCACCCAGCCCCTAATCACTCCCTTGGTCCCCACAAAAGTACCAGGCCCATCATCACTCCCCTATCTCCTGCCAGCACATGCTGCCCCTCCCAGCACTGGGCCTGCCCCCACAGCACTGAGTTATGTCCTTACCAGGGATCCAGATTTTTAATTTCCCCATGGAAAAGTAAGGGGGGGGGGGAGGGGAATGTGGATTTCCCCTTTTGACCAAGAACAATGCGGATTTTTCATTTTAATAGAGAAACACAGATTTTCTACCTTTACAAAGAGCTCTCTGTAGGTGGGCAGAGTTCCAGCCTGCAAGGGGCTGGGGGGAGCAGGAGGAGGGTAGTCAGGCAGGGGGGCCATGCGCATATATGTGTATACACACGCACATGGCATATATGTGTATACACACGCCAGGAGCTCCCACAGGCATGAATGCCTTGTGCTTCTTGCAGCTGGTGGGGGGCACAGTGACTGCCCGCATGAGGCAGTGGCAAAAAGGGGACCACCTGCAGGTGGCCACAGCAGTGTTGGTGGCAAGGGGGAGGGGTAGCAAGCACCGAGTGGCAATTGGCGACTGCCTGCAGACGCCAGCAGCGGCAGCAGCCAGTCTCTCAAATCGCATGCACCCTCTATGCATTGCCAAAGCCCGCAGGTAAGTCAGGTGTTGGGGTGGGGGAAATTGAGGCCCCCATAGTGAGGGAGGGAGAGAGAGAGTGGGCAGGGCAGAGGCTGCTGCCCAACCTGGGCGGCGTGTGGTGCTTGAGGCCTGGGGTTGGAATGTACGATTACAGGGACGACACAGGGAGCAGGATGGGGCCATGGGCAGCTCATGGGGAGGGGGGCTGGCATCCCATTACTGTGCACACTCCGGGGGGGGGGGGGGGGGGGGGGGGGGGGGGGAAGAGTGTGCCTCCCAGATTTGTGCATAGGATGGGTGCAGGCTGCCTGCTGCAAATTTGGACCTCCCCTGTCCTGCTGCCCTCCACAGCCCAGCAGGTGAGACTGGCACAGTAGGGCAAAGTGGGGCCAGGCAGGGAAGGTCCTTGCTACCGTGAGCCCCACACACTGCCCTGGTGAAGCACACCCTGCCTACTGGCAGCAGCAGGGGTAGTGGCACGGAGCTGTACCCTTTGCTGCTGCTGGGATAGTGGCATTTCATTTTAAATCACAGATTTGGGGTTGTTTTGTTTTGTTTTTAAATCAGAGTATTTGCAATTTTTAAACAGAAAAAAACCCAGGATCCCATGTCCTCACACTCTTACCCCCAGCACCATCAGAGCACCAGGGTTGCCATTGCTCCCCTGTTCTCCTTCAGCACAAGGCCATTATCACCCTGTGCTCCATACTCCCAGCCCTGGGGCATGTCATTGCCTCCCAACCCCACCTCAACACCAGGCTGACCATTACCCCTGCTCCCCATCATTGTAAAAATGGGGCAATTTGGGCTTCTCCCTCACAGCTGTGGAGGCAGGGAGAATGAAATTCTGCCCCACACCACAGCTGCTGGATCAGGAACGCACAAGAGGCCCTCCCCAGGCTGTCCCATATAGATCCAAGCAGTGGCCAGCTCTATGGTTGCTGCCTCCCAAGGAATGTGGCTAGACTGGCCGGGCAGGAGGAAAGACCCATTCCCCACAGCCACAATGGACTGTTAAGGGTAACAACAGCCTCTGCCTACCAGAAGGAACCAAAGCCCTGTGGGCCTCACAGGTGGATGTGCCCAACCCAGGAGCCACTTACTGGGTCCTTGAACTGCTCACTCACAGACCGGATGACAGGCAGAGTCTCCTCCAGCTTAGAGGCCAGCTGGTCCGCATTCATGTCACCCAGTCCCAGCATGTTACACATCTATGGGAGGAAAAGGAAGAGGGGGTGTGGTATAAAATGGGGGCACCCATGGCCCAGCCCAGCCCAGCCCCAGAGGCCAAGGCTCCTTAGGATGGCTGAGAAGGGTTCAATCGCTAATTGCTGCATGCATGGGGGCGGGCGGGCAAGGGGCGGATCTCAAATCTGAGAGCAGAGCAAAGGTGCTGTGGGAGGCGGGGTATGAGTGACCCCAACCTTGGTCCTCCTGACCTGGGAGATGAAAGGGCTAATCTGGTTCTTGATCTGCATGAGGCGGCCCAGTCCCCGCTCCACAATGGTGGGGAAGTTGAGTAGCCGCAGTGTGTGCCCCGTGGGCGCCGTGTCGAACACCACTACGGAGAAATTCATCCCCTTCACCAGCCTGCGCCGGGGCAGACAAGGGGTTAGAGGGGTGGGGGGACCCCACCCAGCAATGCCCCCCAGGCAGAAATGGTACATCCCAGAGCAGCCCCTTACTGTTGAAATAGTATAACCCTCCCCCAGTGTTCTTTTCCTAATGGTCCAAACCAGCATCCCACCAACAAGTGGCAACAGTGGTACAACCCAGAGACCCTTTTTGCTATAGCCTATAATACCACTCTCCTTCATAATGGTACCTCCATACTACCCCCTCTCTACCTAAGTGGTACAACCTCATTCCACATCTCCAGTCAAAAGCCTACCTTGCTCACCCCCACTACAGTCATGGGACCTCCCGTATAAAAGTCCCTTCCATCAGCCCCTGGGGCTGGTGACCCTGGCTCACCTCATCACCTCTGCATAGCTCATGGCCTCATCGATACCCGGGAAGGCGCTCATGGCCTCCTGCATCATTTTCTTGCCCATGCTCAGCATGTTGTCCTCCTCGAAGAACTCGTCTGGGAGCTCTGCCACCCCCAGGCTGGGGTCAATCTCCTGCAAGGAGGGGACAGATAAGAGGAGGGGACTCAGAGGCTGACCCAGGTGTCAGAGCAGGGCCAGGACAGCCCCTGGTCCCTGCTCCAAGATGGGAAAGGGGGTAGTGGTCAGAGTAGCATTTGGCTGTGGAAGGGGGTGAGCTGAGGCAGATGCGGTCAGTCCTATGCATGACATGGAAGCAGTGGTTGGAGCGGGACACCTGGGTCCCTTGCTGCAGCCTCCTGGAGTGCCGAATGGAGCCCAACCCTGCACTTACCATGGCAAAGAGGTTATCGTAGCCCTTGACCTTGGTGGGCACCTTGGAGAACTTCTGGTCAAAGGCATCGGAGATGTTGTGGGCTGGGTCAGTGGAGATGATGAGGACGCTCTCCCGCACTTTGGACAGCTGCACAGCCAGACTGCAACTGGTGGGGGAAGAGAGGGGACCCGGGGGTCAGCAGAGCAAGCAGCAGCTACAGGAACCTATGGGGAGCTTTCTTGGAGGGTCCCTGGGGACTCTACTGCTCAGCATAGGGCTCATGCCCCCCCACACAGAAATGCAATGGTAGATCCCAGTTCCCCTGCAAGGGGTCTATTTCTCTAGTTGCCCACTGTGGTACAGCCCAAGTAGACCCCCTACCTGGCACAATGATACAGTGGTACACCCCATGCCCTCACTAAGACCACTCCCTTCCTGGCACCCCACACAATCATACCCCCCCATTCCTAGCACAATGGTACACCCCATGCCCTCAGGTAGACCAGTTGCCCGGTGCAGTGGTACATCCCAAACCCCCCTTACCTACAACCTACCCCTCCCCCACGACGCCCCCTATAGGCTCTCATGGCATATCCCAGCCAGGCCCCTGCTGCCACACCCCCTCTACAGCGATGGTACCTACCCCCTCATCCCGTTGTAATGGTTCCTCCCAACCCCTCTCTGCACACCAGAAGGACTCAACCACCCCACGCGGCAATGGTAGAGCCCCTACTCCCCCCTTCTACCCACAGTAGTACATCCCACATTAAAAGCCCCTCCCTTCGCCTCACCTGCAGGTGGTCTTGCCCACGCCCCCCTTCCCCCCCACGAAGATCCACTTGAGACTCCGCTGCTCGATGATGTTGCTCAACGTCGGCTCCAGCGGCTCCACATCGGGAGCGTCCTCGAACTCGTCCGCCTCCGGCCCCCAGCCGGACCCGGACCCCGCCGCCGCCATCTTGGAACGGCTGCACGTGACCCACGCTGGGACCATTCGACAAGGGGGGGAAATAGGAGAAAAAAAACAAACCACATGGTTCCTCGCAGCCGAGGGAGCGCCGCAGTTTTACCCCCGCCACAGCCCGGCATTGAATTTCCCGCTGTTATGATACCGCGGCAGCGGCTCAATGCTGCCCCCGCGGCCTGGAGAGGGGTGGTACACTCCGTCCCGCCCCGCTCCTCACTAGATTGGCTCCCTCACAAACCCGCCTACGCGAATTGGCCCCATCAAACCCCACCCCTCGGCTGGCAAGATTGGGCGATCTTCAGAACTGTCGGTCTGCCCCGCCTTATTCTGTTGGGAGCGAGGAGGCGGCCGAGGCGAGCTGGCTGGCAGCGGATTGGCCGGCACGCTGCCAGTCGCGTTCCAATTGGTGCCGGCGCCCACCCATCTCCTGGTTCTTTCCCTCCCGGCGCCCCTTGCGGTGCCCGATGCCTAGCAACAAGAAGCGCCGGCGGCTTTCCCAGCGTGCCTCGCGCGCCTGCGGCTTGGCCTGCTTTCCCGGCGTGCCTCGCGGCCGGCACTGGCTTTTCCCGTCACCGCCCGCGGCGCGGGGCGCTCCGGTGACAAAATGGCCGCCCAAGGGGAGCGGGGGGAGGCGGTGCCGCGGGGCCCCGGCGGGGAGGGCGGCGGCGGCGGTGGTGTTAATGTTTTTGCAAACGATGGCAGCTTCCTCGAGCTCTTCAAGCGCCGCATGGAGGCCGAGCAACGCGGACGGGCCGCGCCCGACACCGCGGGGCCCGGGGCTGAGGCCGGGGCCGGGAGCGGCGCTGAGCAGCCGCCGCAACAGCAACAACAGCACCAGCAGCAACAGCCCCCGGCGGCGGCGGACGGGAGGAAAAAGAGCGGCGGCGCGCTCGGCTTCGTAAGACCCCGCTCTCCTCCCCCACCTGCCCCCGACACTGCGGCGGCCCCGCCCTTCCCCCACCTGCCTGGGCCGTCCCGTCCCCAGAACTCCTGGCTCCTTCCCTACCTGCTTCTGACTCCCCTTCTCTTGCTGCCTTCTGGTCTGTGCCCCTTCCCCCCATCTTTGACTTCCCTTTCTTCTTGCCCATCTTTCTTTTGCTTATTTGCCCCGGCCTCCTTCTCATCTGTCTCTTCCCAGCATCTATTCCTGCCTCTCCTCCTACCTCCCTCGCTCTGTTTGCAGTGTCTCTGCCTGCCACTGTTCTGCTCTGCTCTTCTGTTCCCCCTCCCTGTTCCTGCTGACAGGCTGCCTCGACCAGCCCTGCCTGCCTTCATCTGGTGCCCCAGCAGTTGGAGGGGGGGCAGGCCACGGGCAGGCGCGCGTCCCATAGCTCTTTGTCTGGCAGCTTTCCACAGAGCAAGTGCCCAGCTCCTGCCACCACTTTGTGGTCGTAAAGCCCAGCAGCTGCCTCACCCTGGGGGTGAGTGCTACGGCCAGGGGAGGCACTTCCAGGGGAGAGAAGCAGTGCCTGAGGGGATCTGCTTGAGCTGGGAAGCTAGAGATCTCTCTAGGAACAGCACTGGTTCAGGCCTGGGCTGACTTTCCACTCCCACCCTCCCAGCCTTCTCTATACCATGGCACAGGTAGTGCCAGCAGCAGGGGCACTCGTAACATTGGCTGCTTTCTATCCTTTCCCAGGTTGGCCGGCGGCGAGGGGGCAACAAGCTGGCCCTGAAGACGGGAGTGGTAGCAAAGAAACAAAAGATGGAGGAGGAGGTAAAAGGGGGTTGGGGGGGGTGGCTGGGATGGCAGGGGCAGTGTTTCTGTGGCTACTTTGGGAAGTCTTACTCCTGCTTCTGGTGCCTCAATATGCCTATGTAAGTGTGACCCTGTTCTCCTGTGTGATTGTCTGGGAAGGGCCTAAGGTGGGGGTGAGGTAGCTAAGCTTGAGCAGAGACCCTGGCTCAATGCACTGAGGTTGAACTGGGGTCCCTCAGCCCCTGCTTTGATGCCCATGCTGGCTCCAGGGCAGTGGGGGACACCTGGAGCAGCCCCAAGGTTGCTAAAAGCTGGGTTCCCATTTGGGTATGGTTGAGGGGGGTGGGGAGAGGCATTGGACCAGGGGCTTTCCTGGTGTGTAGTAAATCCAGGAGATGGATGGATTGGGTGCTGGGGCTCCTGGCTTCCATCCCCAGCTTGGTGGGGAAGGGGTCCTTCCCTCCGCTTCCTAGCTCTGGGAAGGGAGCAGGACTGGTGGTGGTGGGATCTTGGGGAGGGGTGGTCTTCCTGCTGCTGCCAGGGCCCAGTCCCTCTTTTTTCCCCCCTACCCACCCACCCACCCTTTTTCTGTGGTGAAATGTGGCTCTGGGCTTGGCATCTGAGCTGCCCTTCTCCTTCTGCAGGTCCTGACGAGTAAAGGGGATGCCTGGGCCAAGTACATGGCTGAAGTGAAGAAGTACAAGGCTCATCAGTGTAGTGACGATGACAAAACCCGCCCCCTGGTGAAGTAGCTGCTTGCTGTGGGGCCTGGCCTGGTCTAGATCTAGCCCCAGCCCTGGTCGCCAGGACTTTTGTGTGTTGTACATACTTATTTAAGGTGGAAAGGCGTGTGCTGCCCCTCGCCGGTGCCTCCCTGCCCAGCTGCAGCTGCCTGATGATGGGGATCCCTGTTTTCTATGACTCTCCCAGGAGCCAGGACTCCGGCGCTCCCCCCTCCCCCCCTGCCAGTGCGGCTCCCCGGACAATCGCATCAGTGGCCCATGGCATAGCCTGCCCATCCTGCTGGGACCCAGCTTCCCCCTGCCCTCTTGTTCCCTCCGTGCTGGAGCAGGGGCAGGTGCTGCATTCATTCCCAGTCATTAAAGACCTTGGATCTTCCTAAGCTACTGACTTCTTTGTGGAGGTGCCTGGTGCTGTACATTCCCTGCCTGCACCCAGGAGTCAAGGGGTAGGTGCTCCCAGGCTCCTGCAACTGCCTCATCTGTCTCCTCTTCATCTGGAGGCATCGGTCTCCACCCCTTGGAATCACCCAGCACCTGCCCTGCTTGGGGGGAGCCCAGTCCTGCCAGCCCGACAGACCCTGGCAGTGACAGCTCCAGCCACAGAAAGCCTCAGTGGTGCGGATGGGACCTATTACATGAGAACTGCTTCTGCTGCCATCTCACACCCCCCTGGAGGAAGAGGATGGCCAGCCCCCAGAAACTCAGGCAGGCCTGGCTCCTTGGCTGTTCCAAGCCCTCACCCTGGATGCTTGTGGGGGAGCCCCACTTACACTGCACCAGTGATGTTGCTCTCTAGTGAAGACACTCCTCACCCCCCCACCCCCCTGTAGTGGGGGAAGGAAAAAGGGGGTATGGGGATCCCAGCCTATTTAGTCAAGGCAGGGGGGGCAGCTGGGAGCTACTGCTTGGTGCTCAAGCCTTAGAACAGCTTCCCCCCCCACACACCCTCCCCCACTGTACCCTTGGCCCCTGGAGCTCCTCTTTTTTTCTCCTGAATTTTTCTGGCCCCTTGTCCCTAAGGGAGCCCTAGTACACCTCAGCAGCCCCCATATCCTTGTACTCTCCTCTGCACCAAGCCACCCATGTGTTCTTACTGCACCGGCTTTTTAAAATAAAACCCCGTTGTACAGACCCCGGCTTGGTGCCTCCTTCCCTGGCATGTGGTGCGGGCAGTTCTAAGTCTGAGCTCTGCTGTACCTGAGGTGAGTGGCTTTCCACAGAGGAACTGACTCCCCCTGACACTACTTATAGCAAAGCTAGCTGAGCTGGGACCAAGTGGCTGCAGATCACTCCCTGCTGAGATGAGGATGGGGTTGGGATTGTTGGGGGCAGGCTGCAGCAGCAAGGAGACCATCTATCTGGATGCAGAGGGAGTGGGGACCTGGCCATGAGGTCTGCCTAGGGAAGACCTAGGGTGAGAGGGTGCCAGCCAGGGAGGTGGCCCCATAGCCAGGAGAGTGTCTTAGGGACCCCCATGGATTGGAAGCATCTAGGATTGAGATGCCAGGAGCCCCTAGACTTTACCCTCTGTGCCCAGTCATTGCCTTGCTCTGGTCCTGGATTGCCCTGTTCTCAGAGCTCCCTCCCTGGCTGCAAGGTGCTGGCTATAGTCCCAGGCTGCCGGCTTGTGTCCCTGCATGGGAGATGCCATGAATGCTGTGGGGAGGGTTAGAGGCCCTGAGCCCCCCAACCTTGTTTCCCATTTGGTATCTTCTCTTGGAACATAAGAGATGCCAGCTGTATGGGGGGTGGCCTATGTTGTGAAAAGGAGGCTGCTAGAGGAGCATGGAGCTGCTGCTGTTTCCAGCTGTGGTTCTGAAGGCAGCCTGATGTCTGAGCCCAGGAGTCCCAAGCACTGAAAGAAGGAAGCAGGTGGGTATTTGGGGGGGGCGGGGGGGATGCAGAGAGGGCTTTGTCCTGCCCCACAAAGGTACATGCTCTGGGGCACAGAAGCCAGGATAGTGCCTGACCCCCCCCCCCCCAACCCATCAGGCAGCTCTAGACAATAATCTTTATTGTGCAGCTCAAATATAACATGCATCCATCTCCCTTTGAACTCCCTGGCAAGGACCAGCTGGGATTGGGGCAGGTGGCCCCACGGTGAGAGCCAGGCCAGCAGTCACCCCCCCTTCCAAGCATCCCAGTCTGGGTAAGGCCAATTACTTGACAACTCATGGGGCAGCTGTAGGGGAAGGAGGAGGAGATGGGACTCCATATCTAAGGCAAAGATGCCCCTGGAACAGTGTGGAGTGGTAGCGCCATGGGGTGGGGCTAATGCTCATGACCTCTGAGAGACCCCATGGCTGCAGAGAAGGGGCTGCCTGTCCGGACAGAGGAGAGGGACTGGAGCCAGGACCCCCAGCCCTGAAGGCTGAGGCACTACAAGGCTGGGGAGGGGATAACGGCCAGGGTTGGCTTCCCAGGTGCACCAGGGCCTGCTCCCAGATCTAGGCAGGGCAGGTACCAGCCCCAGGGAAGAAAACAGTGTCCACCACAGGCTGCAAGCCCCATCTTCGACTCCAGCTCCTGGAGCTCAGCACCCCTCCACTAGACTAGGGGCAGGAATATGCTCCTCCCCCCCTCCCTGCACCCCCATGAGCTCCCCCAGGTTTGGCTTGGGGCTGCTCCTCCCAGAGGCACCTGGGAAGAGAACTGCCTCATCTAGCTTTTCGAAGCACCTGAGCCAAAAGCAGGGGTTGAATTAGGGCAATTGCAGGCATCTTTGGTGTCTTCTAGGTGCAAAAATCACCCCACATATGTGCCAGCAATGTTCTGTTTCTCTCCTCCCCTCCTCCAGCTAAGTCTCATAGGAGGAGAGCAGTGCAGCATCCACGGGCTCCATGCAGGATGGGCAGGTAAGCGAGCGCATGAGCCAGTCATCAATGCAGCCCACATGATAGGTGTGTAGACAGGGTAGGAACCGCACTGGGTCCCCATAGGCGAAGTCCAACATGCAGATCACACACCTGTGGTGGGGGAGGCAAGGTGTGACCCACAGGCTAGGGACAAAACCCAGGCATCCTGAGACTAGCAAATAAAAGCAGACGCCTCCCACCCCCCACCAGGTTTTATCCCCAGCCCTGCCTCCCCACATGGTACCTGGGTTGTATCCCCAGCTTGGCTTCTGCCCTGCTACAGGGCTTAGCAAGGCCCAAAGGAAGAGAACAAGGGCAGGGTTTGGGGCTCCTCTCCCCACCCCCAGATGAGGGCTGGGCTAGTGGGGAGAATGGGCAGAGCTGGAGGACACTTACTCCTTGGTTTTCCGGTCAGTGGGCTCAGTGCCCAGGTCAAAGACACCTGTGGGCAGGTGCTGGATGAGGCCGATGCGCTGGGCTATGCGGACCTGCTCCTCCTCGGTCAGCTGCGTTGCCAGGCACGACTGCCCAGGCACAGAGTGGTATGTGGGCACTGATGCCTGCTCCTGGATGGGGAGGGACCAAGATGCATATTATAGATGAAGCCCTATCCCCAGATACTACCCTGCAACTTATGCAAGAGGGGGCCCAGAAGCCCCCCCACAGCTGCCCCCACCTGATAGGGATGCCCCCTACACCATACAGGTTAGCACCACTCTGCCCTTGTAGGCTATGCCCCTATTCCTACAGGCCATGCCTCCATGACCCTGTCCAAGTCCCACACCCCATGACTGTCCATAGGCTATGCCCCCTCCCTCAGGAACCATGCCCTTGTCACCCAGCCACATTGGCCACGCCCATGACTCCACCTACAAACTACACCCTATGCCCCACCCACCTAGGCCAGCTCCTCAGACCCCAGCCACCGAAGTCAAACCTTTATGCCCCGCCCCCCTTTAAGCCATGCCCCCATCGCTAATGGCCCCTCCCCCCCACCTTCCCCCTCCCAAACTCAGCCATCCCTACAGCCACGCCCTTATAAGACACGCCCACTTCGTCGGCCACGCCCCCTCTAATGGGCCCGAGGCTGCTCCTCCCGTTCGCCCCCGCCCCCGGGCTGTTCCGCTGCGGGCGCCCCCTCTCCCCGCTGCACCTGGTAGGGAGGCGGCGGCGCGGCCCCGGGCCCCAGGCTTGCGCCGTCGGCCGAGTCGTTGAGCAGCGAGAGGTCGTCGGCCGTCTGCGATGACAGGCAGTTCCCCATGCCCGGGGCCGGGTTGGACGCTGCCACCCCCGGCCCTCCGCGGGGGGGAGGGGAATGTGGTGGAGACGCCGTTTTCCTCCTCCCCCCGTGCCTGTCGAGAAATGGTACCGCCCACGCGCCGCGGAGCAGCCTGGGAAACACAGTCCCGGAGCTTCGGAAGGCGTTGATTCCGCGCATGTGTGCGGACGTTCGCTCTGGCCCCGCCCTTTCCCTGACCACGTGACAGCCTCCTCCCGCCGCGCGCGTGCGCGCGCTTCCCGCCCCGCCCCTGCTCCGGTCCCTGCTGTTCACGTGGTCTCGGCGGACGGCGGCCGGCTGGGGTCAGCGCCCGCGTGTCGCGTTTGCCTCGCGCCGCCGCCGCCTCGAGCCCGGGCCGCCGCCACCACCAATCCCCCCTCCCCCCTCGCACCCCCTAGCCAGGTACGGAGCGGCTGGGCCGCGGGGGCCTGCTGGGATCGCCCCTGGGGATGCTCCGCGTGGGCCTGGGGGCAATGGGGGTCTGGGGTGGGGGGGGGGTCCCTTAGGTGCGGGGGAGCTGGAGCTGGGACTTGAAGCCAGGTTTGGGAGCTGGGGGGGTTCCTAGGGGTTGTAGCTAGGAGGAGGGCAGAGGCTGGGAGTCAGGGATTTCCTAGGGGCTGAGGCTCTATCTTAGGGCTGGGTGGGGTTCCCTAGAGGCTGGGGGTTGCTGGAGCTGGGCACTGTGGTGTCTCCCTAGGTTCTGGGCTGCTCTGTTCCAGAGCTGGGGGAATCCCCTAGAGGCTGGAAGCAGGGGTCTGGGCAGGGTGGAAGCTGGGGTGGTTCCCCTGGGGGTGCTCTATTCCAGGGTGGGGGATGGATCCCTTTGCATCTGGTGCCTGGGAGTGGGGGGATTCCCCTAGGATGCGGGGGGCTGAGGGGGCTCTATCCTAGAGCTGGGGGGGCTGGATCCCAGGATGGGGGAGTTCCCCTGGTGCAGAGAAAGCTTGATTCAGGGGCAGTGAAGGGGTTGCTGTGCAGCCAGCTTGGGTCATGTGGGTTAGGGGACCTGGGGTTGGGGGTGGCTTTGGAAGTCCAGAGGGGAGTGAAGTGGCTTGGAGACTGGGTTTGTGGAGCAAGGGCTTGAGGGTCTGATTATTTGTGGAGTGGGAATGAGAGGAGGCCTGGTCCTGGGTTTGGAGAGCTGGGGGAGAAGGTCAGGCCAGCTGGGAGTGTAGGGGACTGAGAGGGGTAGCTTTGTTACCCTGGGGATTAGAGAGGCTGTGGGTTGGGATCTGGGGTTGAGGTGGGTATGGGTGGGGTTGGGGGTGGCAAGGAGGAAGTGGGATGTCCAGGTTCCCATGTGGCTGTTGTGTGGGGGGATGCCACCCCCCCTTCTTTCCCTGCAGCTGGGGCCAAGGGAGAGCTGGGGAAACTCCCCATGCAGTCCCTGCTTATCCTCCAGATAGGTTTCCTTTTTCTTCCTCCCTGTATCCTGTACCCCAGCTGCCATCTCTGGCCCTGGTTTCTCTTACTGTCTTGGTTCAAAGCTTTCCCTGTTCATGAGGCTCCTTGGGGCAGCTGCACATATCACCCCAGCTGTGGGGCCTGGTTGGCTTCAGCCTGGTCTCACCCTGGGTCTTTCCCAGGCTGGGGGCCCTAGCTGTGGAGTCTTCCTCCTGCTGCCCTAAGCCCCATCTGTGCTCTGTGGCTAGAGGGGCTTGCAGCCATGGTCATTGCTAGGTGTGGGGAGGCAATGGGCCAGGTTGGCTGGTGGTAACCACTCTTTTCTTCTCCTTTTCTTACCACACAGTTGCAGCTACCCCCTGCCATGGACTGGCAACCAGATGAGCAGGGGCTGCAGCAGGTCTTGCAGCTGCTCAAGGACTCACAGTCACCTAACACGGCCACGCAGCGCATAGTCCAGGATGTATCCTTAAACCAGGGTTTGATGCCCAGGGTCAGAGGTCATGGGAGGGCTGTGGGCTTGTAAGCTGGAAGCTATGTAGCTAAGGCAGGGGATATTCCTGTGCAGGGGAAAAAGTGGGTGTTGTGGTCCAGGCCAAGCCCAGAGGGAGGCAGAGCCCCAGCTGCCTTCTCCAGACCTAGATCTTTGGATCTTAACCCAGCACCACAGAAACTGAAACAGCTCAATCAGTTCCCAGATTTCAACAACTATCTTATCTTCGTCCTGACTAGGCTGAAATCAGAAGGTACATATTAGGCTTGGCCATGTGGGGAGGGACACAATGCTGGGGAAGGGGCAGTGTCTCAGACTGGTTCGGGGCTTGTCATGGCCCCCAGCATCCAACCTGGGCTTCCAGGTGGGGTGGATGCCAGGGGGCAGCTGGTCCTTAACTGGTATCTGGGCTGGGGGCATGGAGGATAGAGCGAGACCCTGGCACAGCTGCGTGGAGCTCCTCCCAAAGCAGGGATGCATTGGCTGGGACATTTCAGCGTGGCAGCACCTGGGAGGGCTGGCAGGATTTACAGATGCGTGGAGCTCACCTGGAGCAGGGACACATGGGGTGTGGGAGAAATATCATTGTGTGGACACCCTGCTTGGCAGCTAATCAGACCTGACCTTGCTATGAGGTTCTGCTACCCCTTGAGGTCCCTGGGAGGGAGATGTTTGGGGCTTGGACACGGTTTCCCCACAGGTCTGGGGGTGGGGTGGGGTGGGGCTGTTACTGGTGATGCTTTGGGGATGATGGTGCTGCAGGGAGCCTCAAGGCACCAGGGCTTGTTACTTTCCATAGGCTCTGGGTTCCCAGCCTGGCAGAGGGTGGGGGCTGGAGGCCACAGTCACAGAAGCCCCATGGTTCTCTTCCCCCCGGTGGCACAGATGAGCCAACGCGCTCCCTCAGTGGGCTCATCCTGAAGAACAATGTCAAAGCTCATTACCAGAGCTTTCCACCGCCCGTGGCTGAGTTTATCAAGCAGGAGTGTCTCAACAACATTGGTGATGCTTCCTCCCTCATTCGCGCCACCATTGGTGAGAACTGGGGAATTGGGGGCCCTTGGCAGGGCTTGGTGGGGGTGGGCTCGGGCTCGGAGGCAGCCTGGGGCTGACCTGCAGCTGGCCTCCACCTGCAGGAATCCTCATCACCACCATCGCCTCCAAGGGGGAGCTGCAGATGTGGCCAGAGCTGCTGCCTCAGTTGTGCAACCTGCTTAACTCTGAGGACTACAACACCTGCGAGGTGGGGGGGTGGGTCTGTGTTCCCAGCTGTGGGGACATCTGAGGCTGGATCACTGGGGGCTGGAAATGAAGGTGGAGGGAGCTGGGTCATCAGGGCAGGTGTCTGCATCTGCCAATTGTGGGGTGTGGTATTGGGGTATGGGATAGGATAGGGAGAAGGCTGGGTTACCAGGGCAGGTGTCTCTGCACTGGCCAGCTAAGGGCTGGGGCACTGTGGGTTGGGGCTGGAAGGGGATGGGGTTGGGGGAGTGTGGAGTCTCAGATCTGGCTATCAGACTGGCTGTGGAGTGCTCCAGTGGGCTTGGCCCACTTGATTTTTGTGGCCATTATCCCAGTTCTAACCCCATTGTGCGGCACCCAGGGGGCCTTTGGGGCCTTGCAAAAGATCTGCGAGGACTCGTCGGAGCTCTTGGACAGCGACGCCCTCAATCGCCCCCTCAATGTCATGATCCCCAAGTTCCTGCAGTTCTTCAAGCATTGCAGCCCTAAGATCAGGTGGGAGTGCTGCCCACAGGCTCCTGGCTGGCTTGTGTGGGGTGAGAGGGCTGGGATCCTGCTGATTTTTTTTTTTTTTTTTTTTTTTTTCCCTTCCACCCCCCAATGTTATCTGTTCCCTGGGCTGGCATCAGAGCCTTGGTGCAATGAAGGGAAGTTGTCCAGCAACACCCCACCCACCCACTAACATGTATTTATAACTGATCCTTCCCATTCAGGTGTCATCCAGGTGAGGTGGGGGAGGGTCTTTGATTGGTGCCATGGGGTCAGCTCCTTCCCCACGTCTTCCCCAAGGCTCCTCTCACCTCAGCACAGCCTATGGGGTAACTGAGGCCTTGTTCTGGCTGTGTGGTGGGCGCAGATGCCCAAGCCCTGACCTGACCTGGCCGGGCAGGTTGGGGGGAGCTACAAGAGCCTGAGCCATAGTCCTTGGTCTCCACCTCCCAGATCCCATGCCATCGCTTGCGTGAACCAGTTCATCATGGACCGGGCTCAGGCGCTGATGGATAACATTGACACCTTCATTGAGGTGAGAGTCTGGGGTGGGAAGAGCTCAGGCAGATCTAGTTTGCCTTCTCCCCCTGCCCCCGCTACCTCTTCAGGGCCTGCCTGGTGCTGTGTTCCCTACCCCATGTGTTTTCAGACTGGGGGGAGCCTGTTCCACGCTTGTGGTTGTGATGATACAACAGCACTGTTACCCAGACGAGAGGCACCTGTTGTCTCCTGTTGTCTATGGGCTGTCAGGGGTCATGGGATGGTGAGGGCTGATACCTGTTCTGTGGCCCTGGCTGTTGGGGTCTCAATCTTGCTGGAGTGGGATGGGGTGTCCAGGGCATCCCTGTGGCCTGCAGTTGCTCCCAGCAGCCTGGTACAGGGTGAATCCTTCCAGCAGACATCCCTGGGAGGGCAGGGCTTGACAACAGTGGACTCCAGGTAGTCTCAGCTCTGCCTCCTCCCCCTTCCTAGCACTTGTTTGCTCTGGCGGTGGATGAAGACCCTGAGGTTCGGAAGAACGTGTGCCGGGCCTTGGTGATGCTGCTGGAGGTGCGGATCGACCGTCTCATCCCACACATGCACAGCATCATCCAGGTGAGCCTTTGCTGGAGGAGGTGGTGGGGGAGGAGTGTGATCTGTACTTGAGGCCATGGGGCTGACCCACCTCAAGCAGGGGGTTGGGGCCAGGCCTGCTGGGGGTGGGGGTCCCAGACAACTGGCTCCTTGCCTCAGTTTTCCAAGGCCTCCAAGCTCTGACCTAGCTCTGCCAACCACTGCAGTTCCTTCGGGGCATGGAGGGATGTGGGCCTAGCCCTGGGGGGAGGCTCTAGGGCCCTGCAGCTGGATGATGACATGCATGGGCAACTGGTGCTATCTTAGTCTGAAGGGGGGGAGGCAATGTGCTCTGCCCCCCAGCAACCAGTCAGCGACTGGGGGGTCCCCTGCAGCCAATCACACTGACTGGAGCTGATCGCTGCAGCTACTTCCAGAAGTGGCTACGGCTGCTTCTGGGAGCGCCGTGGTGCTCTTACTCCCCAGCTGGCACTTGCAGGGGGTGCGCCGGCACTTCCACCTGCCCCCCCTACCTGTCACCTAAGCTGTGAGCGTGGCTGGTCAGGGGGTGCACATGCACCTCCTATGCGTCACCGCCAGTGACACAGTTCCATCTCTCCAGTACATGCTGCAGCGCACTCAGGACAGCGATGAGAATGTGGCGCTGGAGGCCTGTGAGTTCTGGCTCACACTGGCTGAGCAGCCCATCTGCAAGGAGGCCCTGACTTCTCACTTAGTACAGTGAGTCCCTGCCTCCATCCCCTCCCTGCTGGCTGGGGTGGGGCTTTACTGGGCACTGCTTGGTGTGGGTGAGGATCTGACCAGTAGCCCAGATGTCTGGATTCTCTTCCCCAGCTTCAGGATGGCAGTGAGGTTTACTGGGATAGATTTAGGGGGAGGGGAGTGGAGTCTGGGAATTGGGACCTTCTGAAGTCCCTCCCCAGCTCTTGGAGGGGCGTAGGAACTGGTGGATCAGATTGCAGGGGACTCAGAGCCCAGACACCTGGGTTCTCTTCCCTGGCTCCAGGAGGATGGTGGGGTTTGCCAGGATTGAGCAAGGGTTGTGGGGTTGGGAGTCAAGATTCCTGAGGTCTGTCCCCAACTGTGGGAGGGGAGTTGGACTGGGAAATCAGAGCAGGGGAGCTTGGTGGGTTCCCTCCTGGCTCTGTGTGGGGAGTGGGGTCTGGTAGGTCACATTACAGGGGGTGGGTGGGTAGGAGCCTGGATGCTTGAGTTCTTCTGAGAGTGGGTGTTCTCCCAGCTGCAGCCCCCATGCTGCTGGAGGAGGGGAAGGGTGTGAAGGCTGGACCTGCCTCTCTCTCTCTCTGAGCAATGTGAAACTACCCCCCTCTCCCATGCTTGGGTCGGCAGGCAGTTCCTCCCTCTCCCATCCCCCCACCTCCTACAGTGGTTCCCTCCACGCTGACTCCTGTTCTTGCAGGCTGATCCCCATCCTGGTGAATGGCATGAAATATTCAGAGATTGACATCATCCTGCTTAAGGTGTGTGGGGCAGCCAGGGGTCTCTGCTGCGCGCCGCCACCCCCCCCCACCCCCCCACCCCCGCTTGCTGTGCTCCACTGCCCTGGGGCTGACACCCCATAATACACACACAGGCCCCCCCAGTCTGGGGTCAGCCTCTCCCTTGGTCAGACCTCTACTTTGCCAGTGGGAGACGCCTGCCTGGTGACTCCCTTAAGTAGGGCAGTAGGCGAGTCTGGGGAAGGGAAGGGCCTCCTGGAAGTGATGAGCAGCTCCTAGCCTGATCCTGTGATGGAGTTTGTATTCATACTGTCTGATCCAGAACCCCAATCCCAAGAAGTGCCCAGAAGGGGTGGGGGGAGGTGCAGTGGCAGGGGGCAAGGCTGATTGCCCCTTTGGCCAAGAGGGAGTACACAGGTTCCGGGGCCTGATCTCGGGGCTCTGTGCCTCGGTTTCTCCAGCCCATCGTGTGTTGGGGCTGGCAGGGAGGAGGGGGAGAGCTCCTGGTGTCCTCCCACTGATGGTGCGGCACCGCACAGGGTGATGTGGAGGAGGATGAGGCCATCCCAGACAGCGAGCAGGACATCAAGCCACGCTTCCACAAGTCGCGCACGGTAACACTGCAGCACGAGGAGGAGCGGGCCCAGGACGGCGAGGACGGCGACGATGAGGACGATGATGATGACACTCTCTCGGACTGGAACCTCCGTACAGGCTGGGGTGGCAGGGGTCTGGGGATGGAAAGGGGTGGGAGAGGGGATGGGGGCAGGGTTCTGGGGAGGGCAGGGTCAGATACCTGAGGGGAATGGGGGTGAATCCAAGGGGTGGGGACAGGGACAAAGAGCCCTGTGGGCCAGTGGGGTGGGAGCAGGGTCTGAGGAGGTGTGAGGGATGGGGACATAGGCTTGGGGGAAGGGAGATACAGGTGTCTCCTGCCAGGCCTGAGCTCAGCCCCATGTCCAGCTGTGGCTGGTGGGGGGGCAGGGCATGTCAGGGTTCCCATGCTAACTGCTGCCTCCCCTTCTCCCCACCCCAGGAAAGTGCTCTGCAGCTGCCCTGGATGTTCTGGCCAATGTGTTCCGGGAGGAGCTGCTGCCCCATCTGCTGCCTCTGCTCAAAGGACTGCTTTTCCACCCCGAGTGGGTCATCAAGGAGTCGGGCATCCTGGTGCTGGGTGCCATCGCTGAGGGCAAGTGCTGGGCTTGGGGTGGGGGTGAGCAGGAATTGCAGGCCTGGGGGAGAGGAGGAAGCTCCTTGCCCTCTTCCTCCCTGCCCCTTCCTCTCCACCTGGGGCAGAGGCATAGCAGGGTTCTGGAGCAGGTGACGCAAAAGGCAGGCAGTGAGCACATGCCCCCCTGTTGATAGTGGGCTGGCAGGGTCTGAAACCTGCTTCCCAGGCCCAGTGCCCCTCACCTGTTCTCTACTTTCTGCTTCTTGTCTTGTGCTTCAGAGCCCCATCAGCTGCTGTGCTTTATATTTGCTGCCGTGCTCTCTGTCCAACTGACTGCTCAGCTTTCTGCCCCCTGCCCTGTGCTCCCTGCCCCCATGGGCCTCTCTGCTTTCTGCTCCTTGCCTGTATTCTTTGTCTGCTCTGGTTTTTGCTCCTTGCCCTATCTGCTGCTGTGCTGACTGGTCCCTCCCCTATCTGCCATGTGTCACACACACAGACTGCCCATGCCACTTGGTGCATCTTTGTTGCTACTCCTGGGTTATGGATAGAGCCTGCTGCAGCAGCGGTTCCTTGGCTCTAACTGCAAGGGAGGGGTGGGGAGGTCTCAGTCCGAGTTCTAACCGTATGCCCCTGCCTACCCCCCCACCCCAGGCTGCATGCAGGGCATGGTGCCCTACCTGCCCGAGCTCATCCCACACCTGATCCAGTGCCTGTCGGACAAGAAGGCGCTGGTGCGCTCCATCGCGTGCTGGACGCTAAGCCGCTACGCGCACTGGGTTGTGAGCCAGCCCCCTGACACCTACCTCAAGCCCCTCATGACCGAGCTGCTTAAGCGTATCCTGGACAGCAACAAGCGTGTGCAGGAGGCAGCATGCAGGTGTGTGTGCGAGTGTGTACTTCCACATGGGGGGGGCAGGAAGGGAAGGGTGGGTGCACAAGGATGTGCAAACCCATGTGGAGGCACATGTGGGTGTGCCCCCAAGTATGGGGATGCATAGAGGCGTGTGTGTATACACGTGTGGTGGCAAGTGCAGGCATGTGTGCACAGGGTGCGTGTGGGTGTGTGTATTGGGGTAGATACGGATGGATGGGTGTGTATGTCTGCGCACATGGATGGGGGTGCATGTGAACCTCAGCACTATCATGCAGGCTCAGAGCCTTGCTAGCATGTGTTGGCTGGTTCCAGACGTGGCCTTGGTATCAGCCCCCTCTGTCCCCCAAGGCTGATAGTCCTGGCTAGGAGGGAGTCCCAGGGGCTTGGGTTGGTCCCTGCCGGTGCCTGGGCTGCTGTGGTTAAGGAGGGGGAGCCATCCCTGTTTGCCCAGCCTGTGCTGCTGCTCTCCGGGCATGATGAGGTACCTGAAGCCTGATCTTTGCCATGATGGATCACGTATTCATACTGCCTGACCCTAAGAGCAGCAGGAGTAGTCCCTCACAGCCTTAAGCAGCAGATCCCTGGGGGTCCCTGGCCTCCTGCCTGGGCATGGGGCTCTCTGTGGTGCACGGTTGACTCATTCCCTCTATTCCCCTCCCCTTGCACCAGCGCCTTTGCCACCCTGGAGGAAGAGGCCTGCACAGAGCTGGTTCCCTACCTCAGCTTCATACTGGACACACTGGTTTTTGCCTTTGGGAAGTACCAGCACAAAAACCTGCTCATCTTGTACGATGCCATCGGCACACTGGCTGACTCTGTGGGGCACCACCTTAACCAACCGGTACGACCCCTCCTTCCCCTTCACCCTTCCCACACCTGTAGAACCCAGGCATCTGGGGCCCTGCTCCTTCCCATGTTTCAAGTGCTGAAACCAGCCTCAGTTTCTGAGTGTCCAGTACACAGGGGACCTAGGCATCCAGGGTGCACACACTTGTTCCCTGCCCCTGCCTGTGTCCTACCCCCTCCCACTCTCCAATTCCTGGCACTGCCTGGGTTGGGTTACCAGGTAGGGGAACAGTTTTCCTGGGGCCAGGTGACAGGCTAGTGACATGAGGGAGGTCTGGCTCACAGGAGAGGCAACTGTGGCTGCAGCATTCAGCCAGCAACAGCTGTGGTCGAGCCCTTCACCCCATCTCCATGACTCTGGCTATCACCAGACTGCACTGAGGTCTGTGCCATGCCCTGCCCATGGCTCTGATCACAAGCTGGAGCTGATACCTTGGTTCACAGCTCAAGAGAGATCTTCCCTGTCTACAGCCACAGCCTGGAAGCTGATGTGGCTTTGTCAGGTTCTGGGAGCTGCAGTTGAGATGGGCTGGAAGCCTTAACACTCAACATTCTCCTATGCTGCCTGGCTGCTCCTGTGTTCCTCAGATGGACCTGGTACCAGGCCTTGTCTGTATTTTACTACTGTTACTGGCCGCAGCCTCCCAGCCTTTGGGATCTGTTTAAATGGCAGAAGGCAGCTCCATCCTGCTTCCCAAACCTTGTGTGGTCATTCTTGGAGCTGACTCTATCTTTTTTCCAGTCTTGGGGTTTAAATGTCTTTCTCTTGGGCTTCACCTACATGGTAATAGGGAAACAAGCCCCCCAACCTCTTAAGGATCCAGCCTACTGCCAAAGGTGCTGGGCACAGGCAGTGTGCTGATGAATCTGTTCACCAGGGCTACTCTGGGGTGGAGGGGAGGAGCTGAAAGTGCCAAGCCTGCCTGAGCTGGCTGCCTGGCACCTGTTGGTCCCTAGATTACCCCCATATCCCCCCCCCCCTTACGTCTGGGATTGATGATGAAGGAAATAAACACAAGGCATTTGAATGCTGAGAGCCTGTGCTGAGAGCTTTCTAGTCTGACTGTTTCTGAGCTGGGGGAGGGGGGCGGTGGTCCAAAGACCAAAGCCCCAGGTCACAATCCCCTGGGCTCTGTGGCTATGTTCCCTGGCCCCCAGGCAGGGATACAGGCAACTCTTTTGTTGCCAAATCTGGTAGAAGCAATGGGTGCCTGGAGAACCACCTCCAAGGTTTTGGCAGCACTCTGTGATGGCGACACCTGTGGCTGCTAACAAGTGTTGGCTATCACAGAGCTGTGGGGTGCCCTGTTGTAGTCACGGGGGATCTCAACGTTCCAGGTGCCTTGTGATTTAACTCCTGCTCCGCTTCCTGTCCCCAACCATAGGAGTACATCCAGAAGCTGATGCCTCCCCTGATTCAGAAGTGGAACGAGTTGAAGGATGAGGACAAGGACCTCTTCCCACTGCTGGAAGTGAGTTGTGGGGGTGGGAAGCAGGGCATACGGGGAAGCACTTCGGTACCCCGTGGCTGGTTTTGCAGGGTTGCCAGGGGCAGAGGGTTTCATTCCTACCAGGCAGTGAAAGGGTTACGCACCAAGCGTGTCAGAACAGACTTGGGGGGGGGGGGGGGGCTGGGTGCAAACATCCTTATGGCATCTGTCTGTCCCTAGTGCCTGTCGTCCGTGGCAACCGCCCTCCAGAGTGGCTTCCTGCCCTACTGTGAACCCGTGTACCAGCGCTGTGTCACCCTGGTGCAAAAGACCCTTGCCCAGGCCATGGTAGGTCCCAAGCCCCTCTCACTATTCTGGGGGATGTGGAGTGTGAAAAGAGGGTGGGTGTTGACACAGTCACCTTCCTTTCCCTAGTGGGACAGAACTGGGAAGTGGCACCATGTCTCCAGTATCCCAGCCCAGGGGTGTGGGAGTTTGAGGGGGCTGCATCTGTCTGTGACTTCCCCACTTTCCCCCTGTCCCAGATGTACAGCCAGCATCCTGAGCAGTACGAAGCACCTGACAAGGACTTCATGATCGTGGCGCTAGACCTACTGAGTGGCCTGGCCGAGGGGCTGGGCTGCCACGTGGAGCAGCTGGTTGCACGCAGCAACATCATGACGCTACTCTTCCAGTGCATGCAGGTGAGGTCATGCACCACCTCTGGCCCTGCACCCCTCCCCCTCCTGTGGCTCCACTCACTGAGCCATACTCTCTTTCAATTCTCTTCTGCTGCGCCTCCCCCTCTCCACCCCCCTTTGCAGGACACGATGCCTGAGGTTCGGCAGAGTTCCTTCGCACTCCTGGGCGACCTCACCAAGGCTTGCTTTGTGCATGTCAAACCCTGTATTGGTGAGTAATTCTTGTGCCTCCTCCCTGCCTCTGGAGGGTGCTGGAGCCAGGAATCTTTGTTGGGATCCTCACAGGATTCATAGGGGTTGATGCAGCAGGGACACCCCATCCCAAGTTCCTGGTCATCAAATGCCATCTCTGCCTCAGTGTACCTTGGCTAGGAGTTGCTGGGGGGGTAGAGATTCATGCCCACAGGGATTCCGTCCTGGCTGGCAGCCCCAAAACTCCCATTTGGATTCCCCCGGCACAGCGCCATTTGGATTCCCCAAGGGCCAGCAGGATGCAGTGCGATAGATACGGAGGGATCTGGCCTGTGCCCCTTGCACTAATTCTCTGCCCCCCTCCCAGCCGAATTCATGCCCATCCTGGGCACAAACCTGAACCCTGAGTTCATCTCGGTCTGCAACAATGCAACGTGGGCCATTGGTGAGATCTGCATGCAGATGGGTAAGTGCTGTGGGCTGTGCCTGCTCCCCCCCCCCCCCCCCCCCCTGCAGTCTCCCCCTGTTCCATGAGGGCTCTGGCTCCCTCTCAGTGCTGCAGGGAAGCGGTGATCCCCATGAC
Source organism: Alligator mississippiensis (assembly GCF_030867095.1). Taxonomy (NCBI): domain Eukaryota; kingdom Metazoa; phylum Chordata; order Crocodylia; family Alligatoridae; genus Alligator; species Alligator mississippiensis. The sequence goes on from NC_081831.1 coordinate 22,848,985, forward strand.
ATGGCTGGAGTGGGGCTGTGTGTTGAGATCCCTGGGTTCCATCCTTGGGCTTGGAGGCATAAACTCTGCGCCTCAGTTTCCTTGGGACAGACTGGGAGCTATGGAAGTAGGCTGGGTGGGGAATGGTCACTACAGGGGTGGGCTAAAGGACTGGGTGTTGGGGGGTGGGGGAGAGCACTGGGGTGGGCTGTTGGGCCAGCTGCATGGGGCCATAACCAAGCAGGCCGGAGCTAGAGCTGAGGGGCTTGGACTCTTGCCGGCAGGGGAGGAGATGCAGCCATATGTGCAGATGGTGCTGAACAACCTGGTGGAGATCATCAACCGGCCCAACACTCCCAAGACACTGCTGGAAAACACAGGTGAGAATTGGGGAGCTCCTGACCTCTTCCCCAGGCCGTGGTGCTGCCCCTTGCTACAGCCTGAGCCCATCTCATGGCCTGCTGGGCTGGGCCTCACCTGGCACTGGAGGGGGGCATTCAAACTGAGGAGAGGGTGTCTGCACATGGGAGGGGGTTTCTGTGCTGCACTCCCAACCTTAAGGAAGTCCCAAAGAGTCAAATGTAGTGCTGACAAGGCTTGTTTTCCCCCCCAGCCATCACCATTGGGCGCCTCGGCTATGTGTGCCCACAGGAGGTTGCACCCATGCTGCAGCAATTTATCCGGCCCTGGTGAGTGCCCCTGCTGCCCTTTACATTCCTCAAACCACCTCCACCTCGGGGAGCTGCCTGGCTAAGGCTAACAGCATCTCCGGCTCCAGGTGCACGTCACTGAGGAACATCCGGGACAATGAGGAGAAGGACTCTGCTTTCCGTGGCATCTGCGTCATGATCCGTGCCAACCCTGCAGGCGTCATGCAGGTACTACCCCTCTCCCAAGCTGATCCCGTTCCTGAGAGACCTGGCATGAAGGGGGTGGGATGCGGGTGCTGGCTGGCTCCACAGAGGCTTTTGTAGATCCAGGGGCTGCATCTTGCTGTGACTCCCCACAACGCCTGCTCTTCTCCCCTCCCAGGATTTCATCTTCTTTTGTGATGCCGTCGCCTCCTGGGTGAGCCCCAAGGATGACCTGCGGGACATGTTTTATAAGGTGAAAGGGGTGCTGGGGGTACTGGAATGTTTGGTTTTGGGGGAGGGAGGGAGGTCACCAAGGTGCTTGATGCGGGGGGAGTTAGAGGTACCCGGGGTTGCGGGCATGGGCTCATGCATTCTTTTCTGCATCCCCCCCACCTCCCCCAGATCCTCCATGGCTTCAAGGAGCAGGCGGGTGAGGAGAGCTGGCAGCAGTTCTCAGAGCAGTTCCCGCCCCTGCTCAAGGAGCGGCTGGCAGCATTTTACGGGGTCTAGGCAGAGCAGTGATGCCAGCTAGGTGAGTCAGAGGCAGCCATCAAGGGCATGGAGGGAGGCATGGAAGAGGAGGTGTTGTCACAGATCTGAAAACCAGGAGTCTCCTTCCCCAGCCCTCTGTCTACCTTCTCTGGCCAGGCCACACAAGTGAGTAAAGGGGAGTGCTGTACCTCCCCTGCCCTTACCTTGGGTCATGTCCCATGGCTATACAGCTGTGGCTCCCATCAGTCTGTGTCCCATGGGGGCATGGTCAGGGGCTCAGAGGAGATGCTTGAATCCCTCCCTCAGTTTGGAGACCTGAGCCTGGATACACATCGACCTCTTTCCAATGCAGAACCAACCCTGGGGCCTGGTAGCAGGTCCAGCAGCTCAGGGCTGGGCCAGGTGACTCTGGCTAATGGGAGTCTCCTCTTTTTCTCTCTCTCTCCTTTCTCTACAGGTTCCCATCCGTGCTGGGAGGGTTACCGGGATCGTGTCAATCCCCAGGTGTCGCCGACCCCGTTGGCGGGGGGTTAGGGAGGCCGGGAGGAGTTGAACATGGGACAACACGACGCGACTTCCCCGCCCAGCTCCCGGACCTTGGAAGGGGGGGGCGGGGGGGGCTTAGACAGCGGGTTTCACCCACCAGGGGTCTCAGAGGAGAGGGCCTTTTATTTTATCCCCATTTCCCAGAGGGGAGGGGGGGTTGGGGGGAGGTGCAGGGCCAGGTCAGGCTGGGCTGGGAGGGAGTGCAACTGCAACACCTTGAAGGGGGGCTGCCAGAGCCCAGATGTGACCCTGCAGCTGAGGGGTGGCTGCCAGGGACTCAGCTGAGCAGCAGCAGGTCATGGGGGGGGTGGGGGTGGGGCGGGGTGGGCTTGGCCATGCCCTTCCAGGGGCCATTACCCTGCTGTACCATAGCTCCAGCTGCTGGCGCAGGCGCCAGGCTGCCCCATCCCCCAGCCACCCTATGCCTGCATGACCACTGCTGTAGAGTAGCCAGCCTGTGAGTCGTGAGCCTGCGTGATTGTTTTCACCTAGGAAGCTTCCCTCTCTCCTGCCCTGGCTTGATGTGATGCTCTAACACAGCAAGAAACACACTCCCTATGAGGGTCCTGGATCAGCAGGTGCTGGGAGTCGGGTCAGGGCAGCTGTAGGAGACGCATGCGCTGTGTTGTGATCTTCCTTAAAGGCAAAAGACCCCCCTCCCCCCAGTGCAGTGAATTGTTTTAACCTGTTTTTAACCTGTCCTTTGCTGTCTCGTGACCCAAGCCCATCATGTGCCCCTCGGCCTTAGTGGGGGGGGTCTGTACCTTATTCACTGGGGGCCAGGGATAGACACAGGCTGGGGCTTGGATCTCATGCCTCAGCAGGTGCTTGGCTGAGGTCCTGCCACGGTGCGCAAATCTATTCCAGTCCTGGGTGGTCTTAATGGCTGCAGGTTGGTGCCCTTGGGATCCCAGGTGGGTGTGGGGGTGGAGTTTATTTTACTATTAATTGGTTACCAGGCAGAAGGCAAGGGTGGGGTGTGGGGACACACTTTCATGGAGGAAGGGGATTGCAAGGAACTGCTGCTGCTGCTGGGAGAAGTTGATCTGGTGCAGCCAGGATCAGCGGGGTAGGTGATGGGGGAAGAGAAAATCTATCCCCACTGCATCCTGCCCCACGGGGAAGCAAGAGAGATTTCCAACTCCCAGTTGGCCTCGCCCTGTGTCAGCAGTAGGGTGCTGGTTTCCAGGCAGGGGCAGATGCTGCCTTCCTCTGACCCTGGTCTCCTCGTACTGGAGCATCCATCAGCAAGGGGAACCGCCACCAGCCCAGTCCAGTGCCTGTTGAGAAGACTCCCTGTCCTGGGCCCACATATGAAAAGAACCACAGGCCACAGCCACTGATGCATTACAGGGGCCCTGTGGGGCCTAGGCTTCATGGCTTCTTTCCCTACACCAGGGCCTTTGCTGCCTCTGAGGGGGCCTCTGCTTCTTAGCAAGGACCTCTCTTCTTTTTAAAGCATTCCCATTGGGTTCTGTGCTCTCTGTTCCTCTCTGCGGAAGACCGATGCCTCCAGTGAGGGCTGCCTCTCCTGCTCTTTTGAAATGCATGAGCCCAGGGACCACAGCTGGAGGCTACAAGTCCCCCTTTGCGCCGGTGACGTCTTGGCGCCTTGTCCTGGATGCCTGCAGCTCCCCATGCTCCTTTCGTGCCAGTGCTTCTCGCTTGCGCCTCCTGGATCCGTGTCGTCGTGGCTGTGCTGTGCATTCTCAGTGGTGATGCCCCTTGTGCCCCATGTTGCAGCCGCTACTTGCACCTTGCTGGAATGAGGTTTCTCTCATTTTATGTATAATTTTTTTTTTTTTTGTCTACTTATGAAACGGAACAAGCCTGAGCCACTCCTTTGTCTGCCTGGCTTCTTTTCCCTGCCCTCCAAGGCTTCAGTTTGGGGCTGAAACTAGGCAGTGGGCTGTAGTTAATAGCGGGATCTGTCTGTCTTTTCCTGCTTCAGCTCTATAGCAGGAGGGAGCAAGGTTGGAGATAAAGAGGTTTCTGTTCCTCATGGGAGTTCCCAGGGTGGGGGAAATCTCCTTCCTAAGAAGTGAGCAGCAGGTTTGGCAAGAGTGGATCCTGTAGAGGGAGAGACTGAACTGGGACTGTAGTGATCTATCCCCTATTCAATATCAGATCTCCTGTGATCTCTTCAGAGTATTGATAGGGGTTAGAGCTAGAGTGATCCATCCCCTATTCAACATCCTTCCTCCCCTCTAATGTTAGAGGTACCAAAGGAAATGTCTCTAACTGCCCTGTTCAATAGCCATTGATAGATATCAGCCGTGAATTTATCCAGTCCCTTGTTGGCCCTGGCTCTGCTCTCTGCCTCCACTCCCTCCTGTGGTAATGAATTCCGTGCAGTGGGTAATGTTCCCTCCCCAACCTTTTCTCCTTATTTTGGTTTAAGCTCCGTTCCCATTCATTCCAGTAGGTGTCCCCTGGTTCTAGCATCCTTGGACTTGGGGGAACAACAGTTCCCTAGTTACTTGGTTCATAGTCTTTGTGCCTATGGAGTTCTGTTCTATCTCCCCTCAGCCTGCTCATTTCCAAACGCAAAGTTCCTGAGCTTTCTAGCCTCTCCTGATCTGGCAGCAGTTCCAGGCCCGATTGGTGGTTGATCTCTGCATCGGGGTTGGATGCCAGGTCCCCCCTGGGTTGGGGTGCTCTCTAGATTTTTTTGGGGGGGGGGTCCTCAACCCAGTGGGATTCTAGGCTCTGCAGGGCTCGTTTGGCTTTCATGCCTCCTTTGGGGATGGAGAAAGCCCAGGGTGGTTCTTGTGGGGCAAGGGGTAGGGTGGCTTCATGGAGCCTGAGAGTCGTGCCTGGCTGTGTGAGTGGCATAGACCCCTGTACCCCTCTTTAAAGACTCGGGCCTGGTTGAGAATCGCTGCTGTGGCTCCTTGTCTGTCCCCTGCGGGACGCTGCTTCTCTTCGTGCCTGTTTCCCTGGGAGCGGGGCTCCCCGTCCCTTCCCCTAGTAAATGAGCTGTGCTGTTGATGTCAACCCAGGTCTTACGAAGACAGCACCGGAAAAAGATTTGGGGGCGGGGAGGGTTATGTAGTGAGGTGTGTAGTGACGTCATGGCCTATGAGCAGACCGCACGCTTGGAGCAGTACGCGGGGGTCACGTGATGCGGATGGCAAAGCCACCTTGAGAAGAGGGACTTCTGTTGGCCGGGCCGTAACGTCACTTTCGGGCGCCGGAAGCGGGCTCTGCCGTGGCCTTGGCGACGGGACGCGACGGGCCCGGAAGTGGTGGGGCTGTGACGGGGCAGGGCCGGGCTTGGGTGGGGTTAGGGAGCACGGGCCCCTGTGATGGCCTGGGACCGTGACCGGGGGTAGACGAGGTTCCAGGGAGCTCCTGGGGCGCGGCGGAGCTCCTGCGCTGGGTCAGGGCCTCCACTTACGGCCGAAGTCCCAGTGGCCCCTCGTGGGCTAATGCAGGGGGCTGGGGTCAGTCACTTGACGGGGTTCCCTGGGCTCTAATGTCCAGAGCTGCCTGCAGCATCTGCTGGGGCCCTTGAGCCATGGAGCTGGTGCCTACTGATGACCCCCCTGGCTCAGACAATGACTCAGACACTGAGGCCAGGCCTGACCCAGAAGCACAGGCCCGCGAGTACATTGCCCGGGTGCTGGAGGCCCCCCTGGCACCCCACCCAGCTCCCCCTGACGTAGGGAGCAAGGTCTGGGCACCTGCCCTCCCCCCACCAGAGCTGAAGAAGTCTCCAGGCGGGGCTGAGGCGGTGGAGGGGGGACTGCTGGGGCTGCCCCTGGAGCTCATCCTGGAGATTTGCTCGTACCTGGAGCCGCGTTTCGTGCTGGAGGTGCTACCCCGTGTGTGCCGGGTTCTGCTGGGTGTCGTGCGGGACACAGTTACCTGGCGCATCCGCGTGCAGAAGAGGGTCTGTGCCAGCTACCCTGTGGTGGAAGGTAGGGCCCAGACGCTTGGGTTCTGTCCCTGCCCCCACTGCTGCTGGCTCTTTGAGACTGCAGAGTTGGTCCCCTATCCCCTTTTCCAGTCTTCTAGCCTGGTTAGTGGTTAGAGTGGGGGTGGGCTGGAGCCCAGGTACCTGGGTTTCCTCTCCAGCTTTCAGAGGAGTGTGGTGGGTTGGGACCCAGGATGCCTGGATTCTGTCACCTCTAGGATAGAAAGGTGGGCTAGTGGGTTACAACAGGGTGCTGGGAGCCAGGACTCTGGGGTTCTGTGAGGCTTGTCTGGTGGATTAGAGCAAGAAACACCCTCCCTATGGAGCTGAGATTAGAAAAGTGTCTGGTGGATTAGAGCTGAGACACCTGGGTTCTATTCCCAGCAATGGAAGGGGAGGGAAATCTGGGTGGTTGGATCAGCAGGGTCTGGGAGCTTAACAGCCCTAGCGTGAGACTGGTCTGGCTCGCATAGAGGACCCCAATTGCTTCTGCGCTCCCTCTGGCCTGCAGAGGATGACTTTGACTGGCCGGCAGCCTGTGTGGAGCTCGAAGAGCACCTACAGCACTGGGGGGGAAGCGGACACTGCACCCAGCACTTCTCCCTTGCTGATGGCCACTTCGCCTCTGTTGACTCTGTGCTGCTGCTGCAGGTGATACTGGGGCTAGGACACCTGGGTTCTCTTCTCTGACTCTTGCCTGCTGGGAGTGATGGGGGTTGGCTGGGATCCCGGACTCCTGGATTCTCTTCTCTGACTGACTCCTGGCTGGTGGCTGAGGAGCCACAGGAAGCTCTTTACAGGCCTTAGTGTCTCCAAAGCCCTCTTCCCACTCCAGCCTCCACTCCCCTCACAGAGGAGAGGAAAGAACCCAGGCATCTGGGTTCCCACCCCCCACCCTACCTTAACCTCTTGAGCCCCTCTACTCTTCTCTCAGAACTACAGAATGGATCCCAAGTATCTGCCCCTGCACCCCCACCCCACTCCAACCCCCACAGCCCCCACTCCCCCTCTCAGATCAGGGGCTTGAATCCAGGTGTCTGGGCTCCCAGCGCCGCTCTGGCCTTGCCCTAGTCACCCCCCTCCCCTTCCAGGGCGGAGAGCTCTGTGTCTCAGGTTCCCGTGACCGCAATGTGAAGCTGTGGGACCTGCGGGAGCTGGGCCGGGCACCTGACAAGGTGCTGCTGAAGGCACTGGGCACTGAGCGCAACGGGACACACAAGGTGGGCAACCCCCTCCTCCCCTGCCTGAGCCTGGCTCCACGCTGCTGCCTCAGTTTCCACTAGAGGTGGCAGTCACCCTCCCTCTCCCTACAGGGCTGGGTGTGGTCTCTGGCTGCCCAGGACCACAAGGTCTGCTCAGGCTCCTGGGACAGCACTGTAAAGCTGTGGGACATAGAGGCCGATGGGCAGCAGTTTGGGGAGATCAGGTACTGGGGAGAGCTTGGGGGGTGCACACGACTTTATGGGTCGTGGCTGCACCCCCACATAATGCCCATTCACTTGCAGGGGCAAGGCAGCGGTGTTGTGTCTCTCCTACCTGCCTGACATCCTGGTCACTGGCACCTATGACAAGAAGGTGACAGTGTATGACCCCCGAGGTCAGTGCCATGCCCTCCCCCCCAGTTGTAAAATGGGTCCCATCACTGAAGCTGCCCTAGTTGGGACCTCTTTGTAGGAGCCAACTTCTCCTTCGGCTGGAGGGAAGCAGTCAGGACTCCTGGGTTCTGTCTCCAGCTTCCATGAAAGGGATGGGGTTTTAGAGTGGCTGGGGGCTGTAGGGGCCCAGACACCTGGGTTCTCTGGGCATGACAGCTGGCTTATATTTACAGCTGGTTCCTCTCTACAGCTGGGTCAGGAATTGGGAGCCTGTCTCTCCTAAAGTCAAGGGAGTGCCCTCAAATTTGGGGGGGGGAGTCAGAGCTTGACAGGCCATGGTGAATGTTGAGATCCCCCCCTGTGTGGGGGTTCTGGGGGCAGATAATCCACTCCCCACACACACACATCTCTGATCAGGTGCTGGGGGTCCTGAGGCTAACGCTGTTCCTCCTACTCCCGCCCCAACCCCCACCCCGTAGCCGCCCAGGCCCTGGTGAAGAGTCGCAGGCTGCACTCGAGTGCTGTCCTGTCGCTGGCAGCTGATGACCGCTTCATCCTGTCAGGCAGTGAGGACCGGACCCTTGTGGTCTTTGACCGCCGTGCTGCTGCTGTCTTACAGCGACTCCAGGTAAGGCCCAGATACCTGGCCCCTGGCGGGGAGGGGCACCTGCTGCTGAGGGGGCGGGAGTTCACAGATGCTTCCTGGTTGGTGGGAAAGGAACCTAATGAGCAGGGGCCCCTGACCCAGCTGGTGGGTGGGGGTGGGGGAGGGGGCCAGGACTCCTGGGTTTCATCTCCAGCTCTGTAGGTGAATTTAAAACAGTGGGATGTGGGCCAGGACTCCCCAAGATATGGGAGAAAGGTGTCATCAGGGCTGAGAAGGGGCTTGGAGCCTGGACACCTGGATTCTATCCCAGCATTGGGAGGCTAGTGGGGGTGGATGGTGAGCAGAGGGTGGCTGGGGAGCCAGGTCTCCTGTGTTCTGTTACTGTCACTGATGTATCATGTGGATGTGGCTAGTAGGGCTGTGTGAAACGTCAGCATCCGTTTCGATCAGCATTTTGACATTCTGACAGAAGAGTGTTCCATTTTGAATTTTGTTTCTATTTGAATAGTTCTGCTGTTTCAACTCTTGTTTTGACATTTTGCCCATAGGATAAAATGGGGAAGGTCGAAATAGCCTTTAACTTTATCACTTCTGGCTGGATTTGCGTGAAACTTGCAGGAATGGTAGCCCTTTCTAAGGGCATGAAACCTGCCATGTTTCAAGGAGATGGATGCAAGGGGTTTGGGGAAGCTGCACCCCAAAGTCTTGAAAGCAATACTTGTCACGTGCACATGTTAAGACACAGCGGGGTCAAAACTGCAGGCATGCTAGCCCCTGCGAAGGCCACGAAGCCTGCCAAGTTTCAAAGAGATAGGTGCAAGGGTTTGGGGGAAACTGTACCTGAAGCTGTGTACAAGCAAAACTCATGACAGGGGTGATACTGTGTGTTAAGGTGCAGCAGGGTGAAAGCTGCAGGGATGGTAGCCCCTGCTGAGGCCATAAAGCCTGCAAGCTTTCAAAGAGATAGGTGCAGGGGGCTTCTGGGGGCCCTGCACCCCTAGCTGCTGACAGGCAAAACTCGTGACATAGGTGCTTGTGCAACTGCTGCCTCTCATCAGGCAGCAGGACTGAAGATCCCCCATCACTTGCCACCACAGACCTGGGGGTAATAATCAACCACAGTATGAACATAAACCAGCAGTGCGATGCTGTAGCTAGCAGGGCCAACAGTACCCTAGTATGCATCAATTGATGCCTCTTCAGCAAAACCATTGCAAAGAAGTGATTCTCTTGCTCTACTTGGCATTGGTGAGACTGCAGCTAGACTACTGCATCCAGTTCTGGGCTCCGCACTTTAAAAAGGACGTGGTAAAGCTTGAGAGAGTCCAGACACCCATATAATCAGAGACTTGCATGGCAAGCCATATGAGGAAAGGCTGAGGGACCTGGGACTCTTCAGCCTGAAAAAGAGAAGGCTGAGAGGGGTCTTGGTAGTAGCTTACCACTACATCAGAAGTGTACATCAAGGACTCAGTGAACAACTATTCACCAGGGAACCCTTGGGGAAAACTTGGAGTAATGGTCACAAACTCCTGGAAGATCGTTTCAGGCTCAACATTAGGAAAAACTACTTCACAACTAGGGTGTCCAGACTGTGGAATAAACTCCCTCCAGAGGTGATACGATCACCTACCCTGGAAATGTTCAAGAGGAGACTAGACGGTCACCTGACCCCCAGTTGTCTTTCCTGCTTGGTGCAGGGGGGCTGGATCTGATGATCTTCCAAGGTCCTTTCCGGCCTTACAATCTATGAATCTATGAGTGGCTGGAGCCTAAGTCTTAGGAGATATGGCTTTGAAACAGTTCTCCCAGAACCAACCCCCCCTGCACCTATCTCCTTGACAGCTGGCAGGCTTTGTGGCTGCAGCAGGGCCTAGCAGCCAGGCCTGCAGTAGTGTCGTGTGTGTCGCCACCCCCCTCCCATGCCCCAAGACCAACACAGTTGCACAAACACCCATGACACAAGTTTTGTCTGTCTGCAGCTAGACGTGCAGGGCCCCAGAACCCCTGCACCTATTTCCCTGGCAGCTGGCAGGCTTCGTGGCTGCAGCAGGGGCTAGCAGGCCTGCAGCTTTCAACCTGCTGTGCCTTAACACACACAGCATCATCCATGTCATGAGTTTTGCTTGTCCACAGCTTGAGGTACAGTTTCCCCCAAACCCCTGCACCTATCTCCTTGAAACTTGGCAGGCTTTGTGGCCTCTGCAGGGGCTAGCATGCCTGCAGTTTTGACCTTGCTGTGGCTTAACACACACAAGTGACATGAGTTTTGGTTTTAAGACTTTGGGGTGCAGTTTCCCTGAACCCCCTGTGCCTATCTCCTTGAAACTTGGCAAGCTTCATGCCCTCAGAAGGGGTTACCATTCCTATAAGTTCCATCCAAATCAGGCCAGAAATGACGAAGTTATAGGCTATTTCAACCTTCCCCATTATAGCCTATGGGCGAAACATTTCAACTTGCCTCGTTTGGTTTTGAGGCCGTTTCGATTATATCTGTTCTGTTTCAATTTGCTGTTTTGACCTTGAAACAAAACTGGTGGCGAAATTTCACACAGCCCTAGTGGCTGGGTCCCTCCAACTTTTCCTATCCTCTCGCCTGCAGCTGGACTCCTACCTGCTCTCAATGTCCTACCAGGGACCACAGCTCTGGGCAGGTGACAACCAGGGGCTGCTCTATGTCTTTGAGAACCAGGGAGGCAGTTTCCAACACATCCGGGTGAGTGGCTGTGGGGAGGGTGAGGAAGGGAATCCTACTCTGTGGGGATGGATTCTGCCCCTCTTCCCCCCCCAGCCATGGTCTTGCCCCGGCTGGTTTAAAACCAGGGACACTACTGCTCTCCCCCCTGTAGGTGGTAGGGGGGGAAGGGGATTTATGTCAGTTTCATTGTCAAATTTACTTCCTTGACAACCCCCCCCACTGGAGGCTCTGGGCTCCCTGTGTTTGGAGTTGGAGGGGTGCTGGTGCGAGGGGGGCAGGAGGGTTGGAGTGTCTAGTGCAGGGTCATCCCTAGGGGGTGTGAATCGGGGCAACCACCCTGGGCCCTGCGCTTTGGGGAGCCTCGTGCTTTGGGGGGCCCTGTAGAGCCAGGTGAAGTGGAGTGGCGTGGCAACTCCACAATGCCATTGGCTTCACGTCCAGCTGCTGGGCAGCCCTCCCTGCCGAATCTGCCGCCAGCTTCCTTGCGTCCGGGGGCTGGGCCCCACACCCTGTTCAGATTGTCTCTGGTCTAGTGGTTGGGAGCTGGGGACCAGGGGGCCACATGTTCAAATCTGTGTGCTGCTTGGTGACTTCTGCTCCCATGGGCAGTGCAGATAAGAGCCCTGCCCCCTCCCCCCCCCCCCCCCCCGCCCCTGCCCCCCACATGACATGTTTGGTAGCAAGAAACCTGGGTGTTTTGATTGTGGAAACCAGTTTCTGCAGCACACAGGTTTCCACGGTGACTGGGAGGGAATCTGAGACCCTCCCCCCCACGGCCAGTCAGTGTTCCCCAGACGGGTGCAGGTATCCCAAGGTGGGGCACAAACCTGTGAAGGGAAGGAAGAGGCCTGGGCGGTGGGGCAGGGAGCCAGTAGGGCCATGGGAGCCCAAAAGCAAGGGCCAGGGTTGTCTTGAGGCTTATGCCCCCTCGTCACATTCCCCGCAGTACTTCAGCGTGGGCCACCGCTCCCAGATCACCGGAGTGCGGTACTCCCGGGGCACTTTGTATACAACCTCCACCGACAAGACCCTGCGGGTGAGTGCAGTGTGGCTGCTCCAGCTCTGCAACTGGCTGCATGCGCCTCTGCGTCTTGGTTTCTCCCCAGGGGTGCAGGGCTGTGGGGGGCCCTGTTCCATCTGCAGCTGACCATGAGGTAGGGGGCACAGAAGTCTCAGGCTGGGGGCGGGGACAGGGTGTCTGCAGGTCACAGACACCCTGGGTTCTGTGAGTTTGTGTTCATGTGAGTTTGCCAGTGGAGACAGGGCCCTGGGGCTCAAGCCTTGGAGCAGTGCCTGCCCCCCGCTCCAGGGCCCAGCTCCTACCCAGTCAACCAGGCAGTGAGGGGCTCCCCTGCCTCCCCCTGCTGGATAAACCTGTGGGCACTCTGTTATTCCAGATCCACATCCCAACAGATCCTCCACAAACAATCTGCTCCCAGACACACAACAATGTGCTCAATGAGGTAAGTCTGTCTGTCCCTCTATCCTCCATGCCTGGCTTCTGCCACTAGCCTTGTTCCCTCACCAGGGGGTTCCCCATCACCTTGGGCTTCCTTGAGGACAGCTAGCCTGGGGACATGGGCCACCATGCCCACACCCCCCCCCCCCCCCCCCCGCCCCAACAACTCACCCACTCTGTCTTGCTCTCCCTCCCACAGATCAGCGTCGAGGGCAACATGGTGGTAGCTGCCTCAGGGGGCCTGTCGGTGGAGGTCTGGCGCCTTGGAGGAGCCTGACCTACCATGGAGCTGAAACTGGGACCTGCCCCATGCTGCTTTGGTTGTCAGGGCTGCTGGGTTGGACAAGGCAGGGCAGGCCAGAATGGACATCGCTGCCAGGAGCTGGGGGGTTTAAGAGAATTCATCACACAGGCACCCCCTATTCCCCCCCCCTTCCTCTACCCAGACCCCAAAAACCAGTTGGGGGGCTTTGGGCTGAGTTCTGCCAGGGCCCTCATTAAAAACTCCTGCCAAGCCGTGTTCACTACCTTTATTTTCACTCCAAGCCTGGACATAAGTGCCCAGACCCTACCAGGGTCCTGAGGAAGGAGTGAGGAGGACTGCAAGGGCCCCTCAGAGGATGGTACAGGGCTTCCTGTCCTTGAAGGGGTTGGCGGAGGCTGGTGAGCAGTGGGTCATGCTGGGCCTGCTCCTGGCAGCACAGCAGCAGGTCCCTGGCTGCCTCAGATATCTGTAGCGGGAAAACAGGAGCTGTGAACCAGAGGTGGGGGAGGGCTGAGAGCCTGGACACCTGGGATCTCTCTCTATTATAGGGGACATTAGAGGCACTGGTGTTGCTGCTCCTTCCTCCTTAAAACCCAGGAGTCTGGCCTCTTACCACAACCTTCCCCCCCCACACCCCTGTGCCATTAATCCTCCTCCCTTGGTGAAGAGGACATTGCTGCAGCAGCCTAGTTTGGGGTGGGCATAAATCTTGGCTCGCCCCCCCCCCCAGTGGCCCTTGCTCTCCACTAAATCAATTGCCTGCAACTAGAAGCCTTTTGCCTCTGTTCCTGCCTCTGCAGGGGATCCCCACAAAAGAGGCCTTTACTCCCAGTAGGCACCTTTGATCTCTGGGTAAGGTTCCCCCTATCCACCTAGCCATGTGACAAGTTTGTTAAGTCTCAGTCTGCCTTTTAGCTGTGGGGGGGAGCAGGCACTCCTCCATAAGAATCAGTGGTTCCAGGTACTGTGTCAGAGCTGAGGACTCAGGAATCCAGGGAGGGGGCAACATGTCACCTTCATCTTCTCCAGTCTGGCTACTGTGTGCAGCTGCTGCACTGTCTGTGGGCCTTGCCTGACCTGGCCACAGTCCCTTGCCTCCCCTGGCATCTGTGGGCAGAGGGGGCTTGACGTAAGAACAGTCTGGGGCTTCTACCTCCCTCCAATTCTGTCCAAAACAGCCTGCCCCCCCAACTCTATTCAGCCATGGCCCAGGGGAGATCCCAGATAGTGGGGCCCTGCCACTGAAATGTGGCTACCTCGGGTGGGGCACAGCAGAGGCAGGCATGTGCCCCCTTTTATGCTTTTGTCAGTCAGGGGGTGGCAGGAGCACACAAGCACTTGGCAAGCTCCCATCTTGCAGCCCCAGGTTCACTGGGGAGGCTAAAGCACAGGATGGTCTGTGTTGGGGCTGGAACCGCGGGGGTCCTTGCTTCCAGGCCAATAGCGCTAGACCTGACTCCCTTCCCAGAGCCTGGGGAGAACTCAGGAGTCTCAGGTCCCCCTCAGGCTGGCTCTGAAGAGACCCACACTGCCTCCCTGTAAGGAGTGACCTAGAAACCTCTACTCGGAGACGATAAGAAGAGGAGAATGCTATGTGAAAAATGCCCATCTGCAATGATAAGGAGGAGACAGTCTTGGATAAAGGGGGCTTGAAAACAAAAGAAGAAACAGAGTACTGGGTTAAAGGGCTCATTAAAATACTAAAAATCACACCCCTAGGTGGGGAAAAAGTATGCTAATGAAACACACATGTATGTAAATGAGATACATGGCTAAAACACAGGTATAGAGACATGCTCAGTAAAGAACTTCTTGCGTCACTCACTTATAACCAATCTTCGTTTGATGATTGGTTATAAGTTATAAGCACGCTTGCGAAGGCTTGAAAACTCCTGTATAAAAGATGCTTAGAAATAGTGATCTGGTGTGCTTGTTACGTGAATTATTCCGCTTGCACCTTTTATTGCTCGCAATAAACCTTCTTTGTACTTTCACCCCTGGTATCTTTATTGGCCTTTGCATACTGGGCACGATCCCAGACTTGAGCTGGGGCACAACAGTTTTTGGCGACCCAGATGGGACTGCCATAGATAAGGCTTTGCCCAGACTAACTGACGACCAGACGACCGCTCCTCCAGAACGAATGTCAGGCGCACCCCGGGATCTCTTTTCCTGGTAAGACTTTTGCTTCAGGGGGAGCTGGATTGCTGAGGCGGCAGTAGCCTAACGGTGCAACGCCATAGAGTGAAAGTACCAGTAACAGGCACTTGGGTGAGAGGGTAGAAAGGGCATAAGGCCTACCGTCAGTATGCCTACCTGGGATTATCTCTGTATATATTCTGTCTGGCCCGAGTCCAAGACCAGTGATTTTTCCCCTGTGAGGATGAGGACTAAGAACAGATCCCTGGATCCCAGGTAAGTCGGACGGTCAGAACTGGGATGGCAGCCCTGAGTTGGGTACCGTTAACAGTAAGGTTAGGGAATGTACCCCCCTCTCTTGTGTATTGGGACATTGGGCAGAGTTTGGTGGGGATCCTATGACTAAGAAGAAAGCTAAATTCTTCTGTGAAACTGCGTGGCCACGCTATAAGCTAGATGATCAAGAACATTGGCCTCCGGAGGGAAGTGTTAATTATAATACCATCTTACAATTGATTTTGTTCTGCTGGCAGAATGGTAAATGGGAGGAATTGATGTATGCGCAAGCGTTTATGTCTCTCTGTAGGGATAGAAAGGTTGTGGATAAATGTGGATTGGGGGAGGGGGTTGGGATCTGTGAGATGGCAGTGGCTCGACCAACTGCAAATCCTGTCCTGGAATGTCCGGAGCCAGAGGTTCCACTCCCTTTGCCACCTCCACCTTATTCTCCTCCTCTTCCCCCTCCTCCTCCTCATTTGTCTGATTCCTCGTTGGCATCCGCTCTTCCTCCTTCCCCCCCTGAGGCGGAGGTTGAGAACACTCCCCGACCCAGGGATCTGGAACAGCACCGACCATGGCCATCAGGTGCTTGGCAATCTCCAGAACCCCCGACTTCTCCGGATATAACCCCGGGAGGTGGGTGGAGAGTACAGTTAGGAGCAGACTCCGGGGTTAAGGGAAAACATCACAGGGAATCTGATCCTGGCCGTGGGAAGGAAAATGGGGTATTTCCCCTAAGAGAACAAGTGGTACCCGGGCCACTCGAAGATGATGGTGAGCCAACCTACCGTTGAATCTTTGTGCACGTTCCTTTCACTACCTCAGATTTGTATAACTGGCGGAACAATACCCCCAGCTTGAGAGAGGATCCTGAAAAGGTACGAAACCTTTTTGAAACGATTTTCAAAACCCATAACCCAACTTGGGCAGATGTTCAGTCTCTTTTAGATGTCCTGTTGACACCAGAGGAAAGGAGGATGGTAGTAAACAAAGCCCGTGAGTACGTGGAAAAGGAAATTACCGCAGGGCGCCTACATGGAAATAAGGACAATCATGTCCCCACCCAGGAGCCAGATTGAAACCCAGACCAAGATATGACTTCCATCTGCGCCTATCGAGAATATATCCTCTGAGGATTGAGAAGTGCTGTAAAAAAACCTCAGAATCTCAGTAAGGTGTATGAGGTTCGACAGGAGACGAATGAGACCCCGAGTGCCTTCTTGGAAAGAATCCACTACTTTCAGACAATACACCCACGAGGACCCGGAGGATGCATCAAACGCTCGCATGGTAAATATGATCTTCATAGGTCAGAGTGCACTGGACATTAGGAAGAAATTGCAGAAGACAGACGGAGCAGCAGGTATGCCTATTTCCCAACTAGTAGACATTGCTTACAAAGTATTTACTAACCGAGAAAGTGTTCAGGAAAAAAAACAGGACAAGAAAGAGGAGAGAAAGACGAAAATGCAGGCAGCCCTAGTGGTGGCTGCAATCACAGGAAAACCCAGAAATTAGGGATCCCGGAGACAGCCTCAGAGGCGGGGTCCATTAGAGAAAGATCAGTGTGCCTATTGCAAACAAAAGGGACACTGGAAGCGGGAATGCCCGAATCGGAAAGTAGGTGAAGGTGAAAAGAAAAGAGAGGAGAGCAGTGGACTACTGTTTGCTTTTGGAGGGGATTCAGATTGAAGGGGACCGGAGGCTTGGGAGAGAAAAAGATAACCCAGATCCCGGTGTCCCCTGACGAGCCTCTGGTTAAAATGCAACTAGGGGACAGAGAAGAATTGGTAGAATTTCTTGTCGATACAGGTGCTACTCATTCCGTCTTAACTCAAAAACTGAAACCTTTAAGTAAAAAGACTGTGCCGGTGGTAGGGGTCACAGGGAAGGCAGTAACACGGCCCTTCCTACAGCCAGTGGCCTGCAATCTTGGGCAGGCCGAAGTCACCCATCAATTCTTGTATATGCCAGACTGCCCCGTTCCCCTTTTAGGGAGAGACCTCCTCTGTAAACTGCAAGCTATGTTGTCATTTCAGGATGGGCAAATGTTCCTAACGGTGCCTCCTGAAAAGGGGTGGCACCTGCAGGCCTGCCTTCTCGGCCTTCTCCGAGAGGAAAGTACACTGGATATTCCTCAACCCCTGCTCGATGCTGTTGTTCCATGGGTATGGGCAGGTCACCGACCCGGGAAGGCTAAAAATGCTGACCCTGTAAAGATTCAACTTTTGCCAGGGGACCAGCCTCCGTGCGTGAAACAATATCCAATGTGGATGGAAGCCAGGAAAGGACTGAAGCCATTAGTTGAACGGTTCCTGGAGTATGGCCTTCTCCGTGAATGCACATCAGCTTTTAACACACCCATCTTGCCCGTGAAGAAGCCTAAGAGTGACGAATATCGTTTTGTTCAAGACCTGAGAGCTGTAAATAAAGTGGTCGTGAGTATACACCCGGTTGTCCCCAACCCATACACCCTGCTGTCTGCCTTGAACCCAGCTCATAACTGGTTCACGGTTATTGATTTAAAAGATGCTTTCTTCTGTATGCCGGTAGAGAGGCAATCTCAGGAAATATTTGCATTTGAATGGGAAGACCCAGATACTAGCATTAAGACTCAGTTTTGCTGGACTGTCTTACCCCAAGGGTTTAAAAACAGCCCAACCCTATTCGGCACTGCATTAAGCAAGGATTTACGTAGGCTAAAACTGCCACTGTCCTGTGCCCTTCTGCAATATGTGGATGACTTGCTTTTAACAGCCACCACTGAAGCAAGCTGCCTGGAGGGAACAATCTGCCTCCTTAATTTTCTGGGACAAGAAGGATACCGGGTGTCCAAAAGTAAGATGCAACCAATGTCCCAGAAGGTAACATATTTGGGATTTGAACTACACCCTGGTCAGAGAGCCCTGTTGCCTGAAAGAAAAGAAGCTATATGCCGGCTAGCAACCCCAAAAACAAAGAAGCAACTACGGGGCTTCTTAGGTACAGTAAGTTTTTGCAGGATTTGGATTCCAAATTTTGGGGTTATTGCAAAACCTCTGTATGGAGCTACACAAGGTGATGAAAAGGTGTTCGAATGGACTGAAGAGTGTGAGCAAGCATTCTGCCAGTTAAAGCAGGCTCTTATTGAAGCACCTGCCTTAGAACTACCCGACATGAGTAAGCCTTTTTCCCTTTTGGTGCATGACCAAAGGGGGTGGCCGTTGGAGTATTAACACAAAAATTAGGTAGCTGGCAGCGACCGGTGGCATATTTTTCTAAGCAATTAGACCTTATGTCATCCGGATGGCCTGCTTGTCTCCGGGCCATTGCTGCCACCTGTCTGCTAATACAAGAAGCTGAAAAGTTAACCCTAGGCCATGAAATGACTGTATATGTGCCTCACGCAGTGCTTACAGTCCTGGAGCAGAAAGGAGGGAACTAGTTAACTCCGGGACGAATGGCTCGATATCAGGCCATCCTCCTCAATAAGCCTGAAATAAAATTGGCCATTTCTCGCACTGTAAATCCAGCAACACTGTTGCCACCTATGGCTGACACACCGGATCTTGTACATGATTGCCTGCAAACATTGGAAGCTGTTTACTCCTCAAGACCAAACCTGAGAGACCGACCCCTTGACAATGCTGAACTGGAATTCTACATGGATGGCAGCTCGAGTATGGAGAATGGAATTCGAAAATCCGGATACGCTATCGTGACTACACAGAATGTGATAGAAGCAGGACCTTTAAACCCATCTGTTTCAGCTCAAAAGGCTGAACTCACTGCTATGACTCAGGCTTTGCAATTGGCAGCCAACAAAACTGTCAATATTTATACTGATTCTAAATATGTTTTCCTTGTTTTACATGCTTACGGAGCGCTGTGGAAAGAGCAGGGTCTACTTGATGCTAAAGGAGCAAGCATTAAGCATAGCAAGCAAATAAAAGCTCTCCTCAAGGCAGTCTGAGAACCGAAGGAGGTAGCAGTAATGCATTGTAAGGCACATCAGAAAGGGAACGACCCTTCCACAAAAGGTAATCAATTTCCTGACGCTATGGCAAAGAGAGCAGCTAAAAGACCTCAGACAGACTTGCTGCCCGAAGTAAGTAATCTGTTACCTCTCTTCCCAGACCTATACCAGCCTGTGACACCACAGTATGGGGAAAAAGACAAACAATTAATAAAAGAGTTTCAAGCAAAGAAGGGGGAGCACAGGTGGCTAGTAGCAAAGGATGGCCACATTATCATCCCAGCTGCCTGGGTTCATGTGGTAGTAAAGAGCGCTCATCATGACACCCACTACGGACCCAGGGCCCTGGTAAGATGGATCAGTCACTATGTAACTGGAGTAGGATTAAAAGAGGCTGCCAAGAAGGTATCAGAGACATGTGAGGTCTGCCAGAGAAATAACCCAAAAGGAGGGAAAAAAGAAACTCCAGGACATCAGAGAATAGGCAATGGGCCAGGAGAAGAATGGCAGGTGGATTTTACCGAGTTGCCCCGGCAACAAGGGATGAGATATCTCCTTGTCTTTGTGGACACTTTCTCTAATTGGGTTGAGTGCTTCCCATGTCGGACTGCCTAAGCCTGAGAGGTGGTCAAGGCGCTCCTACGAGAAATCATACCTCGCTTCAGACTTCCAAAAGGAATAGGGTCAGACAATGGCCCACATTTCATTGCACAAGTTACTCAGAAGGTTTCTGAGTTCCTGAGAATCAGCTGGCATTTACACACCCCTTGGAGACCCCAGTCCAGTGGAAAGGTGGAACGTATGAATCAGACCTTAAAAAGACACCTTGCAAAGATTTGCCAAGAAGCTCGACTCAAATGGCCAGAGGCCCTACCCTTGGCCCTGTTATGAGTAAGGGTCGCACCACATTCTAAATTGGGATTAAGTCCGTTTGAGATAATGTATGGTAAGCCTTACCCTCTGAGTCTGCCCATGGGTACTGAACAACAGTTACATGTTTTAGGAGAGGGAATGATTAGAGAATATGTATGGTCCTTGGTTTCTGTTTTGTCTTCCATCCACCAGCAGGTACGGGACGTGCTGCAGTCACAGGATTAATCTCCTGCCCCGGAAAACCGACTATTACCTGGGAGTTACGCCCTTGTGAAAGACTGGAATGAGGAACCACTTCGAGCCAGATGGAAGGGCCCATATAGGGTACTCTTGACGACCCCGACGGCAGCAAAGCTCGAGGGAATCAAGACTTGGATACATTCCAGTCGCCTAAAGCTGGTGGCTGGACCAGAACAAGAAGGAACCCCTGCAGACTCCGGGACTGGAGGCAGAGAACCGTGGAAGGTGGAGCCAATAAGAGACTTAAAATTCCTATTCAGAAGAAAGGAACTTTAAATAATTTGTCATTTTTTGATCAAGTTTTACAGCCCTTATCATGAAATTGGTCAAGGTTTTATTGTGGGGCGTCCTGATCTGTCCACTCCTTCTCATAAGAGGGGAAAACCTTTTACAACAAAAATTTGACCCTCAGGAAAATGTCTGGATTTATCTGGCCCGGGAAATTTTAAATAGAACAGACTTCTGCTTAGCAGGAGGGATCAATGCTCACCTGGTTTTTACCTCATGTTTAATCGCAGTACCAACCCCTTTGAAAATTTTACAAAATTATACTATGCTGAAAGATATAAATAAGGAAAGTACGTATCAGAATATATATAATTGGGGGACTATTGTAAAAGATAAAAGCAGAAACATGTTTTCCTTACGGGTTCAGGCAACAGCTAATGCTTCCGAATGTTTCCTAATGGTTAATTGTACTGGTAACTCCCTTAAATTGAACCAAGGTAAAAATGTCCTCTGTAATGAGACTGTGCGGGCCGGGAGCGATCCGGGCCCTTTTGTGCACGCGGGCTGTGGCCAGCAGCTTGGGCACACGGGGTCGGAGAAAGCCGGAGGCGAGCTAGAATTAGTCACGGACGCGTAATGGTTGATTCAAAGATTGTTTACTTACACCAAAGGTGGTCGTGGTGTAGGCTGGACAGTTTTCCAGGTACAGCTCCGCTTAAATCCTCGTTAGAGGACTACGACAAATTCGTTCTTTCCCACGGAGTTGTTGAAGCTCCGCGGGTTCGGTAGTTTCTCGTGCAGGAAGGGATACGTCTAGGAATCTATTGGCGATGGGGAGAGGCCAGAGGCTGTTCAGTCCTCTGTTGCCTTTTAAGAAATGCGTTGAGTCCGTAAGGATCCGCAGCGCTTAGAGATCTTCACGCAAGGCGAAGGTTTCTCTCTCACTCTAATTTCTCTCCAACTTGGGCGGAAACCACCCAAGCTCTTTATACGGCTAGCAAGCCAATCGCTAGCCGCCACGTGTGCATATTTTAGAACTGGCCAATAATGTGGCTCGAATTTTCATACAAATGGCGGGAACTCCTTGCACCGAGCATTTCTTAGATGCAAAAAGAAATGCACCATGCAAAGAAAGCTTCAAATTGGCGGGAAATTCTCCGTTGCACCGGGGTTCTCTTCTGCAGCAGAAAACTCCACCGTGCAAAGAAGCTGCAATTTAGCGGGAAAATAATTTAGCAGTGCCGAAGCGCACACAAACAAAAAATCACAACTTTGGGTTGTGACAGAGACCAGTCAAATATCCAATACTTACCTGTTTTTATATCTATCTTCAGGCCTAAGGTAAATCAAATGATTTTACAAACAAAGAAAGCTGATGATACTAGATTTGTGTTAAACCAAATTGAATGGAGCAATTATAATAATAATTAAAAATGCTCCAAAGGGGGGAAATGTAAGGAGGGACCTAGAAACCTCTACTCAGAGATGATAAGAAGAAGAGAATGCTATGTGAAAAATGCCCATCTGCAATGATAAGGAGGAGACAGTCTCGGATAAAGGGGACTTGAAAGCAAAAGAAGAAACAGTTCTGGGTTAAAGGGCTCATTAAAATACTAAAAATCACACCCCTAGGTGGGGAAAAAGTATGCTAATGAAACACACATGTATGTAAATGAGATACATGGCTAAAACACAGGTATAGAGACATGCTCAGTAAAGAACTTCTTGCGTCACTCACTTATAACCAATCTTCGTTTGATGATTGGTTATAAGTTATAAGCACACTTGCGAAGGCTTGAAAACTCCTGTATAAAAGATGCTTAGAAATAGTGATCTGGTGTGCTTGTTACGTGAATTATTCCGCTTGCACCTTTTATTGCTCGCAATAAACCTTCTTTGTACTTTCACCCCTGGTATCTTTATTGGCCTTTGCATACCGGGCATGATCCCAGACTTGAGCTGGGGCTCAACATCTCCACTCGCTTTGGCTCTCAGCTTTAGGCACAGGATCGTGGTGCTCTCTTGGGCGAGCTGCTGCGTCTGCTCAGAAACCCAGGCATCTGCTATAGCCCCTGGCGTCCCGCCCCGCTTAGGTGTTTGATGCTTTTGAAGCCTGCTGCGCCCTGCAACAGGCATGAGATCATGTTGGCACATGCAAATTTGGGGTGGTGGGGAGCGATTCAGGCTTGTTCTATTAAGCTGCACCCACCGGCGGGCGGGTGGAGCAGAGGGGCAAACCATGGTTTGGCATTTGGATGCTGCTTCCCAGACGCCTCCGCTTTCACTGGGGAGGGAACCCAAGCGCCCTGTCTCCCCTCACTGCAGCCGCTGAGCCGCAGTGAAGTTGGCACACGGCTTGGGAAAGCAGACGAGATAACGTTTGAGCCTTCAAGGATTCCGTACTCGCCTTGGGCTCGAAAATGGCGGCGCCCAAGAGTGTACGGCCGCAGGCAGGGCAAGATGGTGGCGCCTCGGCGTATGGCGCCTGGGTGTACGGACGCTCTTCCCTGCGCAGCCCTGCAGGACCCTGTGCGAATGCCGTAGCCGGCTCGGGGAAGATGATGGTACTTACGCATGCTGCACTGCGGAAGGATGGAAAGCCAAAATGGCGTTATCCAGCCGTACGGACACTCCGCACGGCAGCGCACGCGTGACCCCTGCGGGGCTGGTACGGAGCAAAATGGCGGCGCCCAGCTATCCGGCAGTGCCACCTGTACGGGACTGAACCGAGATACGGGCCACGGGTCCGCCGAGGTACTCTGCACTGCCTCTCGGGGGCTGGGGTTGTAGGAGCGCTGGGGGGGGCATGTGAGTGTGGGGGGAGCGCTGGGGGCGAGTAGTTGAGTCTGCAGGGAGCGCTGGGGGTTGGGGCGAGTAGTTGAGTGCTGGGGGGTAATGCAGGGGGCTGGGAGAGGGGGTAGTTGGGGGGGCTGGGGGAAAGGGGGTGCCTGGGGCAGTAGTGCAGGGTGAGGGAGGCTTGAGAGGCTGAGGGTGCTTGAAGGACAGTTCAGGGGCAGTTTGGGGGCTGTGCACCCCTGATCTGTCTCCTTTCCCCAGGCCATGGAGGGGCTGCCAGCAGTGGCACTGACGGCGGTGCTGAAGCCCAGTGAGGCGCTGCCCCCTGAGAGCTTACCTGTGCGTGGCTACGATTTTGACCATGGCCTTGACCACCACGCCCTGCTCCGCTCCTTCCTCACCACAGGCTTCCAAGCCACCAGCTTTGGGCAAGCTGTGCGTGAGATCCACCGCATGGTGAGGGGGCCCCGGATGCCTGGGTTATGGTCCTCAGGTTGGGAAGGCAGAGAGGCCAGGTGAGGGTGGGGGGAAGGGTAGCAATTAGGACCAGCCCCCGGGGCTGGGAGGACAGAGAGGTTGGGGGGTTAGAGACGGCGGTGGAGGGGAGCCAGGAAGCCTGGGTTCTCTTCCAGCTCTGGGAGGGGAGCAGGGGATGCTGGGGGCCAGGATATTGGGTTCTCTTCTCTGCCACTGCTGGTGGCAGGTTACTGGGGGTGCCTCAGTTTCCCTACAGCCAGCTCCTTCTTGGGGCAGGGATGAAGGCAGTTGGGGTAATAGGTTAAGTCCTGTCCCCCAAAAGCCAAGCTGACCGGGGTCTCTTGCGTGTCCAGATCGATGCCAAGCTGGAGCCACTGGGGGAGGTAGCAGACGAGGAGAACCATGCAGACCTGAACCCCTGTCAGCGCCCACCCACGGGCTGCACCATCTTCCTGGGTTACACATCTAACCTCATCAGCTCTGGGATCCGTGAAACCATACGCTACCTGGTGCAGCACAACATGGTATGGCTCTGCATGCCCCTCACCCCAAACAATACAGTCTACCCCCCTTTTTCCACAATATGTGGTACAGCCCAGCGTTCCATTCTCTAAGGCACACTATGTGGTTCCGGCCCAATACCCTTCTTCAGTATAACGTGGCATAGTCTTTCCCAGGGGTCAGTAACCCCGGGCACGTGTGCCAAACATGGCATACAAGGCCATTTTGCTTGGCACACCACTGCCAGCCCAGGCTCTAAGCAGCTGTTGCCAGGCACAGAGCCCAGGCTGCTCCCAGCAGGTGGCTGAGAGGCTGCAAGCCCTGCTGCAAGCAGACTGGGCTCTGTGGGCCGGCTGCAGCTGGAAGGCTGCAACCAGCTGCTCTGGGTTCTGGCATGTCAGCACTCCAGTACCTTCCAAGGTAGATATTGTGTTTTTTTCAGCACTCTGGCCAAAAAACGTTGTCTATCCCTGGTCTATCTGCTCCCCTCCCACAACATGGTGTGGTCCAGCTCTATCCGTTCTTTAGCCTAACGTGGTATAGTCTAGCTCCCCCCACATGACATGACTCAATTCCCTCCTCCCCTGCAGCAGTTCAAGCCATGGCCCAGCCCCCCCATAGAGACAATATGGTATGGCCCAGTTCACTCCCTCCCACCTGCAGTACAGTGTGGTATAGTCCAGTTCCCCTCCCCCAAATTTGATCCCCACCCCCCCAGCTTTGGGAATAACCCCAAAGACTTTAGAGAGGGGTCTCCCCCTATCCCAGCATAGGTGGAGGGGGCAGTGGCAGGGATCCCAGGGATCCTAGGGCTGGGGGCACCAGGGCCTGGGTTGATGGTGTGGGTGGGTGCAGGTGGACGTGCTGGTGACAACGGCAGGGGGCGTGGAGGAGGACCTCATCAAGTGCCTGGCGCCCACCTACATCGGGGACTTCAGCCTGCGTGGGAAAGAGCTTCGACAGAGCGGGATCAACAGGTGGGGGGGGCCTCTGGTAGACGGATGTTCTCCCTACTTCTGGAGAGGGGTGGGGTTTGGGGGGGATGAAGTAGATGTAACCTGGACACCTGGGTCCTCTGGGAGGGGAAGGGGATGGGTCTGGTGGGAGCCCAGATGCCTGGGTTCTCTCCCCAGCTCTGAGGGATGGTGGGATTTAAGGGGCTTAGAGCAGAAGGAACCCAGACACTTGGGTTCTCTTCCTAGGTCAAGGTTGGGGAAGGGATCTGGCGGGTCAGAGCAGGAGGGGAGCGGATGCTCGGGGTCTCTAGCAAGGGAGGGAGGCAGGGAGCTGGGACATGTAGGTTCTCTGGCTGGACAGGGACTGAGCTGTGGCCATGTCCCTGCAGGATTGGGAACCTGCTGGTACCCAATGACAACTACTGCAAGTTTGAGGACTGGCTCATGCCCATCCTGGATCAGATGGTGGCTGAACAAGACACTGAGGTGTGAGGGCAGGGCAAGGACAGCTGGGTTCTCTCTGGGTGAGGAGGGGGACACTGGTAGTAGGAGCAGGATGCCTGGGTGTGGCTTGGGGAGGGGAGTTGTGTGGGCTAGAGCTGGAGGGGGTTGGAAGCCTGGACACCTGGGTTCTCTCAGTGGGTTTTCCTGTCTGAGGACTCCTGGGAACTTTCCCCTCCCCACCAAGTGTCTGAGCCCTGGGGCAGCTGAGCTGGGGGGGCAGCCCCCCTGGTGACAGTGGGTGTGGCCGTCTCCCACAGAGCGTCAAGTGGACGCCATCCAAGATGATCGCGCGGCTCGGCAAGGAGATCAACAACCCTGAGTCGGTCTATTACTGGGCCCAGAAGGTATGGAGGGGCGGCTGGGCTGGTAGGGAGAGCAGGGCAAAGTAGGGGAACATCCCCCACCCTGACAAGCAGCACAGCCCAGCCCTGCCCTGCCCAGCTTTTGGGGGAGATAAGAGCCCAGGGTTAGAGGTTGACCTCTAACTCCCAGGCAGGGTTTGGGTTCAGCCTGGCTGCCAGGACTCCTGGATGTCCTTCCTGGCTTTTCCGTGGAATTGCTCCTTGAGCTGACACTGCGGGGCAAGGGGGTTTCCCCCCTCCAGCCCTGATGCCACCCCTCCCTCACCCCCAGAACAACATCCCGGTGCTGAGCCCGGCACTGACAGATGGCTCACTGGGAGACATGATCTTCTTCCACTCCTACAAGAAGCCAGGGCTGGTGCTGGACATCGTGGAAGGTGAGGCCAGGCCCCACAGGGCTGGGGGGGTAGGGGTGATCCTGCCCCCTATGGCTGCCTCCCCTCCAGCCCCCTGGGATATGGCAACCTTTCCTGGCAGCATCTTGCCTGCTGCAGGGAGCTTGGATGCCTGGGTTCTTCCAGCTCTGGGAGGGGAGTAGGGCTGCCTGGGTTCCCCACGCTGCCTGTCTCCTCTCCTCTCTCTCTCCCCGGACAGACCTACGGCTCATTAATACCCAGGCTATGTTCGCCAAGAAGACGGGGATGATCATTCTGGGTGGGGGCCTGGTCAAACATCACATTGCCAATGCCAACCTCATGGTGAGAAGGAGTGGGGGAGAGAAGGTTCTGTTGCCCATGGTGATGGGGAGGTCACGGGGCCTGTTAGGTTTGGGATGAACCCCCCTCCCCTCCCTGCCTCTGGGGAGGTGACACCCTGCCCTTCCCCCTCCCCCAGCGCAACGGTGCTGACTTCTCGGTCTATGTGAACACGGCGCAGGAGTTTGACGGCTCTGACTCAGGTGCCCGTCCTGATGAAGCTGTCTCTTGGGGCAAGATCCGCACGGATGCCAAGCCAGTCAAGGTGGGTGGGGGGGGCAGCGTAACAGGAGCCTGGGGGGTGGCAGAAGCACAGCACTCACCCCCTGCTTTGCAGGTCTACGCTGACGCCTCCCTGGTCTTCCCGCTGCTGGTGGCAGAGACCTTTGTGCCCAGAGCCAGCACCTTCACTTCTGACAAGCAGCATGACTGAGCCCTGCTAGGACTGGGCCCTGCCCTGCCCAGCTTTTGGGGGGACAGGAGCCCAGAGTTAGAGGCTGACCCCCACCCCAAACTACCAGGCAGTGTTTGGGTTCAGCCTATCTGCTAGGATTCCTGGGTGCCCATCCTGGCTCTGCCCCAAGAGCCCCGTGTGCTGGCACTGCAGAGCAGGGGGATTACCACTTGCCTGCCCTGCCCTCCCCCTGCCCTCTTTTCCCCACATACTCAGGTCTCATAGCTTCCCCTAAGCCTTTTTATTTATATCTTAGGCTAGGCTCCAACCAGCAGCTCAGCACCCCCCACTCCACCTCCAAGTCCCAGAGGTCCAGGCCCCTCATCCCCCCCCAGTGTTTCAAGAGAATACAAATGCAAGGAGGAAGGGGTTAAATCATGGATTCCTGACCCCTTCCCTGTGAAAATGCTCTGGGTGAGGGGAAGGGGGTAGCTCCTTGCATGGCCCCTGGTCTGTACCACCCACCTGGGAGACCCCCAATAAACCAACATGTTCATCTGCTATGTCTGTCCATCCATTAAGGGGGGGTGGAAGCAACCCCCCCCACCTTCAGCCAAACACCTGGTCATCAAGGGCGAAGGCCTCTTCCCTCCAGAGCTGGATGCAGCCCCCAGTGGCTGTGAGCAGGCAGGAGGCAGCCGGGTGGAAAGAGAGTGACTGCACTGTGCCTCGTGCCACAGGCAGGCTCAGTGCCAGGGAGCCCTGCATAGTGGGGTGGGATACAGTGAGGGAGGGAGGCACATGGGTCTGCTACAGCACTTCCCCAGCCCTGGTCCCAGGAGAATCCCTGCCAGGGCTAAGTCTGTACCCAGCCATGCCTACTCCCTCTTACCTCAACTAGGTCCCAGAAACAGACCCTGCCATCCTCCGAGCAGCTGCCCACATGAGTGTCCTGGTCATTCAGGCAACAGTCCAGCTTGCAGGCCTGGTTTTGGTGGCCTGTGTATCTGCAGCAGGGGGAGGGGGGTGTTGTTGGAGTGGGCAGTAGTGGGATTCCTTGCCTATCCCACCCCCTGGACCACATGGGTCACTCACTCTCCCAGCAGCTCTCCTGAGTCCTTGTCCAGCAAGCGCAGAGTAGAGTCGAGGCTTGCAGCCAGGGTGCACTGTCCATCCTTGCTGAAGCAGACGCTGGTCACAGGGCCTGGAGGAAAGTGGCAGGGTAGGGGAGACAAGGTGCTGGAGCCCCACATGCATCTAGTCATGCATCCCCCCCAACTCCTGCATGAATAAGACTAGTGCCCTGTGGGGGGGGCACCCCCATTTCTCTGGACCTGGATTACTCACTTCCAATGTAGTCAGAGTAGAGCTCCCCTGCTCGCAGGTCATAGCGTCGGACGCGGCCATCCACAGAGCTTGGGAGAAAGCAAGGAGGTAGGCAAGTACAGAGTGACCTCCCCACCCCCACTCCCGCACTGCTAGAAGCAAGGGACTCTGCTCTGGCCTACAACAGCCCAGAAAGGACAGGCTGGAGATTGCCCTACAGTAGAACACCCCCCACCTTCGCTTTACCCTGTGAGGATCTCGTGGTCAGAGATGCGAAGGCTGGAGACGCCATCCTTGGCCTCATCCAGCGCCTGGATAGGGTCGGGGTGGCGGGAGCGGCAGTCCCAGCACCGTACAGTCGAGTCTATGGAGCCTATGGAGCAGGGGAAGAGTGGGGCTGGGAGCCTGCATCCAAGACTACAAGGGTGGAAGGATGGCTGGGAACCCTGAACCAGCCCTATGGTGGATCTGCTGGGGGGAGGGGGGCCAGTCTTTTACCTGATAGGATCACAGTGGCTTCTTCATTGAACTGCACACAGTTCACCTTCTGCAGTGGAAAAAACAGGGGAACGGGTTAGAAGCCTGCTCAGCACTACCCCATGCTCCAAGTTTTACCCTCTGACCAGCCTACCCACTGTCCCCCCAAGTCTAGCCCCTGGAGGGCTAACAGAAGACCTCACCCCAGCATGGCCCCGGAACTTGCGAACCACCTGCCCCGTGGCCACATCCCAGAGGATCACGATCTTGTCAGCCCCACAGGAGCACAGCTGGCTGTTGTCAAAGGAGCTGTAGGGAGAACCCAGGAGTCCAGGCTTTGCCCTCTGCTTCCACTTCTCAACCCTCAGCTAGGTGCAACCCAGGTGTTCTGGCTACCAGCCCCCTCCAGTTCTGAACCATCGGCCCTTACTTCACCAGGGGTCCTATTCCCTGTAGAGAACAGCCAAGCCCCCTCCCCTCCTTACCCAGCAGCATCCAGCACTTCGTAGCCGTGGCCGCTGTAGGTTTTCAGGACTGTGCCCTTGTGCGGGTTCCACAGCTTGAGAGACTTGTCGCTGCCGCAGGTGAGGCAATAATTTCCATCCACTGCGGGGAGAGGAAGGTGGGTAAAGGAAAGAAGGTGATGACCACTCAGGGCTGCTGAGCCCCCACCCAGCCCAGGCCATTTGCTGTTCCTCCCCAGCCACCAGCCCTGCGGAGGACAGAGGGAGTACTCACCATTGAACCTCACAGCTCTCACAGCACCCTGCTTGCACTCCAGGTTCTGCACCAGCTTCTTAGGCAGTTCAGGCTTCTCTGGCTTCGGCTCGGGAAAGGCCATGGTAGTGCAGGGCTGCCCCTACCTAGGGGGTTGGGGAGCACTGCAGACCCTTGGCAGGCCCTGGCTTTCTGGGGTGGGGCGTCTTCCTTGGGGCAGAGGGAGTGGTGAGGCTGCCTCAGCAAAAGAGACAGAGCCCCTTCCCTGGACCCAGGGGCTTGGGCTATAAAGGCCTCTATCACTGCCCCAGTCTCTGTAGAAACTCCTGGGCCCTTACAGCCTCATACAGCTTCCCCCAGGGCCTATACACAGACCCTATAGAGCCTCCCCTGGTACCTACAGCTTCCATACAGTCTCCTATGAGTCCTATATAGCTCCTGCACAGATCTTTGTAGTCTCCCCCATCCTGTATACAACCCTTATGGCCTCCATATACCCTACCTCATTCCCTATAGCCGCTATACCACCTTCCTTGGCCCCTGTACAGCTCCTATGGGTTCTATGCAGCCTCCCTTGTCCCCTATAGCCTCTAGACAGACTCCTTTGGGCCCTGCAGTCTCTGTACAGTCCCGTGTAGCCTCTGTAGGGCCTAGACCCCGCTCACCGGCTCCTACCTGGGAGGAAGGAGGGTGGGGTGCGTGGGCCCCAGGTCCCACTCCTATTGCTGTCCCCCCCAGCCTCGCAGGTTCCGGCTCCCTTGGTTCCACCCGGCTCGCAGCGTCTTCCTGCTTCCCCTACCCTTAGGTCGCCTCCTCCTGCCCCGGAGCTGCCCGCTCTGGGGGGCGGAGCATGCCCGGAACCCTGGTTGCGGGCGCGGGGTGTTACAGGCTCTTGTGCCCCCCGTGCCGGAAGCGGTGGCCTGGCCGGGCTGGAGCCGGAGCCGATGTCGGGCAATAGCATGGGGGATCCGCGCCGGTCCAACAAGGTCACCAGGTGAGCAGGGTTATGGGGGGCTGGGGGCAGGCAGGTCCCTGGGGGGGTAGGGTCGTGGGGGGGACAGATGAGCCTGGGGGTCACTGTGGCGGGGGCCAGCGCCTGGTTCCTGGGGAGAAGCCTGTGGCACCAAGTAGCATGCGGGGATCCCAGGCCCCTGCCCACCCCCACCGGGACCCGGGTCACCCCCCCCCCTCCCTGCCACGGAGTTAGGGCTGGTGACAGATGAACAGCTCCCTGCCTCCCCTATGGGCAGCCCTGTGCTGGTGCTTCCTTCTCCGGGCAGAGCTGAGTGCCCCCAGGCCCAGGCAAGGCAGTGTTCCTCTCCCCATGCAGGTACAAGCCGCCGTCCACGGAGAACAACCCCACCCTGGAGGACCCTACGCCCGACTACATGAACCTCCTGGGCATGATTTTCAGCATGTGTGGGCTGATGCTCAAGGTGAGTGGGCAAGGCAGGTGTCGGGATGCCAAGAACACATGGAGAACATGCTGCTTCGCTTTTTGGGACGCCCCGCGTGCTGGAGGGGAAGCTGGGCAGCGAGGCTCTGTGGTGGAGGCCAGCCAGATGCCGGTTTCACGGGCTGGGGGTGTTTTAGGGTAGGCCTCACACTTGGCCCTCTGCTTCCAGCTGAAGTGGTGTGCCTGGATCGCTGTCTACTGCTCCTTCATCAGCTTCGCCAACTCCAGGAGCTCAGAGGACACCAAGCAGATGATGAGCAGCTTCATGTGAGTCTTGGCCCTGGGGGCTACATGTGTATCATGTGGATGGTGAAGTGAGTGGCACACCTTTGCTGGCTAGCTGCATGCTTTTCACTCCCCATCAAATGCTGGCTCTGGGTAGAGGGTTAGACAGCGGCTGCCTTCCACCCCCAAGGGGGCTGTGCTGGTGTGGGAGCAGCGATGTGGGGCTGGAAGGGATCTTTGCACAGGTACCTGTCTGTATGTGCCGCCACAGCTGGATGCCTACTCAGCCCCTGCATGGAAGCCTTCAATGTAGGAGGCCCCCACAGCTGCCCCAGGTGGCTTGTTCCAGCATCCGATGGCTCTTGCAGCAAGGGAGGCTTTTCTGAGGCTGAATATGCACCTGCTTTGCTGCGTCTGTGCTCACTGTTTGGGGTCCCATGATACAGAGTGAGGAATAAGGAGCCTTCTAGCAGCTCTGTGGTGGCCTTTCAGATATTTGACAACTGCTGCTGCCTCCCCACTTTGTCCCTTCTCCACACCAAATAGCCTCTCTTCCCTGGGCCACATTTTGGCCCCCTTATTATGTTTCTTACCAGCATCTTTCTTCTTACCTGTCTACGCCAGTAATTCTCAACCAGGGTGCTGGGGCACTCTGGGGTGCTGTCAGGTTCTTTTGAAGGGTGCTGGGAGGAGCTAAGTGAATAAGCCAGTCTTAGGCTCATCCCTACCTGAATGATTTCCCCCAACCCCTATGTAAGTAGCATAATATATAAATTAGTTTCTGAAATTGGGTATCGCTCAGTTCACAAAAATTATGGAGGGCCTTGAGTCCAGTGAGGGGTTGCCTCAAGTCCAAAAAAGTTAGGAACCACTGCTCTACACCATGAAAACAGGGCATCAAGGTCTGCACAGGATGCACTGGGTAGACCTCAGCTAGAACAAAGCAGTGCTACCCCTTTCTGTTCATTGCACACAGCGCTTCAGTTATTACAGCCCTGAATTGCAACAGCTGGCTTCCGTACAGCTGCCAGGGAGCGGTTGGTGTTGTTCTGTGGTTGGCGGTGTAAAACCATTGAGCTTCCTAGCATGCGTTTCTTCCCAGATGGGGAGGGTAGGGGTGGACAGGATGAAGGTGGATGTTAAAATAGTAACAGGAAGCTTGTGGTTGGTTTCCTTTCCAAATAACCCACAACCAGCTAATTTGTTTTTCCTTTCCTTCCTCCCTGTGCTCTCAGGTTGTCTATCTCTGCTGTGGTGATGTCCTATTTACAGAACCCCCAGCCCATGTCTCCCCCATGGTGAAACAGCTTTAGGTCTTCATGCTGCTCCCAAAGGACCCTGGTGGGAGGAAAGGCAGATTCTCAGGTTGTTCTCACAAAACACCGCTCTCTGCTCCCTTTGGCTGTTGCAGGGAGGGGGCGGTTGCTGGAGGAACTTTGGTTCAAGAATTAAAAATAAAAGTAACTCCGGGTACGCTTGTGGCACGCTGTCTTTCACCTCGTAGTGTCCGATCAATAGTGACTGTAAACACCCACTAGTGCTCTGTCAGTGTCATCATTTGGGGCCTCAGACCGACACAGGTGGGTTGGCAGAAAAGCACATCACGTAGACACAGTTATGGCTTAACCGCCCTTTTTCCTGTAGAGTTTGTTAAGCTTTGCTTGTGGAGGTATGAAGCCGAGCCTTGTTGATTGAACTGGCTCCATCTGAATAGATCCCTGAAGTGCTGCCAGTGTAGACAGAACCTGGTGCTTGACAGGTCTCACTCTGCTTTCTAAGCAACCGCGGTGCAAAAATGGCTTCTTGTGTCTACCACTGAGCATAAGAACATCAGTATTGCCACAGTGAGTCAAACCAATGGTCCATTTAGGCCAGCATCCTGCCCTTGACAGTGGCAGAAATGGATGCTATAGAGAGGGAGAGCATTGAACTGGATATCTAGAAGGATCCATCTCTTCTCATTATGCTTCCTGGCGTTCACCGTTATTGGGTTAGAGATGTCAGAGAAAACATCTCCAACTGTTCTGTTTAACATCTGTTAATAGATCTATCAGGAATTTATCCAATGCCTGGTTGAACTCAGCAAAGCTATCTGCCTCCATGACCTTGTGTGGCAACGCAATTACATATTGCATAGAAACGTTCTTGCTGTTGTTAGTTTTGTGGTGCCGATCACCATGACAGATCATCCATCATAGCAGAGAGGCCTGGTATGGCATGGATCCCAGGAATCATCCTCGTGGGGTGGGCACTTTGATGCCAAGGTTGAAGACAATGTCGTTGCCTTTTGCCACATTGCATCTGTGCCACAGGCAGAAGCTTTGGGCCTGGATGCAGCTGGGCTGGCTGCTTCCCCCAGCACTAGATCAATGCACTATGCAGCTTTGTGCCCAGCAGGGCACAGCAGAGTCATCTAGCAGCCCCTTTGCTGGTTGCCCATCATGGCTTGGCCTTCATGGTTCATCCACTCCTTCAGTGGTGGCGGAAATGTCATCTGGGGCTATCATCCCAGCCTGGGCACAGGTCTGGGTTCCACCATGGGGGTGCATTTAGGAGGCCCAGGGGTAGCCCAGTGCTGAGCTAGCCCTTGGAGGAGGAAGATGGAGCTGCGATTGGGGTGGGTGGGGGGTGGTGCAAGTAAGCAGGGAACAAGGATGGTAGTGGGGGTGGATGTCGGTGCCTGTGGATGGCACTGGGAGCTGTTTAAGTGCTGGGGGTGGCTCTGAGGTAGGGGCTGTGGGCTGTGTGGGGAGCAGATGCAGGGGTGCTTGTGAAGGGGGCAGCCATAGTGGGAACTGGGGGACCCTGGGGCGCCTGTAAGGGCTGTGGAAGGAACAAAATAGCTGCTTCTGAGGGAACTTTGCTTCTCCCCCTGTCCCCGCGCTACTCGACACTCCATAGGTTGGATTTCGCACCCGTCTCCGGCGCTCCGCCAATCACAGCGTAGCGCGGGCTCGCGCAACACAGGCAGCTTCTACCGCCCCCCTTCAGCCTATGGGAGGAAGGTGAGATTCGCGGGCAGCCGCGCGTCGTCGCTGGTAGGCGACTTGCACTGTCAATCACTAGGAAAGTTGCCGGGATAGGACTACGGCACGGCCCCCACCTCCGCATAGGTCGACAGACATGTCAATTTCCGCCTTTGGTTCCGCCCGGGAGCACAGCCAATCGGCATGCCCCTTCTAGCCCCGAGCCCCAGCCCAGCGAATAGTGAAGGAGGCTCCGCTCCACTCGCTGCTGATGAGCTCCGTGTGGCCCCGCCCACGCCGGGGAGGGGGCTTTAAAAGGAAGCCCCAGGGCGAGAAGTCACGTGACGGGACGGTCACATGACAGGGCTGGGACGGGGCGGCGGCGGCGGCGGCGGCAGCGGCAGCGGCAGCGGCAGCGGCAGTGGCAG
This sequence comes from Alligator mississippiensis, assembly GCF_030867095.1. NCBI lineage: Eukaryota > Metazoa > Chordata > Crocodylia > Alligatoridae > Alligator > Alligator mississippiensis. The sequence continues at coordinate 22,883,393 of NC_081831.1, forward strand.
TGGCAGTGTTGTCATCATGGGGGCTCGCGTAGGGCTGCTGCTGCTGGGGCTGCTGGGGGCGGCGGGCGGATGCGGCTACGAGGTGAGGGCGGCTAGACTGGGGACACGGGGTAGGAGAGGGGGCTGGACTGGGGCGCTGGGGGATTGGGTGCAAGAGCGGGGGCTGGGTTGGGGGGAGAGGGGGCGGGATGGTGCAACTTACTAGTTAAGGCAGTCTGTGGGGAGGGCTGTCTGAAGTAATGATTGGGGGTGTGTGGGGGGCTGAGTGGCTCAGGGCTCCTATGGGAGGACACTAGGGTGGGGGTTGGGGCTGAGTGGGAGGGGGCAGCCTGTCCCTTTTTCTCCTTTGCAAAGTTGGGGGAAGAAGGAAGGGGGCTCCAGAGGTGGGGTGGGGATCTGGGAGCGGGCAGCTGCAGTCACCCCCCACAGCAGGAGCCTGAGCTGCCTGGGGAAGGGGTGCTGTGATTAAGGAGGGGGCAGGGCTGCTCCGGGAGAACAGGGTGTGTCAGGAATCCTGGGTTTGTGGAGGTGGGGCAGAGGGGGGGGTCTGGGTCACTGGGGGGCTCTGAAACCCAAAGCCTCTTAAATATGGTGGGGGAGGGGATGCATCCAACAAAGGGCACTGGGTTTGGTCCCCCATCCTGCTCTTCCTTCCCCCCCCCCCCCCCCCCCCCCCCCCATGGCAGGGGGCTTCCTGTTCCCAGGGCTGAGTCAGCAGCAGATAAAGAGCCAGTCTCAAGTTCCAGTCACACTTCCCCCTTCCCTCACAGCTGATTGGGGGCCAAGGGGAACAGGATGAATCTAGTGCCCAGGGCTAAGACCATTGGCAATACGTAGGGGGTGTACATGGGTGCACATGCACCCCCTGAGATTAGCAGTGCACCCCCTGAGAGAAGCACCGCTGGCTGCTACCAACCACCCTGCCACCAACACTGCTGTGGCCACCTGTGGAAGCTCCTCACTTGCTGCCATCACTGCTGGCACCGCCTGCAGGTGGTCACCGTGCCCCCCCCCCCCCCCCCCGGCCCTCTGGGGATGTGCATTGTTCATGACTGAAACCCTGCCCCCTCCAACAGCCTCTTTCTCTTTTCTTCTTCTTTTTATTCTGCAAGTGTTTCCTGTCACGGAGATGGGGTGGTAATAACCGTGTCTTGGGTCAAAGCCGATGGTTCAGAGCCAGCTCTGCTTTCTACGGCTGGGGATGGGGGCAGGAAATAGAACCCAGGGGTCTTGACACACCTTGACCCTAACTGCTTCTTGACCACTGGATCTTATCCCCTGACAGGGACTGAGAAACACCCCAGGAGTCCTGATGTACCTTATTCTACCCTTTGGACCCCACTCCCTTCCCAGTACTAGCAAAAAAACCAAACAAACACAGACATCTTCATGCAAGCTAACCTGTGTACCCTACTGTTTTCTTAAAACTAGCAAAAGAACCCATGCATGGTGACTCACTTGGTCCAGCCATGAAGCCTCACTTCCCTCCTAGAGCTGGGGTGGGGGTACCTTGGTTCTCTCTTGGTCGTGCCTCTGTCTCTTCTGAGTCAGCGGCCATGAAGTTATCCACTGTGGCCTTGTGTGTTTGTGGTCTGGGAACTGGGAAAACTGAGGCACAGACAGGCCAAGGACTCTTGGTGGCAGGGGGGCCAGTGTTCCCACAGGGGCTGGTACCCTGAGGCTGCCCCTGACTGGGGCTCTCTTGTTCTCCTCTGCCCTTCAGTCCTGCCCAGCCACAGAGCCTAAGATGCTGAACGTCCACCTCATCCCCCACACACACAATGACGTGGGCTGGCTGAAGACAGTGGACCAGTATTTCTATGGAGGTACAAGGTGGGGGAGGGGCTACCACCATCTCGCTCATTAGGTAACAAAGGCTTGTAACCACTGGCTTTTTTCGTTGTGCAAAGAGCTGACCTGAGCTTGGGGCCAGGCTGCCTCAGTTCTGCTCCCTTCTCTGTCCCTGGCCTGCTGGGTGTCCTTAGCCTGTCTGTGCCACAGTGTCTCCAGTTGCAGCCTGGAGGTCATCCCATCGACCTGCTCTTGCTGAAGTGCTTAGGATGGGGAAAGGCCCTTGCTGCCCCTTTCTTTCCTCTCAAGGCAGCTGGAACCCTGGAGCCTAGCCCAGCCCACCCCCTCCCCAAAATCCTCTCTGTTTGCCTCCCCTCCTCTCTCTGCAGCTGGGGCATCCTGACTCCCAGCCCTATCCCACTCTTCCCCCACCCCTGCCCAGCAAGTGCTGGGAGTGGAACCCAGGCATCCAGATTCCTAGCTTTCTCCTGCTCTAACCACTGAGTAAGGCTTTCTCCAGCCTGGCTGGGTCTGTTTCTCACTGTCCCTGGGTGTTACTATGGGGAAGGTTTCTGTGGCATCACCCAAGGTTATGGCCATGGTAAGTGTCCTTGGCATCTTATCTCTGGCCCAGAGTAACATGGGAGGACTTATTTGGGGGGTGGAGGGTGTGATGTGAGGGCACCAGCTGGCTGAGGATTATGGGGGGGGGGGCGGGGGGGGTAGGGCTGGGATCTGTTCCCTCCAGGGGACACAAGCCCCCTCTGGGGCACTGGTACAGCCCCTGGGTGCCAGGGAGGTGTGCCAGCCCCCTCTTCTGCCCCACCAGCCCGCAATGACATCCAGCACGCCGGGGTGCAGTACATCCTAGACTCTGTGATGCCCCAGCTCCAGGCTGACCCCACCAAACGCTTTGTCTACGTGGAGGTGGCCTTCTTCTATCGCTGGTGGCAGCTGCAGCCTGAGCCCATACGCCAGCTCGTCAGGGAGCTCATTAACCAGGGTGAGGGGGATGAGAAGAGGAGGGGAGGGGGCCGCTTCCAGGGGGGGCTGGCCCAAGCCACATGTGTGTTCATACACTTGCTGGGCATATGTGTCTGGGTTGGTCTGGGGTGCAGCACATGCCCTGTCCTGTGTGGAGCATACTCTGCATCTGTGCTGAGCCGTGTAGGTGGTGTTTCACATGTATATATGTGTCTGTCTTGTGTATGTGAAGTGGACTAACCCACATATGCCTCCTCACACTAGCAGCACATCAAGGACACAGGCCTGAATCAGCTGAAGTCTGTCTCTCTCCCCTCTCCTCCTGCCCTGTCTCTCCCATGTGTGATTTTTTTTTTTCTATGTAGGGAAGTCCCTACACTGCAGGGACTAGATTTCCCAGGCTCCCCTTCAGCACACATTAAGTGTATGAGGGAACTTCACACAGCCTGCACAGCAAGCTTGCCCTGGCTAGCTACATGAGGAACATGCCATGTTGTGGAGCACATGCATGCACGCAGGAAGCTCTGGCTTCAGCTAGGCATGTGGTTGTGGTGTCACACATGCTGCAGCAGAGGAGGGGGCCTGTGTTGGTGGGGACTGGGAAGGGATGTGGGCCAGGCTTCTGGCCCCGTGTTCCCAGCCCTGGGGGTGCCATCAGTCTTGCTTCAACCCTGGGCAACTACTTCTGGGTGGATAGTAGGGGTGCCAGGCCTGTGAGGCTGGGACCCTTGGAGTCATCTGGGTTGTTACAGCTTTCCCCCTCTTGACATCCTTCTCTCCACGGTGTTTGCTTACAGTGCCAAGTGTGTGCCTTGTGTGCAAATGCAGATGTGCACACTTACATGCTGTATATACACATTATATTGGCATGGGTGCTCTGCCCTGATCCTGGAGGCTCTCCTCTCCTGCCTCAGCTGCTCTGGGTTTGTCCCAACCCAATTTTCCCCACCTCAACCCTGCTGTCTGCCTGTGGACTGTAAGCCCCACCCTGTCCCTGCCTTGGTTTCCTGCTGACCCAGTGTATCTAGGCCCGTGGGCTTGCATGCCTCTAGTGACCCCTAGAATCTCCTTCTTGACTCTCATATATGCCAAGAGCATGCTCCAACATGCCCTGGGTGCACACAGCCAGCACCTGGTCCTAACCAGGGCAGGACACTTCACCTACCACCCCCCTCCCTGTGCTCCTGGTGGGTGGCAAGGGGGAGTTGCTGGCAGGGGTGGGGGATCTTGGAGGAACCTCTGACCCTGATCACCCTCCCCCACCCTACAGGGCGCCTGGAGTTTGCAAATGGGGGCTGGTGCATGAATGATGAGGCAGCTGTGCACTACAATGCTGTTGTGGACCAGCTGACACTGGGGCTGCGCTTCCTGCAGGAGACATTTGGGGCCTGCGGGCGCCCCCGTGTTGCCTGGCACATCGACCCCTTTGGCCATGCCCGTGAGCAGGCCTCTCTCTTTGCCCAGGTCAGCTCCTGGGGATGGAGCCTGGTTCCATGTCTCAGTTTCCCCATGGGCAAGAGGGGCCTGGGCAAGGCTCCAGGCCTCAGTTTCCCCATGGGTGGGAGGAGGCTGGAGTTCAGGCTTGGCTCTGTACCTCAGTTTCCCTGGGGGCTGGGCTCCAGGGTTGGCTTTGTGCCCCAGTTTCCCCTTGAGCAAGAAAGGATGGTCTGGGCTGGGGAGGAGGAAGAGGCTTTGCAGGGGGCAGATGAAGGGCCCAAGCCCCCTTCTCCTCCCCTCCCCCTCCCTGGGTCCTAACCTCCTCCCTGCCCCCCCCTTGCTCCAGATGGGCTTCGATGGGTTCTTCATCGGGCGCCTCGACTACCAGGACAAGGCTAACCGGGAGCGGCTGCGGGAGATGGAGCAGGTGTGGAGGGGCAGCTCCAGCCTGAAGCCCCCAGCTGCCGACCTCTTTACTGGTGTGTGTGTATGGGGGGGGAAATCTGGACAGGAGAGAGGTCTGAGGGGAGTGGGTGGCAAGGCTAGTTGGGGGTGGTAAGCATGGGAGGATGTGAAGGGGCCTTAGGGGGTGGATGGCAGATTGGGCCTGGGTGGTGGTAAGCTTGGGGGACTGAGTGGGTTCAGGGTATGTGTGGTGGGTGGGTTGTGGGTGCACTAGATGTGGCCTGAATAGGATGAGGGGTGGCAAGCTTGGGGGTGGGCCTGTTGAGGCTGGAGTGGGGGAGACAATCATAAGCCCTGGCAGTGCCTGTGGGTGAGGATCTGGGGGTGCTGCCCCCCTCGGTGCCCCCTCAGCACAGTGCTGCCCCTCCACTCCCCAGGTGTTCTCCCCAATGGCTATGGGCCGCCCTTTTCCTTCTGCTGGGACCAGTTCTGCTCCGACAACCCTATTGTGGATGACAAGAGTGATGAGAACAATGTGGCCGAACGGGTTTCTTCCTTCCTTCGAGTTGCTGAGGCCCAGGTGAGAGGGGGCAGGTGTCTGGGTTCTCTCCCTGCTCTGGGGGGCAATGGGGACTGGAAGAGGTTATACAAGGTTGGGGTTGGGGGCCCCAGTTCTGGGTGGGGAGTGGGACTTGTTACCTGGGGTGGAGGGGCTGTGTCAGGACTGGCAGTAAGTGCCTGGCCAGTGCTAGAGGGAAGGATGCACTAGCTCAGGCCTGGATCTTGGGCTTGAAAGTGGTCACAGTGCGGGGAGGGGGGTCCTGCAGCATCAGAAGCGCCTCATCCCCACCCCCACCAGGCAAAGCATTACCGCACCAACCACATCGTTATGACGATGGGCTCAGACTTCCAGTATGAGAACGCCAACCTGTGGTACAAGAACATGGACAAGCTGCTGCAGCACGTCAATGCCCAGGTACCATGGTGGGGGGCAGTTCTCCCCACCCCCCCCCACCGAATTCCCCTTGCTGACCCCCTCCCTCCTGCCTTTTCCTTCCAGCAAGCAAATGGGAGCCGGGTCCACGTGCTCTACTCCACGCCCAGCTGCTACCTGTGGGCACTCAACCAAGCCAACCTCACCTGGTACAATGCGGAAGGGGGAGCTGGGGGAGGTAGGGGGACATGGGGCAGGATAGGGCTGGGGGAGGTGGGGGGGATAAGGGTGACTGGATGAGGGTGGAGGGAAAACAGGGGCTCTACAGGGCTGGTGGGGTTCAGAGGGGAAAGCTGGATGAGGCAGGGGGGTTAGGAAGGGCTGGGGGTCCTGGAGGGGACCAGGAATGGGCTGGGGGGGGGTCATGGGGGACTGGACAGGGTGACCCCCACATCAGGGCATAAGGACACCCCTGACCCTGCCTGGCAGAGGAGAACACCTGTCTCTGTTGCCCATCCCCATGGTGGGGAAAGGAGGAGAAAGTTGGCATCGCAGGGGTTTGGGGGTTGGGGAGGCATGGAGAGCCAGTGCTGTGGAGGAGCCAAGCTGACTTGAGGTCTGGCAGGTCTCTGAAGCACGATGACTTCTTCCCATACGCGGACGGCCCCCACCAGTTCTGGACGGGCTACTTCACTAGCCGGCCCAGCTTCAAGCGCTACGAGCGCCTCAGCAACAACTTTCTTCAGGTGACCCCTGACCCCTGGGCCAGCACCAGTATTCATGAGTTCCCACGCCAGTCACTCCTGTTCACCACCCTTCTCACCTCCTACCAGGTCTGCAAACAGCTGGAAGCTTTGGCTGGTCCTGGCATCAGGAAGGGTCCCTATGGCGAGGGTGACAGCTCCGTGCTGCGTACGTGAGGCTGACCATGACTGCCCCCCCTTCAACACCTGGGGGAGTGACAGCCAAGATGAGGATAGGGGGACTGTTACAGCATGAGGCAGCACTGAGCCCACAGTAGTGGGGGCACTGGAGGAGAGCATCTGGCTGAGGTCTGGGAGGAGGGGAGGTTCCCGTTGAGGCTGGTGTTGGGGTAAAACAGGCTGCTGTCCCACCTGGGGGGCTTGGCTGAAGCCCCCCACCATCCCTCCTCCAGGCCGTGCCATGGCCGTGGCCCAGCACCATGACGCTGTGAGCGGGACAGAGAAGCAACATGTGGCAAACGACTATGCCAAGCGCCTGGCTGCTGGCTGGGAAGCCTGCCAGGTACATGGGAGTGTGGATGGGGGGCTACCTGGCACCCCCCTGCTCCCTCACTGCAGGATATGTAACTGCTCCCCCAGCATAGCACCCTCTGCTGGACCCCCCTAACCTGTCACACAGCATAAAGTTCTCTGCTGGATCCCCCTGCCCCCCAGCTTCTAGTGGGTTAAAGCAGGGGAGCTGCTGCATCCCTTACTGCCTCTCCTCCCCCTCACGGGGCCCCTTTCACATGCACCCTGACCAGGCTTCCCCCCAACCCTGCAGGTCCTGGTGAGCAATGCGCTGGCCACTATCAGTGGCAGCAAAGAGAACTTCATCTTCTGCAACTACCTCAACATGAGCGTCTGCCCGCTGAGTGAGGCTGCTGGCCAGGTGAGCCCCGGGGGCTGGGGGCCAGGAGACTGTTGTTGGGGGGCTGCTTTGGCTCACAGTGTCCATCTCTCCATCCCTGCAGTTCACAGTGATCCTGTACAACCCATTGGGCCGGAGCGTGCGCTGGATCGTGCGGCTGCCGGTCAATGGGGCACAGTATTCGGTGATGGACACCGACGGGCAAGCGGTGCTCAGTGAGGTGCATATGCCTGGGGCTCAACCTGGCTCTTCCCCCAGGCCTCTTTGGGGCTGTGAAGACCCCAGGGCTGTGGGGGGGAGGGGGGGTGGTGGTGTTCCAGTCACTGATAGGAATCGAACTGCCAGCTTTCTGGGAAGGGGCTGTGTTGGTAGTTGGGCAGCCACTAGAGGGTGATGTAACTGGAGGCCAGAGCATTCTCTGCTGGTCTTATGCTGCACCTCTCCCCAGCACAGCACCCTCTGCTAGATACCCCCCGCCCCCTCCCCCCAGGAGTGCAGGTTAGGGGGCAGGGGGTGGGCATTTTGCCTTGGAGCCCAGATACCTGGGTTTCATCCTAAATTCTGGGAGGGGAGCAGTGGATTGGAAGGAGGAGGGGCTGGGAACCAGGACTCCCAGGTTCTCTTCTAGCTCTAGAAAGGGATTGGGGCCAAGGGATTGAGAGCAGGGGTGGGACTGGGATGTCTGGATTCTTTTGTTCTGGGATGGGAGTGGGGGGGCTGGTGGGTGCTGGGAGCCTGGATGCCTGGTTCTTTCCCCAGCTCTGGGAAGGGAGCTGTAGGTTGGAGGAGAGAGCCTGAAAGCCCTGCTCCCCACAGCACAGCACCCCTGCTGCTCCAGAGCCCACCCAAACCTTACCCACCCTTCCCTGCCCTGCCCTCCAGATCATCCCTGTCTCTAACTTCACACGGCAGCTGCGGCGGGATCGAGGCAATGCTCGCCTCGAGCTTATTTTCCCAGCTGTGGCCCCAGCTCTCGGCTACGCCACCTTCGCCGTTACCCGGCTGGCTGGGGAGCGCCAGCTTGGCCCTCAGGAGATCCATGCTCGGCCCCTGGAGATCCACAATGAGGTATTGTACTGGGGAACAGAAATAGGCAGCTCTTTCCCCTGATCCCATACCTACAACAGGTTCTTCTGCTCCTACTCAGTAGAAGGCTTCTGTGGAGGGGGGTATGTGGCTGCTGCCCCTAACTCTGGGGTCTCTGGGTTGGGGAGTGTGGCTGGAGCCAGGCTCAGCCCCGTGCTACTTTGCAGAGGAAGAGACCGTGCCTCATCTGGTCTGGTCCTGCAGGGGTTGGGGGGAGCCTGGACACCTGGTTTTTCCCCACTCCTGGGATGGGATTCAATTCAAAGGTGGCTCTGTTCCCACTGGGAATTGCCCCCCCAGGGGCTTGGACCCTGCTTGCTGCCCCCTATCTGCCTCCTGCCATGCCTAAAACAGAGTATCAGCCTCTACTTGGAGCCTGCTATCTGCCCCCCTCCCTCAACCCCCCACTAGGGCTCAGGTCTGCCATCTCCTACCTTTCCAGCATGTTCGTGTCCTGTTTGACCCTGTCACTGGGTTACTGCAAGAGATTCAGAACCTGGACAAGGGCATCACCCTGCCTGTGACCCAGGGCTTCTTCTGGTGAGCGTGCCTGGATGCCTTGGTTCTCTTTTTCCAATCTGGGAGGGGGCAATGGTTTGTCTAGTGGTTTAAAGCAGGAGAGAGGTGGGTAACCCAGACACCTGGGTCCTCTCCTGATCTGAGTGGGGGGTGGTATCTAGTGGGTTAAAGCAGAACAGGGAGTGGGGAGCCTGGATGCCTGGGTTCTCTCTCTGTTCTTGTGTGGGGCAGGGAGTCTAATGGGTTAAAGGAGAGAGTGGCAGGGAGCCCGGATGCCTGGATTCTCTCTCTGCTCTGGGTGAGGGAGAGGAGGGGGTATAGTGGATGAAAGTAGAAGTAGGGGGGAGGTTGCATGCCTGTGTTCTCTCCCCACTCTGGGAGAGAAGCAGGATATAGTGGGTTAAAGCAGGAGAGAGCTTGCAGGGGGGAGCCAGATGCCTGGGTTCTCTCTCTTGGGCTGCAGGGACCAGGACGAAGCACATGAGAGAAGGGAGCCTGGGCACCCAGACTCCTGGGTTTCACTGGGCTTTTGTTACCATGTCACATGGGAGGGCTGTGGTGCACCCAGCTCTGGGGTTGGGACAGTGCCTTCCACCCGGAGCTGGGTGCTGGATATCAGGTGTCCCCTTTTTCCCTGCCAGGACTGACCCTTGATCCTCTCACCCCTCTTGTCTGGCCTAGGTACAATGCCAGCATTGGCAATGAGGAGAGCAGCCAGGCCTCAGGCGCCTACATCTTCCGGCCTAACCGCTCAGAGCCCATCCCCATGGCCTGGCGGGTCCACACATACCTGGTGAAGGTGCGTCAGGGTGGGGGTATCTAAGCAGGGCTGTGGCGGGGCCAGGATTCCCAGTCTTTGGGATCTGGCAGTGGGGAAATAGGGCTGCAATGATGGAAACAGAAGCAGCCCCTGGTGTCCCACCCCACACCCCAAAGGTGGCCTCATCTCAGTTCAGGATAGAGGGGCCCTGTTATACCCAGCCCTTATTGCCCCCCTTCCACCAGAACCAGCTGCATCTTAGTGCTAGGCGTTGAGTCCCTGCACATCCAACACCTAACACCCCATCTCAGTGCTGGACAAGGGACCCTGTTATACTCAGGCATAGCATGCTGCACCCCAGAGCCAGCCATATCTTGATGCATGGTGAGGGGTCTCTGTTCTACTCAGCCCCTGCCACCTTATGCCAGAGCCTGCCACCTCCCTGGTCAGTGCCATGCTCCAAGCTGTGACCCCTGCCCCCACACTGTTTCCCCCCAGAACCGTCTGGTGCAGGAGGTCTATCAGAACTTCTCAGCATGGTGCTCCCAGGTGGTGCGGCTCTATGCTGGGGAGTCCCACGTTGAACTGGAGTGGACGGTGGGACCCATCCCCACAGAGTGAGTGCAGGGCTGGGAGGGCAGGGGCCTGGTGGGCTGTGAGTGAAGTCCTTGGTGTTGGATGCACCCCCTAGGTTCCATCATGCCCTGCAGCACCAGGATTCAGGCTCCATTCGCTGGGAATAGTCTGCTGTAGAAGTCCTACCCCCGATGTGTGTGCATCTCAGCCCTGGGAGAGGGGTTCCTGGTTTATACAACCCTCGCTGGCTCTGGTGTGGGGCATCTACATCTCAGCTCAGGATGAAGAACCATATTATACTTAGCGTCTGACATCCCGCTTCAGGGCCAGCTGCAGTTCAGCCCTGGGCCAAGGGATCCCTGTTACACCCAGCCCTCAACATCTCACCCCAGACCCAGCTGCATCTCAGCCCTGAGCTAGGTGTCTACCAGTCCCAGCCCCTGATGCTTCAACCTGGAACCAGCTGCACCTCATCTCAGACTGAAGGGTGCCTGTTATGCCCAGCACCTGGCATCTCACCCCAGAGCCAGCCTCAGCTGAGCATGGTCAAGAGTTCCCTGTTATATACCTAGTCTCCCCATGTTCCACCCCGGAGCCAACCTCACTCCAGCCCTGGGTGAAGAGTCCTTGTTACAGGGTTTCTCCCTCCCCACCCCAGAGCGAGGGCTCCCTGTTGTACACCCCACTCCAGAGCCAAGGTGCATGTTGGCCCCTAGGAAGTTAGTTGTGGGGGGCAGCAATGATGAAGGGGGTCCCCAGCCAGGGCCTGACCCCACTCCCCTACCCTACAGTGACGGGTGGGGCAAGGAGATCATCAGTCGTTTCGACACTCCTCTTGAGACGGATGGATGCTTCTACACAGACTCCAACGGGCGGGAGATCCAGGAGCGCAGGTGTTTGTGGGGGTGGGGGCCCAGATGCCTAGGTTCTGTCCCCAGCTCTAGGAGAAGAGCTGTGGATTGGAGGGTGGGTTGGGTTCTCTTCCAACTCTAGGAAGGGATTGGGAGCAAGAGGGGCTGGGACACCTGGGTTCTGTTTCCTGCTGTGAGGTGGGTGGGAAGCTGGTGGGTTTAGAGCTGGGAGTGGGGCTGGAATCCTGGATGCCTAGGTTCTGTCCATGGCTGGCCACCCCCCCAAAATGCCCTGCTTGTGGGGTGGCTCAAGGCTTTTCTGGCAAGGGGTTCTGGCCTTGGGGTTACCCGGCTCTGCTCACCAGACGCAACTTCCGGCCCACATGGAACCTGAGCCAGACAGAGCCGGTGGCTGGGAACTACTACCCTGTCAACAGCCGCATCTATATCAAGGTACCAGGGGGCTGGGCCTGGGGTGGGACAGGGGTTGGGGCTCAAACCCTCCTCCTCCCCTCATACCTCTCACTGGCTGTGATGCATGTGCTGGGTGGAGCAGAGAATGGCCACAACTCTGCTCACTGGTGTCTTGTCCCCCAGAACAGGAAATTCCAGCTGACAGTACTTACTGATCGTTCCCAGGGTGGCACCAGTGTCTCTGATGGCTCCCTTGAGCTCATGGTGAGGCCGGGGCTGGGGTGGGGGCTCACGCCTATGGGGGGTGGGGTGCACTCTGGGCTGTGGGTTCAAATCCTGCCTTGGGCAGGTGTTCACACATGGCTTGTGGGGAGGGGGAGGTTATTCTTTGGGCCATGGGTTTGTGTGTGGCCTCAGGCACTGCTCTCATATGGGGGGTGTGGAAGAGCATGCTGTCTGGGCGATGGGTTCAAATTTTGACTTGGGTGGGTGCTTACCTGGGGTGAGGGATGTTTTCTGTGGGCCATGGCTTTTGAGTCCTGCCTCAGGCACGACTCAGCCATGATGGGGATGCTGCCTGGGCTGTGGGTTCATATCTCTTCTCAGATGGCTGCTTGAATATTTTGGGGGGTATGGGGGTGTCCTCTGGGCTGTGGGTTGGAGTTCTGTCTTGCTCGTGTATAGGGGAGGGGGAGGTGCTGCTGTCTGGGCTGTGGGTTTAAATCTCACCTTGGGCAGCTGCTCTTATGTGGTTGGGGGGTGAATTTGAATCTCACCTTGAATGACTGCTCACACATGGAGCAAGTTGGGAGGGTCTCAGCCTATCTCAGCTTGCAGGGCCTAGGAGTGGGGGAACCCTTCTGCTCTGTATAACCTACTCCCAAGGCTTCTAGGAGCCTGATTCCTGCTCCCACCTCTCTCTAGTATTGGGGGCCCTGCCCCACTTGGGGCTCTATTGTCTTGCAGATGCCCCCCCCTTTGTGAGGGTTATGGGGGGGGTTGGTCTACAGCCTGGCCCATGCCAACACTTGCCCTACCTCCCCCTTAGGTGCACAGGCGACTGCTGTACGATGACGATCGGGGGGTGGGGGAGCCACTGATGGAGCCGGGTGACTTCCATGATGGGCTGGTTGTGCGGGGCCGGCACCTGGTGCTGCTGGACACGGTAGAGTCCTCACCCACCTGCCATCGCCTCCAGGCCCAGCAGGAGTTCATGGCCCCGCAGCTGGTGCTGGCCCCTGGCAGTGCTGCCCCCTCCACCCAGGGGCAACGGGTGAGTGCCAGCCCTGGGGTCCAGTCCCACTGCTCACGTTACAGGTTGGAGTAGAGGGAGTGATCCTGGATCCTTTATGCGTGCATGTCTTGATGCTGTGGGTTCAAGTCCTATCCTGAGTGGCTGCTCCCACATTTTTGGTAGGGTTTGGAAGAAGGGGTATGCTCCTTGGGTTCAAATCCCACCTTGGACAACTGCTTACACATGGGCGGGGGTGAGGAGTTGTTGTCTGGGCCCTGAACCAGAGTGCTGTCTCTGGCGGGAGCTCACAGAGTCAGGGGTTGGTTCGTCTGGGCGATGGTTTCAAGTCCCACCTTGAACAGCCGTTCCCATGTGGTTGGGGACAGGGTTCTCAGAGCTGTGGGCTCAAATCCCACCTCTGGCAACTGCTCACACACACAGAGAGTTGAAATGGGTCTCAGCCCAACTCAGGGGGGAGGGACTGGTGTGGAAACCCTTGTACTCTATATAACCCCTCCCACTGTGATTCTTCCTCCTCCCACCTGCCCCAACTAGGAAAGGGGAGGTTGGGATCTTGGGGTTATTGAAGGCCTGGTCACATTCCTTTAGGCCCTGGCTGTAGACTATGGTGGGGGGGGAAGTGTGTTCCCTCCCCCCCACTTTCCCCTCCAGCCTGTTTCACCCCTTCTCCCCTCCCTTCAGTTCACAGCACTGAGACAGGACCTGCCCCACAACATCCACCTGCTGACCTTGGCCCAGTGGGATGCCAACTCCATCCTCCTGCGGCTGGAGCACCAGTTTGAGCAGGGCGAGAGTGCCAATGGCTCCCAGCCTGTCACCCTCAACCTGCTGGTAGGTGCTGCCTGCCCCCAGGGCTTCTTACTGGAGCCAGTGTCATGGAGGTACTTGTGTCAGGACCCTTGCTCCTGGTGCTGGCTGGTGCCTGGGCTTCAAAGCCCTAAAAGCCTCCAATGTAGCTTCATGATCCTGCTAAGGCTTCAGGGCCTCTGACCCAGCCATGAGTGGGAACTGATGCTGTCTCTCTACTCCCAGAACCTCTTCTCCTCCTTCACCATCACTGCCCTGCAGGAGATGAATCTTGCTGCCAACCAGAGGCGTGAGGATGTGACACGACTTACCTGGTGGCTGGAGCCAGGTGAGAGAGTCTGGAGGGGAATTGGGCTCCAGGTACCCCACCACAAGGCTAGGATAGACCTAGGGCTGAGTCCAAGGGGGGCTTAGGGACTGCAGACATGCTCCCCCCCCCCCCAACTCACCTCCTGCCCTCTTCCAGGTGCAGCCCGGCCCCAGCCTCCCCCCAAACTGGACCCGAGCCGTGTCACACTGGAGCCTATGGAGATCCGGACTTTCCTTGCCACAGTGCAGCACAGAGACACTGGGGGGGGTCTGGCTGCCCGGTGGGTAGAGAGGTAGAGGCCCTTCTCTCCCTCATGGGGGGTGGGTCTACCCCCTCCATCCCCTCTGGGACCAGGTTGTGCCTGCAACTTCTCTCTACCATCCCCCCTTGCTGCCAATACATTTTGCCAAGCCAGATTCAAAGGGGGCCAGGCTCAGGTACATCCTTGGCCTTGGCTGGCCCCACAGCCATGTGCACACGCACACACATGTGACTCATTACCTGAATAAATGGTCTGTGGTCACTGTCACAACCTCAGCAAGTCTCTCTGGCAATAGCAGAGGCTGCTGGGGGGTGCAGTGCCCCTCCTGGGGGGCCCCCCATGTCTAGGTCAGGCTCTGCCCCAAACTCCATGATACCAGCTAGGGGCATCCCCCACTGGCCCTGCTTCATCCTCCCAGCCTGGAGCTTTCCCTCCCTCCCCCCATCCCAGGGACCAGGTTCAAGCAGCTTGTGGTCTGCTTCTGGGGCCCACCAGGCCCACCCTCACAACCCCTCCAACATATTTAAAGTCGGTCTTGTGTCTGTCCTGCTTCTCCCCCCCCCCCCCCCCCCCCCCCCCCCCCCACACACACACACACACACACACACACACCTAGACCTGCTGACATCCACCCCCAGTTGCAGTCACCTCCTTAGGCATTCCCCCCCTAAACTTGTCCAGTCCATCACCTGAACCTACCTCACCCATCCCCAGGATTCCTCCCAACACACCTGAACCCCTCCATTTGAAACAGCCCTCACTCACACCAAGCTCCCTACATCCACAGTCCCCCCTACACACACCTAGATTTCTCTAGACACCCACCCAGACATGAAGCAGCACTCAGTGCTGGGATTGGCAGGTGCTGTCTGGCATTTAATTGCAGGGCACAACTGGGCCCCTGTCAGCAGTAAAATCAAAAGAAGAAAAAAGAAACCATAAGGGTCCAGCCCCAGGGCCAGGGGCCCAGCTAGCTATGGGGCAAGGGGGCTGGGTGAGTCCAGCTCCGGCATGGGGGCATCAGGTTGGCCAGGGGTGCTAGGTTGTCCAGGATCTTCCAAGCTAGAGCAGTCAGGTTGGGAGTCCAGTGCAGGAGTCTCAGGCTGGGGGCCTGGTGCAGAGCTTTCCTCTGGTGTGCGAGAGTAGCAGCACTGGTCCCCAAAGGAGCAGGTCCCCTGGAGGGGAGAAACATGGGGTGAGCAGAGGATATGCCCAGGGCCACTGCCATTACTCCCATACCCCCCACCAGAGACCTGGACACCAGAGACCGGTACTGGAAGCCCCCCCAAATGAAGTGAGGGTAGCTGCAGACACTGGAAAGACCCCAGGCTCCCCCCTTCCACAGCTGTGCAGAGGCAGAGAAAGACAGATACCCCCCCCAGCTCCTAGATCTCACCTGTTTGAAGCGCTTGCTGGGGAAACTCCCTAGTGTGGCTCTAGCACTCTCCTCCCGCTCCTTGCGCTTGCCTTGGTGCTGCCGGCTCTTCTCCTGCAGCGCCAGGGAGATGCCACCCCTAGGAGAAGAAAAGAAGTAAGGGGGCCAGGGCAGGGGCCAGCAGCCTGCTACCCTGCCCTCAAACACCTGGGAGCCCCCCACATCTGCTGCTGACTTCAGCAGCTGCTTCTGCTGCTAGCTTTGGGGAGGGAGGGAGCTTGGAGCAGTGGAAAGAGCAGGCACTCCCAGTACCTGGTTGTGAATTGGCGCAGGGGACAGCATCAAGCCCCCCAGGCAGCCTCAAAGGGGTAGGCACTGCCCTAGGTGAGGAAACTAAAGACAGGGAGGATCCCCCTCACACCCCTTCCCCAGAACCTCACTGAGCTTTGGCCCGGGCCTTGGGCCCCCAGTTGGCTTCAGGGTTCTCCTGGAACCGCTTGAGCCCACGCCGCCGAGACTTGGGGTTGGCATCTTCCCGCACAGTGAAGGAGGCCTTGAGCCTGCAAAGAAGGGGAGGAGAGGGGGATGGGGGGGGGGGATCCTGGGGACCTGGCTTCCCCTATCCACAAGCCTACAGGCCTCTACCCTGCTGCTGTGGCACAGACACAGCTAGGACCCCACCCTTGTGGCACCCAGCAGGTTAGTTGTATGGATAGGGAAACTGAGGAAAAGTGGGGGGCCTGGACAATTACTTGATTCACCTCACCCCATGAGCACCCACATCCTACACGATGTGCCTGCCCTTCCCCTTGTGCCCTGCCCCCAGTCCCCACCCAGGACCCACGTTGGCTCCACTGCGAGGATGCGGGCAGCGGGGCTGGTCTCAGAGAGCCGCTCCCGCTTCACAGGGTGGAGCTTTTCCTGGAGGGAGGGGCATGAAAGAGAAGAGGGAGGTCAACAACATCCCTTTTAACAATCCCCGCCCCCCCCCCCAAACCCTGCCAGTGCCCTTCACTCCCCCCCCTCAGGCACTAGGATCCTTTCGTAGCACCTTATCCCTATAGAGAAAATCCCAAGAGGCAGGGGGTTAGAGAACAGCTATTGCACTCCCCCTCTTGTCTCCCACCCCCCTAGGCCCTTTCAGAACCCCAATTTCGCCTTCACTCTCACCCAGCATCTCATGATGTCCCAGATGACAGTGGCTGGTGCGTCTGTCTTGATGGTGTTCTTACAGGCATGGGATAATGACACCTGGTAGCCTGCATGGAGGAGGGCGGATCTGGGGGCAGTGGTGATGGTGGGATCAGACCTGGGTCCCAGCTGTCCACCAGCCACGCCACTAAAACCAGGTGCTAAGAGCTGGGTGATTTCAGGGCCCTGTAGCACTGAGGGGGGGATCCACCAGGGGGTGCCCTCCCCTCCTATGCTGCCACATGGCACCAGTACCTGAACTGCAGCAGTGAGGGCGTGTTGCAGTGGATGGTGCTGCTGAGGTGGTCTAGGGTGTAGTAGAGTGGGACCTCACTCAGCTCCTGCAGCAAGGGGTTCTCTCAGCCAGGTACCCCAAATTAGGCCCTGCCCCCAAGCCCAGGTGACCTCACATTGAGGCCATGCCCCTTGAGTGCAAGCCCCACCCGCACAGCTCCTACCTGGAGGCCATGCCCTCACTACATTGGCCCCACTACCTGAGTCCAGAAACACAATGGGGAGCCCTTGCCTAATGAACCCATACAGTGAGAGGCCACACCCTTTTAACTACAAGCCCCACCCACCTCCCTAGAAGCAAGGCCTTCATTGCCATAGCCACACCCCATTAGGCATAAGCCCCACCTCCAATGCAGGCCACATACACCAGCCCTCAACCCTTCCATTGCCATGCTTGTGGCCATACCCTCTTACCCAAGCTCTACCCTATAGCCCTGCCCTCACCTCAGTGACCATGCTGAGAATGCCCTGGATCCGGTCCTGGGTGCGAAATCGCCTGGGGTTGGTCTCCAGGGCACCCAGAACTCGCTCCACAAAAGCCATATCATGAAGAGGCTCTGCCCATATGGGTCCCCCCAGCTGCAGGGGAGGGGAAGCAGGTCAGGGGGGACAATGGCATAGGGGAAGGTTGGCAGGCGGGGGGGGGACCTCTCACCTGGTGCCGCTGCTGGCAGTGCTCACACAAGGTCCCCACAGGGGGCCCTGAGGCTGGGGAGTACTTGAAGCTGTCAAGCGAAACGGAACGGGCTTGGATACATGGAGGCTCCCACCGGGAAAGGGCTCTACCCATCCCTCCCTATGGCTGGGTACCTGGAACCTACCCCCCCCAAATCTATCCCTTGATCTACACAAACTCCACCCCTTCCCCAATACCCCCACCCCTTTCTCCTTCCCTCCATGGCCCAACATTCCCCACCCCCCTCCTCAGCACATCATCTAGGGCCTAGTACCCACCTCACCCCCTTCTACAGCCAGGGTCAGGTACTGCCCCTCCCCCCCCAACCTCTCTTTCAGCCCTGCCAGCTACCCTATCCCACCCTGGCTCCCTCCAGCCTATGCCTGGGGGAGACTCAGGCAGCCATAGGCAGGGGGGTGGGAATAGAAGTGTGGGTCTTGGGATGCCCCATACTTGCTGCCGTGGCTGGTGACCTTGCCCAGGCGCTGGAGGTGGTGAGTGCCACAGCCCACACAGTGGTAAACCAAAGCCTGCTTGCTGCCCAGAGAAAGTATGGTGGGAGGGAGGTGTTAGCATGTGGAGGAGGGCAGCCAGCAGGGGGCACCATCGACCTCCTACCTCCCTCAGCCCTTGGGGGGGGGGGGCACAGCAGCGGTGGCGGTCTATGAGCTTAGCCCCCACCCTAGCTCCAGGTCCCCACTGACCTGGCAGAGGCCTTAACCTTGGCCTGGCCAGTGAAGATGCGAACGAAGACACGGATGTAGAAGTCGACGCTGATAGCAAGCAGTGGCACCACATAGCGCTGGTAGCAGTTAGCCCGGAGGTCCAGGCTGTGCAGAAGGATACGCAGGGCCTGGGGGGTGGGGGGGGGGGGGGGGGGAGGGTGTCGGTCACACAGATGGATAGGTGAAAAGGGGACAGAACTCCTCCCTCAGAGCACCTGGGCCCTGGAGTGAGGAGTCACCTGGGTTTCAGCCCCTGCTCTTCTAGGAACAGGGGCCTGCCCCCACTCCAAGCTAGAGAGAACCCAGGCCTCCAGTATCCCAACAGCCCCCAACTCCTGTCCCAGAACAGAGAGATGACCCATGCGTCTAGGTCCCCACTTTCCTTCCCTCACCACTCCAACCCATCCCTTCCCATTCAGTCTTAACTGCCCTCACCCGCTGAGCTTCAGAGGTGCAGCAAACAGGCCAGATCTCAGCCCAGCCTGCAGTGAGACAGGGAGTCTCATGGCCAGGGCAAGCAGTGCGCAGGTCAGGGGTCAGCACTCACCATCTCATGGCAGAACTTGCCCTTGAGTGACATGGCTCCGTACTTGCTGTAACACGTCTCCCCGCTGTTCCCCGCCATCACAGCCATGTCCGTACACGTCACACACAACAGGCCTTGGTGGGGGGGGGGGGGGCAAGGGGGTTATATAGGGCAAGAAACTCCTCCCCCTTCCTCCCATGAGGCTAAGATGGCCCTGGGGTCTGCAGCCTCCTCCTGGCAAGGGGGGGGGGAGTACCAGTCCCCAGGATAGCTGGGGGTAGAATCCAGGCATCCTAGCCTCCTGCTCTAACCCCCCCAGCCCCAATTCCCACCCCAGAGCAGGCAGAGAACCCAGGTGGTCCAGGCTCCTGCCCCTCCTTGCTCTAACCCCCCAGACTTTACTCCTCTTTCTGAGCTGGAGAGAACCCAGGTATTCAGGCACCCAGCACCTCTAACCCCCCCTCCCCCCCCATTTAATCCAAGTGCCTCTCAGCAGTGACTTCTATTAGAAGTTCACAGCCCCCACTCCCCCAGTACTCACCCCCCTCGCTCAGGGCCTGCACAGCAGCATCCAGGAAGATGGCTGGGCTGCCGTAGGGATCCAGGTCTATCACATCAAATGGCTTCTTCTCTGCCTTGCTCTGGTACATCACCATCCTGCTCCAGGGGTGGGGGTTGAGTTAACCCCTGGCTGAGAACCTACCCA
Source organism: Alligator mississippiensis (assembly GCF_030867095.1). Lineage (NCBI taxonomy): Eukaryota > Metazoa > Chordata > Crocodylia > Alligatoridae > Alligator > Alligator mississippiensis. The sequence goes on from NC_081831.1 coordinate 22,902,891, forward strand.
ACTCATGACATACAGGGGGCTGGATCCCAGCCAAAAAAAAAAAAGGAGGGGGGTGCTCCCTGCAGAACCCAGTCTGCTCCACCCCACGTAAGAAGGCTCCCCTGCCCTCCCCACAGCCCCCATCTCACCTGGCATCAGCCTGGCTAGGTGTCACCAGGTGCCCGACACCGTTGAGCTGCACATTCCTGCCCATGAGCTCCACAGCACGGGCTGAGAAGTCGTTGGCTATGACAGCATGGAGCCCTGGCACCTCTTGGGCAAAGCGTATAGAGCGCAGCCCCGAGGCTGCCAGCCCCTCCAGCACCCGCAGCCCTCCCTGCCAGGGACAGGGCCTCAGCCACAGAACCCCACCTCAGGTAGGAACCCTCCTCCCCCCTCCCATAGTGTCACATACAGCCCCCCCTTTCTCCCCCCCACCAAGCCAGGACCCCCTCCTCCCTCCCCCCCCAGATAGGAACCTCCAGCCACTTCTGAGAGCCCCATCCCCATCTGCCCCCCAAGCTGAGATTCATTGAGGCCCCAACAGCTGGACATAGTGGGGGTAGGATGCCTGTGGGATCTGTCTGGGCAGACAGGGATGGGGGCTTGGGTGATCTGGGGTGTGCCTGGCCCTGCCAAAACTTCCACCACCATTGACACCACATGCAGCACCTGACACACTTCCCCCGGCGCTGCTGTTTGCTCCACACCCTCCTGCACCATCTCCATGTCCCCTTCAGAGAGATCCACTACCATCTTCCCAGCATGCTTCTCTCCAGGGACAATAGCTAGAAGACACCAAGGCTGTAGGTTATAGCAGCCTCAAGGACCCTCTAGGTTCCTCCAATGGGGTGGTCTCTCTGCTTGCATTTGGGGCTCATGTTCCAGTTCTTACCCCGAATGCCTTTGGCTGAGAGCCAAAGGCGGGCGAACTCTGTGATCACAGCGCACCTGGGTGGGACAGACAGACACACGTCAGGAATGCTAAGCCCTCCAGGGGACCTGTTCCCACCCACTCCAGGATTGCAAGGTTTTACAATGCAGGGGCAGGTATATGGAGAGCTTGGGTGAGCCCCTGAGTTAGCTACTAGGGGACTGTGGAGGAGGGTGGCAATCCCAGCCCCCCCACCATCCCAGTCAGAGGAGTACGAGGGCTATTTAGACCCAGCCTTATCCTCCCCCCTCCACTCACGTCAGGTCCCGGTTAAACTCCTGCACGGGGTTGTAGAAAACCTCATTTCTGCCAGGGAAGATGATCCTGGCTTTGCCTTCAGTGATCACCATCTCTCCAGCTCCCACTGCCTCTGCAGCCTCAGGGGCCAGCAGCTGGTCCCCAGAGGCTGCCGAGCCGTTGGTTTCCCCATCCATGATCCTGGAAGCCCAGAGCCATCCAGTGAGGGGGTATGAGAGCTGCAGGAGCTGCCTGCCCCCTCTCACTGCTCTGCTTGGCTGTGGAAGCCAATGTGTCACAAGCCAAGCCAAGCCAAGCTGGTTTCCCATTCATCAGTGGCTGCCTCCAGGAGAAAGAGAGAGAGAGAGAAACTCCTTGGAAGTCAGCTACACAACTAAGGCAGCAGCACCAGGGCAGAAGGGGGGGGGGGGTGTCACAGTCTTCAGCCAGGGCTGTACTCAGTCCTGCATGAACAAAGTGACTGGCCCAGACCAGAAGAGCTACAAAGTAAAGACTTGATGAATTTTGGAGGTCCCTTCCAAACCTCCTCCTCTATGGTACTATGAAAAACATGGCTGATGGCTGCAGAGATTGGGGCAGCTTTCCCAGCTGGGGACTGTGGGGAACTTGGAGGAGGCAGATGAGGAGGCTGCTCCACTGAGAACCTTGCAGGCAGTCATGTGACTCAGAACATAAAAGACCCAGCATAGGATCCTTTTAAATGATCTCAACTCCCAGGGATTAAAGAACCAAGTGCCCCCACCTTCCTGGCTTTCCCATTAGCACCGATTTACCTTGCAGGGATGCTATAAGCATCATCATCCTCCTCCCCCTCTCCAGATCAAGGGGGGGAACCCACCCAAAGCTATATCACGACAGCTCCCAAGAGGCAAACAGTGGCAGGCAGGTGGTCGGCATCACCACATCATCCCTACAGCATGACAAAGGGTCTGACCAGAGCCCTCTTCACTTTCTGCTGCCCCGGCCACACGAGAGACTTGCGATGGTTTAAGCTGCTTCAGCTACAAATTGCTGTGAGCATGGATCAACTATCAGAGCAAAGCTCCATGGGGCAGAATGAGCCATGGATTCTGGATGTGCCCAGCATGGAGACTCAACCCCTGTCTAATTCTTGGCTGGGGATCCTGCCAATACTGCAGTGTTGCCAGTCCCAAGCAGTGGGGAGTTATTCACTATCAGAGCACTGGGATTGGGATGGGGGTGCAGAATTCACAGGATTGGCTTAAAACCATTTGATTTCTTTAAACCCGCCCTGCTGTGGTGCCTGGGTGGGGGGGAAGAGTGCTCCACAGAGATTTTTATGTTTTCAATGCCTGGAAACTTGCTTTACTTAGAAGCCAGAACCAGGAGACTCAGGCAGTTCCAGAAGCAAAGAAAAATCTAGAAAGACTAGCAATCAGCCAGCAACCCCCGGCTATCTATCCTCCCTAGCAACCCAGATGCTCTCAGCAGCCAGGTCAATGGAAGATGCAGGGTCACCCCCCAGAAGAGAGGGGGCTGGGAAGGGGGAAAAAAAAGTGACCCCACAGGAGTTCAGGGAGGAATGTTGGGGGTGACTCAGCTCAGGGGGTTGATGCCAGGCTGAGACAACCCGGAGGGGTAACAACCTCCCCTTCTCTGTCCACAAAATGTTTAGGGACCCCCATCCCACCTCCCTGGGGTCCAGGCACTACATCCCAACTCCCCTCATTCCCCACTCAGCCCCAAACCCGAACCTCCAGCCCTTACCTCCCCGCAGCGCAAGATACCATCCACTCCTACCTGCCCCAGCTATGTGGGCGGCACCATGTTGAATCCTGCGGGGAGCGATCAGGTGGTCGCCAGGCGGCCAATGGAGGGCGTCGCGGACGGGGTGGCGAGAGGGACAGAAAGCGTGAGGCGGAAGACAGAACGCGACTGAAAAATGATTTACTAATTAATGCCAATGCCTGGGGTTGGAGCAGGGCAGGGCAGGGCAGGGCAGGGCAGGGCGGGCGTTCCTGTCTTATGGGGCTGCTTCTCCTTTTGGGTGGCTGCAGTACAGTTAGGCCAGGGCTCCACAGGGCAGCAGCTCTGTCAACCCAGAGAGACCCTAAATTGCTGCCCCCACTTAAGCTCATGAGATTTATTCCCCCCTGCCCCATGAGGCAATGGGGAGCTTGTGGCACTGGGGGTTTAAGAGCCTCATACCCTGAGGTTTCCACAACGTTTAAGCAACAGCTGAGATTCCTGCACTGATCCCAGGACTCCAGGTGCTGGGGACTTACAGACTGAGACTGGGGGTTTCTATGCAGCCACTGAATGTTGGGGATATTGGCTGATATCAAGGGAGCCAGCAGCCTCCTCCGGCAGCTGGCTGTATCTTCTACCCCAAGCTTTCCAGGTGTTGGGCCCTGAACAGGTTTCAGGCTGACTTAAAACTCTGTGTATATGCAGATTATAATGGAGGGGAGGGGTGTTCTTTTGTCCCTTGGTGACGGAGAGCTTGATGAGGTGAAGCCTCTCCCCTGAAAATGTTTCCATTCCTCGCAGACAAGGTTCTTTGGGTAAATGTGATCTTAGAATCATAGGAAGTTGAGGTTAGCAGGGACCTCAGGAAGTCTCTAGTCCAAGCCCCTGCTCAGAGCAGGACCAGCCCCAACTAGATCATCCTAGCCAAGGCTTTGTCTAGTCAGGTTTAAAAAAACCCCAAGGATGGAGCTTCCACCACCTCTGTGGGTAACCTGTTCCAGTGTTTTACTACCCTCCTAGTGAGAAAATTCTTCCTAATATCTAACCTAAACTTCCCTTGCTGCAACTTGAGACTGTTGTTCCTTTTGTCATCTGCCACCACAGATCTCTTTTATTAGACCAGCTAAATAGTTGGAAGCATTGTTCTTTGTAAGCTTTCCAGCACAAACACCCTTTTTCAGGCATAGGGAGAATCTGCTGGTGTTTTGTGTGCTCTCCTAGGCGGAATAGAACCCAATATACAAAATACAGGTCTGTGAAAATGCAAATGCATGGCAGTGAAGATCAGAGATGGGAGACAATAGGTGTGAAACACTCCTTGCAGGAGTTTAAAAGGTTAAAAGTTGAGACAAAAGCAAAGGAAGCAATTATTATTATTATTAATAACACTGTCATTATTATTTATGCTGTTGTTTTGCTGTTGTTGCTACTGCTATGATGATTGCAATTATTAACATGATTCTTATCAATATCATAATTATATTAATATTATTTTAATTTAGGGGAAGGGTCTGACTCCTGACTTTCACCCTATCTCCGCTGCCAGATTCCAGGACTTATTCCGGATCCAAATTTGGAGGTTGTTCCTGAACCAGACTGGAGGGGGGAAGGGTGTTCCTCCCTTTTGCCCTTTGGCAACAGAGGCTTTGTTAGGGGTGGGGAGGCACTCTATGCACTGCGTTGCTTCACCAGCTCAAGAGTCTGTATTTTAGGGGCAGGGACCAAGTTTGATCCCTGATGTTGAGGTGCCATAGGAATCCATCTACCTACCCACCTACCTATTTGTGTATTTATCTATTTATCTGCCCACCTATCTGTAAAATATTTTCCTTCCACACACCCCCACCCAGTCTCCTGGACTTTAACCCCTGCCTCTGAAGTGGGGTTATGTTTTGTAGAGCCTAGCTTGGTTAGTGAATGGACCTGCAAATCTGTTCTCTCAGCCTGTGGATGCACAGCAGTGGGTACCCGAGGGAACCTGGAGTTTCTCTTCTCTCAGCTTTATGTCTTGTTTCTTCTTCCTGGGAAACGTGTGTGTGTGTGTGTGTGTGTGTGTGTGTGTGTGTGTGTGTGTGTGCTCATGCACATGCGCATGTGACCTGGGTTACACGTGCATATGCATGCTCATATATGCATGTGTCCAGGTTCCATGTGTGTGCGTGTGCATGCATGTGGCCTGGTTGCCTGGGTTCTCCCTGCATGTGAGTCCAAGGTCCAGCATCCTGCATGGGCGTGTGCACACATGGGCACAAATACATGTGTGGCCCCGACGCCCAGATTCCATGTACGTGTGCCCGCATGTATACGTGTGTCTGTGCCCCGATCCGTCTGTGCCGGGATAGAATCTCATCCCCGCCCCAGCCTAGGCCAGGTGGGGGAGGGGCCCGGCGCGCTCGGCGTTCGATTGGCCGTCCCTGTCCGCGCCTGGTCCGGGCGCCGCATCGGAGTCTCGGCGCGCGGCTGCGCGGCCTGGGCCGACAATGAATGGCTGCCGGGACTCGTGAGCGGCAGAGGCCGAGGCCGGCGCCGCCGCTCCCCCCCCGCACAGGTATCGCCGCCCCCGCGCCGCGCCCCCCCTCCCGGCTGCGGGGCACTTCCGCCCCCCCGCGCCCCACTTCCGCCCCCCCGCGCCCCCACTTCCGTCCCCCACTAGTCCTGGGGGCGGGGCCTGGCCCCGGCTGCCCCCCACAAGGGGGACCCTCCCTCCCCTTCCAAAGACTGGGGGGAGGGGGCTGCCCCTATAAGCGCTGCCCCCCTGCTAAGAGCTCCCTCCCCCTAAGAGAGCCCCGCCCCCAATAAACAGGCTGGGGGGGCCAGCTTCTTCCCCCAGAAATAGGGGGATCCCTTCGAGCCTGGGGGAGCTGTCTCAGCTGGACTCACCCCTGCTTTTGACCCCCCCAGAAACAGAGGGACCCCCCCAGTCTGGGGAGGTGGGGGTAGGCTCCTGTGCCTCTCCCCAGTCTTTTGGGGGTAGAAGGTGAAAAAGAGGAGGGGGAGGCATGCCCCAGGGAACCCTGCAGAGGAGCTTTTCCTTGGGTGGGGAGAGGAGCAACCTGAGATTCCAGCGGGGGAGGGGGTCAGCTGATTTGCAGAAATCAGGGTGTGTATCACTAATCCCCCCCTCCCCACTGTGCGTAGGGGAGGTCTGGGGGGTTGGGATCAGGGTAGTCTGGGGGCAGAGGAGTCTGGCAAAGTGGGGGGATCTTGGGGGTCTGGGCTGGGGGTCAGAGGGCACCGCAAGTGAGGGCGTCTTGGAGGTCTGGGCCAGGGGGGTCCTGGAGTCTGGGAAAGGGGGGTAGGTGGGTCTGGGTCAGGGGGACCTGGGGGGAGGAGAGTCTGGGACAGAGGGATCTAGGGGCACCTGGAGACAGGGGGGTCTGGAGCAGAGGGCCTGGCCTTGTTACTATCTGCTCTGGCTGCGGCTGGGTTGGTTAGGGTCTCACTACTGCCCCCCCCCCCCCCATGAGGCTGGAGTAGCAACAGCCATGGAAGTGTGAGCAGCTCCCTGGTGTTCTGCAAGTGGCTTATTTCGGTTTCACTTTCAGCATGGGCTGCCCTGGGGGCTGCAGGGCTGATTCCCCTCTGGGGGGATGCCTGGGGGTAGAGAAGCTGAGCTGGTGGCTGTGCTGGGAGTGGGGCCAGGGAGCTATCTGCCTCATCCCAGACCAGAGGGGCAGAGCCCTGCCATTCCCCAGGGCAGCAGGGACCTGGGAGACATGGGGAGGGGGGCACAACAGTGGTGGGAGGACCCCCAAAGAGGGAAATTGAGGCATGGGTGGGGGAAGGGGGGAGCACAGCCAGGGCTGGGGACAGAGCTGGGGTCTCCAGTCACATCTCTGTGGGGGAGGAGCCTAGAGATTCCTCAGAGTCCCCCCGGGTGCTACCATAAAGCACCTAATGATGTACAGCACCAAGCACAGCAGGGATCTGATTTCAGGACTGGGGTCCCTGATTGCTACCATTATGCACTAATGTGCAACTCCAAACACAGTGGAGTCCTCTTAGGTGCTACTCTAATCTACCTGATAAGGTGTAGCTCCAAGCACAGTGGGGTCCCCACATAATGCACCTTGTAATACAGCTCTGAGTGCAAGGGGAGACAGGTTCTCCCTGAGTGTTACCATAATATACCTAATAATAGGGAGCATGGAGTTTAGCAGGGGCCTGCCTGACATAGACCTGGGACCCCAGTATGCTACCATAATACACCTAATAGTATACAGCACACTGGGACCCAAGCTTATTGCTGGAGCTCCCCCCACCCCCTGAAGTGTTACCATAATGCATCTAATAATAATGTATAGCACTGAGTGCAGTGGTAGGTAGTGGGAGGAGGGAAGGATTTGTCCTGCCATAGGCAGTAGAAGGATTACAGGAGCACCCAGAGCCCCACCTGGGACCCAGGGTCCCACAGCAGATCCATGCCTGCCAGCATGGTAGCATCCCCTTAGAAAGAGGGGAAACTGAGGCATGACAAGGGTAAGGGACGTAGCTGAAGCCTGGTGGCTAGTTGGTGGCAGGGTTGGACGTGGAACCGAGGTGTACAGGATGCTAAGTAGAGGCCGTGCTGCTTTCTCTGAGCAGTGGGGGTTGGGGGAGGGGTCTGCACCTGGGCCCGGTTGGTCTGGTTGGTTAGTGGTTTAGGTGCTGCCCCCCCGCCCCCATGGTGTCTCACTCCTTAAGATGATGCCAGCTTGGGGGGGGCTCTCCCTCCTCCTCAGCCTCCCCAGCACACAACTAGGTCACTGCAGTTGTCAGCTCTGTGCCTCCCTCCCTGCCTCCCTCCTGTTTCTCCTGGCATGCCCCCCTTCCCCCCCCAGCCCGGGTTTCTCCCCCTCCCTGCCTCGGTTTCGCCATCCTGCTGGGCCCCTGGGGCTTTGCCCCATGGTAGATGCAGCCTTAGACCCCATTAGTATGTTGTGTGTGCTGCAGAGGAGGGGTGGGGGAGAAGCCGCTAGGAGCTCAGGATTGGGTCCAGCCTGGTGGTAGGCACAAGGCAGGGCAGGCCTGCAGCTCGGGCATGTATAGGGCTGTATGGCCTGGGCTGAGGCTTCTCTGTTTGTCTCTCCCCCTCCTCCCCCACGGCTGTATCTGTTTTCCCTGCCCATCCATCTGTCTGTTCGTCCCTCCATCGTCGTGCTTACCCTGCCTGTTCACCCATCTGGCCACACCTCTGCCCCTTCCCGTCCCCCCCCCCCATCCCCAACTATCATGTCTAACCACCCTGCCTGTCTGTCTGTCTGTCCAACCACCCACCTATCATTATGCCTACCCAACTCTCTGTCTGTCCATCCATCTTGTCCATCCATCCATCTGTCCACCTACCCAACTGTCTGTCTCTTCATCTGTATGTTCATCCATACCACGTCCACCTGGCTGTCCATCTGCCCTTCCGCCATCATGCTGACCCAACTTTCTGTCTGTCCATCTGTCCATCCACCCATCATCATGCATACCCAACTGTCCCTCCATCCCCTCACCCACCAACATGCCTACCCAACTGTCTGTTTGTCTGCCTATTCCTCCATCTGTCCATCTGTCTGTCTATTCACCCATTGTCATGTCTGTCCAACTGTCTTGTCTGTCCATCTGCCCATCCACCCACCTACCCACTGTCATGCTTACATGACTCACTGTCCGTCTGGCTATCTGGCCATCTTTCTGTCCATCTATCCATCTACCATCACACCTGCATGACTGTCCATCTGTCCATCCACCCACCCCTCTGTCTGGCATCATGCCTACACAACTATCCATCCATCCATCCACCCCCTTCTCCCCCCACTGTCCTGCCCACCCTGTTGCCCTGCCCACCCCCTCATCTGTCCTTCCAGCTGCTGCCCCACCACCACTACCCCCTGACCCCCGCCCAGGCCCCCGGCACCGACGATGGCCCAGACGCTGCAGATGGAGATCCCCAACTTCGGGAACAGCATCCTGGAGTGCCTGAATGAGCAGCGCCTGCAGGGCCTTTACTGCGATGTGTCAGTGGTGGTGAAAGGCCATGCCTTCAAGGCTCACCGCGCTGTCCTGGCTGCCAGCAGCTCCTACTTCCGGGACCTTTTCAACAGCAGCAAGAGTGCCGTAGTGGAGCTGCCAGCCGCCGTCCAGCCCCAGTCCTTCCAGCAGATCCTCAGCTTCTGCTACACAGGCCGCCTCAGCATGAATGTAGGTGACCAGTTCCTGCTCATGTACACAGCTGGCTTCCTCCAGATCCAGGAGATCATGGAGAAGGGGACTGAGTTCTTCCTCAAGGTCAGCTCACCCAGCTGCGACTCCCAGGGCTTGCACCCTGAAGAGGCGCCCTCCTCAGAGCCCCAGAGCCCCGTGGCCCAGAATTCGGCCTGGCCTTCCTGCAGCACCCCCCTGCCCCTGGTATCCCGGGTCAAGACGGAGCAGCAGGATTCCGACTCGGTGCAGTGCACCTTCGTGGTTAAGCGGCTGTGGGACAGCGGCCAGAAGGAGGGCAGCGGCGGCGGTGGAGGAGGAGGAGGAGGAGGGGGCAATGGCAGTCGCAAAATGGCCAAATTCTCAGCACCGGACACGGGCAGCGGGCGCCAGCCCCCAGCTCAGGCTCAGCCCCAGCCTCAGCCCCAGGCTCCAGCTCCGGGGGCTCCCGTGGGTGCTGGGCCCAGCGCAGCGGCTGACCAGACCAGCCCCGGCACATCAAGCGCCTACACGAGTGACAGCCCTGGCTCCTTCCACAATGAGGAGGATGAGGAGGAGGATGGTGCCGAGGAAGGCTCTGATGAGCAGTACCGCCAAATCTGCAATATGTACACCATGTACAGCATGATGAACGTGGGCCAGGCAGGTGAGAGCTCCCTTCTGCCTCCCTGGGGGTGGGTTGGAGGGGTCGGTTGCCCCTGGTGGAGTGGCTTGGGCACTGGTCAGGGCCTTTGATGTCCAATGCAGCCCTGGCTTGGAGGTGGGGGGAGTGGCCCTTTGGCCTTGGGGTGTACCTTGGGGACTGGGAGGGGTCTTTGTTGTCCAATGGAGCCTTAGCTTGCAGGTGGGAGGAGTCTTCCCTGTGGGAGGGGCTGGGGCTGTCCCTGGGGGAGGGGCTTGGGAGATGGGTGAGGCCTTCTATTCCAAATAGACTCCTGCCTTGGGGTGGGAGGAGCCTTCCCTGATGGAGGGCACTGGTGCCTTGCCCCTGAGGGTGTGACTTGGGGACTGGGCTGGGCTTTCAGTACCCATTAAAACCTTGGCTTGGGGGTAGGAGGAGTCTTCCTTGGAGGGTGTGGCCTCATTTGGGGAATGGGCTTGAGGTGGGAGCCCCTGGGGGGGGGCTTGGGAAATGGGCGGGGCCTTCAGTGTCCAATATAGCTGGACACTGCCTGGTGCCTTGCCTCCCTGGGGGTGTGGTTTAGGGACCTGGCAGGGGCCCACTGGGCCTTCAGTGGCCACCTTGGGGAGGGGCTTTCAATGCCCTGCCTGCTCAAAGCCCCTTGGGGGAGGGGCTTGGAGAGTGTGAGGGGCTGCATTGCTCTGCCCCATCCAGGGGCAGGGCTCAGGAGGAAGAGGCAAAGCTTGGTCTCCAGCTGTTGAGGGTGGAGGGGGCCCTGCTGCTTGCCTAATTCTCTGGCTGCAGTGAGGCAAGTTTGCTGGGTCTTAGCTGCATCCTGGGGGAGGACAGATGGGCTGGGACCCTGAGGCAGCCCCACCTCGCCCTGTCCTGGGCAGGGGGGTGAGGCAGGGGCATATCTGTGGGCTCCAGGCCCCTCTTCATCCCTCCTGCCCCCCCCCCAGCTTGGGGTAGAACCCAGGTACCCAGGATCACAAGTCCTGCTGTTCTATTGCCTTGGATGCCACTTCTTCCTAGAGCTGGGGGAGAACACAGGTCTCCAGGCTCCCAGTGCCCCCTGCCCCACCCTGGCCCTCCAGCCCCCATTCCCCTCCCACAGCTGTAGAGAACCCAGGAATCTGGGCTCCCAGCGCCCCCTGTTTATCCTGCTGTCCATCCCCCAGCGGCGGAGAAGGTGGAGGCGCTGCCTGACCAAGTGGCCTCAGAATCACGGAACCGGATGCGGGTACGGCAGGACCTGGCGTCGCTGCCGGCTGAGCTCATCAACCAGATTGGTAACCGCTGCCACCCCAAGCTCTACGATGAGGGGGACCCAGCCGAGAAGCTGGAGCTTGTCACTGGTATGTGTGCCCTGGCCCTAGTTCGCGTCCTGCCCCCCTCTGCCCCTGCCTCAGTTTCCCCATCCCTTCAGGGGTTGTCTGCACAGCACCTAGTTCAAGGTGTGGGGGTGGGGCATCATGATCATGTGGCTCCTGTTCTGGGCTGGGGAGCTGCTGGGGGCCAGGCCCTGGTTCTTATTTGTCCCGCCCCCTCAGCTCCCTGACTAAGTTTCCTATTCCCACCTATCAGCGGTTGTCCACACAGTGCCTGGTCCAAGAGGCTGGGCTTGGTGGGGAACCATCATCATGTGACTCCTGTTTGGGGCTCAGGGGCGAGGGAGGGCCTGGGAGCCAGGACTCCTGGATTTGTTTCTCAACTGGAGGTCCATATTGGTCAGGGTAGAGCCCAAGGAATTGTGGGGAAGGTGTGGGGGGTAGATCCTGATTTAAGGGGGCATCTGGGCAGAGGGGGATGTTGATGGCTCTTCCCCCCCCTCCCCCCATCAGGCACGAACGTCTACATTACGCGGGCGCAGCTGATGAACTGTCACGTCAGTGCCGGGACGCGGCACAAAGTGCTTCTCAGGCGACTGCTTGCATCCTTCTTCGACCGGTATATCCAAGGGGCTGGGGTGGGGAGCCCAGATGCCTGGGTTCTCGAGGGGAGGGGAGGGGAGTGGAGGCTAGAGGCCTGGAGACCTGGGTTCTGTCCCAGCTGAGGGGAGTGGGGGTTGGCAGCCAGGATTCCTGGGTTTTTTTCCTTACTGTGGTAGGAGAGCCTGCACACCTGGGTTCTCTCTTCAGCTCTAGGATCAAGCCGGGGAGCTGGAGGACAGGACTCCTTGGTTCCCCTTCCCAGCTTCCACATAGTTCATGGAAGCATCGGCTTGTTTCTCTGCTCCGCCGCTGACTGCCAAGGCCTTTCTGCCTCTGTGCCCGTTTCCCCACTCACCCACAATCAAAGGGAGGGAGCTGGGACTCCTCAGTCTTGCTCTGCCTAGCAACCATGGGAGGGTAACAGGGTGTGGGGGAGCCCTGTTTGCTTTCCCTCACTTCCCCCTTCTCCACCCTCCCCTCCTCCTGGGTAGGAACACACTGGCTAACAGCTGTGGAACTGGCATCCGCTCCTCCACCAATGACCCCAGCCGGAAGCCACTGGACAGCCGGGTCCTGCACGCTGTGAAGTGTGAGTGCTGGGTGGTGTGGGGAGGAGAGAGTATGGGATTGGGCCTGGATCAGAACCCACATGGCACCTGCCCTCTCTGCCAAGCAGGGGACTCAGCTTTGGGGGCCTGAGGAGACCCAGATTCAGATTCTGCCCCATGGTGGGGAAAGGGATGGGGCAGCTCTGAGCTGGCAGTTCCTGGGGTCATGTCCCGCCCCCGTGGGTCCCCTGGGATGATGTGATACCCACCCCCAAGTCACATGACACCCCTGGGGTCATGCATCTTCCTGCCATCCTTGGTCCCTGGGGTCTTGTAACCCCTGTCTTGGGATCCTGGTGGTCACATGGCCCCTGGTTCTCTTGGGTCCCTGGGGTCACTTGATCTCCTGCCCTCCTTGGTCCCTGGGGTCATGTGACCCCTCTCTCTAGGGTCTCTGGTGTCATGTAATCTCTGGGTCCTTGAGGTCACATGACCCCTTCTCCGTGGGTCCCCAGGATCACTTGACCTCCTGTCCTTTTTGGACTTGGTGTCATGTGACACCCCCCCCTTTCCTGGGTCACTGGGGTGGTGTGACTCCCCCCTGCCCTCGTTTGGAGGGGCTCGAGGGGGCTGAGAGAGCGGTGGATTCCAGCACTTACCCCCTTCCCCCCCCCCCCGCCCTTTTCTCAATCCCTGCAGTTTACTGCCAGAACTTCGCACCCAACTTCAAGGAAAGTGAGATGAATGCCATCGCAGCCGACATGTGCACCAATGCCCGGCGTGTTGTGCGCAAGAGCTGGATCCCCAAGCTCAAGCTGCTCATGGCCGAGGGTGACACCTACACCACCTTCATCAATGACACGGGCAAGATGGAACCCGACATTGTGGGCATGGAGCACAGCTTTGAGGGCGCTGGCCATGAGGCTGACCCTGCAGGGCCCTCTGCCGAGGGGCTGCCCTAGCCCTGCCCCTGGCCTTGGCCCTTCCCCTTTAACCTTTTCCGTTCACCCCTTCTGAATTTAATTTCTTAGGCCCCTCTCCCTTTCAGATCTTGACTTTAATTCTCCCCCTTCCCTGGTTTGCCCCATGTGGGGTGGCAGGGTGGGAAGGGGGCTGCTGTGGGGGTGTGGAAAAGTGTGCCGTCTCTTTAAAAAGTAGCATCCTGTTGGGGGGGGGGGTTGTTCTGGTGCATTGTGAAGGATGGGGGGGCATCCCCTCTTCTGTCTTAGGAGTTGACTCCCCTCTTGCCCCTTCCCCTGGGTTCTAGTCTGTGTGAAGCTGGAGAAGCGGGTGCTGCCCTGTATCAGCGGCATGGAAACGCCCCCCCATGAGTCCCTTAACACTACACTCCAGGTGCCAGGCTGCCCCTGGGTGGTGGGGGGCAACATCCCAGCTACTCTGGGGTGGAGGTTAACCCACCCTGGCTGCCCCTGTGAGGGGGCAGAACTTGCCCTGCCCCCCACTTGGGCTTATACATGGGGTCTTCCCCCCACCCCCTGCAGAAGCTGTTCCCTCCCACCCATGGCTCCTCTCCCCAGCTGACACTGCAACACTAACTCACCCCATATGGCTAGGGGAGGTGGGAGTTGGGGTGGAAGATGTCCTGATGCCTGGGGGAAATCCAGTGCTGAGTGCGAAGGGCTGTGGGGGCATTAGGGGAGCATGGGCCCCCCGTGTTGGGGGGGTGGGTGGGGATATGATTTAATGGGAGGAGGAGGGCAGCAACTTGCTAGGTCTTGACTCATCTCCATGTTATATCCTGGCCTGGGAGCCCAGACTCCTGGGTTCTCCTGGCCCTGGGAAGGGTATGTGATTCAAGCTGATGGGGAAGCCTAGGACCCTGGACTCCTGGGTTCTATTTCCAGCTCTGAGAGTGAGTGTGCAGCCTAGTGGTTAGTGGTGCAGGGTGGTAAAAGATCTCCCACTGCCCCCTGCCTGCTGCCTCCCCTTCTCCCTGTGCACCCTCCTCCAGGGAAGCTGTTGTGTTTTTCTTGTGGCTATTCTGATGTTGGGTGTTGTCAAGCATGGGGCAGGCAGGGTATTGTTCTTCCCCTCAGGCATGGTGTCCGTCGCCCATTCCCCTCTTCCCCCCCCCAGGCAAGGAGCCTGCAGATTTGGGACTGAAATGGAGAGGTAAAGGCCCAACCTCCCTGCCCCCCACAGAGCTCTGGGACTGAGAGCCTGGACTCCTGGGTTCTCCTAGCTGCTGGATGTGAATGTGGTTCAAGCTGATTTGGGAGGGGGGGTAGCTGGGAGCCTGGACACTTGGGTTTTCCTCCCAGCCCAGGGAGAGAGCCTAGTTCAAGCTGGCAGGGAGAGCTGTGAGCCAGGACACCTGGGTTCTGTTCCCATCTCTGACAGCAAAGGCAGGAGCAGGAAAGACCTCTTGGTAGGAGGATTGGGGCTTTTTTTTTTTTTCAACTGTTTTGGGGTTTTTAATTCACTTTTGCCTGATTCTGTTGTTTTTCTTTCAAGCAAAGATGCTGGCGAGGGAGGGGGAGCCCAGCTTTGAAGAGGGCCTGAGATGGGATCCAGCTTCCTGCTGGCCCCCATGGTGATCAGTGCAGGATGGGGGCATTGGGTTCCCCCCTACTGGCTGCCCAGGAAGGTGGGGGTCAGAGGGGTTGAGACAGGTGCAGGGGAGGGGTCTGAGTTCAAATCCCACCTCCACTGGGAATTGTATCTGCCAAAGGAAATTGCATCTTCCGCCCCACGCTCTAATTTCCTATCCCTCCTCTGCAAAGTGGGGACAGAACCCAGGTTCCCAGCCCCCCCTGCTCTACTACCCCAGCTCCTACTCTTTACAATTCTTTAGAGTACAGCCAGCTTTCCTGGGCTTATTTAGTCTGGAGAAGAGTAGACTGAGGGGGATTTAACAGGAGCCTTCAACTACTTGAAGGGTAGAGTATGGAGCTGGACTGTTCTCAGTGATGATAGATGACAGAACAAGGAGCAATGGTCCCAAGTTGCAGCAAGGGAAGTTTAGGTTGGATATTAGGAAAGCTCTCTCATGAGGAGGGTAGTAAAGCACTGGGAAAGGTTACCTGGAGAGGTGGTAGGGTCTCCATCCTTGGAGGTTTTTAAGACCCAGCTACACAAAGCCTTGGCTGGGATGATCTAGTTGGGGATGGTCCTGCTTTGAGCAGGGGGTTGGACTAGATGACCTCCTGAGGTCCCTTCCAACCCTCATTTTCTATGATACTTCCCTTCCAGGGCAGGGATTGAACCCAGGTGTCCAGGCTTTCAGTCTTCCCTTCTCTGCTTCCCACTCAGCCCCCAATCCTCTCCCAGCACTAGGCAGAGAACCCAAGGTGTCCATGCTCCCTTGGGCCTTCCCTGCACCCAGGTCTCCTGACTTTTGGTCAAGTGCCTTACCCGCTCTGTGGGAGCTGCCCTTGATAGTGGCTGCTGCAAATTGCTGCCTGGGGGGCAGGGAACAAGGGAATGACCCCTGGCATGGGGCTAGGGGGTGACACTAGCTGGCCTTGGGGGGAGGAGTTGGGGCGGGGAGGTGCTGAGGCAGCATCTGCCCTGGTTCTAGACTTGGAGGGATTTCACAGGGCAGGACCTGCCTGCTCAGGAGCGCCCCAGTTAACTGTCCTGGAGTGATGCCGTATTGGAGGAGGCAGGGCTCTGGCCTGAAAGAGGTGGGGCTGTGGCTTGGGGGCGGGGCTCCAGATTAGCATCACAGCAGACTCCAGCCCACCTGCCCCCCCCTTCCTCCCAGCTCTATAGTTGGGCACAGGGATAGGGGCCTGATGCCACATCTTGGAGACTGCCCAGCTCCCCCTACCTTAATGGGGCACAGGGTGCTATACCCCTTCCCACACCCCAGCTCCCCCCCCCCAATTATTTTTTGGGGGATTTATTTCCCCTATAAAAAGGAGGAGAAAAAATGTATTGCCCCCTCACCCCACCCCAGGGTTCCCCTCCAGAGCCACCAACTCAGCATGGACTTCACCAGGTGCTTTCAAATGCTGCAATTTGCTTCTATACTCTCCAGCCTAGGCTGAGATACCTCCAGAGAGGACCCCCCCCACCGTGGCTGCAAGCACCCCCCGCTGCCCTCCACCCCATTCACGCCAGTATTTGTTCTGTGTTATAAGTGCCAAGAAGAATTTCGTGACCCTTCAGCCCCTTCCTAGCCCCCCCCCCCCCCCCCATGCCCTGGAGAGAGAGAGAGAGAAAATGACAAAATAAAAAAAAACAACAACCCCCCCCCCCCTGAGAATAAAATTGCACATGAACTACTGTAAAGAGGAAAGAGGAATTGAGAAATGTTAATAAAACACAGAGGTTTGTAACAAAACCCCACTGTCTGTGCCCGCTTGCAGTTGGGGGGGTGGGGTCAGGCATCACGCCTGAGAGGGCCTGGAGCAAGGTTTGCATAGGAGTTGGGTGGCTAAAGGCCTTTGGGGAGAGCCCCCCCCTCCCCCTTTGCTGGGTTGTGCCTCAGTAGTCCCATGTGGGATATGGCCACAAGGGGTGGGGCTTTTTCTGTGGACTGAGAGCCTGAAGGGGCCTGGCTGGGTTTTGCCAGTGTGGGGTTGGGGAGGAGGGGCTTGGGGTGTCTGGGCCTGCGGGGGTGGGGGGGGGGGTTGCAGTGCCCTATCTCAGCCGGGGGCTGGGCAGGAGAGGGGCCCTGATCCTGGCCTGGGAGACTCATGGGTGGGACTTTGGATCCACCCTCCATATAAGACGCAGCACACAGCAGCTGGGTCCCCGTCTTTATGTCACCTTCCACGCCCGGCTCTAAAGGCTGAGTCGGGTCACCGCAGTGCCCACTAGGGGGCAGCAGAACCACACGCCTGTCTGAGCTCAGTGTCCCCCAGCAGGGGACAGCCCCCCAGGTGCTGGCGGGGGAGGGGGGGCTGCATTGCTGCAGCTATCTTTGCTGGGCCAAGCAGAGAGCCCCGGTGCTCAGGCACCTGCCGGACCTGAGGGTAGAACCCAGGCGTCCGGGCTCCCAGCCCCTCCCTCCTCACTCCCAGCCTCCTCCCACTCCCCCAACGCCCTTGAATTCCAGTCCTACCAGTAGGACTGGTCGCAACAGGAGCTTGCCCCGCCCCGGGCAGCTCTTCCCTGTTGCTGTTTGATCTGGGGCTGATGGGGCCCCTGCGGGGTGTTGCTCCCAGTCCAGCTGTGCGTGGAGGCTGTCGTGGCTGCTGGGGGCTGTTGAGGGGCGGGTGAAGACAGGCAGGCTGTAGGCGGTACAGGTGCACTCGGCTGTGTAGGGTTGAGGGCTGTAGGGGGGACTGCACTCAAGTCGCACTGAGGGGTGGAGGTGCAGTGGGTGCCCAGACTGGGTGTAGGAGGGTAAGACAGTAGGGCTATGGTGGCGGGTCAGACTGTAGGGGGTACAGGGGCACTCGGGCTGTGCTGAGGGCTGTAGGGGCAGGTCGCGCTTTGGGGCGGGGCTGTGGGTGCCCGCACTGGGGACTGTACGTGGCTGCCCGGGGCTGTACTTGGGTTGTGGTGGCTGAGGGCTATAGCGGCACGCTGTACCCAGTCACAGTGTGGAGTGAGAGTGCAGCGGGGCTGTGGGTGCCCAGACTGGAGGGCACTGGGGGCTGTAGGAGGAAAGGGACCGTGGGGCTGTGCGTGCCCAGTAGGACTGTAGGGGTCGGTGTAGTGGGGTTTCGGGCTGTCGCGGTGAGAGTGCAGGGGGACGGAGTCCCGAGGGGTCGGGCTGTGTCGGAGCCTATAGCAGCGGCTGCAGGGGGAGGTAGCGCGGGGCTGTCGCAGCGAGGCTGTAAGGGGTCAGGTGCGCGGCTCGCAGGGTGTCGGGCGGTACGTGCCGAGGCCGCAGGAGTTGCACTGTCCGTGGGTCCAGGCGAGGGCGGGCGGTCCATGTGCGGGGGGCGGAACAATGACGCTGCAGGGTCCAGGTGTCGCGGGAGGGGGCTGAGGAAGAGGGGTTCCTCTTTCTGAGCCCACGGAAGGAAGCTCCTCCCGGCTTCCACCCCCCTTTGCCCTAATATGGTAGGAGGAAGCGCAGGGCGGCCTACGTCACCGTTTCCTGGAACACCGGCGCCCGCGGCGTTCTCGCGCCATCTTCACCCCCCCCACAGTCATGGAAACAGTCACCAGGGGGCGGAGCCTTCGCACCCCGCTTCCCACGCCCCGCCCACTTAAAGAGGAAGCACCCCAGGAAATCGCGCGTGGGAAGGAGACAGCGGGGGGAGGGGGGGATTTCCATGCTCCCCCGGGCAGCACCCTCCACCCTTCGCCTCCCGCTGCTGCTGCCTGGAGTCGGGGCTGGGAAACCCCCGATGGGGGGGGGGTCGGTGTGAAATAAATCCCCAGACGCCATGCATAAGTGGGGGAGAGAGCGTGAAATAAATCCCCGCGAGTCTCCCCAACTCCCCCCCACAGCAGTGCTGCTCTTGCCCCCCCACCCTTATTGCTCCCAGTGCCCCCCCGGTGGGGGGTTGCATTAATCACGTGCAACTTATCGCAACCCCCGCATTGTACGGACTGCACTCGCCCCCTACTCCTTGTATTACACGAGCTGCCCTTGCCCCCTTCCCCTCCTTTACATTGCAAATCATTCTCTTGCTCGCGCAGGGGGGTTCTTCACCTCCCCCTTCCCCCACCCCTTGGTATTTCCGCCCCCCGTTCCTTTGGCTTCACGCTGCCGGATGCGGCGGGGGCGGGGGCGGGCAGGGGTGGGGGAGCCGGCGCTGAGATCACTGGGGCTATAAAAGCAGCGAGGCTGGGCGCGGTCGGCTCTAGCCCGGACGCCTGTTACTGCGAGGAGGCGGTCGATTAAGCAAGTCTGCATTTTGTAACAAAAGCCCCTCGGAGGGGAGCGCGTGGGAGGCGCCTGTGACCCCCCCTCCACGCGTGCAGCAGCCGGATCCGGGCAGCATGGAGGTGCAGAAGGAGGCGCAGCGGATCATGAGCCTGTCGGTGTGGAAGCTCTACCACTCGCGGCTGCAGCGCGGGGGGCTCCGCCTGCACCGCAGCCTCCAGCTCTCCCAGGTCCTGCGCAGTGCCCGGGAGCTCTACCTGGCAGCCAGAGCCGGGGGCGAGGAGGACGGGGCTGGCCCGGAGCCCCCGCAGCTGGAGCCGCTGGAGCGTGGGAAGGCGGCGGATCCAGACCCCCTGGGCTGTGTGAGCGTAGCTGATCCGGCTCCCATGGACCAGGTGATCGCGGCGGATACGAAATCCCTGGACTGTGTGAACTCGGCGGATCCGGATCCCATGGACTGTTCCATCGCGGCGGATCCGGCTCCCACGGACTGTGTGAACGCATCGGATCTGGATCCCATGGACTGTGCCCCCGCGGCGGAGCCGGAGCCCCCGGCCGTGGACACGCAGCTGAGCAGCGCCGAGCTCCGGCCGCCGCCAGTCCGGGGCCCCTGCACCAAGCCCAGCCGCAAGCGCCGAAGCCCGAGCTGGGCCAAGCCCGGGGCGGCTGAGGCGGGGCTGGCACCCAGCAAGAAAGCCAGACTGGAGGCAGAGGAGCGGGACCAGCAGCCGCAAAGGCAGGAGGGCCCCTTCCCCAGCCTGGCCAAGGTGCTGCAGAGCCGCTTTGCTGTGCCCTCCCCACCCTGTCGCCGGGGCCAGGGGGTCCTGGGCCTGCTGGTGAGAGCTGTGGCAGCCTGCTAGCTGGCCTGGCCCTGCCTTTCGTCGCCTGGGCTGGCTCCTGACCCCAGGACCCACCGGCAGAGAGAGAGACGCACACGGCAGAGAGAGATGCACACGGAGCCAGGGTTGCCGAAGGACTCCGCCCCAGTGCCAGGGGGTGACCAGGCCCCACCGAGGCATCCAAATGGCGAGAGATACTGCCCTGGACTGATGCCCTTTTCTCAGGGCATGGGCAGCAGCTGCCTGCCTTCAGCTCTGCTTTGTCTGTGTCAGGCAGGGAAGGGTAAATCTGGAAGGAGGCTAACTGTGGGGTTGGATGTCCCCCTTGGAGGCCTTGTGCGTGTTTCAGGGCTGGGTGTGTCTGTGTGCAAGTGTGGGGGGTGCAGACTAGGGCCAAAGGATGACACACAGTTCTTATGACCGGTGTTGCGTCACCCAGCAGGGAGTTTCCTGCCCCCCCATCCCCTGGGCGTGGGAGGCCAAGCCTGACTCACCAGCCGCGCCAGGGGAGGAGGAAAGGGTGCCAAAGTCCCCTGGACTTGGTGGGGGGTGGGGGGAGGGATGGTCTCGGGGGGGGGGGGGGTGTGTGTGTGTGCGTGTGTGTGTGTGTGTGTGACCTGCAACTCTGCGGGGGGCTGGGAAGAAGTGGTTGCTGGATGCCAGGCTGGGGGGGCTGAGGTCAAGGTGAAGGACTGAGGCCTGCTGGGTGGCGGGAGGTGGATAGCTACAACCTGGCACCCACCCCGCCAGGGCTGGAGGCAGCCTGCAAGGGGGTGTTCGCAGGAGCTGGGCTGCGCCCTTTGTTCCCTGCCAGACACAGCCGGTCCAACCGGACAGGGCTGGGTGTGATGGCGTCAGGCTGGCGCACCGCCCCCAGGGCCCAGCTGCTGGGTGTGTATGCACGCTCACACCCACACACAGAGGACCCAGGCATCCGGGGGATGTGCACATGCTCCCAGTTGGTGCATGCTCGCTCTCTCTCTTTCTCTCACACACACACGTGCACTCACACACGCTCTCTCTTTCTCCAAGCTTCTGGGTGTCCACACTCACCCACCCACAATTGCTAGGTGTACCCAGGCACACACATGTGGGGTCTTAAGGCCACCTACAGCCCAGCTGCTGGGACCCCCACACCCATGCTTAGGCTCGCCTGTGCTTGTGGAGTCTGTCTGTCTGTCTGGACACTTGTGTGTGGAGGGGTGTGTTCTGTTAGGGGGAGCCCCAGCAGTCCCCTCCCTGCTGGCGGGGAGGCCCTGGTGGGGCAGGGGCTGGAGCAGGGGTCCTGCCCTCCCACCCCCTTCCACATGCGGTGTAATTTATACCTGGGAAATCATGGGGTTTTTTATTGTTGTTTGGGGAATTATTTTTATAAAGGAAATAAAGATGCCTTGTGAGACATACCCTGTTGTGGGGCTTGTGTGTGTGCGTGTGCATGTGCGTCCCCATCCCAGACACCTGGGTTCTGTGTGTCTTTGTCTTCTGGACTCCGGGGGGGGGGGGGGGGTGTCGAACATCTGGGTTCCATGTGTATGTGTCTTGGATGCCTGGGTTCTGTGCATGTCTGTGTGTGGGTGTGTATACCCAGGAGCAGGGAGAACGTATGTGCGCCTGGAGCAGGGTGGTTTGGTGCCAGAGGGGTTGGATCACTGGCTGGGGAATTCCTTGGAGATGGGGAGAGCCTGCTGGTGCCCCTCATTCCCCCACCCAATGCCATGTCACCCCCCCGCCTCACCCGCCCCCCCCAACTCTGCTTCAGTTTCCCCATAGCCAGGCTCTTGGCAGTTGGGCTTTGTCTGAGCCCCCTGAGGGGTGGGGAAACAGGGGTGTAGACATTGGGGGTGGGGGTGGTGGCCTGAACACCTGGGTTCTTTCATGGGAGTTGGGATACCTGGGTTGGGGGTTGGGTCTGAGGCCTGGGAGCCCGGATGCCTGGGTTCTTTTCTCAGCGCCAAGAACTGAATGGGGCCGGATGTTCAGCAAAGCCTCATCTGGGCGGGGGGGCAGGGTGCTGCATTTCCTTCTTGCACAACTTCCTCATGGGGGGGGGGCAGGCAGGAGGCACCTGCATGGCTGCAGGTGAGAGGCCTGACACACTTGGGACATGCCCAGAGCAGAGGCTTAATGGTTTGAGGAGACTAGGGCTGTGGTCTTCTGGGCCTGGGTCTGAGCTGGGAACAGGGGACATCCAGGATGAGTGAGAACCCAGGGGTTGGGGCCCTATACCTTCATGATTAAGTGGCTCACTGCCTCCCCCAACCTCCTTGCTCCCCCACAAACCCATCCTTTGCCTTTGAGCTGGGCCAGAGATCCCAGGGGTCTGGACCACCCTCTCCCAGCTCTAACCACTATACTCCACTCCTCTCCCAGAGCTGGGCTAGAACTAGGATGACCCCCCCCCCCCCCCCCCCGGCAGTGATGACATCAGGCCGGGGGTAGATTGATACCTGCCCCCCCCTCCCCCAGCCCCATATTCTGACCTGACTCCCATCTCTGGCTTGTGCAATGGGGCTTGGGAGGTGGGGGGTGTAGATCCAGGCCCCATTGACAGGGTTGGGGGGAGGGTTATGACAAACTTGGATTATGACAAACTTGGGGGAGGGGGATGGGCCCATAGGACAGTGGGGGCCTGGTGTGGGGGGCAGGGGGAGAGGCAGTAAGGGACAAACCAGACCCCTGAATGCACCCCCCACTGCCAGCAACCAGGGAATGTTGAAGACTGCCTCCCCATCCATTCCCATGCTTGGGGGGGGGGGGGAGTGATGTCCTGGGGGGGGCCGGAAATTCCACCTTCAGAAAGGGCTGGGCCCAGGGGATTTCCCCCCCCAAGCTTCCTCCTGCCTGAGCTGGGAACTTCCCTCTGTGCCAGGGCTTGGGGCCAAGGCCCTGGTTATGGGGGGAGGGGGAGGCTGCCAGGACCTGTGCTGAGGAGGCAATGAGCTCCACATCCCCCCCCCCCTCCCAGCCCATCTCTGTCTGCCCCCTCACTCCCCACCTGTAGCCCCCTGCCCATGCCCCCAAGCCCTGCTGGTGCAGTGCCCCTCACTCCTGCTCTGCAGCACTTGACCTCCCCCACAGCAGTTTGTGCCCCTCACTCCCAACCCACAGTCCCTGAGCCCCTCACTCCTGGCCTGCAGCCCCTGGCCCTGCCCTGCTGGTTCCCCTCACGCCACACCCCCCCCCCCCCCCAATTGTTCTTCTGCCCTCAGGGCTAAGCTGAGCAGGCAGCACCACCTGGTGGCTGCAGGGGGTGCAGCCACCAGGGCACCCCAGGGCTGGAATGGGGGAGTGGGAGGCCCCCTTCAGCCACCCCCTCCCCCCAGCCTAGAGCCAGGCTCTGCTCTCCCTGTCTCCTCCCAGAGGACGCCAGGGCTAACAGCATTCACATTCAACACCCCTCCCCCCAGGCCCTTTCTTCTGAGATCAACCCCCCCCCCCGCAAATGGCACGCATGGAGGCTCGTTCCAGGCTGGGGAAGGAGATGAAACACTAGCCAGGGCTTGGGGTAAGGCTGCAGGGCCTGTTGGCCCTTCCCAGAAATATGGCAAGGGGGCAGGTACAGGGATGCGGGACAGGCACGGGGCTGGCGGGGGGCAGGGTCTTGGCTGAAGTCTGCAGCACTACCTCAATCTCCACCAGGGCTGCTCTCACCGCCCCCAGGCTCTCTGGCCAGGTCAGTGGTGGCAGGGCCATGACTGAAACAGCCCTGGACCTGGCTCCGAGGGGGCTCAGGCCTGGTCCTTGCATCCAAAGTGCCACCAGGCCTCAATCCCGGGGCACCTGCTCCCTGGGACGGCCCCTTGTCTGCACTGCACCCCCAACCAAGCTGGGGCAGCTCCTTGTGCCCAGCACAGCCTGGCTGTGCCCCAGCTCACACCCCACAGGAAGAGAGAGAGAGGTGGGTGTGTGCAAAGCCAGGTGGGTGAGGCCTGGACTGCCTCACAGCTGCCCGGCAGACACTAGGGGTCATTCCCACCCAGTCGGGCACCAACATCCCACCCACCTGGCTCTGCCCATTCCCCCCACTCCTAGCAAGCAGTTCAGGTTCTCTCTAAACTCTGGCACCCCCCACTTCCCTCCCCCTGTCTTTTGCAATCAAACCAAGACTTAGACCCCCCCCCACACACACACACATTCCAGTGGGAAGCAGGGAAGGACTCACAGGCATCTGGCTGAAAACCACCAAGCACCCGTCAATCAAAAAAAAATTCTCATATTTTTTAATTGGGGGGGGTGGGATTTTTTTGTAGGTTTTTTGTGGGGTTTTTATTATTTTTTTCTGTGTCTTTTTAACTCTGTTTTTTTTTTCTCATTATTTTTCATGCAATGCGTCTCAGTCCCGAGCCCATGGTTTGTTGGGTTATGTCCGTCTCTGGTTCTTTTCTTTTTTCGGGGGGGCTTTTTTTTTTTTTTCTCTCAAACAATGTAGGGAAAAAAAAAAGATAGAACCCGCCAGGCCGGCTCCATATGTATATATATTTTTTTTTTTTGACGGCTTTTTTCTGAGTCTGGGGTTGGGAGTCTTTTGTTTCTGTTGGTTGGTTTCAGGCAGGAAGAGAAAAAAAATACTGGTGTTTCTGTAGCTGGGAAGTTGTTGGGGGTTTTTTTGTCTGTTGGGGGGGGGGTGTTTTTTTTCTTCTTTATCTCTGCAGGCAGTAATAGTAAGGGTTTGGTATAACCAGCAAGCACTCCTCTCCATGTGTCAGGCCTTTGGTGTGTGTGTGTGTGTGTGTGTGTGTGTGTAGGCATGTAAAGGGGCAGGGGCAGGGGACATGGGCTCACAGGCGCTGTCCCTGCTGCAGGTTGAGATGATAAAACTCATCAATAGAAGCTCAGGGGGGACAGTGGGGAAAAAAGCAGAGTTTTTTTTTTGTCTTTTTCCCCCGTTCTTTTGTCACGGTCCTGCTTGGGGGAGCTGCTCCAGGGCTCCATCTGTGGCTCCAAGGCCCCATCATGAGGAGGAAGGCTGGAGTAGGAGGGGAATTCTCCAGGCCTCCTATCCTCCAAATTGGGGTGCCAAGGCCCCCCCTCCTGGGGCAGAGGCTGGAGGGGTAGGGGAATTCGCCAGGGCTCCAGGTCACTTCTCCAAGACTCCTCCTTGAGGCAGAAGCGGGGGGCATAGGGGAATTCTCCGTGCTCCAGGTCATGGCTCCAAGATCCCCCTTGGGGCAGAAGCTGAGGGCAGAAGCTGGAGGGATACGGGATTTCTCCAGGCCTCTATCCTCCAGGTCATGGCTCCAAGCTTCCCCCTGGGGGGGTTTGGAGGGCACCCGATTCCCTTCCCCACTTCTCCCACCCCGAGTTGGCCCATCCCTACCACGTGTCCCATGATGCCCCTCCATGCCTGCCCCCAGGGCACAGTGTGGACTCCCAGCCCCCCCCCCTCACCCGGTGCATGCGTGTAGATGCATTGTGGGAGCATGTGCAGGGCGCCCCGCCCCCAGCTCCCCCGCTAGCAGCAGTCGTCTTCGTCAGTCTCGCTGTAGGGTTCATGCAGGCCATGGCGGGACCCGGCCGGCCGGGCCTTCGGGGGGCCGTGGCCGTGACCTTGACTGTGATAGTAGCCGTTGGGCAGGCGCCGGCCGTGGCGTGAGGGCGAGGCCGTGGCCCGGCAAGTCCTGGGGGTGCCATGGGGGGTCTCGTTGAACTCGGGGCCACGGTAATAGCTGTGATGGGCACCAGGGGGGGCGTCAGGGGGCTGCCACCGGCTGCTGGCGTGGCGATAGCTGCGCGGTGAGGCCGCTGTGGGTCTCTCGGGTGCTGGGTCGGGGTGGCGGCGAGGCACCGGGGGGGCAGCTTTCCGCACCACAGGTGAGTAGGACACGTGTGGACGGGGTGTGGCAGGGGTCTGGGGCAGCTGGCGGCGCCCCCGTCGTGGGGTGCTGGTCCCCGATGTGGACAGGACGGGGCTGCCACTGACCGAACTACTGCCCTACACGAAAATTGAAACAAAAAAGGAAATCAAAAAGCAACAGAAGGAGGAAAAAAAGAAAAAAAACAAAGAAAAAAAAAACAAAGAGAAAAGCAAAGAAACAGGACAAAAAACAAGCAGACGAGGAGGTTAACGAAGGGGTGGGGAGGCAGGTAAGTTAAGGAAGAGACAGTTAACGAAGGGTGGAGTGGCAGGAAGAGGTGGGGACAGCAGGTATGGTAGGAATCAAGGATGGGGGGACACAGAGAACACCCACAGCAATGGGGCAGGGGGAGGTAGGATGGGGGAAACCAGACAGAAGGAGCCAGGAGGCCAGAAAGCAAAGAAAGGGGTGGAGGGAAGAGCAGAAAGAAGGAAGAAACAGAGGGTGGAAGGGGAAACCCTGTGAGAAGAGAGATGATCAATGGAGACTTTGGTGGGGGGGAGGGTCTGATTTGTGGGGGGGTGCTGATGGCCTGAGGGTAGAGGGAAAGCAGGGATGGAGCTGGAGCCAGGGAGTGGGGGGGTCAACAGAGTAGGGTGGCGCACTGGGTCTGGGCGGGGCACGGAACAGAGCTGAGCTGGGGACTGGAGAGAACTGGGTCAACGCGGAGGGCAATGGGGGGTGGCACTCAGGGTCTCCACAGCCGTGTTCTTGGTGCCCACTTTCCTGGTCCCCCCCCGCCAAAAGGTGCTCAAAGCCCCCCTTGCTCGGGCAATGCCCTGCCCCAGCAAGGAGGGAAACAGACACAGGGGGGCAGTGGGGCATGGCCTGACAGGAGGCATTAGGATCAGCAAGGTTAGGAGCTTGGCAGCCCCCTTCCCTCCACCCCTGCATGCAGGGGATGGGGAGGGAGCAGCGTGCAGCCTGCATTTGGCATGTGCCACGTGTGTCCCCCCACAGCAGAGCTGCTTGTACTGCTGCACGTGTGTCACGCATGTGTTGTGGATAGGCCCATGTTTCTGTGGCATGTCCATGCTGGGCTTCCTGGCTGCATGTGTCTGATGCATGTGTGGTGCAGACCTGTGCCCCCCACATGCCCATCTACATGCATGTGCAGAGGCTACATGTGTGCCCATGTTGCTGTACATGGCGGTGGTATATACCCTGTGTGCGCATGCCCAGTTCTGCACGTCCATGTAGTGCATTCCCCATGTACCTTCCTCTGTGTTTCACACATGCACACCCCACATGTATCCTCTCTGTTGCACATGCCCTGCATGTACCCTCCTCTCTGCATGTCACATCCATGTCTCACGTGTCCCACCTTTATCCAACGTGCATGTCCCCCATGTGTACTATGTCACACACATGCTCCACATGTTGCCCACTCTCTGCATATGTTGTACAAGCTTGTGCTCCCATGTACCCACCCTCTCTGCATGTCATGTACCCCACACATATGCACAGGAGGGGGTCATGGCACACATGTACCCCATATGTACCCCTCTCTGTCCTACATGCATGTGCCCCATGTCTACCACCTATCACATAGGTGTACCCCACATGTACCTCCCTCTCTGCATATTACACATGTGTGACTACACAGGTAGTCCCTATCTGCACATCACATGTGCATGTGCTCCCCTGTAGGCATGGTGGGGGGATATTGCACATACATGCACCACAAAAGCAGCCACCTCGCTGCAGGCCTCACACATGTGTGCCCCCCCACATGACCCCGCCCCCTCTCTACCTGTGCAGCTCACACGTGTGCCTGGCCTCAGGTCAGCTCTGTTCCAAGCTTTCCCACATTGCAGAGCCCCAAGGTACCCAGGACAGGGGTCACAGCACACACATGGGTCCGGGTGGGCAGTGGGGGAGCTCTGCTGGCACCTACCTGTGCCCCCCTGGCCGGGGCAGCGGAGCCAAGCGGGCAACACGAAGAGAAACATGAATCAGGGCCAGACCCGCCACCAAACTGCACGCGCAGTGGGGGGAGCGGGGATAGGAGGAGGAGGAGGAGGCAGGAAACAAGCAGGAGGGGGCAGGGAGTGGGGGGCCGTGGTGAGGGGAGAGGGTGGGGCAAGCAGTTGGGGGGAGTCATGGAAATGGAGGGCTTGAAGGGACTTCAAGACACCTGCCCCCCCAGACCCCTCCAAGCCCCAGAGTGAAGGGAGGGGGTGGGAATGCTGGGGGGATCAAGGCCTTGCCCCATCCCACCAAGGACCCGGGCCCTCCTCTTCCCCCCCACTCTGAAGGAACTAGGTCATCACCCATTGAAGCCTGGACTGGCTCCCCCCTCCCTCCTGCTCAGGATCAGACCCATTCTCCCCCTGCCCCCCAACTTAGATGTTTGGCTGGGGCTGGGAGTAGGGCTGGGGCAGGGATCATTCCCACAGGATCAGGCCCACTCCTCCCCTTTAGGCCCCTGCCCTGTGGGAGGGCTCTCAGCATCACAATATGGGGAATCTCCTTAGATGCACCTCTAGCTCCAGCCCCAGCTGCTCTTCCCCCCTACCCCCACTGGGGCCCTAGAGGATGAGGGGGGTGGGGTAGGGGGCACCCACCTGGCGGGGCGGGGGGTGGTCGCGGGCCTCACTGGGGGAACGGGACCAGCGGCGGTCGCGGTCACGGTCGCGAGGCCGCCCATCCTCGTGCCGGTGGTGATGGTGGTGATGGTGGTGGTGATGTCGCCGGTCCTTGGGGCGTCCACGCTCCCCATCACGCTCCTTCAGGGGTAGTTCACCCGACGGCGGTGTCATGCTCAGGTCCGTGCCCAGGCCTGCCAAGAGGGTGGGACAGGTAAGGAGCTCACTGGGAGCCAGCGGGAGAGACCCAATCATGTTGGCTGTGGGGGAAGAGGGTGATGCAAGGCCTACCCTGACGTGGGAGACCTGTGGTCTGTCGTGCAATCACATAAGAGACCTGTAGCCCCAGCTGTGCAATTGCATGAGACTCCTGTGCCCCGTCTTGCAATTGCACAAGACTCTTGTGCCCTATTGTGCTATTGCACAAAACCCATGGCCTGGACTGTACAATCACAAGAGGATCCTGCGACCTGTCATGCAATTGCGTAAGTGTCCCTTGCCCTGATGCAATCACACAAGAAACCTGTGGCCTGGGTTGTTCAATGGCACAAGAGTCCTGCAGCCTGCCATACAATTGCATAAGAATCCTGTGCCCTGTCATGCAATTACACAAGACTCCTGTGCCCTGTCGTGCAATTGCACAAGAGACCCATGACTTGGGCCGTGCAATTGCACAAGAGTCCTGCAGCCCATCATACAATCATGTGGGAATCCCATGCCCTGGCATGCACTTGCACAAGAGACTCACAGCATAGGCCATGCTATTGCATGAGTGTCCCACATCGTGGTCCCTGCCATCACAAAAAAGAAACCCAAAGCATCTGCTGTGCAGTCACTGTCGGTGGGATGGCACAGGCTCAGGGAGCTGCGGGGTCACCAGAGTCAGGGGCCAGGGCTGGGGACGCAAAGGCAGGGGCTTGGCAGGGGCAGGGGGCATCAGAGGCCAGGGCCTGTGGGGGCACCAAGAAGCATCATGGAAAGGGGCCAGGCACTGGGAGACATTGGCGGGGAGCACGGCTGGGGGGCATGAGGGTCAGGGGATCAAGGGGGTACCAAGGGCTGAGGGAGCCACAGACCTGCATCAGCATCTGCGTAGCGGCCCAGTGAGCGGTCAGAAGCACGGTGGGCACGGTCCCGGTCCCGGTCCCTGCGGCGCAGGTGATGGCGCTGTGCGTCATCAGGGGGGACGCGCTCCAATGAGTAGTCATCCAGGCGGATACCCCGGGCCCGTGGATGCCCCAGCACTGAGGCCGAACGCTTCATGGGGCTGACATCTGGGATAGTCTGTGCAGAGAGAGATGGAGACACAGAAGGCACCAGGGCCGTGGGTGCTGGGACGTGGCTGGGATCCCTCCCACCCCCCAAGGAGCACACACCTTTCCCCCAACAACCCATGGAGCTGTTACATGGACATGGTGAGTCCATGGAGGGATGGACCTCCCCTAGGGACATCTGGGATTCAGCCCCAGTGCACTCCACTGGCCTGATGGGGAAACAAAGGCACAGAGCAGGGCCTCTAGGCTGCTTCCCCCACCAACAGCCTTGGGACTCAAGAGGTCTTGCCTCTGCTCCCACGTACCAACTGAAAAAAGAACCCAGGAGTCCCGGCACCATGCCACACCACACCATGCCACGCTCCATTTAAACGAGACAACCCAGGAGTACTGGGATGCCCAGGCCTTTTTAATCGCTGGTCTATGCTCTACCTTGGGAAAGGACCCAGAAGTCCTGGCTCCCCCTCCTGCTAGCCAGCAGATCCCACCAGCCAGAGAGAGAACCCAGGCGTCCTGGCTCTCAGACCCACCTTTTTAACCCCGCCCCCCACCTCCTCCCTCTTCCAAGGCTGATGCCCTCTTGCCCTGTGCCCAGGGTGGGTATCAAGCTGCCCAGCCAACATCCCTGGCCTTACTGTAATAACCTAATACACAGAATATATAGATCCATGCACATCCAGGTCCTGGTCAGGACAGCAGGTGGTTGGCACTACCACAACACACCTAACATATGAATGTACAGCTCCCTGCATGTCAGGAGGATCTCTGGCACTACCATAATACATCTAATACATAGTAAGGTACAGTTCCCTGTATATCAGGGAACTGGTCAGGAGAGGGCAGGTCCCTGGCACTACCACACTGCACCTAATAGACAAAAAGTACAGATCCCGGCACATGCAGGTCCCTGTCAGGGCAGTGAGTGGTTGGTGCTACCATAATATACCTAATATACAAATGTACAGCTCCCTGCACATCAGGCAGCTGGTCAGGAAGGAGGCACCAAGGAGGGTCTCTAACACTACAGTAATATAGGTATACTATAATATACCTAATACATAGTAATGCACATCATGGTCCTGCTAGTGGGTGACTGGCACTACTATAATACAGCTAATACATGGTAATGTACAGCTCCCTGCACATCCTGGTCATGCTAATGGGTGGTTGGCACAACTGTAATGCATCTAATATACAAATGTACAGCTCCCTGCACATTAGGGGCATAGTCAAGAGGGTGCCGGTCCCTGGCACTACCATAACATATCTAATACATAGTAATGCATAGCTCCCTGGTCAGGATGGGGGCTGCTGGGTGCTGCCCCAAGACACAGAGCCCCACTGGCTGCTCCCTGCTGGCTGCCCTCTGCCTCCAGGCTCAGCTGGAGGGGCCCATTCTAGAGGCTGCCCCCTGCTGCCACTTGGGGTAGGGGGTCCAGGAGCCCTGCTAGGAGCAGACAGAGCTGGACTGGGGGGTATGCACCATGCTGCTTTTGAAGGCTGTGGCTGCCTGGTACAGCATCCCCTGGCAGGGGGTGCAGGGCCGTGCCGGGGCACAGGACTCTGCCGTGGGGCCGGTCTGATGGACAAGGACCAGATGGGGCAGAAAAGTGAGGGGGAAGGACTTGGGGAGGAAGCAGGTGGGGGGAGAGATGGAGGGCATATGGGCACAGACAAACAGAGAGAGCAGGGTGATTATGGGCCTCGAGATATAGGCTGCAGAGAGATGGACAGACAGATGGACACCTAGAAAGGAAGTGAATGGGGAAAGATGGGTGGGGATAGAAATGGGGTATGAGGACTGACAGAGAGAGAACTCAAGGGAGAGAGAGACAGAAAGACACATACAAATAGAGATAGAGACAGACCAGCCAAAAAGAGAAAGAAAGACAAACAGAGAGACAGGTAGATAGGCAGAAATACACAAACAGAGACAGGCAGAGAAAGGGAGAGAGAGACAGAGAGGGACAAACAGGGAGACAAAGACAAACACACAGATAGATAGAGAGACAGCTATAAGGACAGACAGACAGCAAATGAGATAGACAGGGACAGACAAACAGAAAGACATGCACACAGATAGATGAATAGACAGAGACAGACAGATACACGCATGAGCGCACGCACACGTACAGACAGCTGGGACGGTAGGTAGGTGGCAGTCAGGGACAATGGACAAGCCATGGACTGTGTCCATCTGTCCATCCATCCAAGGACGAGCCCACGGCATGGGGTAGGGAGGGTGCTGGGGGGCCTTGCGGCGGTACATACACTGAGATTATTTCCTCGGGGCCGCACCTTCCTCCGCTGCAGGGGCCAGGCAGGGCGGTGCACACAGAGAGGGAGAGAGAGAGACAGGAGATAAATACAGGGGGGGGAGATGAGATGGGGAGGGACACCAGGGAACAGGGGACAGCAGCACGGCAGGACCCCCCAGCATGCTCCCGGCACCCCCCAACACAGCGCCAGCCCCAGAGCAAGCTGCAGCCCAGCTCTGCCCCCCACCCCCAGCAATAGCCCCAGTGGGCTGGGATCAGCCCCCCCCACCCGAGCAGCAATGCCATAAGCATCTACACAGGCCCCTCTGGAGTGAATCCGGATTAGCCAGCAAGGGGAAAGCAGGCTGAGCCCCCTGCCCCTTTCTCCCAGTGCGGACACTCCAGGTCCTGAAGTGACTCTGGTTTGGCCCTTGTTCAGCTCCAGCCTGCAGGGACCCAGCGATGAAAGTGGTGTGGGGGAAAAGAACCCAGGAGCCCAGAGTTTTGATGCCCCTGTTTTAAGTGCTGGATCCCTCCCGCCTCCCAGAGCAGGGAGAACCCAGGTGTCCAGGGTCCCAGCCCCACCCTGCTCTAACCACTAGCAGTACTGCCCTCCCAGAGCTATGAAAAAAACACAGGCATTTGGGCTCCCAGCATGCCCTGCTCCTCTCCTCCAAACAGAAAGGGAACCCATGTGTCCAGGTTCCCAGCTCCCCCTGCTCTAATTGCTAGCTCTACTGCCCTCCCAGAACAGGGAGGGCACCCAGGTGTCCAGCGCCCCCTCACCCTGCTTCATGGATGCCCTGCATGGACACATGTGCAGTGTATTGGTGCAGCGCTCACACACACGTGTCCTCACGCTCACACACACGTGTCCTCACGCTCACACACACATGCGGCTCAATGCCATTGCCCCATGCTGAGCCCAGCACTGCCCAGCTCATGCGTCATCATTACCACCTCCCCCTTCGTCCCCCCTGCAAGCCACACTGGGGTGTTGTTGTTAAGAGAGATAGGGTGAGCACCCCTCCCTTGCACCCCCCCCACCTGTTGCTAGGCAGCATGCGCCATGCCAACATGGGAAGCTCATGTCACAAGCCTGATAGAAGCAGCGGGAAGTGGGAAATCTCATGAGTGGGCACTGGGGGCAAGCAGAGCGGGAAGAGAACCCAGGTGTCTGGGCTCCTGCCCCCTGCTCAAACAGCAACCCCTCACTCCCTTCCCACAGCACAGTGAGAGAGCCCAGGTGTCCAGGCTCACAACCTCCCCCCAACACCCCCTCTCTTACCCAGAAGGTCCCACTCCCCGCACAGAGCTGGAGGGAACCCAGGCATCCAGGCTCCCAGACCTCCTCCCACTCCCCTCCCAGAGCTGGACCAGAACCCAGGCATCTGGGCTCCCAACTCTCCCTGCTCTAAATCCCCCAGCCCCCACTTGCCTCCCAGAGCTGCAGAGAACCCAGGCATCCAGGGTGCCAGACCCCCCTGCTCCCTATCTTGTCACCCCACCACAGCAGCCCAGCCCCCTGCAACCACCCAGTGCTAGGGACTGCACTTGCTTCCTCCCAAGATGGAGGCGCCAGAGTCCCATGCTCCCAGCATGCATGGTTGGGACTGGTGCAGGTAGTGACACACATGTCCCCAGCCCACAGGCCCCAGCACCATCATGGTATGCCACAGCATGGAACTCCCCCCTACCCCTAGCTGGGGAAATGCTGGAATGTGGCAGCCAACTGGCAGCTCTTGCGGAAGGGCCTGAGGGGGCTGTGGGGGGTCTCAATGTCTCCCCCCAGCCTAAGCCAGCACCACCTGGTGCCCTCACCTGGTTCTCGGCAGGCAGCCGTGGCATGGAGGCAGCTCGGCCATGCCCCTGCATGGGGGGGTAGTGATCGCTGTCTGAGTAGCCGTCCTTGCCAATTTCCCGCATCTCCACCGACTGCAGGGGGCAGCTGTGTGTTAAGTGGGGGAAGAGAAGGAGGCTTCCCCACAAGTGAGAACCTAGGAGTCCCTGAGCTCATGCCCCACCTCCCAAGTCTCTTGGGGTCCAGATACCGGCTCCTGTTGTCATCCCACTCCCTGCTCCAATCCACCAGTCCTGGGAGAACCTAGGCATCCGGGCTCTCACCTACAATCTCTGCTCTAACCCATCAGCCCCTACTCCCCTTTGAGAGCTGGGAGAGAGTCCAGGCTCCCAGCACTCCCTGCTTTCACCCACCTGCCCCAAGAGAGAACACAGGAATCTGGGCTCCTAGCCCCTCCTGCTTTCACCTCCGAGCACCCCATCTCCTCTCAGAGCTGAGCAGAGAACCCAGGCATCCGAGCTCCCAGCCCCTCCTGCTCTCACCCCCGTCCTCCCCCTCCCCACCATGGGGCACTTTGGGATGGGGGCAGGGGGCACCTGGGAGCTGGGCCGGCTATTGGGCAGATCATCGGGGCGGGCACGCTCAGGGCTCCAGGTGCCTGTCTTCTGGAACATCTCCTGGGCACGCTGCGTCACCCAAGACTGGCTCTCCTTCATGCCGCCCTCGTGCCCCCTGCAACAAGCCCCCATCAACCCCAGCCCCCCCCGCCCGACCCATGGCCATCAGCAGGGGGCGCTGTGGGGCGGGAGGGCAGGTCTGAGGCCCCTCAGCCCCAGCCTGGCCCTGCAGGGGGTGCTGTGGGGGGAGGGGCATGATCCCTGGCTGGGGAGGAGGGGGGGGCAGGATCAGGCCCACCAGAACTTACAAGCCTCCTCCTTGGTCGAGGGGAGGGGGTGGTAGTGCATCCTGCCCAGGACCCCCCTCCTGGCCGGGAGATGGCGGCTCCATGCGCTGGAACATCAGTGGTGTCCGATTCTGTGGGGACACCGGGGGGTGAATGAGAAAGGGAACTAGGAGGCAAAGAGGGGGGTTGCGCCCAGCCCCTATGGGGGACCTGCAGCAGGATAAACTGAGACAAGGTGGTGATGGAGGGGGCAGGGCTGGGCATGACACTGGGGTTTGGTACCTGCTCCTCCCGCATGGCCTGCAGCTTCTTGGCTTTGCTCTGCCGATAATACTCCATGATCATCATGGCCGCATAGATCTTCCCCACTGTCAGATCTGTAGCTGGGGTGGGGCAAATATAGTGTGAGGCCCAGAGCCATTGGTGCAGCCTCCCCACCCTGCCCCCACATCCCCCAGGGCTGGTCCCTCCCCCGCCTCTGGCCCCCATTGGGAAAAGAACCCAGGAGTCCTGAATCTCATTACCACTCCCCACCCCCATTCTACCACCCCACCTCCACCCTTTCCTTCAAAGAGCTGCAGAGAGAACCCAGGAGTCCTGATTCCCACCTCTCCATACTGCCAACTCTCCCCGCTAGACCCCAATACTCTCCCAGAGTTGGGATGAGGACCCAGGCAGCTGGACTCCCAGCTCGGCATGCCCCCACCCAGGCACCACGGAGCAGTGCTGCCCCTGTGGGGTGGGGTGGGGTGGACTGAGGGAGGGGGCGATCCTGGGGAGGAGGGGGCAGTGTCTGGATGGGACATGCCACTCCTGGCAAGAGATGACAGGTGGGAGATCTGGGCAAAACATGCTGCCCATGGCAGAGGGAGGGGTCCTTACATTTGTGGGGGGTGACAAGGAGGTCCAGGGTCTTCTGGGACAGGTTGGGCCAGATGGCCATCATCTCCTTGCGCAGCTCTGCATCCATCTGCTGCTTGTCTGCACCTCCTGCAGGCACCCGGTGCTGGGTCAGGGGGGTTCTTGGGCACCCAGCGCCCCCCAGCAGGCAGCTCCTACCTGGGGTACTTGGGACACCCCCCCCCTCCCACACGCACATAGCCAGTCCTGCCCCCTCCCCACAGCACTCCCTGTTGGCAGAGGCCAGTCCTGCAGCCATCATGGTCTTCCTCCCCATGGTGCCTTGAGCCCCAACCACCCCTCAGCCTCAGTGGTACACCCCCCTCTGCCAGGCTCTGGGTTGGGTGGTGGTGATGGTGGGGTCCCAGCCCCTGCCTTTGGCAATCTTGATGTCCAGAGCTGTGCGGATCAGGGCCATGAGGGTGGAGTTGAAGTGCACCGTGTTGTCATCAGCCACTGGCAGGTCCATCCGCAGCAGCCTCTGCAAAGACCGAACAGAGGTGTCACATGGCATCTGCCCCCCTCCCCAGTGGCACATGGGTCCCTCCCTCCCTCCCCCGGAGAACTCTGGGCACCCTCAGCTTTCCCACACCCCCACCCGGCCTGCACCAAGGGGCTAAGGACCCAGACCCCCCCAAGCCTGTCACGCCACCCCCATAACAGTACATCAGCCCCATGGCCAGGCAGGGGGGAAACTGAGGCATGTGAAGACTGGCTTGGGGATGGGGATGGGACCCAGGAGTCCCGGCCTCCAACCTGCCCCCCTCCTCCCATCATTCCTATTCCCTGCCCCCACTTGCTCTTGGATAGACCTGGATCCACAACTGCTGCCTCCATATTTCCCCTGACTCTGCTCCAGCAATGGAACCCAGGAGTCCAGGGGGGCACCCCTTGGCTCAGCCCACCTCCTGCCAGCTGTGCCCAGAGTTCTCCCAGGCCCCCGCGCTTGGCACCCACTAGATCCCGCAGCAAAACAAATAAAAAACTAAGAGACAGGGTGAAGGGGGGGGGGTTGCCCTACAAGGCAGCCCTCCCACCTCCTGCCCCACCCTGATCCCCCAGACAAGCATCAAGCACATGCCCCATGGCAAGCTCATGCCCCCAGCATGCCCATGCACAGCCCAGACCCATGCACAGAGACTCATTCATAGCTCCAGGGACACAGCTTCTAGGAGCTGGCTGAGGGGACAGAACCAGGGCTGGGGCCGGGGACTCAGAGAGGTGGTGGATGAAGATGGGGGGTTCAGGGGAAGACTGGGTGGGGTTTAGATCCTTAGGGGGGTGGGAGAGAGAAAGGAGGGATGGAGAAGGGCAGCTGGGACAGGGGACCCTGGTGTCCAGAAACCTCCCCCCAGTTGATGCCATTTTGTCCCCCACTCTGCCCCCAGGAAAAATAGGGATCCAGCTTTGCCTGCGGCCTCAATCCTGGGCTGCCAGGGATGGTCCATTGTACTGGGACCAGGCTACAGCCATGTCCCAGACACAGCCCTGCACAGGCCATATGCATCAGGGCTATGGGATAAGCCCCCCTGCCCCCCCCCCCAACACCACAACAGGATAGGATATTCCCACAATGTACTGGGGCAGGAAGGGGAAGCAATGGCAGCTCCAGGGAGGAAGGGGCAGGATTAGGTCCATGCTGTGATCCTACAGAGGTCTTAGCGGGGGGGGGGTCAGGAGTCTCCCCCCCTGTTTCTGGACAGCTGGAGTCATGGAGGAAGGGGGCAAGGGGCAGAGACTGGGGTGGACAGCCTGTGGATCAGGCTGCAAGCAGTTGGATTTGGCAGGGGGGGAGGAGGGGGGAGGCCAAACAGAGAAACCGAGGCATGGCGCAGGGCAGACACTTACCCCCTGGTCTCCCAGAGCACAGTGCTGGGTAGAACCTGGGAGCTTGGCGGGGAAATCACCCCCAGTGCCTTCCTGCTGCAGCCAGGGCCAGAACCCAGGTGTCTTGACTGTACCCCCACCTCCTCTAACCCCTACCCCCCCAAGCCTTGGAGACCTGGCCCCCCATCACCGCACAGGGGGCCTCCTCTCTGGCCCTGCCCTTTGCTCTCCAGCCTCTGGAGGATAAAAGCCTTCTACTGCTGCCACCCAGCTGACAAGTCCAGCAGTGATCTTCTAAACCAACCCCCAGAACCCACAGAGCTGGGGGCCATGGAAAGCCCTAGGAAGGAGACCCTAACCCCCACTCTCATCCCCCCAAATCTGTGCCAGTCTGACCTGAGTGGGGGGAGACATGGGTCTCTCTGTCCCTATCAAGCTACCCACCAACCCAAGCCTTAATGCCTGGGCTGGAGAGCTTGGCTTGGCCCCTGACCTCCACCCCCACACCCTAGAAGGGACCTGGCTTGGCTCAGAGCAGTCCAGACTGTTGCCCTGCCCCTGGGTCTTGGAAGCAAAGGGTGGGGGGGGGCGCACAGCTCCGAGGTTCTAGTCAAGCCAGGGCTGCAATGGCATGCCCAGATGGGCCAGCCTTTACCCAGTGCCTCAGAGCACAGGATGGGGCATATGGTGGAGTGGGAGAGCCAGGCGGTGCAAGTAGGGTGGGATCATAGGCAAGGAGGGGGTAGAAGCTGGAGTGGGGGGGCAAAGCAAGACTGGAAAAGGTCAGAGCCAGTGGGTGGGATGGGCAGGATGGGGGGCATAGGGGTGGGAGCTGGAGACAGGGGAGACCCAGTGAAGGAGGGGGCAGTGAGAGAAACAGTGAGACTGGTTAGAACTGCATTGACAGAGGTTGTGGGGGCAGGAACCAGCTAGGGGACCATGTGGGAGCCCCCACCAGGTGGCTGGGCACAGACAGGGGGTGCTTCCAGCCTGGGGTGTATAGGAACCAGGCCCAGAGCTGGGCCTGGCCAGGGTGGGGGGGCACCACGAAGGCTGAGATTCAGGTTGGAGTAGCCATTCCAGCAAGACACCCCCTGCTTTGCCAGAGGTCATGGTGTCCCATCCTGTTCTGGGCTAGGGTGGCCACCAAGCTGTTGTAGCCTCAGCTCCAGAGCCAACTCAGCCTCAGGCACCCGAGTCCTTTCTGCAAGGCCCTGCACCTGGCACCCAGAGGCCAGCTAGAGGAGCTGGCAAAAGGGGTCCAGGGGTAGCTCCTGACATGGAGTCTAACCCCTCCTCTGGAGCTGTGGATGGGTCTTACTGCAGTCACCAGTACTGACTGGTTCTGGGAGGGGTGGTTTACCCCTGACTGGATGAGGGCACCAGTGTGTGCTCCTCCATCAGGACCCTGTGGATACCTCAGCCCCAGCTCCTGTCCTGATCCTGCCCACCCTAGAAAGCACAGCAAAGCCAGGCTGGAAAGAACCCTGGAGATCTTAGAGTCCAAACCCATGCCTGAAGCAGGATCAGCCTTGTCCAAAGCAGCCCAGACAGACAAATCCATCATCCATCCAACCTCTGAGCAAAATGACACTGTCAGCCCTGACACAACACCAGGCATCACACCCAACCCTGCCCCAGGAAAGGCAGGGAGACCAGTGGCCAACATCCTGCTCCTGTAAAAAGCTGTTAATATAAGCTCAGGCAGAGGCTGTGCCTCCACTACAGAGGAAGGCAAAACCCCCCAATCCATACCAGTCTGAGCAGGGAGGGAAATTCCTTCCTGACCCCAAATCAGTCTGACCCTGAGGGGCACAACCCTGTAGCCAGGACCTTTCTGGGGCCAAGTCCCAGCAGCAACACTGGCACAGCCCAGTTGCAATCCCCAGCCTGGGCTGCAGCCAAAACCCAATGCCTCTGTGGAAAGGGGAAATAAACCCTGACACTTGTAGTAGCAGGAGGGGGAAATATTCCATCCCAGGCCCATGCAGCAACCAGCAAAGCCCAGCAGCCTGGGAGATCCCCAGAGCAGAGTGTAGGCAGAGCTATTCTTAAATCATCCCTGACGGATGCCTGTCTAACCTCTCCATGGGCACCTCCAAGGATGGAGGACACCGCCTCCCCCCCTCCCCCCCACACTGCTCTGGGCATCCGTCCTCCTGCTTCACAGCTTTGCCAACAAAGAGGTTTCACCTGAGATCAGATCTGAACCCATCATACTGTACCTTCAACCAAACCCCCCTTGATCCTGTCTCCCCAGCCTCCAGCTCATGACCTCTTTGGCTGGGAAGTAGCCAGGAGGGGGGTCATTCCTGCATGGCTTATCTTCCCAACAAAGCCCCAGCAGTGGGTTGGGTTGGGGGTGAGGGGGACGGTAGGGAGCTCATTGCTTTAGAGCCAGACCAGAGAGAGGGATGCAGGAGAAAGAGTCTGGGAAGGGGAGAGGAACATGCACCTTACCCACCCCAGCTACGTGGCCATAATGGAGTCTCTGAAACATGAAACACTAACAGAGTCAGACAGGCACATGGGGCTGCTCAAGAGTTGATTGAGGAAGGGGGGGGCAGGGGGGGAAGAAGAGAGAAAGAAAGAAAGAAAGAAAGAAAGAAAGAAAGAAAGAAAGAAAGAAAGAAAGAAAGAAAGAAAGAAAGAAAGAAAGAAAGAAAGAAAGAAAGAAAGAAAGAAAGAAAGAAAGAAAGAAAGAAAGAAAAGCTGAGAGCTCCCAGCTCATGGGAGCTGCTCCCCGATGGCTAGATCCAAAAGCACCATATAAAACCTGGGCTGGTGGGGTGGGGGGGGCCGATGGCTGTTTCAGAGGGGGTGGTAGGTGTGGGGGCATGTCACTTTATTCTACCTTATAAGCAACCCGGGGTGGGCATTTCTTCCCTAACCCCAGGGGCGGGGACATGTGTCTCAGCATCTCATACATGTCGGTGAAAGTCAGCCGGCCCCTGGGAGCGGAAAAATAATAGGAAAAAAAAACAACAAGAAAAGAGTGGGAAAAAAAGGCACGGAAAAAACAAACAAACAAAAAAAAGAAAGCAGAGAATCAAACCAGTGTTTCGAGGGGAAAGAAAAGCTTCCTGGTCCCATGTGTCA
This sequence comes from Alligator mississippiensis, assembly GCF_030867095.1. Classification (NCBI taxonomy): domain Eukaryota; kingdom Metazoa; phylum Chordata; order Crocodylia; family Alligatoridae; genus Alligator; species Alligator mississippiensis. Next base: position 22,943,143 of record NC_081831.1, read on the forward strand.
CTGACCCGCGGGGTAGTTTTGGGGGCAGAAGCATGTTGCAAGGGGTGGAGGGAGATCCTTTATGGCCTAGACACAGCAAAGCACTTAACCAGCCCCCGGATCCAGCTGGACATTTGGGGAAGGGATCAGAGAAACCTCAGCCCCTGCCTAACTGCTTTGCTGTGATCTTGGGGTGAAAGGGGGGGAACCCCCCTGGTTTGGAGCAAAAATAGGGGGGCAGAGAGATAGAGAAAGAGAGAGATTTAGAGTAGCCAATGTTGGGGTATGGGGGAAGAGGAAAGGAAAGGAGAAGGTGGGGTGGAGGGGGGAGATGGCAGAGGTGTCAATGCAGTCTTGGCTGTCCCCAGGGCTTGGGGGGGCTGGATGCAAACAGGGAGGGGGCACACAAGACCCCCCCCCCAGGAGCAGAGAGAGCAAGCAAAGAGGCTCCATGCCGTGCTGGTCTGGGCAGCGGCCCCCGCGGGAGACATTCTCTAGGCTCATGACAGCCCCAGTCAGGTCTGAAGTGCGGGGGGGGGGGGGGGCGGCGGCATGGGAGGTGTGTACGTGTACATGTGTGTATATATATGTATCCAGGTGACATATATATATCGCCGAGACACCGTAAGCCGCATTCATTCCGTTGACGCTAGCAGGTTTTTAGTGTAAGTCAAACCTTGCAAGCAACCCTATGAGGACATTTCTTGCCTAGGCCCAAAGGGGGAGATATAACGCGTAATAAACTGTACATATCCTTATAATGAATTCGGCCACTGCAAGAAGAATACAGGGAGGGGAGGGGGGTTAGTGCAGATGCCACTGGGCGTGAGAAACACCCGCGGATGAATTTGGGGTGGGGGCAACAAGGGGGAGGCAGGAAGGAGGGTAATCTGCCTCAGTTTCCCTGGGAAGGAGAGGCAGGGGTCCTTGATCTGTTCTGATAGATTAGGAGGGTTGCCTCATTTTCCCTGGGAGGCTGAGGGACTCGAGGGCAGGACCCAGTTGGTTCTGATGGATTGGGAAGGCTGTCTCAATTTCCCTGGGAGAGAGAAAGGTCTAATAGGGGAACCTGATTGGTCCTGATGGATTGGAGAAGGGTCACTGGCTGTGGGGAGGGCTGACTCAGTTTCCCTGGGAGGGGAACTGTCCTTGATCAGTTCTGATGGATTGGGGGGAGAGCAGCCAACTTTGGGGGCTGCCTCAGTTTCCCTAGCAAGGAGTGCAGGGCGGGGGGGTCCTACAGGGAGGGGGACCCAATAACTTCTGCCTTCATGTGGCTCCAGTGGGAGCTGGGAGGCACTACGCACCCACGGGCCTGGCTGGAAGCAGGGCCAGCTCATGGGGAAACTCAGGCAGGGAGCAAAGTTCACAGTGGGTGAAGGGATTGGGGACAAGCAGAACTGAGTCGGGGCAAAACTCCAGGGTCCAACTGCTAGGCCTGATTGCTTCTTGAGGCCCCCAGCCCATCTGAAGCCAGGCAGATTTTGCCTTCCAACAGGTTCCAGATGGAGCTGTTTTTTGGGGGGGTTGTAGGGGCAGGGAGGAGCTGCGTACCACTGCTGGGGGGGAAGCAATGGTGCCCCACCTGTGGCACAGGTGTGGGGGGCGGCTCCACTCCCTGGGCTGGGCAGGGTCTGCCAGGTAGGATTGGCGGTGAGTGAACACATCAAACCTGGGTCCAACAGGCTATGAAGACGCCCCCCAGCCCCCTTCACCTTCCTCCCCTCACCCCAGGGAACACCGGGTGGGTCTGTGCAGCTCTCCTGGGGCCAACAGGGCCATGTGCACATGCCTGGCACTGTCCCTCACCCCTGCCTTGGGGTGCCCTGGAGTTGTGGGGAGCTTATGTTGCCCTCAGGCACCCTCCTGGGCCCCAGGGCAGCGATGATCCCAGAGATACCCCAAAGGCAGTGTGGGATTGGCCAGGATAGCCCCAGACCCCCTGTGATACCCCAGGGGGGGCATTGTGAGAAACCCCATGGCGTTGTGAGAGATCCCAGAAGGTGATAGGGGCACCGCCTTGGGCACACTGTGGCGCCCCAGAGCATGATGGGATATCTCAGAGAGTGGTGGGGACAGCACCCTAGGCACTCTGTGATACCCCAGGGCATTATGGGAAACCCCAGAGGGTGATAGGGGCAGTGCCCTGGGCACTCTAATGCAGTAGGACATAATGGGATATCCCAGAGGGGGATAGAGGCAGAGCCCTGGGTACTCTGTGATACCTCAGGCCATTATGGGAAACCCCGGGGCATTGCGGGATATCCTAAAGGGTGTTGGGGTACAGTGCCTTGGGTACTGTGTGACCTCAGGGCATTATGGAATGCTGGGGGGGCAGGGCAAGCCACCCCAGAGGGGGGCCAGGGCAGTCCCCTAGGCACTCTGCAGTGCACAAGGGCATTATGGGAACCCCAAGATCTGGCAAGGGTATGTGTTGGTGGGAAGGGAAAAAGAATCCAGCTGAAAAACCTACAATTGGAAAAGCAAATGTTAGTGGGCAGCTACACCCCTCCCCCCCCCCAAGCATTTTTCCCCAGCCCCAGGTCTCCCGGGCTCCATCTGAGTCTGTCTAGGATCTACCCCCAGGCAATGGCTTGGGGGGTGGGGGGCAGTGTCTTGGATCCTAAATGCTGCCCATCTTGTGGTGGGGGATGCTGCCATCCCTCAAGATTCCCAGGGGCCTGGGTGAGCCACTCCCCAAAACCATATCCCCCAGACTGCACTGCAGCAGACCTGGAGCCCACCCAGCCAGGTCTTTGCCTCTCCCTGAGCCCTCTGGATTAGAGCCAGGGGCTGCTGGGCAAGTACTCACCCCATATCAGAGCCAGGAGAGAATCCAGGAGTTTGGGCTCCCAGCTGTCCCCCACCCCGCCCCACCTACCCTCCCAGAGCTGGGCAAGAACCCAGGCATCTGGGCTTCCAGCTCCCTCCATTTCTCACACACCATACCCCACTCCCTTCCCACAGTGGGGAGTGAACCCAGGTGTCTGAGCCCCCAGCTCTCACCAGCTAGACTTTCCCTATACCCTGCCCTGTCCTGCACAGCTCCACTTTGCCAGAACCCCTGCAACCCCAGCTTGTCCAACCCCTCTTGGGGCCTGGGGGGGCATGGGGATGCCTATGGGGAGGGCGGGGGTCCTTACCAGGCGGCAGGGTCATACTCGGCCCACACACGTACATACTCGTCCAGGTGGTGGGGACCCAGGATGGAGGAGTCGCGGGTCAGGTACTCAAAGTTATCCATGATCACAGCTACAAACAGGTTCAGCATCTAGATCCAGTGGCATGGATGGACCCATTAGGAGGCACCTGGAGGGGCCCTGATCTTGTGGGGATCCCCCTGGGGCCACACCAGGTTGCATCCATGGGGTTCCCAGGGTCCCAGGCCCATCACCCTGCTCTCCTGGGGGATCCTTGCCCAAACATGGGCCAGCACATACAGTAGACGTGACCACAGGGGTGCATCCCAAGCCAGAGAGATACCCTCCCCATATGGCAAATGTGTGAAGTGGAGCCGACATGCTTCCACAGGCCACACATGGTGACATGGGCAGGTGGCTCCCACTGTGTGGGCGCGCAGCATGCATGTGGTGCACTAATGTGGGCAGGTGTGTGCAAATCAACACACGAAGAGTTCGGAAGTACACAAGAGGGCCTACACGTGTATGCGACTGTTGGTGCATGCAATCTGCACAGTGCACACATCCACTCTTGTGCGCTCTTGTCAATGCACTCATAGCTCATCCATGTGCTGACACCCACACAGGGTGAGGCCTACCAGCACATGCATGTAATATGTGATCTGGGTGCACACACACTTGCAGCACACATGGTAAACAGTCCCCTCCTTTACATGGAGCCCCACATACATAACACATAAGCAGGGGGCACACACCCCTGCTGGCACATGCATGGCAACCCCTGCCCCTTTAGACAGAACACCCCACATAACACACATGATCAGGATACATACACCCCTGCCAGTACATGCCTGCAGTTCACACATGGCACATCCCTCCTGGCTCCTTTACACAGAGCACCAAACACATAACACGTGATCGGGGGCACACACCCGTGACAGCCACACACATGGCAACCCCTACCCCTTTACATAAAGCACCACATGTAACACACGATCTGGGGCATACACCCCTGCCAGCACACACATGGGGCAACTCCTACCCTTTTATAGATAGCACTACACATGTAACACATACATGATCTGGGTGCACACATTCCTGCCAAAACGCACCTGAAGCTCACGCATGGCAACCTCCCCCTTTACACAGAACACTATGTATAACACATGTGATCTGGGTGCCCACACCCCCTGCAGCTCGCACATGGCAACATCCTCCCTGCTTTACATAGAGCCAAACACAAACAACACACATAGGATCCTTGCACACACACGTCCCCAGCATTCCTGAGACATGCTCACACACACATTTGCATCCTGCCCCTGTCCACATGGGCCTCACCAGGAAGGAGCAGAGGAAGATGAAGGAGACAAAGTAGAAGTAGGCGAACTCATTGCCACATTCGTGCTCCATGATGCCCGAGTTCTCATCACATGGCTTTCCGCTCAGGCAGGATAGCATGATCTCCTGCCAACCCTCGCCTGTGGCACTCCTGCCCGGGAGGGGGAGGGGCATTAGGAGGGGTGGGAGCAACCCTCCCCCAGGTCTCCATGCAGCCACCTCTGGGGTGGAGCTAGCAGCTGTACATAGAGAAGGACCCCCTTGTCCCAGCTGATACAGCCACCTCTGGGGTGGAACCCAACAACTGTGCACACAGGGGTCCCTCACCCCAGGGTCCAGCTGCGGGAGGTAGAGGGGTTCTCACCTGAAGAGCAGCATGAGGGCCTGGAAGAAGGTGCGGAAGTTGTTGTGCTCCGTGATGGCTGACTCATCGTCCTTGTCATCGATGCCAATGTTCCCGAACACCTGCGGTGGCCCGGGGATTGGAGGGCAGCGATGGGTTGGGATCCACATGATACCCTGGGCCCTGAAGTTGCCCGCCCACCCCCCGCCCCAATCTTCTGGGCACCAGGCCTCACCTGCATGCCAATGATGGCATAGATGAAGAAAAGCATGGCGATCAGCAGGCAGACGTAGGGCAGGGCCTGAGGGGATGGGCACGCGTCACTCCCAGCAGCCCCTGCCCTCCCAATCCCAGACCCCTGCTCCACACATTAGCTACTAAGCCCCAGACTCAAGGAGGGCAGGTGGGAAGAGACAGACATACCAACCAGGGACAAATGGGGACAGACAGACAGACTGATCAAGAGTGGACAGGAACAGACAGACCAACTGACCAGACTGAATGAGGACAGACAGGGACAGACTGACTGAGGGTGAATGTGGACAGACTGACAGAGCAACCAGGGATGGACAGGGAGAGAGAGACTGACTGACCAAGGGCAGACAGGGACAGACAGACAAACTAACCAAGGACAGATGGGGACAGACAGACAAAAAGACCAACCAAGGGTGGATGTGGACACAGACCAACTGGGGTCGGATAGGGACAAAGAGACTGACTGAGTACAGACCGGGACAGACAGGCTGACTGGCTGACCAGGGGTGGGCAGGGACAGACAGCCTGACCAGGGGCACTTAGGGACAGACGAATTGACCAGGGACTGACTTAGAGACTGACTGGGTGGTGGATAAGGACAGACAGACAAAAGGGTGGCAGATGGGGACAGAGAGACCGACTGAGGGCAGGCGGGGTTAGGCAATACACATGGATGCCCCCCACCCTAAGCTGGGCCGCAAGGGGGACCCCTGCTCTGCCCCCTGTCCCCCACCCGCACCCAGGCACCTTGAAGGACTGCACGAAGGTCCAGAGCAGGATGCGGATGGTGTAGCCCTGGCGCAGCAACTTGATGAGGCGGGCAGCACGGAACAGCCGCAGGAAGCTCAGGTTGATGAAGTTGTTCTGCGGACATAAGGGGACAAGAGCAGAGCTGCCATGAGCCACCGGGGCCAGCACAAAGGAGCACCGGGACTGTGCCAGGCTGGCACCATGGGGCACCAGGAACAGGCTGGACTTGCACCATGGGGTGTTGGTGTGAGGATTGGCACTTCAGGGCGAGCTGTGAGCAAGCCAAGCTGGCACCACAGGGCTCCAGGAAGGAGCCAGGATGTCACCGCAGAGTGAGCTGGGCTGGCAACAAAAGGGCACTGGGAGCAAATCAGGCTGACACCAGAGCAAAATGGGTGTAAACTGGGCTGTCACCACAGAGCACTGTGAACAAGCCAGGCTGGCACCAGCAAACTCACCAGGAGTGAGCCAAGCTGGCACCATGGACAGAGCTGTGAGCAAGCTGGGCTGGCATCACAGGCACCAGGAACAAGTTCGGCTGGTACCGCAGAGTGAGCCAGGAGCAAGCCAGGCTGACATCATGGAGCACACCATAAGCAAACCAGGATGCCACTGTGGAGCTCACCCAGCTGGCACCACAGAGCCTATGGCCTCTTCCCCAGCACATCATTGCCAGGAAGGAAGCCAGGGGCTGGGAACTCATAACCATGAACCCAGCCCTGAGCCCTAGAGAAACCCCCCTGAGCTGGAGAAACCAGCAAGGCTGGAGCACCATTAGAAGCCAGCCGGGCCCTAACTAACGAGAAAACAGATCCCAACTGTGGAGCACAGCAAGGATCAGATCATTCATTGGAGTCATTAAGGAGAGTGAGAAACCAATCAGCACCACCATCAAATAAGGGCAAGGACAGCCAGTCCTACAGAGGTAGAAGGAGGGGACCAGCTAGATGCCCCTCCCGGCCTCCTCTCTGGCACAGGGGGGTCCCCAAGGAAGCTCAGATGGTCCCATGGAAGGGGGGGGGGGCTGTCAAATCTCCCACAACCAAATGCACTGATCTTTCCAGACACAAGCAGGACACGTGGCCCAGCACAGACCATGCACACGCAGCCAGCAAGACCCCGAGGGTGGGCGTGTGAGAGGTATAGGGATGGGGGGACAGGGACAGAGCTGGCAAGGGGTTGGCAAATGCATCATGCCCCACACCGCAATGCTCCCTTGTGACTGGCTGGGGGGGTGAGAGAGGCATGGGCAAGGCCTTATTTCCCCCTGGACCTGATGTATTTGTGGGGTGTGGGGGGGGATGGTGCATAGCTGGGGAGACCCTGGGGCTTGGGTCTAGCCCCCCACAAGCCTGGGTTAGGGGAATGGAAGCTGCAGAGCCTTCATAATCTTTTGGGGGGGCTTTTGGGCCAAAAAAGCCTGGCATAACCTTTGACCTTGGCTCCCTAGAAGTCTCCAGGCCACCCCTGGGAGAGGAACTTGGACCTGGCAAGTGGGTGGTGGCTCATGCCTCACTTGACCCCAGCTGGAGACCAGGACCTGCACCAGGAATGCAGATTCTAATCCCACCCCAGAAGCATCCAGCAGCTGGGGGGGGGGGTCAGGTGTGGTCTTCCACACATGCCATGAAACTCATGCGACATTACGGGACCCAGGTCACACCACACATGGGGCCGGGGTCGTAGAACATGCCCTGGGACTGTGACACATGTGATGCCCTAGCCATGCTCTGGGCGGAAGCATCATGCAACGGACAGCCTGGAGATCCCCAGTGCCTGTGAGGATGCAGGGCCTGCACCCCTCCCCCTGGCATAGGTGGCCCCAGAGCTGTGTGCCACCCTTCCTGTGGGTCTGAGGGCTGTGGGGGGCATGCATGGCACCTCTTGACCAGGATGCCAGGTTGGCTGAGACATTGCACTGGGCAGAAAGGGGCTGGAAGCAGGGCACATGCAGGAGCATGGGGCTAAATCCCCCAGAGAAAGACAAGGGGGGCAGAGAGAAGGGGCAGGGCAGAGACCCCCTTCCCCTCAAGGAAGATCTTCCAGGATCCCCCATTCCTTTCCTCACCCTGTCAGATGCCCTGTGCTACTCTGACCTATGCCCACTAGGTCCCCCAGCCCTGGGCGGATCCCTTCTAATGAAGTCCGCAGGTCCATGGCCAGCCCCAGACATCCCAGATCTGAGGATCTTGGGGTGGAGAGTTGTGAAAGGATTAATTGTGGGGCTCTCAGGGACCCAAGTTGGAGAAAAGGGGCCTGAATCTGAGCCAATGGGGCCGGGGGGGGGGGTGGTTAATACACCCTACATCAGGTGGCGGCTGCATGCAGACCATCCTGGGGTGGGCGTTTGTGCCTGGTCACCTCTGCAAAAACCACAGGTGCTCTATCTCCCCCCCACCTGTGGGACCCATGGGTTTGGGGACCTCTGTTGTGGATCTGTCCATGGCTCTAGCCCTCTGCTTGCTCCGGGACACACCATTCCCCCTTCCCAGACCCAGGACACATTGCTCCTTCTCTGCTATGAGATGCAGCCAGGACAGCTTATGAGCTCTGCTCCCGAAAGTCCCAGGGCTAGGAAATAGAGGACGGATGGAGGGAGAGGCATGAGGCCTAGTAGTCAGCATGCCACATGGCCAGGGCTGAAGGGGGTGAAGGCAGGGTGGGCCGCATTACAGCTCCCAAAACAGCCTAAACCAACCGGATTCTGGATGGTGATGGTGAGATGAGGAGGGGCACAGGGAGTTGTGGGGGGAGGGGCAATTGTGCCACGGTGCAGGAGACAACCAGGGGCAGATATCCAGGGTGGGGGAGGAGGAGGGGGAGGACGGACGGGCAGTTGGCACGGACACACAGACCAGTCATGGATGGACACATGGAGTTGCCATAGTGCATTGTGATTGGATGGCAGTGGCAGTGAGCACAGTATAAAGGGACAGCATGGAAAGAAGATAAGACAAGAGACACAGTCGTTATACAGCACCCGCAGCCCACCTGGCCCCCATCCCCCTCCCCTGCCCTGCTTGAGGCTGGGGGGGCTCCCCAGGGTCCAGCCTTGGCCCTCCAGCAGCTGTGGAGAGGGACCTGTGGCCACCCCGTGGCCATCACCAAGCCCACGAGGCTGCATGGGAAGGGCACGGAGATGGAAAGCAGCCCCTAGTCCCACAGGCTGGCTCCAGCCTCACCGCAATGCCCTGGAGCGGAAAAAGCCTCCTTTTCATATACACCAATGCCTCTGAGTGACTCCAGACTCAGCCCATTCCAGGTGGGAGCCACCTGCCTTCCAGGGCTGTCAGTTTGGCATCCAAAGCCTCCCAGGTTCTTGTATCCCCATGGCATGTCCTCCTGTGTCCTTAGCCTAGTTGCACATACCCCCCTCCCCACTCCTCTGGGTCTCCTCCTCCTGGCTCCAGCAGCCTAGAGCCATGGCGATGGAGCACCAGGGACCCTACATTGGATGCCCTCCCCCCTGTGTTCAAGAGCTGGGGATGGTGGCAGCATGCTGGCACTTACCCCGAACTCCGTCACTAAGATGTCTGTGATGCTACCCAGCACTGTGACAAAATCAAAGATATTCCAGGCATCACGGAAATAATTCTAGAAAGGAAAAAACAGAAACAAGGGACGAAAAAGGAACGGGCACACAGCACCCACAGCCACGACACCACCACGGAAGCCACAGCAACGAAGACAGAGGCCCCCCTCCAAACCCCTACCACCCTGGGGGGAGCCAGGTTACCTTTCCTCTAGACTCTGAGGGATCTGGGGATGGGGGTGAAAGGGTTAGTTTTGGGGAGAGAAGGGGCCTGATTCTGACTGCATGGGGGGAGCAGTAATGAAAGGGAGGCCAAGTCTGTGCCTGGGTGGCTCCATCTAAGGCAGCTGTGATCCATGTGGATCTTGCTCTTAGCAGTATTGATCCCAGGGGCTCTGCCCCCAGCAGGTTCTTGGAGGGCACTGCTGGGACCTGCCCCAGCCCCAGGGATGCCCCAGCCTTGGCCCAGACAGACAGATGGACACTAACAACAAAAGAAATAGACACACAGAAACAGAACTCAGTGGCTGCCCTGGGCCCCTTCCAGTTAAGGCCACAATACTTGGAGAAGGAACCATGTCCCCTCATCCCTGCACTCCCAACCTTCCTGTATCCCTCCACCCAAGCTGCCCCGGGGCAGATGGACAGATGGAGCCAGGACACAGCATGAGGGACTGGGTGAGAACAGGATCATAGCTCAGCAGAGGCTGAAGGGACGATCCTTGGCTTTCCCTGCCCTCTCGTGAAGGCCATAGTTCTTCTTTCCTTCCTCTGCCTCTCCCCTACAAGCCACACTATATCCACAGCAAATTGCACTGTGGCTGTTCAGACCCCCAAGTGAACAGTCCTGGCATTGGGCCCCCTCCTTTCCAAGGAGTCTTCAGGTGCAGCTAAGAGTGGGGGTGGGGCGCCAGCACTGGCCAACCGGTCTTCCCCCTGCCCCTGCTTTGATGGTGTAGCGTTGCTAAGAGGTGGGACAATGGCTTTGTATGGGATGGGCTGGTTAGAGCTGATCCTGCCCTAGGAGGGGGTTGGACTAGATGTGATCTCAGCAGATCTGTTTCAGCCCCACGTCTCTAGGATTCTATGAACATGGCCCTGCTCCTCATCCCACGTTGCCCAGAGCAGCTGTGAGGCTCGCACAGAGGACACGTGAAAAGCCCACAGTGGGGCTGGGCCAGCAGGAAAGGGGCTAGAAGCAGAAAAGACCAGGCTCCACCCTTCCTCTCCTTGGCAGCCTCAGGCTTCTCTCATATACAGCCAGCCAAGGCAAGTACTTACCAGCACCCCGAAAGCCATGATCTTCAGCAAGCACTCGAGGGAGAAGAGTGAAGTGAAGACATTGTTGAACATCTTGAGTACATTCTCGTAGGCGTCTGAGGCTCCATAGAACTGGGACGAAGAGTCATGGGTGAGCATGGTGGGGCCACGGATCCCTTGTGGCAAGAGGAGCAGTGGCAGGGGCAGATCTGAGGGAGTACATTGGTGCAGTTGGCCCCCCCCGCCCTCCTTTGACTCCTGGTGGGCCAAACCCTGTGCTGCCGTGGGCCCCACAGAAGGAACCGTGGCCGCTCTGCCCAGCTCTGGGGGGGGCCATGGTTTGCCAGTCTGCAGCCACTCCCGGTCCGGCAGCTGACCATGCTGTGGACTGGTAGTTGACCGGCCACGGCCCGGCACTGAGCCACGGCCCAAGGATTGAAAATCCTTGTACTAGACCTTAAATGCTGGAGGTTGCAAGTGAGAGAGAAAAAGTGAGGGGAGAAAAAATCCCTGGTCAGACCCAGTTCACTCTCCCTTCCAGTATCTGCTTTCTCCTGTTGCCTGATGACAAGCGACCAAGAAGGAACTAGGGTCTGACCCAGGAAATGGCAGGTCTCATGCTCTAACAGAGCCCTAGGCTAATTAGCAAACTTTTTGTTTCTTTCTAACCAGATAGAAATAGGCTTTGCATCAAACCTGATGGGGGACCATGCTATCTGCAGCCTCCGCCCTCTTCAAAATCCTAGATCCATCCATGGGTGGGGGGATGTCAGTCTCCAACTTAGCAGGGATAGAGGGGAACTCACCTTCATCATGAGGACAACAGTGTTGAGGGCAATCATGGCCATGATGGTGTACTCAAAGGGTGGGGATACCACAAATTGCCACATGCGGTACTGGAAGCTCTGCTTGTTCTGGGGCATGTGGCGTGTCAGGGGCTTGGCACTGATGGCAAAGTCAATGCAGGCTCTCTGTGGAAGATGGGAAACACACGATGCAGCTGGGGTGGTGGCAGAGACAGGGATCCACAGCCAGCCTGGCCCAGCCCATGAGATGCTGGTGTCAGGTGCCATGGGAGGGAGGGGGATTGAGAGCTGTGTCCTGCTCCCCAGGGAAATATGATATAGGATCTGGGAGGTGCTAGCAAGGAGCAAGCTCTCTGCTTGCTTAGCTAACCCCCTGATCCTGCCCCTTTGTTGGGCAGATGAACCCTGCCAGGCAGAGAAGAGCCACATGTTACCCTGCAAGGGATTTTACCCCATATCCACAACTCTGGCTCTACAGCCCCCTGATGAGCCCTTCCCTCTTGACCCCGGCCACCAGGCCCCACCTCATTCTTCTCCAGGCTGTATTCCTCCATCATCTTGTCTCCCTGCTCCTGGAATGTGATGATGATCAAAGCCACAAAAATGTTGACAAAGAAGAAGGGGAAGACCACAAAGTAAACCACGTAGAAAATGGACATCTCCATGCGATATCCAGGGCTGGGGCCCTGGTTCTCATATGTGGCATCCACTGAGTGCTTGAGGACTCTGAAAAAGGTTGTAAGGGGGTGGGGGGGGAGGAAGGAAGGTGGAAATATCTCAGAGAAAGAGAGGAAGGAGAGAGGAGAGGCATTGCAGCACCCTATAAAAATACCCTCCCAACAGCCTCGGAAATTCCTGCTATAAAGGTGGGGCTGGGGCTAGATCACAGGTGTAAATACACATCCATTTCCACTGCCAGCTCTGGTCACAAAGCAGGTGAGATGCACAGCTGGGAAAGAACCCAGGTGTCTGAGTCCCAGCCCCATGTTCTACCCGTCCCATCACAGAGCAGGCGAGCCTCAGCTGAGGATAGAACCCAAGTATCCGGAGACCCTAGACCCCACTAGACCCTATCAGCAAAGCCATCCTGGCATGGCCAGGATCCCACCCCAGTCGCGGTGTGGTTAGGGGGCCTGGTGCTTACTGAGGCCAGCCTTCTCCTGTGGAGACGGTGAAGAGGGTAAGGAGTGCCCACAGCACGTTGTCGTAGTGGAACTCGTACTTCTTCCACTCCCGCTTCTCTGCCTTCACTTCATCTTTCTCGTAGACCAGGTACTCGCCTCTGGGGACAAAAAGGAACCCCCCTTTGATCCCTGTTCCACCCAGACTTCAAACCAATTGCCTGGGAGGGGCAGTGGCATCTATTCAGGCAGTGCTGAGAAAGTCCATGGATTCATGGTTCACGTAATCTAACAGTTTTTTGCTAATCTTGTCACTCCACTGGTGTTAGCGACCCTTTCCCCTTTTTAATGGGGTTCACAGAAATCACAGAGAGTCATAGAGAACGAAAGAGAATCACAGAAATCATAGAGACTCATAGAGATGTCAGGCTGGCAGGGAGCTCCAGAGATCACATCTAGTTCAATACAGCCTGCCTGAGGCAGGATCAGCACTGCCTAAACCATGTCAGACAAATCTATTACCTAAACTCTTTGTAAAACTGCCGTTGACCCTGACACAGCACTAAACATGACACTGAACCCTCCCACCAGAAAAGCAGGTGGACCATGGCAGCCAATGTCCTGCTGCTAGATACAGTTTTAATACACACTCAAGAGATCCCAGGCAGAGGCCGTGTCCCCGCTGCAGAGGAAAGCAAAACCCCTCCAGTCTGGATCAATCTGAGCAGAGGGGTAAATTCCTTCTTGATCCCAGCATAAGCTTGAGCACAGGGGCAAGACACCCTAGCCCAGTTGAGTCCCAGCAGGATCATTGGCCCAGCCCAGTCACCATCCCCAACCTGGGCTGCAGCCAACACCCAATGCCTCTGAGGAAGGTTTAAAACCCCCCTGACACCTATAGCACCAAGGGCAGGGGGTGGAATTCCCTCCCATGCCCATTCCACAACCAACAAATCCCAGAAGCCTGGAAAATCCTCATGGCAGTACACAGGCATCACTGCACCTAGATCATCCCCACCCAGTGTTTGTCCAACCTCTCCTTGAACCCCTCCAGTGATGGAGTCCACAGCTTCCCTGACATCTATTTCATGGCCTCCCTGCTCTAAAAGAGAAGATTTTTTCTCTGACATCCAGCCTACACCAACGTTGTTACAACTTCAAGCCATTGACCTGCATTCTGCTCTCTATGTTCTTGATTTTCCATTACTCAAAGCTTTCACACTATGTTGAAGTGAACTTGGGTTCACAAAAGCATTCTCTCTCTCCATATATGTATCTTATTTAGTTGGTCTATAAAGGTGCACCTCTACCTGGCCTTCTGACTGACTTCAAACTAACTTGGCAAACTATTTCTCTCTTTTATTGCACAGCCCTGCAGAAGATGGTTTTTACCTCCAGCTAAGAAACTTTAACTCGGGTCTGATCGCACAAACTCAGGTAAACATTAACTCAGGCATGGAGATATCTGACCATGAAGCATTGGAGGCCCCATCAAGACACTAGAGGTTAGATTTTGTTTTATGACACCAAATAAGAAATGAATATTTAACGATAATGACAGCAGGACTCATGAAACCCTGTCCTTGGACTATATCTGGCCTAGCTTGCGGTGTTTTAAGCTTAATATAGAATCTGGCAGATTCGTGGATGTTCTGATAAAGTTCTATTTGCTTCTGCTTTGATCTTAAACGGATTAATACAGCACTAGGCCCCTGGCTTAGTAGCAAAGCCAGGGGGAGTGGGGGGTCTCACACCTGCAGTCATTCTCAAACTCCTTGGACTCATCGGTGCAGTAGAAGAACTTGCCCTTGAAGAGCTGCACAGCCACCACAGCGAAGATGAACATGAAGAGCATGTAGACGATGAGGATGTTGAGTACGTTCTTCAGGGAGTTCACCACACAGTCGAAGACAGCCTGCCGGAAGCATGGGGGGGTGGGGATCAGGGTGCCAGGAAGGATCCCGAGGCGGACAGTCAGGGCATAGGATGAGATGTTGAGGGGATCAGGGTGTCAGCTAGGACCCAAGGGGGTGGAAGTCATGGCATGGGGTGAGATCCCAAGGGGAGTCAGGATGCCAGGCAGGACCCTGGGGGGGGAGGGTCAGGGCACTAGAGGGGACTCTGGAGGGGATGGTCAGGGCAGTGCCCCCGGGGCACTAGGCAACATCCCATTCCAGAGCTGGGAGAGAAACCAGGAGTACTATAACTACTAGACAACACTCATTCCAGAGCCAGTGTAACGTAGTGTGGCACTGCTGATATTCTTATGGGAGTTGGGGAGAGAACCCAGGAGTCCTATGAACCCCCCTGCTGTAACCACTAGGCAACATCCCCTTGCAAAGGTGGGGAGAAAACCCAGGAGTCCTACTACAATCACTAGGCAACATCCCCTTCCAGAGCTGGGAGAGAATCCAGGAGTCCTGCCTTCTGGGTTCCTTTGATCTGCTGCTGCTAGACAGCTCCTGGCCACTAGTGGGATGTGACCCTGGCAGGGGTCTGGGTGCCAGCTAGGATCCGCACGGTCGAAGCTGGTATCAGGGCACTGGCTGGGACCTTGTGGGGCAGAGAACCACCCAGTTGAGGCAGGATGACTGCTGCCCATCCCAGCCCATTGAGCTACCCCTGATCTTTACTACCTGGCTGGTTCTCAAGGGGTTAAATACCAAGAGGACAGAGAGACAGGACTGGGGAGCGGGGTTCCAGACAGAAAAGTGACCTGCCCACCTTGAGGGCAGTGACAGGGGTGGGAATAGAACCCAGGCATCCAGACTCCCAACCTGCCCCCCAGCCTCTTCCCAGAGCTGAGAAGAGAACCCAGATCTCAGCTTGCCATTTCTCCCCCAGCTCTCACCATTAGTCCCCACTCCCCACAGAACTAGGACTAGTCCCTGGGCCCTGCATCTCCCAGGCCCAGCTCTATTCCCCTCCTTCCCCTACACCTTCCCCCAGTCCCATCCATCAAGTCCCTGGCAGCTCCCACCCACCCTCTCCAGCCACCAGGACTGCATGGCCCCCCAAATCCTGGTACCTTGAGCTTGGGCAGCCGCTTAATTGTTTTGAGGGGCCGAAGGACACGGAGAACACGGAGGGATTTGATGGTGTTGATGTCCTTCCCTTTGCTGCCACTGCTGAGAAGAGATTTGCAGGAGGGAGATAAGGGGGAAGGGAAGGGGGTGAGATGGAGACAGAAACTCTCTGCATCCACCTTGCATCCATCCACTCCTCCCTCCATCTGTCCCACCTACCCATCCATCCATTCCCTGCCTCTCCATCCTCCTAGCCACCCCCCAGCTTCTGCACTCTGTCCACCCAGGGCAACCCAGATGGTTCATCAGTCTGTCCAGCCATCCCACCAAGTCTCTACTCAGTGGTAGGAGGAGAGGGGGGGTTTCAGGGAATAGCCCCCAGCTGGTTCTATAGGCCAATGGAGCCCGAAGAAGGCCATGTGAGGCCCTGATCCCTGCTACATAGTCACTGGTGCTCCTTTCCCTCCATGCAGGTTTTGAGCTGCAGGGAAGCTGCAGTGAGTGTCCAGCCTGGGAGCAGGGAGACCTGGACTCTCCTGGCTGGCAATACTCTTGGCTCTGGCACACCCACCTCCTCCCCAGTTCCCATCCCCCTTGGACAGCACTGCCCCAGAGACCCTGGGCAGGGAAAGAGGCTCCCATGTGGGGGAGAGAACTGCCCTCCACAGCTCCTGTCAGCTCTCACAGAGGAGGTGCAATTAGCCCCAGCTTACAGCTGGGGAAACTGAGGCATGGAATGGAGCTGGGACTCACCCCAAGGCCACTAGGGGAGTTCAGGGCAAAGGCATGTACAGCAACCTGGAGTCTCAGCTCCCACCTCTTTCCCCACCATTTACTCTGCCCACTCCACCCACTTGGCCACACTTCTGCTTGGGGCTGGGACTAGAACCCCAGGAGTCCTGGCATTGAATCCACTGTGTCGGCCCTCTGAGATTCCACTCCCTCTGGGAGTTGGAGAGAGAACCCAGGAGTCCTATGACCCCTCCCCACCCACACTGTAACCACTAGGCAACATCCCCTTCCAGAGCTGGGAGAGAACCCAGGAGTCCTGCCTCTTGGGCTCCTTTGTTCTGTTGCTGCTAGATAGCTACTGGCCACCAGGCAATATTTTCTGCTGGGGCAGGGAAGAGAACCCAGGTGTCCTGGCTCCCAGAGCCCTGCTGCCATAGGGGCAGGGGGGAGTGGAAGGACATATCCCCTTGGGGAGTTCTGCTCCAGTACCAAGACCTGGAGGGCAGCTGGCAGAGCCTGGCCTGAGCACAGGAGGGCCACATTCTTCCAGTTAAAGCAGTGGGCACATGGAAACAGAGAAACACACAGACAGACAGTGGGGGAGCTATGGCAGAGACAGAGACACTTTACCGTGAGCTGCTCCTATTGCACCAGGCAGCGAGAGGGGAGAGACAAGGAGAAGTAAGAGACAATCCTGTGCACACACAACATGCCCTGATAGGCACCACCAGAGGCTGACCCCATGCCCATTGCCCCGGCCTGATGTCTGGGGCTGTGCAGAACTCGGGCGCCAGGAGCACTCAGGCCAGAGTTGCAGGTCTATAAAATCATGAAGGGTGTGGACCAAGAGAGCAGGGAGCTGTTGTTCACCCAGTCCCAGGACACTAGAACAAGGAGACACCAGCTGGAATGAGTAGGCGACAGATTTGAAACTCATAAGAGTAAGGATTTTTTAAAGCCACGTGTTGTTAGCGTGTGGAATTCATTGTCACAGGAGGGGGCTGTGAGGGTGTTAATAAGAGATGGATCACTCTAGAGATACCCAGTTCCATGCTCTCTTTCTACAGCATCCACTTCTGCCACTGTCAGGGACAGGGCTCTGGGTGAAACCGAGCATTGGTATGGCATTTATGCTCTTATGGGATCTGGGGAGAGAACCCAGGAGTTCTACAGACCCTGCTGTAACTGCTAGGCAACATCCCCTTCCAGAGTTGGAAGAATACCCAGGAGTTCTACAGCTCCCTGCTGTAAACACTAGGCGACATCCCCTTCCAGAGCCAGTATAACATAGTATGGCACTGCTGGTGTTCTTATGGGAGGGAGAGGACCACAAGTCCTACAGCCCCAACTCTAACCACTAAACAATATCCCCTTCTAGAACCAGTGTGACCTAGTATAGCACTGCTGATGTTCTTACTGCAGCTGGGGGTAGATGCAGGGGACAGCTGGGCCCCAGTCAGAGCCTGGGATGATGAACATGGAGACAGGGGTTTGTATCCTGCTAGGGGGTCTATGCCTCCCTTGTACTGGAGGGCTTGCACAGAAGGCCTCATCCTTCCCAGGGCACAATGCCTGCAGGCCTTGGGGTCTGTGCAGGGAGTTGGGTTGGCAAAGGTCTGGTCTCTTTGCAGGGAGACTGCCTCAAAAAGCATGAAGGGCCTGGTCCTAATCTCCCTTCCTGCAGGTGATGGACTGGGATCTCAGTCCGTCAAAGTAAGACCGGCCACATGTGCAAAATAATTATCACACAATTAACTGGTGAATCGCACAATAAATGTAGCATGGCCATGCCCAAATTAATTAGCAAGCCATAAAAATGGCCATCCAGCTATAAAAAGAGCCAACCTGGTATTAAGTTAGCACTTTAAAATTTGTAACAGCTCTATAGCTGGTTTCTATACAGCTTGAATTTGTATGTGTAGCAGGGCCTTAAGGACTGATCCCAAGTCCTGCTGGCCAGAGACTCCTGCTCTCATTAATTCAGAGTCCCTCCAGTTTCAGGAGGGGAAAGAGTGCACAGTGGCCCATGGTGGCTGCCTGTAGATGCTGGCTCTGGGGTAGCAACCAGTTCCTGTCCCTGGGGACCAGGAGCCCCCAGCTGGGTGGGCCCAGCAGTGGAGCCTGGTGGTGGGGGCAAAGCAACACAGAAGAACACAGATCTGCATAGAGCAGAAGGCATGATCAAGTGACACAGCAATGCAGCACAGGACAGCAACAATCCGTGTGTGTGTGTGTGTGTGTGTGTGTATAGATACATGTAACACACATGTGTTACCCCAAATAGCAACACAGCTCCAAGCTGGCAATGGCAGTCGGATGAAACTGATTAGAGATGGGCAGGTAGGAGATGAAATAGACAAGGCGGCCATTAATGGTGGGTGGAGGGGGGGACCCCAAGTTCTCAGCAGCAGGGTGAGGGGCAGCTGGATTCAGCCTTTAGGGCCCCCACCCATGGGTTTGGGGTGACCCTTTAAGGGTGGGCACTGCAAAGGGTCTACATTGGAAGAATAAGACCCCGCCACAGAGATCTAGGGTGGAGAGAGAACCCAGGAGTCTGGATGCCCCGCTCTGACCACTAGAACCTGTTCCTTTACTCAGGTCTCACCCTGGGTCCCTGCAGGGAAAGACCACTGAGATGCCCCGTTTGCTCAGCCCTGGAGCAAGATCTACAGCAGGCAGATGGTGGTGACGGGGCTGGAAGCAATGCTACAGCCTGGGGAGTAGTGGGGAGGGTGCCACATTTCCACGCACCATCCAGAGCCAAGCAGTGGGGGGAAAGCCCAGGACATGAGGTTGGGGGCCTGCCTTGGCACTGGGAGGTAATGGGAGAGAGGACAGAACACTCACGTGAAGGCAAAGGCCACAAGGGCACCACTGACTACTATGAAGTCCAGGATATTCCACAGGTCCCGGAAGTAGGCACCTTGATGGAGAACCAGCCCCAGGTCGACCATCTGTGGAGGGACCCAGACAAAGACCAGACAGAGAGGATTGTTACACCCCTTTATCCATCCATGGGGCATCCATACCTCCAATTCTGAGCCCAGGTCTGGTTCCCAGGCCTCAAAGAGGGCATAGAAGAACTAGAGGAGGTCCAAAGAAGGGCAACAAGGGTGATTCATGGCATGAGGGGATTCCATGTGAGGCAAGACTAATGAGGCCAGGCCCATTAAAAGAGACACTCAAGAGGGGATATGACAAGGGTTTACATATTAAAGGATGAAAAGAACATCCATGGGGATTTATGAGTTATGATCTCTCCCCAGGCAAGCATTTGGATGCTTATCTTGCTGGGATCCTTTGACCCTAGCTGACTTCCTGACCCTTGGACAGGGGGCTGGACCCAATGATCTTAGGAGGTCCCTTCCAGCCCTATTGTCTATGAAATCTGTGAATGAGGAGGCCATCTCTTGAGCGTACATTAACAACCTTTTACAGAACCAGGACTTTGGCTACTGCAGTCCCCCAGCTTTCCCTGTGGTAGGATTGGGGTGATGTCTGGTGCTGTGTCAGGGTTACAGTTTTACAGAGTTTAGATGATGGATTTGTCTGGGATGGTTGGGACAAGGTTGATCTTGCTGCAGGCAGGGGGTTGGACTCAAAGGGATGTCTCTAGGATCCTATAAAGTTCTTCTTAACTCAGTGTAATTAAAGGGCAGAACTTGTTGCCACCAGATGTGGTGGAAGCTGAGCGTTCAGCCAGATTCACAAAGGGGTTGGACACATTCTTGAAGGAAAGGGCCATCAGTAGCTATTGAGCACTGGATTGAAGGACACAGCCTCTGAATGAGAATTTCCTAGACCTTAAATGCTGGAGGCTGCAAGTTGGAGAGGAATGGGGGGAAACCCTGGTCATGCCCAGTTCACTCCACCTTTTAGCATTCACCCTCTGCTGTTGTGGGACACAAGAGACTGAGTAAGGTGGACCTAGGGTTTGGCCCAGTAAATGGGAGTTCTTATGTAAGGGTGGGAGGTCACAAAGGGCTGGTCAGTGCCCCCAAAGCTGGAATGCTGGAGCAGGGTGGATCTGTCCCCCACAGAGTCCACAGTTCTGCCCATGTAAATGCAGCTGGTGAAGTGACTCCAGACTCACTCCACTGCAGCCTAGACCCCCAGCAGCCTTCCACTCCCACCCAGCCTCTGCTCCCAGCTGCCTGGCCAGTTCTGCCCTAGATGCCACAACCCCAGCTGGACTCACCTTAATGACCATCTCAAAGGTGAAGACGCCCGTGAAGACATAGTCAAAGTAGCGCAGGACCTGGTGGGGGGGGGGGTGGGGAAGAAGCTGACGGTGTGGCATGGAGACCAGCGGAGCCCCTGCATCTCACACTCTGCTCAGACTAAGCTAAAGGACCAAAGAGGGACCGGGGGGGGGGGGAGGGGGCTTGACTGACACCTGTCCAGCTCTGCTCTCCAGGCAGTGACCAGAGGGACCATCCCCTAGGCCCCACAGCCCAGATGGATGTGTGACATGCTGCCCAGACCCACCCTGCAAGAGGCAGATGGATGTAGGCCTCCCACCCATCTTGCCACTGGAGTTGTTTCTTCCCTAGAAATGGCTGTCCCCCAGGGGCTGGGCTCCTGTGTGGGCTGGCAGAGCCAGGGTGGATCTAGGTGGGAGTGTAGTGGTGCAATCATTCCCTACCCCCCCCCCCGCCCCCCCTGGATTCCTGGATCTCCCCAGAAAAACAACGGCCTGGGAGCAACAGCAGCAGCATTTCTATTCAGGCATCAGCGAGGGAGTCCACTGACTTCACGACTCATTATCATCTCCCTGATTCCTACTAAACTCTTCACTACACAGCTCTTAATGACCCTCCCTCCTATTTGAATGGCACTGATGTTCCACCAATCAAGCTAGCCCTTTCTTCTCCCATTCTCCTGTCTGCCAGCTTCTCCTGGTCACATAGGTTCTATTTCTCAGCCCTACAGACTGTTCTGAGCTCTAGCTAAACACACGAACTCAGGGATGGAAACACTGAACTCAGGTTAACGTTAGCTCAGGGCCAGAAATCACTCCCAGGGAAGGACTGGAGGCCCTGGCAAGATACCTGAGAAGGAGAAATGTTTGTTCTATGAATCTGAAAGCGATGCCCCTTTAATTCTAATGACAATGGGCCTAACAAAATGACAGTTCTGGACTCTCTTTTCCCTGGTTGTGTTTTTTATGATATAATATAGGCTACACAAATCAATGCATATTCGAATAAAGTGATATTTGTTTTTGCTTCCATCTTGAGCTGAGAAATGTGACCCCAGAACCCCTCACATAGGAGTAAAGCTTCTAGTTTCTTATGTATCTGGAGAAAACAACATGCTGTGTTATACAGGATGAGGCACCATGCCACCTACATCTCCCTTTTCAAATTCCTAGATCCAAGAAGGGAGCTTTGAGGTGCAAGAGGAAGGGTCCCTGGGTGCTGCTGATTGGGCCAGGAGAGCGCAAGGAAAGCTGTATTCTCCCCCCGCTCCCCCCTCTCCTCCTCCCCATTGACTGCCCTAGTTCTTGTCTTCTCCCCGTCCTCCAGCCCTCATGGGAGCTGGCCCAGGAGAAAACTGCAGCATAAGCTGGACGCTGATGGTGGTGGCTGCCTCCCTCTAACCTACTTTAGCACTGCTGCAGCACTGCCCAGAAGCTGGGCATTGGTAGGATCAGGTCTGCAGGCTGGTGCTGGGGATGCCCCCCTCTCCAGGCATATTTCTACCCCCTCCGCATGCCTCTCCTCCATCCTGGGGATTGCCGCTAGTCAGCCCCAGGCCACAACTCCAGCCCAACATCCCCAGGACCCCAAGAGCTGAGCCACCAGGGGCACAGAGGTCAGCCTGCCCCATGCAAGGTCCTGTGCTGTGGGGACATGGGGTGCTCCCCCTGGGCTTCTGGGCAGGTCTCAGGGAATGAGGCGAGCTGTGGCCTGGATTCGCGGTTATTTTTATCCTCATGTTTCATCCCTGCAGGGACAAATGGGGAAGGGAGGAGAGCAGGCATGGACCAGCAAGTCTCACGGGAGACAGGGTGGGGGACTGCTGGGGTGCACTCACGTTGTTGCGGGGGGCGTTGGGCTGCACAGGGTCCTCAGCAGCCAGGGCGATACTGCTCATAGCAATGACCATGAGAATGCACATCTCGAAGTAGCGCAGGTTCACAATGTAATGGCACAGGCGGCGGAAGCTATGGGCAGGCATGGGGTGCTCAGGGCATGGCTGGTCAGACAGACCCCTCCCCAATGGAGTCCTGCTTGCCCCCTTCCCTGGCCCGACACCGGCCCCCGCTGGGTGCCTGCCTCCCCGCCTATCCCAGGTCCCTGTGCCCCCTTCCCCAGCCGAACACCCAGGCTGCTGCCCCCACCCACATTGAGTCCCTGTCTTTCTTTCACTTCTTGCTCCATATCTCCATCCCTATAGGGCCTTGCCAACCCCTCCTCCCTCTGCCTTCATGAGGCCCTGCCTCCCCCTCTCCCCCCAGCTCCCTGGTCCTTTCTTCCTGCCCCAATCCCTGACGAATCAGGGCAGCCAGGCCCTCATCACAGGCCCATTCAGCCTAACATCCCACCTGCTCTGACCTGACAAACAGCCCCCCAGTGCTCAGATGCCCACCCCCACTCCTCCATGGTACCAGCTCAAATCACTGCCCCCCTCTCCCCAGAATCCTCACTCCCATCCCCTGCAGTTCAGGCAAGACCCCCTGGACCCTTCCAGCCTATGTTCCCTCCTCCCTGTGGCTGCATCAGATCTGGTCACCAGGTCCCCAGCACCCTAGGGTCCCTCACATAGCCAATGTTCCCATGTGGCCCCAAGTTCCTGTACATGCAGGCACACAGACACGCCCTGGACTTAACAGGAGCATTTAGCCCTGTATCTCCCCCCCCTCCTTGCCATGCCAGCTTTTAATCCCAAATCCTGGACTGCCACCCAAGACAGGGATTGGAACTGGGTGCCATCCTGCCTGTGTCATATATGTGAGGGTCCATCTCAGCCTCTGCCCCAGGCTGGGGGGGAACTCACGGGTTGGTGGTGGAGAGGATGAACATGGAGCTGTAGGGCACCATGGGCTTGGGTCTGTTCTCCTCCTGGTCATCGGCCTCCTCCTCTTTCTTCTCCTCATCCTTCTTGGGCAGTGGTTCAGGGTTGGCATTTTTGTTCACTGCAGGAGGTATGGGAGTAGTCAGTGCCAGAACTAGCTAGGCCCTGATAGAGAAGCAGAGAGCCTGGCATTGCCTGCTGGATGGGCAAGTTGAGGGTCACATTCAGTCCAACCCTTGGCCTGAGGCAGGATCAGCCCTATCCAAACCAGTCCAGACAAATCCAGCATCTAAACTCTTTATAAAACTGACATCACCCCTGACACAACATCAGACATCACACCCGATCCTACCACAGGGAAAGCCGGGGGACTGTGGCAGCCAACGTCCGGCTGCTGTTAAAGGTTGTATATATATGCTTAAGAGACAACAGACAGAGGCTGTGCCCCCGCTACAGAGAAAGGCAAATCCCCCCAGACCATATAAATCTGACTAGAGGGGGAAATCCCTCTCTGACCCCAAATGTCCTCTGTTTTGTTTTCAATTCCCTTCCAAATGATGCTTTTCTTTTATAGGCCTTTTTTACTGGCCGCTACACATGAAGCTGATATATTTAGGGACTCTCTACAAGCCTCTGAGATCTCTGTCCAGTTGTGAAAGCTGATTAAGTTTCTAGTTCTGGGCACAGAACCCAGGAGTCCTGAGGCTTGGGTTCTTCCCCCACAATGTGACCCCACCAGGCTGGGGATGCAAGAGGGGACAAGGAACCAATTGGAGCATTGTGCCCTGTTCTAGGTGTTCTGTCAAGCAGGAGAGTAGGGGGCTGGAGCCAGGCCGGATCTCTCAGGCAAGGCTTCCCCAGCTGGCGCTCAGGCCTGTTTGTTTGGTGATGAGGGTTGTTTAGGAACACGAGCTTGCTCACTGCAGCCGTCTGTGCAGGCAGCTGGCTCCTGTCTCTGCCACGGTGCAGCTGCCTGGTGCTGGAGCCAGGGCCAGAGCTAGCGTGATGGCTCAGGGCTGGGTTTACCTGCAGTTGTGGCTCACGGATGCCTTGGCCTGCCCCATGGGGGATGCCCCAGGCCCCAGGGCTGGGGCCCAGAGTTGAAGCAAACGCTCCCAGGGCTTGCAGACAAGGGCCAAAAGGCAGGAGTCCCGAGGCCCAAGTTCAGGCCCCCACGTGGCCCTGACAGCCTGAAGGGGCATGGGGGTGGGCAGGGACAGGGCACAGATCAGAGCTTTCCCTAGATGGCTCATCATGCCCCTGTGAGCTGTGGAGAGACACCCAGGGAGCTAGAAGCCCCAGAACCTTTGCTCCTGCTCTGATCTCAACCCCTATAAAGCAGCCTCAGCCCCTCCTAGACATCACAAAACAGTCCCTGGAGCATCCACCCTCCCTTGGCTCTCCCAACCCTTGACTGGAGACCCCTCCCCAGCCTTGCTGCCATCCACTGGCTGATCCCTCCACATCCACCAGCTGTCAAGAGGCAGCTGGATACAGGCCCCACCATGCCCTGGCCCCAGCCCCTACCTTGAACCACAGTGTTGTGGATGGGTGGCGGAAAGGTGGTGGGGATCTCCACAGCTGTGTATTCAGGCTTCTTGGCTGTCTTGGTTGGGTTGTTCTGGGGGCCAGGGTTGGTGACGATGAGACTGTTCTCGGGAGTCTTGGGGGGCCGGGGGTTGGAGGGCTGACTTGGGTTGTCAGGAGCCCAGCGGTTGGCAACATTCTGGGAGTTGGGAGGCAGCTGGCCCAGGGCATCAGGGGCCCGGCTGGGGGTGCAGTTAGCATGGTTGCCCAGCTTGGTGGGGCTCTGGGGATGGGGGTTGGAAGTCTCCGTGGTGGCCAGCTTGTTGTTCTTCATGTTATCAATGTCCTCGGCCACTGGTGGCTCTGGGCGCCCCATGTCCTGCTGGATGGGCCGCGTGGTGGACAGGTGAGGGCCGTGCACTGGGACAGGGCCCTGGTTCTCTCTGAGGGGCAGGAAAAGAAAACCCACAGGGAAAACAGCCAGGTCAGCCAGGGAACAGGCTGGTGGGGAGGAGGGGTGGGGCTGATAGAGACGGCTGGGATGCAGCTGCTTTTGGGGTGGGACATAGCAGCTGGGAGGGGGAGGGGGGGCAAGGCAAGGGAGAGGCATCTGGATCTTCCTTTTTCTGTTCTGACTGTTCAGCACCTCCCCGCACCCTTCTCCATCCAACTAGGATGCCCCAGCTCCTAGGCACAAGCCCCCTCCCCCCTATTCCCTCTTTCTGCTTCCCACCCACTCAGTTACCATGCCAGTTCCTGACAGAGACCAAAGGACATGGGGTAGTGGTTCTTGCCCCCACCCACCCAGGGAGCCCCCTGCTCACTTCCGACGCCGGTGCCGCCTCTCCTTGTCCTCCCGCTTGCCATCGCCATCATATGTGGACTGGGCAGCATGGCGGTGCCGCCGCCGTCTCTCGCCATCTGGCATCTCGCCTTCCCCAGGCCGGTGCCGTGGGCGCCTCTCAGACTTGGGCCCCTCATCAGTGCCACCCCCATCCTCGCCTGCCCGACGGTGCCCCCGGTGCCTCCGGTGCTCCCGGTCACCATCTCGGGGTGACCCACCACGGCTCTCCTTGCCACCAGCCTGGTGGTGTGGGTGCCGCCGGGGGGGCTCGGCTGCCTTTAGCCGCTCAGGGTCGGCCTCATGATAGCTCCGCTCCTCGACAGGTGGCTCCATCTCGCGGCTCCCACTGTGGGGCCGCCGCAGCTCTGGTACCCCCGACTCAGGTGGTGGGTAGGTGCGACCACTGCCAGGGTCCCGGGGCCGGTCGTGGTAGCGGGGTGGCTTGCGCAGGAAGTCCTCAGCTTGCGGAGGCCCAAAGCGGGGCTCCAAAGGAGGGTCGCTGGGCCGTGTCTTGTTGGTGTTGTTGTTGCGGTTCTCCTGGGGGTCCACCACCAGTGGCCGGTCCAGGTGGGTCTTGATGTCGGGGCGGGAGGGGCGGGCATAGGACACCTTCCAGCGTTCCTCAGGATCCAGCTCATTGTACAAGGCCTCACGGCTGGCCAGCAAGTTGTGTTTGCGCATCTCACTTGTCCGCTGCTCCCACACTGACTTAGAGGACTTCTGGTTCTTCTGCTGTTCTTTCCTGAAGCCGGAGGAGCAGGGGAGACAAAAAATACAGGAGCAGGTTCTGGGATCTGGCCTTGGCCCCAGCCTGGTGGACTGACCCTGAGGCCCACAGCGCCCCTTGTTGGCACAGGATGGGGCTGGAGGGGCCAGGAGCTACTCCACAGCCAGCACTCCTGCCCTCACAGTGCCCCCTCCTACAGGTGGAAGCTCCCCCCACCCACTCCATGTTCCTGCCTGCATAGCCCACAGTACCCCCTGCTGGCAGAGGCTGGGGATGGGGGTTGGAGGTCTCCATGGTGGCAGCTCCTGCCCTGTGTCCCACTGAGACCCTGGGCATTTCTCAGCCCCAGGCATAAGCCAGGGGCTGCACCCCTCTTGGAAGCAGGCCCCAGGCCTGGCTGCAAGCAGCCCAGGGAAGAAGCCAGGCCCTGGCCTGCAGCAGGCGCGACACTCACACGGCAATGGACATACTGGCTGCAGACAAGGGGCTCACTTCGGCCACCTCCTTGGCTTTCTGCAGTGCCAGCTTCTGCGTGGCTGCTTCCTCCTCCTCTTGCTCATCCTGCAGAGCACAAACCTGGTGTGAGGGGAACAGACTGGACTCACTGCTCCCCACCCCCAGGCCCTTCTACTGCACATTGCTGCAGTCAGAGGCATTTGACCCCCATAGGTGAGAGGTGAGAGAGAAAACAGCTTGAATCTGAAGCTGGCCTCATAGCAATCCTAGAGACATGGAGATGGAAGGGACCTCTGGAGGCCACCTCGAGTCCACCCCCCTGCCTGAGGCAGGATCAGCCCTGTCCAAACCATCCCAGACAAATCCAGCATCTGAACTCTTCCTACAATGCCCATCAGTCCTGATATAACACCAGATATCACACCTGAACCTGTCACGGGAAAAGCAGGGGGACCATGGAGGCCAACATCCTGCTGCTGGAAAACGGTGACACTCAAGGGATCCCAGATAGAAGCAAACTCCACCAAGTCTGTAACAATCTGACCGGGGTGGGGAATTCCTTCCTGACCCCAAAAGCAGCGTTGGTTTGACCTTGAGTGAAGGGGAAGGACTCCTAGCCAGGACCCTCTGGGGTTGGGTCCCAGCAGGAGCATTGGTACAGCCCAGTACATCACCAGCCTGGGCTGCAGCTAATACCAAAGGGTTGTCTGTTTTTAGCCACTGAATGCCTGTGAAGAACAGAGAGGGCACATTCTCTCCCCTGGACAATCAAGGCTAATTGGAATTAATTGCCATTCAAGCTGGTGTGACTGTCCCCATCACCTTCTCCTCTGCCTGGCTTGATGGGAGTTGAAGCCTGGGACAACCCCACCAGTCAAAAGCTTGGGACAAACCCAATCTGTTTTTAGTCTTAGCCAGATGGGAGAACAAGGGACAGTTGCAAAGGGAGGGAGGGAGGGAGAGAAGGAGGGATGGGCCGGGATAGGACACAGAGCGGGAAACTATGAGATGATCCATTGTTGGACACGATGATCCATTGTGGTCCCTTCTGACTCTACAATCTATGAATCTATACCTTGGTCCTCTTTCCTGCCAGGGGCAGGGGGTCGGACACGATGATCCATTGTGGTCCCTTCCAGCTCTACAATCTATGAATCTATGAAGCAGGGAGAACATCCTCCACTTCTCCAGCCCTCCTGCCCCCATCAGTGTTTGTTGCTGGCTCAGGCCACAGTGTGAGTGAGACCCCACATCACATTTCAGCCAATGAGATACTCCCTGAAGTGACTCCAAGATCTCCCAGCTGCCCCCTGCCTCTGGTCACTCTGTCCCACCCCACCCTAGAAGCCACCCCACCTTGGTGAGTTCCTGCGCATTGGCCAGGTTATCGACGGCGATAGCCAAGAACACATTCAGCAGGGTGTCTTGATGGTGGGTCAAGGAAAGGTCCCAGTGGCTCCATCTCCTAGCACCAGCAGAATCAGGCCCCCGTGCTGAGCTTCTGAGCGGTGAATAGGGACAGAGGGCATGCATAGCACCTGGGGTCTATACCAACCTCAACATCCCAGCAGCTCCTGTACCCCACAACTACCTAGAACCTGGTTGATGCCCACACCCCAAGACAAATAGCCCCATTCAAAGCTCCTGGAAATCAGAAATCCTAAAGAAGTGGGACTGGCAGGGACCTCCAGAGGTCACAACTAGTTCAACCGCCTGCCTGAGGCAGGATCAGCACTGTCCAAACCAGCCCAGACAAATCTGTCATCTAAACTCTTTGTAAAACTACTGGTAACCCTGACACAGCACCAGGCATCACATCTGAACCTGCCACAGGGAAAGCAGGGGGACCGTGGTGCCCAATGACTTGCTGTTGTAAAAGGTTGTTAATATATGCTCAAGAGACCCCAGACAGAGGCTGTGCCCTGGCTATGGAGGAAGGCAAAACCTCCCCCAGTCCATACCAGTCTGATCAGGGGATAAAATTCCTTCCTGACCCCAAATGCAGCATCATTTTGAGCAAGACCCTCTAGCTGAGACACTCCTGGTTTAAGTCCTAGCAGAAGCACTGAACAGGGTGGCTAATGTCCTGCTGCTATAAAAGGTTGTTAATATATGCTTGAGAGGTCACAGGTAGAGGGATTAGCTCTCCCAGCCCTGCAGCTTCCGCCCTGCTGAGTGGGGAAGGTGTCTGGAGGTGGCAGAGATAGCAATAAAACTGAGACAGCATGACCACATGCCAAGCTCTAGACCTCAGTCCCAGGGTAGGGAAAGAATTCAGAAGTCCCAGGTTGCAGTCTGCTCCCTTCCCTGCATCCTTGGTTTCCCCTCTTGGGGCTGGGGAATAAAGGATACAGTTACCAAACAAGGTCAGGACAATGAAATAGACCGAGAACACCATCCCTCGCTTCACGCCACCCTGAGATTTAATGCCATCATACATCACCATGTTCCAGTCTTCACCCGTCAGGATCTGGAAGAGGAAAGGACAAGTCCCCCCACCCCAAACAGGGGGTGAAAATCCCATCAAAGTCCTGTCAAGACTACAGCCAGGGACTCATTGAGATGGGATGAGCTGGGGTTGTGATCCACACAGTAGATCACACATGGAGGGTACACAGGACATAGCCTGTCCAGGAGTGCCCCAATTTCCCTTTCCATGTGTGATGACCTGCCAAGCGCCAACAAAGCCTCACCTGAAACACAGTCATTATTGCTGCTGGGAAGGTGTCGAAGTTGGTGGCTGGAGTCCCAGTGTCAAAATTGAACCTGAGCAGGAGAGACATGAAAACCCACCAGTGTTAGTCTCATGTGGCCCCCAGGATGGTCTCTGTGGCAGAGGGGGAGTCCAAGGCAGGGGTAGGATGGAGGAAGTCTATGGGTGGGGAGAGCTTCCTTCTACACCTCTCCAGCCTCCCCCAGCAGGAGATGCTGTGAGGGGCAGCTGGCTGGAAGGAGCCCACTGGTACCCCCATCACAGACCTGGATGGGTTGGAGAGGCAAAAGGGGGAGGCAGCCTGAGAAGCTGATCTGGCCTGCATCATGGGCATCCCTCCATTCCCTCCCTCCCCCTGGCTACTCACTGGCCCCCAAAAAGCTGCATCCCCAAAAGGGCAAAGACGACGATGAAGAGGAAGAGGAGGAAGAGCAAGCTGATGATGGACTTCATGGAGTTGAGGAGAGACACAACCAGGTTCCTCAGGGAAGCCCAGTACCTGTGGGGAGGCCAATGAGAGGCTGTGAGGTGTGGGGATGGGAATCATACAGTCCTAGAAATGTGGGGCTGGAAGGGACCTCTAGAGGTCGTGCCAATCCACTGGCTGAGGCAAGATTAGTCCTGTTCAAACCAGCCCAGACACATCCATCATCTAAACTCTTCATAAAATGACCATCAGCCCTGACACAACACCAGACATCACACCCGACCCTGCCACAGGGACAGCAGCAGGATTGTGGGCACCAGCATCCTGCTGCTATAAAATGTTGTTAATAGATGCTCGAGAGATCCCAGGCAAAGGAAGGCAAAATCCCCCTAGTCCAAATCTGGCATCAGTCTGAGCCTGAGTGGAGGTTCAAGACCCTCTAGCCAGGACCCTCCAGGTTTAGTCCCAGCATGAGCACTGGCACAGCCCAGTCACTATTCTCAGCCTGTGCCTTCAGCCCTGGGGTCAGGATAGGAATGCAGTAGAACCCAAGTACTGCTGGACCAGCAAAGATACTGGCCTAGTTCCTTCGTGAGAGCATGTGTCTGAGTGGCTACCTGCATGACAGAGCAGGTGGCAGGAGAACACACACGTGCATGGAGCAGGGCACAAGTGTTGGGTGCTGTCGGGGTGGAGGCATGCATGTGATCTGTTCTTGGCGGGCAGAGGCAGCTGGGAGCAGAGGCTGGGTGTGTTTTCAGGCCCCATGATTTGTTGCCAGGGCAGAGTTAATGCATGTCATGGATGCTCACATGTGTGAAAGCCCCCCAAGCCCCCTTCATCCCCGTCCCCATCCCCCCCACAAGGAGCGTTAGGGGGATGAGAAGAAAGAGGACTTACTTGGTGACTTTGAAAATACGCAATAACCTGAGAGCTCGTAACACACTGATCCCGAACGACGTGCCGGGCTTCATGACCGCCCAGACCACCTCGAAAATGCTGCCAATGATGACCTGCCGGGGAGCATGAAGCCCATCATGGCCCAGACCCAGCACACCACTGCACCCCCTCAGGCCAGAGCCCAGTGTGCCCAGGGCTGGCTGAGCATTTACACACACTGTGCAGGAAGGCAAAAGTGCCTTTATGTCAAAGGCATGTGTGTGCACCTGCATAACAGCAATCGCACCAACGCATGTGCTGTCATCCAAGGATACCTGTCCCAGAAGCACCCTCTTGCCTGTACACTGCCTATTAGCATGCATACACACAAATACATGAACTCACATGTGTGCACACATATGCATGCATATACACACATGTGTGTGCACATGTATACAAGCATACACAAATGCACACAAATATACACATATGTAGGTATACATACATGCATACACACACAGGCTTGCACACATATGCACATGCAAATACACACGCGTATATACATGTACACACATGTATGTAAATATACACATGTATATACATGCACACACACATGCCATCTTCCCCAAATGACCATGTTGGCCCAAACTCAGAGCCACTCTCTGGAGTCACCCCAATTGTCTCCCCCTGGCTGCCAATCCAGAACAGCTCCGTGAACATTGTGTTACTTGGCCTTCCCCGGGGAATGAACTGCACGATGTCACAGGCCACTGGAACTAAACCCAGGCTGCGGAAGCAACTCTAGAGCTGAGCTGAGGCTCGATCTCCCCACGCCAAATCTCCCGCATACCCAGCAGAGTGACAGACTACTCAAGGTGGGGAGCAGGACCCTAGGGACAGCAGGGACAGACTTACGGCACAATCGAAGCAATTGAAGGAGGAGTGAAAGTAAGGCCGCGTTCCGAGCCCATACATTTTTATAAACATTTCGGACATAAAGAGTCCTAAGAAAATGAATTCTGCATAGTCTGAAAGACAGAGAGAAAAGGGAAAAAAGGACTTGCCTCCATTCTCCTGTGCACAGACAGTTGCAGGGAGGATTCAACACCCAGCATGAACATGCAGCCTCCTATGGGGTAGGGGCTGCTCTAACAGCTTATGGGGGCCGGGGACTCATTGGGGCTGGGAGGGTTAGGTACTTGAAAGCACAAAGGACCTACTACCACAAGGCTTTTAGAGCCTGAGACAGGTGGGCAGGGTTGTCAACAGTCAGTAAATGTACTGACTGTCAGAAAAAAAAAAAACAGGCTAAAAACAGTCATCAGTGAAGTCTGTAAAAAAATTGCCACTGTCAGTAAAAGCATTCAGCAGCTTCAGCTTGATTGACACTCCGGCAGTGCACAGTGGTGCCTCCTGGTGTCTGAGCACCAGAGCAGTACCCCGCAGGTTGTACTCCCTCAACCATGTGCTGCTGCTGAGCCCCACACTGCCTGTAAAACTGCTGGTTTGTGGGTAGGATCCTCTGTGGGTCTGTGCTGGGGCTGAGGGGTATGGGGCTAGTGGAGGTAAGACTGGGAGGGACAGCATAGTGCTGTCAGGGGCAGTAGGGTGTGGGGATGCATAAGGGATCCCTGGCAGGAGAGACAAAGGAGCACAGTACAAAACCATCACCACAATCAGGTAAGGTTGCCAACCTAAGATTTTTTTTTTCTGAAAACTTTTTTTTCCTGACAACCAAACTTTTTTACTATGGTCAATGTGAAACCCCTATATTTTAACCTAGTCCTTCTCACTGGAGTCAGACAGCAGACAAGGCCTGACAGAAGAGTGACATTTCTGAGACATAAAATGTTGAATCGGTAAAAACTGGTCAGTAAAAAAGTTTGACTATTAGTTAAAAAAAACTACAGATGATCAGTAAAAGTTGCAGATGGCTCTCGAATTAGCAACTCCAATGTGGAAAGACTGAAGGCGGGGGTACTCACAGAGGAAGTCTGATAGCCAATCTGGCTGGCTGTAGTGTACTACAGCAACACACAGGGTGTTGAGTGCTACTAGACTGAGGACGGTCCAGTAAAAGGCCTGAGTTTTGACCATGCGGCGGATGTAGAAACGCATCCTCCTCTCCCTTTTGTGAAAGAAGGTGGAGTTCTCCAGCTTGGCACTTTTAATGCTGGCTCTGGCGAAGGGCGAACCTACCGAGGCGGGGAGAAAAGCCTGTAGGTGTGGAGCCACCCCAGGCTGGGTGGGGCAGGTTGGGGACACAAATGACACCAATCTAGGAAAGGACATGGGTGCCAGGGACCTACCGACGGAGGCAATGTCGGCTAGCTGATCATCTGCTTCCTCGGGGTTCAGCAGGTCAGTCTTGCTCTTCTTGATGGCAGCTCTCTGCAGAGCTCCCATAATAGGAACATGGCAAGAGAAGCAGATGTCATCCTAGGGAGGTCCCCAGACCACTCAGCCCTGGACACTGCTCCCTGCCACCAGGGGCTGGAATGACTAGAACCTCCTGCCCCCACTCTGCACAGCACCCCGTGCTGGGGAAAGCTTGGCCTGAAAGAGCTAGGAGTGCCCCAAGAGCCTCTGGTCCAGCTCCTACTCCCCCCAGCACTCCCTACTGGGAGAGCCAGGCTAGAGATGCCCCCAAGAGCTTCTTCTCCTTTCCCCACTCCCCAGAGCACCCCCTGCTGGGGAAAACTGGAAACGGCCACAAGAGCCCCTGTTCCTGCCCCTGCTCCCATAGCGACCCATGCTGGAGTTCCCAAGAGAATTCCTCCCCCATTTTTTCACCAAACCATCAGCACCAACATCCTTCTCATTTTTTAACCCGAGGCTTGGATGGATGCCTCAGCCAGCGTGGCACCACTCAGAGGTTCATGGAAGGGGAATCCTCCCATGGCTCTGGACTCACAGGGTTGGAGGCAAAGAGGGCTTACCATCAAAGGGGTGCCTCTGCTCTCCCTCTGTCTCGTCCTCTGCTAGGATCACTTCTTCTGGAGATAAGGTTCGGAGTTAACTGGAGTTAGGACCCACTGGCCCCTGAGGACACTTACCCCAGTGGGGTGGAACGAAGCTGGGGATGGCAGGGAAGGGGGCCATGTATGGGGGGGGGGGGGCAAGAGGGGCTTCATGCCCTGAGGGAGGGGGGGTCAGAGGTCAGGAGACAGATGTGGGGTCTCCTGGGTTCATCCCAGGGGGCAGGGAGACCCCCCACCAGCCCTGGAGCTAGGGAGTACCTGCTCCCCTCGCCACCCATGGCCTGAGATGGGTCACCGGGGGTCTCCACTGGGGGAGACACCAGCCCTGTGCTCTTTCCCAAGCCAGTGAAAAGCCCCTCCCTCCCCCTTCCCCCAGCGCCCAGGGCCGGAGGCACTTCCAGGCTCAGGGACCCAGGCACCCCCCCGCACCTGCTTTGGAAATCCATTCCATGTAGCCATTGAGCTCCCGTTCAATCTGCTGCTGCCGTCTCAGCTTGAGGAAGGCTCGGCGGTTCTCCACACGCTCCCTCTCTTTGGCAAATTCCCTGCAGGCACAGACAGCCTCAGAAGGGGGCCTGGGCTCCCCTGCAAGCGTTTGGGGTTAGGAGTCAGATTTAGAGGTTAGGGTTAGGGTACAAGGATTAGGATTAAGGTTAGAGATGGAATTAGGGTTTAGGGTTAAATTTAGGGTTTGCAGTGTAGATTAGGGTTAGGTTCTGGGCACTGTGGGTCAGTACGTGCGTTTGTGTGTATGGAAGGGGATGCATAGAGCTCGCAATTCAGGATGGCTCTGCACATGTATGCCTGTGCCATGCATGTGCAATGCCTATTCATATTGTACCACTGGCACAACAGGTGGGGTGGGGGCCCGGCACCCGGGAGTGTTACCTGCGGATTGGGAGCTATGTTCTTACCCGGACAGCACCCCCAGCACAAGGTTCAGCATAAAAAAGGAGCCAATGATGATGAGGGGGATGAAGTACAGCCAGTTCCAAGTGTTCCCTGAGGCATCGTTGCTCTGTGGACCCAAGACAGAAGGGCTAGAGTGAGATACCAGGGCTGCCAGATCTCTTCTACCCAACCAGCCCTGGCTCACCCCTCCCAGTGCCCTGGGTTTGCCCCGAGGTCTCACTTTCACTTCCAGCAGGTCCCATGCCCTACCCAGAACCCATGGTGAGGCCAAGAAGGAAGAGAGCATGATGCCAGGTGCTTCCAAAGTGCCTGGAGCCCCCCAGGAGTGAAGACCCACCCCATCCCCCTGCTTTTTTGGGCCTTGAAAGCTGACATTAGCAGCAGGTCAGCAGCCTGCTCCAGGGCAACTGCTAATGGAGCTCTCCCCACCCCCTCCCCTTGGTCCCCCTTTGTCCTCCCATTCTGGAGCAGGAGTGGCCGGAGGGGGAAGGGAGATGGAGGGGGCGGCTTTGCGAGTGGCTAAAAGAGGCCTCGTCCCCTTTTCTGGCTGCTAAATATAGGCCGAGGAACAAAGCACGTGGTGGGGACACAGTGAGCTTCTGCTGGTGTTGGGAGCCTGGTTCAGTGAGATGTGTCTGTTGGGGAGTGGGGGGTGGTGAAAGTTGGGACCAGCATTTGTCCCTAGGCAGGAGATGCATACGGGTGCCAGGGCTGAGAACAAAGTCTGCGGCAGGCTGGACCCCAACAGCCTTGGCCCCCCACTGGGGCACCTTAGAGGATGCCCTGGGGGGGAACACAGATCCACACAGGAAGGCAGGCAGGAGGCCTGAGCTCAGTCTTCCCCTGACAGAGCCGCCTTTGTATCCCTAAGGCTCCTAGCCACCTGCTGATGTGCGGCTGACTGAGATGAAGCACTATGGCTGCTGAACAGAAGGCACCGGCCTTGGCCCTGGCTCCCCCTGCACCTCTCTTTCTGGCCTGGCCCTCATCCCTTCGGCTGCATATGCTCTCATGCCATAGCCTTATGGAAGAATCCACGCCATGGCTAGATTACATTTCAAACATACCACCAGGGCAGCGCTGATGCCTGCCTATGAATGGGAGGTGAGATAGGCATTAGGCAGCCCCTTGAATGCATGCACATGCACGCATGCACACCCACACCCGCACACCCACACACCCGCACACCCACATGAATACACATCCAAGCACATGAATGCACACCTCCACGGTTCTGGGGGCCCTGATACTCCATGCATCCCCCTCTTAGAGCTTCAGGACAGGAGACAAGCTCTGCTCCCTCCCTCTATGGCTCCTCCTCTCTCCCTGCATCTCTCAGCTCCCCAGCCCCCTCCATGGAGCTCTCTCGTGCTCTCTTTTTCCCTGACTTGGCAAGAACGCCCCAGCTCATTAATCCCACACACGTGGCCGCCCGCGTGCCTCAGCCGCGGAGCCAGGCAGAGGGGGACAGATGCACAGAGAGGACCTGGCTCCTGGTTCTACCTGTGCCCCTGTCCCCAGGTCTAATATTGGGCCCAGTGCCACCCAGGACCAGGAGGGTTGTGGCACAGAACACAGCTCCTCAGAGGGGGCAACAGTCCCTGGCTCCCCACTGCCTCTTGTCAGGACAACCACTGAACACCCATGTCCATGTGACTTGCACAGTGCACAACCAGTGCCCACAGCTGGCAGATCCACTGACCCTGCAGTGATGAGCTGGCCCTTCTGTGGGCACAGTGACCCCACTGTGCAAGCTGGCACCCCAGCCACCTGTCTGCAGTGACCCTGCAATGCAAGCTGATACCCCAGCCACCTGGCTACAGTGACCCAGGAGTGCAAGCTGGCACTCAGGTCCCCTGGCTGCAGTGACCCTGCAGTTTGAGGTGTCATCCAGGCCCCCTGACTACAGTGACTTTGCAATGTGAGCTGGCACCTAGGCCATGTGGACATAGTGACCCTGCAGTGCAAGCTGGCACCTAAGCTATGTGGGTGCAGTGACCCTGCAGAGAGAGCTGATATTCAGGTACCCTGGCCTAAGTGACCCTGTAGTTCAAGCCAGTACCCAGGCAGCATGGGTGCAGTGACCCCACAATGCAAGCTGGCACCCAGGCCCCCTGGCTGCCATGACCCTGCAGTACTATCTGGCACCCAGGCCCTCTGGCCACAGTGACCCCATAGTACCAAGCCAGCATTGGTAAGAGACAGACCCAAAGGCCTCTTAGCTCTTAGCCGACATAACCCTTACCACCTGCCTATTTCACAGGTGGGAAAACCACGACTGAGAACCAGAAAGCAACTCTCCCATGCCTACAAAGCAGGTCACCATGACCAAGATCAAGTTAGTGACTCCCACAGCTGCAAAGTCATCGCAGAACCCAGGCGCCCTGATTCCTGTCCTGTGCCCAGACTGCTAAGACTCATACCTTTCCCTCTTCCCAGAGTACTAAAAGGCAATCCAGCCCAGCAACCATTCCCCGCAACACACCAGTCCATTGATCCTGCACCCCATACCCAGTTCCAGGAGCCCCCCTGGGGCAGAACTCACATTATAAAGGAGGTCGGTCCACCCTTCCATGGTGATACACTGGAAGACCGTCAGCACAGCGAAGAGGATGTTGTCAAACTGGGTGATCCCATAGTTGGGGCCTTCCCAGTACTTGGAGCAACGGGTCCCATTGGGGCAGGTGCGGGCTGGCTCGTCCATGCCACACGGAACCCGGTCCTTGATC
Source organism: Alligator mississippiensis (assembly GCF_030867095.1). NCBI lineage: Eukaryota > Metazoa > Chordata > Crocodylia > Alligatoridae > Alligator > Alligator mississippiensis. The sequence goes on from NC_081831.1 coordinate 22,980,643, forward strand.
TCACCTGCCAGCCCGGAGGAGGGAACACGTTGGGGGGCCAGGGTTGGGGGGGGGGGGGGCTGGGGCCAGCAGGGGTGATGCCAAACCCTCAGCAAAGCCTCAGCCACACAGAGCAACCTCCCCCACCCAGGAGCTCCATTGGGAGTACAGGGAAGGGAAGGGAGTCTTCAGTGCTGGAAGCCTAGAGAATACTGGACCAGAGTTTGAGAAAGCCAGGCCATGGGGAGGGGACCTGGGGACCTGCAGGCTCCATCCTGAACCTGTTCTCCCACCATGGAGCTGCCCCAGGTCTCAGGCTCGAACTGCAGCGTTTGAGACTTGCCCAGAGCTTTGCAGGCAAACTAGATGCATAGAGCCTGGTCTCCTGGGCACTACAGCCTCTCCAAGCCCTTGGACCCCAGAGGGCTGCATCCAGGCCAGCTCTGACCCAGCGTTCACTGTGATTCTGGGACTCTAGTGCCTGCCTGGGCTGAGGCTGGCTAACCAAGTCCATTTCCCATCTATGACAGGCAAGGCCCACAGCCCCAGCTTCCTTCCTCCCTCCCCACTCTTCCCCTCTCCACTGCCATGACGTGGGCACTTGGCAGAAATAGCTCTCCCTCAATTAACACCACCTTCATCAAGGGAGTGAAATAATTAGGCCATTCCATATTGAGCACAGGCCACAGGCCCAGGGAGAAGGGGAAAGAGAGAGAGAACAAACAGCAGAGAAAACCAGTGGATCTCAGAAACTCCCTGCCCCCCACCCTGGGCCATGTGTCTGGTTACCCCTCAAGCCCAGGTGCCCCCCTTCCTCCCCTCCCTCAACCAGGAGGACTGGGAGTTCCTGCCACCTAAAATCTCCAAGCCCAGGGGAGAGGCCAACCTCATTGCCAGAGCTCAGGAGGAAAACTGAGGCAGTCACAGGCCCAGAGCCAGCTGGTGAGCCCATGCCAGAGAATACAGGTGTCCTATCTCCATGCCCCAACTCCTGGACTACCACCTTCCCTCCCAGGTCAGTCTTGCCCAGGGCAACCCAGCACCCCCCCAGCCCAGCACCAGTCCCCAGTACATGGGATGTACCTGTCACCGAGTCAAAGCAGGTGGTGTGAAATTTCCCCATATAAAATTCTAATCCTATGATTGCAAAAATAAGGATTGCAAAAAACAAAAGGAGGCCAATCTGGAGGAGAGGTATCATCGCCTTCATGATGGACTTCAGGACCACTTGTAAACCTGGAAGCAGGGAGACAGATTGCAGGAGTGGGGAGGAGAGGGTCAGGCCACTGCTGCATTGGAAGGGAAGAGACCCCATGCCCCCTGCCAACCATGTGGAGACATTCCCAGGGCCTGTCCCATGCTAAGATTGGCCGCTTGGTGGGGCACAGCTGGTGTATTTGTTCCCCCATGGGACACTTTCCTTCCAGGCCTGGATGATGGAACAGCTAGGACATCCTGGTACCTGGCACCAAGAGCTCTAGAGCTAGGTCAGCAGGAAACCTCTGTCCCCAGCTCCTCCAAAGCAGGAAGGGACCTTGTTTCAAGCCTCATGGGACAGAGATCAGGGGGTGCAGACCTTCCCCAAGCCCCATGACAGGTCTTCTTTGGGCTGGGGGGGCAGGGCGTCTTGATGGTCTCAACTCACTTGGGATCCCAGAGACCAGCTTGAGTGGCCGGAGCACACGAACAGCCCTCAGCGTCCGCAGGTCGAACTCAGAACCGACTTTTGCGAGTATGCTGAAAGAGATGGAAGAAGGGAGAGAGTGAGAAGTGTATGGGTCAATGGTGGGGGCTTCCCCAGGCTGGGAAGGAACCCAGCAGTCCAGGCTGGAGCAAATGGTGCCAGAAACAGTGACACCATCAGTACATTGCTCCTGGTGGAACCCAATGCCCTTTCCAGCAGGGGCAGATGCAGAGCGGGGCACACTCCTTTATTGGAATGTCCATTCATTTGCTATATCATATATTATATATAAAACTACAACAAACTAGGCAAAAAGCATTCCCAGATGTGGCTTCATAAATCCTGGAGTCGTTACAGTTAAATGTGCACCTCTTTTTCCAGATTCATAAAACAAAATCAAGCTTTCTTGAGCATCTGGACAGTACCTCCAATACTTTCTTGAAAGGGATTTCCACCCCTGAGCTCTTGTTCACCTGAGTTTATATATCTCCACTTGAGTTCATGTTTGTAGCTAGAGTTAAATAAAAAAATAACAGTTGGCAGGGCTGGGATACAGGAGTGTCCTGAGTAGGGGCAGTGAACAGACAGTAGCATGCCAGAAGGAAGGCTAGCCTGAGTAGTGGAATCATTTAAAGATCATTTAAAAGGAAAGAGGGTCATTCACACCCACAGAGTGAAGAGTTTAGCAGGAATCTGGTAGATGATAATGACCCAGGAAGCCAATGGACTCCTTCTGGTGCCTGAATAGAAATGCCCCTGGCACTGCCAGGCAGTTCGCTTCCAACTTCGGATGGAGCAGGAATCAGTGCATTCTCCCCTCCCCATCTGCCCATAGAGGGGACAGCTGAGAAGGGAAGCCTCTGGTGCCTGTGATGCTGCTAGTAAAGAAGAGACACCTTGAGCAGCACAGGGTGCTGTCACCTTTGCTGATGACAGCTCTAGGCCGCATAGAGACCCCTCACGGCAGTGTGGCATAGACCCCGAATCTTGGAGGGATGCTATAAACCAGCAGACACATCCTGCTGGTTTCTGGATGGCACCTTCAGAAAGGACCTCAGCACTGATGGTCCCCGTGGTACCAGTCACCTGGCATGTCCCCAGCCTGACCAATAGTCAGTCCCCAGCCTCAGCAGAGATGGGACCCTCCTGACCTCTCTGGGCTTCAGCATGGGAGTGAACCACTTGCCACCCCCAAAGCTAGTCATATTTCAGCCCTGGGTAGGTGCTCCCTACACAATGCTGCTACAAAGCCACCACCTTCTTCCTGCCACGCCCACCCAGAGGTGGCTGCATTTCAAAGGCGAATGAATCGTTCCCTATTTAGCTCTCCTGGGACGAAAACAGTGCTGGGAATGTGAGCGCTGGGTTCATCTCTTTCTTATGATAATTAAAAGCTGAATCACAGGGGTTCAATAAGCAACTCCAGTTACGAAGCTTTTCTATTCTTCCCGGGCGACAAGTCGTGAATCAGCAAAAGGCACACTGAAAGAGGGGGGAGGGGGGGGGATGCGTGGGGAGAGAGAGATGGAGAGACAGAGGTGCCCAGCTGGCCTCATGCTGCCCAGATCAGCCTAGGAGGTGATGCTAGATAACCAGGGGAGCTGGAAGGCTGACACTCCCATCAGCTAAGTCTCATAAGGACTGCAGAGGGAAGGGGGGAACGGTATTTTTTCAACTCCAGCAACCCTTTGCTGTCCAGTCACTGCCCCCCTCCCAGGTACCAGCCCCCCGCTGAGCTCTGTCCAACCCCTCCCTGCCTGCAGTGGTGTTTCACAGTACCTTCGGCCTCTGGGACACCAGCTCTCAGGCGCAGGTGAGGGGGCTGCAGCTGCCTGGCCTGTCAATCATCCAATGTCGCCTTTAGCTCATTACTAGCTCCACTCCTACAAACTCAATGGTCCAGGTCACGTCCCCAAGCTGGGCTCTGCCCTGCCCTGGGGTCTAGGCATTCCAGGAGGGGGAACATGATGGGCACTAGGAATCAAGTCCCCTCTGCACACAGCCCTATGAGCCAGGAAGCCACATCCTGAGCCTTCCTAGAGGAGCAGGGGGCAAGGGAGGTTGCATCCAGGCTCTATCCACCCCCATGGTACAAGCTGGGCCATGGTGTGCCTGGGGACTGCTCTCCAGCTGGACAGACAGACAGATATGACAGCGCAAGGTCTAGCTCCACCAGCATCCCCTGGCTTGGCAGCTGAGTTAGAGGCCTCATGCCCTCCGGCCAGATGACAGCACGAGGCCCCTCTGCCACCTCCCTGACCTGAGGCAGGAGCCGGCTGAAGTTCGAAGTCACCAACTGACAGGTGCTTCCCACAGGGCATTGGCGCTTTGCTATTTTTAATGGGAGAATTAGCAAGGCCACAGCGGCCTTTGATGCCTTAAAATAATCTCAGCAGGCGGGTATTTATAGACGTGTTGACGCCGCCGCTCTCACCTCCCCAGAGCTGGGAAGGAGAAGGTAGTGCCAAGGGACCAGGGGGATCCATTCCACATGGAGAGGCTGGTGGGGGACACTAATCCACCTGACTGACTACCCAGGGCTGTGGGACAGGCCTATTATAGCCAGGTCATGGGTTTGGGTAGCCGGCCTCTGCAAAGGCAGGTGTTAAAGTCTTAGCTTCCCTCTGGATCATGGGGAATGCTAGCAGCTACAGAACCTAATCAATTGAGCATGGAAATACGACCACTTCTTGGTTGGGCTGCTGGACTGCCACAGAGCCAGATCACCTGGGGCTAGTGGTGCTGAAATGCAGCTGGCTCTGGGGTGGGGAGGGGCTAGGGCAGCCCTGTGTCTTCTGAGGGAGGTCAGGGGATGGAGATCAGATGCTTCCAGCTTGCCTCTGCTCCTCCTTTCTCCAGGCTTGGACAGAGCCAGCCCTTTCTGCCTATGTCTCCCCCAAGTTTCTAGCCCTCCAACCACTCTGGAGGCAATCCTAGGGGCTCTCATGGATCGGTCCACACTTTTCTTGGTAGGCAGGACCCAACGCAGGACATGCCTGTCCCGCGTCACAGCTCCACTGCACATGCCTGTGCAGTGCCCTGTACTGGGACATGCTGATTCCAGCTCCTGACATGATGGCCCATGACTTGGAAGGTGCCAGGCATGACCATAATGCACTTAATAACTGTACAGCACCCAGCACAGCAACGTCCTGCCTTAAAAGTGGAGCTCCCAGGAGCTACTGTAATGCACTTAATGTACAGCACCCAGCACATCAATGCCCTGGCTTAGAAGTGGGGTTCTCAGGAGCTACAATAATACACCTAATAAGAAAAGAGAGATTCCCAAGGAATTGCTGGAATTGGTGAGGTTTTATTCACCAAGGCGCCCCCGGGGGTTACAAGAAACAATGGCCACAAGCTAGCAGAGAGCAGATTTAGACTGGACATTAGGAAGAACTTCTTCACAGTTCGAGTGGCCAAGGTCTGGAATGGGCTCCCAAGGGAGGTGGTGCTCTCCCCTACCCTGGGGGTCTTCAAGAGGAGGTTAGATGAGTATCTAGCTGGGGTCATCTAGACCCAGCACTCTTTCCTGCTTATGCAGGGGGTCGGACTCGATGATCTATTGAGGTCCCTTCCGACCCTAACATCTATGAATCTATGAAAGAAAAGAGGGAGGGGCTCCCAGATCTCAGAAGTCCCAATTCCTGTACCACTCCCCTCTAGTCAGTAGAAGAGAACCCAGGAATCCTGCTGCCCAGCCCCCACCCATCCAACCAGTTCCTGCTCCCCACCTACGGTTGACGTGACTGGGAGTCACTGCCCACCTGGGGATTATCCCGTCCCTGTCATGCCAAAGGGGTCTCTTCCCATTTACAAGGTCTCCATAGCAACGGGCCATTTCCCATTCACAGTCTCCACGGTTACCTTCCTGTGCTCATTCATGCCTGTTGCCGTGGTGACTGGCCCCATCTCATTGATAAAATCTGCCGCCTGTGTGTGTGCATGCATAAACACATGCGCATGTGTTTGTATGTGTGCACAAGCATATGTGTGAGAGAGAGAAAGAGCAGTGAGGTGGGGAGGGGGGGGCACAATGGACCTGGCCTGGACTCCCCCACCCATCCTGTACCCATGTCTTCCTGCACCCATTGACCCCTCTCTGCTTAGCAGATTCTGGCTCAACACACCAAGATGTCCCATGATCCCTGCTCATATCACACATGTAACTATGCCATTGCCCCCACATACTATTCTGGCTGCATTTCCCACCCCCCGGTGCCTGATTACTGCCCCCAGGGAGCTGGGAGACCCCCCACAGGGGTCCTCCAGAGTGGAGGGAAGCAGCCTCCATGCTCCCCTCTCCCCTTCTTTTCCCCTCTCACATGTGTGTCTCTCTCGCCTCCCCTGCTCCATCACCACATATAAGACCCAACAGAACAGGAATAAGGCTCATACTGCGGCCGTGGCTGTGGGGCTCTTATGTTCTGGACAGCTCTACAGCAGAGACCCAGGAACAGGCCAAAGCAGCTGCCTGGGAAGCCAGGTCTCCCCAGGCCAGGTGCGAAGATGCCTGGATCCCCCCCACTGCCCGCCAGGCCCTGAGCCCCAAGGCTGGTACCCCAGCCCCAAGCAGCCTCATGGGCCAGGAAGACACCAGCCCCTGGACCCTCTCCCCAGGACACAACTTCTCTCCTCCCTCCACCCCTTTCCATGGCCAGCACTGCTCCCTTCACCCACATCCCTATCATGCCTCCCCCTCAACTAACTTCCCACCATGCCCTGCCCCTCCTACCCCACAAGGCAGAGCTAACACCTGAGGACAGATGAACAGACAGACAAGAGGGCCCAGAAGAGGATACATGAGTATCTCTGGCTCCCTGGCCCAGCCCAAGGAAGGTCCTGGATGCCCCTGAGGGCTCCCCTCTAGCTGCCCTGCTGTGCCCGCAGCCCATACCTCTAAGAGAGGCCTACACTGGTCTGGTTCCACCCCCTCCCCTGACTCCCAGAGGCAGAGATGCAAAGTCAGAGGGTGAGCCCTGCTGGGGCCATGCAGGTGCTGGGGGGGCAGGGAGACCAAGAGACTAATACCTTTCCTGGGCACTAGTATGCCCATTCTGTCTGCCCTGGACATGGTCAGCCTGGGGGGAATACCTGATTGCGGGGAGATGGGGCTGCAACCCCTTTTGGGGTCCCCTGTGGTTGGGGTGGGATGGGGTTGGGATAGAATGGCTGGCTGGAGTGGAATGGGGGTGGTGACTGGAGGTGAATGGGGCTGGGGTGATGGGGAGGTCCCTGGTGCCCCAATAGTGCCAAGGCAGGGAATAGGTAAAGACAACCCCCATCATCCACTGCGGGGGAGTGGATGAAGCTGGAGGGGGAAGGGAACTGACAGGGCAAAGGGCCGCCTGGCCTGAACTAACTGATGTCCCCCTGGGTGCTGGCAGGCACACAGGGCTGGTGTCTCCACATGCAGCCCCAAGTGTGGGGGGCACCAGGGAAGGGGAAGTCAGCAGCAGAGCACAGCAGTGTTGTGACAGCGCTAAACAGCACGGTCTCCCAGTGCCAGGGACGCAGGACAATAGCGCGTGGCAGAGGCAGTAATTAGCAGTGCACCAAGAGTGGGGGCTCCCCAGGACAGAGCAGAGGAGACCAGGGAGCAGCTGGGGTTGGCTCCACCCATGGGCCACATGCACATGCATGTGCTCCCCTTGCACTCTCACACACACATGCTGACTACCTGTACATATGCGTGCACACACACATGCATTGTACATGGCCTGTACACACACATGTGAACGCTGCCTGTACATGTGTACATGCACACACATGCCCCCCTATACTTATACACAGCCTGTACACACACACACACACACACCCCTCCTGTACACGTATGCACACACACTCTCCCCTATGTTTACACACAGGTATATACATGGCCTGTACACACACACACACTGACTGTACATATGCGCACACACACACATGCACATGCTCTCCTATGCTTACACACAGGCATACACACAGCCTGTACATATACAAATATGCACACGCTACCTATACAGATGCACGTATACACACACATGCACAAGTTCCTCTATACTTACACACAAACATGCACACACACACTCACCTATGCTAATACACAGGCAATCATATAGCTTGTACATATACAAACACGCACAAGCTACCTATACAGATGCACACACATGCACATGCTGCCTTATGCATACAGGCATGCATGTGGCCTGTACTCACACACACACATGCACACACACATTCATACACTCATGCACTCACCTATGCTCATGTACAGGTATACGCATGGCTTGCACATGCATATATGTACACTCCCCCTGTGTTTACATGCATACTGCTTGTACACACACACACATGCACGGGGTCCCCTATGCATGCACAGTGCCTGCACACACATGCACATACGTACACACAAACACACAACTCCCCCTGCACTTACACAACAGGCACACATGTACGCATACACATGCTCTCCCTAATGTACAGGCTGCCTTCCCCATATATCAATGATAGACTGAGATACACAAACACATGACCACATTACCTGAATTTGCATGTGCATATGCCCTCTCCTGACACACTCACGCCCTCCTCCCATGCATGCACAACGCTGCCACATGCATGAACTCATGTTTGTGCACACAGACATGCATGTGCCTTGTACACGCAGGAGTTGGCATACCCACATTCTTTTGTGCCTTCCCATCCTGCTGGGCTATGCCTGCCCTCACTCCCCATTCCTGCAAGGGGGCAGCCCCACTGGTCTTCACCTGCCCCTGGGCCATGGATAGACCTTCGATTTCCCTGCTTCAACCAGGGTCTCTTTCCTGTGTCTGCACACTTGCCTATACATGCACAACCTCCCTCCCCAATCTCCCTATTTCATCACCTTCCCATATGTACATACATGCCTGCACATGAACAACTCCCCCCCAATTCCCGATCTTCCTACTTCAACTCCTTCCCGTGTGTATGCACACATCTGCACACACACGGGTCCCCTGATCTCCCTGCTTCAACTCATTCCCACATGTACATACATGCCTGCACACAGAGTCCCCCAATCTCCCTGCTTCAACCCAGGGTCTCCTTCCCATGTGCACACACGTGCCTGGACATGTGCAGCCTGAACACGCACAGCTCCCCTTTGTCTCCCTGCTTAACCTTTTCCACAAGCACACATATGCCTGCACCCACAGTCCACCAATCTCGATCTCCCTGCTTCAACGCAGGGTCTCCTTCCTATCTGCATACACATGTCTGGACACACCCGGTCCAGAAATGCACAGCCCCCCTGATATTCCTGCTTCACCCCCTCTCCATGTGCACACACACACACACCCCCCTGATCTCCCTGCTGCAATCCAGGATCTCCTTCCCATCTGTACACATGCTTGGGCACACACAGTCCAGACACGTGCAGCCTCCCTTATATATCCCTGCTTCACTCCATCCCCATGTGCAAACACACATGTGCTGGTACATGCAAGCAGAAGTACCCCCACAGCGCTGACCCTCTCACTACCCTGCTGTCCCCATGTCTCCCCCACACCATTCACAAGGCCTTCAGGGCCCTGCCATGGAGATCTGAGGGGCCGGTAGCCAGCCCCACCCACTACCCTTGTGCCTCAGTTTCCCCTGTATCACTGGAGGGAGGAGGAGCCTGCAGCCCTACTCCCCTCCCTCCCCGCTTCTGCCTAGCTCCCATTCAGGCACAGTGGCCTCTCCAGCATGCCAGGCACGTCTGGAAAGCACCTATAAGGTACTAGCTGGGAGGACTCCCTCATCAGGGCTATGCCTGGAATACTAAGGAGCCCTGTGTTCCCCTGCAACTGCACAAAGACAGGCTGAGGGGGAAGGGGGTGGATCATTGAAAGAGACCTCTGCGCCATCCCAGCCTATTTGCTTATGAAGGCAGGCCAGAGCCCCGCACCCACAGGCCACCAGGCATGCATGTGGAGACACTCAACATCTCATGGGTGGGAGGGTGGAAAGGGGAGACATACACACAAGCAGTGTGGATGTGCCCACAGGACTGCACCAGGCACCAGTGGGGGGATGGGTATCTCTGAAGGGATGCCAGGGCAGGGCAGGGCAGTGCATAGCAGGTATGTACACATACATGTGCACACACTCAATTGTGAGCATGCATGTGCACACAGGCTCCAGGCTGTATTGTGAGCACATGGATGCACACACATGTCCACATGCACCATTCCCCTCAGGCTGCAGTGTGAGCACACATGTAGGCACACCCTGTAGGCTGGATGACAAGCACCCCCCACCCAGGCTGTAGTGTGACCACACTTCAAGCAGCATCATGACCACACATATGTGCACACAGACCTCAGGCGGCAGTCTAAACACAAACACATGTGCACTTACACACTGCTCCCCTCCCCCCCAGACTGCAGTGTGACCATACATGTGCATCCCCTCCCACCCCAGGCTGCAGTGTGACTGCACACATGCACACACCCACATGGTGAGTATACAAGCGCAGAGCCCAAGTGGACACACTCTGCTCGCCTATCCCAGCCTGCCCCATGAGCTGTGCCAACACTGACCCCCTGCAAGCCCAGCCCAGCCCAGCCCAGCCCAGCCCAGCCCAGACAGGCAGTGAGCACAGAGGCTGCCAAGACCTCTCCCGGAGTAGGGGGCATGTCATGGCCTCCGGTGATGTGAGGTGGGAAAGGGGAAACCAAGGCACCATGGGGGTCTCAGAACCAGTCAATGGTGGGGCTAGAACCCAGGAAACCCCACTGCTTCCACTGCTCCATCTGTGTAGTGAGAGATGGGACCAAGGATTCCCGGGCTCCCTCCCCAACTTTCTGCTGCTCTAACACTACTACTCAGCCCAGTCACACCCTGCTCCATGCATTCAGCCCAGTTCCCTAGCAGGCCACAGCCCCACATGGCTCAACCGCAGTGAGCTGAAGGCAGCACCCATTCACCCCATGAGTGAAGCATGCATGTGCACACATATGCACATAGAGACATAGAGACTCCACCAGCAAATCAGACATGTGGGTCCAGAACAAGGCCAAGGGTGGGGAATTCATGGCTCAAGCAGAAACTGAGATGCAGCCAGTCAGACACAGGCAGTGGGACGGAACCAGTTAACGCTGTGTCCCAGTCCTCCCTGGCTGAATGCAGGCAGCCCAACTCCCAGCCTGCCCGGCTGTAACCACTAGGCACCTGCAAGACCAGTGGGGGGGTACAAACTGTTTAGCAGGTGGGCCACAAATTCAGCTCCTCACCCTCCCTGAATGCTGCTCTGACCCCTTCCACTGCTGTTCTACTGCTCTGCTTTCTGCTCCCTGCCCTGTGCTCCTTGCTTAATCTGCTGCTCTGCTTTCTGCTCCCCACCTGGTCTACTGATCTGCTTTCTGCTCACTGCCCTGTGCCCCTTTCCCCATCAGCTGCTTTGTTTTCTGTCCTCTGCTTCATCTGCTGCTTTACTTTCTGCTTGCTGCCCTATACTCCCTGCCTGGTCTATTGCTCTCCTTTCTGCTTCCTGCCCTGTACTCCCTGCCTGATCTGCAGGTCTGCTTTCTGCCCCCTGCCCCACCTGCCACTGCCTTGCTTGTCTTCTCCCTAGTCTGCCACATGCCACACACAGAGGCTGCCCATGCCACTTGTGTCATCTGTGCCACAGGTTGGCCACCCCTGGCCTAGACCTCACTCCCTCCCCCAACTATGGCCATTGATCTACCTCTGGACATGAGAGATGCCCACACACAAGGGAAAAAAAGGCAGTAACTCACCCTGTAAGAACGACCACGAAGTCCATGACGTTCCAGCCGTTTCTTAGGTAGGAGCCTTTGTGGAAGGCAAACCCCAGAGCAATGATCTTAATCCCAGCCTCAAAACAAAAGATGCCGATGAAATATGGTTCCGTGTCATCCTGGATATTGTGCAGTGGGGAGGGAAGGGAGAGAGAGAAGCAGAGTGAGGGGGTGGCATGAAAGCCCCTTGCCCATGGGATCATCGTGAACACACCCTCTATCCTGTACCCGAGTCAGCACAAGGCACAAGGGCATGGCCAGTGGGGTGACCTAAGCTTGATGGGGTTCAGGGGATGTAGGAAGGTGAGAGCATCCCAAGCCAGACTGTCTTTGGGTGCGGTGGTAGGGGAACCCAGGAGTTCTGCTCTTCCCACCGCTGGAACAGTTTCTGGCTCTGACAACTGGAAAAATTTCCCTGCACTAGAAGCCTGGCCAAGGCTGGGTGGGGCAATGACTGTGGGAAGCTGGCCAAGAACACTAGGAGGGCTATTTGGAGTAGAGGGTTTGAGGGGGGTCTTTCCCAGCTGGGGCACCGATGGACAGACACACTCTTCCAACGAAGCCCAGACTGAACCTCAAAGCCCCAGGTGGGCCAGAAACAGCTGCTGCTTCCAGACCCATCGTTGCCTGGCCCAGATTGGCATGGCGTGGACAGGGATGAATCTAGGACGAGCTGCCACAGAGAGAAGGCAGCCAGGGCCCGGGGGGACAAGGCAGCAGAAGCAGCTGCTGGGGATGTGGGAGGAGGGGCAGGGAGCATGTGCCTGGCTCCCTGGAGGTAGGAGAGGGAGCCCAGGCACTCACCAACCGCTCCGACATGGGGGTTTTGTCTTCATCGGGCAGGTGCTGCTCCAAAGCCAGGACGATGCAGTTGGCTATGATGGTAGCTAAGATCATATATTCAAAAGGAGTGCGAGGAGTCAAGGAAAGCTTCAGTCTCAGCTTGGCCCACACGTGTCTGGTTCCAGGAAATGGGGTTGCTTCGGGCATCAGAGCCTGGCTCCATCATGGGTGCAGTTGTATGTTCCAAAGGCACCTAGTGCCAGCTGCCCCAGAGATTTTCTTTCTGTCTCCCTCCTGGGATCCCTCTGGAGGGTCCCAATCCTCTGGTTCCCCTTGCCTCACCTGTGGAGGAGCCTCCTTAGCGCTCTAGGAACTACAGCTGTCCTCCTCTCCACACCATGTTCACAGGCACTGGCCAGCCTGGCCACTCCAGACCCTCCCTGGGGGATACCATGGCTATCCGAGTGGATAGGGTCGGGGGGAATGATGCTGACCTCACTGAAGATACCCCAGGTTGGGTTAACTCTGCCAGGGCCAGAAAGAGCCCGGAAGGAAGCTGAGATCAGGCCCCGGCACCAGGTCTGGAGCCATCCCCAGCTCTGAGAGTGAGCTTGGCTAGACAACCTCAGGCCTATCCCCTAGCCTCTGTTAATTCCCCCCACCAACTTGCTATGGGTCCCCCCTGGGAGCCCAGTTCCTTCTCCCCTCACCCCACCTGTGTAGCAGCCAGGTACAGAAGGGGTTAATGGAGCTGGAAGGTGCGGTGCCTGTGGGGCTGGCCCAGTCAGAGAAGGCTGGGGTGGGGGGGACTGGGATTGCAGTCAGTGCTGCCTCCAATGCCCCCCCAACGCTGCAGGTCTTTCCTGCCCATTGATTGACTTGTAGGGAAGGGAGCCTGAGTCAGGGATCCTAGGGCCAGGGGGATGTGGGGAGAGCTGGAGAGGATGAAACTGCCCCCATCCAACCCCCAGCACCATGTCTGCACCACCCACACCAAGGCCCCTGGGGATCTCCTCCCCTTTCCATCCTCCAGTACAGTTGAGAAGCCCCCTGGTTCCACCCCCCACCACCCCAGGAAGCTTCTGTGGATGCTGCACATGCTGCTGCCTACTGCCATAACCTTCATTAAAACTAATCACTGTCAAAGGCTCAAGTGCCCCCCACAATACACCCACCCTCCCACACACACATATACAGGAATTCAGGAGTCCTGGCACTCACACCCAAACACAGCCAGGTCTAAGCGTGAGCTGAACTCCACTGGAAACTCACAGAGTTTCCCAGCTCTTGTGGGTGGCCCTTCTTGCAGCCATTCTACAGACAAAGAAACTGAGGCACACATGGAGGGGTTTTCCCTGTGAGGCAGAACTGGGAGGTGGAACCCAAGAGTCCTGGCACCCAGCTCCTTTGTCCTGAGCATGAGACCTCACCCCTCCCCGCCCCCCCTTCCTGAAGTAACAGGACCCAGGAGTCCGGCTGGCCCTTTTCAATCGCTGGACAACACCCGTGTCCCGCCACTGGGGCCTTGCTTCCCAAAGTCACTGCTATTGCTCCCCTTCTAGATTAGACAATAAGTCTGCTTTAGACAGACCTGTGTATATGTATGTGCACTTGCATGTGCATACTTATAAAACACTGAATCTCATGAAAGGAAATAGTTTTTACACCCACACATGCACACTGCACATACATACACACACAAACATGCAGACATGCACACACAGGGTGAACACATACACACTGCATGCACTCACACTGCACATATGCACACAGGTATGTACTGCATACAGGCATACACATGCACATGCAGACTTCACACTACGCACAGCACAGACACATATACACATGTGCACGGACAATGTCACATACATACATGCACATACAGACACACATGCACACGCAGGCTTACTTTACACCACATACACACATACAAACATGCACATGCAGACTTACTTCACACACACTATGCACTGCAGAGACATATACACATGTGCATACACACACATACATGCATGCACATGCAGGCTTACTTCACACATACTACACAGTGCAGACACACACATGTGCACATACATGCATGCAAATGCAGACTTCACACACATTCTATACACATGTGCACATGCAGACTTACTTCACACACTACACACATGCACAAACAGACACACATGCAGACTTACACACTTTGTGCACACACTACACATGCACATACACGCATGTGCACACATGCACATATACCCATGCACATACAAATGTGTAGACACACAGGCACACACCCACACACATAGATATGCACACTTACACTCACACACCAAAGTGGCTTGCTGCAAAGCTCTTCCTCTACATTTAACTTCTGAGCCACCGCCATTCATGTGCTTCTCCTCATAGACCTGCTTCTCCTGCTCCAGGCCATGGCCCAGAGGGGTCAGAGGATCACAGGTACAGCCAGCACCTTGCTCCAGACATAGCACTGTCCAGTGTGTGGGCTCTCATTAACAGGCCCAGGGGAGTCCCAACCAAGCCCCTTTCCCTTGGCCCCTGAAAATGCTTCCCATGGCAGCAAATGCTCTAAAACATGTTCTTTTCTCTTTGAGTAGACACAGCACTGGGCTAGTGGTTAGAGCAAGGATCTGGGAGCCAGGACTCCTGGGTCCCATCTCAGCTGGCAGGGCTGAGGGCAGCAGTGCTGGGAGCAACAGTGCTGGAAGCAGAACCCAGGGAAGCAGAACCACCCCCAACTCCCTCTGGGCTTGGCAACAGGCTTCTCTCTGGTGCAAAAACACCAGGTCGAGAGGCTGTGCACACCCAAGAATCCTGGCTCTCATGTGCTGGTTCTAACCACTAGGTACTCCTTGTCTCCCAGCCAGAAAAGAACCCAGGAGTCCTGACTCCCAAATCCTTGTTCCAACTGGTTGCATCCCTCAGGCACCGTGGCCTGAGACACCACAGTCACCCAACACTCTCCAACCAGGCTTTCAGCACCGTGGCCAGCACCTGCCAGCCCCTGCCCAGAAGGGCACCCATGGGCATGTACCCCACCCAGGGACAGGCCTGGGGGAAGGGAATCTGCCTGCCAAGGAGAGCTTGGGCAGCAGGGAGGCCCAGTGAGGCACATTCAGACCCTGTGGATCCCTCCACCATGGCATTTTAGGGGCATAGGACCAGTGCCAAGGGAACCATCTTGGCCAGCTCCCCCAGCCCCAGCTAGGACAGCCTCCCAGGGCCAGCATACTGGCAAGGTTCATCATAAAAAAAATCAACTCCAATATTTTCTGTCTCCAGCAAGAAGCTTTTACTTTTGCCAGTGGCATTGATCTCATCCCAGAGGCTATTGGAAGCCATCCCAGGAGCTTATAACTCAATAGTGCAGCACCCAATCATGGCCTGTGGCCTGGTTTGGAGGGTGCAGGACCTGGGCTGAGGCAGCTGGGGCCCACAGACAATGGGCACCAGGGGCTGATGCAGCTTGAGAGGGGCTAGAGCAATGCTCTGAGAACCTGGCTGCTGGCTGGGATTAGGTCTTAACTGGTCCAGGATACCAGTGGCTTAAGGAAGAGCTGCAATCTGTCTGCTTAGGCTGCAGTGAGCGAGAGGGGGGGGCACAAGGTTGATATGATTGTGATCTCCAGCCTCTTCCCCCTGTGCTTGGGGGCAGAGAGGGCATGAAAATGGTTGACCCCAAGAGACTGACTTCTGCCTAGGGAAGGCAGACTCAGACACAGGGAGACAGCAGCACCAATAGACAAAGAAGGAAAGGTGGAGATAGAGTAAAGAGGAGAAGAATCGCTGCATTCCTTCCCCCCAATGTGGCTCCTAAGATGCTGGTGCCCGCAGGCTCAGGGCTCGCCTATCCTCACCCCTCCCCATCCATGCCAGGAAGGAACAGGGATGTTGCTGACCCAGCACCACGGCGTCTCTGCCGGCTGTGCGGATGCTGCTGAAGCATGTGTTTCACCTCCCTCCCTCCCCACCAGCTTGGCAATGGATCAAGTTCCCGCACAAGCCTTGGCGAGTGCTCAGGCTCCTGAAGAGGAGGAGAGGAAGCTAGATGCCTCTGCCAAGGGTTCTGTGACCTGGGCTCGAGGCTTCCAGGAGGGCACTCTGCTGCTACCACCTTCTGGAGACCCATGCCCAGGGCCTTGGGCTGCACTGATACTCTCAGCCTATCACTGGGGTCATCCCAGAGCCCCTCGGGGCTGTGACTCCCTGCCCCCGCCCCATCCAGAGGTCGGAGGGGACTAAAAGCACCCACCCCGCACCCTCCTGTGCTTGCTCCCTGGTTCTCATTCTGTCCCCTTTTCCCCTGCCAGTGCTAGAACCCAGGAGTCTGACCCCTCCTACTGCCTGGCTGCAGGGGGAAGGCAACTGCCAAGCCCATATAGACCAGGAGCTGCCCTCTAGGGAGGTAAGGCAGCGTCAGCTGCAGGCCTCTGGAGGGAATGGAAAGCATTGGGTGAGCTGGGGGCCTTCAGGAGGCTGCTGGGCAAGTCCTGAAGGCCAAGGGCCTTCCCCCCTGGGCCAGACCCCCCTGCAGGGAAGATGCCTGTGGGGAGTCACTGCCAGGCATAGCCTTGATAGCATCTTAGAGCAGGATAGACGGATGTTCCCTGCCCTGGTGCTGGGAGCTCGGGGCTTAAGCCACCAGGAGCTGCCCAGCTGGACTGGAGCCACCCTGATGCTTGGGGGGGGGGAGGGGATTCTTCCTTTACATGCCACTTTACCCTGCTCTCACTCTTGGCCCCCACACTCTGTACACCCCCAGGATCACAGCCCCTGCTCTCAAGCAGTACTCAGGCCACACCAGGGCAGGACCCCTGCCCAGCCTGCCTGGTCTTGAATTTGAACTCCCCAATGCCACAGTCTCCTATCCCGCACCCCCCTGGTTTCCTCTAGGTCTGGTCCTGGCCTCCTTCCAGCCAGCTGGCTCCCTCACCCTGCAGCAGCCTTGCTCTTTCTCTCCACAACTGGGCTGGGAAGGAGATCAAGCCCTTTCCCCTGTTGTGCCTCTCACACTGTCTCTTGGCTTAAGTATGGTTTAATTTTGCCACCGGGGATGTCCCTGTCTGTCCCTCCCACCCCTGGGTCCCTGATGCCACTGCTCAGAGATGCCTCTAACCTGCTTTTCCCCCAACAAGACCTTTACACACCAGAGACCAAGTCTCCAGGCCCTGCTTTGAAGCAAACAGAGTTCCCCTCTTTGACACCAGCTGACCCTGTGCCTCCTTCATGCCCACCCAGCCCAGCTGAAGGCTGAAATGAGGCTACTTCTGGGGAGAGGCCTGTTCACACAAGCTTGCCTAGTGCCAAAATGTAGCTGCTTCTGGGGTGGGATGGGACAGAGGTACAAAGTGTGGCCAGGTGGCAGTTCAGGGCAAGAGAGTACAACTACAGAGGGAGAGTTTTAAGAGCATTTCAGGGGCAAGGGGAAAGATGGGTACAGGGGGACACCAATGAACTACCAAAAGGGGAGCATCCAGAAGGCAGGACCCTGCTTCCAGCCTGGAGAGCTCCTGCCAGTTTCTCCTGAAACACCAGCATTGCCCCCCATGAATCAGGCCCATCCCTCAGGAGGACACATGGGACTCTGGGGGAAAGGAGGGGGAAGGGGATCAAGGGCATGAGGAAGGCATCCCCTGTTCACTGTAATAGGGTAGGGAAGACAGTTGGACCCAGCTGTGAGTCAAGCAAAGGGTATGGGCAGTAGCAGAGATGCTTTGGTGTGAGGGCCAGCACGACCATGTCCCCTGGGCAGAGGAGAGGGCAGAAGAAAGGAAGGAAAAACCTAGGGCAGACGGAAGGGGAAAGAGACAGGGCCAGAGGAGAGCAGGAAAGTGGGAAACTGGAAAGCAGGGCCCTGAGAGGCAGAGAGGGCAGCTGGAGATGAGGGCAGCGGTTTGGCTGCCTCACGTGTAGCACCTCATTAATTTCGCTATCAAATGAGCCAGCGTGTTGCCACCTGATGAAATATTTAACCAGGAGGCACCCTGCCGAGATCAAAGCCCCTCGTCAACAGCGGGACCCTGGGGAGACAGACACAGACAAGGCAGCTGGGATTAAACGAGAGGGCACATGGTTTTGCAGAGCAGGGAGGGACCCAGCCAGGTCCCTGGGGGCAGCAGGCCAGCAGCAGGAGACCCTGGGTTACCAGTGGGGGGCACAGTCCCCCCATCTCCCCCAGTGCCACATGGGGCTGCTGCTTGCTTAATGGGGGGGGGAGGGGGAGGTTGAAGGCTATGGTTGGAGGCCATGGGCCTTGAGAGGGGTCAGTGGCCTCCAAAGCAGAGGCATCTGGTTCCATCCCCTCTGCACCAGGAGCCTGAGCACTCATCAGGGTGTGCACAGAAACCTGAGCTGTTGCCAAGCGAGGGGGAAGGGAGTTTGGGTGGAAGGGAGATGCATGCAAACTCCAGTGTGGCTAGATAGGAAGACAGGAGGATTAAATATGAGGCCATGCAAGAGAAAAAAGCAAGAGGCAGCAGACTGGATGGAGACTGGTGCCTTCCCTGTGGGAGTCAGTCAGTGCAAGGAAGAAGCACAGGATCATAGGCAAGAGGGGCTGGAAGGGACCATGCCAAGGCATCTCATCCACCCCCTTGCTCAAGGCAGGATCACCCTAAACTAAACCATCCCAGTCCAATGTCTGTCCAACCTGCTCTTGAACACTGCCAGGGATGGAGATGCCACCACATCTCTGGGCAGCCTGTTCCAGTCATAGAAATCTTAGAGATGTAGGGCTGGAAGAGACCTCCAGAGGTCAGATCTAGTCCAACCTCCTGCCTGCAGCAGGATCATCCCTGTCCAAACAAGCCCAGACAAATCCATCATCTAAACCCTTCATGAAACTACCATCAACCCTGACAGCACCAGGTTTCACCCCTGAACCTGCCCCAGGGAAGTCCATGGGACCACAGCAGCCAATGTTCTGCTGTTGTAAAAGGTTGTTAATAGACACTCAAGAGATCCCAGGCAGAGGCCGTGCCCCTGCTAGAGGAAGGCAAAACCTTCCCAAGTCCATACTGACCAGGGGGTAAAATTCTTTCCTGACCACAAACATGGCATCAGTCTGACTCTGAGTGAAGGGGCAAGAACCTCTACCCAGGACTCCTTGGGGTTGAGTTCCACCAGAAGTATTGCCACAGTCCAGTTGCCATTCCCAGCCTGGGCTGCAGTGCATACCCTATGTCTCTGGGGGAGGCTTAAAAACAACCCAATACAATGCTTGACCCCTCCTCAGAGTCAGGAAGTTCCTCCTCATCTTCTGCCTCAGTTTCCCCTGCTGCAGCTTAAGACTGGTGCTCCTAGTCCTGTCCCCTGTGTCCGGAGAGAAAACCCCATCTCCATCCTCTCTGTTATCTCCCTTCTGGGATTCGAAGACTGGGATCAAATCCCCCTTCAGTCTTCTCTTCTCCAGACTCAATCACCCTTGTTCTTTCAGGCTGTTTGCATGCCCTGTCTACAGCTACATCCACAGTTATGACTATGGCTATAGCTATGGCCATGGCCTCTTCTGCTGCCCACTCCTCTCCAGGCCCTCTCAGGCAGTCCCACATGCTTTCCCCCCAACATCTACTAATCTCCTAGCATGGCTCATGCTCCTCCTAGCCTCAAAGCACTAGAGATGCCTCCCACTCACCAGGGCTGCCGTGATTCACCACCATGAGCAGGAAAACCCAGCCCAGCACTACTGTGAGACAGTAAGACATCCCCCCATGAGGATAAAGGAGCAGAGCCTGTTGCCTCCTGAGCTTACACGGCTCAGGAACCCAGCATAAATGGGCCTCTCTCAAGGCAGGGGCTGGTGAGTGCAGCCAAACATAGCTCCCAAGAACACCTGCAGAGGAAGCTCCATCTTGGCCAACAAGTCTCCTTCCTTGGGTTGGCAAAGCCACCTTGACCCTTGGAGCCTATAATCCCCCCATAGCCTAGTCAGGCTTGCTCTAGGTCTGGATCTCTTTTGGCCTCTGGTTTTCAGGGCCGTAGCCTGGGAGGAAAGGTTTGCCAAGGCAATACGAGTCAACAGAGGCTCTCATTGCAGCAGACTCTGGGTTAGGCCTGAATGGCTGGAATAAACTCTGGTCCTGGAAATAGTGTGATGGACTCACAGAATCATAGAAAAGTTGGATGGAACAGAGCTCCACAGGTCACCTCGAGTCCAACCCTCTGCCTGAGGCAGGATCAGCTCCCTCAAACCATCCAGTACAAATCCACTGTCGAAACTCTTGGTAAAACGACTTTCAGCCCTGACACAGTGCCAGGCATCATTCCCAACCCTGCCACAAGGAAAGCAGGGGGACCATGGTGGCTGCTGTAAAAGATTGTTAATAGACACTTCAGAGATCCCAGGCAGAGGCTATGCCCCCACTACAGAGGAAGGCAACCCCCTCTCCCACTACAGTCTGTGCCCGTTTGACCAGGGAGTAAAATTCCTTCCTGATCCCAAATCTGGCATTGGTCAGACTCTGAGCAGATAAGCAAGATCCTCTAACCAGGACCCTCCAGAGTCATGTCCCAGCAGCAGCACTGGCATAGCTTAGTCGCCCTCCCTAGCCTGGGCTTCAGCCAAAACCCAATGCCCCTGAGGGAAAACAAAATAAACCCTGACACCTGTAGCAGCAGGAGGGGGAAATATTCCCTTCTGGCCCCATGCAGCAACCAGCAAAGGCCAGCAGCCTGGGAGATCCCCAGAGCAGAGTGTGGGCAAAGCTATGCCAAGATCATCCCTGAAAGATGCCTGTCCAACCTCTCCTGGGGCACCTCTAAGGATGAAGCCCCCACCCCCAATGCCCTGGGCATCTGTCTCCCCACCTCACAGTTCTGACAGTGAAGAAGTTCTTCCTGAGATCCAATTTAAATCTATTTTGCTGCAACATCAAGCCACTCTCTGCAGCAAGGCAAAGCAGCCTCTGAAACACCTCTAAGGAGCCAGTGAACAAGCCTAGAATGGGATCCAGGAGTCCTGACTCTACATAACGCTAAAATGACCACTGCTGTCTAAGAGCTTCCAGCCCCCTCACTCCAAGCACCAGGATGGGAACCTAGGAGTCCTAATGGGCCACACTATCTCACCAACAGCCCTTGTTCCCTGCTGTGGTGGCTGGAGGAGGCAGCAGGATACTCCATGCAGAACTCAGTTTACTGTATTTACTGACTCCAAGATGACTTTGAATGATAAGATGACCCCCCACTCATTAGACTGTATACCTGGAAAATGATAACATCAGCCTGTTTTCAGGGCCAAGGGCTGAATAAGAGCCTCTGCTCTGTACTACTGGCACCTCAGACAGAAGGCACCACAGAGGCCTGGCAGATGAATTATTTACGGGCATTATGGAGAAGCCAATTCACCAAGGGTCATGGCATGGGATAGAGGGAGGATCAGGGCCTCTGCCAACAGCACCCCCTTCCTGGTAGAAGAGAGAGGGCAGAGGGAAAGCTGAACTCAGAGCCCAGCGGCTCTTCTCCTCCAGTCCCAGAGACAGTCACTGCAAAGGCCCTGGTGTGGAAGCAAGATGAAGAGGCATCTCCGAAGCTTCCCTGCTTTGGTGGTTCACACCAAGGTAAAGGAGAGGGGAATTAAGCCCCTGGACCCTCTGATGCATACAGAAGCAGGGCACATGGAGCTGGCTTGCAAAGGTTAGGGCCACAGTGTCCTAGCAACTGCTTCAAACATCCTGTCATTCTACATTAAAACCTCAGCCTCTTCGAATCTTAGAGAAGTGGGGCTGGAAAGGAACCCCAGCCAGGTCACATCTAACCCAATCCCCTGCCTGAAGCAGGATCAGCTCTGTCCACACCAACTCAGACAAACCCATTGTCCAAACTCTTAGCAAAACTACACCATCAACCCTGATGCAGCAACAGACATCACCCCCGACCCTGCCACAGGGAAAGCAGGAGGATCACAGCTGCTATAAAAGTTTGTTAATAGACGCTCCAGAGATCCCAAGTAGAGGCCGTGCCCCTCCTACAGAGGAAGGCAAACCTGCCCCCAGCCCATCTCAGTCTGATCAGGAGGAAAAATTCCTTTTTAACCCCAACGCAGCATCCTGAGCGGAAAGGCAAGACCCCCTAGCCAAGACCCTCCAGGTTTGAGTCCCAGCAGAAGCATCGACACAGCCCAGTCATAATCTTATGTTTCTCCAGCTCCTCATCCCCCATGGTAGGGGTGAGACATGACGGCAGCTTCACCACTGCGGGGAACCCTGTGCAGCTGTTTGAGACAGGAAGTGGCACCGAGGGGGCAGGTGGTTCTCTCCACTTCTGCTCTGCATTTGCTGCCTGCCTGTGGTCCTCTTAAAGCTGCATTCAGAGCCTAGCTGGATGCTGGACACTGATAGGCTTGCAAATGCATTTATCCTGGGATGAATCAATTTATCCCAGGTCAAAACATAATCACACACACATCCATATCTCTTGCCCTGAGATATATTCAAAAGAAGTTTCCTGGATAAAAGATAGCAACAGTTTATCCCAGGACATTGCAAAGTATTTCTGTACAGTTAATCCAGGATAGCATCACTAAATCAAGAGCACTGCAATCAGGTGCTCGTTAAACCTGGATTAGAAGGGTGATGTGTGTACATGCCTATAGAGATGCTGCAAGCAACAGGCCTTAGACACTAGAGGGTAAAATTTTCCAGGGCATGGAGGAGACTAAGGACTGGGTTTTTGAAGGTGTTTAGAGGATGCAAATAAGATAGCAAGAGGCCCTTTAACCTTTAAGGAAACCAAGGCTCTTTGAGATCAGCCAGAACCTGTTACTCTCTGGGTATAAATCCATAGAAATCCCAGAGCATCTGCACAGGCAGGAGCCTCTGGACATCACAGCCAGTCGTGTCCCTGTGTCCCCGTCCCCCCGTGTCGTCGTCGTGGTGTCGTTCCCCCCCCCCCCGGCTGAAGGCAGCTTTATTCCCATCCAAACCAGCCTGGACATGTCCTATTCCCAGACATGTCCTACTCCTAAAACTGCCTAATTCTGGTGGTTTATTTTAAATAACACAGCAGGCCCAGCCTAGTGGGGCCTGAATCATGGAAAAGAATCACATAATCATAGAGAAGTTGGGCTGGAAGGGACATAGTCCAACCCCCTGCCTGAGGCAGGGTCAGCCCTATCCAAACCACCCTCTACAAATCCAGTGTCCAGCCTCTTAGCAACACTACACCATCCACTATGACACAACACCAGCCATCACAGCTGAACTTGCTATAGGCAAAGCCAGGGGGACCGTGCAACGGCATCTGGGAAACCCCCAAGGGATAAAACCCAAAGGAAAACCCCTCTGGTCAAGTATGCAAATGGGAAGAAGTCTAACAAACCAAGAGCTTCAAAATAACTTCCCCATCCCCAGGCACTGGCCAGGGCAGGGACGCAGTCCCAGCATGGCTTTCAGGAGGGTTGGTTCAGCACTGCAGAGCTGACATGGATTTTTCTCTAACTAGTTTAATGTCCAGAAGTGTCAGCCAGCAGCCACGTGGAGACCTGCAGCTATCAGACCCACTGCAAAGACTTTAACCTCCAGCTCCATTAGGTGGCGGCAGTAGGAGGCTGTTATTTCCCAAGGTGGGAGGACTTTGAGGCACATGTTAGTCTAGAAGGGCAGTGCAGATGCTTCCTGCTTTGCTTTTCAGCCCACCAGGAAATGGCTGAGGGGTGACTACAGCATTGGGTGAAACAGGAAATCTTTATCAGGGGGCCCTCAGCCCCACCTACCCAAGATGGCTGCAGGAAGCTGGACCCACCACAATCAATGCCAGGCACGTACCTTTGAGGCGAGGGCACTGCCACTGCACAGGCACCCATGACAGCTGTCTCCACCCGTGAGCCCCTTTCCATTCATTCCAAGATGCATGACTGAATTGCACATGGCAGTTTCTAAGCAGTCATCCCCACATGGGGATTCTCACCCCCAAGTGAAAACCAAGCAGCCAGCAAGGAAGACAGATGCCTAGCTGTACAGAGCGGCTTGTCCCCACCCATCTCCCTGCCCATGGCCTTCATTTCCTTTCCATGGAACACATCTAAGCGGGAAGTAAATCACCAGCCTGGAAGGAATCTGCCATGAGCAACATGCCCAGGTTAGCTTGTGGGGAGCCATCTGCCCATGGGATAGGAGCATGTGTGCAGAGGAGGTTATCACAGGGAAGCTGATGGGCCACAAAGCCCTGCTGTGCCCGTCTTCTTGCCCTGTGTGTGTGCTCATGGCTTTGAGGTGCCTCAGTAGGAGCTGGATTTGGAAAGCCTAGTGGAAAATCCAGGTGAGCACATAAGGCCCCAGAGGCAGTAAACAAAACCCTCCAAATGCCCATGGAGGCAGGTGGGGCTTCCAGCTCCCAGCAGCTGCTCTGTTCACAGCCAGTCATCACCACATTGGTCTCTCCCACTCTGTGCTCTTCATACATGGAAGGATCCCCTGCCATGACTTGAGACAGAGAGATCAGCCTGGCTATGGATACATGGGGACATGGAAGAATCTCAGCTGTCTGAGCTCCAGCGAAACACCCAGTCCTTGGGATTTATGGAGAAATGGAAAATCCTAGCTGCCCACTCACATCCAGCACTGCTACATGTCAGGCATGATCAGGCATGATCAGGTCCCTGTGCACTGGACAGGGAAACCGTGCATGCACACATGCAGCCCTATGATGGAGAAGCACCTGTAACACCAGGCATGGATACCACTCACAGCCCTTGACACAGAGAATCACATACACATGTGTGTAACTCAGCTACAGTCCCATGACAGCCATGGCACTGAAACACCTCATGCATCCAGACAAAGCTGCACACATGTACAGACACACACACCATATACCTAGACATAGATATGTGCACATCATACACCTAGACACCACAACACATGGACCTACAACACTGAAACACCTCATACACTTTCACACAGCAGTAGCCTTGCACACATGTACAGCCCTGCATGCTATATACCTACATGAATGTCTCATGCACCTAGACACTGGAATGCAAACAACACCAAAACACCTCCTGTATCATCACACAGTTGCACCCCGCCACATATGTACAGGATACATATGCACCATATACTTAGATGTAGATACATGTATGTCTTGTGCATCTAGTTACCAAAATGCACAGACCTAGACACCCACAAATTATTATAGAGACATAGACACCAAAACATGCATGCTATCACCACAGAACTTTACATGCCTAGGGGTTACCTGCCCTGTGCTGCCCTGGCCACAGAGAACAGAGCTGCTGAGTTGAGGGTCAAATCAAGCTGTGGAAATTCTGGCCTCATCATGATCCATGGGATCCCACAGACCCACTGCTGACTTCTGCAAGCCCAGGTCAGTGACCCAAAGGGACAGGGACATTGGACCTGAAGCACTGTGTCCCCAGTGTCCTGAAAACATCCCCGAGAAAAATGGTGACACAAGGGTCTCAGGTGGTCACATGAAGCAGTGGCAGGAATGGGAGGAGGGGGGTCAGGAGCCCCTGATGTCAGGTCATAAGTGATGCTGCCACCAGCCAAGTGTTAGTATCAGGAGGGGAAGGGGAAGACCAGCTGCAGACAGGAAGGTGGCACACAGCCAAGCCACAGCCTATGTACTTATCTGACCCACATCAGCTGCCGCCTGGCAGCCCCGAGCCTTTCAGTGCCCTGATCCCCATTGCACATGTAGGGAAACTGAGGCAGCATGCAAAGACAGTGCCTGGCCTGGATCCCAAAGTAGATCCAGGATTTGAACCCAGAGCTGCCTCCCCAATGCCTCTCTATTATTTCTATTTGCGGTAGCAATGACAGACCCATCTCAGGGCTAAGGGGCTGGCTGTCCCAAGCCCTGTGTACACCCAAGGGCTTGCAATTTACATATATTTCAATATTTAAATACATAATTTTAATACACTGAATTAAAGTAGAGCCCCCCAAGAGCTTACCACTTAAATCCAGGGGGAGATGGATGTGGACACAGCTAAGGAGCTGGCTGTACCGGGCCCTGCATGCACCCAAGAGCTCGCAATTTACATACATTTCAATATTCAAATAAATTATTTAAATACACAGAATTAAAGCCCTTTGCCTCCACATGCTCCAGGGGGAGACAGCTGAGCTTATACAGTATCAAATACAGCCAGGTCCTGGCATATCAAGGGGCCTCTGAGGTGTTACCATAATGCTCCTAAAATAATCCACAGTGCCCCGCAGACTAGGGGCCTGGCTGGAGCTCCCAGGTACAACAGTCACAGAAATAACAAGGGACCAGGGCTCCTGCCCTGGCCATTCCCTGGTTCTCTGCCAGCTCCGTAACCAAGGCAGAGAGGGAAGGAGTGAGAGGGCTCAGGCTCTAGGGTTGCAAACTCCCAACCAGGTTTCAGTAGTGCCTGTAACAGCTCACCAATCTGCCCCACTGGGAGGCTGGAATGGGGCCTTCTACCCCTCTCCCCCAACCAGTGGGGAACCTGAGGCATGCTGGGGCTGAGAGGCAGCTCTCCATGAGACTCTGACTCTCATCACAGCGCGAACAGAAGCAGCTGCTGTTCGAAAGGGGGCACTGGGGTGGGTTCTTTGGGAGAAAATGACCCAAAGCATCAGAGCAGGGAGTAGAACCCAGGAATACTGGCCCCCAGCCTGTACCTCAAAGGGGTATTGGAAACATGGATTTTCACAGTGGCAACTGGAAACCAGATCCCAACCTCAGCAGCATGGGATGAAGACAGCAGCCTGCTACTTATGAAAGGGGCCCATCCAGCATCCCAGGAGCTACTGGAAGTGCTAGTGGGGGGCAGATCATGGAAGCAGGGACCTTCCTCTGCCTTAAGCTATAAGGAGTCTGACTCATGGCTCTTCTCTAGCCTGGCAGCAGGGGTTTGGGTGGGGGGTGCCACCCCAGCCAGCATTCTCCATTCCCACCATGCATACGTAAGAGCTGCCATCTTGGAAGTCCAGGGCTCTGAGGCATGAAGGCACAAGGACTAAATGGTCCAGCAACATCATCCAAGCAAGTGGGTCTGGAACATGCAACATGCTACCTGCGGAGCATGCACACATCCAAACGTGTAAAAGGGTGTCTGGTTAGGGAAAGGAGTGGCAGCTAATTGGATATGTGCCGCCCCCCCCATGGCCCCTCTTACCCACCAATCTTTAGCCAACATATTTCTCCTCGTTCAGCCCTTTGCTAAGCTGGGAGAGATGTGGCCACATGCTATCTCTCATATGTTCATGCTCATGGACCGGCAGACCCCAGGGCTCAGCAGTCACATCCCCCCTGCATGGCTAAGAGATGCTGGAGATCCCATGGCAGTCACGTGACTCTTGGATCTGGGGCTTTAAGACAAGGCTAAGCCCCATAAAACATTCAGGGAAGACACTGGTTCTTTCTCCATCTAATCCCGCCAGTACCCTGGGCTTACTAGCCTGGGACATGTCATGTGAGCTTGGCATAAACCAGGAAGGACTCTGATACCAAGGGAACCAGTACTACTGAGATGCCCAAGCATGAGGCCAACATACATGTGTATTTGAGACATGCAGTCACCCAGGAGGGGGCAGATTCTGATGTGGATTAAACCAACACTTGCATCAAGAAGCCTATGGATACAGAGCGGGACAAGAGGAACACTGAAATCCTAGAGATGGTGGGCTGGAAGGGACCTGCAGAGGTCACAAACCCCTGCCTGAGGCAAGATCAGCACTGTCCAAACCATCCCAGACAAATCCATCATCTAAACTCTTTGTAAAATGACTGTCAGCCCTGACACAGAACCAGACATCACCCCCAACCCTGCCACAGGGAAAGCTGGGGGACCACAACCGCATCCTACTGCTAGACAAGGTTGTTAATAGACGTTCAAGAGATCCCTGGTAGGGGCCGTGCCCCTGCTAAGTAGGAAGGTAAACTCTCCCCACCCTCCCCAGTCCATACCGATCTACCAGTGGGTAAAATTCCTTCCTGACCCCAAATCCAGCATCGGTCTGACCCTGAGCAGAGGGTCAAGACCCTACAGCCAGGACCCTCCTGAGTTGAGTCCCACCAGAAGCACTGGCACAGTCTAGTTGCCATCCCCAGCCTGGGCTGCAGCCAACACACACTGCCAACGAGCAAGGCTTAAAAACCCTGATGCACGCAGCAGAAGTGGGGGGAAGAGGGGTGGGGATTATAGGATAGTAATTGCTTCCTAGAAGCAGACCCCAAAAGGACCCATCACAGTCTGTCCCATGGACACTGCCCACCCTGACAGGGCCAGGACCCAATGTGGCATCATGGCTAGTCCTTGCAAAAGCAGAAAGCAACAAAAATGTTTGCCCTGAACCTTTGGCTTCAGCTGCCCCAGACAGATATAAAACAGCACTCACTACAATCAGCCCCCACCCCACAGCTCAGACCCCAGGGAGCCAAGACTGGTTCTATACCAAAGTCAAATGGACCTTCATGATCCCCATTGCCCCAAGCCCAAGAAACGCCACTAGTATGACAAGCAATGGAAGGGGCATCGTGGGACCAGATCCTGAACATTCGGGGAAGACACTGATTCTTTCTCCAGTGAACCAGCCCAGTTACCATCCCCAGCCCGGGCTGCAGCTCTGTAGGTCAGGGGAGCACCACAGAGGTATATGTGTTGGCCTTAGCAGCTGATCAGGGACTGGCTGGTCCAAGGTTAAATGCTAGGACCCTAGGGAAGGGCAGTGTTTGCAGTTTCAAGGACACAGGGCCTGACTCCTGCCTTCCATTGCCATGTGCTTTACGCAGTCATATATGTTGATGCCAAAGGAGTACAAAAGGGGGTTAAAGCCCCCCTCACCCAGTAGAACAGCAGCATTTCATACTGGTACCATGTTAGTGCCCCAGGATCATAGGGAAGTCAGGCATCTCCATGGCATCTCATAAGAACATCAGACCTGGCACTTCCTGGGTCAGACCCTAGGTCCACCTTGCCCAGTCTCCTGTGTCACATGGCAGCAGAGAGAAAGTGCTGGAAGGGAGAGCGAACTGGGTCTGACCTGGGTTTTTCTCCCTGGTCCTCTCTCACTCACAGCCTCCAGCATTTAAGGTCTAGGAAGCTCTTATTCAGATGTCACTCTGCTCACTCCTATGCTCAATAGCTACTGATGCCCCTTTCCTCCAAGAATGTGTCAAGTCCCTTTTCAGATCTGGCTAAACTCTCAGCTTCCACCACATCAGATGGCAACAAGTTCCACCCTTTCATGACATGCTGGGTGAAAAAGAACATATCTTCCAGACCCCTGCTCAAGCCAGAATCAGCCCAAATTAACCATCCCAGCCCTATGTCTAGCCAACCTGTTCTTGGAAACTTCCAAGGATGGAGACTCCACCATATCCCTGGGCAGCCTGTTCCAAAGCTTGACCACCCTCCTCTCATAGTCAGAAGGTTCTTCCTTATCTCCAACCTCAGTTTCCCTTGCTGCAGCTTGAGGCCATTGCTCCTAGTCCTGTCCCCTGAGGCCACAGGGAAAAGCCTATTTCCACCCTCTCTGTCATCACTCTTCAGGTGTCTGAAGACTATGATCAAATCTCCCCTCAGACTTCTCTTCTCCAGACTCAAATCACTCTAGTTCTTCCAGCCTGTCCTCATCAGTCCTGCCTCCCAGACCCCTAATCATCACTGTCACTCTATGTTGGACTCTTTCCAACCTGTCTACCTCCTTCTTGAAACACAGGGCCCCAGACTGGACCCAGGACTCCAGGAGAGACCTCACTAGGGCTAAATAGAGCAGAAGAATCACTGCCTCTGATTTACAAGTGATTTGCCTAAGTTCCCTTGTTCTCCCTCTGGCAGGTTCTGATGCAATGTCTTGTGTTGTGCCAGGGTTGTTATGTAGTGTTACTAAGAGGTTGGACAATGAATTTGTCTGGGATAGTTTGCATGGCGCTGATCCTGCCTCAGGCAGGGGGCTGGACTAGATGCGACCCCCTAGAGGTCTCTTCCAGCCCCAGTCTCTAGGATTCTATGTGGGTCAAAAGTATATTTTCTTCCCTCCATGAGACCACAACAGCATTTCTTAAAGGAAAGCTTCAATTCTGCAGGGAGTGAGGAGGCTCAGTTGGACAAGAAGGCCTTGAACATAGCGATGTACATGCATTTCCAATAGCCCCGTAATTCATCCCCGGGTTTGAACCTATAGCAGCAAGAGGCAGATACCCATACAAGGGCCTGCATTTGTTGATTAAATGCCTACGAGCCACAGACTCTTCCTGAATGGTTTGTATGTTACATTAATAGTCTACTAGATTTTATAAGTTATTCTGTCTCTGACTGGGAGCAGCCCAGAACCTCTGCTGGGACAGAAGGCACATCAATCTAATGTCTGTATACACCTATCTGTCCTGCATTCATACTCTTCCATCTGCCCATGATTTCCCTCCCAGGCCTGTCCCCCTAAAACACACATTCATAACCACATCCTGGCACACCAAATACCAGCAGACAGTATCTTCACAGAGACGCAAAGCTCCATCAGGTCTCTGCCCTTCTCAGGAAAGTCTGTCTTGAGCTCTCAGGCCACCAACAGATGTTGCAATTTATCCCAGGATAAACCATTTTATCTAGGGACAAAGTACACTGGTACAGATGCCCATATCCATTGTCTCAGAATAAATCCTACAAAACAATTCTGGATAAGAGACAGGGACAGTTTATCATGGGATACTGCAAAGGGCACCTGTCCAGTTATCCTAGGTTAGCAGCATTGCATCCATGCCAAGCCCGAGATTTCTGTTCCAAAACAACATAGACACGATTTATCCAGAGATAAATCCCATGTCTGTTCTTAGCTTCAGTGCCCAATTCTGGTCTCATATATAAGGGGCTTAGGCTGGCGCTGGCTGCTGACTCCATTACAATGTGAATGCTTAACGTAGCTCAATCTTTGGTGCCACAGCCCCACCAAGGCAGGCTCAGCACCGTCTTGTCATCTGTGTGCAAGGAACATCTAACCTACAAGGCTTTGGCCCTCGCAGAAAGGCAAGTTTTTGAAGGCAGAATCAGCCCCTGAATTGCCCAGAGTCCATCACTTGTGAGCAGTTCCAAGACACTCCTTTCACAGCCTCATGTGCCTCACTTCCTTGGAGCTTTATGACAGTGCTATGCACAGATTCCCTGAATGGGAAGATAAGGAGTGGAGGGGTGGTGCCAGTCCATAGTGCATTACCCTAATCACATACAAGATGGGCCAAAATATCCATCAGACTCTTGCCTATGGGCTCTGGGCACCCCACGTCACTGCAGTAAAAGGGAGGCGCTAGGACAGTGATTCTCAACCAGGGTACAGCAGCACCTTGTGGTGCTTGTGATCCTTTCGAGGGTGCCACCCAACATCAGTACAGTTAGGTGAGCAGACATGATTCCCGAGGTAAACCCAGACACTGCAGAGAGAAAACCAGAGGGTTAAAAACCATTCTGTCCTGATGTGGGTTGACTGAATTCTTTGCAGGAGAAAAATTACTCTAGGATTTTTCTTTAGTCAAAAACCAAGAGAAAACAAAATGCCAACATTTTTCTTAGGGGCTTGGAGTCTAACAAGGGGTGTCCTAGGTCTCCAAAGGCTGAGAACCACTGAGCTAGGGAGTAGACCAGAGGGAACAATTCAGCTAGCATGGCCTACATGGAACCTCACAGCTTTTAGCCATGTAACTTCCACGACTCTGGGCACAACACAGTAAAAATCTGCCTCTGAGCCCCTGCCCCAAGGGTCACAGGGGATGTATAGGCCAGGAAACAAACAGGTCAGAGAAATCAGTGTCTCTCACAAAGCCAGTGCCCTGGAAAAGCAGTCAGGAATGTGAGTGCTTCCCCCATCTCCTCTATCTTCCTGCTTTCCACAGCACCCATCAGCCCAGGAGCCAAGCACTGCAGCACACATGCTCAGTAAGGCAGCTTTCAGCAGCAACTAGCCAAACCACTTCTAATTCACCAGGAGTCTTCAGAGGGAACCTAGGGGGCAGGGTCTGCTCGGGCCAAAAGGGACCATTCCAGGTTGATGCTGGAATCCCCAGTTGAGAACCAGGCCCCGACATGCACTGTTTGTCCATGCCAGGCAGCAGAGAAACCCGTGCTGCTGGACACCACTGCCAGAGAGACTCCTTTACCCCCAGAGCTTGGGTGAGATCATTTCTCCCAACAGAAAGGTATCCACAGACCAACAAACCACACATCAAATTCCAGGCCAATGCACCAGCCAGGCTTTCATACCTCCTGCCCCACCACAATGCTACATTAGGTTATAACTTCACCAACTGAGGCAGCATCAAGTCATGAAGGCATCTGGCTCAGAGATTAAAAAAAACCAAAAACTACACCAAGCTAACAACGCATGCAAGACCTTCATCAACCAGAGCATGAATGGAAAACAGCCCTTTTCAAAGGCATGCCAGCCAGCTTCGCAGGGACAGGCGCTGGCTGCGGAAAAGAAGGGGGTCTCTGTGACTTACTCTTTCCCAGGGAACCCAGAAAGAAGGGGGGAAAAAAAATCACAGTAGAGAAGAAGAGTGGTACATACCAAAGTTGAGGCTAAACAGGCAGAAGCAGCAGTTTCTCAGCATTCTCTAGCCAGCTTGGAGGCCCCATTCATTGGAAAGACTCCAAGGCAGAAGGGTCTCTTCCTTACTTCTTCTACCCTTCCCTCCCCCTCCTCCCCTTCGACAATGCCACAGGGACAGGATCCTTCCTGGGCAAGTCTCCAGGCACTGTGTGTGGTACCCAAGGGGCCTGATGCTGTCACAAAAGGCCCCGGCATCTCTACCATGAATCTTGCTGGCAGCTTGCCCCCCCGCCCCACGTGGCCAAGGTAATTCAGCACAGAACAGGAATGGCTAGAAACCCATGGGAGATCTCTGAAGAGGAAGGTGCAACACATACTCATCTCTTGGGACCAAATGCTTCTCTCAGGCCCCCCACCCTGGCTAGAAGTGAAGCCAACCCACCAGCCTGCAGCTGGGTAAGCAGTGCCTGGCCCTCTGTGGGCATGGGACTAATTTCTCAGTATTGCAAACACAGACCATCCTCCTGCCTGCCCTCCACAATTGTGGCTGCCAAAGGGCGGCAGAGAGGCCCTGAGCTTCCTAATCTCCCTGAACAGGCCCAGTATCACAGCCCTCTTTGCTGTAGACCACCCCCCCCCAACCTCTAGGTGGGGGAGGTGACACCCAACCCTGCATTCTTCCCCCTATGGAGGTAGTGAACTCCCTGAGCTGGGGTGGGGGCAGATGCAGTTGGGTGTGGGGTGGGGGTAAGACTGCAGCTGTATCCCTGAAGGAGGGGAAGTTGGGAGAGTGCGGAGGACCAGGGGGGAAGGGGCTGGGTCCAGGGAGGATGTGAAATGAGGGGGTGCCAATGGCTGGAGGGATGTGTGAGTCTGCAACTGGGGGATGGGTGAGCAGGAGAGTGAAGAAGTCTGGGTGTGGGACCAGTGGAGCAGGGGATGCAGATGTATGGGCTGGCGGGGGAGGGGGGGATGGAGGGAGGTGTGAAGAGCCAAGGCAAGCCTAGAGAAGAGGGGTGGGAGGGAAGCTGGGGTGCAGGGATGAGGCAACCGTGGCTAGGAAGGAGAAGGGGTGGAAGGGGCCCACCAGAAAGGATATGGCCATTCGGTGATCTTTTTGGCGTATTTCCTCACCACGTTATCCTCGCTGAAGAGGAAGAGGGACCGGTTGACCGTCAGGCAGTTCTGCCGGACGGGGATGGGGTTGTAGAGAGCCATGGTGCGGGCTCGCTGGGCCATCGACTGCTTGTACATCCTCTGTGCCCCAGGGGGCCCGCCCTGGCGGCCACCCCCTGCACCCCGGCTGCCTCCACCGCCTGCTGCTCCCCCGGAGCCAGCTCCCCCGACGCCTCCAGCCCCGTAGCGGGCCGGCATCTCATCTCCAAACCGAGCCATCCTGCAGAGAGCAAAGGGCCGGGGGTTACGATGCTGAGGATGCTGCTGGAGAGAAGCTCATCACATCCCATCAGCTGCTGCCCGCTGATGCCTGGTGGGGAAAGGGGGTGATTTCGAGGGGTCTTCAAGCAGGAGCACGGCTGGTGAATGCTGGAGAAACCCTGGACATCCTTTTTTCTCTCCACCTCCAGCAGGAAAGGAACCAGTGCGGCCCCCCCTCCCCCCAAACCCAAAAAAGCAGCAAGAAAGGAAGGGGGGAAAAAAGAGAGATGAATGCACCAGCCCCTCCAAAGCTGCCGTACAATTAAAAAAATATTAATCAATGCTTCAACCTCACCCAAGATTCCCCCAGGTTAATAAAAAAACGTGAACAGGGCAGCCAAAAAAAACCCTGCAATTAAAAATCTTCTCACTGCACCACCGGCAAAAAGCCTGCTGTGGAAAAAGGCTGCTGACAGCTCAAGCAAGAGAGAGACATTTAAAAAAATATAGAGCGAGAGAGATACGATAAAGAAATGTGCAATGAAATCTAGCAAAATTCAGCACCTCCTCCAGCCCAAAATGCAATTAAAAAAAAGAAGCGATTGCACCAATTTCCTCACCCCTGCTTCCCTTCAAACCCGAGAGGGGGGTGGGGGGGTGCTACTAAGGATAAAGAAAATGCACCACCAAATATATATATGTACACACTCATATATATATGTATAGGTATATATATTTGCAAGGCAATGGTTGCAAAAGAAAGAAACAAAAATGCAGCCCTCTCTCTCCGTCCCTGGTCAGCTTGGCAAAAGCTTTGCAGACTGGAAGGGGAGAAAATAAAAATACCACCCTCCCCCTTCTCAATTGTTTTCTGTTCGTTTGGCTTTAAATCAATGCATCCCCTCAACCTTTAACCCCCCTCCCCCCCACTGAAAAAAAAATTAAAGATTCAAAAAATTTGCAACGGGGGGAAAAAATAGTCTTTAAAAATCCCCCTCCCCCCAAAAAAGCCCCCCTTCCAATGTCTCTGCTTTCACTCATGCATCATCCTGCCGTCTTCAAGAGCTTGCAAAGTCTTGAGGATTAAAAAAAAAAGAAGCTACTGGGGTCTCTTTAAGCTTCTTGAGATGTAGGTTGGGTTTGCAAATTCACCGGCGGTCTCTGCTTCCCCCTTAATATTTCTTTTTCCGTGTGTGTGTGTGTGTGTGTGTGTGTGTGTGTGTGTGTGGTCAGTCGTGCATCATCTTGGAGCAGAATGTAGCAACGAAATCCTGTAAAATCCAAAAATGAAAAAGCATAGAGAGGTAGGTCCCATCCACCATCTACTCATAAGGGTTTCCTAGATGCTGCAATGTCTAGTATTTTTTTTCCGCCCTGTATTCCTCCACCTCCTCCTCCTCCTCCTCTTGGGTTATAGCTAAAATAAGACTGGTGTTCGGGAGGGAGGGAAGGAGGGAGTGGGGGGAAAAAAGAGAGAGAGAGAGAAAATGGAAAGAAAAAAAAAAAGGTCTGATTCACTGGCAGGTTGAGCTATAATGTGCAGCAACTGATCAATTGAATGCAAGCACCGACCATCCAAAAGACTCAGCAAAGCTTAGCACATGATGGCCTGGGACCAATCGCAGTTGCTATTGCCCAACCAAACCCAGCGGAGTTTGAGAGAGAGGGAGAGAGAGAGAGAAAGAGAGACAGAGAGAGAGAGAAGGGAGGTTGGGACATTTTTCCACCACCCTCTACCTCCGCCAGTTTGGAAAGCTTGGAAATCAACTGCCATTCTCCTACCCCACCCCCGTCCCCTGCCCTTCCCCACTCACCGCCACACTCCAGCTGGGCTATGATCTGGGCTGTGCTGGTTTCAAATATCTCTGATTTCCCTGGAGTGATGGAGCTGTCACCGTCTGTGTGACAAGGATCACAGCCAGGGCCCTTAGATTCCATTGCAGGGCTCTAGATTCTTGGGGGGGGGAGTCTGGGGGCCCTGGATACTCCACAGACATCTGCCCCTTTCTCCAAGTGTGTTAATTATCCATGCATCCCAATTTTACAACGGTGTCCAAGGGAGAGGCGAATCTGCATGTGTGTGCACATGTGTGTATAGGCATGTGTGTTCACATGTGAGATGCTAGATTTTAGCCAACCCACAAAACTGCCTGGATGCCTTGGCTTGGAAGAGCAATCCCTGGCCAGGGGCTGTGGTCTCCAAGCCTCCAAGGCCAATCCAGCCCCAGGGCCTGGGGTGCCATGGCCACTGATCTCACTAGCAGATCCTGAGGCTCTTGTTACTGAAGGACCATTTGCCTCCACATATGTGTGCACATCAGGGGCTTCCCCACATGCCTGCTGCTTTGCAACACCTGCCTGGCATTCCATACTCTTAACCCCAGGCACAGGAGACTGGGCCCATGCCAGCTTATGTCTCTTGTCAAGAGCTGAGTGATCCCAGCCTAGCCCCAACTCCCATGGGCTACAGCATACATACAGGCAGGGACCATGGAGCAGCAGGGAACTCCTTATGCCCTGTATTCACCATCCAAACCAGCCCTGCTCTGGTTAGCATGAACTTCCCCAGATGGTGGTGGCATTTGGCCTGAGTGAGAAGCAACAGCGCTAAGCAGGGAGCCTGGATGGCATTGGGCATGTGTAGGGCAGGAAGGTGTATACGGGTGAGGGGTGTGTGTGATGGGCTGTGGGTATGTGAGAGGTGTGGGGGAGAAGTGAGAGAGAGAGAGAGTGAGAGAGAAGTGTGAGGTGTGCGAGTATAAGGTGTGGGTATGTGAGGGGTGTGCGTGCACATGTGTGTGAGGTGTGGCTGTGGGGGTGTGCGTGCGTGCGTGTGTGAAGTGTGATATTGTGTGTGGGGGTGCATGAGGTGTGTGCATGTGCATGGTGTGTAGGCAGGGAGGAACATATTGAATACACATTGCTAATTACTAGCGCATGGTCTCCTACAGCAGTTGAGGCCAAACCCTGCCTGGAGATCCCTGGACAGCCCAGTCACTCCAGCATCTGCCCCTCCAACAAGATGCAGCCCTGCTCTGGGACCCCGCTGTCTCCTGAGTGGCCCCAATCCCCATGCCCACACAGCTGGCAGGATTGGGACCCCTGGGACAAAGCGCTTCCCTGGCTGCAACAAGGTCACTATCGTGTGATTCCTAAGCCCAACACCTACCACCACCTTCCTGGCCTGGCTCTGGGAGCCATTGAATGGCCACAGATTCATTCACATGGCCTAGGAGGAAGCAGATGATTTGCCTGCATTAATGACCACAGCAGTGCAAAGTCCTGGACCCCACACTCCATTCTCAATCCAGGATCACAGCATTTCTGGCTGAGGAAGACAACTCAAAGGGCCCTGATTTCACCCCAACCTGGAATCACAGCTGCCACATACCCACAGCTGCCTCCCAAAATTGTTTCCAGGCCATAGCCAGTGGCTTTGCACGGGGAACGGGGACAGCGAGAACTGCATAAGATGTACTGTCCACACTCTTCATGGTGGAGAAACACCTCAGGAGCAGGAGAGGGGGATCTTTGGCCAGACTGGAAGAGACCTGCAGAGGTCACATCAAATCCAAACCCCCTGTCTGAGACAAGATCAGCTTCATCCAAACCAGCCCAGACACATCCACTGTCCAACCTCTTAGCAAAACTACCATCAACACTGACAAAACAGCAGACATCACACCTGAACCTAACCCATTGCAGATCATAGCACCCAATGTCCTACTGCTACAAATGTTGTTAAAGAGATCCCAGGAAGAAGCTGTGACTATGGGATAAGATTCCTTCCTGACCCCAAAGGCAGCATTAATTTGACCCTGAGTGGAGGGACAAAACCCTCTAGCCAGGATCCTCCAGGTTTGAGTCTCAGCAGGAACACTGGCACATCCCAGTTGTCACCCCCAGCCTGGGCAATATTTAACAAAGCAAAGCAAGAGCTGGAGAAACTTATGGGGAAACCATGGGCTGGGTCACATGAAAGGTCTGAACTGATGGGCCTGACGGTGGTTTTGCACACCAATGTAAATTATACCAGGCATGGAGCAGACAGACACACAGCTATCCTGGGATAACAGTTTACAACAGGCAGCTAGTGCAGCATCTTCCCTGCAAGTGGCAGGGAAGCAAGTGCCTGTCTTTAGCTAAAGACTATCCTGGAATAAGTGTGCCTGTCTTGAGCCAAAGGCTATCCCAGGATAACCTGTGGACACACAACATTTAGCATAATGTCGTGTACTGTCTCACTATAGTTTGACCCCTGATTTTTCCCTCAGGTGATTCCACACTGGACTGGAATAAGTTACACCAGCCCAGGGCTATATGTCATGTGTCTGGTTCTATTTTGCACCTAGGCTTTATGCCTGATCCCTAAAAGGGATCCTATCCATAGGAAACACTGTGTGAGAAAGCCCTGTTAGGAAGACCTAAGGAAACCCCTTAGGCTGATGCAATGGCCACCAGAAAGGAAGTCTGCACTGACAGGTGGTAGAAGATAAGGCTGCTAAGGACATGAAGAAATGAAGCTAATATTCTCATACAATAGAAAGGTTCCTACAATGGAAAACAAACAGATAGAGACTTCCAGGAATTTCACAACGCTGCTGTAACACAGGGCATGTGGGAGACCCATGGATTTTGCTGCCTAGATTGACTGGGAAGGAACTGATGGCGTTTAGGTTGCTTCAGGGCTAGAGAAACAGGCTCGCCTCGCTGAGGCTGGGGATGACAGAGAAGAGACAGCTGGTGCCGAGATGTCCAAATAGGAAGCCTCTTCTGTGTCGCTCTGTGAGTCAGCCTGGAGGACGGGTTTCTTGCTAGGAGCAGAATGTTCTGAACCTCAGCTGAGAAGCTTCTTTTTGGCGAATGTCAGCCAGGCTGCTGGGGGAGCGGGGGGAAAACATGGCCGAGCCCTCAGTGCTGGGGGATGATAGCTGGAAGTGGGGTGTGACCTGTTCCAATAGGTTCTGCAGATGTAAATGCCAGCCAGCCTGACTTTTCACAGCAAAGTCCTATTCCCCTGGCACCATGGACGCTGACAGAAAGGCACGGGTTAGCTACCATGCCCAAGCAACAGGCAGAAGGCACCTGGCAGGGAGCCTGGCTTGTGCCCCCACTGGGGCAGGAGCCATCTAACATCTGCTGTGCCAGGCTGCTGCCAACAGGTTGGCATTGGGGAGTCCACCACACACCCAGGAGGCCACGCACAGGCCCAGAAGAAGGGCCAGAAAGATGCTGAGTCAGGCAGGGGATTGGGCATACTCACACTCGCCCACTGCCATGTGTAGCTGTGGCAGAGTCTGTCCATACTAGGATTGTGGGTCCCCAGAGGAGAGACAGGAACCAGACACGAATGTGGATATGGGTTTCCTGAAGGCACCAGAGACCCCAGATCATAAGGGCACTTCAGTGAGCTCTCACCCCTCAGAGGAGGCATCTGAACTCAGAGCAGCGAAAAGCAGAGAAGGTGACTCCTTTGCACCCTGTAAAAGGCTTTTCCCAGCCGTTGAAAGAGAGGAGAACTTCTTGGAAAGCTGTGAACACTGCTGCGCACCCAGCACGTGCTGGATAGATGCACCCATCACAGCCATCTGGTCCCAGAGTGAATATCAAGTCTCACCTGCTGTATGAGATATACATGCCACAGGACCGTGCGTCCCAGCTTTCCAAACACATCCTCCCCAATACTCTTGAACTGGATAGTCCCTGTTTGCCATTTCCCCTGTGGAGGGTAAGAACTAGAGTCTAGCAGTGCCCCAATGCCAGTGGTTCTCAACCTTTTTAGCCTGGAGCTGCCCCTTGTTACGCTCAAGATGCCCCTCAGAAAATGCCAGCTCTGAGTTTTCACTCCTGTTTAGAGGTCAAAAAAACAACACACTGCTGTGTTGGCTTTGACTCCTCAGATCTCATGAAGAACCTCTGGCATTTGAAAACTTGTCAAACCCAATCCCAACAATGCAGTTGGTCCAATAAGATCACCCAAAGAAATCTTTGCCTCTTGTATTTCCTAGACCTCATTAGACTCAAGACACTCTTTGGATAATGGCAGCTCTTCCTTGTTACATGTATTTTTTGACTATGGAAAAAATAATAGAGCTATTCTTCATTTGCAAAGAACTCTGAAGGCCACAGCAGGGCAGAAGGTTGGTGACACCATGTGCTCCTATTTGAAATCTCTGGGTTTATCTTGTGAATTGGGCTTGCCCACATAACAGTGCTAACATCATGTGGCCCCCCTAAAAAGATCTCAAGGCACCCCAGGGTGCTACAGCATTCCAGTTGAGAATCACTGTCCTACAACTTCTGCACTCTGAATCATGATCAGTGAGGACTTCTGGCTTGGGAATCAAGTGAAGCCAAGAGCTTTAAGGTGACTTGAATGCAACCAGTCACACCCAGCAATAATATTCCTCAAATCAGCCATGCACAGAGGTAAGGGAAGACCTGGGATGTAATGGAAACCACTGGCATGAAGACATTTGATGAGACTCTTCAATGGTGCAGGATCTTCTCTGAGCATTGGGCTGATCCAGCCAGGCACTTCCTGGGACCAGGATGGATCCATCCATAGGAACCAGCATTTTGCAAGCCAAGTTGCAGATCAAAGGAAGGGGTTATGAAGGCTGGAGTCACCCTCCTGGACTGGAAACAGCGGATGGAAGTGCTAGGACATCCAGAGTCCAATATGGCCCATTTTTTCTTCAGGGTCAGAAAGTGACTGACCTTGAAACCCTGCCCTGGATCTCTGACAGTATCTCTGCTGCACTCAGCTGTGCCAAGAAGGGGTTCAGCCCTGCAATGAGTGGCATAAGGTGCTTGGCACTGGGGTCAGAGCTGAGGCACTGGTAGCAAGTACATTGCAGTTTGCGGATCTAAAGGATCCCACCAATCATCAAATCCTAAATAAGTGGGGCTGGAAGGGACTTCCAGAGGTCACATGTAGTCCAACCCCCTTCCTGAGGCAGGATCAGCTATATCCAAACCATCCCAGACAAGTCCATTGTTCTATTAGCAAAATTACACAATTAACCCTGTCACAGTGCAAGACATTGCATCTGAACCTGTCACAGGGAAAGCAAGGGGAACACAGCGGCTAATGTCCTGCCGCTGCAAAGGTTGTTAATGAATGCTGGAGAGATCCTAGGCAGAGGCCATGTCCCTGCTACAGAAGGGAATTCCTCCCCCCACCCACCCAGAGTCCATACCAATCGGAGTAGGAGGGAAAATTCCTTCCTGACTCCAAATCTGGCATCAGTCTGAGCCAGAGTGCAGTGGCAGGACCCTCCAGCCAGGACCCTCCAAGGTTGAGTCCCAGCAGGAACACTGGCACAGTCCAGTCCCCATCCCCAGCCCTGGCTGCAGCCAATACCTAATGCCTCTGAGGAAGGCAAAACCCTTCCCCAGCCCCAGTCCCCCACACAGCTGCAAAGGAGATGAAAAAAAATCCTTCCCAGCCCCACATGGTAACCAGCAAAACCCAGGAGCCTGCCTTGGTGGTCAATCTCAGGGCCTGATCAGGCCAATGGCTTTTCTGCCCTTTGCCCCGAGATGATTTGGACAGACAGGACAATCCCTACATATAAGAATAAACAAATACTGATCTGACTTCAGTTCCAGAAACACACCCAAGTCCATAGCAGAACACTGTCACCTTCCTGGACATCCCACCCCTGACCTCCATGTAGCTGTTCTCAAACAACAAAGCTTTAAAAACCAACTGGACCATGGTAGCAACGTGGATGGAAGACAAACCTCTGTCTTCCTGTATGTTTCAGGGACTGGATAGATCTTAACATGTTCAACCTGATCATTGATGAGCTGCATTCGTGAATAAAGTTTAAAGACAACTGGAACATGAAGTTACAGGACAAGAAATCATCCGTAGACAGGACTGTGTTAAGCCTAGTCTAAATGGAAACCACCACAGATCCTTATCCCAGTACTGGGATTAGCTTTTGTGACCTCTTTTGTCTGATTTATCATTTCTTTGCCTCTCTCAGCCCTGGCCCCCACTCCTTCCTCTTCACTGCCTTGAGGATTCAAAGAGAGGCAAGTGGTTGTGTTATTTGGTATTTGAATCACTCTATTTGATAGCCTGAGCCTGTCCTTTCACAGCCTCTGGTAAAGCAAACTCAGGTCCACAAAAGCTGATACAACTCTGATTTAGTTGGCCCACAGGTGCATCTCTATCTTGCTTTCTTCCAGGATGACACCCAGCGTCTTTCAGCTCCAGGTCAGAGAAAGCGGGCAGCCAACTGGGGAGCCTAGAGCATAACCCCAGCTGGCAGGGAAACCAACAGACTGGATGTTTGTAGAGCTCTGGGTTAGAGGAAGCCTGCATCCACCTCCCTCACCCCCGGAGCAGAATGACAACCCACGCAGACACCCATCTCTGAGACAACCCAGGCCCCATCACACAAGGGACAGGACTGAGGCCCAGTGGCTGGTTCCCTGGCATCGGTGCCAGAGTAACTAAAACCTACCCTGTCGAGACAGACAAAAAAAACAAAAAAACCCCCAGCATGCTTGTCTGTGCCACGCGCTCACTAATTACACTAACTATATACACACACTATAAATATGCCGTGCAGTGCTGCATAAGCAGACACAGCAGGGGGGCTGTCTTGCTGCCACTGGTAGGAGGAAGGGAGTAATGAGGGCTGGGGGACCTGTCTCCCCTGTAGCCCTGGGCTACCAGGAGCCCAGGCAATGCTAGCAAAAAGAATCCAATCCCCTAGGCACAGGGCACTTGAGTTAAGAGCATAAGCAGTGGTCTCAAGGATCCATCTTGCCTGGGGTCCTGTCTCCGACAGCAGCAGGAGTGGATGCTATAGAGAGAGAACATCGAACTGGGCATCTCTAGAGCAATCCATCCCCAATTCAACACCCTCCCTAACATCTACCATGTTCTGCATGCAAGAGGCCAGAGGAAACACCTCCAACCATTCTTTTCAATAGCTAGCAATAGGATTGTCCTCATTGAATCCATCTAGTTCCTTGTTGAATCCGGCTCTGCTCACTGCCTCTACCCCCTCCTGTTGTGATGAATACCACACATTAATGATAAGATGAATAATAAAGCCCTTTCTCTTGTTAGCTTTTTTAGTCCATCTATGCTCTTTTCAGTGGGTGCCCCCTAGTTCTAGTATCCTGGGATTTGGTGAGCAACAGTCCCTGGCCCTGATCACTTGGTCCACACCCTTCATGATTTTATAGACCCCAATCCCATTTTCCCTCGCCTTCTCCTCCCCGAACAAAAGAGTCCTGGGCTTTTTAGTCTCTCCTGGTCTGGCCACCGCTCCGTGCCCCTCATCATCCTGGTTGTCCTTCTCTGGACCTTTTCTAATTCTAACTCTTTGAGATGTAAACACCAGAACCACATACAGGATTCAAGATGTGAGAGCCCTGTGGATTTGTATAGCACCATGATGATGTCCTCCATTGCATTTTCAATCCCCTTCCTAACAATGCCCTTCTTTTATTGGCTTTTTTGGTGGCTGTTGCACATGCAACTAATATTTTCAGAGAACTCTCTACCGTGACTCCAAGGTATTTTAATATGCTGTGGTGGCTTGTACTGCTCAGAGCGAAGGAAAAAGGTCTTGCATTTGAAAGCTTGTCTAACTCCATCCCCACTATGCAGTTGGTCCAATAAGATATCTCATTCTAAGAAATCCTTGTCTCTTGCATTTCACAAATTCAGTCATAGAATCCTAGAGAAGTGGGGCTGGAAGGAATCTCTAGAGGTCCCATCTAGTCCAACCCCTTGTCTGAGGCAGCATCAGCCCTATCCAAGCCATCCTATACAAATCCATAATCTAACTCTTCATAAAACTACCATCAACCCTGAAACAATACAAAACATACCACCCTAACCTGCCATAGGGAAAGCACGGGGACCACAGCAGCCAATATCCTGCTTCTACAATACATGCTCTTAAATAAAACATGCCTCTTAAAACATTTATAAAAAGGCCTGAGAAAGAGACCTTCCAGCCTGGGGAGGCAGCATGGTCCATGGGACCCAGCCCAGCCCAGAGAGGCAGAGAACCTGGAATCCAGTCCTGTAGAGAAAGCTGAAGACTATACTGTAATATGCATGTGAAGGACCGATACTCACAGTATATGCTGCACACACACTGAGCGTCTATGCCAGTGGCTCTCAACTTCTTTAGGCTCAAGGCTCCCTTTGTGAGGCTCATAGCACCCCTCAGAAAATGCCAGCTCTTAGTTTACACTTGTCTTTTAATGATGGAATAGAAGTACAGCCATTTTGCTATTGCAAGAAATTCCGAAAGGCCATAACAGGGCAGCTTTTTAACACTCTGGATTCCTATTTGAAACTGTTGGGTTTATCAGGTGAATCAGATTTCCACACCTAACCTTGTTAATGTTGTGTGGCTGAAAGGGTCCCAAGCACCCGAGAGGTGCCATTTCACCCCCAGTGAGAATCACCAGTCTATGCATATGCCCTTAGTTTTCTCTGAAAAGCAAGCCCTTCACCTCCATCCTCCAGAGCTGGGGATGGGGATGAG
Source organism: Alligator mississippiensis (assembly GCF_030867095.1). Taxonomy (NCBI): domain Eukaryota; kingdom Metazoa; phylum Chordata; order Crocodylia; family Alligatoridae; genus Alligator; species Alligator mississippiensis. The sequence continues at coordinate 23,025,236 of NC_081831.1, forward strand.
ATGCCAGAGAATTATGAAGCACTGACTGCCACACGGAGCTCAAAACTGCTCCCTGGGATCTCAACAGAGAGAAACCACAAGCCCAAAGCAAAATGTGAAGAGAGTCAGGAAGCTTTGCTGGTCACTGCAGCTGGTGCATCAATTTAAAACACAGGTGCAGCAATCCAGAGTGTACTGCTGTCACTCACTACCAGGCATAATGGACTAGTTTGATAGAAGACCTAACCTATTTTCTCTCCTCTCTTTCATTCCCACTTGCCCTGACGTCACTGGACCCCTTTGTTCAAGATAATGCTTTTGTCCCATGCTGGCAGATCTGAAACCACCTAAATATAGTCCTCGAGGCACTGTCTTAAGAAGCAGTTTAAAGTGCCTGCCTCACAGGCTCCAGAATAAAGAAAACAAAGTAGAGCAATTTGCAATTTGCCCAGGCCCCTTTCCTAGGAAGGAACTTTATTCAGGCTGAAATGGGGATTGTAAAGGAAAAGAAACAATGTGCAGTGAAATTTCTTTGTGCATATGGGACTTCAATTCCCACTGGAAGCAGGGAATGATGGCTGGGTGTTGGCTAAAGCTCAGGCTGGGGATAGCAACTGGGCTTTGCCAATGCTCGTGCTGGGAACTAAATCCTGGAGGGTCCTGACTAGATGGTCTTGTCCTTCTGCTCAGAGTCAACCTGACACTGCATTTGGGGTCAGGAAGGAATTCCAACTCCCCCCCGCAAAAAAAATCATATTGGAATGGACTTACTGGAGGGATTGCCTTCCTCTGTAGCAGAAGGGCATGGTCTCTACCTGGGGTCTCTTGAGCACATATTAACACCCTTTGCAGCAACAGGACATTGACCAACGTGGTCCCCTGGTCTTCCCTGTGACAGGTGGCAAATTGGCTAGAGGGTCAAACCCAGAGAGTGGTGGTGGAGGGGTTGGTATCAACCTGGAAGCATGTGGGCAGTGGGGTCCCGCAGGGCTGGGTCCTTGGACCAATACTCTTCAATGTCTTCATCAGTGACTTGGACGAGGGAGTGAAGTGTACTCTGTCCAAGTTTGCGGATGACACAAAACTGTGGGGAGAAGTGGACACGCCGGAGGGCAGGGAACAACTACAGGCAGACCTGGACAGGTTGGACATATGGGCAGAAAACAACAGAAAGCAATTCAACAAGGAAAAATGCAAAGTGCTGCACCTGGGGAGGAAAAAGGCCAGCACACCTACTGCCTAGGAAATTACCTGCTTGGTGGCATGGAAGCAGAAAGGGATCTTGGAGTCCTAGTGGACTCCAAGATGAACATGAGTCATCAGTGTGATGAAGTCATCAGAAAAGCTAACTGCACTTTATCATGCATCAGCAAGTGCATGACAAACAGAGCCAAGGAGGTGATACTTCCCCTCTATCGGGCGCTGGTCAGACCGCATTTGGAATACTGCGTGCAGTTTTGGGCGCCACACTTCAAGAGGGATGTGGATAACCTGGAGAGGGTCCAGAGAAGGGCCACTCATATAGCTAAGGGCTTGCAGGCCAAGCCCTACAAGGAGAGACTAGGGCACCTGAACCTCTTCAGCCTCCGCAAGAGAAGGCTGAGAGGCGACCTTGTGGCTGCCTATAAATTCATCATGGGTGAGCAGAAGGGAATTGGTGAGGCTCTACTCACCAAGGCACCCCTGGGGGTCACAAGAAATAATGGCCATAAGCTAGCAGAGAGCAGATTTAGACTAGACATTAGGAAGAACTTCTTCACAGTTAGAGTGGCCAAAATCTGGAATGGGCTCCCAAGGGAGGTGGTGCTCTCCCCTGCCCTGGTGGTCTTCAAGAGGAGGTTAGATGGGCATCTGGCTGGGGTCACCTGAACCCAACACTCATTCCTGCCTATGCAGGGGGTCAGACTCAACATCTATTGAGGTCCCTTCTGACCCTAACATCTATGAATCCATGAATCTAGGTTCGGATGTGATGCCTGGTGTCGTGTCAGGGCTGATAGTGTAGTTTTGCCAAGGGGTTTGACAATGGATTAGTACAGACAAAATGCTTTGGACAGGAATGATCCTGCCCTATCCAAACCATCCAGCCTGACTTCTCTATGATTTAGGGATTCTTTTCTATGGGCTAGCCCACACTAGGCCAGGACTGCCATGCTGTTTAAAATAAGCCATCAGAATTGGACCGTTTTGAGAATGGGTGAGACAAGGACATATCTGGTCTGGTTCAGACGACCTCTGGAGATCCCTTCCAGCCCAATTCCTCTGAGTCTAAGTGAGTGATGGCAAAAAGAGGAACTCAGCAGCAGCCTGTCTCCAGCTAGAAGCTTGGAAGTGGAAGGGACAAGGTTTTACCAAAACCCGGGAGCTGGCTTCTTTCCAGAGTGGCAGGCAGCAGTTCCTGCCAGCACAGACCTGGTTCCCCAAGCTCATAGGACAGCTTCCCTTCTCCCCAGCATGTGACCAGAGCATGCCTATGAGATGGTATTGTGCCCCCACACCTCCAAGGAGCCATCAGGGCCATGGCCAGCTGGCATTGCCTGGAGTACTCTGAGCTGTCCTGGGATTAGCACAGTAGACCAGACCCCAGGATCAAGGATATCCAGCTAGTTCCTCAGGGTAGCAGAGAATCAGGGCCACTATGTGAGACAGAATGGAGGACATACAGACAGTAATGCCTCTAAGGCAGTATTTCTCAACCCGTGGGTCACAAGAATATATGAAAGGGTTGTGAACAAACTTTTAAAATGGATTCTCATTTAAAGGAGAAAACATGGGAAACTATGGGTTTTCCCTTGCAGGCTGACAGAGTGGGCCCTATACTGCTAACAGCTGGAAGAGATTCTCCTTGGCTCCAACATGGGGGCCCTATGATTTTCAAGCAGTCGGATTCAAGTTCTAGCTCCAGGAACTCTAAGAACTTCCAAGCTACCATGCTGCATTGTAAAGCGGCAGCCAAGGACCTAAGCTGGCTACAGATTATAGGAAAGTCAGGCTGGAAAGGACCTCATGAGGTGGCATCTAACCCAGCTCCCTGCTCAAGGCAGGATCAGCCCTAACTAAACCAGTCCAGCCACATGTCTGTCCAATCTGCTCTTGAATGTTGCTGGGGATGGAGACTCCGCCATGTCTCCCGGCAGTTTGTTCCAGTGCTCAGCTCCCACATAGTCAGAAAATTCTTCCTTATCTCCAGCCTGTTTCCCCTGCTGCAGCTCGAGGCCACTGCTCCTAGTCCTGTCTCCTGTGGCCACAGAGAAAAAGTCCATCTCCATACTCTCAGTCATCACCTTTCAGGGATTGGAAAGCTAGGATCAAATGCCCCCTCAGTCTTTTCTTCTCCAGACTCAATTACCCTAGCTCTGTCAGCCTGTCATCATCAGTCCTGCCTCCCAGGCCCTTAATCATTCTTGCCACCCTGCACTGGACTCTTTCCAATCTGCCCACCTCCTTCTTGAAGAGCGGGGCTCAAAACCAGACCAAGGACTCCAGGGAGGCCTCATCAGTGCTGAATAAAGTAGGGAAATTACTACCCTTGATTTGCAAGAGACACTCCAGTTCATACAACCCAGGAGGCTGTTGGCTTTGTTTGCAACAAGAGCACCCCGTTGGCTCCTATTCAGCTTATGGTCCACTGTCAGCCCAGGTCCTCCTCTACAGTGCTGCAGTCTGGCCAGTCATCCCCCAGTTTGTATTGATGTGTGCAGTTATTCCATCCTGTGTCCTGGACTTCGTACTTATCCTTGTTCAATCTCACCTGGTTGATTGTGGACCATTTCTCCAGTCTGTCCAGGTCACTCTGGATCCTAGCCCTGCCTTCTGGAGCATGCGTAGTTCCATCCAGTGTCATCCTCAAAGATGCAGGAGATGACCTTCAAGTATTAACCCCAAATTCTGATCACTCCCACTTTCCCCTCTTTTGGCTGCTACTTTGTTGGCTTGCCCATCTATACAAGGCAAGGAGATTTGCTGTTTGACTCCTGTTTCTAACCCATTCCCCATTCTCACATGCAGCAGCCCAGGTGTGAAGGCTGTAGATGTCTGGTTTCCTTTGGCAGATGGTCCATTGTTTCCTTGCTGTGATCATTCCTGGAGATGTCCTCATTCCTCCCAGCTTGGAAAGGCTTCATTTGAGGTCATGGAAAAGGAGAGCCTCCTGGACCAAAGAAGACCTGACAGGTTCCCTCCACACTAAATCTACTGTGCTCTGTCCCCAATTGGAGACTTTAAAATACTAGCATGTGCAGAACACTCTAACCTACAAACCTGTGTGCACTAGGATATTGGCCAACTTCTGGATGCTGAGACAAAAGCCATCAGATGCCCCATTCTCCGAGCATGGCGTGCCTGCTTCCCTCTCACCGCTGAGCCATTCTAAACAAGTCAATGGAACTACTCATGCGGGTAAAGTTAAATCCATGCCTGCCTGGGGCTTAATTATTCATCTCTGCAGCATCTAGGGCTGAGTACAACCAGCCTGACTGGGGAGCTAGTCTGATTCGACATGGTAATTCTTAGGTATTCATACAGCTTCCGCTTCTGAAGCATCTGGATGTCTAACAACCTTCCAGGCTTTTATTCTCACATCTGTCTGTGATAAGGGTATTCTGTTATCCCCATTCTAGATATGGGGGATAGAGTAGCAGAGAGAGCAGAGGGTTCGGGCAAGGCCAGGACTCATAGCCTAGTCTTCTAAAGCCCAGTAACTCTAAACCTCAAGACCAGTCTTAGCTCCCTTTTCTGGTGATGTGTTAACCTGGATGCCAAAACATTACATAGGAACATAAAAACTGCCATTTACTGGGTTACACCCTAAGTCCATGGTGCCCAGTCTCCTGTGTCACACAGCAGCAGAGAGCAGATGCTAGAAGGGAGAGTGAACTGGGCACCACCAGGGTTTCTCCTCTCCCATTTGCAGCCTCCAGCATTTAAGTTCTAGGAGGTTGTGATTCAGAGGCTGTTCCCCTCACTCCCCTGTTCATTAGCCACTGATGCCCCTTTCCTCCAAGAATGTGTCCAATCTCTTTGGGAATCTGGCTAGACACAGATTCCACCATATCTGGTGGTGACAAGTTCTACACTTTAATGACTCATTGAGTTAGAGAGAACTGCCTTGTGTTGGTTTTAAACTGACTGCCTACTAGCTTCATGCTGTGACCCCTCGTTCTTGTCTGGTGAGAGCTAGTCAGTAATAAACCCCTACTGACTTTCTCTTCACCATTTAGTATTTTGGAAACCTTTCTCATGTCCCCCCATCAAGCATCTCGTTTCTAAACTAAACAAGCCTGGCCTCATTAGTCTCTCCTCATATGGAAGCCCCTCCTTAGCACTCATCATCCTTGTTGCCTTTCTCTGGACCTTCTGTAGTTCTTCTCTATCCTTTTGGAAGTGTGGGGACCAGAACTGGGCCCGATATTTGAGGGGTGGATGCACCAGGGCTTTATAAAGGGTCATGATAATCATCAGATCGAGCTCAGTCTAAGGCTGTCTGGTTTACTCTGTTAACCTTTTCTGCACAGCGCCATCTCAGAAGAGGCTTAAAAACCAAGGAAGCATCTTCTAGAAAATCATAATCCTTATTCTAATTGAATTGCCTGTTTGTTTACTCTTGCCCCATTCACAAAGCTAACCCGCCTTAATTAGACAGACCATTTTTACTACATACATACAATAATCTGAGGCCTTTGATCTTGCACATATGTCTCGCTCTTTACTATATGGGCTCAACAATGGGAACACACTGTAAATCGCACCCGCTAATCCAATCAGGCTGTAATTAAATCTTCCCATCACATCGTGCAGGAAAGATAAAAGATTCAGTGATGGAAGAAGCACAAACAAATAGTCTTGCTACTCGCTCTCTCTTTCTCCCTCTCAAAGCCAACCATGAATAAAGAGCTGCACGGATGGGTAATTGTTTTTATAGCGCGCTGGTAATAAATTGATGCAAGGTTTGGAGCCAGTGAGAAGCCAAACTGTAGAACTGCAAGGGGGGGGGGGCTGTTCTATAATAAATCGGCAGTGAGACCAGCTCTCTACCCTGTTGGATGCTTTGCAAATCCGCACAAGCAACCACCTCTAGCCTGAGGTGCTCATGATCTCATCTAAGATAAGGAAAAGAGGAAGGGTTTGTTTTTTTTTTGGTTCCCATTTCACAGCTGGTCAAACTGAGGCAGAGAAAGAAGACAGCCTATGGAGTACTTTGTAACCACACAAAGACTTAAACCCACAGCTGCTGGCTGCCAGGCTCATGTGTTAGATGTAACAGTCCAACTTTGCTGAGCTTGATGATTCAGGTCCCTTGTCTCCAAGGTTTGCAGGCAGCATGGGATCGCTTACCACAGTCCATCCAACCCTGTCATGTGGAGTTGGTGCATACTATGAAACAACTGCTGCTTTCCTCCCCAGAGGGGACTGCATTTTGGTTGCAGTAGGGCAGGAGCTGAGAGAGAGGGAGAAATCTGTCAGGTGCCATCTCAGTGGAGGTAGGTTCCAGTCCTACACCACAGGAATAAAGAAGGCCGGGAGGAGGAAGCAAGGCCTCAGTGGTGCCAAGAGTGATGTCAGCAAAGCTCGTCCAATTGTATTAGTGTCAGGGGGCCCGTGCCAACAGCCACTCTGCAAGGCTAAGAGTGTCAACAGCCAGCATGCCAATATGCAGTAGTGAGACTGGCCATCCTGACAAGGCAGCTGCAAAAAGCACCATGGTGAAAGACAGAGTGCTGCTGTTCCTGCTCACTACGGACATGCATGTGTGTGTACACATGTATGTGTGGGCATGCACACATCTACACATGTGCACAAGTGCATGCATGGGTGCAGGTACGTATGCACATGAGTGCATGCATGTGTGGGTACATGCGAGTATGTGCATGTGCATGCATATGTCCAGGCATGCATGTGTCCATATGTGCATTCAAGTGTTCATGCCTGTGTGTACATGTGCATGTGTGCACATGTGAATGTCCTGACCTCTCCCCTCCTGGTACACAGCCTTTTGACTGCATGCCATGGGGCTGGCCAGGGGAGTGGGAGGGTGGCCCAGTACTGGCACCACAGGTCAGCACTGCCATCTGAGTACGAGGCCCAGCTTGGCCGCAGCTCAGAAGCGCAGTGGCAACAGAGGGGCCGAGCTGGCACCACGGCTGTCTGCAGTGCTTGTACTCCCAGCCGGTCCCTTGAAGCGCAGCAAGGTCCGGAAGCGCCTGTACGTGCCAAATGCAGAGCCTGCCTAGGGCTGTACAAGCAAATGGGGAGGGGGTGGGGATGGGAGCGTGGCCACGACACACAGGACTGCAGCCCCGGCTTCCAGCCACACAGCCTCCCAGGGCTGGGAAGGGAGACGCACACTGCCAGTTGGTGGCCAGTGTGAAACCAAGATCCAGGGCCTCATGGGCAAGCGCAGCACTAGGAGAGAGACATGGGGGCCACTGCCATATCTGCTCTGAGGCTAAGCAAAGGCTTTGGGGCCCTGAGGCTGCTGTGCCCTCTTTCCCCACCATTGGAAAGCTACAGCTGAAGGGAGCCAGAGAAGGCCATGTCTCAGCCATTCCAGGATATCAGAGCTCAGTCAGGCATCCCACAACATCCCCCAGGAAGCAGCCCCTTCCCAGGCAGCTGCTGGCTTTGTGGTGGGCTGCAGGAGAGAAGCCCCCTCTGGAGTAAGTGCTGACCTGACTGTAGGTCAGTTGAGCTTCCCAAGGCCTGTGGCAGCTATGGACTATGAACGCAGAGGGAAGCCAGAGACAGACCTCATAAGACCTGCCATTTCCTGGGTCAGACCCTAGATCCATCTTAGTCTCCAGTGCCAAAGAATGGATGTTGAAAGGAAGAGTGAACTGGGTCTGACCAGGGTTTCTCCCCCTACTCATCTCCCACTTGCAACCTACAGCATTTCAGGTCCAGAATGCTCTCATTTAGAGGCTGTGCCCCTTACTCCTGTACTCAAGAGCTACCAATCCCCTTTCCTCTAAGGATGGGTCCAATCCCTTTGTGAATCAGGTTATACTCTGAGCTTCCACCACATCTGGTGGCAGTGAGTTCCATGCTTTAATGATGAGCTGGGTAGAAAGGAACTGCCTGATGCTTGTTTTCAACTAACTCAACTGGAGGAAGCGTGCCAGCACAGAACAGACCAGAGGGAGCTGAAGATGCTCTCACACCCTGCTTCTCCCCTACTTGTGTGTTCCTTCCCCTCTCTAGCCCTGATCTGCAGAGGGGCTGAGCACTAGCAGCTCCTGCAGGTGCTGGGGGTGCTTGCTGATGCTCAGTGCCTCTGAGAACAAGGCCATTCTCTGTTAGGCTCAGGTCTCTCAATGCCAGGCTCAGAGTGATCCCAAATCCAAGGTCCTGAAAGGTAGCCTCCACCCCCTGGCCACATAACCACCGGCTGCAGACAGAGCCAATCACCTGCAGATGTTCATGCCAGAGAAACTCCTGAAGCCAGTCACTGCAGGGAGATGGTGGTGTAAGCATAAGCCCACGGCCACCCACACTGATGTGCAATCAAGGGGCATTTAGCAACGTCACTGGAATCTGATGTACATGGATCCCAGAGAACTGAGGGTCCAGTTCATGCCCCCATACCCAAACTGTAGCCCCTCCATCCGCCCAACTGAAGGAAAATCTCTCCATCAGCCATGCAGGGCCCAAGACATGCAGAAGATCTATCCTGAGCCCAAGCTGGGAAATGCTTCCTCTGCCTACAGGAATCTCATCATGCTTCACCAAGCTGAGGAAAAACACAGAGCAAGGGAAAGGCTTTGCTCAAGGCAACAGAAGGGGCCGCAGGAGGGCTGGGCACAGAGACCTGCTGGCCCCAGGCTCAAAAACCCTGCCTGATACAGCTCTGCAATCTGTTGGAATTGAAAGACCTGCTTGGTTTGCTCTTGCCTGGGCCACAGCCCTGGCTTGTGGGAGGGGTGCCAGGCCAAAGAAGAGAAGTGGAACCCCGAAGGCATGGAGGGTGGGATGAAAGTGAAATGACCTCCAGGGAAAGGCCTGTCTCAGTCTGGTACCCAGATGCTCCTGAAAAAGAACAAGTGATGAAGAGAGCCACAAGAGAGATCTAACAGGTCTCATTCATGATTAACTCCTAGCCCCTCCTCCCTGTGGATATCCAACCCTCATGGTAGGAAAAGCCCTCAGGAGGCAGATTTGATAAAGCCTGGGCTGCAGGTCTACTACCTCTCACCAGAGCCTCAGGAAGTCTTTAGAGAACCTGCTTCTAGCTACCGGGCTTCCTCCCCATGACCTGCCCCACTTGCCTCTCCTTCTCTGTTCCCATGAGATCCACTCCCTCCCACATTCTCAGCAAGTCACTTCCTGTCCCATTTTGCATTGCTTCCTTTCCCAACTCAGGCAAATGCTCTGGGCAGCTCACCCTGGAGACTGGTTAGATCCTTGCCTCATTCTATTGCTGAGTATAGAAGTATCCAGCTCAGGCAGCTCTTGCCCAGACCCCCAAGGTCCAATGCTTTGGGAGCCCAATCTCCCATTAATCAGGAGCCTGTCTCTGACCCCCCCATTCCTTGCAAGAGCTCAGAAAAGAACCCAGGAGTCCCAATTCCCACCCCCCAGGTCTATCCTTAAGTGCTCACTCCCCTGCAGGGTACAAAACCCAGGCACTGGCTAAGCCCTGACCTCTCTATTAGGGTGATGGGTAATCTCTCAAGGTAGATGCCCCAGATACTATAAGGCTGCAACTCCCCTTTGCATGGGGAATGAGCATGGACTAGTTTCCCCACCCTATCCAGGTGCTGCTGCAGCAGTACAAGGCAACCAATACCAAAGGGCAGCTGCACAGAGTCCCAGGGCCTTTCTCTCTGGCCTCGCTGTTGAAAGGGTGACTGCAGACCATGATCTATGGAGGCTGTTGTATTTCTTCAATTCCAGTGTTTCAGCTGGTGCATGGTGGGGGAGATCTGGAGAAGGGGAAGGGGGAAGCTGGCCCATCGGTCGTTGTCATAGTCATTTTCCTCTTGGGCAGCTAATGGCTATGGGCTTTGTGCCTTCAGCGCTCCCCGCTGTCTCCTGCTCCTCAGAGCGTGAAGGGGTTAATGGATTTCCCAGCAGGTCGCTCTGCTGCTGAGGAGGAATGAAGCACTTAGACTCCTGGGCTCAGCACTTTCAAATTTCAGGCCACTGGGAAGCAGCAAATTGGGGGGGAAGGGAAAGGAAGGCAGAGCTGGCTGCAAGCCCTTGGCGAGAGGAGATGAAGCAGCCACAGAGGCAGAGGAAGAGCTCACAAGGAGGCAGTATGGTCCCTCAGGCCCTGGAATAGAGCCTGAGAAATACCCACCAGCCCCCAGTCACCTGCTGCAGAAGGCTGGGGGGTTACTCCTCTCACTCCCCCACCACCCAGATATTCAGCCCAGTTTCCGTCCTGCACTAGGTCAAGAGAATAACCCCACACCTGATCCTGCCTTGAGCCAGGGGCTGGACCCTATCCCCTAGTGAGGGCCCTTCCAGCCTGATTTCCCTATGATCCTATCTGTGACCCCTAGAGGCAACCAGGCCAAGAGCTTGAGCAGCTCTCAAGTTCTTCTGCCCCAGTATTTGTACAGCACCTTGCACACAATATTTGGCCCTCTGACTTGGGTGGACTTGCCTAACTAGGGAATGCTGCTGGAGGCAGCTGGCATGGACTGACCTAGGGGCCTCTTTAGAAAGATAGGACACGTGTCAGGGGCTTTTAAGCCTTCTTCAGAGGCATTGGGTATTGGCTACAGCCCAGACTGGGGATGGCGATTGGGCTGTGCCAATGCTTCTGTTGAGACTCAACCCTGGAGGGTCCTAGCTAAAGGGTCTTGCTGATCTGCTCAGGGTCAGACTGATGCCAGAGTTGAGATCAGGAAAGAATTTTATGCTCTGATAGATTTGTACAGACTGTGGGGGGTTTGCTTCCTTCTGTAGCAGGGGCAAGGCCTCTACCTGATATCTCTTGAACATATATTAACAACTATTTACAGCTGTAAGACATTGACCTACACAGTCCCTCTGCTTTCAGTGGCAGGTTCAAGGGTGACATCTGGTGCTGTGTCAGAGCTGAGGTAGTTTTACAAAGAGTTTAGATGATGGGTATGTGTATGGGATGATTTGAACAGGGCTGATCCTGCCTCAGATTGGGGGTTGGACTCTACGTGAACCCTGGAGGTTCCTTCCAGACTCCCGTCTCTAGGATTTCCATGACCTCCATCACCCGCCATGGAAGCCAGCACATGGTGTCCCATCTACAGGCATCTTCAGGTGATAAAAGGCAAAGAGTGGCAAGGGTGAGGGCTGGGGCCACAGCTCCCATTACATTCTGGTCACATAGACAGGATGACAAGGGGGGGGAAGGACACAAGTGGAGGGATGGACCAGAAAGGCACATCAGGGAAAAGCAAGGTAGGAGGTCTATTTACCAGCCCCAGTGGCAGTATTAAATGTCTCTCATTGAACGACCAATATTTTGCTATAATTAAGGGGGGGGGGGGAGAAACGACACAGGACACAACAGGAAAAAAAAAACACCTCTCAGCAGCCAGGGCAAAGTTTCGTTTTTTCAGGGCAAGCTGCAAGCCTGGCAGGTCCCACTGGAACAGGGATGGTACCATAGGAGCTGAAGCAGCACAGATCATCCTCCAAACTCATATCTGGCCCTCGGAGGCTCCCACATGCAGCCAGGCCAAAGCCTTGACCCCTTAGTGGGCAAGGAAAGTCCAGGGGCAGTTTTGTCATAGGACTACAGCAGCATGGCTCCATCCCACATGCTACCTGCCCCTGAGAGGGGAGTGGGTCAAGAGCTGAGCACAGGATGGGGAGGTGAAGCCCCACCAGTGAATCCTGCCGCTACCGCTGTGGGGCTAAACACAAGCATTTGGCACAGAGGAGGATAGAGACTGAGGCTCTGGATGGTGTAACACCTTCACACACACACCCCCTCCCAGCCCCACTCCCCAAACCATTTGAGCACTCAGTTTCTGCCTTTTAATAGAATCCAAGAGAAGTGGGTCTGGAAGGGATCTGAAGAGGTCACGTCAAATCAAACCACCTGCCTGAGGCAGGATCAGTTCTGTCCAAACCAGCCCAGACACATCTCTATCATCTAAACTTCTCATAAAATGAGGATCAGCCCTGAAACAACACTAGACATCACCCTGAACCTGCCACAGGAAAAGCAGGGAGACAACAGTTCCCAACGTCCTGCTGTTGTTAAAAGGTTGTTAGTATATACTTGAGAGATCCCAGGCAGAGGCTGTGACCCCGCTACAAAGGAAAGCAACCTCCCCACCCCCCCCAAGCCCGTACCAACCTGACCAGGGGGCAAATTCCATTCTGACCACAAATCTGGTGTCGGTCTGAGCCTGAGTGGAGGGGCAAGACCCACTAGCTAAGACCCTCCAGAGTTGAGTCCCAGAAGGAGCATTGGCACATCCCAATCACCACCCGCAGCCTAGGTTGCAGCCAACTCCCAGTGCCTCTGATGACTTTCAGACTAAAATCAATGCTGGGCAGATGAATGGAGGAAGGCAACTGAGGTCTGGAGCAGAGATGTGGCCTGCTCAGGCTGACTCCACCATCAAGCTGGCACATGGAGTCTGGAATCCATCAATGACTTCAACACCCTTTCCAGGGCTGGGAGTGGAACCCAGGAGTTCCGATTCTTGGTAGTGGGGTAATAATAGGGTAATGTCCTTGTTTGCACCTGCTGCATAGCTGGGAGAGACATCAGACAAGGGTTGGGGCATGGAGTCCTAAGGAAGTCTCATCTAAAGTCTGTCCTAATGGCTCCAAGAGAGATCACCAGGAAACCTTGCTTCCCTGGATAGTTGGAGGGGGACATCACCCCTTCTTCCTGATTCTAGGCTGCTTTTGTGAGGGTGACTGCGCCATCTGCTGGACTGTAAAAAGCCTGTCCTCTGCCCTGAAAAAAAGTTTCCATGGGAAAGGAGGTGTCAAGGAGGATGCAAAGAGGTCCTAATACTCCAGGGATTGTGGGAACCACCAGGGGAATGGGAGTCACTGGGGGCAATATGGACATCGTCAGTGTCCAGCAGCTGAGACAAGAGTCATTTGTCTCGCTAGATCCCGCACCAGGCTTTCACCCACCCTCATCACAATGGAAATGCAGCCACCTCTGGGGTACAGATGTGCATCAAAGAGTCAACCATGACGACACATGCTATGTTAGCTTGGAAGAGACTGTAGGGGCAGGAGAGATGTGGGTTTGAATCTTGGCTATGCTGTAGACACTTTAGCTGTCCAGGCCCATTTCCCTTCTACAATCATGCCCTGCCACCCCAAGAGCTGGGCAATAAACCCATTAAAAAGTGGGAGATAACAGGGACCAAAGAAGTACTTTTGACAAACAAGATGTGAAAGGGAAAATGATGCAGGGGGATATCTGGGGAGTTAGGACACAAGACCCAGGCTGGACAACCTGACACCAGGTAAAGGGCTAGGGGGTGTGCACTGACAAGCCATCTGGGCCCTGCTAGCACAGCCCATGGGGAGGTGACCTCTAGAAGCACAGCACCCTTCACCATGCAGGAATAGAAGGGTCAGCTCCCCTCCCAGCACTTAGAAAGCCTCTTGCTCAGGGCATGTTGCCCTCCACCAAGATCCCCTGGGGTGACCCCTACCTCCCAACCGCTCCTGGAAGAAGGTTTGAGGCATAGAGCAGGGGCAAAATGGGTAGAGCCATAACTCTCCATTGGAGACAGCAAGTTTCTAGGGTGATGAGCTGGGATTTCTTACCATTTGCAGGGAGGAAAAGCAAAGAGGTAGGAAAGCTGGAGAGTTCAATGTGAGGGCCCCAAGGGAGCACAGGGAAGTTGGGCTGAGAGGGACCTCACTAGGCCACATCTAGTCCAGTCCCCATCTTAAGGCAGGATTAGCCCAGACTAAACCATCCCAGCCTTGTGTCTGTCCAACCTGCTCCTGGCCACTGCCAGGGATGGAGACACCACCACATCTCTGGGCAGCCTGTTCCAATATTCAACCCCCCAAGAGTGGGGAGGTTTCTCCTCATCTCCAGCTTCAATTTCCCCTGCTGCACCTTGAAGTCAGTGCTCCTAGTCCTGCCCCCTGCAGCCACAGAGAAAGGCCCATCACTATCCTCTCTGTCATCACCTTTCAGGGACCATACGTTTGGGATCAAATTGCCCTTCAGTCTTTTCTTCTCCAGACCAAACTACCCTAGCTCTTTCAGCCTGTCCTCACCAGTCCTGCCTCCCATCCCCTAATCATTGTTATCACTCTTTCCAATCTGTCCCCCTCCTTCATATGTAGTGCCCCAAACTAGACCCAGGACTCCAGAGGAGGCCTTACTAGTGCCATTTAGAGCAGGAGAATCACTGCAATTGATTTGCAAGGGACACTCCTGTTCATACAGCCCAGGAGGCTGCTGGCTTTTTTGCAATGAGAACACACTGCAGGTTCCTACTCAGGTTATGGTCCACTGCCACTCCATGTCCTTCTTTGCAGTGCCATATCCAGCCAGTCACTCCGCATTAATACATCCGTATTAGCGCAAGTAATTTTTCCACCTCAGGTGCAAGAGTTTACACTTGGATGGACATGGGGGAGAGCCTCCGAAACAGCATTAACCCTGAACACAGTGTTAGTTCCTTTAGGCCAAGGTAGATTCACAGAGTCCAGGGGCTGAACAGCCACTGGGTGTCAGCACAGGCGCAGGCAGATAGTTTGAAAGTGGGTACATTTCCCCCAGGTCACTAGGGCTGAATCCCAGGGCAAAAGAAGGCTGGAAGAGAAGGATACAGATGCATGGGACAGGAGGCTGAAGTTTCAGTCAAAACCAACACACCTGTCAAGCCCAGCATCTCCACAAATCCAGGGTGTTTCATCAGATTGAGAAGTACAGAGCCCCAGCTCCCTGCTAGGCTGGGTCACGTTACCAAGGCTGTTCTTCCCCTTCCCTGAACCCACAGCATCATGTTGGCCTGATGCGTCACCTTGCTTGGTGTCCCCATTTCCCGAGACCATCAGACAAGACTCATGGCCCAGATCCATGGCCCATAGTCAGATCTCCCACAGGGGATCCTCATAGGTAGCTGCGTTCCAGACTCCAGGGGTCCCCTTGGAAAATGCCAGCTCTTATTTTTCCGTCGTCATAGTCAAAGGGAAAAAGTAATAGAGCCATTCTGTTGCAAAGAACTCGGCGAGCCCACAAAAGGGCAGAAAGCTTTTAACGCTGTGGATTTCTAGTTCAAATACTCCCCTGGGCTGAAGCATATGAATCACATTTGCACGCCTAATGGCATTAAAGGTATGTGGTACCCTGTAGCACCCTAGAAAGCATCTTGATGCACCCAGCTTAGAATGGCTGCTCAAAGTAACTCATGGAAGGGGAAGTTCATGCATAGGAGGCCTCAGAAAAAGCAGGGAATTCAAAGGAAAACAGCTTCCACCTCCTTACAGGAAGCAACACAGCGTCACCCCACTTCTCTGGTTTCAGGTGGCCCGTGGGACATAAGAACATAAGACCTGCCATTTCCTGGGTCAGACCCTAGGTCCATCTTGCCCAGTCTCCTGTGTCACATGGCAGCAGAGTAGATGCTGTAAGGGAGAGTGAACTGGGCATGACTTGGGTTTTCTCCCACTGCCCCCATCCCATTTGTAGCCTCCAGCATTTAAGATGCCTGTACATGATTGAGTTTGCTCCAACACAGTCAAGTCTGCTAAAGCATGTTAATTAGCACACTCCAGCAGCCTCTTGCATCTTGTGTATCAGTGTCCCTGCACATCAAAATGGTGGGGGGGGTGCATTGAACTAAAGCTTAAACGAGCTTTAGTTCAAGTGCCCCACAGCCATTTTCAAGCAAGGGGACACTGATACATGAGACACTGTGGCGCTTTATTAGAGTGACTCTCAGAGCCATTCTAATTAAAGTGCTGTGCCCCCCTGGAGCACATGTAATTATGTAAAAGTGCCCTTAAGGTCTAGGAAATTCTCCTCACTTCCGTTCTCAATAGCTATTGATACCCCTTTGCTCCAAGAATGTGTCCAATCTCTTTGTGAACCTGGCTAAGCTCTCAGCTTCCACCACATCTAGTGGCAGTAAGCTCCACACTTTAAAATTACACGCTGGGTGTAAAAGAATTGCCTTCATTTTCAACTGACCACCTACTAGTTTCATGTGGTGACCCCTCATTCTTGTCTAGTAAGAGCTAATCTATAATAAATCCCTATGGGCTTTCTCCTGACCATTTAGTATTTTGTAAACTCTTCCCCTGTCCTCCTTGGGCATCTCTTTTCTAAAGAAAACAGGCCCGGCCTTTAGTCTCTCCTTGCATGGAAACCCCTCCATGCCACTCATCATCCTTGTTGCCTTTCTCTGGACCTTTGTTAGCTCTTCTATATCCTCTTTGAGGTGTGGGGACCAGAATTGGGCACAGTCTTCAAGATGTGGATTCACCATGGTTTTCTCAAGAGGCATTGTGCTACGTCCCATTTTGTTTCCCCCACGCGCATGGTACTTACTCCCATTCCTTCCGTTGGGCCTGGGGGGTGCTGTGAATCTTGTGGGCTTGATGTGCCATGATGACATCCCGGTGGTCCACCACACCGCCGCGCCTCTTGAGCGCAGGGGGCTCCTGCTCAGGGCTCATCTGATGGTACCGCCCATCATGGGAAGGGGCATCTGGTAGCCCACACCCATCATGCACTGCGTCATAGTAGCTGGGAGGGGATGGCATGGCACTGCGGGCCACAGCATGCATCGCCATCCATCAGCCTTCCTGAAGGCACCCACTGCCTTCCGTTCTGGGAACACCAATCTGCAGAGACAGGACACAGGAAGGAGGCCAGGGAAGGTTCCATATATAAGGGCATAGGAATTGCTATTTACTGCATCAGATTATAGGTCCATCTTGCCCAGTTTCCCATGTCATACAGCAGCAGAGACCAGATGCTGGAAAGGAAAGCAAACTGGGTCTGACCAGGGTTTTCTTCCACTTGGCAGAATCACAGAGCAGGGCCACTCTGGAGGTCCTGTCTAGCCCAAATCACTTGGAGGCAGGATCATTCCCATCCAAACCAACCCAGACATGTCCTTGGTCCAACCTCTTCCCAGAAACTACACACAATCAACTTGGCTGCACAGCTACAAAAGCTCCAGACACCAAAAGCCCCTGGAGCTGACCCAGATAAAGCAGGGGGACCCTTTCTAACTGGTCCAATATCTTGAGGTCCAGGGCCCAGGGCTCATGGTCTCTGCTCTGTGCTGCCTGTGAGCATATGGGTCAGGGCCTGTCCACTCTGTCTGCTCTTCCAGCCCCTGTTTGGCAGCCTTGGGCCTTTACCCTAAGAACATAACACCTGCCATTCACTGGGTCAGACCCTAGGCCCACCTTGTCCTGTGACCAGGGTTTCTCCCCCCCTTTCCACTTGCAGCCTCCAATATTTTTAAGGTCTAGGAAGTTCCAATTCAAAGGCCATGCACCTCACTCCCATGCTCAATAGCTACTGATGCCCGTTTCCTCCACAACTTTGGCTTCACTAATTTACTTTCTTGACTTTCTCTTCACTAATTAGTATTCTGTAAACCCTTCTCTTGTCCCCCTTCAAATGTCTCCTCAACTGACCAAGCCTGGCCTTGTTAGTCTCTCCACACATGGGAGCCTCGCCATACCACTCATCATTGTGGCTGCCCTTCTCTGGTTCTTCTCCATCCTTCTTGAGGTGGGGGGACCAGAACTGGGTGCAGCAGACCTTAAATGATGGAGGCTGTAAGTGAGAGAGGAATAGGGGGGGGAAACCCTGGTCAGACCCTGTTCACTCTTGCTTTCAGCATCTGCTTGTTCTCTGCTGCCATGCGACACAGGAAACTAGGATCCTGTGGACCTAGGGTCTGATCCAGAAAATAGCAGTTCTTATCTGTTCTTCAATCCTCTCTCTCCCCCCACCCTGCCAGCCAGCCCATCAGCCCCCACATAGTCAAAATGGTACTTAGGCAGTAAAAAAGCAGGAGACCAACAGCTGCTGCTATTGTCCAGGGCTGCAGATCAGAGGAAAAGCAAGCTTGGATGAGATCTAAACCAACACCATGACCCAGCTGTGGGATGAGGGACAAGTATCTGAAGTGAGCACTAAGCAAACCCTCAACAGCTTTGATAGCACATGGAAACCTGCCCTGAAAAAGTCATAAGCATGAGGGAGGGAAGCCTTTGCACTGGGGTAAGGAGGAAGAGGCTGAAGCATATTGTTATAGGTAGTTGGGGAAGCAGTGAGACCAGAGACCCTCAGGGGTGAACTGTGGGGCATGCAGTGGTGTAGTTCCACCCCCCACCTTTGACTCCCAGTCATCCCCAAAGTTAAAGCCAACTGCCAAGCAGAGAGGGAGCCCACTGACTTCACGGCTCATTATCATGTACCCGATTCCTGCTAAACTCTTCACTCCACAGATGTGAATGATCCTCTCTCTTACTTTAAATGGTGATGTTCCACTAATCAAGCTAGCTTTGCTTCTGCAATTCTGTCTAACAGCTACTCCTGGTCACATATAGCTCCTATTTCACAGTCCTGCCAAATGGTTTTTAACTCTAGCTAAAATGCATGAACTCAGGTGTGAAAATAATTGTTAGTGAAGCATTGGAGGCCCTGTCAAGATGCTCAAGAAGGCAAGATTTTATTTTATGAATCTGAAAAAGAGCTGTCCGTTGAATTCTAATGACAGCAGGACTAATGGAACGACATCTTTCGATTATTTGTTGCTTAGCATGTTGTGTTTATTTTTTTTATACGTGCTATATATTACAAAGGAATGCACATTCCAATCAAATTTGTACTTGTTTTTGCTCTAGTCTGAAACTGAATCATCTAGTTCTAGGCCTCTCGCTTATTAGTAAAGCTTCTGGTTCCTTTCTAACTTGATAAAAATAAGTGTTGTGTTATATGTGATCAGGCACGTGTACTGCAATGAAGCTGTGTTTATAACAGTATAGCAAGGATAACACCTCCCTTCTCAGGGGAGTAAGGCTACTAGGTTTAAAATTCCACATGCAGGCAAAGAGGGTTAAGTGCAAAGTCCTAATTATGACCCAGCCCTCACCTGTGTGACAGCAAGGAAAAGAGCATCAACCCCTTCCCCCACCGAGGCTTGACTACTAGATGGTGCCACAGAGGCCCTGGGCACAGCCGGGGGAGCCAGTCCCATCACTCATTAGCAATTTCCTGCTGTGATGAACTAGAGGCATCCTGCTGAAGCTGCTAGATTAATGCTTCCCTGATTAGCATGTACACACACCGAACAAGAACCTGAAGAGAGACTCAGCTGACTACAGGGGTGGGCACCATGCATGGAGCTAAAACCATGGAGTCCAATGATCTCATGCTGAGATTTATTTAGGCCTTGTTATTTACTGGGTCAGACCCTAAGTCCACCTTGCCCAGTCTCCTGTGTCACATGGCAGCAGAGAGAGGATGCTGAAAGGGAGAGTAAACTGGGCCTGACCTGGGGCTTTTCCCCTGGTTCCTCTCACTTGCAGCCTCCAGCTTTTAAAGTCTAGAAAATTATGATTCAGAGGCTGCACCCCTCATTCCCATGCTCAATAACTATTGATGCCCCTTTCCTCCAAGAATGAATCCAGTTCATTTGTAAATCTGGCTAAATTCTCACCTTCTTTCATATCTGGTGGCAATGAGTCCCATCCTACAATGATACTTTGGGTGAAAAAGAACTGCTTTGTGTCCATTTTAAACTGACCGCCTGCTAGCTCCATGTTGTGATCCCTTGTTCTTGTCTGGTGAAAGGTAGTCAATAATAAATCCCTAACGACTTTCTCTTCACTATTTAGTATTTTGGAAACCCTTCTCCTGTCTCCCCCCAAGCATTTCTTTTCTAAACTGAACAAGCCTGACCTCATTATTGTCCCCCTCCATGCCACTAATCATCATTGTTGCCCTTCTCTGGACCTTCTCTAGTTTTTCTATATCCTTTTTGATGCATGGGGACCAGATCATGGAACATGGGAACACAGAGAGAGGAAACTAGGGGTGGTACTTGATCTGTTCAAATGCTAGCAGTGAGGCTAAGGGAACTAGAATAAGGTTGCATCTTAACCCAGTGGTGTTCAATTTCCAGCCCATGTCATCTAGCCCACGGTTTCCCAACAGGTCTGAAAATTTGGTGGTGGGGGAGTCATTTTGGCATTAAACAGCTGCTCCCCTGCTGCAGAAATTCTAAACCCAGGGCTGGATGATGCGGCCCTGTAGTACACGGGGTTGGGCCGGCACACAGTCAGATCCAGGCATGCAGGGATTCAGGCCAGTTCATAGGGCTATGCCAGCTTCCTGGCTCTCACCCTTGGACAGACCCCACATGCCAAGCCCATGCTGGATACAGGCTGTGGACTGACCCCTTGCCAGTCATCCAGCCTGTGGTGTTAGAGGTTGAACCCTGCCGTCTTAACCCATTACTAATCTGTTCAGTACATATGGGCACAGATTTTCCAGCCCCTGGCTCCATCTGCCTAGCATCTGGAGACCCAAATTCCACCCCTGCACTGGGAACTGCCCCATTGTTACTCTTGAAACTCCATAGAAGAATGAGGCTCTGTGGCCTGTCTCTGCACAGATCACCTGACCCAAGTCTCTCCCATCATGAGTTCCCTCAGCATCTTCCACTTGGACGCACTTGCCTTGGTGCCACAGTTGATTTTGGCAACACTTCAAACAATGCTATGGGCAAAGCTGCTGGAAAAATAAGCCAGCAAAGACCTAAACCATCAGAGCAGGATGCGCTTTAAAGCTGTCTAGCACCTTCTCTCCCAAAAGACTTCTCAGACAGGAGATTATTATCTAGTGCCTTTCAATCCAGACCACTGTAGGATGTACCATGGAGTTACTTTACCCACCACTGAAACAGCAATCTTGGGTCATAGATGGTCTAACAGCATGTAATGATGCCCCACAACCACCTGAGAAAGGAAGGGAAAGGGAAACATCACTTCCAGCTGAAAATATGGGATGATTTAGAGATAAAAATGCCATCAAGGGAAGCCAAACAAACTCAACCATCAAAGAAAGCTTAAATAAAAACTCATTTCCTGAATCAGACCCCGCATACATCTTGCCCTGTTTCATGTGTCCCATGGCAGCAAAGAGCAGATGCTGAAAGGGAGAGTCAACTAGGCCTGACTAGCCTCCAGCAATTAAGGTCTAGGAAGTCCCAATTCAGAGAACATGCCCCTCACTTCTGTGCTCAATAGCTACTGATACCCTTTTCCTCCAAAAGTGCCCAATCCCTTTGTGAATCTAGCTAAACTCCCAGCTTCCACTACATCTGGTGGCAATGAGTTACCACCCTTTAATGACATGCTGGGTGAAAAAGAACTGCTTTGTGTTAGTTTTAAGCTTTCTACCTACGAGTTTAAGTCTGTGACCCCTCATTCTTTTCTGGAGAGAAACAGTCAATAATACATCTCTATTAACTCTCTCTTCAACATTTAGTATTTTGGAAACCCTTCTTCTGTCCCACCTCAAACATCTCTTTCCTAAAATGAACAGGCCAGGCTTCATTAGTCTCTCCTCCTGTAGAAACCCCTCCTTGTTGCTGGACTCTAATTCTTCTGTATCTTTTATGAGATTCAGGGACAAAACCTGGGCACAGTCTTCAAGGTCTCCTTCTTATACTCAGCTTTCTGCAGCTCTTTTCACAACATCTGATGAACTGAACTTGGTTTCATGAAAGCTTTACCTTTAGGTGTATATTATAATGATATATAATTATAACTATAGATCTCGTATTTAGTTGGTCTATAAAGGTGCATTTCTATCTTGTTTTCAAACTGCTGGAAGCCACTGCCCAGTGAAGCAGCAGGGCACTTGGCTCCATTTCTTTATGAATGCAGATGCTTCGCAATAGCTGAATGAGCTACATAGACCCACTAGCTAGGTTACCTAGGTGGGCTTCAGGGCACTTGGGAGGTCTACTTGAATGATCCGATTCACCTGAAACACTGCGAAAGTGGAATTTTTATTTTTGAGCTGCACCCACGGTAAAAAAAAAAAGGCACTAGACTAGCAGTTCTCTGCCTTTTTGGATGCAAGGCTGCCCCCAATGGACTTGAGGCCCCTCCATAACTTTTGTGAATTGAGTGGCACTTATTTCAAAAGCTAACTTATATATATGACACTGCTTATCGCGTGACATAGGGGTTGGGGGTGGGGAATCATCCAGACAGGGAGGAGCTTGAGCCTGACTCCTTCTGTGTATCTCCTCACACCTCACAACACCCTTCCAAGGATCCAGCAGCACCAAGGTACCCCAGTACCCAGACTGAGAATCACCACACCATACCCAGAAGTTAGCTCCTAGTCTCCTGCCTGAACCATAGACCAGGCTTACCCAGAGCAAGAAAAGGAAACCAAGGAATCCTGAATCTCCATCACCTGCTCAACATGCTCCTTGACGGCGCTAGGAACACCAGCTCATACAGCCTGGTCCTGCCCATTTCAGCTCTGCATTGTCTACCCCAATGCTGGACAGGCACAAGAAGAGAGACTGGCGGCAGATGCCAGAATCTTTGCCTGTGCCAGAGATCTCACACCCAGGATTCCTCAGTGCTGCCCACCTGTCTCCCACCCAAACCCCTCTCTCTGCCAGGAACAGACTGCTTTCCCCCTCCTTGCAGATGGATCTGCCATGTAGACGTCTCCCTGCTGCAGACTCCCCAGCCGGGTTTTCCCTTCCCCCATGCTGTGCTACCCATCAATAACCAGCAGCTGCGTTCAGGGTGACTGGAAACAACCCTGGAGCTTCTGCTGGGAGAGGATTTCCACCTGGGGCACAGCTGAACTGGAAGCAAAGAACACTGGTCTGTAGTAAGAAGCAGAGTTGTGATAGGGGTGTTACAGGGGCACCTGGCAACTACCAATGCCCACTTTATTCCTTCCCCTGCCTCCAGCACAGAGCCACAGATTCAGTTCTGATACCTACAGCAAGGACTGGACTCTTCATCCAAAGCCAGAACTTGAAGTCCACATGCCTGACTCCCAGCACTTTCCCTGCTTTCACCATTAGCTCACCTCAGGACTCTAAAGGGAACCAGGTGTCCCTACTTGATGCCTCTTGCTTTAACCATTAGGTTGCTCTTCCTCCCCCACCATGTAGCATAAAAGAACCTCTCTGGGAGAGGGAACACATTTCCTTGAACCTTCTCTCACCTCGATCCAAATCCTAAGCCTGAGAAAGAGTTCACGATTAGAGGGAATCTGGATCATGCCTGGGCCAGGGACTCAGGCATGTTTTCCACAGTAACTTACAGTGGTGGGGAGAAAGAGGCAGGTCCCAGTGCAATGGGGAGGATAACATAGGCCTCTCCAACATCGCTGGAAATACTTACTGGATGCTTTCCAGTAAGTCTCTTTCAGGAACGCAAATCCCCTTGACACAAACCTTTGGCCCAGCCCAGAGCCATCGTAAAACCTTTTCTGCATCCTGCTCTTGGTAATAGTGACAAGCACTGGGTCAATCCAGGGACAGAAACCCATGTCACCACCTCCCCTCCCAAGACGAGAAAGGAGGTCCAAGTTTCCTGGCCTAGTCAGCCCTCAGCCTGTCTCTCGTGACAGCCACATTGAACCTCCAGCCACACCAAGAAGCCATCAGCTTGTGTCACATAAGGACCACCAAGTAGCTGTCTTGGGGCCAAGACAACCACAGATGTTGGTAGTGTTGGGTTAGAGACCCTTGTCTTGCCAAGAGCTGGAAAAAGACCCATCCCACATGCATCTCACATCCAAGCCATTAAGTAGTAATACATTTCTGGGCACCGCTCCTCTAGGCATGTTTTGGTCTCCAGGAGAAATTTTCTTCCATTCTCCTCCTCCATCCACAAAATCATCCTGATCTCCCATAGAATACCCCCTCCATCTCCAGGGACATCTGATCCTAGCATAGGTCAAGACATGTCTGGCTGTAACCTTCAGAAAAACTAGAGAGCACATTTCAGCTCATCCCCCAGCAGCACGGACCAGAACAGTTGCTGAGAGGCATGAGCCTAGAGGCTCTGGCCTGACTCTCTCGACCTTTGCAAGCTGACAGCTCCATCACCCCAAGCTGTGCTCTGGAGATCTCAAGCACTGTGGTCATTCTAGCCAGAAAAAATGCTCAAAAGGCAGAAGAGACTGAAAGAGGCAGTTGGAGATTGTACACTTCATGCCTGCTAGAAGCATCTGTTATTTGGAACAGATGATGACGAGGAGACAAAAATAATCATGAGATTCCAGAATCTCTCTCCCTGTCCCTCCAGCTTTTGGGGGGCTTATGCATGAAAGAAAAAGCAGCTAATGTAGCTTTTGGGCAAGGGGAGAAAATAGGGGAAACCTGAATTACTTGCAAACTTTGGAGAAAGAGAAGGGAAAGGAAGAGGTGCACATATTACATATGCAGGAGCAGAAAGAGTTTACAGGGCTCATACCAGCACCCCAGCAGCTCCCATCTGCCTCTCCTTTTGCATCACTAATGCCAAATGCATATTGCCTTTGGAACAAACACACACAAAGAAGAAAGGTGCAGGGGAGATCAAAAGCAGAGCTCTTCAAAGCTGGTGGCCATGCAAGGGTTTTGACAGGGAAGTCCCATGACCAGATCTTCAGCTGCTACCCAGATGGATCGAACCACAGCTAGAAGCCAGAGCTCTGGGCAGAGAGGGAAAAAAATTGCAGCAGGTGCAGTGCAGGTTTGAGGCAGGAGGGTTGAAAAGTGCAAAGGAGAGAAATACAGCCAGACTCTAATTAAAACCCCTCCTAAAGCAGAGAAGCCAAAACCAACTCGACCACGTTGCTGCGCTTTCTTTTCCACAGCCTGGGGAGGTTTGAATAGATCCGATTCAACCCCCCCACCTCCCCATTATACAAAGAAAAATACCCCTTAAATTCACAAGAGGTACTTGGAACCTGAACCTCAGGTCTGAAATTATGCCCCAGGTAGAAGTGAAATGCCAACAACAAATACCCCCTGCCACTGCCAGTTTGGCGGGGGAAGCCTGGTGTCCAGCTCCGAGTCCTGTGACTTCTAATCTCCTCCCCACCCTGGCTTAGAGTTGCTTTTCCAAAGAGCGTATTTGGTAGCCTGGAAAAGGAACATAAATCCAAGAGTGAGAGAGATCGTCCCCAGGGATCCCTCCTCCTGTCCCCCCACTGCTTCTCTGGGACCTGCTGCTTACCTGTTATCTCATCTGATCCTCAAAGAGCGAGCGATGACGGCAGCCAGTGAAGGGTTACTGCAACCAGCTATGTCCAGCACCCCATCTCTTCTCCTGGAGTCCTGCCAGCCTGGCCAAGGTAAAATAATCCATCTCCCAACACACTCAGCAGCCTGAGGATGAAGGGTAGGATGGGGATTGGGGGGGAGGGGGGAGGGGGGGGAGGGAAGGCAGGTGGGTGGGGATGCCAGCCAAGCTCAGGGCATGGTGTTTCCCCTGAAAAGGCAGCCTGCAATGGAACCAGTGCCAGCTGATGGAGTCCCAGCTGCTGGGAGAGGAGAGGAGGGAGGGTGGGGGTGGGGGTGGGGGGGGAGAAGATTTCCCTGATGATGAGGGCAAAGAAGGAGGGAGGAGAAATCAAGCCAATTACTTTTTCCCTGTCATCAGTTCTATGCTAGCAAGAAGGGGAAGGCAGTGAAGGTTGGGGGAGAGGGGGTGGGGTGGGAACAGAACATGGCTTTAAACTACAGGAGCATGGACCCAGCTCCCGGCATGTGGCTGGCGAACTCTGCCCATCTCTGAACAGACTCCATACCAGAGCAGGATGCATTTCTCTGGGCCGTCTCTCTGGTCGCCCCCAGGTAAGCACCTTATTTCCTGCCCCCATCGCTACAAGGATGGGCATTCTCTCTCCTATCCTCTCTAGCTGAAGAGAGCAGGGAAGAGGGTAAATAGGAGCAAAGGTGATTTTTCTTCCCCCACCCCCTCTCCAAGTCTATTGTCTGCAAAAAGCATCAGTGCCTCCCCAGTTTCCCCGGGCTGAGCTGTCTTTGTCTTCCCTCTCATCAGCTCTATGGTTATTAAGTAAATAAAACAATTTGTGACAGGAACCCAGTTTAAATTATTTATGCCAACAGAAAAATAAATGGTAATTACAACTACAGCTGCCTAGCCCCTCAGGCTGCTTCTGGTTATGCAGAGAGAGCTGACTTCTTGTAGTCTTTTTTTAAAAGAGATAAGGAGAAGGAAGAGGGAACCAAACTGGATATAATAGAAACCATGCAGAAAGGGTTTGGATTCCCAGGCAGTGCCAGGGTATCACTGACCCTTGAAGACCCACCTTCTGGCTACTGCTGCTTTGGGGGAAAAAAAAAATTGAAGCAACCAGGATGTTCAGAGATGCTTTCTTACAAGGAAAAATTAAGAGGCCAGGGCTGTTCAGTTTAGACAAGAGATGCTCGAGGGGGGTGGCATGGGGATGTGAGAAGTGTTTCTCAAAATACTAAATAGTGAAAAGAAAGTCACCCGGCATTTATTACAGACTGTTTCTCGCCAGACAAGAGCGATGGGGTCATCAAATGAAGCTGATAGGGTGTCAATGAAAAGGCAGTTCTTTTTCACCCAGCGTATCATTAGAGGGTGGCACTCATTGCCACCAGATGCAGTGGAACCTGAGAATTTAGCCAGATTCAGAAAGGGACTGGACACATTATTGAAGGAAAGAGGCATTGGTAGCTATTGATCGAGGGGGGGGGGGGGGGCACAGCCTCTGAGACATCCCAGACCTTAAAATGCTGGAGGCTTCAACTGGGAGATGACCAGGGGCAAAAACCCAGGTCAGACCCAGTTCATTCTCCCTGTCAGCATCCGCCCTCTGCTACTGTGTGATACAGGAGACTGGGCAAGATGGACCTAGGGTCTGACACAGAAACAACGGGTCTTATGTTTTTGCCCTCTATCTGACAAGATGATGCTAGAAGACTCCTTCTACTGGCAAACCGAGGTTATATCCCCACTGACCCAGTATGGTACCACACTCACTGTTTCCCTGTGGGAGATGTGCTATAAATAACTTGAAAAAATACCTCTGGGTAAAGGGAGCATGATTTAAGACACGGAGACTAGACATTTGCCACTTCCCACTGACTTCAGGATTAAAGGCACCACCTAGGCCAATCTAATTGGATCTGCCAAGAGAAGCAGAGGCAACAGCTGCTGACAACAGGACCCAGATCAGAGGCGGTTAATCCAGGAGCGGGGCAGAACCCAGCCAACTTCTGGTGTTGCCATTGCACTGCTTCACCTAAGCATCAACAACACTTGTCCTCCTGTTAGAGTCACCATCCAAATTGACCCAAAGGATCACAGATTTCTCTCTCTTCTCTGACCCAACTACTGGCACATGGCGGCCAGCAGTGCAGAATGGGACCATACAAATTGCTAGTCAGGGTGCGGTCCACACTGGAGGTGGTTCTCTGGAAGGAGGCCAATGGCTTTGTCACCAGGCTCTTCCAACACCTGCGCTGTTGGCAGAGGTAACAAAGCCTGGATCTCCCTACCCTGCAGAAGGGAAAGCTGTCTGATGGTTGCCAAAGAGACTGGAGACTGGCAGCCAAACCAAACAGAAGTTAAACCCTCAGAGGTGTGAATGAACAGCAGGATGGTTCCCTCCTCATCAACTAAAACCTTCACAGAAATAGACCTCCCTCTACTCACCTCCTGTCATGGCTGTGCCTCTGTCTGGCTTTGCCTCCAGGAACGCACAGATTTATCTAGGAGTAACCATAAACCTGCTCTAACACCCGCATCATCACCACCATTTATCATGCCCAGCAGTGGGGCAGGGGTATCAATTGCTCTCTCGCAACAAGTCTGAGCCAAGAGAGTCAGAAGCCAAGGAAACTATTTAAGCCGGGGGATGATGCTAGTTCAAGGACAATGGGTATCAAGTGGATTTTCCCATGGACAGAAGTCCAGACTAGAAATCAGAAAGTGTTGAACCACAAGAGGTTTAGGAACAGAAGGAAAAGAGAAAGATACAGAAAGCAACACACAGCCACTAGTTTTAAGGTGGCACTTATAAGGGCACGACACTGTCCTGGCTATACCGCATCTCTCTCCCCCTCCACCCAGACATGGAAGTAGCCCTACAAACTGCAGCAGCATGCTCTGCTCTGCCTCCCATCCCCCTTGCAATTCACTCCTGTCCTTTCTCTCCTGTTCCTCACTGCCTTATGTCTAGAGGACTCTGCTTCAAGCACCCTGCTTCCCAGTACACTTCGAAAGCCACAAGTCCCCACTCCCACATCCACCCACACCCCCCCACCTCCATCAGGCTTCTCAGGGCCCTGTTCATTCCACTTCCCACCTACCCAAGGTCAGTGGGCAGATTATTTCTGCTTCCAGGACTAGATGGTGAAAAGAACAGACATCATTTGCAGATGGAAACTTCTTTGGTTTCAGGGATGCTGCATCTAACTGGAGATGTGTTGGTTTTTTTTAAATCCATAGAGAACATCAGAGTGGGGAGGAAACCATTTCCCTGCCAGCCCTGAGAGAGACCTACTGCCCCCCATCATTGAATGCAAGAGAGATGAGCTGGGCTACAGTCACAGCAAGGGCCAAGGCAGGACCAAGCTTCTAGCTGACACCAAGTTCCCCTCTCCTCCAAGCACAGAGCCAGTGGAGGGGATGGGAAGCAGGGGAAAATAATTTATTCCCTCCTGGAGACCTCCCTTGAGTCATCCACCAAGGCAGGGCAAGCAGGGATATCAGCTCTAATGGCTGGGTGTTTTATATTCATTATAGGCATCCTCCCAACCGACCAACCCCTGAGCAATCATTCTTCTGTGACCCCCACAGGGTAGGTACATTATCTCTATTCTACAGACAGAATATCATATCTAGGGTCACACTGCACAAGACCATAGGAGCATAAGAACGGCCATGTACTGGGTCAGACCATAGGCCCACCTTACCTGGGCTCACATGTCACACCAGTCCTCAGTGGCTTCCTTCTTAAAGAAGGCTTATATTTTCACTTGGGGGGGCCAAGACCCATGCTTTCCCAACGGTATAACAAATAGGTCTGTGTCACATGGCCACGCAGAGCAGATACTGGAAGGGAAAGTGGCCTTGGCAAGAGCAGGGTCCCCCTGCTCACTCTCATTTTCAGCCTCTATCAGTAAAGGTCTATGAAGCTCCAAATGAGAGGCTGTGCCTATCATTCCCAGGCTCAATGGCTCCCGATCCCTCCTTCCTCCATGACTGTGTCCAGTCCCTTGGTGAATCCAGCTAAACTCTCAGCTTCTGCCATATCCAGTGGGAGCAAGTTCCACCCATTCATGACACTGAGTGAAAAGAGTGCTTTCTGTTCAGTTTGAACTGACTGCCTCCCAGTCTCGTGTCATAATGCCTTGCTCTTGTATAGTATGGGATTATAAATCATAAATGTGTAGGGACTTTCCCTTTAACAACCAGCATTTTGTAAACCTAACAGGCCAAGGCCAGAGCAAGGAGCAGAAGAACCCAGGAGTCCTGGCACCTATTCCTCTGGGTTTGAGAGGTCTGCACCCTCTCACAGACTACATTCCCCTCACAGAATGAGGGCTAGACCCAGCTCCTAGGATGAAACAAGCCAGGGGGTGCACAGAAGGGAGGGAGACTGATAAGATAGGCAAGACAGACTCACAAACATGACCCTGACTGGGTGTGGACAGGGAACAAGTTAAACTCTGCACCTCTCAGTACACATCCAACCCTAGAGCTCCTGCCCCTCAAAGTGTTACAGAGAGTGAGGCAGGACAATAGTTCATCTTTCCATTACAGGAGCAACTCTAGTAGAAAAACAGAGCCTAGATACTACAGAGATTCCCAGCCTGGGGCACAGCAAATCCCAGACTCCTGCACTGC
Organism: Alligator mississippiensis; assembly: GCF_030867095.1. Lineage (NCBI taxonomy): Eukaryota > Metazoa > Chordata > Crocodylia > Alligatoridae > Alligator > Alligator mississippiensis. Next base: position 23,055,053 of record NC_081831.1, read on the forward strand.
AACCAGCAGCCTGGTACTTTTTACTTGATGCAATCAGTACCCCCAGAAAAGGGAAGTGCTGCTGCTTAGACAGTTTCCTTCCAGACAGTCAATCCAGCACTTTCTACAGATCTAGGAACAGACTGCACAAGGAAGAGACTCACCCAGCAGGCAGCACGCACCTTAAGACAGTCATGATCAGCTCAGCAAAACTGACTTCCTGCCTCCATCTGCAGCCTCTTCAGTAGCCTGGATGGGATGATTCAGAGGGCATCAGCGCCCAGCTTCCAGGTGCTAGGAAGCAGGGCCCTGTGATTCCTGTGGCAACAGCTGCAGATAATCTCCTAGCTGACTGAGCCATCTGCCCTGACAGAGCCCTCCCCTAGCCATCAAAGGCTGTGTTGGTGAAGGCTTGTGCACCTGAGATTGTTACAGAACCAATTAGCCCTGCTGGCTACTAGCCCATACTTCGCTCAAATCATTTTGGGCAGCCTTGGAGGTGTGCTCCAGAATAGGGATTCCAGGGGGAATCACCAGGCAAATGGATGCATCTATACACACAACTAGGGGAGGGGGGCAGAACGTGAGTTCCCTGGGGGAGGGAAGTCACCAGGCAAATGCACACATCTACACACTTACCTAGCTGAACACACACAGCTGGATTAACCTTAAGGCAGGGTTCACCAGGCAAACACAAGTATCTACATACATGGTTAGCTGCACATATACACAGCGAGATCAAACCCCTCCCTTTCTTCCCTGCCATCTTCACTGTGTCTGCTGGGACCAGGTCATTAAACAGACTCAGGACTTGATTTGAGCCAAGTGGGCACATGGCCCCATCTTCTAGCCTGATAACAAAGGGAGCTGTCTGCCAGTGGGGCCCTGGCCAAAGGCTGGGTAAACAATACCAAATGACATGGAAGCAACAGCAGCCCATTGCTTTCCTCTCCTATGTGCAGTTTCCAAAGTGCTGGGAACTGGCTCTGTAATTGTAGCCTGCAGTACTTCTGCCCCCAGCTGAGATTCTGGCAGTTCTCTCAAGCTAAGTGGGGTCAGGCCAGGCCAGCTCAGGATTTAGACAGACCTATTTGGGGGACATGAAGCCAGACCCACCAGGAGAGCTATGAGCCTCCTTTGAGGGGCTCTCAACCCATCTGGAATGAAGGGTCCCCTCAACAGACTCGGGTATAGTCACAAGCACCACTTGGAAAATGCCAGCTCTTAGCTGTCACCTCTTTTTTTTCTGACTCTAGAAAAAATACCAGGGCAAACTTCTGTGCCAAACAACTCAGAAAGCCCACAGCAGGGCAGCATCTCTGGGCTTCCTTTGTGAATAACATTTGTAGACCTTCAGTCAGGGATGATCCTGCCGCGTCCTAAGCAGGGGACTGGACTAGAAGATCTCATTAGGTCTCTTTCAGTCCTACTTTCCTACAATCCTAACACTGTGAGGTCCCTTGTTGCAACCTTGTGAGGATCTCAGTGCACCCAGTTAGAATCACTGGACTACAGGGAGGTCACTGGAGGCATGCCAACAGATTACAGGGAATTCAGGAGGAGATATTCAAAACAAATTGAACTTGGCTGGCAGGCTACTAGGCTTTTTAACAACCCCTGTTCCCCCTGCTTTACCTTGGGCATGTTCAGGGGCTTTGCGTGTCTTTGGGCAGCATGCCATCGTAGGTGTGCTAGGGTAAGAGTGATGTTGTAGCCACGATGGTCCAGAAGTTATGCGAGAGGCCCGCATTTCTTAGGGTGACTCTTATCAAACTGTCATTGAAATAGTTCAACAAGCTTTTGAATGCAAGATGGTCTTCATCAATGGGGCGACTGTATAGTTAGGAATAGGTTAGACAAGGACTTGTCTGGTGTGGTTTGATGGGGGTGACCCTGCCTTGAGCAGAGGGTTGGATGAGATGTGATTTACAGACAGCCCTACTGGCCTGAATGCTCTACAACTCTGTGATTACCTGGAAGAAGTGCACAAGGCTTGTAGCCCTGGAATAAAATGGAGGTGGGCTGTAGGTCTCCCATTGCTAAAAGATCTCCCCATTAGAGGGCAGGGCCCCAAGCCCAAGACTAGCCTTGCTTTTTCCCTCTGAGCAACACTTACCCTGACTTACCCAGTAGGAGGTGATGTCCCGGCAGAGGCACCTTTAGGATCAGATGGACTATTGGGGAGTCCTCGACACCCTTCACCCCTCTTGGCTGTGCTAGGTGTATTGCTACATTCTCCTTCATAGGCCCTCTGCTCCCAGAACCAGTTCAGTCTGAATCACAATGCTTAGCATGTGAGAAAAGGAAGAAGATGAGGGACAGTTTCAAGGGAGCCGAGATGCACAGGCCAGGGATCACACCCTATGTTCATAAGACAACCCCTGCAAAGAACAATGATCACAAGTCATGACTTGGTTTCCCCATACCCTGCTCTACTGGCCCAGAGATCATTCTCTCAGAGACATGAATGGCAATACAGCCATTTGAACCTGAACTGTATACAACTCCTCCACACAATGGCAGAAGGGTGGGAGTCTGGAACTTGCCTCAATCATGAGGCAGATTCAGAGGGCCCTGAGACGTGGCCACCCAGCAGCGAGTATGTCTGTGTATACTCTGCTGTATGTAGCTGCTCTTGGTCATGTTGCCTGATTGCTAATATCCTAATAAACTGGAGTCTAGTTTGCTGGAGCTGCCTTTGGCTTCTCTTGTACTGCTCCAAACCAAATCAAAGTCCCCAGAATCATCCAGGATGTAACAGTACAAAATCAAGGGTGTTACTACCCCTTCTTAATAAAGCTCCAGACAATCCCCTTGTCCACCAGCCACCTCCTGGCTTTAGGCTTCAGCAATAACATTCCACCTGTTCCTTGCAATTGGGCAGTTCAAGAATATGTTCTCAAGTGGCTCCTGTCCAGACCTCCATGGGCACTTAGGACACCAACACGTCTCTGCCAACTGCCCTGGTATGCTCTTTGCACATCCTCTGAGTTGTCACATCTCATACACTGCCCTTCTCTAGAGATATTCAATGGCACAACTGCTAAAACAGCAAGATTTTAAGGGCATCTCATCCCCCCCCAAATGCTGCAGCTGCACAGACAACAGGCCTCATTTCCCCTGCCTTGAACACAGTGGGAGCTGTGGACTCTGGATGCTTCTGAAACTCAGAGATGGGTCCTCTCTGCAGACTGCAGCCTCACCTACAGGCAGGACCTTGTCACGTGGAATTAGGAGCATATAGTGGATTATTTTTTTGGACAGGCACAAAGTGCCAGGGGAGTTTTGTGACCACAGGAGTTCAGGGTGTCTCTTTTAGGTCTCATTTAAAAAGACAGCGCTTCCAGCAACATGGTGCCTGGTGCTAGCTTTCCAGCTCACTCTAGACAGGGATACACCTTCCCAGTTTAGTGCACCACTATCTCAGCAGGAAAAGCCTTGCCCTGGGTTAATAATCATCCCTTCAGCTCTCATTTGTTCCTGACCAGATTCCCACCCACCAGCTGACCAGCCCTGGCCCTACTGATCTCGTCAGCTTGTATGAGACCTACCACTCCAGATCTGACAGCTACAAACTTTGGCACTGAACTACAAGGTTCCCTACAGGAGTTAGGGTCCTCACCAGGGGTTTTTCTGGAAGACAGACAAATTGGGGACCAGCTGTGTCACTGCCATCAGTTTCATGAGGTAGAGACAGCCTTTTAGACTGTAAGACCTACCCTCCCAGGTAGATAGTTTTAAAACGTAAGTGGAACAAGAATCAAAGGAGGGTGCCACTACCACTGCACCCATCTGGATCTGCCCCAAGCTACCTAATTTACTAGCAAACCTATTTGCTGTCTCTGCTAGTGACTCCCCCCACCCCGACTCCTCCTCTCAGTCTGCTCCTGTATCACAGTCCTTGGGGTGGGTGTCTGAGTTCCTTACACATGGCATGGTTCACACAGCCATCCTTCTCCTCCTCTGAGTGGCTGATCTGCGGGGTCACTGCCAAAACACTTCTAGCTCCAAGATGCTGAGGATGCCCAGGTAAGAATCTCTTTGCTCTGTCTGAATCACTTCTGCATTCAAGGCTGTAGCACAGACTGGCTGGACAGGGAGGGAGGGAGGAAAAATAAGGAGGTGGAAACAGCATTGCTGATGAAATGGGGTGCCTCTGAGTCAGGAGTGAATCATGCCCTGGCATGACGCTAGCAGAGGAGAGGAAGGGGACCTCATCATCTTGGCTCTTTTCTCTGCCACCTTCTATCTGTATCCAGCCTTTTTCCAGCAAAAGGAAGAAGCAGCCAATCTCCTTCCCCACACAAAATGAAGCTGGAATTCAGCTGTGAAGGTAAATCCCTGATGGAGACAGAAACTCCCCAAAGAAGTGGGGGCATTAGCCCTGTTTTTGGTAGCATGAAGGGAGCTGCGTGAATGGAGAATGAGTCTGCTGCACAGCGCCTGGCTCTCTAGCTCAAGCAAGTGAAACTTTCTGTGACTGGCACCGGAAATCACTGGGCTCTATCGAGAGCGTCAGGAGGCTCTAAGCTCTCAGCCCAGCAGTGGTGCCACATGGCAACATCACCCTTGCAGGGCTCCCAGCCCATCAAGAATTTGTCATGACTGTTTTTGAGAGGGGGATAAACGGGAGCTGCAGACACTCCATAGGTCCCAGATGGGTTTGTGACAGAGCAGGGGCTAAACCTCAGGACCCACAGTCTCTTGCTTCAGGTATCAAACCAACTCCTCTGTCTCAAATGATGTCCCCAGCATCAGAGCCAATTATATGGCCCAATCACCCCTGTTCCCTAGCGCTGTTTTGGACACGCACCTTCCCGGAGTTATTTGCTCTGGGCATGCAATCTTCCCTGCCCAGAGCAGGGGGGCTGGACCCGATGATCTCACAAGGTCCCTTTCAGCCCTAAATTTCTGTGAATCTGTGTATTAGGCTACTCTAGAGCCATCTCCACATCTTTCTACTTCAGATTCATTTGCAAGGCTCCAGAGGGCAGAGATGAGATAAACCACCCTCTCCTTTCACACAGCAGGGACAAGAGGGGTGGATATATCCTTTCCTGGGGTGAGGGGGTGGGGTGACCACGTGTATCCACTTTAGGCAGACCCAGTGGCTTAGCTGGATAGCTGGCCAAGTGCTTGCAGTGATCTCAGTCCACTTTCTCTAATTAACTGAAAGCCAACTGCTGAGATGCTGCAGCTTAACTTGCTTTCCTGTGGGGAAGGAACACCAGTGGAGGCTGTACGACATGCATTCCCCCTGCAGCTACCCCTGTAATGACAAGGAAGGCACAGAAAGGAAAGTGGGGAGGGGACAGGATAAAAGATCCATGTGTTCAAGGCTTAATCAGTGGCAGAAAACAAGTGACAGATCCCTGCTGGAATGGCTGACTCTGCAGGCATTTGCTGTGCCATGCTGAACAGGAAGCCAATGACAGACAAGGATCTCAAACCCAGGGGCACCTATATACGTGCCAGACGTCTGCTCCAATGTGTGCCAATTAGCACGCATCGCAGCAGACTCAATTAATCAAGTCTGCTGAAGCATGATAATTAGTATGCTCCAGCAGCTTGTCACATCTATTCAACATCCCTGCGCTTCAAAACGGCAGCAGGGGCACTTTAAAGTTCATCAAATGAGCTGTAGTTAAAGTGACCTTGCCGCCATTTTGAAGTGCATGACACTGAATACATGTGACACTTAGAGTGCTTTAATTAGAGCTGCTCTAATTAAAGCACCCCCACTCTGGAGCACATGTATAGATACCTCAGGTGTCCAGGCTGCTGGTCCCCCTTGATATGGAGGGGCTTCCATATGAGGAGACACTAAGACCAGGCCCGTTGCATTTAGAAAAGAGAGGGTTGAGAGGCGACATGAGAAAGGTTTACAAAACACTAAATGGTGAAGAGAAAGTCCATAGGAATTTATTATCGACTCTCACCAGATAGGAACGAAGGGTCACAACTAGTAGGGTGTGAAGCTAGTAAGTCATTGGTTTAAAATGAACACAAGGCAGTTCTTTTTCACCCAGCATGTCATTAAAGGGTGGAACTCATTGCCACCAGATGTGGTAGAAGATGAGAGTTTTGTCAGACCCAGAAGGGGATTAGGCACATTCTTGCAGGAAAAGGTCACTGCTAGCTATTGAGCATGGGAGTGAGGGGCATGGCCTCTGAATCAGAACTTCCTAGACATTAAATGCTGGAGGCTGCAAGTGGGAGAGGACCAAGGGAAAAAACCCTGGTCATGCCCAATTTACTCTCCCTTTCAACACCTGTTCTCTGCCACTGAGACGCAGGAGACTGGAGAAGATGGAGATGACCCAATAAATGGCAGTTCTTATGTTAACTGACCTGCTCCCCCAGTCCTGCCAAGGACATCCCCATTCCCCTCTGCTTGCACCAGTGAGTGCTGGCCTCCTGGCTCCTTCTTGCTGCCTCTGCCATCACCGCTTCCTTCCCACCCACTCTGGGTCTTCTAAGGTTTCCTAAATAAGAGGCAGAGATGCTTGGATTGAGTTAGGGAGATGATTTGAGCAAATCAACCAGCCAGGCTGGGAACTGCACCTCTCCCTGGAGGCAAATTTCCTTCAAGCTCAATGGATGCAAAAATCCAGCTTTCTTTGACAAGGAGGCTTGGAAACCCAACAGCCAGGTGCTGGGTCTAGGCAGAGGAAGCAGGGCTCACTGTGTTATTAACAGAACTCCCCAGGGTGATGGAAGAAATCAAGAGCCCCAAGAGGGACAGGTGCAAAGAGTTGCAGCTACAGGTGGAGAGCAACAGCAGAGGCATAATGAAGCAGCCAGGCCCCTGGGGCAGCTGCGTTGCTGGCACATCTGTGCATCTTAGACGGCAGCTGATATTTTCCACCCTCCCCCACAAACAAAGTCAGTGCCCTGGTCTCCCCACTCTGCTGATGCTATGGGGCAACAGGGAAAAGGTGGGGGCCACCAGAGTTATAAGGTGAGGGACATGTAGGCAGCAATAAGCAGGAGCAGACCATAGGGGATGGAGGTGAATCAGTGTGTGTGTATATGTGGGGGGGAAGGGCGTAATTAGTAGAAGGATTAAATGATAGAAAAGCCGAAGAGATTGAGGGGAAATCAAAGATGTGGGGAGTTGGGGAGAGGTGGGGCGAGTGACAGGGGAAACAGGAGGAGCTCCAAAGGGATTGGAAAGCATCAAACCCCCTAGCTTCCAGCACATCTGGTCCATCTCTAGTCAGAGGGTGGCTTCTGCCTCTTGACATAGCTGGGCTGAGAGTAGCAGAGAAAGTCAACACTGAGCCACATCCCCACACATAGGGTCACAATGTGAAACTAGCAGATAATTTAAAATGAACACAAGACAGTTCTTTTTCACCCAGTGTGGCATTAAAAGGTAGGACCTGCTGCCACCAGATGTAGTGGAAACTGAGAGTTTAGCCAGATTCACAGAAGACTGGACATGTTCTTGGAGGAAAGGGGCATCAGTAGCTATTGAGCATGGCAGCAAGGGGCAATGTCTCTGAATTAGAACTCCCCAGACCTTAAATGCTGGAGACTGCAAGTGGGAGAGGAACAGGGGGAAAAACCCTGGTCAGACCCAGTTCACTTTCCCTTTCATCACCTCCTCTCTGCCCTGGTGTGACACAAGAGACTGGGCATGATGGACCTAGGGTCTGACTCGGAAAATGGCAGGTCTTACGTACTGCAGCACAGCTCAGGAAGCCTTCAGCTTCACACAACCACATCACACTGCCAACAAGGAAGACATGGAGAGTCCCAGGCACCAGGGGAGTCTCTGGAAATCCCTAACCCCCCACTGCATGCTTGAACGCGTGAGTAACATCTCTGCTCCATAAGACAACAGAGCTGCGTGTGTGCGTGTGTGCACAGCAGTTTCCTTTAATTGTTGGTTCACACGGGGACAGCGTAGGAGTGTTAGGAAAACAGAATGACACACAAGAAGGAACCCTCTGGGGTGGCTGTGTCTGCAAGAGAGAGAGAGAGAAAAAAGACAGCTTGTAAATAGATGTCTGGGACATTGATTGCGGTCTTTGCGGATAACAGTAGGCATGGGGAGCATATGATAACGCACATGCAAGGGGGGAGCATGTGCACGTGCTATGGGCAATACCATATGTGAAGTGTGTGGCTAGGAATCCTAATGTGACAACAGCACGTGCGTTTTGTGCAAGAAGCATCAGGCTGGGACCAGTTCTAGCTACAAACCTCAACTGGGGCGCTCTGATTTAATATGGATGATCTTGTCTCAGGCAGGGGATTGGACTAGATGACTTCTAGAGGTCCCTTCCAGCCTGACTTTTCTGTGACTGTCATATGAACTCAAGTTTGGAAAGGACAGGCAGTTGCATGCTAGATGCCCTGTGAACATGCTCAAAAAGGCTGGATTTCCATGGCAACCCTAAAGAAGTGGGGCTGGAAGGGACCTCCAGAGGTCACATCCGGTCCAACCCCTGCCTGAGGCAAGGTCAACCCTGCCCAAAACATCCCAGACAAATCCATCAAGAATGGATCAGCATCATTATCACAATGATCCATCATCATTCGTGACTACCATCATCTGAATCTGACATAGGTAAATCAGGGGAGCCGCAGTGGCCAACATCCTGCTGCTGTAAAAGGTTCTTAATAGACACTTGAGAGATCCCAGGTAGAGGCCATTCAAGGAAAGCAACCCCCGCCCCCCCTACCAATTTGTGGGGGGGAAATTCCTTCCTGATCCCACACCTGACTTTGTTTTATGTCTCTGACTAAGAGAAAAACAATTAATTACAGGACTCAAGTAAACAGGGTCTTTTGATTGTTTTTGGCTCATTTGCTGCATTTTTTTAACTTAATATATAAATCGAGCAAATGAGTGCACGCTTCAACGAAGTTATATTTCGTTCTGCTTTAATCTTAAACTAAACCTTCTAGTGCTGCCCCCAATCATACTAGTAAATCTTTTAGTTTCTTCTTAACTGGAAAAAAAAAACAAGTGTTGTATTCTATGGGATGCGGCAACACCCCAACAGCAGCCCCCTTTTTAAAATCCTAGATCCACCCATAGCTGTGACAATGGGGTGTGTGTGCATGCACATGTATGTATCTATGTGTATATGTGTGTGCACATGCATGTTCATGTGTGCATGCACATGTGCACGTGCAGGTGTGTGCATTCATATATGTGCATGTGCAGCATGTGTGCCTGCATGTACATGTGTGCATGCAGGTATGTGTATGCACGCACGTGTGCATTTGTGTGTACATGTACACATGTGTGTACATGTGCGTGTATTTGTGTGCACATGCACATTTGTGTTTATGTACACACATTTGTGTGTGCACATATTTATGTGTATGTGCATGTCTGTGTGTGTGCATGAAGGTGTATGTGTGCATGCGTGTAGTAAACTGAGCAAAAAAGATCAATGCCATGCCATTTACACTCGATATCTATACAATCAAGCTGAAGTATTCATCTAGCATGCATTGCCACACCTTCTGGGCATCTCATCATGGTTGATGTCTTTATCCTCACCCCCTTCCCAGTGATATTGGCTCTTGTTGTTATCCCATTGGACAGGTTCCCTGAAATCTCAAGCTACTGCAGCAACCACTGGACCATCCATTGCTAGTCTGACACTCCATGCTGTTAGTGCAAGGGAGAGATGAGAGACACTATGTGAGTGTCCAACAGCATGGCTGCATGTGCACACATGTGCAGAAAGGTGAAATGGCATGTGCATGATAGTGCTCTGTGTGTGACCCATTCATCCCTAGTACTTCTCCCTCTAGGTCTGTGCAAAGTCTGCATCAAGAATGCAGCGAAAGCTCTGGTCTGGCACCAGCTGATCCTTTGGAGGTGCTCCAGGACTCCAGGCCCAGACTTCCCCAGCAGCAGCTGCTGTAGAGAATAGTGTAGGATCTCTGGCTGTCGAATCCTGGCCCCTGAAACATCTCTGTTTCTCAGAGCCTCTGTTTTGCTGACAGAAAGCAGAGCCGACAGATCAGCTGGCGCTTGAGACTTTGGGAGTGGTTTTTTTTTGTTGTTGCTAAATGAGCGCAATTCTCTGGAGCTGACTCAAAGTAAATGAAACACTTTTCATAACACCTCCAACCCCACCAGCAGAGAAGAAACCCTAAGAGAGCTCAGCTGAGGCTGCCTCCCATGGGCCAAGAGGGGGAGAAGCTTATAGGCCAAGCCAAGACAAATGCAGGATCCTCTTGCTTCTCACATCCTCCCTCACCAAGCTCTTTAGGTGTCAGCTCTCCTGTCAGCCATCCTGAGCCTTCTACTTCGCTCTCTTCATAGGACATTAGCAATTGCTTGTTGAAAGCAGGGCAGCAGCAGTGGGAATGCAAGGGTGAAATGGTTTGGGGCTAGCCACCCCCAACCAGAACCAGCTTCCTTTCCTGCGCAGCTTAAAGAAAAACCTACGCTTAAGTCTTCAACCCAACGGGAGCTGCTAGAAGCCCTGCTCTTCCACATAGGCTGGTGACTGGAAAATGGGGTTGTCAGCTTCCATTTGGTTGCTAGGACCCAAGCATGGGGTGGTTAGGATTTGTTTGGAATCAGGTTTGACTCTCAGAGGTCTTTGGTGGAGCAAAGGCTGAACAACACCCAGTTGTGTGGGAGAAAGCTGGCAATTGCTGGTGTCTTGTCCATGAAGGCTGCCTCACTGGGTTCAGATTAAGGATTAGAAAGCAAGAGGAAGACAGGATGACATCTGGGGCAGCCTGGACCCTCTATGAGGGGGCCAAAATGGCTTGTTGGCAATAAGAGAGGGGGACTGGGAAGGATCCCGGCTGCACTTAGCCTGATGGCAACAACAGTGATTAGGAGCCTGGGACACAAGACTGATGAGGACAAGCTGAAAGAACCAGGGTGACTGAGTCTGGAGAAAAGAAGATTATGGGGGGGATCTGATCACATCACTTCCAATCCCTGAAGGGCAATGACAGATAAGATGGAGATGGTTTTTTTCTCTGTGACCACAGGGGACAGGACTAGGAGCAATGGCCTCAAGCTGCAGCAAGGGAAACTGAGGCTGGAGGTAAGGAGGAACGTCCTAACTCTGAGCAGAGTCAAGCATTGGAACAGGCTGCCCAGAGATGTGGTGGAGTCTCCATTCTTGGAAGTTTTCAACGGCAGGTTGGACAGACATGGGGTTGGGATGGTTTAGTTAGGGCTGATCCTACCTTGAGCAGGGAGCTGGACAAGATAACATTACTAAGTCCCTTCCAGCCTGACTTTCCTATGATCCCATGATGCAAAAAAGGCAAGAGCTTCTGACGTCCTGTGGCCACATCTAGTTATAGGCCATCTGGAAGTGCAAGCAAGAGCAAATGCAAACTGTCCCCATGAGCCCTCCCTGCCAATAGAGAGACCTGTAGTCTCTTTCTCATTCAAGCAACACTGTTAGCAGAAGGAGGAATGAGAGGGGAACTTGCTTGCATTGTACCATCTCCCACAGGAGAGATCAGCCTCCAGGAATGCAGAGCTGATGCCTCTCTGACCAAATCTGGCAAAGATCCAAAAACCCAGAGCCCCAGATTCAACTCAGAACTAGATGCCAAAGCAGATGAGCCGGGAGAATAGTGAATGGAAGTTGATGCCTCTGATGTTCCTTGGTCTGTGATACCACCATGTGGCCAGCAAAGAGGACTGCAACTAGAGGAGAAGGGCTGAGAAATGGGCCATATTCAGACCCCAGCCATGGCTGCCTTGACTCCATGGAGGTGACCCCAACATAATCAAGAAAATGCCATTGCTTCCTGTAGCACCAACATCAGGCATGTCCTGTTAGGGCTGGGAATCATCCTTGTTTAAGACCTCAGGGTCACATCACAGCTGTGCACCAACCTAGTTTAATGGAACCTTGTCATATCACCAGGCCATTAAATACAGGGTCGTGCAGGTAGGGTGATTCATTATGATGCTGTTAAGGTTAGACACAAAGTCATCACATATGTCAGTTGAGTCATGCTGCTGATCCAGGCTGAGCCATTGTTGCCATGGCATTGCTCGAGGCACTGTCATCACTACTGTCATCTTTAAGGCCTTCTAGAATCATCTGTCAGGCCCCAAAACTCACGAGACAGACTTACAAATCATGAGGACTCACCAAGTGATGGGATGTTATACCTGCCTTCCAGTTAATCAGCCTTAACACTTTCAAGAACATAAGAACATATGAACTGCACATCCTTGGTCAGACCCTAGGTCCATCTTGCCCAGTCTCCTGTGTCATACGGCAGCAGAGAGCAGATCCTGAAAGGTAAAAGGGAGAGTGAACTGGGTTGGACCCGGGTTTTTTCCCCACTGTTCCTCTCCCGCTTGGAACCTCCAGCATTTAAGGTCTAGAAAATTCTGATTCAGAGGCCGTGTACCTCACTCTCATGCTCAATAGCTACTGATGCCCCTTTCTTCCCCCCCAAAAAGGGTCCAATCCCTTTGTGAATCTGGCTAAACTCTCAGCTTCCACCACATCTGGTGGCAACAAGTTCCACCCTTTAATGATGCACTGGGTGGAAAAGAACTGCTTTGTGTTAGTTTTAAATTGACTACCTACTAGTTTCATGATGTGACCCCTCTTTCTCATCTGGCTAGAGACAGTTAGTAATAAGTCCCTGTTGACTTTCTCTTCACCATTTAGTGTTCTGCAAACCCTTCTCATGTCCCACTCAAGTATCTCTTTTCTAAATTGAACAGGCCTGCCTTGGTAGTCTCTCCTCATACAGAAGCTCCTCCATAGCACTCATCATCCTCACTGTTCTTCTCTGGACGTTCTCTAGTTCTTTATCTATTTGGAAGGTGTGGGGACCAGAACTGGGCATAGTCTTCAAGGTGTGGACACACCACAGACATAAAAAGGAGCATCATGATGCTTACTATTTTGTTTGCAAGCTTTTCTCTGCTACTACAGGGCATAGAAATGTGCTCTATTTTTTAGATGCACTTTTTATGAGGCAAGATCTGGGGGCTTTATAAGCTACACCCCAGCTCCTGAGAGCCAGCCATACCATGTCTGGGCAGCTTCTGAGTCTCCATCATACTGGCTGTCCTTGCACATGAGGCGTCATTATGGTGGTGTCTGAGGTACCAATACTGCCATGACAGCCTTTGAGGAATCACTGGTAAAGGGTGGCCTTTAAGGCCCAGATATCAAGTCTGAGATCATGCTATGACAACAGCTATGTCCAAGGCCCCACTAGGATGACCTCTGAAACATCCAAGGTGTTTGTGCTGCATTTCAAGACAGCACCATCGGAAACACTTTTTCCAGCTGGGCTTGACGCTGGTGTTATGGCTGTGTTTTTCGGAGCTGTCATCACTAGGAAATGCCATAGAAAGGGATCTCACATGACCATCTCGTCCAGCCCCCTACTCCAGGCAGGATCAGCCCAGACTAAACCACCCCAGCCCAGCGTCTGTCCAACCTGCTGTCAGACAGTTCCAGGGAGGGAGATTCCACCACTTTTCTGGGCAGCCTGTTGTAACGCTTGACCACACTCAGTCAGAAAGTTCCTCTTCATAGAAAAATCATAGAGAAGTAGAGCTGAAAGGGAACTCCAGAGGCCACATTGAGTCCAACCCCCTGCCTGAGGCAGGATCATCCTTATCCAAACCATCCTATGCAATACAGAATCTAATCTCTCCGTAAGACTACTAACAACCCTAACATAATACCAGACATCACACATGAACCTGCCACAGGGAAAGCAGGAGAACCATGGCAGCCAACCCACACATTTTTCTTGCTTTTAACATACCCCCAAATACAATACACAACTTGTTTTTGGAAGTCAGCCTGAAGAAATTTGTTTTTCCAGAATTATGGCAGCAGAGAGAAGGGACAAAGCTTAATCTTCAGCTGACTCACCCTTCCTGTCCTACTACCTTCAAACCCTAGCAGCTGAAGACTGGTCTCCAGCTGTGGACTTGAAAAGAGCTAAAGGGCTGTGAATATAAGAGACCAGAAGCCTTAGCAGAAACCAACATTCCCCCTAAGAAAAGTCTGCTTCATTAGCAAAACCCCAAGACCATTAAAAAAGAAGAAAGCATGTTTACCACTGGTAAAGTGAAGAACAATGGGCCATGAACTCAATGGGCCACTGACTCTTTCTACAATGCAGTCATCATCCCCACCCTATGCGAAATGTGGATGACTTACCATTGTCATCTCAAGAGCCGGGAGAGGTGTCACTGATGCTGCCTCCAGAAAATCCTTTGCATTCAATGGGAAGATCACAGTGGAACTGCAGCATCCTTGCCAAAGCCAATATTACTAGCATGGAGTTGGAGATCCTCACGCACCAACTTCACTGGACCAGACACTGTGCATAAAGGCCTGACTCTTGACTCCCAAAACAAGTGCTCTGCTCCCAGGTCAGTCGCAGCCTGAGATCTCGTGGCAGCGGCCGAGGAAACAGGACAAGGAGGCATGGCAGGCGTCCCTCAAGACAATGGATGTCAACAGCAAGAGTTGGGAGAAGCCGACTGCTCAGCGACTCCAGTGGCGCCGCAACCTCCACCAAGCGGCAGCCCCTTTTGAGGTGACATGTCTCGCTCTCGAAGCAGAGAAGAGAAAAGAAGAGGAGAGGAGCCCCAACCTGCAGCCTGCTCTCCTCTAAGGAAAGACCTCTAACTTCTGTGGGATCAAGGACTGGACTCCACAGTCATCTCAAAACCCATCAAGAGGCCGCGGGACTGCCCTCGAATGGAGAGAGTGGCAATGACACCACCACCCGCAACTGGGTAACAGCTGATCAGATGCACTACAGAGCAGGAGGTGCGTGGTATATGTATAAATTACGGTAATCGCCCCCCCCCCCTCGCCGCCGCCACCACTTGAGACTAGTGCGTCTAGTTCTGACCCCCTATAGTCACGTGATGGCCGCCATGTTTACCGAGGCAAATGCTTTGCGGAGGTGGGAGAAATGCCTCGGTAGCCATGGCGGCGAAAAGGCCACGTGACCCCCCTATAGAGGCGGGGCGAATGGGAGGGTACAGGACCGGCCCCGTGAGTGGCTGCCCTGTGGCCACGCCCCCTCCTTCCCTCGGCCTCTGTGGAGACCGAGAGGCCGGGCTGGAGCCGACCATGGCGCCCAGTGATTTGATGGGGGCTGCCGAGGACCTGGCCGACCAGGTGAGGGGTAGAGGGCTCGGAGAGGAAAGGGAGGCAGCGGCCTCTAGGCCCGCCCCATGCTGGGAGCCACGTGCCCCCCCTTCAGGTGGGGAATGGTTCGGTCCATCCCCCCCGCCCCCCGGGTGCAATGGAGGGATGGGATCTACCACCTTCCCCAAAAGGGGAGTCCCACTGAGGACCGGGACGTGCCACCTATTCCTGCGGGGGTGGCATGTGCCACTACCTACCTTCCATCTGGGACTGAGGGACGTACCGCCTACTCCCAGGCGGGGCTGCACCACTTACTTGCCCCTGGCACCAGAGCAAAGGGGCTGGGGGCATACCACTTAAAATGGGGGGGGGGGGTTGTATCCAAAATAGATCTACCACCTGCTTTTGCCCTTCCGGCCCTATGGAGATAGGAAATTGAAGGGAAGGAAGAGGCCTTGCCTATAGCTCTGTCCCCCCACAGAGGGGGGCAACCCATAAAGGAGAGGAAGGCATGCCCCAATTCTCCCCCCTCCCCCCCCCGGCCCAGGGGGTGTGTGGAGCCCTTGGAACTCTGCCACTTGCTCTCCCTTCCCCCCCACACGTAGATGCAGCAGGGTGCAGGGGTGCATGGGAGAGCAGTCCCTGGGGGGGGCAAGGTATTGCCCCTCCCCCCCACCCATGTAGAGGGGGATCTGGAACTCTGTGTTGTGGATGGGGAAACTGAGGCATAGCACAAAGGAGCCAGTGACTGCTCTGGGTCTAGAACTGGGGGTTGTGGCTTCATGGGGCCTGGTTCACCCCTCTCCACCCTGCCCCCAGCTCTGGGGAATCAGGAAGCCTGGGTTCTGTTTTGGCAGGGATCATGGTCCAGTGGTTGGAGAAAGGCAGAGGGAACCCCTGACAGCTAGTGCCACTCCTGCCTCAGTTTCCCCATCTATAATACGGAATGGAAGCCTGTGGCCCAGTGCTGCTCAGAACTCTAGGCAGGCCGGAAATGTCTTTCCCCTGCCTGCCATAGGCCGCTGCTTTATAAGCCTAAGAGGGCCTGGAAGATGCAGCTGCCTGAGGCAGTAGGGAATGAACCATGCTGATCTGCTGGCCCCGCCAGGCCCACCACCTTTCCACCCCTAACACCGCCCCCACCCCACACCCACAGTTCCTCCGGGTGACCAAGCGCTACCTCCCTCACCTGGCCCACCTCTGCCTGATCAGCACCTTCCTGGAGGACGGGATCCGCATGTGGTTCCAGTGGGATGAGCAGCGGGATTACATCAACATCTCATGGGGCAGCGGCCCCATCCTGGCCACACTCTTTGTGCTCGTCAACATGGCTGGACAGCTGGGTGAGAGCCCTCATGGGAGCTGGGCTGGCACATGAGGGCAGGTCTGGTTCAGGGCACTGCTCTGGAAAGAAAAGAGGGCTGGCTCGGGCTCCTCTAGCCCAGTGCAGTGCCGGCAGTTCAGAGCCTCTGCGTCTCTCCACAGCTGGCTGTGTGCTGGTCCTGGCCAGGAAGTATGTCCCTTATGCCTGCTTCGGCCTCTTTGGGATTATCTTCATGCAGGTGGGTCCCAGATGGGCTGGAGATTCCTTCAGGGGTTCCCTGGGTGCAGGGTAGTGGTGAGAATGCCTGGGAAGACTTGGGTGGGGGTTACTGCTGCACTGCATAGCTGACTAGGAGTTATTCTGGCCCAGCTCAATTCTCCCCTCCAGGCTCCAGCATCCCCTCCTCTTAAAAAGAGGCTCCAATGGCCCCTGCTTGCCAAGGGGCTGCCAGGGTGCAAAGCCCTGGGATGAGGCTACATCTGTGACACAGGGCTCAGCCTGGGTTGTTTCTGTCTTGCAGACAATTGCCTACAGTATTCTCTGGGACCTCAAATTCCTTATGAGGTGAGTGATGCCAGCAGCAGAGTGGCTACAGAACAGAGGGAACCAGGTGGAGCCACGTCCTGTGTTTCTAAAAGGATCTCTGGTGTCTTGGGCTCGTAGAATCAGAGCAATCAGGCTGGTAAGGTCCACAGGTAGCATCTCATCCAGCCCCCGGCTCAAGGCAGCATTAGCCTAAATTAAACCAGCTCAGCCCGGTGTCCGTTCAGCCTGTTCTTGGGCATTGCCAGGAATGGAGACTACTGTTTCTCTGAGCAGCCTATTCCAATGCTCAACCAACCTCATAGTCAGAAAGTTCCTCCTCATCTCCAGCCTCAGTTTCCTCTGCTGCCATTGGAGGCCATTGCTCTTAGTCCTGTCCTCGGTGGCCACAGACAAAAATTGATCTTCATCCCCCTTGCACCCCTCCTTCAAGGATTTGTGGCCTGTGATCAAATCCCCACTTCAATTTTCTCTTCTCCAGACCCAAGCAGCCAAGGTGTTCCAGCCTCTCCTCATTGGTCCTGTTCTTCAGGCCTCTCATCATTCATTAAATCATGGAGCAGGGCCTCATCCAGAGGTTATATCCAGCCCAACCCCCTTGGAGGCAAGATTATCCCCATCCAAACTAGCCCAGACATGTCCTCATCCAGCCTCTTTCCTCAAACTACACAGTCAATTTGGCTACAAAGGTCCATTGACCTCAGGCACCAAAAGCCCCAGAGCTGCCCCAGATAAAGCAGGGGGACTCTTTCTAACTGGTCCATATCTTGAAGAGCATAAAGCCCTGCACATAGTCTGCGCTGTGCTGCCCATGAGCTCTGGAAGCGGGCCTCTCCGTGAATAGTGCATGTGTGCACACACGCTGGTGATTGTGCTGGTATACACACATGTGCACATACACACACACCCCACAGTCATCTCATACTGAGATTTACTCAACTTGTGATGGAAGAACATCAGACCTACTGTTTACTTGGTCTGACCATTGGATTGGACCAAGACTTTTCTCCCCTGTTCCTCTCTCACCTACAGCCTCCAGCATTTAAGGTATAGGAAGTTCTGATTCAGAGGCTGTGCCAATCATTCCTGTGCTCAATATCAATGCCCCTTTCCTGCAAGATTATGACAAATCCCTTTGTGAATCTGGCTAAACTCTCAGCTTCCACTGCATCTGATGGCAACGAGTTCCACACTTGCATGATGCACTGGGTGAAAAACCATGTCTTGTGTTCATTTTAAACTTAACAGCCTACTAGTTTCATGCTGTGACCCCTCATTTTTATCTGGTGAGAGACAATAATAAATCCTTAGTGACTTTCTTTGCCATTTAGTATTTTATAAACCCTTTTCTTCCCCCCTCCACCTCAAACATCTCTTCTAAACTGAACAGGCCTGGCCTGTTACTCTCTCCTCGCATGGAAGCCCTTCCGTATCACAGATCATCACTGCTGACCATCTCTACTTCTGTGTCCTCTCTGAGGTGTGGGGACCAGACCTGGGTGCAGTCTTCCAGGTTTAGATACGCCTTGGGTTTATAAAGGGGCATCCTGATACAGGCAGTCCTCAGACTTTTATGATGCAATTCGTTCCAGAAAACCGCATCTTAAGTTGAAACATCATAACTCGGAACCAATTTTCCCACCGGAACGTCATAAATGGGGGATTGGTTCCTTTACAACGCTCGATGCTGCGTCCAGCTGGTAAGTCTGGTCTGGTGGAGGGAGGGGATTGGGGTTGGGGCTGGGGCAAGATGCTCATCTGGCGGCTCCTGCCGCTCATCCAGGAGGGCATGGGGGGAACGTATGCCCCCGGATCAGGGCGAGGCCAGGGCTGCACCAGGCTGTACTGGGAGTAGGGGTTATGCCCTCCCACTGCTCACCCAGCCAGGGTGGGATGGGTGCAGGATGGGGCTGCTGCAGTGTCTCCAGAGAAGTGGCACGCAGTAGCGGGAACTGCCCCCTTCCCCGGCAAGCCGCAGCTCTGTCCCATGTTTGTCCTACCCCAGCTGGACAAGCAGTAGCAGGGCACGGGGTGGGGTATGTGCCCGTCTGGCAGGGCAGGTGTGGGATGGAGCCGTGGTTCGTTGTGGGGGGCAGGGGTGGCTTCTGGCACTGTGCACCACTTGTCTGGAGGCTGCACAGCGGCCCCGCCCCAGCTGGGTGAGTGGCAGGAGGGCACCCCCCGCCCTCCCAGACAAGCAGCGGGAGCTGCCAGACAAGCAACTTTCCCCAACCTCTCCTTCACTGCAGGGAGCCTTTATCTGCTCCCCCACACCCCTTCCTTTCCCCCTCCCCTTCCACCACATGAGACCTACCAGCCGGACACAGCTGTATCGAGCATCATAAAGTTGAAACTCATGTCGGAAGGTAGAAACAGGGGGTCAACTTATAAACTTAAGTGCCATTTGTTGTAATTCAAAGTCGTAAGTTGAGGACTGCCCATACTTCCATTTTGTGTTTTCAAGCCCCTCTATGCCACTCTTCATCCTTAAAATCAAAAAATTGGGATTGGAAGGGACCTTAGGTGGCCATCTAGTTCAGCTCCTTGCTCAAAGCAGGACTGTCCCCAACTATATCCCAACCAAGGCTTTGTCTAGAGATTCTACCACCTCTCTGGGTAACCTGTCCCATTGCTTTACTACCCCCCTAGTGAGAAATTTCTTCCTAATATCTGATCTACATTTCCCTTGCTGCAACTTGAGCCCATTGCTCCTTTTTCTGTTATTTGCCACCACTGAAAACAATCTTGCTCCATCTTCTTTGGAAGCACCCTTCAGGTAGTTGAAGGTTGCTATTAAATCCCCACTCAGTCTTCTCTTCTGCAGACTAAATAAGCCCAGTTCCCTCAGCCTCTCCTCAGAAGTCATGTTCCCCAGCCCCCAAACCATTTTCATTGCCCTCCGCTGGACTCTTTCCAATTTGGTCACATCTTTCTGTAGTAGGAGGCACAACTGGACACAGACTCCAGATGCGGCCTCACCAGTACTAAAGAGGGGAAGAATCACTTCTCTTGATCTGCTGGCAATGCTCCTACTAATGCAGTCCAGTATGTCGCTAGTCTTCTTCGTGATGCCTACACAGTCAGATGGATAGCAAATTGGCTGAGGGGCCACACTTAGAGTGGTGGTGGATGCGTCATGTTTGACCTGGAGGGATGTGAGCAGTGGAGTCCCCCAGGGCTCGGTCTTTGGGCCCGCACTGTTCACTTTCTTTATTAGCAACGTGGACGAGGGGGTGAAAAGCACCCTGTTTAAATTCACAGACGACACCAAGATTTTGGGTGAGGTGGGCACACTAGAAGGGAGGGACAGGATACAGCTGGACCTGGACAGGTTACAGGGGTAGGCAAATAAGGATAGGATGGGATTCAATGCTGACAAGTGCAGGGTGCTGCACTTGGGCAGTAAGAACCAGCAGCATACCTATATGCTGGGGAACTCTATTCTTGAAAGCAGTGGCAGAAAGAGATCTTGGAGTCATTATCGATTCCAAGATGAACATGGGCCACCAATGCAAGGACATGGTCAGTAGGGCTAACTGCACCTTGTCATGCATCCACAGATGCATCACAAGCAGGGCCAAGGAGGTGATCCTCCCCCTTTATGCGACGCTGGTCAGACCATAGTTGGAGTACTGCATCCAGTTCTGGGTGCCACACTTCAGGAGGGATGTGGACAGCATTGAGAGGGTCCAAAGGAGGGCCACTCACATGATCCGGGGACAGCAGGGCATACCCTATGAGGAGAGGCTACGGGACCTTAATCTGTTCAGCCTTCACAAGAGAAGGCTGAGAGGGGACCTGCTGGCCATCTATAAACTTACTGGGGGGGGACCAGCGAGGAATGGGAGAGACCTTGTTCCCCCAAGCACCTCCCGGAATAACAAGGAATAACGGCCATACGTTGTTGGAGAGTAGATTCAGACTAGACATTAGAAGGCACTACTTCACAGTCAGGGCAGTTAGGATCTGGAACCAACTTCCAAGGGAAGTGGTGCTGGCTCCTACCTTGGGGGGTCTTTAAGAGGAGGCTTGATGATTACCTAGCTGGGGTCATTTGACCCCAGTTTTCTCTCCTGCCCAGGGCAGGGGGTCGGACTAGAAGATCTGGAAGGTCCCTTCTGGCCCTATATCTATGAATCAAGGGGAAACTGTTGACTCATATTCAGCTTATTGTCCACTGTAACCCCCAGGTCCTTTTCTGCAGAGTTGCTGCTTAGGCACTTGGTCCCTAACCTGTACTAGCGCATGGGATTTGTTCACTTTGCATTTGTCCTTGTTAAACCTCATGAGATTTCTTTTCTTTTGGCCCAATCCTTCAATTTGTCAAGGTCTCTCTGAATCCTAGCCCTACCCCGTAGCATATCCACTGTTCTCCCCAGTTTGGTGTCATCCATGAACTTTGCTGAGGGTGCAATCCATCCCATCTTCCAGGTCACTGATGAAGATATTGAACAAAACTGGCCCCAGGACCAACCCCTGGAGCGCTCCACTTGACACCAGCTGCCAATTAGACATCAAGTCATTGACTGCTACCTTCTGAGCCCGATGATCCAGCCAGTTTTCTATCCACCTTACAGTCCATTCATCCAACCCGTACTTCCTTAGCTTACCGGCAAGAATATTGTGGGAGACCATATCAAAAGCCTTGCTAAAGTCCAGGTATATCATGTCCACTGCTCTCCCTGCATCCACAGAGCCAGTGATCTCATAGAAGGCAGTCAGGCTGGTCAAACATGACTTGCCCATGATCAATTCATGCTGACTGATCCAAATCACCTTCTCTTCCAAGTGCTTAGAAATGGATTGCTTGTGGACCTGCTCCATGATTTTTCCAGGGACCAAGGTAAGGCTGACTGGTTTGTAGTTCCCTGCGTTAGCTAATAAAAACCTAGGATTCTGGACTAGCCTAGGAATTGGCATGACACCTCATTCAATGAATGACAGCAAGGCTTTATTTACTACAAGTATTCAAAGTCATATGAGCCCAAACCAAAGTAAAGTCCAGTAATTAGCTATACGGTGATGATTTCTCACCAAACAGGCAACGAGAGACAGTCTGTTTCTTCTAGCTTCTCGAGATAGCTGGGGCACAGCAGCAGTTGGTGTCAGAGAGATTTCTCACTCTTGAAGCATACCCGCTGTTAGCTGTTTTCGCTTCATTCTTATACCCTTAGTCCAGCATCTTCAAAGCATTCTTTTAGTTGTATAAATCAAAAAAGATTCCCAAGCAGTAATTGACAGGAAAATCCTGTTAATCAAACTGCTCATTATTGGTTCTCAGAAAGTTCCAATTTGAATGAATTACTTTCCTCGGTGACAAGAGGTTATCCATTTCTTCTGAGTTGTCCAGAAACTAACAACCAGGAAAACACAAGGTTTTGGGGAGTGTCCTTGGAAAATCAAGGTAAACCACTAGCCAATACAGAAGTAAATCAGGAGGAGACATCTATCACATATGGAGAATGACTGTTTCTGTAAATAACATGAGTTAATTGCAAAAGAAGTATTTACCATACTAATTAATCAAGGATAGACATTTCACACAGTTACATACCAGACAACTAGAAGCCTACTTGAAATCCTCATGAATCTAGTAAGGTAAGCCAGAAGGGCTACCTCATTATTTCTTCTCAGATGGCCTAGCCATGAACTCGCATCCTCTTGCACTATGCAGTTAGCATCAGTATTTTGGATTTTAACTTTTGTGAGTAGGCCCCAGTTTAGCATGAGTTTGTCATCACCTGAATCCTTCCCTTCCTTAAAGATAGGCACTATATTTGCCCTTTTCCAATTATCCATGATGTCTTCTAATCATCATGAGTTTTCAGAGATGTTGGCCAGTGGCTCTGCAGTCGCATCAGCCAACTCCCCAGCACCTTCATGTGCATTCCATCCAGCCCCATGGACTTGTACATATCCAACTTTTTTAAATAGTCCCTGTGCTAAATAGTTCTGTGCTAGTTTTGGCTGCTTACCTTTTCTCCAAACTGCTGCCAGGTGCAGTAGTCTGGGAGCTGACCTTGCCTATGAAGAGTAAGGTGAAAAAGGCATTGAGTACTTTAGCCTTTTCCACCTCATCTGGCACTAGGTTGCCTCCCACATTCACTAAGGGACCCACGCTTTCCCTGATCTTCCTCTTGTTGCTAACATAATTGTAGAAACCCTCCTTGTTATCCTTCACATCCCTTGGTAGATGCAACTCCAGTTGTGCTTTGGCCTTCCTGATTTCATCCCTGCATGCCTGCACAATATCCTTATATTTCTCCCTAGTTGTTTATCCAACTTACCACTTGTAAGCTTCCTTTTTGTGTTTTAGCTCACTGAAGAGTTCCCTACAAAGCCAAGCTGGTCTTCTGCTGTACTTGCTAGTCTTCCTGCACATCAGGATAGTTACTTCCTGTGCCCTCAATAAGGTTTCTTTTAAAGTACAGCCAGCTTTCCTGGACTCCTTTTTCCCACAGACTGGCCTCCTAGGGGATCTTGCTCATCAGTTCCTTGAGTGAGTCACAGTCTGCTTATCTGAAGTCCAGAGTTTGTACTTGGCTGCTCTCCTTCCTTCCTTTCCTCAGGAACCTGAACTCCATCATTTCATGGTCACTGCTGCCCAAGTTGCCATCCACTACTACATCCCCCACCAATTCTTCGCTGTTGTGAGCTTCAGGTCAAGAAGAGCATTGCCCTAGCTGGTCTCTCCAATACTTGCATGATGAAGCACGCTCCAAAAAACTTTCTGGATTGCCTGTGCACTGCTGTATTGCCTTCCCAGCAGGTGTCAGGGTGATTGAAGTCCCCCATGAGAACAAGGGCCTATGATAGGGAAACTTCTGCTAGCTGTCTGAAGAAAGCCTCATCCACCACTTCCTCCTGGTCTGGTGGTTTACACCACACACCCACCACGACATCACCCATGTTGCTCTTCCCTCTGACCCTAACTCAGAGACTTTTGACAGGCCTATATCCAGTTTCATACTGGAGCTCTGAGCAGTCATACAGCGAAAATCCTCCTCTCTTCTCCCTTGTCTGTGCTTCCTGAACAGCTCATACTCATCCATGAGGATGACAGTGCTCCAGTCATGCAAGCTATCCCACCAAGTTTCTACTATTCCAGTCCTGTCATAGTTCTGTGATTTGAGGACTTCATTTTTCCTGCTTGTTTCCCAGGCTCCATGTATTCATGTACAGACACCTGAGGTAACTAATTGCCCAATTTTCTCAGGAAGAATTAAGGTGACCTCCCCTGTTGCCCTCTCCTGCTTGCTCTTCATCACTTACCTCAGGGGCTTGGTCTCCATCCCTCAGCAAACCTAGTTTAAAACCCTCTTCACTAGATTAGCAAGCCTGTCTGTGAAGATGCTTCTCTGGACCTTCTCTAGTTCTTCTCTATCGTCTTTGTGTGGGCTCTGAAAGTGATGGGCAAGGGAACAACCCTGGTGCCTACCCTTGGCCAATGCTCTCCCCCTACTTTGCCATTCCCAGGAACCTTGCGCTGGGTGGTGGGCTGCTGCTGCTGCTGGCCGAGTCGCGCTCTGAGGGCAAGTCCATGTTTGCTGGCGTCCCAACCGTGGATGACATCTCACCACGCCAGTACATGCAGCTGGGTGGGCGGGTGCTGCTGGTGCTCATGTTCATGACTCTGCTGCACCTTGAGCTCGGCGCCTTCACTGTGAGTAGCCTCCAAGGCCAGGGCCCAAAGAGACTATTCCTTTCCCTCCCCAAGATGCATCCACATGCTCCAGCCTCCAGGCCTTGCCCTGGCTTTGAAGGGGCTGTTGGATATTACCCTGCAGAGCAGCAGAGCAGGTGCAGGGTAGGGACAGTTGCCCCACCAAGGGGGTAGCAGGATCCTGTCCTTGGGAGATCAGCACAGAGCATCACCTCGATCTCTGCTGCTTCCAGGCTGGGCTTGCTTCTGACTCTCTGAGCCCCAGCTCTAGAGAGTCTGGCAATTAAAACTTGGGGGATGTGGGCAAGGACCACAAGGGAGGGAAACTGTCTAAGACAATCTCTGGCACAGATCCATTCCATGTGACCATGTCATCTGGCCAACAGGGCTCCTCACAAGTTTGTGGGGAGCCCCACATGCTAGATCAGACATGCAGGGCAGCCCAGGGTCCAGTCCCGGTGCCTAGAGTTCCAGGGCCCTGGTCCTTGCACCTGGGGCTGGGCAGAGGCAGCGCAGGTCCAAAACCCAGCACACGGCGCTGGGCAGAGGCAGCATGGGTCCCTGGGGACCTGATCCTAAAATGGGGCCAGAGGTGGTGTGGGCCTGATCCTGGCACATGGGATCCAATCTGGACACACACCACTCATCTGGCCCATAAGGCCAAAAGGTTTGGCATCACAACTCTAGGAGGAATTGGTTTTGAAGACAGGGCAGAGATGCCCCAAGTTGCTTTCCTCATCTGGGAAGCAGTTGCTTTGGCACTGAGAAATCAGGACACCTGGGCTCTCTTGCCACCTAAGCATGTCCTCTGGGGCGGCACCCAGACTCCTGGGTTTTGTGGCTGGCTCTGCCACTCCTGATTTCCTGCCTCCTCCCCTGCCCCAGATCTTCCAGGACATCTTCGGCATGGCTCTGATCATCCTGGTGGCCATCGGCTTCAAGACCAAGCTGGCCGCCCTGACACTGGTCGTGTGGCTCTTGGTGATCAACCTGGTGCAGAATGCTTTCTGGACCGTATCCCCTGCCCGGCCCCTCCATGATTTCCTCAAGTATGACTTTTTCCAGACCTTGTCGGTCATCGGTGGGCTGCTGCTGGTGGTGGCACTGGGGCCAGGAGGTGTCTCCATGGATGAGCACAAGAAGAAATGGTGAAGCCCAGAGCCAAAGTGGGGTCCATGATTGGGGGGGGGGGGAATCTTTCATGACAGCTTTTTTTTTTTTTTTTATATATATATATATATATATATATATATATATATATATAAAAAGCTTGGCCCTTGTGTAGTTCATCCCCCCAACCCAGGTCCTGCCCCCTGGAGGTTTATCATTGTTCACTGTTGCCTTATGTGGGGGGAGGAGGATGAGAGGAAGCATCTTCCTCCGATCTGCTTGGAGACATGTAAATTAAAGTGTATATTGTATTCTCCAGCCCAGGAGTCCTATGTGCTAGCCAGGCGTGGGCTCTAATGGCTTCCCAAAAGCCTCTATTACCTGTGCTCCTGGGTGGAGGAGCAGGGAGAAGCAGGAACCTCACGCAGCCACCAGGAATGGGGCATGGGGGCTGCTCCTTTCCTGATGACATCCCCAAGGCACGAGAGGCCTCTGATTCCTGGTCCATGTCACATCTGGAGCCAGTCCGGGGAGTGCAAGGTCTCTTTGGGAGTGTGTTCCAGCACTGATTTTGAAGCTAGGAAAGAGGCCAGACTGGCTCTTGTAGAGGAGGGGCAGGGAAGGGGGCACCAAACCATCTCTGGTCTGCCTGGCTGGGAGCTCTGCGCTGCCTGAAGGTGGCATACATAGCTGCCAGGAAAGGGTTGCATGGAGGAGCCCTGGCTGAACACTACCCTGACAGGGGCAGGCTGTTTTTCCCCAGCCTGGGGGAGCAGAGCCATGCTAGGAGATGACCACTGGTAGGATGAGGGGGCTCTGAGAGGGAGCTGCCAGCTGTAAGTCACTATTACTCCACCCACCAATTTCATTACCCAGCTCCAGCTTCTAAAGCAAAGGGGCTTTGAGCACACAGCACAGGCCTTGGTCGCGTACTACTCATCCCCAGTTGGGCGGTGTCAGAGGCCCCTGCAGTGGCCCAGCAGACCTGCTGAAGGTCCCTTTGCAACAAGTAGAGGAAGGAAGGGAGCCCAGAGCTAGCTCCTATGGTGGTCCTAACCTGAAGATATCTGCTGCCACAGCCACAGCCCTAAAGCTGCCTTGGCACAGACCAGCCAGTGGAGATTAAGGTTTGTCCGTGGCCACTACATGCCTGGCAGCTGGTGAAACCTGAAACCTGCCCAGCCAGTAACACTTTGTGCTTTTTGGACACAGCTTCCCTGCCCCTTTTGAAAAGCCAGCAAGATGACCTCTGCCTCCACACTGGAGAAACTGAGGCATGGAGCAGCTGGGACTGGGAATACAGGGGGCAGATATTCACTTGGCCAAATCACTGCTGGCCAGAGAGCGTGAATTTCCCCACAGTGTGATCACAAGGTGCCCAGATCCAAGCTCGAAGG
Source organism: Alligator mississippiensis (assembly GCF_030867095.1). Lineage (NCBI taxonomy): Eukaryota > Metazoa > Chordata > Crocodylia > Alligatoridae > Alligator > Alligator mississippiensis. The sequence goes on from NC_081831.1 coordinate 23,082,173, forward strand.
CCCAGGAACCTGGTGGGGATTTGAGCAGAACCCAGGAATCCCAACTCCCAGCCAGTGTAAATCAGCTGGGCTGGAGCTCTGGGGGCTCCTTACAGATCCCCTCCTTCCCATCACCTGCCCCATTAGCGCCCCACCCCCTCTGGGTATTCAAAGCCCCTAGTACCAATCAACCTGCAGTGCTATCCTGGCTGGAGAAGGGGGCGTATCTGGCCCAGAGCCAGCCCTTGGCTGCCTCCCGTGGCCTCCTATTTCTAGCAGCTGTTAAACTGGTTTCATGCTCTTCCCTGATTTGCAGCAAAGGCCATGACACCCAATCCTCAGGTCAATGCTTGGGCAGCCCAGACATGCAGGGATAAAACAGAAAGGCTCTAGTGTCCTTACCCAGCTGGATGCTGTGATCTGCCCCATGACACCAACAATAGGTCAGGACTCTTGGGTTCAAGCTCCAGAAGGGGATGAGGGTCTCAAGGCAGTGGCAGCTACACCCACTGGCAGTGGGAAGAAGAAGAGGTTCCCTGGATGCTTTGGGAATCAATTGCCCTTTGGAGAAGCAGCTCAGGGAGTGACTGATGGGAACCTTAGATGAGTTTTCCCTGCTGTGGCTTGTGACTTAGTCCTGCCGTGTCCAAGCTGCACCCTCAGGACCCCTGTCAGGTGGTAGCCCTGTTCACAGCTCACACCAAGACTTCAGAGACAAGTGCTGTCTCACTGCACCAGGGGCTAGAGAACAGCCTGGCTGCACCTGGCAGCCTCAAAGGAGCCAGTCCCTCACTGTAGGGGATACTGAGTGCCCCTCTCTGAACAAGCAGTGGCCATGGGACCCCAGTCCCATTCCAAGAGCTGGATTCCCACAGATTTGTGGCACCCAACCTGACCCAAGGGGCACAGGGTTGGTCCAGGGGTATGATCCAGCTCCAGCCCAACCCTGTGCACCTAGATCCAAGAACATCAGACCTGCCATTCCCTGAGTCAAACCCTAACTCCATCTTGCCCTGTCTCCTGTGTCACACTGGAGCAGAGAGCGGACGCTAGAAGGGAGAATGAACTGGGTCTGCCCAGGGTTTTGTCCACTGTTCCTCTCCCACTTCTATTCTCCAAATTTTAAGGTCTAGGAAGTTGTGATTCAGAGGTCCTGCCTCTCACTTTTGTGCTCAATAGGTAATGATGCCCCTTTAAGACCATGGGCAGACCCTTGGTGAATGTAGCTAAAGACTCAGCTTCCACCACAACTGGTGGCAATGAGGTCCACCCTTTTTATTGATGTGCTGGGTGAGAAAGAACTGCCTTGTGTTAGTTTTAAACTGATGACCTACCAGTTTCATGTGGTGACCCTTATTCTCGTCTGATGAGAGCTAGTTGATAATACATACCTGACTTTCTCTTAACTATAACATTAAAACTGCCATTTACTGGGGCAGACCCTAGCTCTACCTTGCCCAGTCTCCTGTGTTACACAGTGGGCTCTGCTGTGTCCCTCCTTGGCACACTAGTTTTAAACATCTGACCTCTGCTCCCATCCATTAGGTCTTCAGTTGTGCCAAGCAATCAATTGCCATTTTCTCAGTAGCCTCCCTCCCTGTGGAAGGCTTATAGTTTCCCATGGTGGGCCTTTAGTCCACAAACCCCTAAAGTGGCAAATAGGCTCGTGTGATACAGCAGCAGAGAACAGATGCTGAAAGTAAGAGCGAACAAGGTGTGGCCTGGGTTTTTTCTCCCTATTGCTCTCCCACTTGTAGCCTCCAGCATTTAAGGTCTAGGGAAGTGCTTCCCAAATTTCTTCAACATGAACCCATTTATAGCCCTATTTGCTCAGCATGGCCCCTTATTTCCAACCCACAGCCCCCCCACCCCTACAACGCCATTTGGGCAACTGCTGTTCTAGGGAGCTCTGATTCAAAGGCCCACCCGTGCTCAAAAGCTACTGATGCCCTTTCCTCCAAGAACGTGTCCAGCCCCGCTTTGAATCTGGCTGAACTCTCAGCTTCCACATCTGGTGGCTACAAGCTCCACGCTGTAATGAGGTGCAGGATGAAGACCTGTCTTGTGTCCCTGTTAAGCCCCGGCTTCCCCACTCCAGGCAACAAACCCATGTCGGTGCCTGGTAAGACAGATACCCCTAGGCTCTCTTTGCCCTTTAGCGTCTCCAAAGCCCTCGATGCCTGCCTCTCCTTTCTAAACCCATCTCACGGAGCCGGGGCTTCAACCCACGGGGGCTGATATAGTCCCAGCTGGATCCGGGCTGTGAGCAGAGATCATCCTCTCGATCACTCCGTAGTCTCCACTTACAGAGGAGCCCAGGCGTCCTGCCTCCGCTTCCCGCCGCTGGGCAACTCCCCACGTGCTGCAATACACGTGGAGGATTCAACGGGCGCCGATGACGGCAGCGGCGCGGGGTGATGACGCAGCCGGAAGAGGCGGGGGAGGCAGTGCCGGAAGGGGTGAGTAGTTGCGCTGCTGGGGATGGGGGAGGTCGCCCTCTAGCGTCGGCCCCGCGCCGTCCCCCCCCCCCCCCGCGCCTCTCTGGCGGAGTCGGTCCCCCCAGCTGGGGTGGGACGGGGCTGCTCGGTCCCCCTCCTCCAGCACTGGGGAGACCCCCTATCTGCGCCCCCGCGCACACGGGGACCCTCTCTCCCTGCCCTCCCATTGCACACGGACTCCCCCCCTCTCCCCCCGGCTCCCACCTGCGAGGAGACCCCCCCCCCCGAATTTCCCCACTGGACAGTCTCGATGTACCAGTCATTGTGGTGGGGGGCTATGTGACTCCCCCATTTACACTGGGGGGGTCTCTCCTGACCCTGCTCAGGAGATGCTGCTCCTTGCTGTCCCCCTTCTCCCTTCTGCCCCACCCCTGATTTACCCCAGTGGGAGAGGGGTGCTCTGCACCCTGATACCCCTCCCTGCACATACAGGGGGAGACCACACTTCTTACCCTCCCACACCTTCATGGTGCCCCCCCCCCCCCACACACACACACATCCTACCTGCCCTACACACATTGGGGAGGGGTTGCTCTACCCCCTGCCTCCTCATGCCCTCCCCCCATCAGGATAGGAGCACTAGTCAGAACCCCCCCCATGCCCCACCCCTGACTCAGTCTTCCCCCTCCCCCCCAACCTGGCAGATTTGGGGGTGCCTAAAACACGGCTTAGTCTTGTTACATGTTCAGGAACATGCTTAGTGGGCACTGCTGAATCCCATCCTGGGGGAGCATGTTGGCTGTGACCCCATCACGCTGGGACAGGGGTTGCTGGGATGTGTTTAAACAGTGCACAAGGACCCAGAGCTACTCTCCAGGCCACAAGTGACACTGTCTCCTCCTTCCTTCCCTGCAGCCTGGAGCAGAGCTAGAAGCTTTTCACAATGGTGAGTGCCACCAGGCCTGGTCCTGTTTCCAGCTGCAGTCTCCAGTGCCTTCCCCCCCAGTTATGACCCCAGCAGTCTTTCCTGCCCAAGTGCAGGGGGGCTGGACCTGAAGATCTTGTAAGGTCCCTCCCAGCCCCTAACAACTATGAATCTCTGAGGCTGCCATAAATAACCTGGTATTTTTTGATGAATCAAGCTTGTTTCTTTTCCCCCTTCCAGCATCAGCTTCTTGGCTGCTCCATTCCTGGTTTCAGCTTCTCCCCCTGCCCTTTAAGTTGACTTTTTAAATTAATAAAACCCCCACTGAGGCTCCTGTCTTGGCCCCTCCAGTTAGAGAAGACCTGGGTGTCACCCAAGGAAGGTACCAGGCTTCTGGGAGCTGAATTGCTTCCCCCTTGGTTTCTTATAGGGAGAAAGAAAAGGCGTGAACAAGTATTACCCCCCTGACTTTGACCCGGCAAAGGTAAGGGCAGGGCATGGGGGGCTCTGGGCATGGACTCAGTCCATTGGTGCACTAGGGTCAGGCTGGGTTTAGTCGCTGCTCTCCGAAGGGCTTGCACTAGGGAGAAGGCCAGAAGCCAGGACTCCTGGTTTCCCTTCCAGATATGAGAGGGGCATATGGTGGGCAGGGACTGGGGAGGACCATTTCTGTCTCCCTAGTAAGAGCCAGGCTTTGGGGGTGAGAGAGAACTGGGATGCAAGACACCTGGGTTCCATATTGGGGTGGGGGGGTGGGAGTGGGAGTCATCCCAGGTGGAAGCTGGGTCCTGATGACCCCCCTACCCCCACCTCCCCTGTCCTGCCTCTGACCCCTTGTGGGACCTGGAACACCCATCACCAGCCACTCCGTGCCTCAGTTTCCTTGTGGTAAAAACAGGGCCACAGATGTCAGCCCACCCAGATGTGGCCATCCTTCCTACTAGGGCAGCTCCCTCCTCCCTTTCCTTGAGTCCCTGACTCCCTTTGAGCACCTGTGGCCCCGCTCACAGCCACCCCTTGTCCTCCTTTGCAGCATGGCTCCCTCAACAAGTACCGGCACAGCCACCCGTTGCGGGAGCGGGCCCGCAAGCTGTCTCAGGGCATCCTCATCATCAGGTAAGAGCACCCATCCTTCCCTACCCCAGCCCTCTTCTGGGGGAGACACCCTGGCAGGGCACCATGGGGGCTGGGATTCTGCTCCCAGAGAGTTGTGCTTATGCTGGGGGCAGGGGTGGGAGGGTGCAGGGCTCCTGGGTTTTATGCTTATGACTGCACGGAGTGGCAGAGGGATGAGGTTGGCTCTGAGCTTGGGGCAGGGAGTGGGAGGGGTATGGTCTGTGGGTGACCCAAGGCTGCAGGCATTCTGGGAATGATCATCCTGGGGTGGGAGCTGGACCCTTAAGGGGGGGCTTGGAGGCCAGTGCTGGCTAGGCAAGAGGGTCCCTGGGGAGTACCACAGTCACCAGCAGCTGCCTCCCGGCCTCCTGTCTGTTAGGTTTGAGATGCCCTACAACATCTGGTGTGATGGCTGCAAGAACCACATTGGAATGGGTAAGATCTGCCCCCTCAGGGGAGGGCCCTGGACCTCTCCTTGCAGAAGGGCAGGGGCTTCTGACACACGTGTTGACATGTGATGTGTGGGGAGGGGAGCAGGGGCTGGAGCAGCCCCTGACACCCATTTCCCTCTGCGCAGGCGTCCGGTACAACGCAGAGAAGAAGAAAGTGGGGAACTACTACACCACACCCATCTACAGGTGGGTGCTGGGAGGGGCAGAGAGACACCACACAGAATCACTAGAGTGGCCTTTGCTCTCAGGCAGGGTGTGATGGAGCCTGTGGGGGTAGGAGAGCTGCTACAGACCAGACCACACAGGGCCTTGGATGATGATGATGCCTCTGTGGGACTAGAACACGGATCTTAGTGAATCCTAGAGAAGGGGCTGAAAGGGACCGTTGGAAGTTACCTAGCGTCCATCCCCCCTGCCTGAGGCAGGATCACCCCTGTCCAAAATAGCCCAGACAAATCCAGTATCTAATTTCTCTTTGTAAGACTACCATCAGCCCTGACCCGGCCACAGGAAAAGCAAGGAGACGGCTTCAGCCAACGTCCTTCTACTGTAAAAGGTTATTAACACACTCCAGAGATCCCAGGCCAAGACCATGCCTCTGCTATAGAGAAAAGCGAAGCACCCTCAAGTCCATGCTAGTCTGACCATGAGGTCAAATTCCTTCCTGATCCCAAATCTGGCATTTGGTCTGAGCCTGAGCAGCGGGGCAAGACCCTCTCCTCTGGGTTCGAGTCCCAGCAGGAGCATTGGCACAGTGCAGTCACCATCCACAGCCTGGGCTGCAGCCAACACCCATTGCCTCTGAGGGAAGCTTAACGCTGCCGCTGCCTGCCTCCCCCCCCCCCCCATAATGGTATCAGCAATGTTGGAGGGGTGGGCGGGGGCAGGAATTCCCCTCCTAGCCCCATTCAGGAACTGGCAAAGCCTAGAAGTCTGGGAGATCCCTGTAGTAGAGCACAGGCATCGCTAGGCCTAGCTCATCCCCCAACCATCTGGAGGCTTGATGCACCCCCACCCCCAGGACAAGTGTCTGTATCCACTGGAGGATGGGTGTAGTCAGTACCAGGACAGGAAGCCAACATTCCTAGGTTTCTTCCTCATTACCTCCCTTGTCTGTTCTCTCTCCCCAGCCCAGCCATGGTGAACGTGAGGGGCTGTGGGCTTGGGGCACCCCATGAGGCATCTGGTAGCCCACATGTGGAGCCCCTAGGGCAACCGTGTTACCAGGGTGGCTTCAGCTAGGCTCTGTCTGGCCCTAGCAAGGGCCGACAAAGGGGGCAACAATGGGGGCATGAGGGGCAGGGGGGAGAGGCTGGGAGCTGACATGGCCCTTGGCCCCCAGGTTTCGGATGAAGTGTCACCTGTGCGTCAACTACATTGAAATGCAGACAGACCCGGCCAACTGTGACTACGTCATCGTGAGCGGCGCCCAGCGCAAGGAGGAGCGTTGGGATCCACAGGACAATGAGCAGGTCCTGGCCACTGGTGAGTGCCCTGTGCTTGTATACACTACCACCCAGCTCCTGCTTCTGCCCCCAGCCAAGCCAGTGCATCCACGTGTCCCCTGGCTGTTTCCCCCAGAACATGAGGAGAAAAAGAAGCTGGAAACAGATGCCATGTACCGGTTGGAACACGGCGCCGCTGATCAGGGCAAGCTGCAGCGTGCCCTCCCCACCTTGTCCAACATCCAGGAGGCCCAGAGTGCCTGGAAGGATGACTTTGCACTCAACAGCATGCTGCGCCGCAAGTTCCGGGTCAGGGCTGGCTTCAGGGGGTGGGTGTGGAACTCATGGCCACAAAACCCAGCTCTCTGTGCCTGGTGGGAGGATGCTTCTGCTACCCCCATGTGCCCTCTGTTACCCCCCACCTCTGCCAGGGCCCTTTCATTTCCCTGTCTGTACCCTTGCCCCCTTCCCCCCCCTCCCACCCCCAACAGCTTTACTAGAGCCCTTGATCCCAGCCTGTGTGCCCCCTGCTCTCCCTCTCCAGCTCTACCAGGGACCCTAAATCCCAGCACCATGCCCCTGTTACCCCCTGCTCCCCTCCCCGGTCTTACCAGGGCTCCTTCATCCCTGCCTGCACCCTCTGCCTCCCCCCCGGGACCCTTAATAACCCAAGCCCTCTACCTGCTTCTACCCCCTCCAGCTCTACCAGGTCCCCTCAATCCCAGCCCACACCCCTGCCCCCTCAGCTCAAGCTGGAATTGAGAAGACCTGGTAGAGTCACCAGCCCCACCCTGGTTCTACCAGGGGCCCCCTGATCTCAGCCCCGTCACCCTGACCCACTCCCCAGCCACTATCTGCAGCCCTTTGCAGTCTCACCCCACCTTGCGCTGGGTTGGCTCTGGGACAGCCAGAGGGTTTGGTTGCCCCCAAGGTGTTGACGGCTACCTGCCCCCTTCTCACCCACCCAGGAGGAGAAGAAGGTGTTGCAGGAGGAGGAGGAGAAAGACCAGGCGCTTCAGGCCAAGGCCAACCTGAGCATCCCGCTAGTGCGTGAGGCGGAGGAGGACCGGCGCCTGGCCACCCTGCTCACCTATCGCAGCCCCGACTGTACGTTCCTGGCCCCACACATGGGGATGCTGGGCTCCAGCCTGGCTGCGGGGGTGGGCACAGGGGCAGGTTCACCACCACCAGGGCTGGTTGGACAGAAGGAACAGAGACTGGCACCCCGGACTCCTGGGGGAGAGTACTAGAGCCAGGAGCCAGGACCTCTGAATTCTGTTGCCAGCTGTGATGAGGGGTCTGATTCATAGAGAACAGAGACACGGTGAGAGCCTGGACTCCTGGGTTCTCGACCTAGCTCTAGAAAGGGCAGTAGAGCCAAAAGCCCTGCAGGATGCCTAGGTTCTCCTCCCCACTCTGGGAAGGGGAGTAGGATTTAAACTGAGGTTAAAGCCAGGATGCCTGGGTTCTCTTGGCAGCTGGGAAGGGTTTGATGGTTAGAGCAGAGAGGCAGCAAGCCCAGACTCTTGAGTTTTCCTCTCAGCCCAGGAAAAGGGACTGGGGGCTAGAGCCAGGAACCTGGATTCCCAGGTTCTTCTCCCCACTGTGGGAAAGGGAGTGTGGGGTCTAGAGGTGAGAGTTGGGATGCCTGGCTTCTCTTGTCAGCTGGGAGGGGCTGTGAGCCTGGACTCCTGGGTTCTCCCCACTCTGGGAGGGGGAGTAGGGTGTGCAGCCACGACACAGGGCTGCTCCCAGCTCTACTCCTGGGCTGCACAGGGTCTCTGACCAACCCTCCCCACCCCCATCCTCTCCTTCCAGCCTATGAGGACAAGCAGAAGCAGAAGCGCACAGAGATCTCCAGCCGCTCCTGGTTCCCCAGTGCCAAGGCTGGCGATGCACTCAAGCTGCCAGGTCTGGGCACAAAGACCTCTTCTTCTCCAGCCCCCTGTGACCACCTGGGCATTGTGCGCCGCCGGCCAACAGATGTCTCCCGGGGCCTGGCTAGCCTAGGGGATGCCACAGAGACACCCTGCGCCCTCCCTACCTCACCAACCGCTGGACCCTCCGGCCCCCCTCACTCCCTGGTCCCAGACTACTCGGGCTCCGGCTCTGACTCGGATGGTGAATGACCTACCCCCCATGAGTGCAGGCTGGGCACAGAGCTGTCCCGTTGCTGCACAGAGGACTCCTGGTTCCTGACAGAACCTCACAGCCGGCCTGGAGGAGCTACAGCTTGGCCAAGCCCCATGCCTGGGCATCAGTGCCCCCTTCAGGACCAACCCAGAGTGGCATCTTCCTCCCCCTGCCTGGGTATTTATACAGCACCATTTCTGTGCCCCCCCCCCCCCCCCCCCCCCCAATCCTAGCCCAGACCCCTGTGCAAAGAGGGGATCTCCTACCAAGCTCCCTCCCACCCCCAGCATGACTTGGAGCCCGGTTCATCGCTGCTTCAAGGAAAGAGGCAGCTCCCCTGGAGGCCTGGGGGCCACTGCCCTGGGTGGGGGCATAGGCCCCCCCTGAAACTGGTTGCTGCTGCCATCGGCTTCTGTGGACAGTTGCTGATCACTCCTGATGCCACTGCTGGTGGCTTCTGCAAGCAGTTGCTACTTGCCACCCTGCCGCCAGTGCTGCCACCTGCAAATTGTGCCCCCCGGTCTCGGGAGGCACCAGTCGTGCGGGGCGGGGGCTGCCAGCCAAGCCCCCAGCTGGGAGAGAAGAAGGGAATGGGTTTTAACAGCAATTAAAGCCATTTAATGAAATTATGGCTCTAGCTGGCTTGGAGAGGGGCCCAGTGTACACACCCCAGGGGTTGAGTTGCCCACCTCCCTTCAGTTTTTGTCCGCAGCTGTGGGAAGGCAACAGGGTCTAGTGGTTAGCGCAAGAGTCCAAGACACCAGGGTTCTGCCTCCACCTGTGAGAGGAGAGAGGAGGCCAGTGGGTTCTGGCAGGGAGAGGTGGGGCAAAGCCCAGATAGCTGGGCTTCATCCCCAGCTGTAAGAAGGAAGTGGGGTCCAGTGGTTGGAGTAGGGGTGGGGGCAAGGCTGGAAGCCAGGATACCTAGGTTCCCGCCCCAGCTCTGGGAAGGTGGTGGGGCCCAGTGGCTAGAGCAGAATCCCAGGACTCCTGGGTTCCCTCCCTAGGTTTGGAATCAGAACTTGTGGTAGAGAGATATCTTTTACTAAACCAACTAGATGTTTGCAAAAAATTCTTTAATTACAAGCTTTCGGGCATAAACACCCTTCTTCAGGCATAGGAGAAAAGATTGTAAAAGTTCTGGGCAAAAATGAAAGTTCATAGAGTTGAAGGTGTGGTAAAATCTGTTTGGAAGTTTATTTTATGCAGATTGGGCTCAGAGAAAAGTTGGACTAGTCTGTTTACCTGGAAGTTGTTTGGTGGTAAGCAGCATGTAGTCACCTTTCCTTCTGTGGTTATGGTGTTTCATAAAGCACGGAGGAGTAAAAAGGATGGAGTGCTCTTCTGGGCAGATAGTTCTTAGCTGGTAAAGTGTCTCAGATCTCTTGTGAAGCTCTGTGATAATGCAAATTACCTCGAACAAGGGTAGGAGCAAGGTTTCAGGTGGTCAAGCTTGCTTCCTCGTAAAACTGATATTTTTAAAAATTGGCTAAAACTCAACTCTCGTATGAAATATGTTTTATTTCTACCTAGGAGAACTTTTATAATCTTTTCTCCGATGCCTGAAGAAGGGTGTTTGTGCCCGAAAGCTTGCAATTAAAGAATTTTTTTTGCAAAAATCTAGTTGGTTTAATAAAAGATATCATCTCTGCCCTGAGTTGTGATTCCTTTTGCCTCTAGACCAATAGGCTACAGGCTGGACCCACCCCAGCTCTGGACACGGGTGCTCGGACACGTGGGTTCTGCCGGTAGCGGGGGAGGGCCGAGCCTGGGGGCCACTCCCAGCGGGGGCGGGGCCTGGCCTGGAAGCCTGGGTCCCCGCCGCTGCCGCCGCCATGGTGCTGGAGGCGCTGCGCTACCGTCGCGGGTCTCTGCAGATCCTGGACCAGCTGCAGTTACCGCAGCGGAGCTGTTACGAGGCGATCCGGGGCGTGCGGGATGGGCAGGCGGCCATCCGGGACATGCGGGTGCGCCTCGCCACGTGCTCCCCCTGCCCCATGGAGCTGGGGGGGCAGGGAGACACCCCCAAGGGAGTGGGGGTAGGGAGCAGGCCCCCGCAGGTGTAGGAAGCGAGTTGGAGTTAGGGAGGAGGCAGGGAGGAGTCCCCCTAGGGTGATGGGGGGGTGGGTCCTGCATGGAGCTGGGGGAAGGGAAACGGGGTGGAGAGGCAGGGAGATGAGCCCCATCTGGAAGTTGGGGAGGCAGGGAGATGGGGCCCCTCAAGGGAGTAGGGAGGGGAGATGCAAGGCTGTGGCTCCCCTGGGTTCTGTAGGGGTCTGGGCTTTGCCCATGCCCCCCCCCCAGGTTAGGGGAAGGAGAGTCTGCACTTGGGAGGCCCCAGGCTGGGAGGGGGGGGAAGATTCCCCCCCATCTCCTCCCCCCTTGCTCTCAGGTGTGAGGGAGCCCCCCCTGGCGGCTCAGGGCTGCAGGGGGTGGGGTCAGGGCATGAGTTGGACAGGTCCCCCCACCATCTCTAACACTCCCTTGGTCCCAGGTTTGAGGGTGAGTGGAGGCAGGGAGCCCCCACCAGACTCATGGCTGCACAGGGTGGGGGTCATGAAGCTGGAGCACAGTTAGGGCACATGCTACATCCCCCCCCATCACCCCCTCCCCTAGGTGCGGGGTGCTCCAGCCATTGCTATTGTGGGCTGCCTGAGCCTGGCGGTGGAGCTGCATGGGGGCACAGCTGGGGGCCAAGACGCTGCCACGGTGGCTGCCTTCGTGGGGAAGGCACTGCAGGACCTGGCCAGCACCCGTCCCACAGCCCGCAACATGGCGCAGGCAGCTGAGAAGCTGGGGGCTGCAGCCACGCATGAGGCCCAATGCCCAGGTGCCACAGCCAACAGTGTGCGGGAGATGTGAGTAATGGGGATGGGGGGGGCAGCTGGGCTGGGCCAGGCCAGGTCTTGACAGCTGTCTGCTCCCCCCAGCGTCATCCAGCTAGCGGAGGAGATGCTGGAGAAGGACCTGCAGGATAACCGGCGCATCGGAGAGCTCGGGGCCACCTGCATGATGCAGGGGGTGGCACCACAGGGCCAGGTGACAGTGCTGACCCACTGCAACACTGGGGCGCTGGCCACTGCTGGCTATGGCACTGCCCTGGGTGAGTTGGGGCTGGACAGGGTTTCCCTACACCAGGTAAAGGGAGCTGGCTTGGCTTGGTTTCAACTATCAGGCCTCGCTGCCTCGTCCCCAAGAGGAGCCCAGGTGTCCTGGTTCTCTGCTTTGATTGCCAACTTGGGTGGGGGAGGTTGGAGCAGAACCCAGGAGCCCTGGCTTTGGCCTGCTCTAGCAACCAGACCTCCATCTCCTCTTGGAGCTGGGAGGGGGAGCTTAGGAGTCCTGGCTCCCAGGCCCCCTACATCAGGCATTGATTGCCAACCTGCCTCTCAAGCAGAACCCAAGCATCCTGACTCCTATAGTTTGCTCTAACCACTAAACTCCCACTTCCAGAGCTGGGAATAGAACCCAAGCATCCTGCTCCCTCCCCCAGCCAGCTCCTTAACCTTCCTTCTTCCATCTCACCATCCCCGTACTCCCTATCTTGTCTCGCAGGTGTCATCCGGGCCCTACATGCCCGTGGCTGCCTGGAACATGTGTACTGCACAGAGACACGGCCCTATAACCAGGGGGCCCGGCTGACAGCCTACGAGCTGGTTTATGAGGGCATCCCAGCCACCCTCATTGCTGACAGCGCAGCTGCCCTGGCCCTGAAGGAGAAAGGCATCTCCGGTGAGTGAAAGCCCAGCCAGTCTCTCCAGCTCCCCCAGCCTGGTGCCAGCTGGCCCCCTGGCCTGGCTCTCAGACCCTGGATTCCCCATCTAGGACAAGGACTTTGATTTTGGGTGAACAAGGGAGGTGGGCACAGCCAGGAAAGCCCTGGGTCTCCTGCCTCCTAAACTGGGCACCTCCATCCCAAACAACCTCCTCTCCCCAGTAGGGGGATAGATCTTTCTAGACCATATCCTGCTCCTCAGGGGCCCTGTGGCTGCCTTGGGGTCCCTCCAAAATGCAGGGTCCCTTCCCCCTGCTGGCTGCCAACTCCTTTTATCTCCTTGCCCAGCCATCGTGGTAGGAGCTGACCGTGTGGTGGCCAATGGTGACACAGCCAACAAGGTGGGCACCTACCAGCTGGCTATTGCTGCAATGCACCATGGCGTGCCTTTCTACGTGGCAGCACCCAGCACCTCCTGTGACCTCAGCCTGGCCACTGGGGACCAGATCATCATTGAGGAGAGGCCCAGTCAGGAGCTGACAGACATCAACGGCATTAGGATCGCAGCACCTGGTATAGAATCGGAGCCACTGCTCTGCAGGGACCTCCAGGAATCACCTAATGTAACCCCCTGTTTGAGGCAGGATCATCCTTGTTCAACCATCAGTCAAATCCATTGTCCAAACTCTTAGTAACACTACAGTCAACCCTGATGCAACACCAGGCATTGCACCTGACCCTGCCACAAGGAAATCAGGGGAACCGCAGTGGCCAACATCCTGCTGCCATAAAAAGTTGTTAATATACTCTTGAGATCCCAGGAAGCAGCTGTGTCCTTACTACAGAGAAAGGCAACCTCCCCCCATGTCTGTACCAGCCTGACAAGGGGGTGAAATTCCTTTCTGATTCCAAGTGTGTCAATCTGACCCCGAGCAAAGGGGCAAGACCCTCTAGCCAGGAACCTCTGAGGTTAAGTCCCAGCAAGAGCATTGGCACAGACCAGTTGCCACCCCCAGACCCCCAATCATAGAATCCTAAAATAGTGGGGCTAGAAGGGACCTCCAGAGGTCACATCCAGTCCAACCCCCTGCCTGAGGCAGGATCAGCCCTGTCCAAACCAGCCCAGACAAGTCCATCATCTAAACTCTTCGTAAAACTACTGTCAGCCCTGACATCACCAGACATCACCCTCAACTCTGCCATAGGGAAAGCAGGGGGACCACGCAGCCGGTGTCCTGCTGCTGTAAAAGGTTGTTAATACTCATTTGAGAGATCCCAGGCTGTGCTCCTGCTACAGAGGAAAGCAACCACTCCTCCCAGTTTGTACCAATTTGACCAGGGGGAAATTCCTTCCTGACCCCCAATGCGGTGTAGGTCTGACCCTGAGCAGAGGGGCAAGACCCTTTAGCCATGATCCTCTGGGGTTGAGTCCCAGCAGGAGCATTGGGACAGCATAGTCACCATCCCCAGTCTGGGCAACATTTAAAAAATCAAAGTTACAGTCAATGCCTCTAAGGAAGTGGAAAATAAACCCCGACACAAGTAGCAGCAGGAGGCACTGGGAAAAATATTCCCTCCTAACCCAATGTGGCAGCCAACAAAGCAGCCTGGGAGATCCCCAGAGCAGAGTTGGTTGAGCTACCTCCAGATTATGCTTGTCCAGCCTCTCCTTGAACCTCGGCAAGGATGGAGATCTCCCTACCACACACTGTTCCCTAGGCAGAGAGATGGGGAGGGAGCTTCTGGCTCAGTGGGATGCAGCTGAACTGGTGGGGAGGGGGGACCAGCTGGAGGGGCCCATAACCAATGCTGTGTTATGTTTTTTTCTGCCCAGACATTGGCGTCTGGAACCCGGCCTTTGACGTCACTCCCCACGACCTCGTCACTGGCGGCATCATTACAGAGCTTGGGGTCTTTGCCCCCGCAGAGCTCCAGGAAGGCCTGAAACAGGCCTCCATCAGGTGATGCACACCCCCACACCCTAGACCAGCTGTGCCTGGGTGGACTTGACTGGGGCTGCCAGCACTGGGGGGTGTCTGGTGCAGACCCTGCTTTGTCTGCAGCTAATAAACCCAGGTTGCTTTTTATACTGTCAGGCTTGTGATTCCTACCTCCAAATGGAATTGGTGTTCCCTACCGTGTGTCCTAGGGTCTAGTGCTCGGGAGAGTCTCTGGAGGCAGGGGCCTCCTGTGTGGAGTTTCCCCTGTCCTGGCTCTGGGCCACGTGGGGCTTTTGCTTTCTCTGTGCTCTCGCTGCTGAGGATGACTGTGCTGGGCACGCCACGCACACATATGCACACGTGTGCTCTGTGCAGCTCCGTGCACAGGGAGTGACTGCATGGGACAATGCAGTGGAGAGTCCAGGACTGGGGCAATTACACCCCAGCCGCCTGTGTCCCAGCATGCATCGCCCCAGGCTGCGTAGCCCCTCTGTATCCTAGCATGCCCTACTTCCGCCCCTCTCTCTCCCGGCATGCCGGGCGGAACGGAATCGCCTCGGTTTCCGGGCATGCCCCGGGGGCGGGGCTCGCTACCCCAGTGTCCCGGCGTGCCCTGCGGCGCCCCGACAACGCCAAGATGGCGCAGGGCGGACGGAAGCTCCCGGCAAAGCGCCCAGGCGCGGTGAAGAAAGCGGTGGTAGCCCGAGGGCCTCGCAAGGGAGGTTAGAGCGGGGGGAGCCTCGGGCATGGAGGGGACTTGGGGCCAGGAGCAGAGGGCTATGGGGTAGGGGGATGCTGGGGGGGCTGAGGTGTGGAAGGAGGTGCAGGGGCTCAAGGCCCTTTTTTGGGAGAACAGGACTTAATTGTGGCATTTGGGTCCCACTGTGCTGGGATGCTTTTGGAGTGGGGGCAGCTCCTGGGCTTCCCTATCCCATTTCCCCAGGAGGTGCAACTCCAGAGCCCAACATTATGCTCTCACGCGGAGGGTAGGAGGGTTTGGATATCTCCCTCTAGCTTTCAGGCACCCCTGGAACCTGCAGTGTCACCCATTCCCTCCTAGCCTGGTGCTGTTTTGAGGAGGGGCAGGTCTGCTCCCATCGTCCTTCATCTCTCTCCTTTTCCCCCACCTCAGGCCGTGTCATCGCCCCCAAGAAAGCCCGAGTGGTGCAGCAGCAGCAAGTGAGAAAGGTGAGGGGCAGTGTGGGGCCTCAGGGTACTAACCCCCCTCCAACCCAACCCTGTCAGGGTCTTACCACCCTCTCCCCCTCGCACAGAACCTGGAAGTCGGCATCCGCAAGAAGATTGAGCATGAGGTGGTGATGAAAGCCAGCAGCAGCCTGCCCAAGAAATTGGCCCTTGTTCGGGCTGCGCCATCTGGAGCCAAGAAGGTCCAGGATCCCCCTGGCAAGATGCACCCATGACTGGTGCCCTAGCAGCATCATTACCCAATCCTCCCCCCTAGGACTCCAGCCCCACCCCACACCTTGCCTGATTCATGCCACAAGTGACATGAGCTGCAGAGGTCTCAGCCTGGCAATGCTGAGTGGTGGTGCGTGGTGGCTGTGAGTGGTTTCCTGACCTCTTGGCAGCAAGGGCTAGTGGAAGGGAGGGGGTGTCCATGGGAGAGAGGAGGTGCTGCTTTGCCTTTTGATCCTGCTTTAAATTACAGCTATGCTCAGTCAGTGACTGCAAATGCCTTATCCCCAGCTGGATTTCATAGACATTCGGGCTGGAAGGGACCCTGAAGGATCATCTGAGTCCAGCCCCCTGCCCCAGGGGCAGGAAGTCAGCAGGGATCATAGGATCCCAGCAAGATAAATATCCAAATGTCTTGAAAGGAGTCTCCAAGTTCATTTCCTCTTTCCCCCCCCCCCCAGGAGCTCAGATCCCCAGAGCTATCTGGGTTGGTGGTTTTGTGTTTGCCCCCCTCTCTGCCGGGAGACCCAGTGGCCCTGGGGCATAGGTCATGGCTGAGGAGAGAAAAAGCCCCTTGTGCCCTGTGAGTGACCCACTGGGGTGGAGGCAGAAGGGATGGAGGAGCCCCAGCCTGGCCCCATCTCCCTCCCCTTGTGCAGTCTGTTCATGGGGGCTGTCTTGGAGCTCCTGTGCTTTTCCCCCAGCCTGTCTGGCTCTTAATAAAGTTCAATGTGGTGGGGAAAAATGTCCCTGACTCACTCAGGCTGAGTCTGGCTGGAGGGGCTTGGGAGGCCAGTGCTTGGTGAGGAGCCCTGGTGTCATCTCTTCTCACCAGGCAGCGGAGCTGGGTGTGGATGGGTAGAGAACAGAGGAGCCCTGGGATATACCCCTCCCACCCAGAACTTGATCTCCCCTCAGTGAGGCAGGGGACTTACTGACCCTCCCTCTCTCCCCCCCCACCAGGGTCTGAGCCACTTGCACCCTCCAAGGAGGCCTAGAAACCTGGGCCATGCTCTTGCCCCATTCTCCCCCCCCATCCACCCCCTTCCCCCCCCCCCCAAATAAATCCTGCCCTGCAGTTCCTGGACCCAGTCCCAACTGCTCTAACCCCTGGGCACCACTCCCTTCTCTATCCTGAGTGTTCCTCCAGAGATAACAGTGGCAGCTGGGGGAAGCCTGGGGACATGGGTTCCAAGGGAGTTGGTGGAATGGGTGCTGCCTCCCCTAGCCCTTCCATGGGGACAGCTTAGAGCAGACTCAGGGCTCTGCTGGGAGCTGTGGGGCAGAGGCAGAGTCGGACTAGGAAGCACTGGCTGGCAGCAGCAAGTCCCATAAGTTCATGTCCCAGGGTCTCACCAGGCCTGGATGGCCTGGACACCTGGATTCTCCCCTGGGGAGGTGCTGCTTTAGAGCCCAGGTGCCTGAGCCCTGCCTAGGGAGCCCAGCTCCCTGCCAGCTCTATGAGGGAAATGGGGGCCAGGGGGCTGGAGCAATGGGTGGGGGTGTTGGGAACCTGGACACCTGGGTTCTCTGTTAGCCCTGGGAGAGGAGTGAGGTTTAGCTGGAATAAAGGGATGGATCAAAGCAGGAGGAGGCTGAGAGCCTGGATGCCTGGGTTCTCTGCTGTGTTGCTGCTCCCCTGATGCCCAGTAGGGGTCGCCAGGCACCTGCCAATACACAGCTCCTGTCCATGTGTGACATCTGCCTGAGGCTGTTCTGGGGGAGCCCCCTATCCTTTTGTGCCTGCCTGTGCCCCCTCTATCCCAGGCTGTAGCTCACGTCTCTGCCAGGCCTGGCAGGGGAGCCTCTGCCCACTAGAAAAGGAACCCAGAAGTCCTGGGAGAAATGGGGGGTGGGGATTGGAATCCAGGCAAAGGGGCTATGGAGGGGGCGCTGCTGGAGAGAACCACCCTGCAGTGGCTGTGTCGCTGTTTCAGTGGTGAGACTTGGGGGTGGGGATCTGAGCCAGGACTCCTGGGTTCCCTTCCAGGATCCGGGAGCTGTGGGGTGGGTCAGGACCCCTGCAGCCTGTAGCAAATCAGGCCTGTCCCTCAACTTGTCTCTGCAGTGGGAGAATCTGCTTGTGAGGGGGTGGGGAGTGCAGATAGAGTTTGCAGGGGGAAATCCAGGTTTTAGGGGGGCAACTGGGGTTGGGGGCCACCAAGGCTCTCATTCCAGCTGGTGACCCATGGCAGGCAGGACCTGCTTTCCTTCAGCCCTGAATTGGCCTCCAGGCCTAGGCCTGCTGCATCATGTCCTTGGCTATGCAGCCCACCCCTGAAGCCCTGCGCCTGCACTACTGGGAGGTGCAGGGTTCTGTCTCAGCTTGCTCAGCCTGCCTGCACTCTCACAGGCCACAGGAGCAAGTGGGGAAACTGGGGGACCACATGGCACCAGATTCCTTGCCCCTACCCACAACCCTGGCAAGGTCATACAGGGACACAGCTTCCTCACCCAGTCCCTCCCCTGCCCCTGAGCCTGACCGTTCCCTCACTTCCTGTTCCAAGTGGCTTTGAAGCACCCACCAATGGTGTGTTGTCATCATGCCCACATCCCCCGTTGAGCTAGTTCTGGTGCCAAGAGCCCGCTGCCCCCATGCACCCTTGAGAAGGCAGTGAAGCAGTTTCCCCACTGCTTCCCAGAGGTAGCTGCATCTTGGTGCTGGGCCTGCCCCCTTGCCCCACCCCCAGTCTGCCCCATTCCCATAAGCGGCCATGCCAGGAAGCCTGTGGTTCTCTCAGCGGGCCTTGCTGAGCCAGAGGAGCCTTGCTTCCGGCCTGTGCTTCCTCCACTTGCCCTGTTTCTGAATGGGGACAAATGAGGAAGCGAGTCCTGCCCCCCAGCCCCAGGCAGTGGGCTGCAGGGTTAGCTGTGCAGATGATGAGGTGAGAGGAGTTGGGTTGGGGACTTCTGTTGCCCTTGCCCACCCCTCTATCAGACAGATGCCCCCTTCTTACAGAGGCTGCAACCCCCCCCCACCCCCACCCTGTGGGGGTGCAGGTGGATCCTAGCAAGAAATGACCCAGAGGCTCATGGTGATCAGGTGCATTTTATTCCCAGTGTTGCCCCCCCAGTACAGGCCATCAGGGGTCTGTTCCATGTGTGGAGACACATGGATACACAAGCATACTCACACGCATATGCATGGCTACCTGCACACACTTGCACACCCACCTGTGTATACGTTTGCACATACGCATGCATGCAAACATACATGCACGTGTATGCACAGCTGCACACATGCACACCCTGTGGGTCCTGGCAGCCCATGGGGAATAGTTGGAGGTGGTGGTGGGGACACAGCCCTGCCCCAAGTGCTGAGCTGTGGAAGACCCCGCCGGTTGTGGTGCTGTTCAGCCAGGCACACGGGACCCAGGCGGGTCTCGCCACGGGCTGGTGGGGACTGCATCGCTCCAGGGCTTGTCCCTCGAAGACCCTTCCTCTCCCCTGGGTGGCTGGCGCAGCTGGAGCCAGACTCCTGTTCCTGCTGAACTGAGCCAGTTTAAACCAAAGCAACTGAGTATCAGCTCAGTAGGCACCGGAGGCAGGGCCCAGAGGGGCTGCCCAGGGTCAGGAGTCCTGCCTGCCCCCTGTACACCCCAAATCCATATAACCCACTCCCCTCCCAGATCTGGGGATGGAACCCAGACATCCTGCCCATCCATAAATCAAGACCCCCCGCCCTTCTACTTTCCCCCCAACCCTCAACCTGCCAAGCACAGCCTGAGTCCCAGGTAATAGACACCAGGAGGCGGAACTTAGCCACTGTGAACATGATGCAACGCTAACTCTGTTCACAGGTGAGCTAAGCCCTGTGCCCTGGCTTCAGGAGTGTCCCAGGCCTCAGGATGGGTGGTGGGTCCCATCCTCTTCCTCTTCAGGCTTCCACAGTGGGTGGGAGGGTGCAGGGGTGTCTCCTTGGCGCTGGGGCTCGCAGCCAGTTGGAAATCCCTGGCAATGTGATTTTGGGCAGTGGGTAAAAAAATCGCATCACCAGGAACCCCAGCTGGCTGTGGCAGGGAGAGAGGGCTGTGGTGTGTGGGGCCACAAGGCCACATCCCGCAGGCTGAAACGACAAGAGAGGCAGTGGTCAGAACCAGTGGAGGGGACCTGGATGCAGGCCAGATGTGTGCTCCAGTGCTGACTCCTACCCCATGTGGAGATGTGACCACTTCTGGGGTGGGGCTGGGAGGAGTAGGTGTAGCAGCTGCTTATACAGGGAAGGGGCCTCTCTCCTGGCATGAGGCATGATTGTTTCCGGTCTGGGGGCTGTGGAAATGTGGCAGCTTCACCCCTGGGTAACAGTCTGGGACAAGAAGTGAGGTAATGGTTCACGTGCCCCCTCCCTTCCCTGGCACCAGGCTGAGGCTAGCAAGAGGGGTGGAGGGTTTCAGTCACACCCATGTGCCTCCCCCCCCAGTCCCTGCTGCCCCCATGCACAGAAGAATTGCAGGGAGCTGGGGTGTGAACCCAGGAAAGGGGGAAGGGTGCTGCCTACAACTCCCAGGTATGGTATGCATGCCCGGAGCAGCTGGGGGCACAGGGCAGGCCTGGCAGCCTGCCTTTGCAGGTGCTGCCTCAAGCCAGTCTGGAGGGCCCAATCCTGTCCCTGCCCCCCTCCCCCACTGCCATGGCACCCCACTGGAGCCCGGCAGGGCACCAAGGGGAAGTGACTCTGCTTGCCGGTGACACTGCTTCCTAGAAGCTGGGCCCAGGGAACCGCAGCCCTCCCTGCCCCCGCCTCCGCCTTCACCCCCTCCAGCCCAGCCACCCGCCGGCTGTGACTCACTTTCCCCGTCGAGGCCCTGCCAGAGCGGGAGTCCAAGGAGGAAGGAGGGGGATGAGGAAAGGGCTTTGGTGGCCATGCGCCCACAGTGGAAATGCAGCCACCTCTAGGGTGGGGCGCAAGAGCTGCACCAACACTGCAGGGATTGCTTCTCCTGCTCTGCGGGTCCTGTTCCCCCACCCCAACTGATGGTCTGAGGGGACGAGGGGAGGAAGCAGGCAGCTCTCAGCAGTAATCAAGACAGGGCCCAGCTCAGCCCCATGAGTCTCAAGCCTGCAAGGACCACAGTGCAGGGACTTACTGGGGGAGTAGAGCCTGGGGCTAGGGGTGGGGGATCCACAGCAGCTCAGACAGAAGTAGGTCCCACAGATGCCTCTGTTGAAAAGAAGGTATAGGAAGGAGGTGAGTGATTGCCCAGGTGGTCAGACAGCTCCCACCTATCACCCCCCTCCCCCATCCCACTGGGGCCCAACTCCCAGGTGTGCTACCCATCCAGCAGGCATCCCAGCTCCCACATGGGAGCTCTGCTGTAGGACCCCCCAACTGAGCTGGGCATCCCCCCCTCAGACCCCCCATTTCATCACTGCTCCTCCCCCCATGACCTGGGTCTCCTGTTTCTGGCTTAAGGACCCCCCAAAATTGCCTCTCCCCATGGCTCTGAGCTGCAGTGAGCCAGAAACACTGATAGCAGGGAGGGGCCCTGGAGGCTCTGGCTTCCATTCACATCTATCAACTCTGTTGACACTGCTGTCCCAACCTCCAGGGACAGCCCGGGGCTCTGACTGCTCCCGCCTTGCACCCTTGGACCAGGTACTGCCCCCTGCTAAGACAATTCCTGCCCCACTTTCCCTCCACAATGCCCAGGGGTGAAGCCAGTGATCCCCAAATTGCACCCTGACAGGCATCTGAACTGATAGTCGTCATGCAGTTTCAGATATGCGAGTCGCGCTAGGTGCTGTATAGACCCCAGCTGAGACCAGTGCCCCCATTATCCCAGTCACAGTGCAGACACAGCTTTTGGGGCAGAAGCCTGTCACTCCAGGCATGGCTAGAAGGGGAAACTGAGGCACAGGGAGGCAACAGGGCAGATCAATGTTCTCGGCAGGGCTGACAGGAACTGGATCTAGAGCTGCTAAGTCGCAGGACAGTCTCTAACCCAGTACATCTCGTCCTTCCCCACATCCTGTCCTGTGGGGAGGACATGGGACAGCGGAGAGGGGCCATGGGACTCAGCCCAGAGGAAGCAGCTGCTGTAACCCTGGCAGCCTGGTTGGTCCACGTGCTCAGGGAGACAAACTTGGTGCTCTGATGCAGCTAGCTCTGGAGAGGACCCCAACTCAGATTTGCAAGAATCACTTGCTGCTGCATCTCAGAGAAAGGGTGTCGGGGGGAACACATTGGCTGCACACTCCATGGAGCTGAAATGCAGCTGTCTGGGGTGGGCCATAGCTGCTGTTCCACAACAGGGAGGGGAGGGGGGTGAAATGCAGCTGCCATCCGGGTGCTACAAACACAGCCTGGGACCCCCAGCTCCCTCCTTCTGCAGCTGGGGTTTCTAGGAGCTCCCCTCTTCCCTGCCCCAGCTGGTGGGACATGATCTCATCCGTAACCCAGGTGCGGACATGTGACTCAGCCCAGGCGCCGCAGGAGACATGCATGGGCCATTCCAATTGCCTCGGCCTCTGCACGCTACTGCCAGGTGTTAAGAAGTCCTACGGGAAAACCTTGTAACCAGGACACCTGTGTTCTCTGCCGCAGCTCCTCCCTAGACTCCCTCTTGCATGGGAACCTGGTGTCACATGTTTCCAGGACAGCTCAGTGGTGCTAAAGCCAAGGAAGACAATCAAGAGCAGCAGGAGGGGGGAGAAGGGGTTGGGGCAATATAGGCCTTATATGGCCCTTCAGACAGGACTGAGCCTGTGGGCACAAATCTGAGCCATGGAGCACCCAGATTGTCCTGTCCCCAGGTTGCAGAAGGGGAAGCAGAGGCGTGGGATGGGGAGGAGGGACTTGATCAAAGCCATAAAACTCACTCAGTGCTGGGGCACCCAGCTCTTCCAGTGTGCCACACAGCCAACCACACACCAGCAATGAGACTAGCTGGCTCGTAACGGGCATCTCAAGTACTGACTCCCTCCTCAGGCACTGGCTTCTCCTAGGGCTGGACACTGTGGAAGGAGCTCTGGAGCCCCCATTTCTAGTGGTAGGAGAGGATGGGGCTTCCTGGCTGTGCCCCAGAGCCCAAAAAAGCTCTCCCCAGTGAGACCCTGCACCCCAATCCCATCGGATGGCACAGAGTGAAGCCCCTATACCCCCAACAGGATTTAGTGCTGGCACCAGAGATGTGGGATCCTGGCCACTGTATGGGTGATTGCCTGGGGCTGAAGGGATGGTAAATGGAGGAAAAGAACCCAGGCATCCCAGCTCCCCCTTCGTCTGCTCCAACCTTATACAACACATCTAAGCTGAGCTGGGAGTAACAGCCCTGACTCTCAAGCCCCTGGCAAGCTGAGGAAGGGGACTGGGGTCTAGGGGAGTTACAGAAGAGCAGGGGGTGGGGCTGGGAGCCAGGATGCCTGGGTTTCACTCTTAGCTCTGGGAGGGCTAGTGTGTGACTCCAGACAGCTGGGCCAGGTCAGGCCACAGCCTGACTGCTACCATGAGCCCTGGGGTATTTATACTGACCCCTGGTAAATATAAAGGTCGGCCACCCTCAGGCAGCTCCCCAGACCTCACAGCTGGCTCCAACCCTGCCCAGGCCTGTTACCTTGCCCAGGGGCACTCCTAGTGTTGCCCACTGCCCCCAGGACTCCCCTTCTGCTGCAAAGTGCTCCCAAAACTCCCAGGCTGGTGAGGCCTGTGCAACCAAAGGGTCATGTCTAGATGCTGGAAGCCAGGATGCCTGGGTTGTGCCGCAGCTCTGGGTGGAGAGCGGATCTAGCAGGTCAGAGCTGGGGGCCAGTTTTTCTGGGTTCTCTGTAGGGGAGCAAATCTGTTCCTTGCTGCCCTGCTGTGGAGCTGACTTAGCTACAGCCTGGCACCCCAGTAGCACCAGCCATCACAGGCACTGAGACCCAGCATGTCCGTGGCAGCCCACAGGCATCAGGGGCATGAGGCACATCATGCATGCCAGCCAGCAGGAGGCACAAAGGTGGGACAGAGAGCATCTATGAATGCATGTGTGCGTCAGGGTGACTGAGCACACGTGAGCATGTGTGATCCTGCCTAGGATCTGTTCTCTAGGGGCAGCTGTGCCTGGACAAGCCTTTCCTCCCTCCCAGTCCCACCCCCCCACCCCACCCCCGGGCTGCCGTGGCTTGCTCCCTTCCCCCCATGGGGAGGAGAGGGAAGCCCCAGTCCCACCCCAGATTATAAAATGGGATCAGGAGAGGGGAATCTGGGAAGATCCCAGCTACTAACATCCAAATCAGACCTCTTACCCCACTCAGGGTTCAGCCCAGGGCAGGGCCGAGGTTTTAGAGTGGTCCAAGAGCTGAAGCTTGCCAGTGAACCCAGAGCCAGACAACTGCCAGGGGTCAGACCAGAGGTACTGGGAGCACCCCACATCCCTGCCTCAGCCACCAACCCGAAGAAAGTCCCTCAGTGCTTCTGCTGCCCCCCACCATGCTGTCTGTCACCTCAGCAGCCTTCTGACAAGGCGGAAGGGGACCGGATGGACTTCTCACTTGCTCTACTGCAAGGTGGGGAGTCTCTTGCCATATGGGGCACTGCAAAGCAGGGCAGTTTTAGGGAAACACTGACAACTGCAGCACTGGGAAACACGGAGCCATGGCCTAAGAGGGGATCTTTGCAAGCCAGAGTCTCAGCAAGGGGCATCAACCAGTCCCAGCAAGGCTTTCTCCACAGTTCCCTGACTTTGCAATGAAAGCCTGACACAGTGGAAAAGCTGTGGTGCCAGTTTGGTTTTACTCATCAGATCCTGTTCCCACCTGGAAGCCGGCTGAGGGATCACCGCTGCCTGACAGGCACCACTCTGCCCTGCTTTCATTCCTGGCTTTGCTGAAGGAGCCCGGACCTCAGTCCCAAGGCTGCCTTTGCCCTCAAGCCTCATGCCCGGGGCGTGTGGGAGGGCCCTACTCTCATCCCCAGCAAACAAGGTGGCTGTACAGATTCCACCCACAACTAGAAAACAAAGGATTTTTTTAAGAGAAAGAGTTTTCCATTAGACTCGTCTTGACAAAGCATGAAACAAAGTGACTCTGGGAATCACTCCCTCTTCCTCAATCCACAGCTTCATTTGATCCTGGTTTTCCAAAAAAAAATAAATCAATTTCTTGCCCCCAGCCCCCCTGGATCTCTCCCTTGCTGCAACCAAGAGGAAGGAAAAACCCTAAGATGTAGCACCCTGCTGAGCTGTTCTTGGCTTCTGGAAATGGAACATTTTGAGGACAAAAACAGCACTCAACACTTGCTTTCCTTGGACCTCTTCTGGAAGAGCCCTGCTGCTCTAGGTGATGTGCCTCATGGCTCCAATTATCAACCCAAACCCAGTGGGATTTTTCCACCGCTTCCTTCCCACGGGAGGGTTTTTCTTCATCACTTCCTTTATGCAAAAGTGTTTCAGATTCCTTTTCTTCCCCAACAGTGAATGCAGGACTCCTGGGTTTTGCTACTGACTCACCGTGCATCCCCCACCCCCTGCCCCATGCCTCAGTTTCTCTGTCTTCAATGGAAGCAGCGATGCTGACACATCATTGCCAAGTACTGTGGGGAGTCTCCCAGTAAAACGTGCCCAAGCCAAGAGCACTGTAAAAACGATGGGCATAGGCATGAACCGGCGCTAGCTCTGCCCATGGCAGGTGTGTATTGGAGGGGAAGATGCAGCTCTTACTGGGAAGTATGCCAGGCCTGCAGGGCTGGGCCCAGCATCCCAGCCAGGTCCTGACTGGGGTGCAATCCTACTACCCCATGGGGTGGAGAAGGGCAGCTTGCCTGCTGGTCTGTCCTGGAAGAGACCAGAGCTGGGGAACTCAGCTGGACCTGACCATAAAGAGCACAGTTCTTGCATGCAAGGACCCCAAAACTCCTGGTGCCCCAAGAGCCCAGGTCTGTTTTTCCATCAGCAAGTCAAGTAAGTCTGTGTGGCTATAACAAAGAGAAACGGCCCAGGAGGGTGAGGGGCTGAGGATTTGGTCCTCCCCATGGCACAGGGCAGCCAGACGGAGCCTTGCTCTGTGGAATCAGGAACGAATCCCTCCAGCTAGAGAATTTCAGCCACGTCAGGACTGTTACAGCCCTTCAGGCCACTGAGAACGTACAGCTGTTCTCTTCTCCTAGGCCCCAAGTGAGCAGAGCACTTGGACACACCCTGGACAGGGGTCTCTATGAGGAAGGGAGGCCGGCTCCATTGCTGTTCAGCTCCATAGTCATAGCCCAAAAACACGGACATAGCATTGCACAGATCTGTTCACAGCACATACAGTCATGAATCTTCCAGGGGGAGGGCTGACTATGTATATGTATACATATACACACACACATACATACATATATATACACACATATATGTATACATATACATGCATAAGTATATGCATATGTATGTGTATATACATATACACACATATACATGTATACATGCATACACAAGCGTATACATGCATACCTATATGTATAGGCATAGCCATATGTGTGTATATGCATATATGTATATGTAAATGTGTGTATACATATGAACATACATATGTATATGGGTACATACACAAAATATATGCATACAAGATACATGCCCAAATACCCCCACACACATGCATGCATGCATACACACACTTTCCAGACATGCGTGGGTGTGAATTAGAGCTGTACACATCATGGCTCTTTTTCAGTTCTCAGTAATTCCAAGAGGTGGAGGGGGGAAAATAACATTTTAGGTCCACCTGAAACTTTCTTTTTTTTTTAATCCAAGCCAATCAAAAAGTCAAAATAAATAACTGCTGGGGTCAAACACAACATTTTGTTTCCCTTCACTTCAAGCTTTGGCATCCATTTTAAAATTAATTTTGAAATGATTTTCTCTCTTCTGGAAGGAAGTTGCAAAACAAAAAAAAGTTGTAAAGAAGCATAATAATAATAATAATAATAATGCTTCATTTTGCAAATCTCAAACCACTCAGCCCGGTTTTCCCCCATTGCCATGAGCCCATCTGGGAAACTGCAGTGAATTCACAGAGAATTTTGGTATCGCCCAATCTTCATTTCTTTTAAAACAGGAAAAGTTTCGGCCAAAGAATTTTGCAGGCTCTCTAATAGGACTGGCCCATGGCGTTTGATATAAGCTGCTGATCTGGGGTCTGAGTGAGAGGGAGCCCAAGCCCAGATTGCTTGAGGGGAGCTGGGTTTTCAGAGGCCTGGCTTTCTGTACATTCCCCAAACAGGCCCTCTCAAAGAGGCATCTGCCTGGCGCCTGATACCTCAATCCCTGTGGAAATTCCTGCCTCACATGTGGGCATAAACCCCACCTACTGTAACCAAGCAAGGTGTCGGGGAGCTTTTGAGCTTCTACTTCTCACCTTCCCTGCCGCTACTCTGTGCACCCCCAAGCCCTGTTGATGGGTGGATTTTGGCGGGGAACAGGACTTTGAAAAGCAACAAGTCAGCTGCTCTCAAGTGTAAAAAGAACTCGAAGCCGCTGGTGCCACACGTGGGGCTGCTCCAGGGCATGTTGTCCCCTAGAGGCAGGCAGGCCTCTGCACCCAGGAGCCCGTCTTGTTAGCCCAGTTTTGCAGAGGGGAGAAAAACAAGAGATGCAGAGAAGTTCCACAGTGAGTCACAGGCAAACCCAGGACAAGAGCAGACAAGACCGCCAACAGTTAAGAGAAACCAGCCCCCTGTGCTCGCCACAGTCTGATCCTCTACCCCTGACCCTGCCCTGGACTCAAGACCTCTACCCATTGCAGGAGCCCCAGGAAGAAGCATGCACCCCTACATACGCGGGCTCAACAGTGCCGTTCTCGGCTCCTGCTAGGCTCCACCCTCCTTGGTGACATCACTGTAGCCATAGCAATGTGCTTACTTCAAAGGGAAAAGAGTGGAAGGAGACCAAGAAACACGGATAAACAATGAACAAGTCAATGGCAAAACAAAGGGCCTGATGCTACCCAGGGGGGTGATAAAAGTTTAATTGCCGCATGTTTGGGAAAAACCTGCCTGAACTCACTCGAAACTTGGAGGGGAAGGAGCCAGCTTAGAGCAGGCCCCAGGACTCCTGGGTTCTTGTCCCAGTCATGGAAAGGAGCAGGGCTTGATAGGTCAAATGGGAGCCTTAGTCAGGATGGTGGGGTCTAGGCTAGGCTCTAGGATGGTGGTGGTTGCTAGAGGGTGGAGAAGTGGGGACAGGGTGGCAGGACACCCAGGTCTGTGACCAGCTCTGGGGGTCAAATGGGGCCTCATGCTCAGAGAAGGGGCAAAGATGCTGGTGCTCCTGGGTTCTAATCCTGGGTCTAGGAAGAGAGCATAAATCAGGGAGTTACAGCCTGCGAAGGGGGAAGCCTTTAAACCTGGGGGATCCCTGATCTCTTTGGTTACTGACCAAATCTGCAGTGATGGGCATTGCAAACGCAGCATGTGTGCGCCGGAGAGGAAAGACTTCTGCTCCCAAACGATATGCTCCTTCAGCCTCCGCTCAAAGACTGCTGAAAACCAAAGGGCAGGTTTTAAGCTTGATCCAGAAATGTTTGTCCTGCCTTGACATTTCTTTTCCCCCAGAGTTTTATAAAACATTAATTGTATTCTTTATTTCACTGCTTCTTTTATCAGTTTTAAATCAGTTGTTAATCTAGGATCAGGATTCGTTTTGCTAGGCCTGGCATTTGCTCTGTGCTGGAGCATCAATGTTTCCTTGCTCTTTTTATATATTTATTTCCTTTTCCATTACAGTTTTATTTAATTCTTTATATCAGTTTTTATCTTAAAAATCATTGTTTTATTTAATATTTCATCTACTGACATGCTAGATTTCTTTTTTATTTCAGTTGTTCCATTTATTTTTATTTTACTGATTAATTTTCAATTTATTGATGTATTTTTCATATTTCTTGTTTTTTTAGTTTTGATTGTTTTGTTTCCACTTGTTTTATTTTTTGTTATTTATCTTTTTATTTAATTTATTATTGTTATTATTACTATTGTTGTTTTGTTACTGTTATTGGTATTTTTATTGTTATTGTTATAATTTCTCTCTGCTGTCAATGGTTTCTCTGTGGTTAGGACTTAAACTCCAAGAAGTTATTTGGGAGCCGGGAACAGTGGAACTGAAAGTGGGGGGAGTGCAGGCAGGAGACTGAAAGCTGCCCCTGGGAATGCAGCTCTCAGGGCAAAACAGGGCAAACTTGCCCCCACGGACAGTGACATGATCTGTGCCAGAAAGCTTGACTGTGGAGCAGGGGAAAGGTCCAAGCCTTGGTGGGGGTGAGCTCTCCTGAGAGAAAGGTGCAAGAGGCAAAGGGAGGGTGAGACATGCTCTCCCTCTGCTTGTAATCACCCAGCCCTGCCCTGAGTGCTGCTCGCTTAAGCTGGAGGCACTGACATTGCTCAGGATTGGGCCCACAGAGCAGGGGGGTACCAATCATCCCCACTGCTGCCTGGCAGACACAGGGGGCATGAATGGGAAGGGGGGGTGAAGAAGGTGGCACAGCCCTGGCCCCCAGTATATGCACAACTGCAAATATCTGTTGTACTCCCAGATGTGGGATGAGGAGGCCAGCTGGATCTTCAGACTGGCCCCCCACAGTTTCCCCCCAGCCTCGAGGCAGAAATGCAACAGAGCGATGCCAGCTCCAGCAACCCCACCCCATGCCAGCTGGAAACTGGGCCCATGGAGGCCTGGGAAGCAAAGTCAGTCTAAGCCCCACTCTGGGCACCTGGCCCCTGGCGTCTTCACAGGGGTGAACAGGCCTGGCTCCCTTGTCTGGGGTTGGGAGCTCCCTGCTCAGCCCAATGGCGGCACTGATGCCCTAGAAACGTCCTCAAAGGCCTATGCCGCCTATGCCCGCTGTGCTGGGACAAGAAATAGGCTGTGGGGTGAGGCAGGGAAGGGAAGCAAGGGACTGCCGTGCCTTGGTTTCCCCTTATACCATTGATGCTGTGAGTCCATGGGGGCAGGGTGTGCTCTGTTCGTGCTGGGCCTGGCATGAGGGGCCTCTGATCTCCCTGCTTTGTTATGTGCTGCCACGCAGCAGCCTCACAGTGCCTGCATCCTCAAGGTCACCATGCCTTCGAAAAGCTGAGTCTGGGTCTCCCTAGCTGGCGTCCCCCACCCCCCTGCCAGTGAGGCTACTGTGGAGAGAGAGGCCTTGATGCTCGTGGCACTGGTAGAGGCAACTGTGCCTTTGCTTTGGAGATCCCCAGCCCTTATTCAGGGTGCCCTGCAAACAGTTGCCTTCCCCTGTGTGTACAGAACAGGGCATGGTATTATCTAGCTAGATAGAGCATGTACACAGACCAGGGGCTCTCAATCCCCTTTAGGCTCCAGGCACCCCTCATTAGACTCCAGGGCCCACTCTTTAAATCCAGGACTCCCTCGTTAGACTCCAGGCCCCCCTCAGAAATTGCCAGATCCTATTTTTGCTTGTTTTTCGACTTCAGAAAAATACTAGAGCAGCTCTTCTGTTGCAAAGAACCCGGCAAGACCCAACAGGGCAGAGAAATTTTAATGCTATGGCTTCCTATTTGAAACCTCTGGGCTTAGCTTGTGAATCAGATTTGGGCACCTGGTGTTATATGGCACCCCATGGCACCCTTGGAATGATCTCAAAGCACCCGCTCCAGTTGAGAATTGCTGACTTAGGCAGGTGGATGGAGGATGGGGAGCCACTGGAGGGAAGTGCCCATGTATACACACACAGTCTCACTTTACTGGTGCCCACACAGTCTCACTTTACTGGTGCCATAATCTGACCCTTCCCTCCCTAGTTTTTAGGAAGATTCAAGACTAGTCTTGAACCTAGATGGTGAAAGATTTCCCACCCCTACACCCCTCCAACTCCACTCCTTGCTCACTCCCAAGGGGCAGATGATGGGGCCTGAGTTTGGGCTTCTATTTAACTGAAGTGGTCAACACTGCCAGCATTACCCAGCCCTGTCAGGGTCTGAGTAAGCTCCTTGGGGCAGGTATCAATGGTTTCCCCTGGGTCCAGCACCAAGGAGCCTCTGCCTGTGACTGGGGCTCATGGGTCCTAATTACAGGCCTGCAGATCTGCAAAGGGGGCACTCAGGGCCCCTGCTCCCATTGTCACCATCCCATGGAGACCCACACCAGGTAGGGGGATTTGAAAGAGGATGCCTGGGTGACAGCCCCCAAACTGTCCTGGGAAGGGAAGACAGGGAGCCCTTAATGGACAGAGATGGAGGGAGGGAGATGTGCCCCAGCCCCCTGCCAGCCCTGCTACTCTCAGCCCAGGGCCCTGGCAGGTCCAAGCGACTCAGCCATCCCTGGCGTGCCCGGGGCTGCAGCTGCACAAGGGGGCTTTGTTCCAAGAGCAGGGTCATGGCATTTCGCTGTTGGCGTCAGCAACAGCATGAGGCGGGGGCTGCAAGACAGGCTGCTGCCCAGCAGCCACGGCAAAGAAGGCCCTATGTGGGGTGTGGCAGTGTAGAGCAGGGCGGGGTTTGCAAGGCAGGAACCCTGGGGTTGGAGGCTTGGCCTTAGAAGAGGAGTGGGTTGCAGTGGTTAGAGCAGGGTGGGCTGGGGCTCTGCACTCCTTCCCCAGCTTGCGGGGAGAGTGGGTGAACAGGACCCCAGGACACCTGGGTTGTAGCCCAGACCCTGGCAGTGTGTGACCTAATGGGTATAAAGATGGCAGATGCTGGAAATCAGGACTCCTAGGTTCCCTGCCTCATTCTAGGCTGGCAGCTGAGTCCTCCCTGCTCTAACTGCTAGACCAACCTCCTACTTGCTCCCTGCTCTTGCCTCAGTTTCCCCTGTGTTCTGGGTGGTGGACTGCCAATGCCCTGAGCTCCTGGCATGGGAGGCAGATTATCCAGGAACCCTTGTGTTTGTTCTGATCCCTTTCAGCTTCTAATTGAAGTGATATTGATGCTCTGCAGGCAGCTGGGTCTGTCCCCAACAAAGCCATCAGGTAGTTCTGGTCTCAGGGCATCCTGAGAGCTGCATGGCCCAGATGTCAATGGCAAGACCCTGCTAACTACAGGTCAAGCCTGAGCAGAGCTTGGACCCAATGCCCACTCCTGTCTGAGAAGCCAGGCAAAGGAGACAGGAGAAGAAGTGGGGGGAACCTGGGGACACATGAACGTCAACATCCATTTTTCCAGAGCTAGAAGCCACATGTGGGGGCCAGGCAGTGACGTCCCAGCCTTGGCCCTTCCAGAAAGTACCAACTCCATGGTTCAATGTGAACCCACCCAGGCATCGGGAGCTTTCCAAGCTGGATCTGAATGGTGAGCCCCATCTGCCCGCACATCACGAGGATGCATGGCCTCCTGCCCTAAGGGGCTGGCCTGTGCATTATTCACACCATGGCAGAGCACGTGTGCGGGTGGGTGGGTATTCCCATGCATATGCACACACACACATGTGTGTACACACATGCTCATGGCTTTATTGGCCTGTTTCCTCAGGTAACTCTTCCCCTCCTCCTTGGATCCCCGGAGCAGGTCAGTGAGGGTGCTGGACAGATGTCATTGAGCCACAGCCACCCCGCAGCCTCTCCCTGCTGAGATTTCAGCTCTGAGAAGCAGGGAGAACCATCGGGTAACTCTCCCCCATCCCCAAAGTGGACATGAGTATGTGGCATGCGTGTGCATGGACACGAGTCCTGACAGCTTACAGCCCCACCCAGGCAGTGCTGCAGAGAAGGCACTATCAAGCTTGGGTGCTGGGGTCCTATTTGTGACTCTAGGAGGGAGTGTAGTTGCGGGGTAAGAGTGCAAGGGAAGGAGCATTGGAGTCAGGACTCCTGGGATCTCTTCCAACACTGATCTGGCTGGTTAAACTTAGGTGAGTAGTTAGGAGTCAGGATTCCTGGGTTCCAGTCTCAGCTCTGACAGAGATGGGGGGAGGGATCTCATACACAGAGCAGGGGAGGTTGCACCCATGGGAGCAGGGCCCCAGCAGTATCACCTCAGGACAACCTGGCCAGGGAATGAGCTCCCATACCTCTACATGGGTAGAGACCCCCTCTTCGCACAGGGCAGGCAGAGGTTTCCTGCCTCTCCCTGAATGGGGGATGACCCCCCACAGCCCAGCACTGAGGGATGGATTCTGCCTTTTGTCAGGCCAGTGAGTCTGGGGCAGGTCCCTGATCAAGGGGGTTGGCGACCAGGGCTGGGTCCCTCTCTGCTAGGAAATGCCTGCCCCCTATTTCCCCTGGGGCATGAAATCAGGGCAGCAAGAGTACCAGGGGTGAAATACAACAGGCCCGAGGCTGCCCAGAGCTGTCCCCCCTACCCGGCCTCATGATCCCCACACAAGCCAAGGCCGGGGGGATTCACTCAGGTGAGGACCACCCCAGGGTTGAGAGTAACTGAGGATCCCTGTGCACCAGGTACAGACAAAGCACTGGGCCCTGCTCCTGTGATGGTCGGGCTGCTCAAGCCAAGGGAGGCAGAATGGCAGCTACTCTCATCCTCAACGTCATGAGAACTGTGGGTAACAGTGCTCAGCACTGTTCAGTATCAGGGCTGTCCCTTGGAGACTAGAGAGCTAAACTGGGCTGATGGCTCCAATGTGCAGGGCAGGGCCCAGGTCCACAGGGGGAGAAGTGTCCAGCTCCAGCACTGAGCCCCCAGGGCACCGAGACATCTGGGTTCAACTGGGCAGGAAAGGGGCACTTGGCTGGGGCCCCTGACACCCTGCCACACTGAGGCACTCTCTTGCCAGGAAGGCCTTTGTGCTGACGCGGCCAGCAGCTGAGGGAGAAGGCGGCACATGGCAGGCACAGCATGTGGGGCGGTGTGAGGACGGTGTGGAGGTTCCTGGATTTGAAGTCTAAAGCGGGATGGCAGAAGGAGCCCCCGCAGCCCAGAGTGGGGCAGTCCCTGGGGGAGCTCTGACCTGTGGCACTCACATGGGCATGGGAGTATGCACATGTGCCCAGAGTCCCTCACCTCTCCAGGCATTACAAAGTGAATGGGTGGGTCCAGGAGAGATGCAGGCTCTGACCTGAAGGCCTTGCGGGTATCAGGTACCAGAGCTGGAGGGCAAAACTCCCAGTACCCTGCTACCTTGGCTTTTGCTGTGACTACTGGACCCAGCTGCCTTCCCCAAGAGCCATAGCCCTTGTGGTGGGGTGCCCATCTCCTTCCCAGGGCTCATCCAACCCTGCCAACCCATACTCAACCTTGGTCTTGCTTTGTCCTTGCCCTCTCACCTTCCATGGCCTACGATAGCACCCCCTCCCCCATGTCCCAGCTCAGGCACTGGCCTCTTGCCTCACAATTTTCTAGCACAACTAAAAATTCAGCAAGAATTCAGGATTATTCAGGGGACGCAGCTTACGAGCTCTGCGTAGGAGCTCGGCTTTGCTTTTTAGGGGGCTGCAAAGGAATCATCTCCCTCCCTGCGTCCTTTAATCGAGCCCCAGGGCCACGGCCTCCTGCTCAGTACCAAGAGCGGAAGGGAGGGGTGATGGCGGTGACTGGGGGGCATGTCCCCACACCTGGCACTCCCGTATCTGGGCGTAACACACCAGTGAGAAGCAAACAAAGAACCCTAGTCTGATCAGTTCCTATTGCTCGGACCCCACCCAGCAACCAGCTTGGGGTGAGAGCAGGAGAGAGACACACCATAGGCACCATGGCATAGATCCTGTGCCCTCTGAGGCTGAAGAAGCCTGGGGTTCACCTTAAGAACTGGCTAGCAGTTGTGAAGGGAAGCTGGCACTGTGCCGTGACTCCTCCATGCCTGCCCAGCTCTGGGAATGCCCTCGTCCCCCTGGGATGTGGGGGTTGGTGGCACAATGGGCCTCCCTGTCACTGTCCATGGCTCTGGAAACCATACAGGCAGGAAGGCCCAGGCTTGAAGCACTGAAACTGGGGCTGCACATGCTTCCTAGGGTATGGGTGGGGTGCAGCTGGCATGTGGAACAGGGCAGGGGCACCCTGGCACCCTCTAGCTCTCTGCATGGGTGTCACAGCACAAGGCAGGCTGCAGCGTCACTGTCTGAGGCACGGCTGAGGTTTTGAGCACACTCTGTTCTCTACTGTAATTACCCTCCCGGCAAGGGAGTTTCCTTAGAACTGCACACGAGGGCTCCTGTGTACCAGGCTGGGCCTGGTCTGCCCTTTGCCCCACAAGCCAGGCCCTAGCCCCGCAGCCACTGTCATTTCCCATCCCTGGCATCCCTAGATTCCCACCTGGGTGTCAGACCCCCCCTCAAAAAGGCCCCTCTGCCCCTCTCCTGCCAGAGCCGTGTGATGGAGCACAGCTAAGGCTTTGGCAGGGGTACCTGGCATGGGATCCCAGCGCTCTGGTATGAGATATCCGCCATTCTCCAAGCCAGATCCTGCAAAGCGCCCAGCCCCAGGGGTTCCCCCTGAGGCTGATGCGGCCAGGTCCCTCACATGGGCAGAGGCTGAGCAGAATACAGGCATCCCAGCCTCATCCCACTGCGCCAGCCCAGACTCCATCTTGCCCACGCCCAGTCTTTCCCCTGACTGCATAAAAAGCCTCACCATCGTCCAGCTACCAGGGCCCTGATCCTGCCAAGAACAAGGCCAATAGAAGATCTGGCTCCAATGACCAGCTCTGGTTAGCTCTCATTGGAGTAGCCAAAGACCTCCAGCAGGCCTAGCCAGGCAGAAGAGACTGGTCCCCACAGCCTCTTGCATTCCACTCATGCCCATGTGCCTTCTTCATTTGAGCTAACAGTGACCATCTGGATCATGCCCACAGCTTGGGCTTGCCAGGCACTGTCCCCACCAGCCCATTTACGAACAGCCCAAGCCAACAACCAAAGACATGGGAGCTGGGGAACCCAATGGAAGCAGCAGGGCGGGGCACAAGTCCCACAAGCCGCCTGACGCCTTTGCGGAGGATCCGGCTGCACAGAGGGAGGAAAGGATGAATCATGCGTGACCAAGGCGGGCGCCAAGGCAAATACGTGGCTCACATACTACCCTTGGCAGCTGCCATGAGGGTCTGAGGCTGGGTACCAACCGGGCTCCCCCACCCACGCATGAGAAGCTGGCGAGCTCGTATCCCTTTCCAATTGTCCTTATATAACTTGGCGGCAGGCAGTTACACAACTACAAATGGGGACGGGGCTGATGCAAAAGGCGCTGGCTCCTGGCAAAACTTCTCCCTTCAGTTCCAGCTGCTGAGGTGGGTGTTAGTGGGGTCTGGGAAACATCCTCCCCAGCCCTTGGCCTGCTTTGATTTATCCTCCCCTGGGTGCCAGCAATGCCCCATGCCCCGCCCAGCCCTGCTGAGCCAAAAACCAGCCACTGTCCTGTCACGCGCTTGCCAAATGCCGCAGCAGCATCTGAACCCACTGCCGGCGGGAAGGGATGGGCGCATGCCAAACCTGTTGGCACAGACTGGAGCTTCCCAGCCAGGCAGGTCCCACCTCCGGCCTGATCCTGCTGGGTGCCCACTGCTCTGGGCTCTTGGCATGGGGAAGGTGGGTCACAGCTGCTGGGGACTTGCGCATGCTGGGCAAGGGGTGCTGTGCTTGGCATGGGTTTGGCTCATGGCCAGTGACACCAAGGAAGGGGGTTCAACACACATAGGCAGAACCAAGACGTTCCTAAACCAACCCACCAAATTCTTCCTACCAGATCTAGAAGAAGCCTGGCGTCACTGGGGATGTTCATATAGTTGCGTGCAGAATATTTAATATTCACTCACTTCCTTCCCTCCAGAGCAAGGCAGATGGGGCCCCTGCAGCTCCCAGCAATAACAGCCTCAATCCAGCCAAACCCACAGACTCAGCCCAAGCTCCAGACCCGCCTCGCTTCCGCCGCTCCTGAAAATATTACGACTATCCCAAGAATTCACTTGGTGCAAGACAGGGAGCAAAATTCTCGACCAAATCGCTGCTGCAGAGAGGCAGGAACAGTCTTCACTTTGCATCCGCACAGAGGAAATAAAAACCAGCCGCTCATGAACGAAAGAGACGGGGCAAAGTTACTCACCAGTTTGGACCAGTTTGGTGCCAGCACTGGGGTCCCAGTATAATCCCACTGTGCCAGATGGAGACGGACAGATGTGAACAACGTCGGGAGTGATTCTGTCCTCCCTGGGGCCAGGCTGGGACTCACCCACCTAAAGTCACTGACTTTTACTCAAAGAAGGGAAATCCTTTTTAAAACCTTAGCCCCGCCTCACTGGGCAATTACGAAGGCAGACAGACGGATGGGACAGGGGGAAGGAGGAGCTTCCATGTAATGTGCTGTGTGGGAGAGCGGACACCCTTTCGAGGCTGCTGGGTGTGGGGAGCCAGTGCCATTCAAGGCCAGGCCTCCTCCAGCCAGGGAAGGAGAGGAGAGCAAGTTGGTGGGATCCCCCATCGCATCACACAGGGATGTGGATGCCACTGTTCTTGGGGGGGGGGGGTTGGTCAGCCCACACCAGGTCAAGGCTTCACAGGCACAGAGAGGGCTGCAGGCCAGGCTGTCACTGGGCTGAGATCTGACCCCCGCCCCCAGTGGGAATGGGTGGCTTTTGGGGCGTGTGAGAGGCAGCAGAGTTGGATCCTGCTAGGACAAGCTCAGGCAGGCTGGAGCACTGGCCTCACTGCTTGGGAGGCACCCTAGGCAGAGCTCAGCCCCCTCTGCCCGGGTGCTGGAGGCTGTTACCAAAAGCCCTGTGCCCAGCTGCATCCCCTGACATAGGGGCCTGGGCCCCAGGAGACATTCTAGTCCCAGTTCTGCACTACCCTGTGCCTCAGTTTCTCAGTCTCTAAAATGGAGATAATGGCTCCCATTTGCTGGGCAAAGAGCCATGAGGTCCTTGAGGGAGGAGCCAGGTCTCCTCTTACTCACAGTAGGGCAATTAAGCCCGTGAGTAAGCATTTGAGGCTGAAGCCACTTTCCACCCAGGTCTGGGGAGGATGGAGGGACAATCAGGGTAGCTGAGCACAGTTACCTGAGCTCAGGGTAGCTGAGCTCTCCTCCACCATAGACTTTTAGCCCTGTGCAAGTCCCTTAGACCAAGCCCCTCCAAGTGATTTAGACACCTGAAGCTTTTCAGCCTCAGCTCAGAGGGGAATAACAGCACTGCCTGCTGCACTGCTGGGCTCTTCTGATATGTTGTACTGGTGCACCAGGTTGGGCAGGGAAGTGGGTTACAGTGGTTAAAGCAGGAAGGACTGGGTGCCAAGACTCCTGAATCCTATTCACAGCTCAGGAGAAGAGTGGGATAACAGCTACTGTATCTTGGGGAGGCAGTGAGGCAGGACTCTGTGGTCTTGTTCCCAGATGTGGATGAAGGGAGCCTTTAGCAAAGGGGGGGCAGTCAGGACTCCTAGGTTCTATCTTTGGTTTTATCAAAGGCACTGAACATGGCTGTTGTCCTGGGGTGGGGTTAGCTTGGATGGGAACCTCTTCCTATCTTCCACCTTGCCCTGACAGGCTCCAGGTCTTTTGCAAACCATCTGCCTGCAAAACAATCTTGGTTCTGGTTTCCCTCAGCCGGCTCCTTTTCTTCCAGCCCGGACTCCCTCATACCAATACCCATTAAGCATTAAGTGCCCCCAGCATCCCAGAGCCATGCAAAAGGATGTGGAGTGAAGGACAGTCCTGCCACACCCAAAAAGCCAGGGTGGGAGCCGGGGCCTCAATGTCCCTCTCACCAGCCTGGCAGAGGATCTTCAACACCAATATTCTGTGCTCAGCTCTGGGGAATGAAACATTGGAGAGAGGGAGGGGGAAGGTTAGGGCATCCCATTGAAAGCCCTGAGGCTGCCCAGAGCAGAGGACTGGGTGTATTTATTGTAATGGGAAGCATGCGTTTCTTAATGCAGTTTTAAGGTGCGTGATGGAAAGCTTATGACAGAGGATGTATATATATAACTCTCTCTATATATATAGAAATAGATTTTAATTAAAAAAACAAATCCCAGTGAAAGCCCTGTGTAGCTGGACCTTTTTTTTTTCTTTTTTTTTTCAATGCGTCAGTCCTCACATTGAGGATGTATCAGTGATTAAGCTGATAAGAACAGATACTTTTACTTTTTTCTTTTTTCCCCCCCTGTGTGGCTGGACCTATGCCAGGGGTTTCTGCTGGCCCAGCAACCTTTGGGGAGTGTCCGTGGCCCTGGCAGGTGCCATGGTACCAATAGAAGCCTGCAGTGTGGATGGGATGGGAGGAAGATGCATCATCATGAATGGCACCGGCTGTATCCAAGCTAACAGACGGAGCAAAACCAGCATGAATGCCATGTGCAGGCCAGGCCTCAGCCTACCTCATGGTCCCGGGCTCAGATCAGGCCTGGCAATGGGGAGACGCTCCCCACCCCTGACTGCAGGCTTGGGCCACACACAGCTCCCAGGAGGCCAGAGCTGTGCTTCACTCTATGAGACACCTCCCCTGTGCCCACCGCCAGCTCCCAGATGTATGCCCCCATGTCAGGGCCTGACTCATTCACTCCCCATAGAGAGAAGGAGGACCCAGATCCAACGCTGGGGCTCTGCACTGCCCCAGGGCCTCCGATCCAGCCAGCGGGAAGTTGGCTTGTTGTGGGAAAACAGCCCACAGGGGCCAGCAGAGGGAGGGAGGGAAGCTGGGTAGCCACACTGCTGCTTGTACCCCTGTCCATGCCTCTCCCAGAGAAAAAGGAGGGGAAACCCAGGAATTCCTCCTCCTGTTTGTATCAGCCCCAAGGTAACAGCAGCCCCGGCCCCGGCTCACGTCAGCCTCTGGACCGGCCAGATTGCCTTTCCTGTGATAAGTAGGGCTATGCGCGCGCGCACACACACACCAGACTATTATTGCCATGGTGACACTACACACACAGACATTAAACAGTGTTTTACTTCGGAAGTCGGCAACGCCGCAGGACGTCACTGCGGTTATTCCAGCTATGCAAGGTCTATAATATAACACTTAATTCAGTGCAGGTGGGGGGGGGGAACTGCTGAGGCAAAGGGTTTTTTCTCTCTCTCTCGCTCTCTCTCTCTCTCTTTCAGTACAAATCTATGTAATTTGAGCATCTTCCCCCCCTACACACACACACATTTTTTTTCCTGCTGCCTTGGCAACGGGCTGGTTGTTGACAACGGGGATGCCCTTGTGTCTGTCATGCCAACAGCAGTTAATGCAGGGCCCTGAACTGACAGCCACCCCACGCCCCCTAAAAATGTATCAGGAGGGTCTTGTGAGGCTCTGCCCTTATTTCATGGAGGCACCTTGCCCCCACAACCAGTTGCCCCCTTGGAGGAAGTTGCCGCTAGATTCCTAACGCAGGGAAGCAAAGAGCAGGGACAGGCTGGGACCAGGTCCAGGGAGTTGTTGCTGGGCCTGGAATCCAAGGACCATGAATCCATACCCCTAGGCTCCAGAAGGGATCCTAGCTCACCCTCCCCTCTGCTCAAACTATCAGGGTTGGGCACACAGCCCAAGAGACCTGCTCCAACCCCTAGACCACGCTTCCTCCCACACACTGGGAAGAAAACCCAGGAGTCCTGAACCCCGGCCTCACTCTGACCACAGCTGCCTCCCTAGCCTTGGCGCTGATGAATCTCATGCAGAGAGGGCCTGTGTGCCCTGCCGGCATTCCAAGAAACAAGAGGGCCCTGACCTCCTGCCTGCCCAGCCTGGCATGGCATGGCAGGGGTTAGCCAGGGGCTGCTCTGGGTACACTCCTGATCCTAGGGTAAGTGGGATGCCATTAGAAATGGGGTTTTCATGGCAATGCTTGGAAGTTCCTATTATGGGGTGGTTTTCAGTTTCCTCGGAGAAACAATAGTAAGATAGAAGTGACGGGATCAGCACACTCCGGCCTGGCCTGGGCACCACTCACCAGCAGCACACAAGCCATGCCCACCTGCCCACTATACTTCACGGCCCACCTACCAGTTCACATCTCCCGCATGCCACGTTTTGCACGCTCCCCATGTCCTGCTCTCCATATTACTTGCCTGATCACACATGTGTTAGTGCTCTCAGTGCTGCTCGTTATCATTGCCTCTTTCTACGCATGCTCTTCTCTGAAGGTGGGCTGGCACTGGGAATGCAGCCTAGAGGTACCAAGGAGTCTCTACAGCTGCAAGCCTCTGGCCTGAGGGATCAGGCAGCAACAGGCCTGATGTGTGCAGCCAACTCTGCTTCCAGCCCTGCATCCCCTGCTACTCACATTGTGCCAGGAACATGTAGCATAGCGGGGAGGTAAGGGGCGGCACCTTCATCGTCCATCCCCAGGAGACCAAAGTAACTGGGATCTGCCTGAGGGCCTGATCCCAACAGCAGTTTTCTACCTGTTGCTCCTCCCCAGGAGAAACAGCAGGGAGTGTCTAGGATCATAGGATCCCAGAACAGTTGGGAGGACAGGGTGGGGGAAGTCTGTCCAGGAAGGCCAGTTCTGAGGCTGGGGTGAAGTATTTACTCCTAGGTGTGTTCCTAGGGCAACATTTTCAACAGCGTCACAGTACTTTAAGAGCCCAAATCCCACAGGATCACTTACAAGTGGGGCTGGGAAGGACTGCACCAAGGCACCTCATCCAGTCCCTGACTCAAGGCAGGATCAGCCCAGACTAAACCACCTCAGCCCCACGGGTCTGTCCAACCTGCTCTTGGAAACTTTCAAGGATGGAGACTCCACCACAGCTCTGGGCCACCTGCTCCAATGCTCAACTCCCCGTAGGAGTCAGAATGTTTCTCCTCATCTCCAACCTCAGTTTCCACTGCTGCAGCTAGATGCCATTGCTCCTAGTCCTGTCTCTTGTGGCCACAGAGAAAAGCCCATCTCCAGCCTCTTTGTCATCACCTTTCCAGGATTTGAAGACTGTGTTCAAATTCCCTTTTCAGTTTTGACTTCTCCAGACTCAACTATCCTATTTCTTCCATCCTGTCCTCATCAGCCCTGCCTCCTAGATCCCTAATCATTGTTATTGCTCTGCTTTGGACTCTTTCCAACCTGTCCACCTCCTTCTTGAAGTGCAGGTCCCCAAACTGGACCCAGGACTCCGAGGTTGGCCTCACCAATGACGGAGAGAGTCAAACTTTACTATTCATTCCATCCAGAAAGAGCACACACCAACTGCAGATGCTTCCTCAGCCTGACGAAGGGTTTTTATACCTGAAAGCTTGCTAAGAAGAATTTTTCCAGCTATTTGAGTTGGTCTAATAAAAGATATTAGATTTACCCAAAGAACCGTGTCTGCCTATGTTCTTAGACCAACACGGCTACAACCTACACCCCAGAGAGAGTCAAAGAATCACTGCCCTTGATTTGCAAGGAACACTGCTGTTAATACATCTTGCGTCCTCCTCACTTTCTCCCTTGTACCCATCCTCCCCCTCTTCCATGCTCTGCCACCCTCTCCTCAGGCTTGGATTCACCAGAGCCCTCTCCAATGGGGAGCACATGTACCCTAACTTTCACAGTGAGAGGAAAACAAGGATAGGAGAAACAAAGGAGGAGAAAAAGGAAAAGCTTTGTTACAGGAAGAGAAGCCAGTGACTTCTCATGACGTATGGTGTCCTGGCAGGCCCTCTCCAGTGCCCAGAGTTGGGGGGTTGTGGGGACAACTCAGAAAGGGGCCAAACCAGCTGGTTTGCAACTCAGGCCTAAACAGCAGCCAGGGAGGCAGGCATGTGGGGGGCTGGGCTGCCTCTCCAGCGCCCGATGACTCTAGTTTTTCACATGCCGGTGACTCACGCCTCTGTGGGACGGTGCCGCCTGGGCCCGCTTCCTGCCTTGTGCTTTTGCTTGTGTTTGGTATCCCAGTGCTGGGTTGTCATGTCCCCACTCCCTGATGCCTGGCTAGCCCATGGGCTGGACCAGATCTGCTGGGCTAGTGGCATTTTTGCCCCAACCCACCCAGCTAGGGAGAAATGTGACCAGAGCAGCTAAAAATAACCCTGGGCAGGGTGACTGAGCTACAGGCCTGGCTGGGGGAGGGGGGGGTGTTCCCCCCCATTTGTTTTCCCCTCCTCAGCGTCCTACCTCAACAGCATGGACTGGCACAGCCAATCCAGCTGTGTCCACTCCCCAGCGCCTTGCCCAAAACATCTGGATCACTCCCTAGTGCTCGCTTCCTGTTGGCGCACGGGCACCCAAGAGCTGGAGGTAAAAATAAAACCTTTGGAAAAGCAAAGGCAGGCAGACCACACTCTCAAGTGCCTCCAGCCGCCCAACGCAGACATTTGGGATCACTTAGGAGAGGCATTTTTCCAAGTTGCTAATTTTAAATGTACACATGCGCTGCATTCACACACGCGCACGCACGTGCACACACACACACATATATGCACATGCGTAGCATTCAGATACATGCACACGTACACCCGGTATTCAGATACAGATACATATGCACTACATTCAGATATAGACACACACACATATAGAGGCTGCATTCAGATACACACACGTTGCACTCAGATACATGCACGCACACACACAGACATACCTGCTGCATTCAGATACTCACACACGCACGCACACACACACACATACATGCTACATGCAGATACACACAAACGCATACTGCATTCAGAAACGCATACACCCACTGCATTCAGATACATTCACACACACCCTACATTCAGATATACACACACAGAGACTGCATTCAGGTACATATATACATGCCCTGCATTCAGATACATGCACACACACACACACACACACACACACTGCATTCAGATATACAGACACACACCCATAGGGGCTGCTTTCAGATACACACAAACTCATGCTGCATTCAAATACAAATATGCGCACAGCAGATACACACACCTACACACTGAATTCAGATACACACACACATACACACGTGTCACATTCAGATACACACACGCACACATGTAGAGGCTGCATTCAGAATGCAAACACAAGCTGCATACAGATACATTCACACACACACTGCATTCAGATACACAGACACATGCTGCAGATACATACACACATGCACTGCATTCAAACACGCACACACAAACAGTGAATCACACGCCATACGTTTAGATGTCAGGTATCCAGGTTATACGTTTAAACAGGCACATGCATAGCTTGCTTTCATACATGCTCGTGCATGCATGCTGCACCCAAATCCATATGGGCATGCTGAGTTCAGCACATGCACCATGCACACACATCCTTTTCATTTGCACCCTTGCTCAGGAGGTCTGCCAGCTTCCTGGGCCTGGCACTTGAGCTTCCCCAGCAGCTTGGGCCAGCCCCTGTCCTTCATGGGGCTTCAGTGACAGACACCCTCTGAACAGGGGTGACAACCCATCATTTGCCTGACTCTTCTCAGCATCTGTGGATTGTCTCTTGCTGCATATCAAGGTGGTGCTTGGCATGATAGGGCCCTGGTCTCAACTGGGAGGTAAATTCTATGGGGGAAAATGAGGCAGGGAAACAGCCGCAACGTGTCCACAAAGTTGAGCCACCAGGAGTACTCTGGCATCCTACTAACTCATCCTGTCTTCAAGCCACAAACCCCCACCTCCTCTGGCAGCACCTGGCATCAGGAAGGGGGCTAAGCCATGTATGGGGCTTCTGGCTGCTGCCATAGTATATTGGATAATTATGTTGATTCGCTCATCAGAGCTCCAGAGATAAACACAAAGGCAAAGGGGCTGGTCTGGCAAGACACAGGAAGTTTGGCCACTGTCACCCCATCCTACAGCAGTGCCTGGCACTGTCATGCAGCTGAATTATTCAAGCACCTCATGACTGTGGTGTCAAAATGGATTTAGACTCAAGAGAGATGCCCTGGCCGCTGGCTCAGGCAGGGCAGGGGGAGTCAGGAGCCAGCGGTGCTATTTTTGTATGAAATGCATCTATCTTTCAAATCTGCTGTGTTTTCCACTTGGAGCCAAGAGCTTCTGACAGCCCCTGGGGCTAGATTAAGATACAGACAGCCCAAAGCTGTGCCCAGGGCCAGATTGCAGCTCTCTTTGCTAAAAAAACCTACATGCCTGCAGAGGGAAGGTCAAAATTATGAGCTGCTGCTGCCAGAGTCTGCAGAGAGGCTGAGACAACAGCTTAGAAAGGCATGAGCTGCTCTATTGCCCTCCCCAGCTGACACCCCAGAGGGGTTCTGTATCACGTTCTTTCAGTCTTCATGGCACCAGAGTTTCTGAGCCAAATCTCAGTGGCCTTTTAGACATGAAGCTCCAGTTCCAAGCTCTCTGCCAACCTGGACAGGCATTGATCACACTCCACTCGCTCCCCCTGTGCTTTGTTTCCAACCATTTTCATGGGAACTGGGAATCTCATGGGACTGCTCCTCCTCTCTACCATGATCTTCAAACCCTCATTTCCCTCCAGCCTACACATCCTGGTTCCCCTGCATATCCCAGCCTAGCTGGACTCAGAGGCCTTGATTGCAGGACTTTACAGGACCTGGGGAAGGATCCTTTATGGGGTCAAATTTGGGAAGGCACAGGAGAGCCCTAAGACTAGAGAACAGGACTTCTCTGGGACTGGGGTAGTTAGCTCCATCAGCTTCAAAATTCCCAGTCTGAAAGGGAAAGGATCCATTATGCAGCCCCAGACCTGCCACCAG
The DNA here is from genome assembly GCF_030867095.1 of Alligator mississippiensis. Lineage (NCBI taxonomy): Eukaryota > Metazoa > Chordata > Crocodylia > Alligatoridae > Alligator > Alligator mississippiensis. The sequence continues at coordinate 23,127,166 of NC_081831.1, forward strand.
TACTCCTCCAGTGTCTGAGGCTTGGAGGATTTGTGGCCACATCAAGCCAAGGGTTCAGGGGAACTTGAGAAACCACTGGGCCTTTTACAGCTTATAAGACCATCCATCATTGTGTCCTGTACCCAAGGGTTTTGGGATCATAGGTGAATCATAGAATCATAGAGAAATGGGGCTGGAAGGGACCTCTGGAGGTCATCTAATCCAACCTCCTGCCTGAGGCAGGATCAGCCCTGTCCAAACCAGCCTATATGAATCTATCGCCCAACCTATCTACAAAACTACAAAGTCAACCCAGACCTTGGACAAAGTGTCATGAGGAAACTGAGGAAACAACTTTGCCAATGGTTAGTTTACCTCATGGCTGCCTCACTCAGCATTCCCTGCCGTGCTAAGGGCTGGCAGAGATGGGCCCCAGGATCCCAGGGGCAGCAGGATGATACAATCTGGCAGATATCCAGCTTCCTGTCACTCAGAGAACAGGGTCTCAGAAATGACCCCCTTGCTGTCTTGTGACATGCCAGCTTTGCATGCAGTAACCCACTGGGTCCAGTGTTGGGCCCCTCACTCCAAGAGGGAAGTGGACAGATTGGAAAAAGTCCAGTGGAGAGTGATACAACTGATTAGAGGCCTGGGAAGCAGGACAGATGAAGACAGGATGAAAGAATTAGGGTAGTTTGTTGTGTTGAAAAGAAGACTAAGGTGGGATTTGATCACAGTCTTCAAACCCCAGAAGGGTGATGACAGAGTGGGTGGAGATGGGCTTTTCTCTGTGGCAGCAAGGGGGAGAACTAGGAGCAGTGCCATCCCTGTAGCGGAGGAAATCCAGGCTGGAGATAAGGAGGAACTTTCTGACTCTCGGGGGGGTGTCGAGCATTGGAACAAGCTGCCCAGAGTCGTGGTGGAGTCTCTGTCCTTGGATGTTTCCAAGAGCAGTCTGGACAGACACAGGGCTGGGATGCTGATCCTGCCTTGGGCTTGGGGCTGGATGAGACAATGTGGTGAAGTTTTTTCCACCTGATCTGATTTTCCTGTGGCCCAAGGAGGATAATACACATATCTCCTGCATCTACTGCTGCCACTGTTGGAGACAGGCAGCTGGGCTGGACATATCATCAGTTTGGCCTTATGTGGCACCTCCTGAGTCCTTTGAGGGGATGCCACATGGAGACAAGGCAGGGGCTGCTTTCCCCATGTGGATCTCTGCCTCAAATCCACACATGGCACCAGTGTGGCCCCACAGTTCCCTGACCCTCTCTCCCAGCCCCTGCCTACCCCAGACCATCAGGCCTGAAGGAATCTCAGAAGCCTGGTAAATAATTTTCCTGGCATTATTTGCCTTTGCGCTTCTGGCTGCAGGTGGCTAGGAGGCCACTGTATTTAATGCTGCAAAAATTAACAAGTGGGCCGAGACTGGGACTCCAGGGTGCTGGGAGAATAGCCGGCTGCCCTGGCTTCCTGGGGAAGGCATGGGTTAATCTCACAGGTGGGGAGCCTGTTATGGGGAGGAGAAGCTGAAGGGGTGGGGAGGGAAGGCTGAAGCATTTACAACCTCTGGCCCAGTCCCTGGCAATAAAACAGAAAGCCCCTGCAAGAAGGTATAAGTAGCTCTGACCATGTGTGGCCTGCAGGGAGCAGGGAGGATTGAGATGTGAGGGATTGTTTCCACAAGTGTCGCTGATGGAGTCTTTGTCCCTGGACAACAGCTTCTCCTCCCTGTCATGGTCTTGGTTCTTCTGCATATGCTGGCTTGGTGGGACTCAGAGGCATGATTTGAGGACTTCCTGGAACGTGGGGAAGGCTCCTTCATGGGGTTGAAATTGGGAAGGCACAGGAGGATCCCAAAACAGGACAAGTACCTGGAACGGACCTGGGGCAGTCAGTCCTAGCAGTAGAAACATAGGCACAGTGCTGAAAGGGACCCTGAGAGCATGCAGATGCTGCTAAATACAGACAGGTCTTAGGTCCTGGAGCCGTGGTAAGGGTTGGTATAATGGGGGTCCTTTGTCCTGGCTCCAGATACCAACCCAGCACCTGGTGCCTGTTCTTCCCTGTCCCAGCATCTCCCACAGTCCCAGCCCTAACTGCGCTACAGCAACTTGCAAGGTAACTGAGAGCAGGGTGTGTGGGCATATCACCACCTGGCCCTCACATCCTCAAAGACTCCTGCCTTCTGCTCTGTGGGTCCCTGGCTCCAAGCCTGGCTGCACTGGCTCTTTACATTGGCAACCAGAGTGTCCACAACAGCAGCATAACCCAGCTAGACAAGAGGGGAAACTAAGGCACAGAGCAAGGCACATCTAAAGAGGAAGAGTTGGGGTGGAAGCCAACTTGCCTGGTACCCAGTAGTGTCCCCACCCCTCCACCACCCTGCCTGCCCCCTGGATACTCCCTTCCCACCCACCCTCAGGGAACCCAGCTGCTCCCAGCTGTAAGGAAAGTCAGGAACACGGCCTGGCCAAGGTGCTGGCTGCGAAGGCACTCACACCCCCTCCTGACAGAGAGGCCTCAAGGGGGCTGGCAGGCGGCTGCGCTCCAAAGGCAGAAATGTCCTTTCTAGGTAATTGCTGTGAAGCAGACAGCAGGGTCCCGGGCGCTGGCCCCGTGCACAGCACACCCACACACCCAGACGGGACGCATTCCACCCGCCTGACTCACCCTGCACCATGTATAAGGGGAGGGGAACGGATGGGGGCATGGAGGGACTTATTGTTTTGACTATTATGGGATGCAGCTAAGCCCTCCCAGAGCCAAGAGGGAGGGAGATCATGGTGCTGCTTGTTCTGTGCTTGAGGTCCTGGAAACGGAGGGTGGGGGGTGGGAGGGAATGAATGATGTCCCCAGGGGCCAGGGAGTGATTTTGGTGCCCCAGGCCCCCACAGGAGCCTGCTCCTGCCACGCCTGTACTGCCGCATGCTCAAGCAACAGGGAATGATGCTGGGTGCCACAAGAGAGCTGCCTTTCACCCCCATATGGCCACTGTGCCTCAGTTTTCCCAGTATAAAGTGGGACAGAGGAAGCTGTTGTTTATGGTAAAGGCTTTTTGATGAAGAGATCCATGCCCTGCGGCAGTGTGTGGTGTGCACTCTCCTACCGCAGCCAGGCATGCACACATGTTCAACTGCACACACACCCAGGTGACACGTTTCACTAATGCCTCAGTTGCTGCTGTCTCACAGTGGCAGATCCTACGGCAAACAGGATGAACCGAAGAGATGCTGTGGGAGACAAGAGAGCAGAGAACATGCGTACACGTATGCGGGCTGGATCACAGGGAAACTTTATCAGCCTGCCAACTGTCAGGCCAGAAGGAACAGCCCACATGGCATCACCACACACGTTTTCACCAGTCACCACATGCCCTGTGAGCAGCTTGACTGCCAGCATTCACACAACACACCCCCTTGACACACGCAAAGCATCGCTGTTCAAAAATGAGCAACACACACATACACAAACAGGCTCCACACATGGCCACAGAACTCTCACATGGCTATTGGGTCCTTGTGATCAAGATGCAAAGACAGGGTTATCACAACTGAGGCCTCCAAAGCCTAGATATCGGACCTTGGAAAAGGAGAAAATTTGACTTCAGATCACAACGGCAGCAAGTGCATCCCAGAAATGTCTTTCTTTGCACTCTTTCTTTGGCCCCTTCTTGGACCCATTCAGGCTCCCCTGGGTCAGGATTTCAGGTGTCTCTTTGAAATGAGGGCTAGAAACTCTCCAAGAAGGGAGGGGCGGGGACAGTGAAACTAAACTGTGACTCTAACCATAATCCTGTGACTCCAGAAGCTGGAGCTTTGAGCCCAACATGCCTTAGAGCAAATCTGATGAAAACATCATGGGATTTTTCAGCATGGCAAAACCCAAGGAGCAACTGCATCAGGGAGAGGCGTGTAGTAACTGTCCCAGGATCACACCCACGCAGACACACCCCTCTTACTCTCCAGAGCCGTTTGTGATGAGCGGAAAGATTTGCCTGACTTGAACTTGCCTGTGAATTGCAGGCTGGCTGCTGGGAGGGGGGCACGGAGGGAGCTGCTTGCAAACAGAACTGCATGCCTCTCTCCCACCTGCATGCACACATGCACATGGCCAGACAGAGGCACCAGGGCTAGGCACACGCTTGGGAAACCTGCAGATGCTGGCAAATGCAGGCAGGCTGGGGAGAGGGGGGTGTGTGTGTGTGTGTGTGTGTGTGTGTGTGTGTGTGTGTGTGTGTGTTCTTTAGATCTCTCCCAGCCAAGCAAATTACCTAACAGTTTAACTGCAGCCTCTCCAGGTCTGCGTGGGAATCAGGGCTTGTCTATGAAAGGGCTGGCTCCCAGACTATTTCATCCTGCTCTCCCCACAACAGCTTGACTCCATTAATACCTCCCCTGCTCTACAGCTCTATCCCAAATGTGCGTGACCTTAGCCAGGGCTGGGGGTGGGGGGGAGGAAGCACTGAGGGGCCAGGCTGGGGGAACTCTGCTCCTTGGCCCTGCTCACTATCAGCCCCGTCCTCCTGATGGGGTGAATCCTGAGACGCTAACTAATGCTCACTTGACCTCAGTGCCTAGCTTTGCTGAAGCCCTAAAGAAAGCCATGTGTGCAATGCTTAGAACAGGGGTGCACGAGCTGTGGTATGCATGCCACAAATGGCACAGGCAGCCTCCGTGTGGGGCACAGGGGGAGGGGTCAGGCAGCACAGTGGCAGATCAGGCAGGGAGCAGAAAGCAGAGCAGCAGAACAGTAGGGGAAGAGGATTGGAGTGGCACTCAGGGAGGGTGCAGGGCTGCGAGTCTGGGCTCTAGCCCCCTGGTCCAGTGACTAAAACTGGACATTGGGATGCCTAGGTTCTACTCCCAGCTCGAGGAGAGACACTTGGAGTTGGAGAGACTGGGAGACTGGGAGGAAAGCATGGTCCAATAGCTACAAGGGTGGAAGTGAGGATACCTCAGAGCCAGACTCTACTATGTGCTTCCAAAATTGGAGCCTTCCTGCTCTTGGTTCCTCCATCCACACAGGTGACCCCCCACCCTGGGGCATCCTAGAAAAGGGGGAACAGCCCAGCGACGTAGCATGATGCTGGAGGAGAGTGTCACTCTGGCAAACACTATCCCACAGGCCCCTCCCCTCATTCACTCTCTGTGGTGCATGTGGGACATGTGGTTCCCTGCCCCCACAGAACCCACAACTATCGCTGCCATGGAAAAATAATAGCTGGGAAAAACCGTCACATCCTTTCTGTTTGTAATGCACTTGGCCAGCTGGGGATGGGGAAGCTGGAGCCTGAGGCTTGGCCAGGAAGTGACCATGGGCTCCGCTCTCATTCATGCCCTGTAAGAAGGCAGCAGAGCCAATGGGGACTCGGTGGCCTGAGCCCTCCAAAAACACCTGCTGTTTCTCATCTGCTCCAGTTCCCAAGGGAGACACGGCAAGTTAAAAATGCTGTTTTTCTCCTCGCCTACCCCTGCACACCCCGTGTCGATGCAGTGGGGTTAGCAGAAAGGGGGCTGTGCCAGAAGAAGGGAGAATGGAGTGGTTGAGAACCACTGATCTAGTTGAGTATTGCATCTGAGTATTGCATCTGAGTATTCCCAGCTGAGTATTCCCAGGATGTCCTGTCTGTGGATCTAGGGCCATGTCTCCGCTCCTGTCTGTCCCATGGGAATAAAAGCACTGGCCTCCTGCCTTGAGTGTGCAGGGTGATTCATTACCTACTGCATTGTTCTCAACCTCTTCAGACTCCAAGTTCCCCTTGTTAGACTCCACGTCCCCCTTGGAAAATACCAGCTCTTAGTTTTCACTCCTTTTTTGACTACAGAAAAATACTAGAACAGTTCTCCTGCTGCAAGGAACTCAGAGCACAGCTGGTCCAAATATTTTTAATGCTACGGATTCCTATTTGACATCTCTTGATTTAGCTTCTGAATCATGCTTGCACACCTAACATGGTACACCCCCCTTGAAAAGATCTCAGGGCACCCAAGGGTACTTTGGTTCACCAACCTACTGTATCGGAGACAGGGCTTTCTCTGAAGTCACTAGGGATCCAGACTTTGCTCTGTCAGATCAGTCTGGAACTAGTTTGGAATGAAGCAAGGGGCTGAGGAGGGCCCAGTCACGACAAAGAACACAGGCAGCATGTACCTTTGTGTATACATGTGTATACCTTTGATCCCACCTCAAAGCCTTTCTCATGGGAGTCTTCTAAATTCGCTAAGTCTGTCATCTCTGCAGGGTCCCAGAAAGAACTGTTTGAAAGGGCACAAGCCAGTTGCTTTATTATACACTGCCGATGCTTAGCTGGACAAATTGGCTTTCAGTTCATGATTTATTTGCCGGTTTGTTCAATCTGGCTCTCAGGGGCACATGGCCAGAAGAGGAAGCATGTTACTGCCCATGGAAAAGCAGGAGACACAACAAGAAAACAAGACAAAAAACAGTTTTTTTGAGGCAGGGTGATTAGAAAAATCAGAATATTTGGGGGGAAAGAGGGGCTAGCTGGTCTGGGATAAAAGCCCTTTGGCTTTTAAAAAAGAGAAAGTATTGAAGGAGAGACTACAACCAGTTTCAAACAATGTCCTTTTGTCTCCCTACAAATCTGCCTGCCTGTCTCATATGTCCTGCCCCTATCAGTCTCTCTATCCCAGTGATTCTCAACCAGGGTCTCCACAAGACCTTGTTACAGGTGCCACACTGCCCAGCCCCTGTGTGGGAAGATAAAAGCCCTCCTTCCCCAGTCTGATAGTCTGTGCCTGCTCCAGCTACTCAGTGTCACTGCTGGCCCACTGGCTGCCTCCCCTTCCCCCAGCAGCCTCTGTGCTGGTTGCATCCATGCTCGCAGCAGCTTGTCCTATTGAGGTCTTTCCCTCAGTGCCCTCCCCTGGCACCAGCTAGATCAGTGGTTCTCAACGTTTTTAGCCTCAAGGCACTGGCTCTGTATCTTTTCTGAATGCGGATCATAGCTCAGTGATTCTCAGCTAGGAGATGGGGAAAGGCAAAGATGTTATGGAGGGGGCTGCAAGGCCAAAAAAAAAATGGGAACTACGTTTCTAGCAGTGAAGCAGATATAATCCCTGCAGCTCCCACCGCTGACCTGCCACCCCACCACTGTGAATCCTCCCTACTTGCTGCAAGCAGTAGCCTGTCAGCAACTCCTGCAGGGGCCTCGCCCAGTCCTACAGATGGTGGGAGAGAAGCAGGATGTCAGGGGGAATGGAAGATGCCTGTTGGCAGAGGCCCCAGTGCAGGGGAGGGCTGGAAGTTGAGGCTCCTGGGCTCTACACCTGGCTCAGGGAGGAGACTGGGATAAGGAGGGTGGGGTAGGGAAGTCAACTGTGGGCTGGGAGTAGGGTCTAGAGTCAGGGCAAGAAAAAGGTTTCTCATGAACTTGGTGAGGACCTCCAGGACAGCTTCCTGGTCTGGATTCCCCCAGCAGGCAGGGTGATCCGTGGCCAGCAACCCATTCCCATGTGGCAGGGTAAGACATGGGCACACCAGGAGCCTGGGGCAATGCCAAGCCTCCCAGGGGGCTGAGGGGGTTAGGAGATAACTGTCAGCCTTGCTCTGTTGAGGTTGACTCCATCCTCAGCTCACTCATGGGTGTGCATGCATGCATACATCCAATCATGTGCAGTTGGGCTGGGATCTTCAGGGACAGCCAGAAGAACGGGATGCTGGACAGACACATGGACAGGGCCATACTAGCTCTTGCAAAGTCTGGTCTTTTAAGAGCTTCCTGCCAAATACAACAGCAAGCAAAGAACCCTGGTATCCCAGCCTAGTTCCCTCCCTGCTCTCCCCTCACTCTCCCAACTTCATGGCATGGTTCTGTTATCAAGGATCAACCACGACTTGTCCCAGAGACAATTGCATTGAGAGAGCGAAAAAACCACACACTGTGTATGACTGGCTTTAGGATGAAAGGCACCGCTAATAGAAGTGCTGGGTAATTATCCTCAATATCATCATCACCAGTGATGCAGGACAGGTGGGGTGGGCCCAGCCCAGCCCAGAGCAGGGAGGCAAAGCCCAGGCTGGCAACCTGCAAGGGGGGTTTTGAAATCGTGCGATAGGTGCCAAGAAAAACCCGCCCAATGCCCGTTGGCTGCCTGAGGGCAAAGCCAGGAAAGCCCTGTTGCTACAGAAGCAAGCAGAGAGCTAGTAGGCCCTGCGCCAGGGCTAATGTTGCGTGGAGGTTCCCACCCATCAATTATGGAGAGGTGTGAGAGAAAAGCCTCTCCTCAGCACAGAGCGTGGTTGGCTTCCACATGCCGCCCCAGGGCAGGTTTCACAACGGCTGCCTGAACAAAGGGCAGGCCAAAGAACTGAGTCCCAGTGCCAGCCTGGGGGGAACTCATTAATTGCAGGAGCTGGGAGGGGACCCGTTAATCTGCTTTCATCTGGGCAAGGCCTGCCCCTTCCCCTGAAGGGGCTAGGGGCTACTGTTAAGTGTGAGGGGCTAGAAGGGGGTTGGTTGCTGAGTGCCCTGCCCCGGGGCTGTGCTTGATGTCCCCAGAGCTGGTAGGGGTACAGCATGGTGAGCTAGAGCAGCTCTGCGGTCGCTCTCATTGATGGGGCCGGGGAAAGATGGACAGTGTGTATGTGGCAAACCCTCCCCCCACTCAGACTCAGTCACTAAAAATCAGGGTCCCTAAACTTGGCCTTGCTTGTTTTGTCCATACACAACTGTCATCCACCCATCAATCTAACTACCTACCTGCCCATCTATCTATCTATCTATCTATCTATCTATCTATCTATCTATCTATCTAGCAAACAGGCAGAGTGAACAAAGCCCAAAACGCCCTGAGACCATGCAGAGGTGTGAGGCAGGTAGCCCATTGTAGTGGAGGGAAGGATCACTATGGTGGATGGTGGCTGTGGGATGCCCCAGGGAAGTCTATGCCCACGAAGACATGCACTGGGGGGATAATGAGAGAGGGACAAGGGACAGCTTGGCTGGGTGTCATGTGATGCAAGCTGCTACCCCCCCCCCCCCCAAAAAAAAAAAAAAAAACAATAGTAGAGGCTTTCCCAGGGTAGGCTGGGTGTAGCCTGTCCCCACTATTCTCCACCACAGGGTCCAGCCCTCCTCTGCCTGTTTCATCCCTGGCAGGGGCCAAGCTGAATCCTGGTACAATAGAGATCAGCAGGGGCACAGGGGCTATCGAGCCATCCAGTGCCTGCAGCTGGGCAGAGAATCTGAGCTGAAGGGGGAGATAGAGAAGGAGGAAAGAGAGAAGGAGGCAAAGGAAGAAAGAGGAGGAGAGGGAGTCACAGGGAAATGGCAAAAGACAGCAAGAGCAGGCTGCAGCGAGGCTGGGGGGTGAGCGAGGGAAAGGGATGGGATTTCCCTTTCCTCTGCTCCCTCTGTGGCTCTTCCCTCCTCCTCACTTCCTTCCTTCCTCCCTTCGGAAGCGCGTTTTGTTCTCTGGACAACACCGGGTTTCCAGGGCCACCCGCAGGCCCCTCCTGCCCCGCCCAGCACTGGCTGCCTCCGGCCTTCTGGCCCGTGGCCACCCGCCGGGGGCCGGAGGGGGGGAGGATGCTAAAAAAGGAAAGTCTCCCAAGAGCAGCCCAGCCCAGAGGCCGCGGGAAAAGCCCCAAGTGTCTGGGAAAGTCATTCCCAGCCAGCAGCATACGGAGGAGCTGAAAGCCAGCAGGGCAGAGGCCTGTGAGTTGCTGGCCCAGCTGGTCTCTGTGCTCTTGCTGGCCCCAGACCCACTCTGTCTGCTCCATAAGCAGTGGCTGGGACTCCAGGATCCCGCTTCAGGTTGATCTGAGCTGAAGGGGAAAAGAGAGAAGAAGGAAAGAGAAGGATGCAGAGGAAGAAGCAGGGGCCCTCTCCCAGGCTTTCCTGCCTGTTCTCAGTCTGGGGGTGGTTATAAGCTCCTTGAGACTGCTGTGGGGCTGGGCCTATGCCACCCCATGTTGCACCTGGGAGAAGGGCATGAAAGCACATGCTGCCCACTCAGTCCTTCTCCCTGTATCCTGGGACCCAGAAATAGGCACATGCCCAGCACCACTCTCAGGCCCCTGCTTTCAAAGGCGGGGCAGGCAGGTGGGCAACCCAAAGCCCACTGGGCACAGCAGGGGGGCACTGCAGAGAGGTGCTTGTGATGCAAGGGAGCCCATATCTCACTTGGAGCCTGCAAATGCTCCCAAGATGATACGACTAATACCAGTCTTTGGGTTGTATATGGAGCAGGGGAGATCCTCCTGCTAGAGCACAGTGCTGAGACTTGATTCTCTGGGAGGCGAATGGGAGCCAGAGGTTGGAGCAAGGGGGATGGGAGTCAGGACTCCTGGGGTCTAGCCCTAGCTCTCTCATGGCCTCCCATCCCAGCTGTGCCTCTGCTTTTCTCCCTCAGTCAAGCGAGCAGACCCTGGAGACAGAGGTCCCCCAAGAAGGGCCTAGTGGTTAGGCAGCTCTGCGAGTGCCCAGGGCAGGACGTGGGCAGCAGGAGTTGAAGGCAGTGGGAGCCCTCCACGTGCAGTGGCAGACCAGGGTAGCGTGCTGCCCAGAAGCCTGGAGAGAGGGCTGGCTCCTGGCCTCACTGCAACCACATCAGAAGGCCTCACTCCCTCCCTCCCCCCTGGCCGCCAGCTTCCTGGAAGTAGCGCGCTTCTTGCACTCCTCGCTAGCAGACGGCAGGGCCGAGCCAGGCTGGGAGCCTGTTTGTTTTGTTCCTCGGGGCGCGGGGAACCTCGCTCGGCGTTGCTGGGAGACGTGCTGTTTGTGGGGGTGAGTCATGGCAGCCTGACTCACCCGCGCCACAACCAGCTCGGGCTGGCCGGCAGCCAGGCAACAGCCCTGCCAGACACCACTCCAACCCATGCAGCAGCTCCTTTCCCCTATAATGAGGACCCGAGAGCTCACTGCCGCCCAGCAAGGCCTGGGCACCCTTCATGCCTTGCTCAGAGACAAACTAAGGCTGCCTCTGACACCCCAGGGCTGCCCTGGAGTCCCTAAAGGCAGCACTGGGTTGCCCCCAGTCGCCTGGATTGCAAATTTAGTTGCCACCCAGTGAAGGAACCAGATAAAACTGTATGTGAGGAAGGAGAGGGTAGGAGCCTGCCCACTCCAGCCTACCCCGGGCAGGGCTCTGGCCTCCTGCCTCCAGCAAAACCCCACCCCACTGCCAAAGAGCAGCTGCCAGAGCCATCGCTGCTCCGGTGAGGTCTGCATGGACAAGCAGAACCCAATGTTTCCTTTGTAGAGCTTCAGTGAAGGCCCCAAAGTTTCCATCTCAACCCTGTGGCCTGCTAGTGTCCTGTGCTGGCTGGGTGTCTGCTAGCTGGGATGAGGGTCTGGTCTCAGTGGCAGACTTTATCCCCCATCCTTGTAAGCGAGCATTATCTTGTGGGATGGGGAGTACAGGGCCTTGCTCCACTGGCAGCTCTTCCTTGCCCACTCTAGGAAAACCAGCCAAGCTGCCTGGGCACCCAGAGTCCAGCCCTGGCCTTCTTGGTACCTGTTGCAAGCTGCAGCAGGGCATAGAAGGAGGCAAAGCCACTGCTTAGGACATGTCTGGACTCAGTTCATACTCCCTCAGCCCCTCTGTTCTCCAAGCTGCTGCCCTAGGTCTGGGCCCCGGCCATCACCACAGCAGCTGCCAGCTTCCTCCCACTCCATACCCACTGACAACCCCCCAGTCCCCAGCCAGCCTGCTCTGAGCCCCAGCATCGTGCCTTCCAGACTTGTGGCCACGCCAGTCCCCTGTGGGTCCTACAGGAATCCCCTCTGCTAGAGGACTGCATGTGCACTAACGTGTGCCAAAATCCTCAAGCTTTGGAACCCACTCTGGAGGTTCGGGGTAACGATGTCTCTAAAAAAAACTAGGTGACACCATAATCTGATTTCCCTAATGTTTTATCACCATGTTGAGGAGGAACCTGTATGACAGACACACCACAAATTAGCCCTGCACCCTCCCTGAGTGCTATTGTGACCCCCTTGCCCTGCCTGATCTGCTGCTCTGTTTTCTGTTCTGTCTTATCTGCGCTGTGCTGCCTGTCCCCTGACTGTCCCTGATCTACCACATACTGCGCGCGCACACTGCCCACGCCATGGGTTGGTCACCCCTGTTCTATCACTCCCACGATCCCACCCTTCCCAGGCTTCATACAATGGTCATTCAGTTCTCTCCCTCCTGGACTGCAGCTGTTTCCGGTGTTGCCTGGTATGTGCAGGAGGGGTACATACTCTTTGCATGTACAGCCATGTATCCGTGCCCAAGGCACCTTCCCCAGTGCTCAGAGTCATGGGCATGAGCCAGTAGGGTATCACCCGAGCCGCATGGCAGGGCATGTCTGCTCTGGAAGTTCATCCCTCAGGGGAACAGAGACCCTCTAGTCCTATGCCACTGCCTCTTTCCCACAAAACTGGGAGGCCATGGGAAAATACCATGCAGGAGCAAAGTGAGCCCATGCAACCCAGTCCATGTCCCAGCCCACCTCTCTTCTGAACCAGATGGCACCAGTCCTTGCAAACCAGTGGGTAATTGCCACACTAGCCAAGGAGCCCATCTTGCTTTGCTTCTCTGCTTTCCTGACCTGCTACCCTGAGGCCTTTGGCTGACACCATGGGCTCTGGGAATGTACCACCCTGCCTTGCAGGGCTAGACAGCAGCCCCTGCCTCTTTTCCAGCGTGAGGTGGTGGGGAGAGCAGGGAGGTTAGGGCACAGATTTGCAACTGGGGGGAGAGAGAACAAGGGAGTTTGGCCAAGGGCTGGTGGGACAAGACTGGCTGCTCCCCTTTGCCCGTGTGTAGGATGTGGGGCACAGTGGGGATGGGAACACAGGGCAAGCGGGTAAGAGCATCCTGACGAGGCAGCGGATGGGCCTGTGGGAGAGAGCTCGAGCGGCACCAGTGACTCATCGTCCGGAACAGCCCGGGGCAGAGGCTGCTTTGCTGGGCCGCTTGGAAGGGAGGATGCGGTTTTGAGGGGACGGGGGGACAGCATCTGGCAGATATGGAGCCTTAGAGCATGAAGGGGGTTAAACCCCACCCGTCGCGTGTGCACGTTTGTGTGTGTGTGTGTGTGTGCGCGCTCATGCTGGCAAGAGCACCTGCCAGTGCTGGGCTGGCATGACCCCCCCCTTCCTCTCGGCCGCGGGAAGAGGGGAGGGAGGTCCGAGTCTGGCGGTGAGTCAGGCCCCAGCAATGTGCCAGTGAGTCACTGGCTGGGTGGGGTCCCCAGGACAGGATTCCCACTCTGGATACACAAAGGCGCTTTGATATGCAGCTCTCCACGTGCCCCGCAATGCTGCCTCCCTCTCCCAGAGGTGCCCCCCTTCCCGCCAAGAGGCCTGAGCACCCCTCCCCCTAACTCACGCCCAAGCCAGGATGCCTGTGTCCCTACTGTGTCTTCGTGCTCCTGTCTACAAAGGCCAGCATGGCGCTAGGCGGAGGGGGGAAGGAGTGGGAGGGAACTGCATTTCAGGGGTGGCTGGGGAGGTTTGCCCTATTTTCTCTGTGCCCAACTGTCAATGCCTCAGCCCAAAATAGCCACTTTTCATCACTGGGGGAAACAGTTCATGCCTCTGCTTTGAGAGGCTGTGAAGTGTGAGGGAAGGTCTCTGGGTGGTGGTAGGAAAGGACTCCACTCCCCTGGGCAGGGTCTGGCACAGGGTGTTTGAATTGTCTCTTGGCATCTGAGTATGCACCAGAGTAGACCTTGCCGGGACCCACCCCACATAGCCCTATGTTGTGTTTGTTGGGACCCCACAGTGCCTGTATCTCAGCACCCCTTGAACCAATAGCCCCTCAGCTCCCTGGAGCAGGCAGGAGGGGCCCAGGCAGCCTCTCCTGCACCCAGAGATCTTGGTGCCTGGCACTCTCTGCCTAATTAGGCTCAGTGAGCTGGGAACTGGCCCAGCCTTAGCTGCAAGGGATAGGTAGGGAGGTCTGGGGGGAGGAGGGGTTTACCTTGCTTGGAAGGCTGAGTCAGAGGGGCAGGGCTGGGGTGAAAGGACCCCACCCCAGACAGGTGGCTTGAGCACTGAGTCAGGTTTCCATGGCTCTCTGGATTTTCAGAGAGGCTCCCCAGAACCTCAGGTGGGGAGCTGCTTGGGAGCACAGCGGGTAGATATAAATGTGGAGGCAAGGAGGGGAGTCAAGGGTATGTGACAAGGGACAGAAGGGGCTTCTGAAGAGCTTGGGAAGGGAGTGGGGGTCTGGGAAGAGGAAGAGGGGGGCTGGGGGCTTGCAATGGGAAGGTGCCGGCAGCGCAGGTGGTGCAGGTAAGTCATGGGGGTTGAGAAGGAAAGAGAATGAGATGAGATGAGGCTGGCCGGGGGGGGGGGGCACGAAAGAGGAGTGGGGAGATGGGGAGAGCTGATGATGGAGACTCAGAGGAAAGGATGAGCAGGACGGGATGCAGCCTGAGCCTGGGGGCTGAGGAAGCAGAAACCAGAGAGTGCCTCAGAGGAAGGAAGAGCCATGGCCCCAGGAGCTCCCTCCCAGCACTGTGGGCTGCCCTGTTCAAGAACTGCAATACCAGCTCAGGGGGCAACAGGACAGGGGCCCCAGGCCAGCTGTCTCTGGAAGAGGGAGGGCAGTGTCCCTAGTTTTCCCCAAAGGCCCATATTGGCCTGGTTGAGCCAAAGATGCAGCAGTAGCAGCTTCTTGCTCACCTGAGCCAGGATATTCAGAGACCCACACTCACCCAGGAGGTGTGTGCTATCAGCATGGACAGAGATTCCCTACAAGCCCCATCCCAGCATACACTGGGCCAAGATTTGGAGGGGCCATCTGGGCAAGCCTTCCTGAGCTTCTTCTCTGGGGATCAGGGACAGGCCAGGCTCCCCATCCCCCAGGGCCCTGCTTTGCCAGGCATCAGTTAGTGCAGGGATCAATCCCATGCAGCCCAAGTCCCTGATGTACCCCTTGTGCTGAGTCTCAACAATCCCTAATAGCTCAGCCAGGTCCTCAGGCACCTATTTCCACCCCCTCCCAGCTGCCCAGGGACCCCAGTGAGGCTTCATGCTGAGGGAGGAATGGACACAGGACATGGCTTGACCAGCACCTGCTTGGCACGGTGCTGGGACTCAAGGCCAAGCACTGACTCGGTGATGACTCATAGGCATGGCTTCCCGCAGCACCTGGGTGTTCCCCACTGCGCACTGACCCGGCCCGCCCTGCTGAGCTGGTGAGAACAGCAGCCTGAGGTGCTGGGCGCCCCTGTGGCGCCACGCTGACTTCAGTGCCATCTGACCTGGTTCACATGCCTCTGTCCCCAGAGGTCACAGCTCTGAGGAGGTTGGTCATGGGAGAAGGGGCCTGGGGAGAGCACAGGGTGGCTGGTTCTAACGGGCTTTTCCCAGCTAACCTGGTAGCACAATGGCAGTCAACCCTGACCAAAACACAAGGTCTCACACCTGAGCCTGCCACAAGAAAAGCCGGGGCCCATAGCAGCCAATGTCCTGCTGTGGCAAAGGGTGTTAATGCACTTGAGAGATGCCAGGCAGAGGTCATACCAGGCAGAGGAAGACAACCTGCCCCCCAGTTCATGCCGATCTGATCAGAGGGGAAAATTTCTTTCTGACCCTCAGTGCAGTTTTTGTCTGACCCTGAGCAGAGCGACATGACCCTCTAGCCAAGACACTCCAGGGTAGAGCCCCAGCAAGAGCATTGGCACAGCCCAGTCCTTATCCCCAGCCTGGGCTGCAGCCAACACCCAGCGCCTCTGAAGAAGGTAGAAACAAATCCCAACACACGTAGCAGCTGGAGGGGGAAAAATCCTTCCCTGGCCCTATGTGGCAGCCAACAAAGCCAAGGACCTATTCCCATGACACTGAGTAAGGATCTGAGCCTCAGGGATTCTGATGGAGCAGAGCTGACACTGACAGCCTGACCCCAATTCGTGCCCATCAGACATAAGCCCAAAGTGTCCTGGATCTGCACAGGGCCTGAGCAGCCATGGGGTCCCCACACATCAGCGCTGGGCCTCAGCACGGACCACCCATCCCACTCTCCCCCCCTGCTTAGTCTGCCCAGGGCATCGGCCAGCTGGTGCCGCTAGGAAACAGGCTGAGACCTGGTAAACTCATGACACGCCCAGCGACCACACACCGGTGGGATGGGAATGGTGCAAGCTGGCACCAGGGGCGGGACAGGCTCCACACCCTTTTGTTCACTGGTAGCTTGTGCTCCCCACCACTCGTTATAAAATCCTCCAGGCCCTTGATCCCCCACCTCGTAACCGTCTTTCCTTCTAAGAAGAAAAATAGAAGCCAGGAGGCAGGGGGGAGGTAGAGGGAGAAAACAGACAGGACGAAGGAAACAACCTCTTCCCCTTTGTCAAAAAAGTGAGGAGTCCTGGAAACTGGAGCTCTCATAAAAATATCACCCGACCATAAACCTGGAACTAGGGCTGGGGCTGGGCCCAGGCTGCCGGCTGGACTGTCTGGGAGGCCGTGAAAAAGCCTGGGTGGCAGCCAGTTTCATTCTCTCCACAGAGAAGAAAAAGAGGGTTTTATGAGACAGCCCACCACCATGCCTCCTATACCCCCACTTGGGGAGAAGAGACCAGAAAGGCAGCTGTGCTGCTAGAGAGAAGCCCTGAAGCCACGGGGCCCAAGTCCCCTCCCTTAGTGTGAAGCACTCCTCTGCCTCCGGATTTATGCTGAGGAATAGGAACAGTGGGGTTAAAGGCCAAGGGTCTCTGCTGCTGCATCATATAAGCCACCACAGTGTGGGCAGAGACTCTAAATCAGGGCTTGGCCCCCTGGGCTTCTGGAGCTGTGCCACCCTCTAAGGGGATGTCTGTCTGTCTGTCTAACTCCAGTGGGAGCTCTGGCTAAGCGGCAGGGGCAGGCTGGGACACGTTCTCTTGCCCATCCCAGTCTTCAGCTCCCTGAAAGGACTATTTAGTCTGGAGAAGAGAGAAGGCTGAGGCAGGATGTGATCACAGTGACAGAGAGGGTGGAGATGGGCTTTTCTCTGTGGCCACAGGGGACAGAAGTAGGAGCAATGGCATCAAGCTGCAGCAGGGGAAACTGAGGCTGGAGATGAGAAGGAATCTTCTGATTCTGAGAGGGGTTAAGCATTGGAACAGCCCAGAGATGTGGTGGAGTCTCCATCCCTGGCAGTATCCAAGAGCAGGTTAGACAGACATGGGGCTGGGATGGTTCAGTCTTGGCTGATCCATTAGCATTGCAAAGGATGCCCCAGCACCCATCGTTGATGGCATGCAAGAAGGTGATAGGGTTTGCTATCAGATCCAGCCTCTGGGACCAGGACTGGGTTGGCACTAAGCTTGGACACATACCTTTTCCACCCTACCACCGCCTACCCCCGCTCCTGGAATACATGGCAGCAGCCAGGGTTTTCCTTAAAGCCCCAGATCCCAGAGTCAGGTGATTATGTGGGAATCTAAGCTCTGCCTCTGTGGTTACAGATGGCAGGGGCCAAGCATTTTGGCATGTATTCCCCAAATTAGCCCTGCATCCTCCCTGAGTACCGCTCTGATACCCTTCCTCTGCTGGATCTGCTGCTCTGCTTTCTGTCCTCTGAACTGTGCTCCTGGCTCCATCAACTGCTCTACTTTCCGCTCCATGTCCCATGCTCCCTGCCCAGCCCCATCAGCTACTCTGCTCTCTGCTCTCCACCCTGAGCTCCCTCCCCATTTTCTGCTCTGCTCTATCCTGAACTCCCCGCCTGGCCTGCTGCTCTGCTTTCTGCTCTGTGCCCCATCTGCTGATCTGCCTTCTGCTACCTGCTCTATCTGCTGCTGCACCATCTGTCCCCACCCCAGTCTGCCATGTGCCATACATGGAGGCTGCCTCTGCCACTTGTGGTCCCTGTGCCACAGGTTGGTCCCCCCTGCTACAGATAATGGCTTGAAAATGCACCCACCTCATGTTCCCAAAATAAGAAAGCTAAGGAAAACACAGGGGAAAAAAACCCACATGTGACTGTTTAAAACCAGCCTTGCAATCTGCAGCCAGCACTGTGGGTTGCGTGAGCCTGACTGCTGACTCTTCCTCCCTGGCATGTTCTCCTCCCTTCAGCACCCAGCCAACATTTCCTTGGCAACCCAGACCCGGGGCACCTGAGAGGGGCTGGACCATGCAGGGGAGGAAGATTCTGAACCTGATCCCACAGGGCAGTTAAGCAGGCACTGAGCTCTGTGCGCAAGTAGCTCCATAGTCAAGGCACACAGTTTGCTTAACTTTGAATCATATCACAGAAGCATAGAAATGTGGGTCTGGAAGGGAACTTCAGAGGTCACATCAAGTCCAACCCCCTGCCTGAGGCAGGGTCAGCCCTGTTCAAACCAGACCAGACAAATCCATCATCTAAACTCTTCATAAACTACTGTCAGCCCTGACACAACACCAGACATCACCCCTGACCCTGAGAGATCCCAGGTAGAAGCCATGCCTCTGCTACAAAAGAAGGCAACCCTCTTCCTCCCCAAATCGTCTATACCAATCTGGCCATGAGATCAAGTTTCTTTCTGACCCCAAATCTGGCACTGATCTGACCCAAGGCAGAGGGGCAAGACCCTCTAGCCAGGACCCTCCGGGTTTGAATCCCAGCAGCAGCACTGGCACAGCTCAGTCACCACCCTAACCCTGGTTTGCGGCCAACACCCAGTGCCTCTGAGGAAGGTTTAAAAACACCCTGACACGTAGCAGAAAGGCGGGGTGCGGAGATTTATGTTAAGCTGACTAGCCACACCAGTGTACTGATCACGGGCCTGTCTGCTTTGAAGGGTCAGACTCAGATTGAGTTCAGCAAATTCAGCTTGAATGCCCTTCTCGTGAAAGGGTCTGAGCTGGGAGGCTGCCTTGAGTGTGACTGAGAGCCCCCACCACCAACAGATGAATAAATTACACCCACTCCAGTGCCATACATGTACACAAACCACCTCCATCCTAAGCAGTGGGGAAGGGCATTGGACTGACTCCAATGGCCTTGGAAATGGCTTGTGACACTCCAAGGGCATTAGAAGTGTCTTGTGACATTTCTGTTGGCCTGAGTGGGAGGGAAGGGGATGTTCAGAAGAGGGGAAGGTGGATTATTGGGGTGGGGAAACATGAGCACATGTTGCTGTGAACCCCAGGGCTTTCCCTGCCTATCACAAGGCCGGCTGGCAGCCTCCACAGCTGTCCTGTGCTCAAAGGTGTCTGTTGTGTGCTACTTTTGGTGGGGTGAGGAAATCAACAAAGCTTTGAAAAGGAAAGCCAGCGGGCACCCCAGCTAATTAATTTCTCAGCTGGAGAATCTGGAAAGGCCAAGGTTTCTTGGGGAAGCTGTGGTCAACAGCCGTTCAAGTGCTAATCCCAGAGCTTCCTGGTCAGCTGTAAAGAGACACTGTGGAAGGATTCCTGGGGAAGCTGGCAATGCAGGTGGAGGGGCTCAGCCTCTCTCAGGATCAGGCAGCCTTGCCTCACACTGTTTGCTCTACTAGGATCTCAGTCCTGGCCACCAGGGTCTGTCACCCCTAGTAATGACTACAGCTGCCTGGTTGCAGTTCAGTCCTGATGGATGGGGCTGAGATGGGGAGGCAAAGGGCCCAGACCCAGCTACCAGCATCCTTTGTCCCTTGGGGACTAACTCAAAACTCACTAGGTTGGAAGACACTCTGTCCACAAGAGCTGACTTTGAACCCCCACCCCATGCAGGGCATTGGCCATGCTTGGAATGCCCTATGAGGAGCATGTGGCATCTGCAACTTGAGGGGTGACCAGGATCAAGAACCGCCAAAACAGGGGGCTGCCACAAGACCTCAGCACCACTGTGGCACTCCAAGACATTCCTTGGCAAGGCTTGTCCAGGGACCAGGGACCGTCTGGGCTGAGTCCCAGGACTCTCCTCGTAGCTCAGAGATGCTTTATGGCACTGCCCCAGGCATCTTGACAGGAGGGGAATGCCGGCAGGCTGGGGAGGGTGACTTCCAATAATATGGGGAATTTCTGAGAGGTTACTCGTTGCTGGGGAACATGACCTAGATTGCAAGAAGAGCAGAGTGGGGAGAGATTTTTACTCCGCATTGTGTTACCAAATGTTTCTGAGAGTGTTGCAGTGATTTAGGAGTCCAAATCCCATCGGTTTTCATTAGGACTTCAATGCTGGGGCATTAGGGCTACATTTGCAAGGGCATTGGGTGCAGAGAGGTGTCTGTGGACTCATCAAGCCTGCCTGTGCCGTCATCTCTTTGCCCCCTCTGAAATCTGGCTGAGGCACTGTCCAGGATGGAGCATGTGCCCCTTCTAGCTAGCAGCTCTTGGATACTACACCCTTTCCCCATCCTTCCACTGGTCTTCATTGCTGTTGGCAAGGGATTGCATTTGGCCTCATATTATTTAAAAAATAATTATCCTTCCTCTTTGCTTTCTTTCACCCTTTTTTCTTTCTTTTTGGTTCCCTTTTTCCCCTCGTCCCCACATCCTCCGTGGGCAGTACATTGCGCCACACTGGGGAACTAGGTTGGGGACATGAGATGCAGAATAATAGAAGAAATGCATTGGGTGGAAAGCCTAACTTTCCCTTTGCTCTCTCTCTCCCCGTCATCTCTTCCCCTAGCTGTGCCTAGGTGCTAGGGTGCAGACCTGGATTGAAAACTGACTTAGCTGATACCCTATGACTTGGTAATTCCTCATGGCGACAGCCTCACAGCTGGTGCAATTTGGCATGATGACACTGAAGGCAGTTGCCTGGATCCCCAGCTGTTGTGGGCTGACTTGGCTCCACCAGAGTCCATGGAGTTACACTGCTTTACCCCAGCTGAGAACTTGGCCCAGATGGTGGGGACAGTACAAATGAGCAGGAATGGATACGTTCCCCTTCCCACAGGGCTGGGACCCCACAACTGCAAGTGATCATGTTGCCCTGGCAACGTGCGCCTGCCTTCCCCTCCATGCCGGGTCTGTGGCTTGGTGCCACCATTCAGCTCTTTACGTCAGATGGTGTATTTTGAGCCATATGAAAATCCCTCCTAAAGACTCATTTCTCCCGGGTTGCTCACAATAAGTGAGTCACTAGTCAAACAACACACAAATTCCAGGCTGATCCTTCTCCAGACTCCAGGCTCCTCAGCGCATCCTGTCCTCCCAGGGTCCATCTTCCAGGGCCTGGTGCTAGGAGCACTCATGGCCAAGCATATCACTGGTGTCCACAGGCCAGTTTTCCACATAAGGTCCCCTCTCTGGAGGCTCATTGCCCCTTCAACTATATATCCACAGCCATGCAACTTTCAAACCCACTGGAGGGGTAAGTGTGGCCTCAGCCTCACGTTTTGGTAGGCACTGACCAATTTCAACCCCTTTAGTGACAAATAGCAACACATTCTGATCCCAGTCAATCCAGTGTGAATCCAGAGTCACTCCCCTGGCTTTGGCAGGGATTCTCTAGCCTTGTGCCAGCACCACTGAGATCAGATCTGGCCCTGTTCCACCAGGCCGTGTGCTAGACCTCTCCAGATGGGTGAATCTTGCCCTGAAGGATGTGCTCAGAACACCGTCTGCTGCTCAGGAAGAAGTGATCTGATAATACAAGAGGGCTCTTTAGACTAGCAGACAAAGGTGCAAGATCTGAGAAGGCCTCAAAGGACTCACTCTGAGACAAAGGCCTGGGTCTGTAACAGCGAGGGGAAGCCACTGTAGGCAGCCTGCCAAGAGATGTGGTAGATTAGGTGTCCACCAGAGGACACAGGCAGCCCTTCATGCTGATGGGTCTGATAGAGTGGAGTTCTCCACACAACATTCCTGCGTGGTCAGCACTACGTTACTGACGGGAACTGGAGTCCTAGAGAGGCGAAGAGCCTTGTCTGGGGTACCCAGGGAGTTTGGGGCCCAGCAGGGTTCTGACGTGAGGACTCCCAGCTCCCACATGCTGCTTTGATGCCTCAGCCTTGTCTCACTTAGCAGTGCCTAGGGTTTTAACTCAAGACTAGACTTACCTCTTTAAATCTTTATCCAGTTCTACCAAGGCACTTTGCATTCTCCTCTGGCCAAGGTTTGGGACATCTGCTTTAGCTAATCCAAGGGGGCACTAGAAAAAAAGGTGCCTTTGTCAGGTTCCAGGTTGGACAGGCAAATTATAGTTTTAAACGTGTGAGCTGGTCAATATAGGAGGAGCTGGTGGCTGGCTTCAACCACCTAATGTGTATCCAGAGCTCAGCTTGCCTGGGCTATGCTAGGACTCTAGCAAGCCTTGACAATATACCATTTCTCCTAGCAAAGACAGGCCAATGGGGGAATTCCTATGACCTGCCCTGATGATCACAACGTTCCTGTCTGGCCTGACAGGTCTGTGAGGCGATGAGTAAGTGTGGCAGCATCTGGCCCCTTGTTGTAACCTCTTGGGACTGTCTTCCTCAGAAGATCAGAGGCTGCACGGGTGAAGATAAAAGACGTTTTTCAGTTGACTCTGATTGGCTCATGATTAAGCCCTTTGAGTCCTGTGCAGCACTCAGTGCACTGTGACAAATACACAACCAACCTGGATGGCGACACTTTCCATATATTTTACACACAGCTAAATATAAAATACACAGGCAAAAGTGCCGCGGTGAGCATTTCTTTCCAGTCGGGAAGAGCATTAAAACAACCTTCATTTAAGCTGTACAAGTTGAAAGGGGCTGGAGAAAATTTCCAAACACTCAAGCAACAGTCATCTTTGGAGTGAAACCCAGTCTGCCAAAGAGGCATGATTCTAAACGCTCCTCTGCTACATACGTCCCACTCGGCCAGGTACTTTTCACTCCCACCCCGAGAGGCCATTTCTGCTCCCAGTCACTTGCAATTAAACTGAGCAAGGCAGACAGAGGGTGTGAGAACTAACAACCATCATTCCTAAAGGAGGTTGAAAGTTTCCCTTCATAAAGGAGGTTTTATTTTTAATGCAAAATGGCCATCACGTAGCAACAAGGATTCTCATGGAAAATGTCTGTCTTCTGCAGCCTCTTCCAGATTTTTGTCAAGAAAAGAAAAATCAAACACCCACAAGATGAAAAAATTGCCGGTCTTCCATACCCCAAAAGGAAAAGTTTGCAGGCAAATGCCAAAAGAAAAAAATGCATTTGGGGGTTTGGGGTTTTTTTTGACAGAAACAGAAAATGTCAGCACTCTTTGGTGCTGACAAAATGTTAGTGTTTGTTTTCATCTGCCCCTTTCATGGAATGGGAAGGAAAGAACATTTCTTGGCCTCATTCAGATTCTTGTCCCCATTTCTCAGGGGAGTGCCTGAAGCACAGATTGGTGCCTGTGGCTGGGTGGCACACACCGATTTACTGTCCTTCCTAAAGAAAGAAAATGCCTGGAAAAAGGGACTGAATCCCAGAGAACCCATGGGCCAATTTGGTATCTCAGTCACAAACTCTGACCTCCCTTTTTGAGCTGCTGAAACGAGGGACTTTCATGGAAGAGCTGTACAATGAAAGATGGAGGTTCTGCTCACTTCAGCCAGGCTTCTTGTGTGAGTCTGTCCTTACCTGCAAGTGTGATTTACCCCCATGCAAAGGGCTGGCACTGGGATTCTGCACTGCTGAGATCCTCACTTAAGGTTTTAAGTCACATGGAGGCTTTTGCTGGCCACTTTCCATAGAAATTAGTGTCCCCCACTTGAGGAGGAGGCCTGTTAAAAACAAACAAACCCAGGAACTGATCCTCATTAGCTTGGCTTAAATCTGGAATCCTCGACTGGCTTCAGTGGAGAGACTCCTGATGCTGAGAGGTGCCTCTGGGAGAGTAATCCACCCCATCCATTTCCACACAGCTCAGTTGTTCCATTTGTTTGGTGTGATGACAGCTTGCCTGGCTTGTGATCTGACAGGGCTACTAACCAACCTTGGGCCTGCGCCACTGGGTTCAAAATCCCCATCTCAGCATCCCCCCAAGGTCAAGGTCATTGTGGGGTTTGAGCCTCAGCCTGATCCAGAGCTTGGGATCAGCTGTGATGCTCTGGAACCAAGACCAGGGGTTCCCAACACCAGTGTTTGTGTGGATTCAGGGCTTCCGTTCAGGGCAAGGCTTTAATAATAATCACTGTTATGAATCATCCTGATACTTGATATATGTTCTTTCATTAGGCTGCTAATTCAAACCATCCCTCCATGAAGTCTTTCAAAGAAGGCTCACGAGAGAGCCTGTGTGAAATGGATGCCAGGAGAGCAAGGACTCTTGGGCTCTGTCCCCTGCTTTGCTATCAGTCACAGTGTGGCCTTTAGCAAGCCTTTCCCACCCTCCCCTCCCACCCCCGCTTTCCCTGCCTCAGTTTCCCCACATGTGAGAGGGGATTATGGGGCTTTGACATCGGCTCCATTCTATCCTTATGTAAGACGGCAGCAGACAGATGCAAAGAAAGATGTTTAGTAGTGGAGAACAACTTCTGGGGCCAGATGGCAGGAAGATCCTGTGGGTATTATACCCCCTGCTGGACACTGGGGAAATAACCAGCCCAGCCTCACATCCCTCCTGCCAGCAACTGGCTGTCAACCAGCCCACGTGGACTCAAGGGGATGGAGAACCGTGAGGCTGGCTAATAAGAACAAGGGGCCTGCTTGCCTGTTGCCTTGCCTTTCTGTGCAGCCTTTGGCACCCATACAGAGCAGAAACACCTCTGCCCAGTGGGGGGCTGTGGTGGGATGCCACAGGGGACATGTCCAGGTGCCAGGCTGGCAGGTCCAAAGCTGCCCTCCCTCCTCTACTTCACCAGCTGGCTCCCAGAACAGCTGTGTGAGTGTGAGCTGTCCCCACTTCAAGTGCCCTTGGAGGCCTTGCTCATTTTACTCTGTACAAATGTTTGCAGCATCCTGGAACAGAGAGGAATGTCTTGTCCGTTGGCAGCTCATCTGGAGAATTTCTGAGAAAATTTCTGAGTTTCTCCCATACCGAAGAAAACCTACCTGTCCAGTTCTAGCGAGTGCCACAAGAGGGGGCCACAGCATCATGAAGGAGAGGAACACAGGACAGTTTCTGAATACCAGGCATCAGAGTTTTCTTCCACTTCTCATTGTTTAGCCCCCCCTGAAAAGGGAGACACTCCACCCAGGAAGCAGGCCTGATCTGGAAACCCAAACATGCCCAAGACCAAGCCATTGGTGAGGCCAGCCTAAATGATATCAATACATCTTGGCCCTGAATAGGGTGCTGGTAACTGCTATGGATCTTGCCTGCTAAGCAGGGCTGGGCTTGTCCAGGAGGTTCATGGGAGACCCTGGAAGCAGAAGCGAGTTGCTGCAGAATTAAGCATAAGATTCTTACCCACCCCCAGGGAGGGCTGGCCCCTGGACAAGTGGTGAGGGTGCACCTTCTCGCCTTGTAGTCAGCATCAGCCGCAACGTGATGTTGGCAGTGCTGCAGTGTAGAGGGCTCATTAGAAGGCTTCTTCCCCAGTGTTAGTGCTGAAGGGTGCTGTGGGGAGCAGAAGCTGAGTTTTTGCTAAGGGGATGCTCTTCTCTCAAAACGGGTTGCCGACCTGCTGTGTAAATCCCACATGTGGCGTGGGCTGCCTCTGTGCGTGGCATGCAGCAGACCGGGAAGGAGACAGGCTGCCCAGTGGCAGGTAGGGCACAGAACAGAAAGCAGATCAAGCAAGGAGCAGAAAGCAGAACAGCAGATCAGGTGGAGAGCAGAAAGTAGAGCAGTAGATCAGCCGGGGACCACAGGGCATAGAGCAGAAAGCAGAGCGGCAGATCATTCATGCAATGCAATGAGGGAGCAGAAAGCAGAACAACAGATCAGACAGGGAGCATAGGGCAGGGAACAGACAGCAAAGCAGGGAAAGGGGACTGAAGTGGCACTGAGGGAGGGTGGAGGGGTAATTTGGGGCATGCCTGCCAAAAAAGTTGGCCCCCACCATCTCCAAACTACATCTAAGAGTCCTCCCCACTCTCTCTTCGGCAGGGAGAATCTCCTCTTGCTCCTGATTCCACACAGCTTCCCTGTAACCGTCAGTGCAGGCTGCATCCCAGCCCACCAACCTGGCTCTGGGAACACTCCTAGCACCTCGCTGATGCAGCTGGCAGGTTAACTCTGCTCATGGCCTTAGGGCCGTTTGGGATGAAAGTGCTCCTACGGCACCGAGCCCTCCTTCCTGGCAGACTGCAAGACTGAATAAACCTAGTCTCTGGGAAAGCTCTTTCTGGACAGTCCCCTCAGACTGAATGGAAGCAGCCGAAGAGCTCACCAGTGTGCTCACCAGCTAACTGGACCCCTCCCTCTGCTTGGCACTGCTGCCAGGCCCCAGAGAACATAAACCCTGCATTTAACTTGCACTGAAAACCCACCTGACAGAGCAGGAAGCAGAGCCGCCATCCTGTCCTGGCTGTGGAATTTCCTGGCTTGGATCCACTGCCCCTCATAGGTATGTGCCCCCCTGCCCAGTTCCTGCCTCTCTTTGCTGCTGAGAGCTGCCTGCCTCTCCAGGACACCCCCCTGCTGTAGCAGAGAGGTAAATCTTTGCCCCTGGGGACCCCTATGCCCTAAAAGCTGTTGGAGGGGAGAGGCTTCCCAAGGCAGGGGCCTCAAGGAAGCTCCAGAAGCTATGTGCCAGGTTTTATTGCCCAGGAGTACTAGATATAAACTTCAGCTGGGATGAGGAAGCCATCTCAAGAGGGAGCTGGAGTGGTTGGGTCCAATCTTTAGGGCACTGGGAGTCATGTTCTTTGCTGGTTCTTCTAGCCATTACCCTGCAGGCTTGGCTACCCAGGAAGAAAGTTTGCCAGCAGGCAGCAGCCAGTACAGGGAAGCCAGATGGGTGTGGGCACAGCCACACAGTTCTGGGAGGCTTGGGGCAGCTTCATACAATTCTAGAGAAGTGGGGCTGACAGAGACCTCCAGCAGTCACATCCAGCCCAACCCCTTGCTTGAGGCAGAATCAGCTCTGTCCAAACCAACTCAGACAAATCCATCACCTAAACTCTCGTAAAACTACCCTCAGCCCTGACCCAACACCAGACATCACACCCAATCCTGCCACATTGTAGCAGCCAATGTCCTGCTTCTATAAAAGGTTGCTAATATACACTCAAGGGATCCCAGACAGAGGCCATGCTTCCACTACAGAGGAAGGCAACCCCACTGCCCTCCAGTCTGTGCCAATCTGACCAGGGAGAAAAAATTCCTTCCTGACCCCAGGCAATTGGTCTGATCCTGAGTGAAGGGGCAAAACCCTCTAGCTGGGACTCTTCAGTTTTAAGTCCCAGCAGGAGCCCCACTTTGTTAGGTGCTGGGAGGATGCCAAGGGTGTCCCAGGGGGGGAACCAGCTGCTGACGAATCCACCATCTAATCCAGGGGTTTTCAACCTTTTTGAGTCAGTGTACCCCCGGCAGCTGGACACGGAGCGGGGGGAGGGGTGGCACGTGGCTGGATGCGGAGCAACCGCCACATGCCAACTTCTCTCACCCCCCACGTCCAGCTGGATGGGCGGTGCCTGTGTACAAGTGCAGGATGGTGCGTGGCAGCACTCCATCCCCGCCCACCTGCGCATACCCCCTAGGGCCTTCTCAAGTACCCCTGGGGGTATGTGCACCCCCAATTGATAAACCCTGATCTAATCTATGTCTGTCTCACTTTTCTGCCCCAGCACCTTGTTTCCCCTTGTCCTCACTCTCTGTCCATTCCCACATGCCAATCACACCCTCATGCTCACCAGCCCCCCTGGCACCTTTTGGTGTCCATCTCCCTTACCCTGTCCTTAAACCAGCAGTTCTCAACCTCCTTAGACTCCAGACCCCCTTGATAGACTCCAGGCCCCCCTCTCAGCTATTTTTTTCACTTGTTGAAAAAAAAACAGAGCAATTCTTCAGTTGCAAACAACTCAGAAAGACCACAGCAAAGTCAGAGTGTCTTTGATGCTATGAATTTCTGCTTGCAGTCCCTTGGTATATCTTGCGAATCATGTCTGCACTCTTAACAGGGCTAACATGGCAACCTGTGGCACCCCTGAAGGGATCTCAAGGCACCCCAGGCCTTCCAGCCACATACCCTATTTAGAATCACTCTGTTAAACTATCCTTGGGTACATCCCTGCAATCCTCCCCACTACTGTTATTGTCTTCCTTCCATGATCTCAGTAAAGCTCTCCCTCTGGGTGATGTGTAGTGTGTAAAATGCTGCCAGTCCCTGGTGAGCAGTGGGGACTGGAGTCCTGTTCATCCAGGGGAAAGACCCAGGTGGCTTCCCCCAGAGTAGAAGTAGCCCCACCAGCTGGTAGCAGTGGTAGGTTCTTATCCCTCAGGTGGTCCAACCCCTACCTGAAGGGGGCTGGAACATACCTAGGCAGGCAGGCGGATAAACAGAAGCCTTTCCTCCAGCCTTCCCTGATAAGCCTTGCATCTAGCAGCTGCTGCCTGAGCTAGGTTCTTATGTACTGGTGATGGGAGAGATTGGTGACTGTCCAGGTCCAATAAGTAATAACCCTGCCCACAACATGGGGCGAGAAACACTCCTTCAGCTCACCGGGCAAGGAGGCGGATAAGTCCAGCACTCTAACAGCACCTCTCTTGGCCCAGCAGGGTAGGGCATCGCGCCGCCTGATATCGATCTGTTTCCATCTGCCTCTCCTCTGCCCTGACCACAGTCTAACGGTTTCCTGCCACTCCAGGATGCCGCAGCCTGGAGAGAAGGCTTGTTTATGACATACCAGAGCACAGCTGCATCCCACGGCCGCTCCTTTGCCCTCCGCACTCTGGAAAGGGCTGTGAGTCAGGCCTGGGGCAGGTTTGGGCTGGAGTCTGGCTGGAGAATCTCCTTGAGTTCCCATGTCTGGTCATACTCAGTGTTGTCTTTAGAGCTTTTGCTCCTGGAGACAGGGGGCCCAGACAGTCTGCTTTCATAAAAAGTCAATCTATGGCTCTCATGGTTGAAGAAAAAGGCTTGATGACATGCCACAGGCGCAGCTGCAGTCCATGCCATGCTGGGAAGATTCCCCCCCATCCCAGCTCGATTCCCCACCTCCTGGAAAAGCTGATTTGTCAGTCAACTTCAGGATCTGTTGCATCCTGATCTGTGATTTGGAAACGCTTAAGAGACAGCAGCTCTGGATCTAAGGTGGAAACAGGAAAGGGGCTCCACAGTGCCAAAAAGCTGTGGCTGGTTCTGCTCTACCAGCACCAGACAAGGTTTCTGCCTTTGTCTGTCACTGGAATTTGCTGAGGTTTCTGCCTTTTGGGGCTAGAATCCCAATTTCTAGTCTTTCTAGGCCTGCTGCTCTCCTAGTGCCGGGGTGGAGCCCAGAAATCCTAGGCCCAAGTCCCCTACTGTAAGCACTGGAAAACATTTCTTCCCATCTATCTATCTATCTATCTATCTATCTATCTATCTATCTATCTATCTATCTATCTATCTATCTATGACTTTCTACTGCCACCCGCAGCCCAAGAATCTTCCCCAGACCAAGGGCAAAGTCCTTGACTTCGTGCAATATCCGTCCTAAAGAGGCCAGGCCCAAGTCTTGCCCAGGCCAGTTCCAGGTCCAGCTCAGTCTGACTCTATTCATCTGCTCACTGCCCCCTCTCTCTTCCCTGCAACAGAGGAAACAGCTGATGTTTGCTCAGATCCCACAGCAACGTTTAACCCCCAAGCGTCTCTCATGAGGCACAAAGCAAAACCACCTGAGGCTGATGCTCTCAACCCTTGGGAGGGTTCTTCCCTCACACCAAGAGATGCTGTGCGTGTGGTCAGGCAACTCGAGGGAGCGGTGCTGTCAGTTTAACTGATTGCATGTGGCGGCTGGGACAGTCAGGGTCTCTGGTCAGAACCTGTGCAGGCTCCACGGCCCCTTGAGGCTAACCACACAGCGAACGTTAGGGACAGTGGAGCTACTGCCGGGCAAGGCACACCCTGTCACTCTGCTGGGCCTCCCTGCTCTGCCTCACAGCAAGATTGTGATCACCTTTAGGCTCTTTTGGATCCTAACCCCCTGTCCAGCCATCAAACTGAGCCATACAATGGTTACAGAGTTGGTCTGCACCATCACCTTCCATTTCATAGTTGGGGGAAGCTAAGTCTAGGATAGAACTGGCTGCAGGGCAAAGAGACGCATATAGAGCCTGAGAAAAAGAACTCAGGAGTCCAGTGCTCAAGATCAGACTAGAGTGACAGCATCCTGATGCCCCATCTCCCCACTGCCAGAACCCCTGCCCCAGACTGCACTGGCCTTCTGCAGATAGCAACAGGCCACAGTCCCGCAGTCCCACAGATCATTCTAACCCCTGGACCCGACTGCCTAGCTATAAACAGAACCACTGTGCCCTAAGTAAAGGACATAAAAGCATCAGTAGGGCCACACTGGGGCAGACCAAAGATCCTTCTAGTCCAGTATCCTATCTCTAGTAGTGGAAGGAGTGGATCCTACAGAGCAGGGGTGGGCAATTATTTTGGGCAGAGGGCCGCTTACTGAGTTTTGGCAAGCCATTGAGGGCTGCATAATAGGCAGCCAGGGGCATATAAATATTAATTTTCTAAATTTTTTAGGTGCCCCACGGGCTGGATAGAATGACCTGGCAGGCTGCATCAGGCCCCCGGGCCGCATTTTGTCCACCCCTGCTATAGGGGGAGAGCATCAAACTGGACATCTCTAGAGAAATCTCTCTCTTATTCATTACCCTCCCAGGTATCTACCATTATTGGTTTTGAAATGGCAGAGGAAACATCTCCAACCATTCTGTTGATCTACCCTCCATGAATCTGTCTAGTCCATAAGCGACACGTAGAGGGGACACGGGGGGGTGGTATGCCCCCCCCCCCGAGATTGGATGTTGCCGACACTACCACTGGCATCTGCAGGCAGTTGCCACTTGCCACTGCCCCACCTCACTGCCAACAATGCTGCAGCCACCTGCGGGCAGTCCCTGCTTGGCCTGCCCTCACCACTCACATCACCACGGCCACCTGCAGGTGGTCCACGCTCAGCCCACCCTCGCTGCCGACCTCACCACTCGCCACCGCCATGCCCCTGCTGCCAACGCTGCTGCCTGCAGGTGGTCGCCATGCCCCCCCAGCCTCAGGAGGCATGAGTCATTCATGGTCTAGTCCCTTATTGAAACCTGACTATGCTATCTGCTTCTACCATCTCCTGGGGCAATGAATTCCACACATTAACTATGTGGTGCAAAAAAAATACTTTATCTTCTTAGTTTTAAACCTGTCTTCTGTTCATTTCAGAGGGTGCACCTTTGGTCTAATGTTCTGGAACTTGGTGGATAACAGTTCCCTGGTCACTTGCTCCCTACCCTTCATGACTTTATAGACCTCTATCCTATCCCCCGCAGCCTTCTCCTTTCCAAATTAAAGTCTCAGCCTTTCTTGCAAGCAGCAGCAACCCCTTGAGTCATGGATGATCTCTACCATGGCTCATCAATTGGTCTTGAGATGATTTAAGAATCCAATCCTTGAGCCACAGATTCATCTGCACTTGACCTTTCTTGTCTCTCCTGGTCTGACAACTACTCCATGCTCCTGATCTTTGGGGTTGTCCTTCTCTGGACATTTTCCAATTCAACTCCATCCTTTTGGAGATATGGAGATCAGAACAGCACACAGGATTCAAGACATGGGTATGCCTCTGCTGTCACCACTACACCACACTCTCAGAGCTGGAAACAAAATGATAGGGCCCAGTCTGGCCTGTAAAGCAGGAGGGACTCTGCCCAGGGCTGTGTCAGCGGTCCCCACCTGCCCACAGCACCTGCACTGTTCTCTGCAGAAGAAACAAATCCTGACTCCAGCAGAACTGATGGCTGCTAAAGCACCACATCCGTCCCCAGTGGCCTCCCACTCCTTACAGCCAGGCTCGTTGGACCGGAGCATTAGTGCCCCAGTTGCTCATTGGCGCGGCAAATCCAGCTTTCAGCTCAAATGCATCTACCGCCTGCATCTCAAAAGGAAGCACTGAGGTGTAATGGTCAGAGTGGGGGAGAGGCAGCGCCTGAGTTCCACACCTAGCTCAGGATGGGAATGGGGGTGTCTCACGGTTAGAGTAAGACAGGAAGTCACCATAGGGTGACTTGGGGTTTTGGGATTCTTATCCCAGTTTTGGAAGTCAGGGCCCCTTGGTCCATTTTCCACCTGCAGCCTGTGGCTAATCCCCCATGGGAGTCACCCAGCAAAAAAACAGACAAACAGGGGTTTTATGTTTGTACTTTTTTCTCTCTCCGCGGCCCTGCTGCCGTCAGGGACTGACAACCAGGCAGAGCTGGCTGGACAATACCTGGGAGCTCCCAGCAGGCACCCAGCCCCAGCAGAGGGCAGTGTCAGGCAGCACCAAGCTGACTCTGGAAGAGGGACTCTGCCCTGCTTTGTGGCCAGCCTCCTTAGAGGTGATTTCCAAGGGGAATTTCCTTCATTAAGATTAGGGGGAAACAGCTGGCAAGAGAACAGAATGGGGAGCCTGGAGCTGAAGCTGGAGGGGTTTGCCTAGCATTGAAACACAATCAGAACAAACACCCAGAGAAGTGGGTGTGTACATCGCCGTAGTGCCTGCAGCCTGACATAGATAGCAGACCAAGGGGAAAACTGAGGCAGAGAAAGGGAATTGACTGGGGTCAGAGACAGAACCTGCAGCTCCTGAGCCCCCTTCCATTAGCCAGGAGGCCAGTTACCTGCCAGTCTGGGATCACCCTCATCAGCTACCCAGGGCTCTACTTCTGACAGTCCCAAACAGAACAGTATTCATCCCTTTCCTGAGTAAAACAGTCTTGCTCAGCAGAAATACTTTCTGTCTGTTCTCATGAATGATGGCACCCAGTCATACCAGCGCTCCCAGCTCTTCAGCTGCCCTGGGGGTCAGGAATGACAGCGATGACTGTTTATCCCTCTGGTGACAGCAGGGAACTGGGAACCTGGTCTCATTCCCAGCTGCGGGAGGGGTTTTGAATTGGCACGGCTAGAAAACAGGAAGGTAGGGCTGGGAGGCTGACCTTGGGGACCTCCTGCTGGCCTGTAGAAGTGTGAAGCTGGAAATCAGGACTCCTGGGTTTTGTCCCCAGCTCTGGGAGGGATTAGAGACAGGGCTGAGGGAGCCAGTGCTCCAGGGTTGGGATGCTGGTTCTCAAGAGCAGGGACTGGGAATCCAGCCCCTGACTTCTTGTCTGAGGTCTCAGACACTCTCGCTGTAGGATCTTAGACAAGCTGCCGCCTTGCTCAGTGCCTTGGTTTCCCCGTGGGACTAATGATCCTTTTCCCTTGACTGTGAGGCTAATTCAATTAATGTCTGCAAAGTCCTTTATGATCTCTGGGTGAATGGTGCTGGAGACATCAGTAGGCTGCTCCACCCCGAGATAATTAAACTTCTCCCTGGCCCTGTAAGCTAGGTCAGTGTCATTCCCACTCAGAGAGAAACAAAGGCACAGTGCAGGGAAGGAGCCTGTTGCTAAGGCCCTACAGAGAGCAAGAGATATCCCTGGGATGAGAACTCCCAAGCACTTGGTTCAACATGCACTGACCTCTCCTGTGTCATCCCTGTCGCTCCTTGTAGCCCAGCACAACCTACTGCTCTGCTGGGCTACAAGGAACCAGAAGGGAGAGTGCCCTCTACTTAGCTACCCCATACCTTTCCAAGCCTTATAGGTAGGACCTTATGACTCCTGGCTGACTTGGCTTGGCCAGTGCCAGTGATGCTAATCTTTGGCAAGCCCTGCAACGGATGCCTTCAATTGAAAGGTTAACTTGACTTACGCCTGTCAGTCTGTGAGCTCGCAGACAAAGTCAGGCTGGCTAGCTTGTGAGGAAGCTGCAGGGGCAACTGATCCCCCAGAGCCATCGGTGAGATGTGAAGACCATATTTCGCTCCTGTCACCCTGCTGGGACTTTATATCCCCAGAGACCTGACCAGGAAGCAAGAGGGCGAGACAGGAACATCAAAGCAGGGGCGGAGGGGGGCTAACAGCATGGGAAGGGGATAATTATTATTTACTTTGTCTTGCTGGCACAGGAGGCCCAGGAGGCGGGTCATTAGGCAGCGAATAATTAAAGACTTGTGGAATAATGTGCAGGTTTCCAGATCCCAGGGAGGCTGGGGGGGTGGAATGGGGACGGTATGGTTGTTTCTATAAACATGTGGGGATTCAGCTGGAACCCTGCCCACCACATAATCACCAAAGCAAGCTCCTTCATTATGTTGTCACGGTACCTCTGCATTTCCCCCCTCTTCCCCCCCCCCCCCCCCCCGGGTCTTATCCGCATCCTCTGTCTCCAAACAGATCTGACATGGGTCTCCACCTCTGCCTCACCCTCCATTGCACCATCATTCATGCCTGTGCAAAGTAGACACAGAGTCACCAGTGTCTGGCCTGCTTCTGCCCCTGGGGGAACTGGCTGAACAAGCAGCTGGGTTGGGGGAATTGGGCCCATCCCCTGGGTCTTACCCAGCTCCATCCCCTGTTGGATCTTTCTGTGTGAAGGGCCTCTCTCTTACAGCATGTCCACACAGCAGACGGGCTCCTGGCTTAGCTTGGGCTTCAAGGGGTTGCCATAATATCAGTGATAAGTCATCCTCTTCCTTCCCCAGATGCTTTGGATTGTGGATGCTGGACGGAGCAAAGCTCCTCTTGTCTTCCTGTTCATTCAATGGAGAAGACCACTCCAGCCCTTTCCAATACTGCAAGGACAGAGCATATAGTATGATCCTGGGGCAGGAAACACTGTGATGAACACACCACTGCTCTCTTTCCACTGGTGCTACTAGCAGATCAACTAGAGACTTGAAGGCATGCAGGGCTAGATTTGAGCTGAGACAGCTGCTTCCATCCAGGGCCATGTCCTGCTCCCGGTTCCAGTTGTGTAAACCCCATTGGTTCTGGTGGAGTCACTGCAGATTGAAATGCGTGTAGGATTTCAGTGCCTCAGTTGAGCCAAGGGAAGAGTGCCAGGCTCCAGCCTGGGACTTTGACTGTCATCTCTGTGTCATGGCATTGGATGGAATTGTGCCTGGACCAGGGCAAGCCTGTTCCCAGCTGAGTGAACAGGCTGTGGGGGAGTCGCTGCTCCCTGTGCACAGAAAGGTCTGAAGTGGGTCATCTCCTCAGACTATGGATATGTTACACTTCCCTCAGCACTCCCATGCCATGATGAGGATCCCTTGTCTTTCAAACCTTCTCACTAGGAAGGTAGTAAAGCACAGGAACAGGTTACCCAGAGAGGTGGTGGAATCTCCATCCTTGGAAGTTTTTAAGACCCGGATGGACAAAGCTTTGGCTAGGATGATCTAGTTGGGGATGATCCTGCTTTGAGCAGGGGGCTGGACTAGATGATCTCCTGAGGTCCCTTCCAACCCTATTCTCTATGATTCCATGATTCCCTACTCACACTACTTCAGTGCCCTCACACTGCCCTGCATAGTCCCCACCAGCCCAGCCCCAGCCCCAGCCCCAGCCCCAGCCCCAGCCCCAGCCCCAGCCCCAGCCAAGGGTCCGGTCCCACCCATCCTGTCCTAGCCACTTTGTCCAGTAGATCTGAAAGCCCTGCCAGCTGCCTGCCCTGCCCTTGACCTGCCTGGCACCCTACTGCTGGGGCTCCCAGGCCTGGGTGGAGCTGGGGGCACCCTGTCACAGCGCAGGGAAGTGGAAAGGGGTGGAAATGGCTGCAAGTTTGTAGCATCCCCCGGCGGCTGGCGCGCCAAGGGTTAAAGTCTGCTTCTTGGCAGCCTGTCTGCAAATCCACCCCCCCCCTCCCAGATCCAAGAAGGGCCTAAAAAAATATCGGTCTGTAGGGCCCGCGGCCAATGAGAAAAGCCCTGGGCTTTGCAAGCGGCCAATCCCGTGACACCATCTGCCCTGACATGACCCCCCCCCTCCCCGGCGCCCCCCGCCCCCCGCCGCCCGCAGATGGGCCGGGATGCCCGCGCCTATATAGAGTTTATCCGGGCAAGCCGCGCCGGCAGGGCGCGCAGGCGGGGATCGCGGCGGGGGGCGGCGCAGGGCGCCCGACTGCCCCGAAATAACCTCCCTGCCACTGTCACAGCCCGGAGGAGAGACAACTTCACCCCCCCCGCCCCATCAGCCCAGCCCAGCCCAGCCCTGCCCTGCCTGCCTCCCCCGGCGCGATGCTCCAGCCGTGCGCTCTGCATCCTGCAGCCACCCCCTCCCCCCCAAAAAAAGACCGGAGCCCCCAGCCGGTGAGTATCTCCCGCTGTCGGGTCGGCTTTGCTCCCCACTCCCCTGCGCCCCGACATGGCAGCTCCCTGCACCCCAGGCTGCCCTGAGTGCCCCGCAGCCCGGGGAACCCGGGGCGGGCTGGCCCGGGGGAGCAGTGCGGAGCCCTGCTGGGAAGCACAAAAGAGAGGGGTTTGCTCCCGGCTCGCCCCACTTGCAGCCTCGCTGTGTCCGCATCCCACCCGCGCGGGGAAGCGGGGCTGGGGTTGCCTGGTGCCTGCTGCCGGGGGGGGGGGGGTTGCGGGGTGGGGGTGGCGGCGATTGCTGGTCCCGGGCACTGTCTGTGCGCCTGTCGGTGGGCAGCGATCGGGGCAGACACTTTGTGCGAGATCTCGTCCCTCCCCGAAGCCGGCAGCGCCTTGGAAGTGGCTGGGAGATGTTGGAAAGGAGGGAGGGACACTCCCCTCTGCCGGGATCACAGCCCTGGCTGCAGCCGGGGGAGCGGGGTCCAGGGCTGGACTGGGTGCAGACAGCTCTGGAGCAGGGCGAGGGGCACTGATGCAACTGGGTTGTGCAGGAGTTTGTGGCACCCCTTGTTTCGTGCTTCACAGGCTGGCCCGATCCCCAGCCTGCACCACTGTTGGGTGGTAGGTGCAGCCCAACAGCGGATGTAACTGGGTTCCTCAACTTGGTGCTGGACTCCGGCCCTGCCTGCCTGCGGTGGAGCCTGGGGAGGTTTGGAAGAGCACTCACTCACTGAAGAGCAGGGATGGGGGTTATATGTGCATGGGGATGAGGGGGGACAAAGAGAGGGATCCTCACTCCTTGGGCTATGCAGAGTCTGGCCTTGTCATGGTAGGGAGGATGAGGGAGAAATGCAGTGGCGCCCTCATGCTGCAGGGGTCACAGGAACAGCCCACAATAGCTCTTCTCCCTCCCTGAGCAGGGTGGGTTGGGATCCGGCTACCTGGGGTTTCAGGCCGGGGTGTAAGAGGGGAGAAACTCCAGCAGTGTTAGGGAAATCCTCCCCGCTCGGCTGGGAGTTCAGACAGTCCCCTTGGCACGTCTGCTAAAAAGACTCCCTGTGCAATGAGGATCAAGTGCAAGGGCAGAATGCAGTGCTCTGGAGAAGGTTTTGAGGCAGATTTGGGCAGGTACAGCCCAGGGTTGTAATGTGCTACGTGGCAGGAGGCACCCTAGTGAGGGGGGCTTTGGAGGTAAAAGAAAGCAGGAGCAATGCCAGTGAAGTACATGGAGCCACAACATAAAGCTGGTGCTAGAGCAGAATTGAGCTTAGGATGTGTCTTGCGATTAATAACTGTGGTCACTAATATTTATCGGGAAACCCCGGTCCTGGTCCAAGAGCCCACTGGATTTCCAGTCACAGTAACCCCCATTCTCTATAGTTATGTCACAGCTGGGGCCAGATTCTGAGCCTGAGAAGTGACTTTGAGGGTTTTTTGTGTTGTCTCAGTTTCTTCTGACATCCCCACAAGCCAGGAGTAGCTCTGATGGCATGCCATCGATGAAAAATGGGCAGTAGAGAAGGACTGGGTCCTTTAACGTCTCTGGTTACCCAGGTATGACTGGTCCTGTAGCAGGACCAGTATGACTGGAGTAGCTCCTTGACTTTTGGAGGCTCTCTCTGTGGGGTTTGGGGATCCTGCAGCAGGAAAGGCATTGTACGATAAGGATATGTTTCCCCCTGGAGCTAGGTTTGCGGCTGGCCCATTGTTTGACCAGCATTAGTGCCTGGCACTGCTGCTGTGGCTTCTGTTGCAGGGTGTGAGTTTGCTCATGCCCATCAGAGTTTCGGAGTACCAGGGGGGTTTGGGCTCTTCTGTTTTGCCTGGCATTGTAAGGCAAGGTCTTCCTGGAGAGGCTGTGGGGCCATATAGCTGTAGGGATGGGGAGGCAGCTGGGAGGGGCAGAGGCGGCCCAATTTATGGACAGGGAAGCCTCAGATCTCAGCAATGTGGGGACCTAATGGTGATTAGAAGTGGGGAATAATGAGCACATTTACAGAGGTGCCATGTGGGACAGACACAGCACTAGTCCTCTGGGCACTTCTGCCTTGTTTCTGGCATCGCTGGGGGTGAGCAAGTCTCCATCGGGACCCATACCCTTCAGCCCTTATTCAGTATGGGATCCTATGCTCGTCAAACCTAGAGGTCAGCTGTACAAAAGCAGCTTCTGACCGCCTTGGTAAAGTTATCCAAGTTTTTCCTACCTGAGGGTCTCAGTGCACTTCAGCAGTGGTAAAGAAGCCCTTGTGGTGATAGAAGTTGTAATTTAAAGATGCCCCCTAACTAAAGAGACGGAGGAATCTGGTAATTGGGAGATGGTTTCTCAGTGAAGTAGCCAGTTAGTTAGAGCCAGATAAAGGGTCTGTTGGAGATGCCTACTACTCTACAATTAAAGTTGATTGTTTAGTTTTTCTCATTTACTGAATGTGTTTATTGAACCCTGCCATCACTGCAGCACTGACCCACTCGTCTCCCAGAGCTGGGGCCTGAGGAGAGTCCTAATGCCAAGATTTGGGGACTGGCTTCTAGTCTATGTTCCCACTGGCTTACAAGGCTGTAGGGGGAATAGGCCCTGTGGCATACAGGTTCAGTCAGTGTCCTTTGGTAGGCCTCAGAGGTTTCTAAGCCTGCCTGCATGGACTTTGGGTGGGTGGATGGTGGGGGGGTCTTGTCTTATTATGATGTGCAAAAGGCTGCAGGGCAAACATGCTGCAGGCACCATTAGAAAGGCCCTTTGGGAAAGAGGACCTTAAAACTCAGCCAGACGCAGCAGCAGTACTCTCTGCGTTAATCTCGTTAGCTTGATTTATGCCCCTCCCTTCCAAGTCATTCCTAGCCAGAGAGGTTTCCTTTGTGTGCCAGTGGGGAGCAATCTTCCAGGGGACAGGGAGACAGGACTTTATTAGCCTTCTCCTGTGTCAGGTAGTGTCACGGAGGGGATGGGGTACTGGGTGAAAACCGAGGGACCTGGCTTCTGGGTGACACTGGGCAACTCCCTTTGCCCTGTTTATGCTTCATTTCCTCTCACCTGCTTTGTGTGGAGCTTGGAGATGCAGGAATCAGCAGAAAGGACCAGGTGTTGTTGCTATTTTCCATCCTGAAACCTCCATTACTCTAGGGTACCCCTGTTCAGGGAACAAAGGGGTGAGCTGGACAGAGCTACAGCTTCTGTTCTTAGGTGGAATGTAGCTGGTCATTTCTATGGGTTTCCTCACCTAAGTTGCTGCCTGTGTACAGATGTTTTGCCCTCTTGGGGAAAATGGGCTAACCCAAACCAGTGGCATGAGGGCTACCAGTGGCATAGGCAGCCTGTGTGTCTACAATAGAGTAGCAGGGAGCAGAAGACAGGGCAGCAGTTCAGGCAGGGAGCATAAAGCAGAGCACAAGATTAATCAGGGAACACAGGGCAGAGAACAGCAAGCAAAGTGGTAGATCTGGCAAAGAACACAGAGTGGGGAGCAGAAAGCAGAGCACCGAATTGGGCAGGGGAAGAGGATCGGAGTGGCACGCAGGAATGGTGTGGGGCTAATTTGTGGCCCACATGGCAATATGGTTGTGTATCCCCCACTGCCCTAATTCATGGTATGGACCAGGAATAGGGGTTAGTCTCAGCTCTGCTACTCCCCAGCTAGGTCACTTCCGCTTTCTCTGGGTAATGATGCTTACCGTTTTTGTAAGGTGCTCAGAGATCTACTAATGAGCAGCAGGTGAATGGCTTATTCTGTGGAAAGCTTCCCCGTGCCCACAGCCAAGAAGTGAATTCAGTGAGATGATTCTCCACTGCCCTGCACCGTGCTCAATGGTTTTCACCCATGCAAGGGTGAGTGCATACGTGTGCCTTTTTGGACATGGGCTTGGTGCTCCCTTTGCTGCTATAAATAACTGCACAAGGTACAGGGCAAGTGGAGGCACAAGTTGGCAGCTACCGGGGCCCCTGCTGTGGTGTAAACATTACAGTCTTCAAAGCACAGAAGGCCCTTCTCCCTGTTGTGACAGAATCGCAGCTCCCAACCACGTCATTACAGTGCTGTCAGCTTGCCACCAGACCCTGCCCGGAGGGAATCACGGAGTTGGCACAGGCAGCTCCTTCTCCTGGGGTAGGTCTTGCTGCGAACCAGCAAATGGGTGGGTTAGCATCTTTATGGATAGATTTGCAGTGTCTGGAGATGTATGCATTTGCCTCTCCCTGGGTTAGCAGGCCTCACACCTTCTCCATTCCCTCCTGGGATAGGTGTGACAGGCATCTGCAGGCTGGGAGATGGCTTTGTAATGTCACTTTGGTGGGTCTCAGTACTGCACTAAGTACAAAGGTTCCAGCCCATAACCACAGCTCCCCATAACTGGCCCCTTGCTTGGCTGTCAGGTATGGAGACCAAGGTCTAAAAAAGAGCCTAGGAGACTGTGATGTCCCCTTCCCTGATCGTGTACTAAGCAGTCTATTCCCTTGGAAGCCCTGTGTGGTATTGCTGGGCAGTACAGGCTGGGAGCCAGAGAGAACCACAGGCTCTGTCTTGTCCAGCAGCCTGAATAAAGAATCTCCTTTGTAACTGTCACAGCTGACTGTAGGCTAATCTTTACCATGACTTTGCTAAGAGGCGGATGCCAGATCAGAGCTAAGGCATGGGAAACTTTCTCGGATGATGCCTTCTCCCCCCGCCCCTCCTTGATCCCCAAACTCCTGGGGTTATACATCTAGATTCACACGACCAGAAGGAAACAAGATTATCTGAGTGGCACAAAAGATGGAGGACTTTGCTTCCTATGGCAGATTGGTTTTGCTAACTTCCAAGACACGATCAGTCCAGAGAAACGGAGCTGCTGAGGAGCAAGGGCTATTAGCAATGTGAAAGTGTGACAGGTTCAGCTGTAAGATCACAGGAGTAATCTACATCCTGGTCCAGAAGGTCAGACAGAAATGGGAGTCAGGAACCCTGCCTTCCATTCCCAGCTCACAGGGAGAGACTGCGCTAAACATTCCTGCTACCAAGAGAGCCTGCAAGGCTCAGTTCCAAGAGGCTTGATTAGGCTTCTAACAACTCATTTACTCTGGAAGAGGAAAAGGCCCACGCTTTAAGTGACACCTTCGCAATCCAAGTGAACGGCAGCCAACTGCCAAATCTCTCTCCAGGGCATGGTGTTGGGCTGGCGTGTTCTGATTTGCGCTGGGAGGAGATGGTGGGAGAGGAGGGAAACT
Organism: Alligator mississippiensis; assembly: GCF_030867095.1. Classification (NCBI taxonomy): domain Eukaryota; kingdom Metazoa; phylum Chordata; order Crocodylia; family Alligatoridae; genus Alligator; species Alligator mississippiensis. The sequence continues at coordinate 23,168,423 of NC_081831.1, forward strand.
GTTGAGGAAGCATGTGGGGGACTGGCTCTGTTTTCCCCAGGGTTCCAACTAGGTCAGTAGGCAGCCAGGTACTGGCTCCTCTCTCTCAAGCAGCTGTCTCATTCCCCAGCCCTTTAAAATAGAAAGTCAGTGTCTAGGTGTCACAGTTGCAAAGAAAACCTTGGTGCCATAGTGAGCACTGTCTGTCTTTTTAAGTCTACCAAGAGCCTGTGACCAGAGCTTTGAGAGCCATGGGCTGCCTAGTCTGTCTGAGCTTCCCCAGCACAGATTTGTTTCACTGTCCACCCAGTTAACTCTTTCACCTGCCTACAGAAGGAGGCAAGGAAAGGCCCTGGTCTGCATGTGAGGGGTGTCTGACTTTGGTGCCTTGGCTAGGCAGTGTTGTGAGATGCCCCTGCTGATTGTTCTTCCCCAGTCAAGAATGGAGCTGAACCCCAGGGAGACTAGCCAAACCCATGCCCACCTCCTCCCCACTGCAAACCCCATCAAGTGCCAGGAGTGTGATTTTACATTTGCACAATCTACTGCAAGCGGCCTCGCATTTTGATGACTCACATCGAGGGAGCTAATTCTATGAGTAGAGTTTGCAAGGGTCCTGCTATTCCTCCCCCAACACACACTTGAGCACTAGTTTTAGTTGTAACCCTTTCTCTGGAGTGAGCAAAGTAGGACAGGACTCGAAGCATGCCTAAGTCTCAACTCCAGGTTTTGGTTCAGGTCCATTTCTAAGCCTTCATAGTAAAGGCTGTGGGTTTGTGGGGATTGCTTTTGGGCTTTCCCCCTAGCTTGCTCCTTCAGCCTTTTGGCTAGGAGCAAGTGAGACTAGGGGACATCTGAACTCCAAGCTCTCCAAGCTTGGGCCTTGCACATAGGATGCCTGCCATGGATTTGGGAGTATCTAAAGCCCCAGACTGATGAGTCTTGGAGGTAGGATACTTGCTGGTGGTAGTGCCACACAGACTTGAATGACTGAGCTCTGCTCAGTCCAAATTTGGAACTAAATTGGGTACTGATTTGGCCCTGGAAATTAAATTTTATTAAAAAAGAATGGTCCCAGTTATCCTGCTTAGCTGACTGTTCTCATCCCCAGGGTTAGCTTGGCCAGCCTTGTGAGTGGAAGATAGCAAGACATTGTAAGGACAGCCTTGGGCCGCTTCCCATTGCAACTGCTGCACCTGGGGATCACAGCGCTGGAAACATGCAACCCAGCACACACAGTCTCTGCAGTGCATCAGCACTCCAGGGCTGTGTGAGGACACCTGAGGGCTGAGCCGAGGCCAGGCCTTCCACCTGAGGTGCTGTCCAAAAGCTGCTAGAGTGGAACATGTGGCCCCTTTGTGGAGCTCTCTGCCATCTCTTCCAGGTGCTATTCAAGCTGGTGTCAGGAGCCCAGCACCCGCTGGCACTGCCCTGACTGTGGGAGCCAGGAAGAAACGGGTGCTTGGTAGCAGACCCTCTCCTCCAGAATTTGCTGCCATCAGGAATAAATTTGGACACCACCTTACCAAAGGGCAAATCCCTCAGCCAGACTGCCCGCAGACTGCAGGCCCTCACAGTAGCAGCACACGGGTGATCAGTTGGCATCCTCTGCCCCTGGCTTTGAAGGGGAACAGGTTAGATGTGAGGGATGGATCCCAGGGCATTCACCCTGTTTTGGGAGAGGGGGAGATCTTCTGAGGAAGCTAAGGATGGGGCTGGGGCAACATTACCCCCAGTGCAAAAATCTCATTGTAAATCAATAGTTCATAGAAGCCATAATCCCATTTTACCAGACATATAACAAGACAGCACCTCCTCTGAAGAGCTCTGCCACTGAGATGTCCACACATGAGACAAGATCATTATTCCTATTTCACAGATCAAAGCTCTGAGGAATGAAGTAACTGCCCAAGTTCACACAGGTGAGAACTGAGTGAGCGCAAGCAGTAAAACCCAGATTTCCCAGGTCCCATTTTGGGGCCCTAACCAGGACAGGAAGTTTGGGTGTGGACTAGCACTTTGCATGCTACATTTTGCTATAAAGACTTCCTCCCAAGTACAGATGGTTATGTGGAGCAGGAACTAATATGGTAATGGACTGAATAGCATGTAAGATAAAGTCATAGACCTTGCATGGCTGATCACTAGTGGTGATCCTCCTTGAGTAGCAGCAAACCTGTGCTGCTGGTTTTATCTGCTCTGTTGTCATGAGGTTTGGAGCGGCCCTCTCAGAACTGTGATGCTGGTATAATCCATGGTGATAATAGAATTGTTACCCAGCTTCCAGGACTGCCTCTGATCTTTCACCCAAGTGTAAGGCTTGCCACTGCCCTTTAAATATGAATGGGAAAGTGCCATTTGCAGTGTCATCAGTTGCAAAGGATCATGGTACCTGGAAGTGACTTCCAGAGTCTTTTCTATCCAACTGAATCATTATTTTAATAACCCAGGAAACATCACTGAATAAACCTTCTTGGGCGAAGTCAGGCATTTCACTGGTGTCACTGGACCTGGGGATAAATTTGCCTCCTTGTGTCTTGATATTAAAATATATAATGAAGATGGATGGGAAAGAAAATCCTTTTCTACCATGTATCTTAAACATTGCTGTGCATTGTTAAATAGGGATATATTTCATAGCATTTCAGTGGTGTAGTGATCTCATTGTGAGACACAGAGAGAGAGAGAGAGAGAGAGAGAGAGAGAGAGACTGGGACTTAGATGCTGCCATGGGGAAAGGCAGGTTGCCAATAGAAAGATAGATGAGCATGGCTAGCTGGATAGATAGATGGATGATATAGAGTGCTATGGGATTCTTTAGAATGAAAAGCACTAGAGAAATTTAACCTCCCGTGATGACTTTTTTTAATGATGGAAGGATGTTAATTTGATTCCAGGTCATTTTCAGAACAATGTAATGATGTGTCAAGTACTGTTTGGCTAGGGTGGAAAGCCTCAAGTAATGCAATAAGACAGGGCTTAGAAAATCTGGGTTTCCTCTGCAGAAATGGACCGATTCATCCAAATTCAGAAGAGCAGTCCCTCTCTTCCACCCTCAAAAAGAAAGAACCAAAACTGCTTCTGCATTTAGAGGAAAGAAATGTCTATATGAAGAGAAAATCTTTCTCCTGTTTCAAGATAATATGAGCCTGTATCTATGGGATTCCACTTGATCTGAGATCTAGGGGAGGAAAGATTCCATTAACAAATAAAACATAAGTCCATCTCTCTCTCCCCCACACACGCACACACAGGAACACCCACACTAAACACACAGCATGAGGAAAAGGAGTTCTAGGTAAAAACTGCCCTGTTCACCAAGTAAAACTGGATACTGCTCCATAGTTTAGGGCAGTGATTCTCAACCAGAGTGCCACAGCACCCTGGGGTGCCTTGAGATCCTTTCAAGGATGTCACAGGGAGCTATGCAATGCTAGTGCTATTAGATATACAAAGATGATTCACAGGATAAGCCCAGAGAGTTCAAAAAGGAATCTAGAGTGTTAAAAACACCCTAACCTGTTGTGGTCTTTCTGAGTTTTTTGCAACAGAAGAACTGCTCTATTATTTTTCTGTGATCAAAAGAGGGAAAGCTCAGAGCTGGCATTTTCTGAACCGTGCCTTGAGTCCAGTGAAGGGTGCATTGAGTCCAAAAAGGTTGAGAACCACTGGCTGAAGGGCAATTAAGGGTGGCAGAAAGGGGTAGGGTAAAAGTCTCACCCTTTGTCCCACAGCCTTGTGGGAAATCCTGCATTAGAACAGGTTCTATTGGCTTTGATGTGCTGTTGATGGTTCTGATGGGCAGTGGAGGTGCGACTGGATGTTTGTATTCCCATGAAAACCCTAATGGAAGCCTGGAGGTACCACTTAGTAATTAGCACCAAGAGGTCTCTGTGCATTTGCTACTGACCAGGCAGTTGAAAAGTCACAGGCCCTGCTTTGCCAGGTAGAGACATCCTCAATCCTGGGATGCTGCGCCTCATCTGAGGCACTGGCCTGACTGCAAATCAATGAATGAATGATGAATTCACTTCTCAGTGAGCTCTAGAGACTCTGGCAGAACCCAGCTCCCTTCGGTAGCATTAGAGCAGAGCTGAATTTTCCCTGCCTGCCTCAAAGCACAAGCAGCGACTCACTGGGGCCTTCCCCTCCATGGGGCCTCAGGGCAGACTTGTAGCTAAAGAGCCAACCCACTCTTCTCTTCCAGAAGTTGGGGGCAATTTGAGGTTGCAGTCGCCCTTCCTTGCCAGCGGTCAGCAGGGTACTTTTCAGTCCAATTCCCTAGCGCCTGCCCCCCTCCTGCCCTGAATCTTGGGGCCCTGAAAGTTATGGACGTGGTTGAAGAAAAGGTTGTTCTTTTCCCCTGCCGGCAGCAAGGATGCTGTGTGCACTGTTCACAGAAGTTCAGCCAGCGTTTAACGCGGTAAGAGCCAAGATCCTTTTTGAGTGTCAGGGAGACGGGCTGTGTGGGCTCATCCACTGTCAAAGCTTTTCTTTTAGCCCCTATCTCCTCCCCTTCCCTGCTATCCTGTGCCATTCTCATCCAAGACAATCACACAAGGCTCCAGGCCACCAATCTGAGTCCTCACCACCCCTGAGAGGGGTCCCCGCTTTCCACCCAACCAGGACCTATTGGTCAGAAGAGCTGATACAAGCCCCCTAATTCAGTGTAAAATCCAAGCTAAGCAGGGATTCTTTTGGTAACTTCCAGTAACTGGGAGAAGACTGGGATCTTAGGAGGGAAACCGGCTGCCTCTGAATGGGTTTTTCTCTTTTTTGGTGCCTTTTAATTCAGCTTCTGACCAAGGCCCTGGGTTTTATTTTTAGCAAGGAAGCTGCCATAGCGAATTGCACTCGGCGAGTGGAACTGAAATTGGGGTCTGGAGCTCAGCCTCTCCGCAGACATATAATTACTGCTCCTTTGAGTTTTATTTATAGCTCCGAGAGGTTTACTTAAAGGAATCCGCCCACTGAAATTCGCTATAAAAAGGAAAAATGGCCCCTTATTGGAGGCCCACATAGCACTTTTAAAGAGACAGGGGTATATATTTTTTTTTCTGGTGGCTGACCCAGCCTGCGTGGAGAGTGATCTGTTACCTCACACACACTCGAGCACACAGACGCTCTTATGTAGTCTGACAAGCAGCTACAGTCGCACCCCCACACACCCAGATCCAGAGTCACATACTCGAACAATCTGACAGATACGCAGTCATTCCTCCCGCCCCCGCACGCAGAGAACTCGTTACACAGATGTACAGTCCGCAGACACGCACACACACACGGCGTCACGGAGGATCATGTGAGCACAAAAGCACATTCAGGCACAGATGGCCACGGTGCGCGTGACATCGCGTGCCCTAAATGAGCATCTGAGCACAGCTCCTATATTGCAAGGGCCTTTCTTTAAAATGCCCTCTCTTGCCGTGTGCTCCCTAAAAGCACGCAGTCAGCAATAAGAAAAGAAAACAATGGTGGGAATCCAAGTATCTTTCAACACGCCTGAAAAGCTTCCACTGCCAAGTGGAAATTCAGGGTGTTTGCTTTGCATTTTGGCAGTGAAAGTGTGTGACAGGGGGTTGGGGAGTGGAACTGCTTGGAATTTCACTGTAAAGATTCAGAGACTTTAGTAGGTTGGAAGATCTGGGCTGAGTTTTGATGGGAAAGTTCACTGAGTTCTCCTAGATCTTGAGGGCCAATGATCCATTATGCTCTGGCCTTTAACATAACACAGAAACCTCCCTTAGTCGCTTCTGTATCGAGCCCTAAAGTACTCTTTGAGCTACTGCGTTAGAATTTGAAAGACATGCAGTTTGGATTTAGAGGTGGCAAGCGATGAAGAATCCACCACGTTCTGTCAGGCCGATCCCCATTGTGTCCTAACTGGGTCACTCCCAAATGAAAACCAGTTTGAAATGGAATTCTCTGCTGCTATTACAGTAATTTTATTCCATTTGTGCCCCCAGAGCTGCACCCCCCAGAGCTGCACCCCCCCCCAAGTACTGATATCAGCCCCCTCCTGGCTAGGCAAAGAGTGCAGTGAGAGAGAGCCCCTGCCCCACAGAGCCTGCAGACTAATTAGACAAAACATTCTCTGGCATGCCAGAGAGATTTTTTGCTGGGGTTTTGTTTCCTTGCTGGTTGGCTTCGAAGGAGAGAGGAAATGGGGAAAGATGCCAGATAAAGATCCCTGCCTATAAATAACTTTTTCATGCGCTTAGCTGGGGGTGGGGAGAGGCCGGGGATCACGTTGGAAGGCAGTACATGCTGCCTGTATCACTACTGAAAAAGCAGAACAATGTGTCTAACGGCCAAGGGGAGACAAGCCAATAAAACACTGCAAAACGTGCAACTGTCCAGTGGATATTGTAATATGGCCAAGATAAAAAGGACCTTCTGCTTCATAAAATATGAGTGGCTTTCCCCTGTGACAAGGAGGGCAAGTGTGTCTGTAGGGTTGGCAATATGGTCTTTTGGGTGGAGAGGAGGAAGGGAATAGGTTGAAAACAGTGAGGGGAAGAGACAGGATGAAAGCCAGAGAAAGGGAATGTGCAGAGAGAGAGGAAGACAGTGAGTGAGAGAAAGAGGGGAGAGGGGAGGAGACGGGAAGGGAAGAGGTTGGCAGTGTGATGTGCATGTATAAGAGTGACAAACGCAGGGAAGGAACGCACAAGACAGAGGCAGAGATAGAAGGAGACAGTGTGGAAGAGGCACTGCCTGATGTGCAAGAATGTGTGATGGAAAGAAAGAGTTGCAGGGAGAAGACTGAGGTGGGCTGGGAGCATGTGCGATGAGAGAGCATGGAGGGATACAGAAAAAGGGAGGGAGCATGTGAAGGAAAGAAGAGCTGGAGGGGGGAAGCCCTGGCCCTGTTAGAAACACATGTAATGATGGTGTTTAAAGGTCAAGGGAGGAGCTGGCATGGGAGAGGGGTATAACAGGTGTCAAGGTCAGGAGACCCGGCTAGAATGTCCCAAAGCTATTACACCCGTGACCTCCCTCCCCCCACCTCGTGCAGCCGCTCCCGGAGTGCAGGTGCTGGGAGCTGACATGTGAGTAGCCCCGGGTGCTAAGAGAAGCCAGCAGTACCACTCAATCCCCTGTCACTCTAGCCACAATGGGGGCCTTTGTCTGCCTGGCAGCTCCCAGAGCCTTTCTAACGCTGCTAACTAGGCTGGGACGACATAGAGGCGGAGAAGAACCTTTAGTAACACAGGCTGTAGCTGCCTTGATCCCCCACCCCAGCTGCAGGGCGGGGCTCATGAGCCTGTCCCCCAGCAAGCCCTGCTTCTCAGGTTTGTTTGTCCCTAGTCCAACAGGATCCCAGAGTATGGAAGTGTGGCTCTTTGCTCTGAAGGTGACCCTACAGAGCAGGGCAGGCAATTATTTTGGGCAAAGGGCCGCTTACCAAGTTTTGGCAAGCCACCAAGGGCCACATAACAGGCAGTCCAGGGGAGATAAATACTAATTTTCTAAATTTTTTAGGGGCCCTGCAGGACGGATAGAATGACCTGGCGAGCTGCATCTGGTCCCTGGGCTGCATTTTGCCCACCCCTGCTATAGAGTCTGTGCCATTGCAGGGTGACTTGCTCACCAGGGCAATGAGTTACTCTTCACATGCCCAAGGAGTGAGAGCACCCATGGGTGCAAAGAATAGCAGTGAAATCCATTCACTCTACTTCAGGAGGAACTGCTCTTCGTAAATAAAGAACTCCATGCCAGGAAGCAATTTACTGTTTGCTCACTAGAGAGTAAGGGCAACAACTTCCTTCACTTTATACATCTTTATGGCACTTATGTAGCCATATAACTGCTGCTCCTGGCACTTACGCACAGCCTGTGATTCAGTGTAGCTTGATCTAGCTTGATGGTACTCAAACTCTGGCCTTCAGGCCAGAATATCCTCAGGCCTGGAAATTTAGGGGATCAGTGGCAACATTAATTGCCATGCTGCCAAATTTCCAGACCCTTGAGGAGCCCCATGGGCTGGATAATGTGGTCCTGAGCACTAGGTCGTGCAGGTGTGCAGCTGGGCTGGCATGTGGGGTTGTTCCGTAATGGGATCTGGGTGCATGGGGTCACACCGTGTGCAGAATTGAGCTGTACGTGGGGTCAGACTGGCGTGTGGCTGAATCTGGCATGTGGGGTCAGGGTGGCACAGGGTGCCACGCCATGTTAGCCCTGGTAGGTGTGCCAACCTGATACGCAAGAGTAATCCCAAGATTTCAAATACGAATCCAGAGTGTTAAAAACATTGCCCTGTAGTTGGTTTGCTGAATTATTTGGAACAGAAGTCTTAGTCTGCTATTTTTTTGTAGTTAAAAAAAGAGTGTAAGTTAAGAAATGGCATTTTCTGAGGGCGGGGGGGGGGGCTTGAGTCTAACAAGGGGGTGCCTTGAGTCTAACCAAGTTGAGTACTGCTGTACTAGATAAAAGCTTGGGAGTGAAACAGGGGCAAAGAGGGAAAGTGAACACCCAGCAGTCCAGCCCTAGAGGCAGAAACACAACTCTGCTGCCCCATCCACACAGTGACAATCCTCAGGCTTCTCTCGATTGCTAAGGAGAGGCAGGGTCCATCCTGAGCCTGTGTGTGCCACTATTTAAAACAATGTTCTGGGGGCCAAGGGGGGAGAGCGACTTTGTGGCGGTCTGAACTCCAGGAATTTGGAGTGGGAGGTGCTTGGCGTGGCTGATTTCCATAGGATTACCCAGCATGCTTGCTTGGCTCAGAACTGATTCACAGCAGCCCAAGCTCTGGGAATGTACTGAAAGCTTTGAGCTTTGCTTATGGCTGCACTGAGCTTGTTTTAATTTGGGGGGGATGGAAGGGGGGTTTCACATTAAACAACTTTATATTCTCTTTTCCTGTGAAAGCTTTCCAGTAAGCGTTCCTTAGTGATGGGATATCAGTAACCTTCAGTGGGAGGGGGTAACACTTCTGTGATCTCTCCAGCTACTGACAAACAAAGTCGCCATTCTTTGCCTTTCTGGAACTTTTTTTTTCTTGGGGGCCCCTTTAAGGTTTATTGCTTAACTATAAACATCATGACATCATCATGAGCCAATCAGGAGGCCAGGGGAGAGCCAGGCTTTCCTGTGGGTCCTGGTAGCTTGCTGAACTTATGCTTGAAGGCATTAAAAGTAGATTGATCCCAGGATGGAGTGAGGGGAGACACTGATTTGCAAAGCCATAAAGCTGAATTAAAAGGGAGTGGCGCTTGCCTTACACTGCATGGAAGGAAAGGCTGGTGCCAGTGATGTCAAGCTGGATTTGATTTTGGGACTGTTACCCACAGGTTGGGGTCTGAGAAGTGGTACAGCTAGATCCTATCCCCTGATTTCTGGAGGGTGTGTTGCAAATGTGTTAGATTAGGGGGTCTTTGAATCAGGACACCTGGGTTCCATTCCTGGTTTGGGAGAAGAAAGTTCAGGGGTCCCCGTTCCTTTCCCAGGATGAAGAGGAAGCAAGTCTGAAAGTCAGAGCAAAGGAATTTGGAGGTCTAGGTTCTGGAAGACCTTGAACAAACCTTAGTAGTTTTGAATATGAATGTTTAGCTGGCCATGATAGGAGAAGGAGTTCACAAGGCAAGTGCTTGCTTGGTTTGGGTTTGAGAAAGACTCCCCTCACTGAAGGTATTGTCCTAAAAACCTTATGCACTTGGGCATTGCCCGTGTTTGCAGAGCAGAGCCATGCAAAGGAGTGACAGTTGGGTGTTACTAGTGAACCCACGGTACAGCTGTGGGAAGCTAGGTGCTGGCAAGAGCACATCCAGGGGATGAAGGGGGGCTATAGGGGCTGCCAGAGCTTCACACAAGAAAGGTACAGCAATCTTTGCTGATTTCCTCCTGTTCAGGACTTGAGTATCTGAATGACACAAGAGGCTCAGCGCTTGGCATTAATGTTTAAGGAGCTTGGTTTTGAAGTACGTGCGGCAGTGAGGCCTGGTGGAATGAGGCAGGGCACAATATGCATCTGATTTATAATTAATAAAGTAGATTTATTCCATTCCTTCCCCCTCTCCACTGACCCCCCGCTTCCTCCCTTGCTCTGATTTTGATCTTCAGGTTTAAAGAGGCAGCACCCAAAGGTCGTAGGTGGCTGGTGGATGTTCTTTAATGCACTGCTCTTGCGCTTATGTTGCCCAAGAAGCCATGCTGAGCTGGGCACCACCCTCAGGCTAACCCCCTCTACCCCCGTGTGTTAGCTCAGCTTCAATTACTGCTGCTCCCCTGGTCAGGCTTTTCTCAGTGCTGCGGTTGCTTGATTTCGTTAGTGCAGAAGGCAAGGAGGAGCAACACAGTAGTGGGGGGGATTAGATATAGCCCAGAGCACTGGGAGAGACTTAGGATGCAAGGGAGAGAATACGGGTCTAGTCTCGGGGACCCAATTTAAGTGCAAGCGACTAGTTATCTGGTTGCTTTTGCTGGCATCAAGACAAAAAGGGAAAGCAACTTGCACCCTGTGGGATGAGGATGAGCCACTCCCCTTTGCCTCTTCTTGCAGTGAGAGGTAATGCAACTTGTACTTTCCCTGCAAGCATTAGCTCCATTTCACAGATGGGGAAAAGGGAAGTGAGTCAGGTTGAGCTCAGGGATTCCAGGGTCCTAACCCTGCCGGCCACTGGACCACACTGCAATCCTCACCACCTGTAGGATGAGGACAAGGGAGCCTGGAGCCGGAATCCTGGATTCTGGGAGCCAGAAGGTAAGACTTTCAAAGGAACAATCTTGCAGTGGTCAAGCGTGGGAGAGGGGGGATTGATCCATGTGGGACTATGTAAATGGTGGAACGGTCACAAATTTAGTTCTGGTTAGAACGGCATGTTGTAGACAAGAATGGACTGGATCAGAGCATAGCAGGGTATAAATCACAAATGTCACAGCAGGCTGTGCTTTATTCCCTAGTAGATAGGTTTTGGCTCTCAGGCTTGGTAGGGGCTGTGAAGAAGGGGAGATGTTTTCTTAGCACCTTCCCTAAATCTGTCTTCCTCACTCTGTGGTGGTAGCAACTGGCTATGGCAGGCTTGCTTGTGACCTTGCATCAGACTTGCCCAGTCTTCACTGAATGAGGATTTAATAAAAATAAATGAACTAACCAAGGAGTAAAAATATTGGAGCATTGCAGAAAGGTTGTAAACCCTCCTGATGCAGGACTTAAGCCAGTCTCCAGCCCACAGGGCTTAATTCGGTTCAGGGAGAAACTTTTCTATGGGGAGGCTGTTCACAGTGGTGACTTCAGGGTTTCTTGCATCTTTCCCAGAAACAGTGGGCACTGGCCACTGCTAGAGACAGGAGTCTGAAACGGATCTGAATTCCTGCCTGCTCTAGTGTTTCTGGGCATCTGTCCTGACCTACACCATTGTGAAGAATGCCAGAGGTAGGCATTTTGTATGTAATGAAAAGAGAAAGGTTTTGTGGGGATGTGTGGGTGTAAGAGGGTGGAATTAGTCCTGATTCTGAGAGGGAGCATGGACTGGTTGAGTGATTAAGAGCCAGCGTTGCACGTGGCTAGAGCAGTGGTTCTTAACCTTTTTTTTGGCTCAAATCACCCCTCGTTAGACTCATAGCATGCCTCAGAAAATGCCAGCTCTTGGCTTTCACAATAATAGAACAATCCTTCTGTTGCAAAGAATACCGAAAGCCTGTGACAGGGCAGAATGTTTTTAATAGATGGATTCTTATTCAAAACCTCTGGGTTTCTCTTGTGAATTATATATGCACACGTAACAGTGCTAACATTGCATGGTACCTTTGACAGGATCTCAGGGCATTCCAGGCCACCACAGTACCCTGGTTGAGAATCCTTGGGCCAGGGAAAGTAGATAAGATCCCAGGCCTAGAGTTTCAGTCCAGCTCTTACCATCGTTGCCCCATGTGCAATTGCTAAGTCAAGTAGGCTTCTCTTTGCACAATTGCAGTCACACTGACCTGCCTCCCAGGTGCTTTGTGGTTTAATTCCTAAATTACTGTAAGGTATTTTGAGAGGCTTGTTTGGAGGGCATTAGAGAAGGGGAGGGCACCATTACTTTTATGTCTGCAGTTACCTAGGCCAGATTTTATTGTCAGAGAAAGTTTCTTTTTGTGGCAGTTCTTCCTTGGGGTGTTCTAAAGTGACAGGATGCAACAGAAGACTTTCCATTGCCTCTGACAGGCTCCACATCAGGTTGGGACTGTGGTTGAGGGTGCAGGGGCCTGGACAGGGGTGCTCACATTGCAGCTTGCTTGTTTCTTCCCTAGGGTGCTCTACTTAATGGTGCCATTGATCAGGCTGTCCTTTCATTTTTGTCCTGAGCTGCTTCTTGTGCCTGTTGTGGCCCAGCACAGCATGGCCAGAGCAGACAAGACGTCATTGAGATGCTCCAGTTGGCCTGATAGAATAGAGCCGAACAGAAGGAAACATCATATAAAATAACTATGACATCCTGTGAAATGCAAGGACGCTGTCTAAAAATAATCAGAAGTGCTCCCCCGGCTCTGTCAGGCAACTCCAGCTGCAGCATGTAGCCCCATCGCAGGAAGGGGGAGGGGGAGGGAAAGCTGGCCCATCTCCTGTGGGGCCAAGCTGTCTGCAGGGAGAGTTCTGTCCTTGTTAGGGTTAACTGTCCCGGAGGAGATATGATAGCATTCATGAAGAAGAATCAGCACTGCAGCTAGGGAGCCCCGGGCTCAGCCCAGGCATGTCTGATGCACTCAACCCTGGCTGCTGATGGATTCACAAGTGTGTGCACACAGCCCAGGAAAGCTCCAGGACAAAGATGCAAGATGGGAACAACTCTGACAGCCCCCTCTCCAGGCAATTCCATCATGGCAATAACCTCTGTTCTCTCCTTCCCCTTGTTTCTCCTTCCCCTTGTCAGATCCCAGAGGGGAAATCAGGTGAGGCTTTTAGCTGCTAAGCTAGACAACTCCCTCTTTCTCTCTCATCCTGCTTCCCCTGTACATTCCCTATCTCTGTAGCAATGTCTAGGTCCCTAAAAGCTCTTGTTTCTCTGATTTGCCAAAGTTTTCAAAAGGCAGCTGGAAAGAAAGGATGAGGAAAGGAAAAGGAAAGGTAGGAATGGGATGGGGCACGGGAAACAAGTGCTGGTTTGTTTAGAACCTGGCCACGGAACCCAGCCATGGTACCACAGAGCTGTGCCCAGACACAAGCCTGCAGACACAGGTGAAAAGCTCTCCCACTCAAATAGATTGCTCATACCCAGGCAACAATGAAGATACAAAGCACCATAGGCCAAACAGGCAACTGTCCAGGTGTGCACACAGTTGTGGCCAAAGAAACAGTAACGCCCATCTGCAGACAGAGGGACACGAAGGTTAACAGCGATCATAAATGAAGGCATGCCTGTGCTATCACAGCAATATAATAATGAGCATAATAATATGCTAACACTAACATGGAGGTAGAAATGGATGTTACCAGGAAGGCTTGTAACTAGGCTCACTCCCCCACTAGCAGGCATATGAATGCTGAGAGTCTCACCCTCCCTTCCCCGTCCCCCCTGCACATAATACCAGGGATATACAACTCTCAGAATAACGTAAGAGGCCTAACAAAGTAAAGAGCAACACAGAGATTGGGATATGCTGTTTGAGAGACTCTCGCAACACCTGCATTCTGCTAACTGACCTCAGACATACCCTACCAGGAGAGTAGTACAGTAACTGGCACCCTTTGGTTAGTCTATAAGGTGCACATCTACTTTGCCTTCTTTTTTACTTCAGACTAGCACAGCTAAATACATCTCACCCCCACACCCAGACAGGCTCCAGCTGGAGATGTATACATGCAAGCCGGCTCATGCCTGCTGTCCTTTGAGACCCTGGGTTGGTTGCTTTGCTCCTGGGCTGAGCACGTCAGATCCAGTCCCTCACTAGATTCCCCCAGTTTCAGTGCAGAGACTCCAGTGAGAGCCTCAGACTTCCTGGCCCTCTCTATTGACTGCTTCAGTCCCCACGGATTCCATCAGATACACAAAAGGCTCAGTCTCCTCTGCATTAGACTGTCTTTATGTGCTTAACTGGAGGATAGAAACCTTCTAACATGAGCCTGAGCGGGATTAAGGGGATAGCAAGGGGGGCTGAAATGGACTGTGTGTATATAGTGGCCCTAAACATAGCCTGGGAATATCTGGCTGTGTTATCAGTTTAGTTCTTCTGGGGGCAGTACCCTGAGGACTAATTCTGCTCTTTGCCACTTTGTGGACTAACGAGTGAAGATTCAAGTCTGTGGGGTCCGGAGATTTATTGTGATGACCCAGTTCAGGGTACCCAGCGCCACTTTTTGATGCTAATAATAATGGCATGAGGCCCCCACATACCCACATTAAGTGTCCAGTTGTTATCAACCATTGAGTGCTGACAGTGTATCCGGAGCTCTGCAGAACATATAAGGCATTGCGCTGGCCCTGGCAGCTTAGCACAGACATAGACAATGCACGTAATCCTCTGGATGACAGTTCAGACACACAGCGGAGCAGATAAGCAGAGCAATGCTCCTGGGTGCCCTGCCTGGCTGGGTCCCTCCACCCAGTAGGAAACCAAGTGGAAGGAGAGGGATTTCATCTGGATCTGAGTTATGGAAAGGGGTCCAAGTGATTGGGAGCGTGGAAGAGGAAACCATTGCCTGATAACAAGGAGGATGGAGCCTGGTTTTGGTGGGAGCAGTTGGGATGGGGGGGGGAAAAAAGAGGATGGTGCAGTAACTGATGCAGAGCACATGGAGATTCATTCGTTAGCAGCCAGGATTTTGTGAGAGGTTCTGATTTCATAGCTACTGATTCTGTCTGGAAGAACGTGATGTGGAGAGGTCAGCAGTGCTGTTCTGCAGCCAGATACACCCCTGAGCTAATGTGTTTTAGACGAGAGCTTCCTCCATCGCCATGGCCTATCTCAGCACATGAGTGCTGGTTGAAGTAGGGGCCCACTCATAACTAGGACATGGGGATGGTTGCCTTCCCTAAGCTCCTTACTCTCTTTCTAATTTGCTGTCAGAACTGAATAAATTAATGGAGCTGGCTATCAGCATGATAGGAAAATCCCAGCAGGGACCCAGACCCCCTGCAGATTAATCTGCCTGGCTCGCAATAACCTGTCTCCCAAATCACCGCCTCTTAATTCAAACAGTGCAACAGAAAAGCTGCCATAATGCCATGCCGCCACCCCTCCCATCACTGCTTGGGAGAAGATCACAGGGGATGGGGGGAGCACAGATCATTGCAGAGGTATTAAAAGGAAACACAGACATTACACTGAGCTTCAAAGCCGTGGCTCAAAAAGTCAGTCACTGGGGACCTGATTGGATCTTTGTATTTGCAAAGCAGAGGAGAGGCAGGGGGAGTGTGAGGACTGCATTAAAATGGCGGCTGGTTCAACTAAACTGTGGTATATTGTTTGTGGTGGGGGGGAGGTAGATCAATAGAAAATGGATTTGAAATTATCCTTAATCCTGGTATAAGCTATCGGACAGGTGGCAGTGCTCCCAAGCATCCCACACAGACAGCGGAACAGCTGGGTGGAGAGAACAGGCCCTGAGATGACGGCTGCTTCTCATACTGGGTTTATTTAGAGAAGAGGAAAGAAGGGGAAAAGGGTTTGCATTTCTTCGTGCACATAATTCTCCCCAGCCATCAATCCAACATCCTGAGGCAAAGGCTCTGTCCCTGCTGTGAGAGTCAGCAGCAATGAACAGGAGAGTGCTTTTGCCTGTTTCCTTCACATCCTCTCACACATGCAGTGGTGTCCCATTGCAGGAGGTGCGGGAGTGAAAGGGATGGGCTCTGATTTGAAGAGCCTGTAGGCTGAGGTTCTGCCTTCAGTAGTAGTGTCCTAGGCAGCCACCTGATCTTTCCCCACACCTGCCAGCAAGTGAAAGAACCCCAAGCTGCCTTGCCTTCACTTGCAATTTGCTTCCTGTTAGTTACTATGTTACCTAATGTGGTAATAAAACACCATTTTTTCTATTCAAGTCATGCCTAGGACAGGATGACGGGGGGATGCAGCAAGCAGGCACATAATGCTGCCAGCATGAAGATCTATGTGATAGATGTAAAGCAACCAACTTTCCTATATGCTCCACAACTGTCCCAAATGCTGGGGCCAAGTCCCACTGCCCCCAACAAATTCCTGAAATGAGATGTTGGCCCTGGGTTTGAAAAGATGGTCCCAAATTAGCTGATCCTCCTCACTGCAAAATGAAGCTGCCATGAGCATGACTGCACTGCAACATTGCCTCTTCGTTGGGAAGCAGATGTGTTGTCAAGGCTCTACTCCCAAGGTAGTTTGGACTGCCTTTCAGCAGAGCCTTGCACCATGAAGGTGACTACACTACCTGGCACCAAAAGGACTGAGGCTACTTCTGGTTCCAAAGGTTGGAGAAATACCCCAGAATTTCCTCCCTGAAGTTGCTGCCTGGTGATAAGCATCATTTATGCACCATGATAATTACTCCCGGCCCATCATGTTCACACACATCCTCAAACTGGCAAAGGACCTAAAAAAAGAAAATTACTGGAAAATTATATTGCCATTTTCCCTCCCTGTTATTTATTTCCCTTTGCTGGTCCTAGGCACTGCTTTGTATTTCAACTGCGTCTTTTCTTGAAGGATCTCAAAGCATGTCATGACCATTTGTTAATTAAGTCCTTGCAGTCCCCTTATGAGATAGGCGAGTAAAATATTAACATCCTCATTACAAAGGCATAGAAACAGGGGACTGCCCCAAGGTCATGCAGCAAATAAGTGATAGGGCGAGAAACAGAACTCAAGAGCCCTGACTCCCAGCACTTCCCTGCTTTGATCAATAAGCACAATTCCCTCACAACGCCAAGGTTACCATTCTTAAGATTTGTGGATTGAAAAGCCAGAAGGGGTCATCGGCTCATTCAGGCACACATCCTGTTTAACATAGGCCAGAGAATTTCATCCAGTCACTCCTGACGTGAGCCCTTGCAACTTCTGTTTGACTGAAGCATCTCTTCTGGAAGGGCAACCAGTCTTGAACTGAAGATGCAAGAGGTGGAAAAATCCAGCACGTACTCAGTGGCTAATTCCCTGCCCTGCTACATATGGGCACCATCATGTTTCTAATTTGAATTGCCCTGGCTTTAAATTCCAGCTGTCCAGACTCCCCAGTCCATACACAGTCCACCTGACCACATTCTTTTTCAAAAGAAGACATAGGTTCCTCTCCTGGATTCCTATCATCGTTCTGATCCCACTGCCTCATCAGTTAGCAACATAGAAAGAGCTATGAGAGACTGATTATTTTTATAACTTCTTGTTGGTTACAGAGCTAAACTCTTTTATCAGCTACAAGCTGAATGACCTGCCGTGCTCCCACAGAACCAGGCTGATCTTAGAAGCAAAGCTGGCCTACTGCTTTACAAGCTTTATGGCAACTTTAAAAAAGGATTGAAAATGGTGAATATGATCTGTGTGAATTTTCCCTGAGGTGCAGTGATCTGAAGCCCAACGGGCTAGAGCTCCGTGTCGTGCTCTAGTCTGAAGCTGTCAAGTAAGTGAAACCAGCAGGCCTAGTAGCACCAGCCCAAGCTGAACAAGGACCGTGTCTACGTGAGATGCTGACTGAACAGTTGTTACTGCACGGTCATTAATACTTGTACAATAGACCCCTGATTTACGTGAGTATTGCATTCTGGGGGAATTTCGTGTAAGTCAAATTCACGTAAGTTGGGACAACTTTCCCCATAGGATATAATAGACTAGTGAGGGGTTGCGTACCCCAGACATACCTTAGTCATAGCTTTTTTTTTTTCCCCTTTTCTCAGCAGAATTGCCTTTGAGAGGCGCGTCTAGCATCTCACCTATGTAACTTGAGATGCCGATACCACAATGGCGGCACAGCTTGCTTGATTCCGCCTGCAAATCTTGTGAGGTGTCTGTGTATGTACACAAATTTTGCGAGCGTTTGCGTATATATGCGAATGACACGTATCTTGAGGGGCATTTTCCAGTCCAGACCCTAATAAAAAAATTGCATAAACGCGAGACGTGCGTAAATTGGAATCACGTAAATCAGGGGTCTACTGTATACATTTAGTATACACAAGTACTAAATGACTGCACAGTAACTGGAGTTACTGTGCAGTAGGGTCGCCGAATGGCTTTTAAGTGACACTGACTGCGTAGTAGCTCATTACTACTGTGCAGTAGTGTCACATCCCGCTTCATGCCACATGACACTACTGCACAGTCAGCACCTCATGTAGATGCAGCCAAGGTGCAAAAAAGAGAAAAAGAAACTTAATTTAGAAAACTCTCCTTTCAGTAATGCTAGGTAGCTGCAAAAAACAGAGCTCTTCGTTACACCAATACTTATTCAGAGAAACTCAAAAGGCTTGAAATTGAACGCAGATTCACCTCAATGCTATCCTTTTTTCACCCCTCTTCTGCCCAGGGGTTGAATTATTTCTGGCCTCCCCAGAGTTACTTTTTCTTGCTTTTGTCAGCTAAGGGAGACTGGATCAGGGAGGATGTATGCCCTTAAGTCCCTAAGCCCCTGGTGAATTAAATTTGATGCTTGAATTGGCACCCTCATCTTGTCTATCAAAACGCCTGGGAAGAACCTAATGATAAAATCTGCCATGGGGAGGAAATGTGGGTGTCACTGTCTAATCCCTCTTCTGTGAGGGCATCTCCCAAGGTTATTGGATCTAGTCAGATGTCACACCCTTGGCTTTGGAGATGCTAAGGTGTGTTGGGGGTGGGGGGCATATGCATGGTAGGGTAAGGACAGGGAGGGAAATCCTATAGCAAAGCAATAAAAACAAGCAAGATGAAAATGTTCCTGTGTGTTTAAATGCAGTGTCTCGCTGCAGCAGGCAGGCTGTGTCTAGACAAACCCCTGCAAATCTCCCAGGCACTTATCCCTTCTCATTCATTTCTGATGGACTGTCTAGTGTGAAGTGAACACAGCTGTCTACTGGGGAATGGAGCCCTGGCATGAAAGGCCACAGGCATCCTTTTCATCTTCCTTTTGATTTTCCTTTGACATTCCTTTGTTTTCCTTCCAGACCTCTGCTGCCTTCCATCTCCATAATCTTCTTTACAGGCAGACATACATCTGCAGTACTACTATGTCCAGTTTGGGGCTCCCCACTATAGAAAGGGTGTGGACAAATTGGAAAGAGTCCAGTGGAGAGCAGTGAAAACAGTTTGGGGGCTGGGGAACATGACTTATGAGAACTGGCTGAAGGAACTGGGCTTATTTATTCTGGAGAAGGGATGACTGAGGGGGGATTTAATAGCAGCCTTCAACTACCTTATGGGTGGTTCCAAAGAGGATGGAGCGAGACTGTTCTCAGGGGTGGCAGATTGAGGAACAATGGTCTTAAGTTGCAGCAAGGGAAGTTTAGGTTAGATATTAGGAAAAACTTTCTCACTAGGAGGGTAGTAAAGCACTGGAATGGGTTACCCAGAGAGGTTATGGAATCTCCATCCTTGGAAGTTTTTAGGACCCGACTAGACAAAGCCTTGGCTAGGATGATATAGTTGGGGATGGTCCTGCTTTGCACAGGAAGTTGGACTAGATGATCTCCTAAGGTCCCTTCCAACCCTAACTTTCTATAATTCTGTGACTCTGTGATATACAGGTACCTATAACCCTAACCAGAGTGGCAGGACTTGGATACATACCAGCTAAACAGCTAAGCCCCTCTTGTTGCCAAAACTCTGAAACAAAAGAGACTCCACCTTTCTAACACCTAGTGAAAAACTCAAAACTCGGAGTGAGCAAGGGTGCTGACTTCAAGAATGATCCCAACCTCTCCCAGCAGAAGGTGGTATTTGAACGGTGGCTGTTGGGGTGGTCACAGCTACTGCAATAGTAATTTCCTTCAACAGCATGGATAGAGTGCTGGCTGTGAGGAGTTTGTGGTTTTGGATGCTACAGTGATGGACCCAGCTATAAGAAACTGAATAAAACCTCACAGCTATTGCATGCCTAGCAAAGAACAGCAGCGGCATGGGGAGCTTCTCAGAGTAAGAGGCACCTCAGAGAATGGGGCTGCAGTGCTGGCCCTGGAAGGTGCCCACATTCGGCCAGACCATAGCTAGGAATCTCTGCAGGAAAAGGTGCTGTGGTTCAGAGCGACCTCGCAGCTTCTCCTGGGGTGCTGCTTTAGATGAAAGCCTTGCAGAGGACAGAAGCCGTTCTTTCCACTGACAAGGGTCATGGAGGGCATTGCCCTCCAAAAGTAGCATGATAGCTACTTTGTGCTTTTCCCACACTGTCTATCTGAAGATCTCAGCCCTTGTCAGACCTAAATAAATGATCACTCATTAATAATAGTATTGCTAGCACCATTCCATGGAAATACTCCTGATGGGTGAGGGTCCTTGGGAGCATACTGTGCTGGCTGGAGAGATGAGATGACAAGCAGTCTGAACCTGGACCCTTCCTAGATCCTCAGATGTGTCCTATGGCATGAACAAGGCTCTGACCTCACAATTTATCCTTGGCTGTATATCCTCTGTGCAGTTGATGCCAGAAGTATGGCTCTCCAAGCACTGCTTCATGGAGGGATTCTTCTAGGCTTCAGCTGCCCAATGGCTCACAAGCCAAGGCAGACACTGACACTTCATTCTTATCATGTCTCATGTAGAAATAACTGGAAAATGTGTTAAGGATGAAGCTGGAGTGTCTGCCATGTCAGGCATGCTGGCACGCAACTGGAGGAACAGCTCTAATCACTGTACCATGTTCCCTTCCTAAACCAGCATTCTTGGAAAGTTGAGAGAACTTGCTAGGGCAATGTGATAGACAGACAGATATTGGAATGGTCATTACACAGACATTATTGCTTCTCTGCTGTGCACAGTATTAAGTTTTTCTTTGCCTTGTAGAAGGAACATGATGTGAGTGCCTTTGGTGTTGTGTCCTTCTGAGTCCACCCCATCTCATCGCTTCCAACCCCAGGGAAGGTAAGATGGTTACTCCAACTGCCTATCCTACTAAGTTGGAAATCCAGGCAGCTCAGATTCTGCCCTGTCAGGTGCCAGGATCCCTATAAAAGCACACACAACCTCTAGTGAGGGGAGGCTTGCCATTGCATCCTGGCTAGTGTCTCCTACTATTCTAACTGACTTTGAAGCAATTTTGAGCAGTTTTAGGTACAGCTATATCCTGCTATCCTGTAAGGCAGGGTAGATGTGAATAAAGGCTTAGAGTCAATCTCAGGACAGTAAGTGGAGGAGAATCTGGAAAGCCACTTGCTTTCCCTCTCACTCCCACCCCCAAAAAATAGCTTGGCAATTGGATAACAGTAGGGATTCATTTCTCTTCAGCCCCAGATACAAGAACCCCAAATACAAGTGCTACAAGAACCACCTGGATGCTCATAGTAGCAACATCCACATGACAAGCAAGTGAGTTGGATGGATCAGCTGATGCTGATCAGAGCAAAGTGCTGCCTGCTGCAGACAATTTCTGGTTAGCTCAGATTTGTCCCTGTTCCACCTAATGCCACGTCCCTGTTCTCCCCCTTACAGCTTTTCTCTATGACTGGAAATGTTTCTAGGGGTGATGGGAAAGGCATGGCTGCACAGAGGACTCACAAGAGCAAGGAAACACTATAAAATTCTAGTGGGTTTGAGAGGAGATGATGCTGTTGGAAGAGTACCCATTTTCTGGCCTCTTTCCTCCTAGCTATGTCCCAGAGCTTCATATAACTGGAGAGTGTCTGTCTGTTTCCCAATATCTTACCATTCATGACTCTTATGATCTTTTAGTTGTATACAGAACCTAATCAAATCGGGTAAAACCTTGGCCTAACTGAGCCCGTTGCCTGAATACTACAAATGCTCCCACCCGTGGGAGATTTCTGAGAGGACATTAATGTGTCTTGAGTTTGCAGTTAATCCAAGGACCCCAACTCTTTTCAGCCCACACTGAAACCAGGCTGCAAAGAGATCTGAAAAGAAACTGCCAGCATAACGCTGGCCGTGTCTACACAAGCAGCAGACTATGCAGTTGTTACTGTGCTGTCATTTAGCACTTGCATAAACAAGTACTAAATGACTGCACAGTAACCAGTGTTACTGCACAGTACCATCCCCGCACAGTTTTTTTCAGATGCTACTCCGCAGTAGCATCTCATGTAGACCTGCCTACTGAGATGGGATGGCCCACCCGGCACACACACAGCATGTTTAGCTAATATGAGGGAAGCTGGGGGCTGCGTCTATGTCTCTGGATAATGCTCCAAGGGTCTTATATAAAGAGATTGCAAGAGGCAGGCAAGAGCAGCATTAAATATGCAAGAGGCTGGATCCGATTGAAATTTATGGAACCGGCATGCAAAACCTGTCACACTGTTGTGGGGGGGAAATGCTTGTGCTGAAGAGAGACAGAGAAAGAGAGAGAGACTTTTTGAGTATCTTTGCATATTGTTAATATAAATCCCTGGTTTTCTCTGACACCATGTAACCATGGCGCCTCCCCAGCAAAGAGGAATGGAAAGAGCAGGACTAGAATTTTAAATGGATTCAGAGAGGGCAACAAAATTCAAGAGAGAAGGAAGAGTGGCTGGGTTCAGAGAAAATGTCCAGGATCCATTTTGTCCCAGCAGCTTCAGGGAAGACACCCAGGTGGCTTTGAGGGCAATTTCTGACCAGCTTGTACTCCACGGAAGTATTTGCAAGTAAATACACACATACAGATTATATAGGGCCAGATCCTTTAGTCATGTGAATCGAGGGATCACCTCTCTACAGTTACGCTGCTTTACACCAGCTGGGGATCAAGCCTGGTGTGGTAGGAGAGGTGCTGTGTAAAGACATCACCTGGCTTCTCCTGGAGTCAAAGTGTACAGGGAGATTGCTCACCGTGGCTGTAGCCCTGGTACTTGTTCTCCCTAAACACGTCTGGGTGGAGCCTTAGTGCTGCCAGACACTGCAAAGGAAGAAGGATTTCTGAAAAGGCAGAACTATGCAGCCCCCTTCTGCACAACTGAGTCACAGAGAGAACATCTTCTAAGTGCATTGTTCCTGTTGAGGCTGCTTCCCCAGGTCCCTACCTGTAGGCATTCTGGCTGCCTCTTCTCCACTAACAGAATGCTTCCAGGGTCTGCACAATCCCATCCCCATGACAAGGCTGCCGTTCCTAAACCAGGGCCCCGCAAACCTGTCCACACATTCAGTGCAGCATTGTTCTAGGTTTACACACGGAGTATTTTTTCCCAGGAAATCTGCTATGCTCCAGGAGTATGCCATATCACATGGCTGCTGCCCAGCATGTGGTACTGTCTAATGCAGGGGTGGCCAACCTGTGGCATGTGTGCCACAAGTGGCATAGGTATGTGGCAGGTGGCAGATCAGGGAGAGGACAGGCAGCACAATGGCAGATAGGCAGCAAAAAGTAGATCAGCAGATTGTGGAGTGAGCATAGGGGAGGAAGCTGAAAGCAGAGCAGCAGATCAGGCAAGGGGGGTGGGGATCAGAGTGGCACTCTGGGAGGGTGCAGGCCTATTTGTGGCATACCTGCCAAAAAGGTTGGTCCCCACTGGTCTAACCCACAGCACCCAAAGTCAGTGGTACATCTGAGGCTTCTGCAGACCAAAAGGAACACACGAGAGAACCACAGATAGATCACATCTGTTTATAAAGGCTCTTATTGCTTTGGTCTGGATGACTTCACTCTCCTACTCCTCCTCACCTACCACGTAGGTGAGATCAGTGCAGCTTTTGAGCTGTATAACACATGAGGGTTTCTCTTACACCCTCAAACCCACATCCATATATTATCAGGTTAAAGAAGAAAAACTTTCCAAATTGATTTACCCAAAGAACTTTGCCTTTCCAAACTCTCAGCTTTTCACACCTGCCAGACACACAGAGTGACTACCAGTCTCTTTACACTCTCTTAATTGGGAACATTTTCTGAATGGGTACAAAAATAGGGCAAGCAGGCAAATTTCCTTAGAGAGGCTCCTCAATCTAATCTGCTGTTACTACCACAGCAGTAGGATGGCTGGGCTGCACTGCCACTTGCTGGTACAGTTAAGTAATGCACAAAAAATATTTTAAGAGTCTAGCCTGGCATAATTACTGAAAGACCCCTCAACTCAGTAACTTTGGGGGGATCTGAGTGAGCTCAGCATCTGGTAGGATTGAGCCCTTAGCACACTCCTGGTCCTGAAAAGATGTGAAGCAGGAACATCAGGATAATATCCCTATAGTCTGAAATCTTTTATCCAAGGACCTCAGATGCAAATTGAAGTCACCTCATTCTGCAATTCTTCCATGTGCTAGGCAGGCAAAGAATAGTTGCTTTACCTCTAGGGAAGCTGAGATGCAGAGACATGAGGTGGCAGCTCAAGGAAGAGATAATGGAACAGCATAGGGTTTACCTGAGCCTGCTAATGCAAATTAAAGTGACTTCTCTTCCCTGGGATTCTGTCTTGCTAATTAACATCAGATAGCTAACCTGGCATTTGATCATGTTACCTGGTTTAGGGCTTTATGAGTGTCTCTGCTGCTAGAGCAAGGCTGATCAACCTGCCATCCCCACTCCAGAAACACAATGTATGGTGACAATTTTTCTGTCTGCCTTATACTACCTTTCCTGGCATAAGCGCGGCTGACAAAAGCGCTCACTTGTCAGCCCCCCCCCCATCAGGAGTTTAGCAGCTTAGCTGTGTTGGAGAGGGAGTGTGATTTTTCACTGCTTTCAGCGGCTAATTAAAACCTTGCAACTGGAGCCTTGTCTTGATTAGTATTTGGAGCTTTGTTTGGGCCATTAAAAAGGTGTTTTGTTTTGTTTTTTTTTCAATGAAGCTAGTTCACTTGAGCTACTTAATTTGACTGAATGCTCTAAGTAACAACAGTTTAACACCTTCCATTTGAGTTTAGCAGGTTGCCTCGTATGTTCACAGGGGTATTTCTGCAACAGTGAACAGCACAATTAAAAGGTTTAAATGGCCTCTGAAACTGCCCTTCATGCTTGGACATCAACACCTTATTAAGATGGCTGGGAAACTTCTCAGCTCTGCTGTTGCTCTCACACTCTTGCAGGAGTCAGGGGGTGAGGAGGTTTCATCTCTGACCAGTATACAATGTAGTTAAGCCATGTCCACATGAGGCTAACTTGGCTGTATGTTGCTTTAGCTGTACCAGATAAGCACTTCCAGTGTATACTGTCCTCAGGCATGGAGCTGACATATGGAAGGTGGCTTCCTAGACAACATCTAGTAATGGATGTGGGTCACCTGGAAAGATGTGCTTATGGCATAAAGATTTGCTCACAGGGGGTATGCTGCTGTATCTTCAATTAGCTTTTTTCATGAGCCATCTCTTGCATGCAGGGAATGGCACAGCTTGGAATGCCATCTGCTGAGAAGCTAACTTGGAGAGTCTGAAGCCGAACATTGCTGGAATTCCCATGGAAGAGAGCCAAGATCTGCTGCACAGAGAGCCAGCAGTGAGTTCCATGTCTGCAAGGACTTCAGTCACCCTTTCTGTAGAAGCCCAAGGGAAGAGGTGACAAGCCGTTTGAGGCTAGTTGGGATAAAATATTGAATCATTGCTGTAGTCTCTACCTGCTATGATATACACATCAGATCAGCCTTTCACAACTAGGCCCATTAGGGGGCCAATACAAGCTTTATGACAGCACAGTTGCTGAAAAATTACAAGTTTTATCTGCACAGCCCTTTATCAGGATGCAAGTCCTTGAGTCCCGAGCCCACAGGCCAATATATATTGTATTTAATGGCCGCACTGTTAATATTGTAACATCCAGCCATAGCATCTACTCCTGCACATGTCACTAAGTAGCAAGAATATTCATTTTTGTGGCAGCGCTGTTGCTAACACTTATCTGTACTGGGATCTTATCTATTTATATCATCTATTTCTCTCTCTGTTGTGATCTAGCAGCTAATCTCTTTATTTTAAACTTTTCTAGTGCATCCCTCACCATAAAAATCACACAAGAAAGAACCGTTCCAGAGAGAGAAGTCACGGAATTTGGACTGAATTAGCTAAATTGAACTAGTAATAACGATGTACTGTATGTAGTGTTGCAATTCATATGCCTCTACAGTGTTGAAGGTCAGTGGTGAATGCATGTCAGGTCCTTGATCCAAAGGCGTTTGACCCTGGGAGGACTTGTTACAATTAATAGCCTTGTTTCAATGGGAGTACTTCAACGAAGCCCTGGCAATACATTTTGTGTGCAATTGTGTTTATAGGAATAGGCTTCAAAGCACAAGCAAAAGCAAACTGAGCAACGCACCACATCACCTACGCAGAGATGTCTGGCCATTGTCTTTTTACCGACTCAGCAGGGCTGAAGTGGGAGTGTGGTATACATGAATGGGGAAGCTAATCTCCATGTGTGGGGCTACATACAGAAGTGGACAAGGAGGCAAGGAAAAGAGCTGGTGTGGAAGGGTGAAGACTGGGGAGTAGGGATAGGAGAAGCCAGTATGTTATTTGGAATTAAAAAAGGAAGTGATATGTGTATTTAGACAGACAAGGTTCTTTGGGTGACTCTGACATCTTTTATTAGACCAAATTAAATAGCTGGGGAAAATTTTTTTTAGCAAGCTTTCAGGTTTAAAAACCCTTTGCCAGGCTGAGGAAGCCTCTGCAATTGGTGTGTGCTCTTCCTGGATGGACCGAATAGTAAATATGTGTATTTAAGAAGTCAGGAACCCTGATAAGAGGAGCATGAATGGAAAATATCCTCAGAAGATGCATTTGGGAGTGAGTGAACTAGAGGTAGGGTCAGGAAGAATTAAGAGGAGTGCAAACCAGTCAGATGTATCCCAGCACCTTACAAAACCAAACACCATGTGAAGCCTGAACTAGCAAGAGATACAAAGGTTTCAGCGAACATTCAACGCTGTCGGTGAGTTTTGGCAGTCAGGTTAAACCATCGACCGTTGAGTGTACCCTGCAACCTTGGTAACACCTGAACTGAAGGATTTAGGCTTAAAAACAGTCTCCCTAACATAGCCTTCACTTAAACATGGCACATTATAAAATACAACTGCTTTGTCTTCAAAAGTGCTAATTCAGTTGACTTAGCTAACTGGATTTAATATATGTCAATATTAGCACTTCTCCACACAGTAAAACTTTTCAGAAAAACTGTTCTGCAGTAATTTATTCCAAAATTTTTCCTTGTGTGGCCATGCTATTCTAGATTAAAAGTTACTTTGTTTTGGAAGAGGTTGCATGTTTCCAAAGTAGAGTAATTATTTAGGATTTTATCACTCAAACGCCATCCTTATCGAGAACATTAGTGACACGACAGAATATGGTCACTTTTATTTTGGAATAGGACACATGGAGCTCTGTTCTGGAACAGCTATGTCTATTCCAGTCAGCTTCACGATATAGATAGCACCCAGTTTGCTGCTTGTAGATAGCACCTAGTTTAGAGAAGCTTTTGATGGTTAACCTGTGAGCAAGTGGAATTGTTACTTCCATTTGGGCTTAACTCAAGACTACTTGCTCTCAGCGCTTCATGATAGCTGTACTATAAGATTCCTCAGAAGCTGTTGCAACTCTGCAATTTAGGACTGGAACTGTCTGAAGAGACAGGCATATTTTCCCTGTGAGCAAAGGTGTGGTTCTGGAACTAGAGAAGAGTACTTTTTACTCCCAGCGTTCTGTCCCTAGGTCGATTGTTTTCCCTTCCTTGTGCCTCCATTTCATTCATCCTTGCAACAAGGATAATATTGACCTTCCTACCCAGAAGACTGAGGTTTAATCTTTTAACATTTCTAATACTCTGTGAGATGCTCCTGCTGTAGAAACATGAGCTGCTATTTCTGATTATTCTCCATGTCCCTGCTCTGTTCCTGTGCTGCTTGAGCAAAGATTCCCAGAAGCCCAAAAAGTCACAATCAACATTCATTGCTGTCGGTGGGTTGTGATGCTGAAGGGAAAACTCACGGATCAATGAATGCAACTGTGATTGGAACAGACACTTTACTGTACCAGCCCTGGTGCTTGAAGGCTGGTGGATGGACTTGGTCTCCTGATCTTTTGCTCACAAACCCTTGGAACAACCCTTCATTCTGAGCACTTAGGACCTTTCAAGATGAGCTCATCCAGGCATGCATGACAAAGGCAGGAGAATTTCAGAGTAGCTGTGAAGTCTTTTCTTTAAGACCTTAATGGGCAGATTTTCACAGGTGCTGAATGCTTGCACTCCCCATTCACTTCAGTCAGCATGGAAGTTAAATACAAAAGACCTAATAGGGGTTTATTCCCAGCTAGTCTATACTCCAATTAGTGTATGTGTGTTCTCAACAAACAAGTGCTTTGTTTAGCTTTAAAAGCCTTGAGCTAGGAGGCTCAGATAGGCACTCAGAAACCACATCGATGGTCATGGAATAAAAGGACAGATAGGCAACTATCTGCCTTGAAGAGATTATTCCACTGATTTTACCATTAGGACTTTACAGATATTCACCTTTCATTTCTTTTTATTATTTATGTATTATACCGCCTTAGATTGTCCTGAATAATCCTGTTATCCTCCTGGAAGCATCAGATTCTTGTAGACAGCTACCACATGCCTTACAAAGATTCTCATTTACTAGTGTGACTTGAAGGTAAGGGGTCAGAGGCAGATGCTTTAGAAAGCTTTAGATATAAAGTTAATAACATCCTTCAAACGTTAAATGAACATCTCAGCAGAATTCATTGCCATTTTCACCCTTGGTCAGATCATACTTTTGAAACCCAAAACAGTGAATCCCCAGTGTCATGCAACAAAGAATGTTTAGTGGTTAGTACAGGCCCCAAGATTTTGTCCGTGGCCAGGGTTTGACTCCATAGGCTTGTTATTTAGTGATTTTGAAAAAAGAGATTTCTGAGCTTTTCAGTTGCTCCCTGAAAAGTGATCTTTATTGACTGGCTTCCTGTTTGCTGCTTGAAAATCAATTCCAATGAGATGGAAATCTGCTGAGGTGCTCTCATTCTTACAGTGGGTTGATTTCAGCTGATGAATGACAGTACTTAGAGGTGTGGGCATCTGAGAGAGCAGTTTCAAGGTGGGAGGGAATATGGATGTCATGGGTGTCATGGGCTCAATCATGCATGTCTTTTCTTCAGTGACCCTCCTATTGGTTCAGCAAGGATGGCAAGGTTAGGATCTGTAAAATGTAAAAGGGGACACAAGTTTAATCCAGTCCAGTTAGGCCTAGAATTCAAACATTGCCAAAAGGGCAAAAATCCAAATATTTAGTTTTAAAAAAAAGTTGAATCACAAAAAGCTGCTATTCACAGTTCTGCTGCATTAATTTGTCCATATGTGAAGGGATCTGGACAGTGGGATGTAGTACTGAAGAGTCTGGAGAGCTGCGAATGGCAGTAGCCGCATAAGAAAAAGCTGCAACAGTCAAGATGAAAGTAAAAGAAGAAATGGATAAGGAATTAAGCAGAAGTGAAGCTGAGGCAGCAACATTTACAGACAAATGTTTCTTGCATGTTTTAGTTGCCATTCCAAAGAAAAAGCTCTTCTGAAATATTACTTGTGATTGCAGCATTTTTGCAAAATTGTTGCAATTCCTGATGCTTGTAGTAAAACACAGGCATGAATGTGCTTTTACACTCCAGGATATTGCAGCATATTTAACTTGAAGACTTTTATTTGAGAGACCCCTTTTGAAATCACAGAAAAGGGGGGGGGAGACAACCCAGACTCTTTGTCTCCAGGCAGAGGGAGGTGGAGTGGGGGAGGGAACTGACTGACAGATTCAGGTAGACTTCCAAAAATGTGATTGGCTCTTCTGAAGTCTCACTGATGGCCCCTTCAGAAAACAAAATCACATGGGGCTATTTTACTCCCCAACACATGCAAGTTTTCCTAGGAAATACAACATGGAACAGTTTAACATCTGGAAAGATTACTTGGGACTGGCAGAAGTGGTGGAAGAGATTCATAAACAGCAAAGCAAAGGAGACAGCTTGCAGATGGCAGCCACTTCTGATGATGAGATGGAGAGTCCCAGGTTCAGAAGACAAGACATTTCCTCTGGGACCTGGACAGGAAACGCTCTCTGTGCCTTTTGCAAGCACAATGGGGAATCAAAACACATCTACACATCTCACAATCTGAAGGACAAGGAAGGAAGGGTGGCATGTCCAATCCTAAAGAACTACATCTGCCCACAATGCGGGGCCACGCAGGAGAATGCTCACACCAAGAGGTTCTGCCCCCTGACCAGGAAAGGATACACATCAGTGTACAACTGCTTCTCCAGAAATTCAACAGGAAAGCGCCCTGTCAGTGGCCCCATGCAGAAGAACAAGGATGATTCATTACCTCTTTCAAATATATCTTAACCTGAAAAGGCCTCACTTCCTCAACTCCATACTCAGGTAACTTTTTTTTTCTAGTGAGAACCTACTTATTCTATTTCAACCTGAAAATAGTCCTGCTGCTGAAATCTCTCATCTCTATCCAGGTTATTAACTTGCTGAATCTGTTACTTCCATAGAGGAATACAGCTGGAAGGGACTTCAAGAAAGCCCCATCTAGTCCAGCCCAGGAATCAAACCTGCAACCTTGTGTATTATAAGCACAAGTCTCTAACCAACTGAGATATTAACAAGAACATACCAAATTTGCAACTCACGCACATCAGTGGCAACACTGCCCTGTCTGAAATGTCCTGAAGGGAAAAAGGATGGGGATAACTTAGAAAGTAGGGTACTGAGAGAGCAGACTGATGTTATTTCTAGCTTGAATACTGCCTTTTGCCTGTCCACACAACAGATATTAATAGCCTTGTGCCTAGAGCCATTGTTTATAGAAAATAGCAGTTTGGTCCCCCAGGGGTTGGTTACACCCCCTGAAACCTAATTTAGGGGGTGACCATAGGAAAGTCACTGCATACTTGCCTCAGTTGCTCCTTCAGAGTGGGAGGATAATGAAAAAACTTCACAGAAGTATTGCAAGGCTCAATTTGTGTTGTGTTTATATCCCCATCTGGATATCCACTGGATATCTTCTCTATTTAGAGGGATGTTTGCGACCTTTGTTACAGTATCTTGGGGACCCAAGTTAGTCATATATTTCTAGGCATTTTTCTTTTTCTCTGGCAGTACAGAACCCTTGCTTGCATTAGTTTCTTACGTTGCTGCATCTTGCACTTCGTTGGGCAGTCTACACAGGAGATTTACTGCCAAGTTGCCTAATTAGCTCTGTCCCGTCTTGGTGTCTATACGTGTGGCCCTATTTGGCCACAGGAAACTAATAAACTCTACAGCAGGTTCATACTTGTAAATACAAGTACTATCCTGTTGCAGAGATTTTTTGTGAACAGCAGTGCACAGGTAATCGCTAGCGGAGCTGGCTGGAGCACTACCTGTTGGGCTAGTCCCATGCTGGAGCACCCTTGTGCCCCAGCCAGGCCCACCGCAGCATATTGAGCCAGGGTGGAACGGCTCCGGGCTGGGAGGCTGACCTTCCCTCCCCTGCCCCTTGCAAGCTGGGGCTGCTCTGACCCAACTCAAGGTGCTGGTGGCACCTGGGAGCAGTAAACTCTGGTGTGACATGCAATGGAGTTTATTGCTTCCTCTTATTATGCATGTATAGATGCTCCATCTATTAATTTTCCAAGTAAAGTCTTTCCATGTGCTTCATAAATGGTTTTAGCCTCAAGGCCCCCTTCATAATTTCCTTGAATTTCATGGCACCCCACTTGAGAATCACTGAGTTATAAGCTACATTCAGAAAAGAGATGAAGCTGTATCTTAACACTAAAAAGGTTAAGACCTACTGAGCTAGCAGGTGTCAGGTGAAGGCACGGGGCGTTTTCTATCGTCTTCCCTTTTCCTGCCCCCAGTCCATGCTTGGAGTCACCACCACAGAGGCTGCTCCTACAAGGGGTCACATACTGGCCCCTGCCCCCATAGCTCCTTCCTCTGGTCCTGGGAGCATGAAAGGAACAGAGGGAACAGCCAGCAGTAGCAGCCCTAGGGGAGGGCAAATGGGGCAACCACCTGGGGCCCCACACTTTATAAAAATAAAAATTAATTACATTGAATATTTGTATTATCAGTATTGTATTAAGATACTTTCATTGCAGTTTCATGGATAGGGCAAAGTTAAATTGAAATTTAAAATGTCTAATTTCCTTATACATTAAAATTAAGCCTCTACAGGGCCCCAAATGACTCTCTTTCCCAGGTCCCTTAAGGCCACCACTGCAACCAGGCTGCAAAGTGCAGCTCAGACCCCACATCTGCCCACAACAGAACAAACTGCTGGGACTGTGGTGGCAACTGGCATGAATGCAGGGTGGGGGGGGGTGTCCAGTGTTTGCCACAGTCCTCAAAGGAGTAGACCCAGGCACTGCTGAGTAGCTGGGGCAGGCGCAGGGCACCAGACAAAAGGAGAAGAGCTTTTGCCTCCTCTCACAGGGGCCATGTGGTGCATCACCCTTAACAGGACCTTCAGTCACCCAGTTGAGAATCGCTGCTTTAATAATTTCTCTGATTTAGTGTCTGTTAAAGTTTCTATTAAGTGTGTCCCATGATTAATTTTTTCCCCAGAAGCATACAATGTGGCTAAATTTCAAGAGATTTTAACAAGGGTAGGAAACAGTCACAATACTGTTCCATTGCTAGCATCAAGAAAAACCAAGGAAGTGATTCTTCCGCTTGACTCAGCATTGGTGAGGCTGTAGCCAGAGTACTGCATCCAGTTCTAGGCATCACACTTAAAAAAGGATGTGGAAAAGCTTGAGAGAGTCCAGAGAAGAGCCACGCATATGATCAGAGACTTGCAAGGCAAGCCATATGGGGAAAAGCTGAGGGGCTTGGGTCTCCAGCCGAAAAAAGAGAAGGCTGAGAGGGGACTTGGTAGCAGCTTACATCAGGGGAATATATCAAGGGTTGGGCGAACAACTGTTCAATAAGGCACCCTTGAGGAAAACCAGGAGTGATGGACACAAACTCCTGGAAGACCATTTCAGGCTTAACACTAGGAAAAGCTGCTTCACAGTTAAGAGTGTCCAGCCTGTGGAATAAACTTCCTGCACAGGTGGTGCAATCATCCACCCTGGAAATCTTCAAGAGGAGACTGGACAGTCACTTTGTTGGGGTCACCTGACCCCAGTTGTCTTTCCTGCCTTAATGCAGGGGCGCTGGACCCGATGATCTTGTGAGATCCCTTCCAATCCCTAACAATCTATGAATCTATGCATACAATGTAAGAAGAGCCATGTGTGCAACAGCTTGGAATATTTTTTTTTAAATGCCATAACTGTAAATAAATATAATGGCCACAGGATGGCAGTGTTGACTGCAACAACTTGTAAAGTCTGAGGCCCAATCTGGACTGAACTCCCAAAATAACTTCAGGTTGATTTCATTGAAACGGAGCACCTTTGCCCGTAGACATTGCTGCAGTGGTTTAACTTTAGCTTATAGCAAACGAGCTTGCAATGAACATAAGAATTGCCATTTAGTGGGTCAGACCATAAGTTCATCTTGCTTAGTCTCCTGTGGCACAGGGCAGAGAACGATGGCTGAAAGGGAACATGAACTGGACATGACCAGAGTTTTACCCACTGTTCCTCTCCCATTTGCAGCCTCCAGCATTTAAGGTTTAGGAAGTTATGATTCAGAGGCTGTGCCCCTCGGTCCCCTGCTCAATATCTCCCCCTTTCCTCCAAGAATGGAGGATCACTTTGATCCCCCTTTCCTCCAAGAATGCAATCCAGTCCTTTTTTGGATCTGGCTAAACTCTCAGCTTCCACATCTGGTGGCAATGAGTTCCACCCTTTAATTACATGCTATGTGAAAAAAAAACAACTTTCTTTTGTTGGTTTTAAACAGTTAACAGTTTGGCCACATGCAAAATTGTACTAGTTTGACTTGGGTGTGAATTTTAAACCCAATTTAGTTAAACTAGTGAAAAGGAATGTGGCTAATCAAATGCTGGTTTAAGACACGGTTGTTTTAGTAAAATTAAGCCAATTAAGAATAGGTTTGGTTTATGTCTCTAGTGGGTTATGGAATAGAGAAAATCCCACACAATTTACTGATTCGTTTTGATGCACTGGCTGGGAGAGTATTGATTGCACGATTTCACAATGATTACACACTTAATTCATACAACACAATTTTATTTTAAAACTCTTTGCTACATATATAACACTGCTTAGCTTTAAGAAATACCACCAACATTAAGAACACAATAATTACATATATCAGAAACAATGCTCCGAATGCACTTCCTTCCCAAACAATGCTATAAGAATTAGTATTACAAAAACAACTACAATTACAACTAAAAGTTAAATTTGAATCAATACTATTATTTTCATAATATACTTACAATCCTAGAATTCCGAGAAGCCAAATACCAAAATATGGTTTCATTCCTCAGTAGTACAATTTAATGGGTTGGCCTCAGTAGTACGGTTCAATGGGCTCAACTCAGCAATACAATTCAATAGGCTGGCCTCAGCAGTGATAGGACTAAGTCCCCTTCCTTCAGTCCCTTTCAGACACTCTGCAGCTTCAGCGTGAACTAAGAGATTCGTGTTCACAGAGAGGTTGGTTCAGGTGATCAGTCTGATCCAGCCTACACTTGCGATTCTTCCTTCGTTGTTCTGCAAGTGAAGTCACCTCCAAATTGGGACAGTAAGTTACAGTTTTTATTGAGTGAGCTGCCGTCAGTGGGCTCCTCCTACTTAAACCTGTCACTGCTCCCAAATTTGGGCTCGGATCTTACTCAACAGATTCTTTTGCCTTTGTTGAGCATTTTAAATTACCTTTGGGAAACTTCCATATCACTGCAAATGCCCTTTTCTTACCAATCTGGTCAAAAGGCCTTAGGGTTTGATCTCTTGGAACTCAGGATATTTGCTCTCTTTGTAAAAGACTTATAAAGATAAAATTTAAATTAAGACTTTAAACAAAGTCAGGACCTTTTGCACGTAGTCCCAAAACGGTGAGCTAGATAAGGAGATAAATCTTATCTTCTTCCTGAAACTGGCTAATGGACAACCTTTACAAACATTCAAACTATTTCATTCAATATGACAGTTTAAAGCTAAATAAGTGACCGTTACATCAAAATAGTGAATTCCACTAGTTCAAATACATCTATAAAATTGTGCGTTTATCAGTTCAAAATCAATACAAGCTGCATTTAAAGCACTGTAAGACCAGGACTAGCTACAAAGCCTTTTTTGTGGTGTAGCTGTTTTGCCAAGAAGCATGAAAAACTCACACATACCCCCTGGTGCCAGCAAACCTCCTGGTGTAGATACAGCTACGCTGACAGAAGCGTGCTTTTGTTGGGTTATTTGGAAAGGTGGGGGAGCTTTGTTGGCACAAAGGCAAATTTGCTTGGCATATACTTCTCCAGTTGGGGAGAACTATGCCAATGGAACTATGCCAGCACAGCTGTGACAGCAGGCTCTTTTAGTGTACCCAGTTCTTCAGCACTCACAAAAGGGCTTGCATTCTTTTGACTAATTGGTTTTAAAACTAATCTGAACTAACTGGTGCCATTTCTTGGTTTATACCAGCTGCAATGCTCAGAAGTGCTGGGATCCAGGTCACTGATATTTAAAATATTGATTTACATACCACATTTCAGCTACAGAATCCAGAGCAGCTTTTGAAGCAGCCATAAAAAGGTTAAAGCTCCCAAATGGGGAAAAAGTGTGTGCATGTTGGGGGGGGGGGGGGGATCCTTTCTCAAATTCACACTTGGCAGAACTCCAAGTTTTGCCTATATAACTGAATAAGGCCTTTGTAGTTTGTTGGCTGGTTTCCCCAGCTCCTAGAGGATTAACACCACACCCAGAGTCTCTTAAGCCCCTTTCTTCACCAGATTGTTTATCCAACAAAAAATCAAAGTAACACTAAAACAAAGCTATTCACTTGACCTAGAAAGCACCCCTCTCGCATCTACATCCCATGCCTGTCTCAGAAGCTCAGCCCTTTCCTGTAGCTTCTGCTTTACCTGACTCACTTCCCAGCTCTGTCTGATAATTCTTACTACAGGGCTCAAACCTCACAGACAGCTATGACCTGAGGCCACCCAGCTCTTAAACAAGATCACTCTCTTAGGTCTTTGTATGCATGAGAAAGTTTAAACATAGGGGGTTAACCTGATTGAGCTGAACCAATACACATGGAGGTGGGTGTTCTTTTTTCTGCCAGTGTTTTTTTATCTTCATTTGGGTTTAGCCTGGGCATGTCTTCACGGGATGCTTAATGTGCAGTAGATTAATTGATTGCACATTACAGCATCACAGCAAAAACTGTGCTACTAGGCTAATGTGCAGTAGTATTAGTCTACTGCGCTCTAACCATCATGAAAAAGTGTGCAATCACACTAATGTGCAGTAGGCACTGCACATTAATGAATGTGTAGACATACCCACCAACTGCTAATCAATTTAAGCCAGTGATGCTCAACCTTCTGGTCCTATGGTCTGGATGAGTGGCGTGGGGGTGGTTCGTGGGCTGGATCCAATGTGCAGTCAGTCCATGGGTGCAATCAGGCCATGTGCTGGCCCAACCCTGTGTGCCCTGATCCAGCCACATACTGTCCTGACCCCTCACACCATGATGCAGCATACAGGGCCATATCATCCAGCACTTGGGGGCTCCCTGTGGGAGTTGGCAGCATTCATTGTCACTCCCCTGCTGCCCAAGGCTCCCCTATTACCCAAGGCCCCCCTGCCACCAAATTTCCAGACCCATGGGGCAGATGACATGGCTCCATGGGCTTCATCCAGCCAGCAGACTGGAGGTTCAGCCCCATCCAAATGAATGGCCTGGATAAATTAACTAATTACAGGAAGTCAGAGTTTAAGCCTTACCTGCCTAACTACCTGTGTCTATGACTAACTTGCTGTAAATGAAAACTAAACCTTGGTAACTTAACCCTGTTACATCTTTCACTTACCATGTGAAAAGAACACTGCAGTAAGCCCACAGCTTTTTTTTTTTTTCCAGCTTATTCTACTTTTTTTTTTCCCCCCACTTCCTAGGTCATCCAAATCTGTCCTTTGAGGAGTTTGCACCGAACTAAACTGGCCCCAAATCACTCTTAGTTAAATGGAAACAATTTTCTCACATAGATAAGCTCTTGGAAGGTCTATTATGTAGCCCAATAATTCTATTGTGTCCACTGCAGGAGAAAGGGTGGATAATTCATTTTTGCTTGTTTGTTTTATAGGTTCCCAAGGTTTTCAGGCAGCCTTCTTCATTTTCACACTTACCTGGCCCCTCTCTAAGGCTGAAGCATCAGGGAACATAGAAACATGGATACTCCCTGCCACATCAACTTGGCATCCAGTCATCTTCACTCCCCTACCCACACTCCCATCTTACAGGAACACTTTATTTTTAATAATGGACAGATAATTGCCTTGGCTTCCAGATCCAGCTCAGGAGGAACAGACAGACATTTGGCCTACACTTGAGTTTTGCTGTGGCTATACTGGCAAAGCCTATTAAATGTAGATAAGTCCTTATATCTGGGAAGCTAATAGTAGATGCCTCAGTTCTTGGGCCTTTCTGTCATTGAGTTGAAAGGAGAGAGAAAGAATGTCAACAAAACAGTCTTGTTCTGATAACAGTAACTAGCACTCAAGCCATTCCTAGATGCTTACTGAGCAGTTCAATAGCTCTTAAAGCCTAGGTGGTCTCACACTTGAATTGAAGGGAAAATTGCACATAACTGGGTAATCATTCACCTGTTAATGTCAAAGTGATGACTGATTAAGTATTGTCTTTTCATTGTAAAAAATAGGCATCTCAGCTCTCCCTGCTTTTATTTTCATTGACAGTTATTTTATGTTATACATATATCTTGTTAAGTTATTTTGAAAGCTGTTATGTTTGGTACTTTTTGGTTGCCGTTCTGTTAAAATATTATTTTGTTATTGCGCTAATAAATGTAAATTATATATGTGTACCTGTTTTTTAATTACTTATAGCTGCATAGTAATAATACAACACCAAATTTTTTTAAATTAGATTCATGGATTCTGAGGCTTGTATTTACTAGTTTTTCTTTCAAAGCACAAGAAGTGAAAAGGAAAAGCTAAATGTAATATACAAATATGGTATCTCTTTCCCCTCCAACTAAGTAAATGTAACAATAAGCCTAAAATAAGTGGACCAAAACAACATGAATTAAAAATAAACACCATCCAAAATCGACATTGAGGTTCGCAACACTATAGATTGAAAGCAACTAGTAAATACCTTCGCTTTTAATTCAAGGGTCACATTCCGGCTTAATTTGTGCTAGAAAAACAGCATAAATCCAGGCTGTTGCAGGGACACATCACGACCAAAAATGCATGCACGAGTTCTGGCTTCCTCAAGAAACATTCAGAAAGACTACAGAACTCCAAATTACTTACAAGACATGGGGCCTTGTTTGCAATTATGCTAAAGGCTTTTGCACCATCCTAATGATGGAAAAGAGCTTTAAAGTGGATACCGAGGTGTAAAAGAGCTTTAGTGAATAAGATCCAGAATGTCACATATTAGGAAAGGAAAAACCACATTGGAACGGAACAAAAAACTTTATGGCCAGTGAAACTGTTAAACCAAGCAATATTATTATTTGGCTCTGTCCTCATCCACAGTCCTATGTCTCCTTCCATTTTTTTCCTGGGTACAGAGTGTTTGTGGCTCCCTTCAGGGCATGTGAGAGAAATTTCCCCGATTGTCTGCTTTTTCTGTACTTCAGCCTCTTTAAAGACTCCAGATCCCTGTGGGTGCTCATTATCAATCGACTAGAAAGAATGAAAACAAGATGTGTTTCACATTAGCAGCAAACCCTCTATAATAGTGGCAGGAATGAAATTCTAAGTGTTTTTAAAAACACCCTTATAAAGATCCATAATCCTTACTTTGCTAATCAGCCAGTGGTATCATTTGCACGTAATTTGCTTTCCCTAGATCAGCTTTAACCTGATAGGTAGGTTTGTTGGGTCACTCATCAAGCATTTTTTCTTGAAAATGTTTGGAAGAAATTTGTATTTAATAGGTGTGAGTAAACAAGCCATAAAAAGCTGAACAGGTTTAAGACCCATTCAAGACACATGATTACCTGAAATCACTGTACAGATAGAATTGCTCTTGTACTGAAGTTACCAGTGCTTGCTTAATTGGAGCCCAAAGCTCTTTAGACACTGTGTGGTTTGTTTGTTCACACCTATTTAATTCAAATTTCTGAATAAGTGTCTTAAACAACAAATGGAATCTCTTCCCCTTGTCTTCACTGGGCTACACTGGGTTTTTTGGGGTTAGTTTGTTTTTTTTAACTGTGAAGACAGTATAAATAGTTCAGCCTGCATTAGCCAGTAGGAGTTAACTGAAGGTTAAATGT
Source organism: Alligator mississippiensis (assembly GCF_030867095.1). Classification (NCBI taxonomy): domain Eukaryota; kingdom Metazoa; phylum Chordata; order Crocodylia; family Alligatoridae; genus Alligator; species Alligator mississippiensis. The sequence continues at coordinate 23,207,760 of NC_081831.1, forward strand.
ATGCTAAGCATGTTTTAATACAAATTCCCCCAGACCTTTTAACTAATTAGTGGACAGACTAGGATTTATTTTGAATTTAGGTTAATTTCCCTTGTCTATCTTAGATATATAACACAGTTTTGCTGATAGATGTTAACAATCCATCTATTTTTTTTATTTGTAATGAAGACAAGGCCATAAACTTTCACCCTCCAAGTCTATGTAGTAAGGCTGCTAATGCTCCCAGATGATCTCAGACAGTCCCCCATTAGTTGAAAATATTCAAGGTTAAAGGGAGACAGGTAACCAGAGAATGGTTGCATATGAATAATACTTAAGACTCAGGAACAATTCTAAATATACTCATTAGGAGTTTGGCTACTTCTGCTTATTCTTGCTGATAGATCAGTGGGATTTAGGAGCCCTGAAGAGGTTCCATCACTAGTGCAGAGCTGGCTTCCCCAGACTCCCTGCTCTGCTCACTTCTTAGCTTTGTACACGCAACCGGGCATCACTCTGGTCCAATGTGAAGCTCACACAGGCCACCCAAAGATGTGGAAATGTACCTAGTTTGCAAGACCGTCTGTACTTTAAGCACTGTAAAACAACCCTCCCATCCTGCAATCTATAATCAAAAGCATAATAATGAGTTTTACAGGTGCCCTCCCTAATACAAAATATGTTCTTACTTGAGATTAGAGAGCTCAATAATCAGACCACAAACAACATCTGTTGCATCTTCCTCTTTGGTGGGATCACAAATTCCCTCCATCTCAACTCTGATGAAAAAGGAGAGAAGAACCAGGGTAGTTCTAATCGCCAAAGCATCAATTCCTGCTCAGCTAAAACACAGGGCCCTTGTTTACAATGAGGCCATTTTACATAGTTAAATGTAATTTACTTCAGTTTTAAGGGCTCCTTTATGCTGCCAGAGGTGTGAAGGAGTTTAACCAGACTTTGCCCTTGTGTAAACAAGGAGCAAACTGATACCCTACCAGTTCAAAGTTGCTCAAATACACTGTAGAATTACGCTGAGAAAAGCAAGGTAAAATTAGGCTGATGTAAGTTATACTTATGTAGCTGTTGCCTGTCTTTTCTATCCTGGACTAACTGTTTGTTCAGTGCAAATGGGCAGTTCTATTTTTTCAAGCGTTTCAAATAAGTATAAATACTGTTTCTCACCAAGAAAAAAATATCAATATGAAATTATCCTAGATATAAAACCATTTGTACCTGTAAAAAAGTCCCCCGTATTTGGTATTTCATGCAAAAATAATAATCTCACACAGCTATAATGCCAGTCTTCTGAAAGGTTCTCATAATGTCTTGGAAACCGTAGTAATTAATTCACCCAATTCCTCCCAAACAGCGTAGAATAAAGTGTAACAAAACATACAACACAACACAACAGTTTAGGGTTAGAAAAATAGAGGAATCCTAGGTCCATTTAAAACTACAAGGAGAAGTTGATGTAGACAAAATGTAATTGTCCCACCATCTAATCTATGCACAGAGGATGTTCTCTCTACATGAATCCTCGACAGACATCTGCCTTTCACGTGGAACATTAGTACACATATTTATGTATGTCTAGTTAGTATAGCAGCAATGAAATGGGAGGAAGGGTGTGTGTCTGGACACTAGAGCCAGCTGACACTCTCCAATCTTTCCATTCCACCTTGTAATGCAATTGAGTCTTGGTATCTCTTCCTGCTACAAATCTTCCTAGTCCAGGAGGAGCCACTTGATATAAAAATCTATCTAGCTCCATTAGTTAGGCTTAATAGGCATAATCCTGACTGCTGGTGAAATACAATATTATTTACTTTGGAGCATAAAGCTATGAAATGAAGGAACATATTGAAAAGGTTTCACAATACTAAATGTTACATCTGCCTACCTGGGCTGCAGCTTTTTTGGACGAGGTATATTAATGCCTGGACCTGGTGTCTCGGTATCACTTAGTTCTCTTTCAGCAGACAGATCATTTTTAGGCACAGAACTGCAATTCCTGTCCACAGGAAATGCCTGAGGAGGGAGAAAGACAGACAGACAAAAATAAAGACATGCTCTGCATAACTGATTTGATTTGACACCCCCCCACCCAGAGAAGGATTGTTTTTAATATGTGGTCACCCCTCACCATGTTGGGGAATGAAGAAATCTGTTGTCCTTTAGAGGTACAAAATACATGTATTTTAGCACTACAATGCAGAATAATGATGGCGATTTCTTTATAAAGTAATCAGTGGTGAATACAAGCAGGGAGATGTGTCCTCTAATGCAGAATTGTCCAAATTATGCAAACTAAACATCTTCCTGGTACCTTACAGGAAACCTAAGAACTGTATTTAGGCCCTAGTCCAGGGGTGGGCAATTATTTCAGGCAGAGGGCCACTTACTGAGTTTTGGCAAGCCATCGAGGGCCGCAGGACAGGCAGCCAGGAGCAGATTAATATTAATTTTATAAATTATTTAGGGGCCCTGCAGGCTGGATAGAATGGCCTGACGGGCCGCATCTGGCCTACGGGTCGCATTTTGACCACCCCTGCCCTAGCCCTAAAGTGTTTCAAGCCAGGCATCCAGGAAATGGAGGCAAACAAAAGCAATGAATCATCTGAGCAGGTTTCACCTCCTGATTCCCTGCCATTGCAGGGCCCCAAGACATTGGCAGTGCCATTGGTGTCTCTCCTCTATTCCTGTGGGAAGTTTTTGTATCTGTAGGTAATGTGGCACATGTGGCCAGGTACAGGATGAATGCTGTTTTTTTCCTAAAAGCTAGATGTGCCCGAGTCCACCCTAAAATGGATTTTTAAAAATCAATATTAACTTACCTTGACAGTCACCATTGATTCAAATTACCTGCTGAGGTGAAAGTTCAAGGCTGCTGTCTTTGAGGGTATCCCATAACTGGCTGTCAGGCAGCAATTCTAGATCCAGAGGAAGAGTCTCTCCCCAGGGGGAGCAGGTTTTGCCCACAGGCATGGCACCCTTAGGCGCACCACCAGGTAAGTCCGTATGTGTTGCAGAAAGAGATGTCTGTCCACTTGCGTTAACATCAGCTTCTTCTCTATGATGAGTCATCACTGTTTCTCTTTCAGGCTGCTCAGACACATCTACAAAGGAAAGACAACTTTCTGTAGGAATAGGCTCCATCTTGTTTTTCTCACAAGCAACCCATTCTTCATTGTTTTTTCCATTCAGCAACTTGTCAGGAGATGGTGAGAGCTGTAATCTTGCCTGTGGAATCTGACTCACAGTTGGTCGAACTCTTTCTGTATTTAATGACTTTGCTTCAAGTCCATTACATCCTAAGTTACAGGCACCGCCTTGTGATTGTTTTCTATCAGGCCTCAGCATGTTTCCATTTTCCTTCCATTGCTCCAAAGCCATGTAATGATCTTGTGTGTTCTTACATGTAAAGTTCCCATGAACAAAGACTGAAGCACTGGAGACAGATCCTGCACTCACACCTGTAGTCTTCTCTGCCTCTTCTCCGCCAGCATCACTTTCTCCAGTGTAAGAAGCCATTTGCAGTGGAACTTTACTGACTTCAGAGTGACTAACCCTGTCAGTTCCTACATAACACTGATGGATTGTTTCACTGGCTTGTTCACTTTTTGATTCAGAATTATGGATGTCCATCTCAGGATCCACAGTCATAGCCTGAGCACAACTAGGAAAATCCTTCCCAGAGACAGCTCTGTCATTGCTGCTTCTCTCTGTAACTCCTCCATTGTTGCAAGGGCTGCTTTGCCCCTCATCTTTGCCACTGTTGAGAGGGCTGCTTTCCTGTGCGAGTTTGCAGCTGTCTCTCTGTTCTGTAACATCAGCATTCATGCATGGGCTGCTCTGCTCCATGTCACTGGTTTGGGAGCGGTTTTCATCTGCCATTTTAGCACTGCTGTTCTGAGTTTTGCTGTCACTGAGTTGTGCAATTTTGCCATTATCAAGATTGCTGCAGTCTGCACTTTTGCCATCTCGGTGTGGACTGCTCTGCTCAACCTCTCTCACACCACTGCTTTCCCGTCCAGCTTTATCACTAGTGTGCAAGTTGTCCTGTTCTTCAGCAGCGTTGATGTTTATATCTGCTAATGGGGTTTTAACGACATTTGTCTTTCTTTCCTTTTCAGTGCTTGTATCATCAGCCAGTTCTAGGACCTTCCCACTCAAATTTTTAGTCCATTTCCCATTTTTAGCAAAGTCATCCGATTCAACATCAGTTTCATCCAGCATGGATTTTTTTTGTTGCATAGTCTCATAGGAACCACTTGGAAGCACTTCATTTTGACTGTCTTTACCTCTGTCAGTAATTCTGGGCTCTGATGAAATACTGCAGCTCGCATCCTTTTCAGCTGGGTTTTCAGGTGATCCTGCACATAGGCTTCTATTGTCATGATGACTCCCAGCACTCTTGCAATATAAAATACCATTAAATAAGGAAATGGGTTCCTCTAAAGAGAGTTTAGCACAGATACCTTCTTGCAAATTAGATGCTGCCCCCATTCCTTGGTGAGAATCACTCAATCCCACTCCGGCAGCATCACTAACAATGCTTTCAGTCTGATACTGGACTTGAGTTTTAACCTCTAGTCCTTCACCGGTATGTTTCTGACACTGAGGAATCCCCCGATCTCCTGCTTCTTCTGCTATGGTCACAAGTAAATGTGTCAGCTCAAGTGGCTCTGATATGGATTTAACTTCCTGAATTGCTGCTTCTGAGGACTCACAGGCTAGACTGCTGTCCATGCATGAGGGATTAGACTCCAGTATTTCCTAAAGTTAAAAGATTTGTGCATTGTCAGTGCCTTGGGAAAGAAACCAGCAGCATTTAGTATCTTCCAAGCCATATAGTTCTACTCAATTCTTTCCAAACAGCTGGCAATTTAGCAAAAGGGTGCTGAATTTAGAGGGCATTAACATGAATGACAAAGCTAAATGGTCACCAGTTCTTTCAAGGGTATCTGAAAAGTCACTAGCTAGGCAGTGAAAAGTAGGTGTTCAGAACCTCAAATGTTGCATAGCTCCATTTTCTTCAATTTACAATATCTACTCCAAACTCTGTCAACCTTCTCAATACAGATTTTTTTGAGGCTGGGTAAAATTTTAAACGTCAAATGTCCACAAAGAATTTGAATACTTGCACTATGCATCCTACTCTTTATTTTTTCATCCCATGGATTTATAATTTCCATTTACATGAGACTGTGAAGTTGTTCTATATTGGTAAAACAAATGATAGCATAGAATATTTTCTCATGGGATGTGGTAGAAACCCTATCACCAACCTATTTAGAATGAGACAACAGACTATAAAGTAACCCTAGAGGTCCAGCTAAAAAAGGGACTAGATTACAATACATGCTCCCCCCCCCCGAGGCTTTACCATTCAATTACTGCATGTTGCTGACATTGGGTAACATCTTCACAAGTGTCCAACTAACTTAGGGACCTAAGCCTGAGTCTCACTGAAAGGTGATGAGTCTTAACCAAGTCTGTTGTGAAAAGTGGGGCTTGAGCTTCTACGTCACTTGGGTGCTTGTGAAAGTTTTACCTACCATGTTTATTTTGGGGGTAAAATTTATGGAAGGACTCATTCTTGGGTATTGGTAGCTGTACTATGGATTGGCAGTCCATTAAATGGGGTTGTAGGAGATGCATTTATCTTGTATTATTGTTGTGAAATGGGGCTTTAGATTTTTAGTCAGAACAAAATATTTCTCTACCCTTTCCAACATCTAGCAAAAAGAAGTGCCTTTAACTTGTAAATGCTACAATATGTAATTGTATATACGCAGGTAATTCATGATCCAGAGCTATACCTGTTCTGTTTGAATTTCTGAAGCTTCTCCATCATCTTTCTCTGTTCTTTCAGGCAAAGCTTTCTTTGGTTTTGCAAAGACTGGCACAAACTTTCCCACTGTGTTCTACAACCAAGTTAAAAAATGATGAGTGTAAAGGGTGGTTATTCCCAAGTGTACTAAATAATCCAACATTCTGAGCAATAACCTGCATGTCTTCACATCAGCAGCTTTCAGTATTGTTTAGACAGATACCAAGGAGAGAAGCTCAGTTGGCTTTATAATCCTGCCTAGGTAGACAGCACTAACCAGACCATTTTAGGCTGTTTAATAACAAGTCAAAGTTGAATCTAAACATTTTTCCTACTTGCTTTGCTGAATACTGCCTCTTTACGAATGCATTTCACAGAGTTTCATAACTCTTTAAAACCTTTATGTTACAGCAAAGGTAAAGATTATATATTAGTTGTACATTAATAACTTATATTTAGGCTTTGTGAAGGAGGCAGCATCTCACTCAGGTTAACTTTTCTCAGCTGCACATTGCTCTCATGTAATCTTACCAGGTAGTCTGATACACTGATGCCTGCTGACAGTGTCCCAGCTGGAGGGGTTTAGGGTTGCGTTGAAGCAGCATGTCCATATAGAAAATCCAGCTACACGTTAGAAGGGAATTAAACTGCATCATGGAAGGAACTGACTAACCGCTCAATGTCTAAACAGCCCCTTGAAGACCACAGTTCAAATTATCCCTACTATGAGCTTTTAATCAAATGTTTGAAACAGACCTACCTGAGATAAAGAAAGAGAAATTGAGTCTTTTGTCTGGTTTAGGTGTTTCAGCTCAGAGGTAATCTTCCTTCCTTCACCATTTGAACTGCTTAGATAAAGAAAACACAACATCATGTACATGTAGGTACTGCTAATGAACAAACATATACATTCCCTGGTCAGAGACAGGACACAGAATCTGGACCCTGTATTCTGTTCCCAGGCCTATCAGTGTCTTGCCAGGCTATTTTAGAGCAAGCAATAGTCACTTTGTGCCTCTATTTACCCTTCTGTAAAGTGTGAATACCATACCAATCAATTTCATGGGAGTGTTGGAGAAATTAGTGTGTGTGAAGAACTCCAATACCCTCAACTGAAAGATGCCACTGAAATGCAAAATATAAAACAGAGATATATATAGGACCCGCTTTTTAGAGGGACTGAGACACTAGATCTCCTTAATTCTTGTGGTGTTTTGAGTACTTATAAAAAATCAGGCAAATTTTACAGTCCTTGACTTTCACTTAATGTTTGCCTGAGTAAGTACTAAAAAAAAAAATTGCCTTTGGGCCTGAAGTGAACAAGTGAAGAAAATCCTACACTTGTCAACAGAGGGCAGTAAAAATTTAAAAAGTGTAAGGAGTGGTGAAAACAATACTTATACTCAATACTTATACTCAACCCCACTCACAGGGCTAAGAAGAATACGCTCACCCCTTTATTACTCCAAAACTCTGTTCATCTAGTGAATTAATGTTTTGATTATTTCAGAGATTCATAGGGAACAAAGTCAATTACCTTGTTTGCACCTTTTCTGCAAAAACTTCAATGTTTCCTTGGTTCGTGTCTTCCCAGTCCTTTGCTTCAGCTGTGATTGATTTTGATTTTCTTTTGAATTTATTAGACTGAGGACTGTCAGGTATTTCTAAACCATTCTCTCCAGTCAGCTGGGAGTTTCTCCTCAGACTTCTTTTTGCCTCAGAAATCTGGAGGTCATCATTTCCTTGTTTTAAAGAAAAAAAATAGGAAACCAAATTTATAACATTTTATGTAAAAGGACTAGGTTGGCTGACCACTGGGGCAGGTTTTGTGTTAATTGTGGTAGCTATCACCTAGAAGAAAAAGAGCGTGTAATTTCATACAACTACACAGCAACCTGAGAGCAGAAGCAATTACATCACAGGCTCTATCAATGGAACCTTAGTAGGTCCAAAGGATCATTACATAGTTGGCTGACCATTGGGGCAGGTTGTGTGTTAATTTTGGTAGCTACATAAAAAATTACAGACTATTATTAAATGTTAATGCAAACTATGACATAACTTGGCATACAGGCAGTCCTCAGATTTACGACACAATTGGTCTTAAGTTGAAACATTGTTAACTCAGAACTGATTTTTCCAATAGGAAACAATGTTATAAATGGGGGATTGGTTCCTGAACTAAGGCCTGATACCCTATTTTCACCAAAAATAACCCAAAATGTTGTACTCAGTTATACAGTAAAAGCTCCGGTAACCAGCATCTTTAAAGCCGGCATGCTCAATTAACCGGCACGTTGGCTTGTAAGATAAAGTGAAACTGGAAGTGCCCACCGTGGTGCTTCCAGTTTCTCTGAGCCCCCATGGCCCGGGGCAAAGCAGCCTGAGCTGCCAAGCCCCCACAGCTGGGGGGTATAACAGGCTCTGCAGGGCCCGCCTCCCTGTCCCACGGGGCCCGCAGGAGGGGCACCCCAGATGCGGGGGGAGAAATGGCAGCCCAGGCTGCTTAATTAACCGGCATATTTTGTTATCCCCCATTCCCGGGGGGTGCCGGATAACAGAGCTTTTACTGTAGATGAGTATTATAGTTACATTAATGTATTTATATTATAAATAGCAATCATATTGATTTGGAAGGACTTCTTTGAGGTGACTTTGCTGGACTTTCTGGAGGGCTCTTGGTTGGACTTTTTGAAGGGTTTTTGGCTGGAGTCTTCTCAGGAGTCTTGGCTGCAGGATTTTCTGGAGTCTTGGCTGCTTTCTTAAAGAAAGTGTCCAAGGAAGTTTGGACAGATGTTCTCCAGGAAAACGGGCAATGCAGCGAACTTGTTCACTGGCTTGGCATCACGTCAGATCAAGTATTGTAAAGTCAAAACTGAAGTCAGAAAGTTGAAACAGGGTGTCAATTTATAAATAATGTAAGCGCAAAACGTTGCAGTGCAAAACATTGCAAGTCGAGGACTGCCTGTATTAGAGAAAAGCCAATTAGTTGACCATAGTCATAAATTTGCCTAGAAAGAGGTATAAAGCAGCATTTTTACTCTGCTAGAATCAGGCCTTCTAACAGTATCCAACACTTTCAAGGGGTTCTACATTCTGGAATATCAAAACAAGCTACATTAGTGACTTGCCAGGTGTCATAGTTGAAGAATGATGACATAATACATGCAAAATAAATGATCTAGAAAATTTGCACACATTGGTGTCTGGCATTTGTCCCTCTTACTGAGCTTCACACACTGCCTGGTACAGCAAAATGGAAAACTAAACCTAAACAAGGAATTCCAAGCCCCTCTGTGTCTTGGAAGTCCTCCTACAACAGTGGAGCCCTCTTGTATTTTTCTGGGAGAAAGCTTTCTGTATGTCTCCAGTGTTTAAAAGTTAATTATGCAGTGGTCAAATTCCAAATTTCTATCCTAGGGTAAACCTGTAATTTTATTAATCAAAACTAGTCCTAATGAGGTGTAAGTTGTCAGCTAAGTGCTGCCAGCTGACAAAGTTGTAATAATACTATACCTTCAAGAAACTGATTACCCTATAATGCTATAATTTGACAAAGCTCAGTGATTCAGTAGACAGACAAATCCTAGTCTGAGAAGATGATGGGGAGAGTAGGTAACACTAGAAATTAACATCATATACTTAAATATATACTGAAGAAATCTCTAGACCCAGTTCCAGTGTAAGTCAAGACAAGCTCCAATAAAGTCAAAGGAGTTACATCAGGGAAAAAATCAGGACCTTCCACTTCTGGTCCTTACTGCAATGCAGGAAGCTCTCTCCTGTATGCACAGCCAGCTTGCCTCTTGAATGAGAACTTTGAGCACTGAGAGCCAGCTGGAGCACCAATTTCTCTCATTCCACCCCAAAGTGAAGAGAACATAGCAGATCTGATTGATTCTAGGGCGTTTTAACACAGCAAGATGATTTAGTCTTTGCTTTCAAAACTGCTTTATTTATGGATTCTTCAAAGTGCACAGAGATAAATAGTAGGGAAAGGAAGAGGACTGTTTCCAAAGAACTGTAGACTGCACACCCCACTTGCAAAGTTCAAATCTAGTCCTTTAATACCTACTCTACCACGTAAAGGCACCACGCCAGAGCTTTTTCCGATACCCTGCAGAGTAAGAACACAGTCAAGAAGAGACAGCAGGGCTACACAAGGCTAATGCTGAGCTCCTTTGTTCCCAAACAAGAAATGTGGCTTTCTACACGAGAAAAACTCCCAGGTCTCTCGGGGAGGCCTTGTGAAAAACTTAATGAAATGCACGCACCACCCAACTCGACTCCCTGAGAGGCAGCGCTGCATAGGAACCAGAGCAGCAAACCCATACGTCAACAGCTGCCCACTGGGAAGGCACAAGTTTCCCTGTCTGTGAAATGGGAATAGCCACCCATAGTTACCACACAAACAAATTGCAAGCAGACTGAATCCTTGTCAAGTGGCTTCAAGAGCCACAGAAGGGGGCTGCCACTAAGGAGCAAAGCATTGGGAGGGAGGCAGAAGGTGGTGGTCTTCCAAGCTCTCTATACAACAGCAGCCTTTCTGAAGCAGATCACCTCTCAGGTGCCACCTTGCCCACTTTTGCCATGCCATTAGCTCAGGTCAGGCAGTGGTCTCAGAGGAAATGCTACCAGCAGTAGCAGGGGCAGCGGGTTGAGATGTAAGCATTTGCATTTGCATAGCCCGGACAACATGAACCCACGTTCCTCTTTTGTAGGGGAAAAAGCTGAGTGCAATCGGAAGGGAAGAACATTTGAGGGCAAATAACCTGAGCTCTCAGGAAGGGGCTGCTGGAGCCTGAGAGATGGGAAGAGAGGAGAGACACCAGTCACCCTGAGCTTGAGGCACCAAGCTGGGCCCATTACCTGATAAGAGCACTTTCTTCCTTTTACTCATGTCCCCAGGCTCTTAAAAACCTAAAGGCAGGAATGGAGAGCTCTGGGTAGACAGGGCCTCGGCCTATACATACGTAAACGCAAAGGCTCTAAGTCTACCTGTCTCGTCACCTCAGCCTACCATCCCCATCCATTGCGCTCTTACCCGCCAACGGCTTTTCCCGCCTTTTTTCTAGCCACCCTCCCTCCCATCTCTCGCCCCGCCCACATCCCAGCCCCCGCTCCGCCCCCAAACTCCCGATCGACGCCCTTCTACGCCTTGTACCCCGCCCCTCTCAGCCCCGCTCAATCTATTTTAAACCACGCCCCCATCGAGGTGGGCCTTCAGGGTCGTGCCTCTTCACATAGCGCACGCGCAGCGGCCTCCTCTGCGCATTGCCTCTTGGGAGTTATAGTACTTCGGAGTGCGCAGCGGTCATGTTGCTACCTGTTACGCTGTAACTCCCAGCCGTAAAGCAAGGCAGCGGTGGAGGAAGGTGCGACAGTGTTGGGCAAGCGGCTGTAAAGCGAGGTGTGTTGTTGACAGCTGTCTGGGCGAAGCAGGAAGTGAGTGAGTGAGAGGGGGGAGGGGGTGAAGGAGACCCTTTTGCTCTGTGGGGAAGGGGCAGGTGGTCAAGGAGCTGTCGGGGGGTTCTGGGGATAAGGAGCTGGGGGGCATATAGATCTGGGGTAAGGTGTTGGGGGCACAGGGCTGGGGGCAAGGAGCTGGGGGTTGGGGTGCACAGGACTGGAGGGGAGTGGGGGCCATGTAGGGCTGTGAGCAAGGAGCTGGGGGGTCTGGGGCCACAGGTCTTGTGGTAAGGAGCTGGGGTAATTATGGGGGGCACAGGGCTTGGGGGATTCTGGGGGGGCATATAGAGCTGAGGGCGAGGAGATGGCAGTTCTGGGGGTAAGGAGCTGGGGGGGCAGAGGGCTAAGGCAAAGAGCTGTGGTGGGTTCTGGATGGGGGAACAGGTGGTGGGATGGATGCGGGGGCAAGTGCTAGAAGAGACTCTTGAGTTGTGATAGCATAGGAAAGGCATGAACGGGGCCCTGAGAGGTGTGTTCCCTGAGGGGAAGGTAGGCCATGTACATGTGCAGGCAGGAAGCCCATGGCAGGTTGGAGACTCTTGGGAAGTGAGGGATTGGGGATCATTTGGGGGATGAGGTGGAGATCTTGGCAGAATTGGAAGGAGCAAGCTGAGTCAGGAGAAACAGAGAGACAGGGGAGGGGGGTGAAGAAGGCATGGTGGGGGGAGGGGAAGAGGCTGGGTTATCCAAGCTGCCCCTGGGAGATGCCCCAGCGACCCAAGGATGATGCCTGAGTGATCCCATTATAAACTTCCAGCTCTGTCTGGCTTAATGCACAGATCCTCTTCAGCTCAGGCTAAAAGGGGACGCAAACAGAAATGAGCAAAAGCAGGAGGCCACCCCCGCCACCAGGACCTAGTGGTGCTGCCAAAGCCAGACAGGTGAGCCCTGAGCTCCTCGTCTCTGTCTTCTCTGTCTCTGACCCATCAGATCTGCTTTAAAGTTCTCATATGCTTGGTATGTGACTAGGCCATTATGCTTTTGTCAGAGTCTAGATTTTCTAAAGCAGCTGCCTGCTTTCGCCTGTAGTTTGTAAAGCCCTTGATCTTGTTCAGAAAGAAAAGTATAATTGAGAGAGAAGATTACTGTCATTCATAAAGGGCAGTGGTCTTTGCACTGTGGTTGAATGTCTGTCCTTCTAGCTAGCTGTACTAGCAGGAAAACCGGACAGGTCGGGACCCAGGTGTTTTTTTTCCTACCCCTCGGGAGGGAAATTAGACTATAACTTGTCAACCCTTCCAATAAGATTTCCAAGCTAGAAGTAATTGAAGAAAATGGGTCATCTTCATCTCTCTCTAGTCTATCCCTTGGAAGCAAAATAAGCCTAGATATAAAAGGATGCATTTTGTTTGGTTTTTCTGCTAAAGACCAACATATGGAATTGTAAGTATATGAGAAAAATAATGGCACAGAGAATTTTAGAGCTGTTGCACGCCCACATTATCTTTTGTTACCCTAGAATTTTCAAGCAGAGTTCCTGCTGTTTAATATTAATTTGTTTTGGCGTAATGGACCAGAAATCTGTTGGGATTTCTCATAAGTGGCACATAGAGAGATAAGCAGCAGGATTCTCAGAGATTGTCTCCATCTCTTATTAATTTGTATCAGGATTTCACCACACGCTTGTGCAAATTGTAGATTTATATTCTGATGCTTTTGAGTGAGGGTCAAATAATTGTTTGTTGCCTAAAATGCCAAGGCAGGGTTCAGTTGAAAACATATGAAGCATGTGGGTTTTTAACATGACTTCTCTCAAACAGAATCAACTTTAAATTTTGAAAATCCTTTCATGCTGTTTATACTGTGCATCCATCCCTTCCCATTTGTTGTAGCAGGTGAGCTCAGCTGAGGGTGGGAACTAGAGGGACCCCAAGAGACAATTTTAGAGGAGTAATATGGGATGTCTTGGCATAAATGCTAGGTAAATTGGCCATTGTGGGTTGGATGGGTGGGTGGAGCGTTCTTCAAAAATTCTAGGGTGGGAAGTTTTGGGCAGTATTTTAAGCCTCTGGTATCATTGGATGTTAGCACTAGAGGCTTTGTGGACACTTGGCTATGTGTTCTTCCTCACACTTCTCTGTGTGTTGAAAGATGGAATGGCTGCAAACATCTCCTTTAAGTGTGCATTGTCTTTTATTTATTGCTTTCCTAGTCACTAGTAACAACACTGGGCTCTTAGACATCTCAGTCCAATTACAAATGGGGGAACTAGTTGTCATGATGCCTTTATAAAGAATGTCACAATGTGCAACTCACAGACAAAGTCAGAGCCCTACAGTTACCCTATGCAGGGTGAACAGTTAGTGACACCTGGCACAGTCCTTCCCTCTTGTCATGGAATGAGAAGGCTTTGTGTCAGGCGGACGAGCCCTGGCTGTGGAATCCAATGAGGTGGGAAGAACGTATTCACCATGACCTTTCCTTGTCCTTCAAGAATTCTGCTCTCAGTAAAACTTGCTTGTAACCCATTGATCACAGGCTATAAAACCTCAGTAGAGTACGCATTTTATCAGCTCATGTCATGTATAGCTGGCAGAAGCTGTTTCCCCACTTTCAGACCTTTTGAAGGTTTGTTGTACTGGTGTTTGCCTCTCTAATAGCTTATGAGGAGCAGCCCTGAGTTAAATCCAGACATCTGCCAGGGATTAGTGGCTCATGCATGCAGGATTTCTGCTCGCCTGATCTGTGCTGTGGCAGCCTATCTCCATCCCCGTGTGCTTTTTCTGTCCAGCAGGGATAGGGTTAACCTGTGCAGGCAGGTGCTAGTGTGTGAGCAAGTCAAATGCACCTATCAAAACTGCTGGTGAATTCAAGCTTAAACCTGTGCAATGGGAGGGAAAGGTCATTTTATGCAGTGCTTCCTTCTGTGGAGCTGAATGAAAGCCAAACCCTCCCAAGGCAGGGCAGGCCAGTCTGTCACTGGCGAGGCAGCCAGTCATCCCTGCCCACACTTGGGTGGAAGCTGGAGCAGAAACCAGGTTGCATAACACCTGGCTGTAGGACTGGTCATATGAGGCAGTCAAAATGCTTTATGAACATTCATTGAACCAGGCCAGGCTGTTAGCAAAACAGGGTACCCTTAGCTTCGTTCTGATGCACAGAGGTGTAGCAATTTGTCTGTGGCCAGGCAGCAAGAGTCTGGACCCAAGAGTCCAGACTCCCAGTCCCTTGCTTTCACCATGATTCTGCGCTGGGAAAGACAGGTAGAGTTCCTCTCCTTCATATATGGTCAATCACCACAAAACACCAAGCCCTTTTAGCTGGGAACTGAATCCAGGCACCAGGAACCCATGCCTTAATGTCACCACTGAGCACCACTTCTTCAAATGATCTGTTCTTGGCAGGGGGGGCTCAACCTGTGGCATGAGAGCATGTGGCAGACCAGGGAGGGGGCAGGCAGCTCAGTGGCAGATTGGGCAGAGAGCAGAGCAGCCCATGAGGCAGGGGGCAGGAAGCAAAGAGCAGGGCAAGGGAAGGGGATCAGAGTGGCAGTCTGGGCAGGGCTGATTTGTGGCCTGTCTGCCAAAAAGGTTGCCCCCCACTAATCTGTTCCTAAAGGAAAGTGCTAACTGACAGGTAATCTGTCATCTCCTTCAGATGGGTTTGTTGGTGGACTTCTCTCCTGATGGGATGATGGACAACGATGATGGGGAGGATGACAATGAACTGGAAGCTGAGTTCATGGCTATTGTTGGGGGCCAGCCCAACTTGAAAGGGAAGCCAAAAGGGAAAAGTAAGTGGTGCCCAGCTCTGCACACAAGATCCATCTGCTCTGTTGCGGTGTATCTGCCCCTCAGAGGACCTGATTGAAAGGCTCCCAAGCTGCCAGCTTCCATGGCCTTGATTTCAAGACTGCAAAGGAAGGCAAGAGGCCAAGTCAGGAACAGACCTCAGTACTCCCAACTCCCAGCCTTGCATGCTATTCATGAGGTCTGTCTTTGTTCCCAGCCTGCCAGCCCAAGTGCTGACTTGTAGTGAAATGAGTTACAGCTTTCTTGCCTTCTTCCCAGCTCCTCTGCCCATGGATGCAATCGAGAGAATGGCTGCTTTCTGCATGAAAGACCTTGATGAAGAGGATGGAGAGGAAGAGGATGATCTGGAAGATGAAGATGAGCTAATGGTAATATACCATGGAAATGGTTTGGGCTGTTGTGCAAAAGGCCTTGTTCACTGGCTGATGCATTTAGAGAGGGCTCTGAGTGAAAATCCTTGTGTAGGAATAGACCTGTTCATCCTTCCTTCCCTGCCTGGGAATCATGCTACTGAATTTTGCATGGAACTGCATTGTGGCTATAGCCATCCAGGAATCCCACACTGTTGCCCATCTCTAGCTATTGAAGCAAGCGGTTTGATTCCTAGATACCCATTACCTCCAGAAAGAGGGAGTTTGATCTTCCAAGCACCCTTCCCTGTAATGCTCAACCTCTTTAGACTCAAGGCACCCTTTTATAAACTCATGACACCCCTTTGTAGACTTGAGGCCCCCTTCAGATAATACCAGCTTCTAGGTTTTCACTCACTTTTTAACCACAGAAAAATAATAGAGGAATTTTTCCATTGCAAATAATTCAGAAACACACAAGGGGGCAAAATATTTTTAATGCTATGGGTTCCTATTTGAAATCTCTGGGTTTTGTGAATGTGAATCACATTTGCACACCTAACAGTGCTAGCATGGCATCACACTCCATGTTGCTATCCTTGAAAGGATCTTAAGGCACCCCATGGGGCCACAGCACCTTGGTTGAGAATTAGTGACCCGACTCCCCCCCCATTTTGACACTGGAGTGTCTGAACTTCTCTCTGTTACAGGCAGAACTCAACGAAGTCCTTGGTGAAGAAGAGGAAACCCAAGCAGCCCTAGTCCCTGCTGCAAAGGTGCAAAATGCCGTGCCCTCCCCAGCCTTGTTTCCCCTTGAGATCTTCCCACACTTTCGAATAGGGTCATAGGACAGATCAGGGCTGCCTTATACTGTGTCTCTGCTCCCTCATGGGTTTGCAGGTCATGTCTGCTCACCCTCCTGGGTGCTAAAGAGCACGTGGGCTTTTAGCCTCTCGCACTGCAGTTCCTCTGCTGCTTTATTTGTCAATGGGGGTTGGACCAGGGGACTTTGGAGGTCCTTTCCAGCCCTGTGATTCTTGCCTGGTTCCCATCTTCACTGAACTGCAGTCTCATTTCCCTACTGCGGCACACATTGATCTTCTTCCTGTTAGTGTCTTTTTAAAGGACCTTCAACTGGCTCAGGACTGATACTGAATGAAGAAACCTCCATTGCAGGGCTAGTGAACCCAGACCCAATGCTCTTGTTCTGCCTGGTATTTCTAAAGTGCTCTCACGTTACCGGCAAAGACCCCTCAGCCCTTGGGGTTTGGTGCTAGAGACCACAAGCTCTGGGCCTGGTGTTATCTTGTTTCAGCTAACAAAAATTTGCAGGGTGGAAATTTTTTGAGGGAATATTGTCTGCCTCACCCTCTCAACCATCACATCTCCAAGATCTATGCCAAGTCAAGCATGAAGATAGTGAGTTAATAGTCTCCCTAAGAGAGCAAGATAGAAATTTGTTGCACAAGCACAGCTGGCCCAGTGTAGAGCAGCACTCCAACACCCATTGGGGGAGTCCAACCACCACATTACAACTGTTAGTTTTCTCTCATCCATGTTTTTCTAGTTGTGGTTGTTGTTTGAGAAATTTACTCTTGTTGTTTGTCATTTACTATAAGCTGCTTTGAGCCTTTCTGGATAGAGCGGAATGTTGTTATTGTGGTTTGGTTTTGGCTGTGGTGATAGTGGTGTTTTATTGTTGTCATTATTATTTACTACTACTACCACTGTTGTGGTGTTGCTGTTATTATTAAGCTTGATTTGTCACAAAGAATAGTTGTAGCATGTGAGCACCTCAAGCATCACCAGTGCTGGGTTTGTTAACAAAGCTTTCTCCTCCTCTTCTGTGGGCTCCTGCAGGCTAATGAAACTCCTGCTGAATCTAGCAGTTCTGAATCTGCTCTTGTGGAAAGGCTGGAGATGTACAAAACAGCCATCACTAATGCCAAGCAGGTGGGCGACAGTTCCAAAGTGCGTCGATATGAGAGAGGCCTCAAGGTGAGTGCTTGGGGTAACACTAAGAAGCTGTCTGGCAGGGCAGGAGCCTTCTGAAATTCAAATTAATTTTAATTGAAATGGTTTGACTTTAAATATACAGCAATAGAGCAATCAGTGTTTTAGAAAATCCAAGCAATTACTGTCTTCTAGTCTTAAAAATGTATGACTTAGTGCATTGGGGGGGTGGGAATGAGAGGATGTTGAGGAAAGACTCTGGGTTTCTCACTGCAAATCAAGACTGCAGTTTTCAAGCCACTCTCAGACCAACGCCATTAGCTCCTGCTTTTCCTGCTGGTAGGTTCTTTGCTGACATTCTGGCTAATGTTTCAGCTTCTGTTTTCTCTAGTTTCTGTCTAAAATTGAGATTGAGAGAGACCAGAAGCTTGTAACTTGCCTATCTGTTGACTTTGCTTTTCCCAGACCCTAGAGAACATGGTGACCTCGGTGAGGAAGGGCAAGAAGATTAATGAGGAGGAGATCCCACCCCCAGTGGCTCTTGGGAAGAGTGTGAGTTCACAGCAGTCCTCTTCTCCTGGGACCACACCATTGCTCCAGCCCTCCATCCCCGATGGAAGCTCCAGTCTCCTCAGCCATTCTTCTTTGCAACCGCCTGCGACCACCCCTCCACAGCTGCCCCAGGCAACATCCCCCAAGATGCTGCCTCCTGTCCTGCCAAAGCCTAAGGTTCTGCCAGTCCCTGCTTTACTTATCGGATCCCCAGAGATCCTGGAGGAAAAGTCTGTTCCTTTGGCCCCATCTCCCCAGGCAGGTAGGAACAGGAGATCACTTTGTTCTTTCACATTGCAGGGCAGAGAAGGTTGGGCCTGGGGGTATCATAGAAATCGTACAGAAGTAGCGCTGGAAGGGACCTCCACAGCGTACATCTAGTCCAACACTCTTCTTGGGTAGGATAATCCCTATCCAAACCATCCTATATAAAAAATGTGACACAACACAAGATGATATGCCCTAACCTGCCACAAGTAAAGCAGGGGAACCATGATGGCCAGTGTTTTGCTTCTATAAAAGGTTGTTAATATATGCTTAAGAGATCCTAGGTAAAGGGCATGTCCCACTACTACAGAGGAAGGTAAACCCCCCAACCCCAGTCCATGCCAATCTGTGGGGGAAAATTCCTTTCTGACCCTAAATGTAGTGTCCATCTGACCCTGGGTGGAGGGACAAGACTGGCTTTAAGTCCCAGCAGGAGCATTGGTACAGCCCAGTCACCATCCCTAGCCTGAGCTACAGCCGACACCCAATGCCTCTAAGGAAGGTTTAAAAATGCCCTGACATGTAACAGAAAGGAAAGGGGGCAAACAGCAAAGCCCATAAGCCTAGAAAATACCTATAGTAGAACACAGGCACATCTCTGTGTGATCACATTACCCTGGTACTGCCTTGAGTGACTCTGAAGTTTGTGGAACATGTGCTGACCCTCCATTCTCCCCGTCCTCAGGCTCTGTGAGTTCTGGCCCCCAGGCACTCGTCCAGGCCAGGCAGTGGGAGTACAAGATGGCAGCACTGCGTGCCAAGCAACAAGGCAGCATTGAGGAGGCCACGCAGTACTACCGCATTGCCAAGGTATGTGACTGTCTTGCCATACTCTTAGTCTTTTCCCTGGGTGTGGCTGAGAAGCAAACATAGCCAGGCTACATGGGGGTACCTGAGCTGAAGGAAGCACCTCATGCCCTAAATGAGGCAGGCTGGTATAGTAGAAAACATGGTGCTGTATCCTGGCTAGTTAGCTGGGGTATGAGATACAGCATGTTAGCACACCACTGTCTCACTCAGCTTCCTCAGCATTGGTTCAGGTCCCCAGCCAAACAGTTGGCCCTCAGTGCTCAGAAGGATGCAGGTAAATAGGCTGGAACTGGAGCTGGGGCTGGGATGTGGACATGTGTGCAACTATCATCCACTTCAACTATTGGGATGCTCCATACTGAGGTTGAGGTGAGTGCAGAGATTGTCCACAGACCAACTCCAGGCTCCTCCTGACCAAAACAGATAATGCATTGCTTCATTCCTACTTGTTCTGCACTACTTGGAGAGAAAACCTCTAAAACATAGTTCAACTGCCAAGGCAGGAAGCCAGGAGCCAGGACACCTGGGTTCTGGCTTTAGGAGAAGTGGTCTAATGACCGGAGAAAGTAGGCCTGGTCCCCCAGTGCTTGTTTCAAACCTTAGTCTGCTGGAAAACCCCAGCAAGATGCTCCAGCCCCTTGCCTCAGTTTCCCTACTGTAAGATGGAGCTGGATTTGCAAGGCATCTCTGAAGGTTGGTAAAGCACCACAAGTCCCACGGAAGAGAAGATTCCAGGTAAAACTTACTGTTCCTTGGGCTGTCTTTCAGAGCCTCGACCCCATGTTGGAAACTCTGGGTAAGGGCCAGGCAGTGGATTTGGGCAGCTTGCCGCCTCCTCCTGGTAAGACCTGATACTCGCTTTTGCCAGCCAAGGGCCTCTGGGTTTTGGGAGGGAGGAGGGTTTTTCAAGCTGGCTTTGGCAGTACGAAGGAGGCATGCCCTCCTTGGGCCATCCTAAGATTGCTGTCCTTGGATCTGGGTGGATTCACTCCATGGCTGGAGCAGGACATGGGAGTTGAGTCTCTTTGGTTCTGCTCCAGCTTAGACTTGCCATTTAGCTTTCCTGTAGGGAGAGCAAAGAAGAGGCTTAATGATAAATTTGGGTGTCTGGCTTAGAATGCGCTGGACAGGGCAAGTGGGTCCTGCTCCTTGAAGAGAGCCTGGAACCTGGCTGGGAAAGCACAGCCTCCCTCCACCTTGATCCTTGAGGCTGATTCCAGCTGCCCCTTCCTTCTGTTGCCCTCTGAGCTGTTCTTTCACCCCTACAGACCAGCTGCCCAAGAAGCTGTTGTCCCCGTGTCCACAGCAGTCCCCAGCAGCAACGCCGGCAGCTACACCCGAACCTAAGTTGGTCTCCCCTGCCTCAGGTGTGGGTTTTTTATAGCTCTGGGGGTACCTCAATGCCCTGTTCACTTTGCAGGTTGCCCCTTGTCTCACCTTGCAGGCTGCCAAACTGTGGGACCTCTGAGAGGACTAGAAAGCAGCTTCACCCTTTATAGCTGCCATCCAGCCCACCTGCCCTTCCTCCCTAGCCTGTAGCTAGAGGGCAGACTTGCTTTTGAGGGGGAAGAGAGGGTCCATTTCAGATGCCTCCCAGTGAGCAGTCTGGAGCTTCAGGCTAACCAGAAAATGTTCATGTCCCCAGGGCTCCTAGGTCCTGGGCATGCTATGCTGGGAGCCTGCTCATTTTCCAGCAGTTGCAGCAGCTGCTATCAATCAGCAGCAACCGTGGGGGAAGGGGTTGGAGATAATGTGCCTAGGGGCTGAATCTTGGTGTGCTGAGGCACCTGCTGTCACAAAAGGGCTGGGGACAGAGTTGTGGGTTTCTGGGAACTGAGAAATGAGTAAAATCAACCCACTTGCTGCATCCCTCCTGCCTTCCTCTCCATGAAGCAGACATCCCCCCACCACCCCGAGACCTAATGGAGGCCCTGCAACAGAGGATGGAGAGGTACAAAACAGCAGCAGCCCAGGCCAAGAGCAAAGGAGATGACCGGAAGGCGAGAATGCATGATCGCATTGTGAAAGTGAGGAACTGGCCCATCCTGGGCCACAGCTTTTCCATAACAACATCCTTCCCCTTTTAAATCTCCTACACCAGGAGTTGTCAACTTGGGGTACACATACCCCAGGGGTACTTGAGAAGACCCTAGCGGTACATGTGGGCAGGTGGGGTGGGGCACCACCCTGTGCTGCTGCCTCCCAGAAGCAGCCCTGAAGGGGCAGGGGGGTGCCCATGAGGGCAGCAGCGCCCCTCTGCAGGCTGCCCAGGCGCCACTCAGCTGGCCAGGCATGGGGGTGGGGGAGGCTTGCATGTGATGGCCACTACCACCTCCCTGCACTGCCACTGCTCTGCATCCAGCCGTGCGCCATCCCCCGACCCCCCCCCCAGCTCTGCATCCAGCTGCCAGGGGTACACTTATTAAAAAGGTTGAAAATCTCTGCCCTACACAATTTCACTTGGCTACTGTGCCTATCGCTTCCTCTTGCTTCTGTGTTCCTGTGCCCTGTTAAACAGCTGCTATGTTCTGCCCCAGAAAAAGCTGCATTTTAGTGGTAGATGAAAAATCCCAGTGTATCTCTCATTCATGGAGTCCATTGGTTTTGCTCAGTATCTTGCAAAGGCAGAGGGTGGAACTGAGTATTAACAACCAGCACCATGGCAGAGGAATGAAATCATGGAAGAATGGAAACCTGACCTTGTGGACCCAAACCAAATGCTGGCATGGTTGTAGTTTAATCTTCCATAGATGCCTGGGGCATGGAAGGCAATCCAGTGGACTGTAGAATGAAGTAGCTGTCTTCTGTCACCCTCCGCTGTCTGTCAGCAAAGGGAAAAGAGATAATTGATTAATGCCCTGGAATAAACCTGTGACTATCTATAAAAGACAGAGGCAGCAAGCTGGCCACGTCATTTTGATTTATAGATGCCTCTCCCATAGCAGCTTGCATAGAGTTCCCTTCTCATATCTCTCTCCCTGCCTCCTGGTTCTTGCCTTCTACCTGCATCTTAAGCTGTTTGGGCCTAGGACTTACCTTTTGCTCTGTTTGTACAGTGTCTAACACCTGGCCTCATAGCTTTTGGATTCCTAGGTTGTGACATACTACAAACAGTTTTAGTCATGATTTCCCTTTCAGCAATATCAAGATGCCATCCGGGCCCACAAAACAGGGAAAGCTGTGGAGGTTTCGGAGCTGCCCATCCCACCAGGTATCATCCCAGTTGTCTTTGATGCCAGCTTGGAATAGCACAGAGCACTTTCTGATACCTTTACACAGGCAAATTTCACTTGGGCCCCAAAGGCAGTTCATTCACAGAACGCATGGTGTTGGCAGCAATAGGTTGGCCTCACCTCTGCATCAGTCCCATCCTGGAAGAATGTCCCCTGTAGGTCCTAGAGGGGAGTTCAATCTGTGGCCTCTTCTGCATTTTGGTATGAGCTTTGAGGCGGCTTGTGTTGGGGTGTAACTTGTGCTCAGTGCCTGAGCCTCGCCCTGAGGATTGATGCCCGCAACCTGCCAAGTGGCCTACTTGCTCCCTGTAGTGTGCCATGACTTAGGGGTGTATCTAGTCTCAGTGAGTGGGAACGGGATGACCCTATGGAGAGCTCTGTGTCAGATCCTCCCAGCCCCCTCTTCACTCTGCCCTCTCTCTACCAGGCTTTCCCCCCATCCAGGGCATGGAGGCTTCGTCAGGGAGCCAGAGCATCGTGGGGGTCCTGCAGACGGCCATGAAACTAGCCAATCAGGAGGACCGACAAAATGATGAGGAGGAGGATGAGATTCAGGAGACAAAGGTCAGGTCCTGTCCAGCCAAGAGCCCCTGGTCTGTTAGTGACAAGAGGGATCTGTTCAGAACTTTCCCCACCTTTTATTAGCCAATTTTATTCCATGTGGCACCTGCCATGTAGAACCCCGTTGACTGTTTGAGTACTCTGGAACCTGTTTCCTCACCCCTCCTGGGTAACTGGTAGGGGGTGAAATGTAATGTACTGTTAGCCCCACAGCCAAAGAGGAACTCCCTTCCTTCCTCATCCAGCTGACAAATGTGGTGTTCGTCCCTGTTGGATATCAGAACAGGGAGAGATCATTGGGCTGATTCAGTGTCACAAGGCTAATGGGATCTGCTGGTCTGATCTGAGTGTGTACATGTGAATGTGTGGAGATACTGGTCCAGCCCAGGATAGCAGTCCGGCTAGTGTCAGGTGGAATCACAGTGGCACTGTATCAGTGCTGTTCCATCTGGGCTGTGGTATGAGTTTCGTGGCTGACGCCAAGTCACACATCAGCTCAGACACTGTAAACAACAGGCAAGGGCTGTATTTTGTCTGGGCTTTCTCTGTGCACATCGCTGGTGTCTGTTCTGGGCAAAGCAGCTTCACTAACTCTTTTAATTATTCCTGTTTCAGCCCCACCCTGCACTAACAAAGCCAGTTGCTGTGTCCCAGCCCAAACTGCCATCTCAGCCTGCTGCCCGGGTATCCTCAGCTGGACCTGCAGCACCGCACCCAGCGGGGACAGCAAAGTCAACCCTCAAGGCCAACACCAGAGGTATGTGGGTTTTCTAGTCTCTGGAATGCCAGTGCCAAGCCTGAGGCTGGTTCTCAACATGGAGTTGTTTCTTTGTGCAGGTAGCCCTTCTCTACCCCTGCCCGCTGATCCCAAGCATGATAGGTGTGGCTCCCAGGCTGCATGTTGGGAGCTGCATTAGAAAATAGAGATATGCATGTTTTAACACTGAGTCAGGCTCCTGCGGTGACTGGTGCTCCCGTGCCTAGGCCAGTTGCAGCATGGAAGTCCATTACAGCACAAGCTGACTACCTCCTGGCTGTTGGAAGTCAAAGGTTCTAATCCTGCAATAATCACATTATCTTCACCCTTGCTCTGAAGCTCTCTGGTGTGGCTTGACAGACAGAGTCTCCTGCTGCCTGATTCATGTGGCAAGTTACCAGGAGACTGTAACCTCCTTCTCATTACCTCCATTGTCACTTACTCAGACCCACATCTATCCTCCCATACCCCTCTGTTTGGCTGTGAATACACTGAAGGCTGTCTCTTGGTGACAGGTGCTGCCCCATGAGTGATGCAGCACTTTGGGTGTAACTATCCCAGAGACACCAGGCACCTGGTGTCTGACATTATTGGTCCAGAGCAAAGGCTGTCCCAAATCACAGATGAGCAATTAGTTAGGTCCCCATGGGTGATACCAGTGTTGACTACCTTGTGTCCTGAGCTGCAGCCCCCAGAGACAATGGGTGTGGCATTCCCAGTGTACTAATCCCCCTGTTTCTAACTCCTGCTGCCTGTAGTGAGTACGAATGTGAGGTCCATGGAGCTGTTCAGGCATCCTTACCTCCTGTCTCTCACCCCCACAGCCCAGCAGCAGCTGGTGTTCCTAGAGGGCCGGAAGAAGCAGCTGATGCAGGCAGCACTACAGGCCAAACAGAAGAATGACATTGAGGGGGCCAAGCTCTTCTTACGTCAGGCCAAGGGCCTTGACCCAATGATTGAGGCAGCGCAGAATGGCCTGCCCGTGGACATCACTAAGGTGAGGAGGGGAGCTGCCTTCCATGCCACCTCTCTCCACTCCCTCTCCTAATGTGCTGCGCAGTGTTGCTGTGTGCCATTCAAACAGTTGCCAGGTCCTGCCCCAGTAGTGGCTGCGATTTTTAGCATTGAGTGACAGGCATAGCTTTTATAGGCAGTTTAAGCAGGTTGAGAATTGGGTGACATGAGCATGGGTGGAATTAGGATTTTGAACTGAGGGGTGCAGGTGATATAGCCCATTGTCACATAGAACACAGAACACATTTTTCTCCTATGAAAGAGAAACTAGAAGCTTTACTAATAGGCTAGGAGGTGGCATTCTATTGCTCAGTATAAGATCATTTAAAAAAACAAATAGACCTACTGGAATATATGCTAATTTGCTAGATTTATTTCAAAAATAAAAAAATAAAATCACAACAAACTAGGCAAAAAATTTTCTAAAGATATAAGTGTGGTCTTAGTCCTGTAGTCATAAAACAAAATCTAGCCTTCTTGAACATCTTGACAGTGCCTCTTCCTTTAAAAAAGAGAGAATGTTGTAAACACCTGTGGAGTGGAGAGAGATTAGCAGCAATCTGGCAGATGATAATAAGCTATAAAGTCAATGGACTCTCAGCTCTGCCTGAATAGCACCAGGGCATTGGTTTCCCAGCAGGAATCAAAGGTGGGGAGCAACTACACAGATTGGAGGACTGGACCAAAAGAAATGTCATGAGGTTCAGTGAGGACAAGTGGCAATTCCTGCACATAGGGCAGAACACTCCCATGCATCAGTACAGACTGGGGACCAACTAGCTAAGCAACAGCTCTGCAGAAAAGGGCCTGTGGGTTACAGTGGACAATCATAGAATCATAGAAAATGAGGGTTGGAAGGAACTTCAAGAGGTCATCCAGTCCAACCCCTCGGCTCAAAGCAGGACCATCCCTAACTAGATCATCCCAGCCAAAGCTTTGTCTATAAGCTGAATAGGAGACAATAAGCTGAATAGGAGCCAACAGTGTGCCCTTGTTGCCAAGAAGGTTAGCAGCATTCTCAGCTGCAATAGTAGGAGCATTGCCAGATTGAGGGGAGTGATTCTTTCTCTCTGTTTGGCACTAGTGAAGCCACATCTGGAATGCTGTGTCCAGTTTTGGGTCCCCCACTACAGAAAGGATGTAGTCAAATTGGAAAGAGTCTAGCGGAGGGCAGTGAAAATGGTTAGGGGACTGGGGCACATGACTTGTGAGGAGATGTTGAGGGAACTGTGCTTATTTAGTCTGGAGAAGACTGAGGGGGAATTTAACTGCAGTCTTCAACTACCTGAAGAGTGGTTAAAAAGAGGATGGAGCTAGACTGTTCTCAGTGGTGGCAGATGACAGAATAAGGAGTAAGGGTCTTAAGTTGCAGCAGAGGATTTTAGGTTAGATATCAGGAAAAACTTTTTCACCTGGAGGGCTAGTAAAGCACTGGAACAGGCTACCCAGAGAGGTTGTAGAATCTCCATTGTTGGAGACCCGTGTAGATAAAGCCTTGGCTGGGATGATAAAGTTGGGATGGTCCTGTGTGGAGCAGGGGGTTGGACTAGATCAGCGGTTCTCAACCAGGGGTCTGAAGCCCCCTGGGTGGCTGGGAGCAGGTTTCAGGGGGTCCACCCAGCCTGGCCCAGCATGGGGAGGAGCTGCCTTGGTCCCCCAGGGCTGAAACAAGTCCTGAAGAAGGGGAGGCCCACACTGCCTGGCCCCACAGCCCCCATCTTGCAGGCAGCATTGTGGGCAGGTGGGAAAGTTTCTGCACTGCTGCTACTCAGGTGAGTGGGGCCCCATGGCTCCCTGCTGCCAAGCCCCACCTGCTGCATTCCAGGGCCATGCAGGTGGGGCTGGGGAACCAGGCCAGTCCTCAAGAAGAAAAAGGTTGATAACCCTGGACTAGATGACTTCCTGAGGTCCTTTCCAACCCTAATTTTCGGTGATTCTACATACTTCTGCATCCCCCCTGGATCCACTCCTGCACATGAGCACTTTCCTTCTGGTGCTGTTATAACAGGTGCTGGCTTAAACTGGCTGCTCCAGGCAAGATCTCTGTAGTTAGTGGGCTGCCTCATCTCGCCCTTGGGAGGCAGGGGTTCAGTGTCTGACTGTCTCAGCCAGCCTGGCTGCATGTGAGTGTTCCCAGGTGTGTCCCAGCTTGGGTGCCACCACTTCAGATTTCTCAGCTCTGAACTGAAATCAAGCTGGGGCTTTTGTTGAGTTCTGAACCCTTGACTCTGGACCACCAACATCTCTGCCTTCCAGGATGGCCATCTCATGGAATGCAGGGAATTGGAGGTCAGTTTTCAGAGTAGTTCTGTGCAGATGCAATGCTCCTGGAAGCTGCAGGCTGCTGTGACCCATATCTCCTGTTACAGGTACCCCAGGTCCCAGCAAACAAGGAGGAATTCACATTTGTGCCCTGCCGTGGGGTCAGCATCCCCTCAGAGGCAGCCAGCCAGTATGTGGAGCTCATGAAGCTGATGAGGCATCAGCATGAGGTAAAGGGGGCCTCAGCCAGGAAGAGCAGGATTTGGAAGGGCTTGCTGCCAATCTCTGCTGGGCAGAAGCCACAGGAGGCCTCATGCCTCCTGTGGGATGTTGGATGGTGAAGGCCTGTGGGAGAAGGAAAGAACAGGCTATGAGGCAGGACCAGGGGAGAAGGGTTCTGCCCCAGCCTTGGGTGGTTTGTCTGTCTGGTATGTGGGCACAAGGATGCTTATCTCAGAGGAGGTGACAACTCTTTGTGTGTTCACGTCCATGTGTGCATGCATGTGTGGAGGACACTGGGGCCTGTAACCTTCTCTCCTGTGTCCTCCATCCCAGATGTGCATGAATTACTCCAAGCAGTTCACTCATCTGGGCAGCATCGCAGAAACCATCAAGTAAGTGCATCTGCCAGGGCATAGCTCCCAGCCCCTGTCTTCAGCACTTGCTTCCACACTGACAGAGCCATGAGACAGTGGCAAAGCTGCACAGAGGGCCTCTGCGGTGCCCCCTTCCTGGCTGGTTTCCATATGGGAGTCATGTGTCTTTCACTCCTTACTCCTTGCCTCCCCCCCCCCCCCCCCCCGGAGCATTGCTGCCAGTCATCCTCTTTGTTGAGGGTCTTGGCCTTTTTAGGGGCTTGACAGATCCAAGGCCTGGACTGTTTGTCCAAGCCCCGTTGTCCAAGGTAGATTCCAACATGGGTAGTTCTTTTCTGCCTTCCTGCAATCCCTCTGTATTACACAGGACTTGTTACTGTGTGCTGTTAAACAGCTTGAAAGGTGGCTGCATTTTAGCAGCCAGTGAGAATCCTGTTGAAATACAGCATGTGAACCATTGGGAAGAAGGGGTTTCTGTTAGGAAGATGAAAGGGGTAACTTTTTTTGGCACTGGCCCCAGGGCATAGCACAGGCCCTGGGGAAGGGTGCAGGAATGTCCTGTTCCTTCTGTCTCAGGTTTGAGAAGATGGCTGAAGATTGCAAGCAAAGCACGGAGATCTTGAAACAAGCATATGCCAAAGGCCTCCCAGTGCCCAAGTACCACTATGAGCAACGGACCTGCACTGTGGTCAAGTATGTTCACTCCTGGCTTGGGCTTCTGACTGTCCTGTCCCTTGTTCCTGTGAGTGTGAAGGAAGAAACCAAGACCCCTTCCAGGCTGTGAAGCTATGCTAGGGCTTTGTCCCAGGGTCATCAATTTGGGAAGAACCCAGTTATATCCACATCCCTTTGCCTAGGGTCCTCTGGAGCAGAATATCAGATCGTAGGCCTTGCCTGGGACCATGCCCAGAGGCCACGTTGAGTGTATACGTGTTTTGTCCTCCCTGGCTAATTCTGTGTGCTGTCTTGCAGCTGAGTCATGTGCTTGGCTAGATCTGGTATCTGCAGAGCTGAGGTCTGGGTGTGAAGGCACCTGCTGCTCTTTGCCTCAGTGTACTCACCAGCAAAGAGGAGAGCATGCCCTTCTTATAGAGTTACTTGTAGCAGGGCAGTGTGGGGGCTGTGCTTGTACTGAGACCCCATAGGAGCCCTCGGCCCTGGGCTGGACCTCAGCATGACACAGCCTTCTTTCTGCCTTGCTCTTTGTAGGATCTTCCCCGAGCTGAACAGCAATGACATGATCCTCTGTATTGTGAAAGGTGTCAACCTCCCAGCTCCCCCAGGTACAACCATGAGGGGAGGGGGGTGTGAACATCAATCCTGGAACTGGGAAAGGTTGCCTGGGGTGGGGGCAGCTAAGCTACCAGCTGGAGGCACAGTGTGTCACCCACACGTCTCACCTGCTCCAAGGTCACCCAGTCAGGGGCCCATTTACTACTGCTTGTTAATTGTGTCTGATAACAGGCCCTGGGTACTGCTGGGAATGGCACCTGCTGTCACTGATGCCCCTTGCCACTCTCGCCTGACCATTCAGTCAGTGTGCCAGGGACACTGCCAAGCAGAGCTGGAAGAGGGCTCCAGATGCAGGTGGGGGGTGTGGTCTCATGATTGCCATGAATGAGGTCTCCACCACAACCTTTGCAGAGCTGTTTAAATTGTTCTGTGCTGTCTGTGCAAGGAGGA
Organism: Alligator mississippiensis; assembly: GCF_030867095.1. NCBI lineage: Eukaryota > Metazoa > Chordata > Crocodylia > Alligatoridae > Alligator > Alligator mississippiensis. Next base: position 23,236,831 of record NC_081831.1, read on the forward strand.
TTGAGATGGAGGCTGTGGGGAGGTTGTGCTTGAAGATCCTTGCATGATACCAATGGCAGGGCAGGGAGCTCCACCCTGGAAAGGATTCGGGCATAAGGTTTGTGGTCTCTGCCTCCCACACATTCCCTGCCTGGATGTGTTGCTCTGCATTTGGTCCCTGTGCCTCCTCCAGTGCTCTTCAATGCCCAACTGCCTCTCCAGCATTATTTAGTTATCCTCAGGCACTGCTGAGCCAGGTCAGTGCCCTTGTCCCTATTATCAGTGGGGAATGGCAGCCCTTAATATTGAGAGAAAAACTTAAATAGTAGCTGAATAGAGATGTTCCTTTTTGGCTTTTGCTGAATACACTGTCTCCCTCTGAACTGGGAGCTGCAGGGTGGTGGTGCCCTGAAGGGACACAGGAGCCTTGGGATTACTGCTTCCCCCAGGGTCTGATGGCTGCTCTGTATCTCTCCAGGCGTGGCCCCCAATGACCTGGATGCCTTCGTGCGCTTTGAGTTCCCCTACCCCAATGCGGTGAGTTGGCCTGGCCCAGCCTGACCATGGTGGCTTCCCCAGCTCCAGGTGTGGGGCCATCTTCCCATCCTCTCCCATCTTGTCATGTAGGAAGAAGCTCAGAAGGAAAAGACTGGTGTCATCAAGAACACAGATTCACCTGGTGAGTCCCACCCTGGGGGTCTGGGCAGGCCAGAGGCACTGCATGCGTGGGGGGAAGGGAACTGTATCAATCTGATCTTTGCAAATGAGACTGAGCCCAGATGACATACAATCCCCTCTCCCATTGTGATTTGGGTGGTAGGGGAGAGAGGGGTTGTCTCCCCAGATAGTGGTAATGTTCTCCTAGACTTGGTCTTGGCCAAAGATGATCTGGCAAGTGACTTGAATATGGAGGGTAACCTGGGTGACAGTGACCACGAAACCATCACATTCACTGTCCATTGCAAGGCAAGCAAATCAGCTATCAGAGTTGAAGTTTTGGACTTCAGAAAAGCAAATTTCAACAGGCTCAGGCCAACAGTAGGGGAAGCACTGTGGGACCAGGGACCGAAAGTGAAAGGAGTGCATGAAGTGTTGTTGTTCCTCAAGTACATGATCCTCAAAGTACAAAAGAAGTCCATTCCCATGCAGAGGAAAGGTAGCAGAAGGGCTAGTAAGCCCTCTTGGCTTAATAGAGATATCATGGTCCTTTTGAAAAAAGAAGAAAGAGGTGCTACAAACAAATGGAAGCTTAGGACAGTCCCCCAGGAGGACTATACAACAATGGCCCACACTTGTAGGGAGCAGACTAGAAAGGCTAGGCAGCGACTAAATTCAAACTAGCAACAGAAATCAAGGACAATAAGAAATCCTTCTTTAGGTGTGTAGGAAATGGGAGGAAAACAAATGGAAGTGTGGGGCCATTAATTAACTCAGGACAGCTGGTTACAAACACTCAGGAGAAAACTGAACTCCTGAATAACTACTTTGCTTTGGTATTTCACTGGACTAAGGGGAAAATCATGCTAGATAGAGTACAGAATGGGCATAGTGGGAATGGCCATCTTCCTACTGTTGACATTGAGCTGATGTGTGATCAGTTAGAAAAATTAGACATTTATAAGCTAGCAGGACTGGATTAACTTAATCCAAGAGTGTTGAAGGAGCTGGCCAAAGTCATTGCGGAACCTCTGGCGAAACTCTTCCAGAACTTGTGACACTCGGGAGGACCCTGAAGACTGAAAGAGGGCTAATGTTGTGCCCATCTTCAAGAAGGGGAAGAGAGAGGACCTGGGAAACTATAGGCCAATTAACAGTTATTTGGATGTGGGGATGAAGAACTCACTGGCCAAGTTTGTGGACAACACCAAGTTATAGGGGAGCATGATCATGCTTGAAGATAGGCTGCAGATACAGGCAAGTTGGGCAGATTGGAACCAGATGAAATTCAACATTGTAAAGTGCTCCAACTGGGGACAAACAATCCCCAACATACTTGCAGGCTCAGTGGTGCCAAACTGACTAGCACCATGACTGAAATAGACCTGGGGTAAGAATAGACCATAGTATGAATATGAGCCATCAGTGCAATGCTGTAGCCAGCAGGGCAAACAATACTCTGGCATACATCAACCGATTCATCTCAAGCAAAACCAAGGGAATGATTCTTCCACTTTACTCGGCATTGGTGAGACTGCAGCCGGAGTACTGCATCCAGTGTTGGGCGCCACATTTTCAACAAAGATGTGGAAAAACTTGAGAGAGTCCAGAGAAGAACCACCCATATGATAAGATCTTTGCAAGGCAAGCCATACGAGGGACTTGCATCTCTTCAGCCTAAAAAAGAGAAGGCTGAGAGGGGACTTGGTAGTAAATTACCGCTACATAGGGGAATACATGAAGGGCTTGGTAAACAACTGTTCACCAAGGCACCCTTGGGGAAAACTAGGAGCAATGGCCGCAAACTCCTGGAAGACAATTTCAGGTTTAACACTAGGAAAAACTTCTTCACACTTAGGGTTTCCAGACTGTAGAATAATCTCCCTCCAGAGGTGGTGCAGTCACCCACCCTGGAAATCTTCAAGAGGAGATTTGACGGTCACCTTGCTGGGGTCTCTTGACCCCAGTTGTCTTTCCTGCCTAGTGTAGGGGGACTGGACCCGATGATCTTGCGAGGTCCCTTCCAGCCCCTTAGATTCGTAGACTGTATGTGAAGGATGTAGAGGATAATGTCTCTGGAGAGTCTCCAGCCAGTGCCATTTGGTCATCGTCTTCAGAAATGCAGCAGTGTACTGCAAACCAGGATGCCGGGGTTCCATTCCCTGTTCTGCTGCAGACCCTGTGACAGCCCCCCAGGCTGCCTCTCTCTTATGTGTGGGAGGAAGGGGCATTGGGGCTTGACATCAAATGCCACAAAGTTCTAGGGGCATTATTTATCGCCATGCAAAGCTGCCTGAGCCCTGGCCCTGCTGCCAAGGGCTCTGGGCCTGGTGCATGACACCAACGCAGTGACATGCCATCTCTTTCACCTGGCAGAGTTCAAGGAGCAGTTCAAGCTGTGTATTAACCGAGGCCACCGAGGGCTCAAGAGGATCCTGCAGACCAAAGGCATCAAGTTCGAGGTTCTCCACAAAGGGTGAGTGAGGCACGGATGACAGGGTAGGTACCAGTGGCACTGTGGAAACTTTCTGCAGCCTCGCAAAGAGCAGGGCTGACTGGGCATCATGGGTCACAAGTGCTGCCTTGGTGCCAAGAGAGATTTGTCAAGTGGGGTGGCGGCATGTGGCTGCCACTGTTCCCAGCCTCCTCACCATGCTAGGTCCATAGCGCTCCTCTCCTGTGGTCTAGAAGAGACTCGGGGCTCTCCCTTTCTGCTGGGGGAGGATGTCTGGGTTGGGGGTGGGAACCCTTTGTCAGTCTGACACTGTTTGTTGGGTCAAAAGGGGTGCAGGCAGTAGGGAAGGGGCCCAGAGACAGAGGCTCCCTGCCCTCGTAGAGGGGGTGCTGTGGCTGAACACGGTCACATGCCCATCCTTCCCCACAGTGGGCTGTTCAAGACAGACCGCATCGTGGGCACCGCACAGCTTAAGCTGGAGGCACTGGAGACAACCTGCGAGGTCCGGGAGATCATTGAGGTGAGAATGCACCAGTGTCTGACTGTCCCCAGCCCACGCTGGCTGTGGCTACAACAGGCATAGGAATCCTTACCAGCTGCTTCCCCCACATCTCTGTTCAATGCTGGGCTTGCCATGGTTCTGAAGATACCATCAGTGGAAATGGGCCAGGAGTCAGTCGCTCTGGGGTGGGGCAGAATTCTGGTCCCCTTGGATGTGGTGTTTCACTGCCTGCCTACCTGCCTATATGAGGTTCTAACCATCTTCTGGGGGCTTTGCAGGGAGGAGGTTTGCTGGTTGGGGAGCAGGAGGCCTGGGCCAGAGAGGCAGAGTGTTGGGCTGACTCAGCTATGTCCATGGGTGGGTGGGAGGGCGGCTCCTGCTTGGCTCTCATCCGGGTTCCAGTCCTGGATGGATGCGGTTCCTTCCTCAACTGTGCCCAGCTCCTGGATAGCCGGCGGCCCACAGGTGGGAAGTTGGAGGTGATTGTGCGCCTGAGGGAGCCTCTGAGCTCCCAGCAGCTGGAGACAAAGACAGAGAAGTGGCTGGTCATCGACCCGCTGACTGTGCCATCGGTATGTGGGTGCTGTTCTGCCAGGGCTGGGGGACCTGGGCTCTGCTCCTCCCAGAGTCCAGATGGGCTGGGGACAGGGTGAGGCCCTGTCTGCCGGTCAGGTCTGGCTTGGCCATAGCCCAGGCCTGAGTCCTGGGGCTCACCAGGAGGGTGGGTTTCACAGCATAGAGCAGGGACTTGATGGAAAAAAGTCCAGGCCAGAGCTGCCCTGAGCTACAGTGGGTCCCCAGGGCTCCCCCTGCCCCCCCTTGGGGAGGGCTTCAGCCTGAGAAATCCAAGTCCTTGCTCCATATCCAGCTCTCCTTGCCTCAGTTTCCCCATCTGAAGGGTGAAAATGACCCTGTCCCCCATTTCCTAACATGCATTGTCAGCGGGTAGAGGTTGCAGCAACTCTAATGACACCTGCCTCCTCCTACAGGTCACCATCCCCAGAGCCAAACCTGCTGCAGCTCCAGCAGGGGATATGGGCAGCAGGTAGGTGTGGCTCCTGCTGCTGAGGCTGGGTTTGCTGGGGAGTGTGTGGAGGGGGTGGAAATCTCTGTGTTGGGAGCAAGGTGCTGTGTTTGTTCTGATCCCTGTCACTCATGTACTGTGGTATTTAGCCAGCTGCCCCACCTCCTGTGCCTCAGTTTCCCTTGCCATGGAGGACCGGCATCCAGCCCCCAGCTCTGGGGTGAGCGGTGCTGGTTCAGAGATCTCTAGGGGAGCCAGAGCATGAGGACATCCTGGGGCTCTCCAACCCGTAGTCACTTGCCCCTCTCCTGGCATTAATCAGAGCTCGGGTCTCTCCCTCAGCAGAGCTGCCCCTGCCCTGCCCAGCCTCAACATCCTGGCCTTTGACAGGGACAAGCTGGAGAAGAAGGTAAGCATGATGCTGCATCCCACCCTGTGGGGCCTTGGACAGGGCTGTGCTGGGCCAAGGGAGCTGTTCCAGGAGGGGGCCAGCACAAGAGCTGGGTAAAAAGAACCCAGGCATCTAACTTACTGCCTACCTTTCCTATTGCGGGTGAGCAGGCTGCCACCATGCTTCTGGGCCTGGCAGCTGGAGGGGGTAGCTGCTGGTTGGCTCTAAGCTTTGGCCTTGTTAAGGGCAGGGGGCTTTGAGCTGAAGGGGCAGACGGGGGCAGGGGCTCTGGGCACTGTCAGCAGAGGGGTAGGGGCAGCTCCCCCAGCAAGACCACATAGCCAAGAACCTGTCTGCCCTTGCTGATAGATGCTGGCCTACAAGCAGGCACACCAGACAGTGCCCAACGAGCTGATGGAGCAGCACCGGGAGCTTGCTCAGCGCAGCCAGCGGCTGCGAGCCCAGTTCACACAGGGGGGGGCTGTCTTCCGCAAAGGTAAAAGCTCAGGGCTCGTAGCATGGCTCTGTGGCCGGTGGGCTGGTGGGGAGTACCTTGGAACCAGCTGAACTGAAGCCTCCCTCTTCACCCCTCCCAGAGTACATGACACAGCTGGAGCGGTACCTGTACCTGTACACAGAGGCAGCACGGCGGCTTGGCACTGAGGGCAACAGGGTAAGGAGGCTGCTCGCCTGATGGAGCTGGGGTAGGAGCCCCATGGAGAGGGTGGGGGAGTGGAGGCTCTTGCTGGCTGATGCCTGATGCTGGCTGTGTTCAACAGGATGCCGCCAAGGAGGCACTGTACAAGAGGAACCTTGTGGAGAGTGAGGTGAGGAGGGTGTGGTGAGGGCCTGGGGTCCTAGACTCCCCCTAGAGTAGGCATGGTTGGTTGGGACTGTTCCTCCCTGCCCCCACTTAGCTAGGATCCCTGCTAGGAAAGCAGAGAAGCTTCTATCCTCACCCCTCAGCTGACACTGCCCATCAGGCATGACCTATGGGGGTGGGAGATGCTTTATAGACCCAGCCAGGGCCTCCCAAGCCCTTGGACCCCTCAAGGGAGGAGAGGGGAGGGGAGTCTTGCTCCCTCATTTCTCAGCCTCATGCTTGTCTTTATCTTCCAGCTGCAGAAGCTCCGCAGATGAAGCCCTGGGTGTCCACAGGCCTGGGGCAAAATGGCCCATCCCCTCCATGCACACACTCCACCCCACCTGCTCCAATGCCCCCGCCTGCTGGGGAAAGGCAGGCAGACACTGGCTGGATAAGGGTGTCTCTTTCTGGAGCAGGGGGCAGAGTTAAGCGGAGTGGTGGACGGAGCAGGGCTGGAGACTGAACCTCCATCTCTCCCCGTTGTGCTGGATGCTAGCTTTGGGAGGGGGCTGTCCCCCACCTCTCTCTAAGATGGTGAGGGATGGGAATAAAGCCCCTGCCTTCTTCCCCTCCTCCTCTTCCTGAGATGCAGCTGCAAGCCCTGCTGGAGGCAGGGGGAACTCAGACAGCCCACATGACAATCACAGCATCCCTTGCCCCTCTAAGGCTGGACAGCTCTCGGCATGGGCACTTTACTCATGGGGCTAAGGCCGTGCCCTGAGCTCTGACCTTGGGGGTGAGAGTGAGAGGGGAAGCCCATTTTGTTCAGCCACAGAAGGGCTTTGCCACCCTCTTCACCTACTCCCGAGGGCTGACACAGGCCTGGGGGGAATGGGGAGTATGGCAGGGTGCTGGGCACGAGAGCTTGGGGTGTCCCCCCTAATTCTTCAGCTACGACAATCACGGGAGCCAGGGTGGGAGATTGCCATCCTGCCCCAGGCTCCCCCAGCCAGTGGGAATAGCCCTGTAGAACCTGGCACTTTGGAACCAGCTGACACTAAAGACATCACCCCCCCTAGCTCCCCAGGCAGCCAAGCATTAACCTCGCACAGTGCTTCCCTGTGCATCGCACTTCACTGCTTCACCCCAGGCCCTTGGCCTGCCTGGGGTGGCAGGTGCTACCAGGTGGGGGGTGGGGGAGATGGAAACAGGTCCATGGCTGCCACAGCATCCTCTGAGAGGTGCTGGGCCATTTTTTGCTGCGCTCAAGATTCCTCCAGAAGGGCCTGGTTGCTGCGGAGTGATACAGTAGCCACATCCCTTGCCCCCTGAACCACAGGGTCCAGGCCCAGCTTCCTAGATGTAGGCATATGAGTGCAGGCATTGGGTATGCCTAGGGAGCAGCAGCTGGTGATGAAGCAGCCATGGAAATGGGTTGATCTCTGCACATGGAGGTAGTGGAGGGTGGGAGGGAGTACAGAAGGGGGAAGCAGTGGTGCTACTGCCAACTCTCCAGACCTTCCTGACTCTCCAGACCTTCCTGGGGCAATAGTGCCCAGCCTGCATGCGCTGTAAGTGCCTGTCCCAGGGGCTTCGGCCCTGGGCCTGAGAGCAAGAGGGCGGCACTAGCCGCAGCAGATTTATTTTGTGAGAGATGCAAATGGATTAAAGTTTTTAAGGTAAAATAAGAAAAAGACTTTCTTTTCCCTTGATAAGCCCCATGCCTGGCCTGGAGCCAAGGCATCGAACTGCCTGCAGCTACTGCTGTATGTTTCCCCACCCCTGCCTCTTGCTGTCTCCTGCATGAGGTGCATGCTGGGCTGTGCCCTGGTGGGAGCAGGCAAGACCTGCTGGAGTGCAGCCCCTGGGCAAGCAAAGTGTGAGAGAGCAAGTGATTCCTGGATGTTCCCCAGACACTTGGATTTCATCCCCTTGTGGGGCCCAGGGCTACCCCTAGTCTGAGGGAACCAGCCACTGCAGGAGCAAGAGCTGCACCTGCTCAACCCTTCCCCCTTTATCCCTAGGGACCCTGCTCCCTCCCAGCCGTAAAATGTAGCCACTGGGGTGCTGTGGGGGCAGTATGGCTCTGTGCACTAGAACAGGCCAGGAGGGCTGCCAAGGGATGGATGTGAGTACCCTCTGTTGGGACCCTCCTACCCACAAGCCCCCAGGGGCCTCTCAGCGAGGTGCTTAGATTCATAGATTGTAAGGTTGGAAGGGACCTTAGAAGATCATCGGGTCCAGCCCCTTGCACCAAGCAGGAAAGACAACTGGAGTCAGGTGACCCCAGCAAGGTGTCCATCCAGTCTCCTCTTGGAAGATTTCTAAGGTAGGTGATAGCATCACCTCTGGAGGGAGCTTTTTCCACAGTCCGGACACCCTAGTTGTGAAGTAGTTTTTCCTAATGTTTAGCCTGAAACTGTCTTCCAGGAGTTTGTGACCATTTCTCTTAGTTTTCCCCAAGGGTGCCCTGGTGAACTCACCAGGCCCTTGATGTACACCTCTGATGTAGCGGAAAGCTGCTACCTATTACCCCCAGATCTCATTCATAGTGCTGGCCCTGTCTGAGGCTGCTGAGCAAGTGGCTATAACAGAAGCCTGAGGAGCTGCCTGGTACCTGGAGCTTGCCATGGCAGCATAGCCTCAGGGTACTGCATGGTGCTGGAGCTGGTGCCCAGTTCTGGGCAGCACAATGCTGATGGGCTCAGGTTTCCTGCTATCCAGTACCTCCAGCTGCTTTGGGTGGATGAAGTCCTCTTCTCACCCATAGCAGCCAGCTGGGCTGCAGGCTCCTGGAGGGAAGGCAGTAACACCATGACTATGGGTAGCCGAATGTCCGTCCGTCCATCCTGTTCCCCCCCCGAATCATCCTCTGAGGCTTGGAAGCTGACTCTTACGGCCTGTTTATAGCTGGCAGTGCCATAACAACTACACATGCATTTTTCTGGTTTTCCTTTCTCCAGCCTGACCCTTTGCCAGAGCATGGGAACGGGGCCAGGTGGGGAGGCAGAGGGGGAAGGGAGCTGTGCTGGCTTGGACTCACCACAGATCCCCCAGTTGAGGGGAGGGAGGAGGTTTCTGAGCCAGGTGGGGCTCTGGGGGATAGTGTAGGTCCACACCCAGTGCTTTCCTGCTATCCTGGCAAGCAGTCTTCAGCTTTGCTGTTGAACTGCACCAGCAGTTGAGATTTCTGTTTATACAAGCTAGGACAGACTTGGTACTAAAAATCTCTTATGGTACAAGGTCAGAACAGGGTTCTCATCCTGTCTCTGGGGGGAAAAATTGGCCTGATGAGGAAAGCAAGGACCCTCTGGTTCTGTCTCAGGATCAATCTAGCCCCATCTGGCAATTTGTGCTACCTTCCTGGCTCTGTAGCCTTGGATGATTCACATCCTCTGGATCCTCCAGATAAAACAAAGATAACACCCCTGACCTGCCTCCCCCAGGGACACTGAAGATCAACCCATTAACGGTTTGGTTCTAAAGTGCTTTTTGCTCCTCAGATGGAAAGTGCAGGAGAGGGTCGTAGCCTGATTAAAACCCTGCTATTGATTGCAAGGGGAAGCTCTCAGCTCATTTCCTGATAGATTCGACTTCCTAAATGAGTTGTTGATTGTTTGATTGTTACTTACCAGGCCTACCAGTTGAGGGGGGGAGGGGCTGTGTGTGATGAGCTCCCCTGGGAGACCATTTAATGACATGCAGGGTCTCAGGGTCAGCTTTGGTGCCTTCTGTTCCAAAGTGATGTCCGCACGCAGCGGGATGACATTTTGGTGACATTTCCAGATAGCAAGACAATGTTTTCCTATGATCTCACTGACTCTCAGCCATGAATGAATTTATCTCTCAGAGAAGCAGTGAAGATAACACCTGACAAAAGGTTCTTCTAAGGGAGATACTCCTATCAAACAGAAGTTGTGGGTGTGAGGAAGAGAGAAGCTGGTGCATGACATTCTCCAGTCTCTGTTTTGCCACATGAGGTGGGAGAAGGTGATTAGGAGGGTTTCTTCTGACATGCAAATCTACAAGGAGAGGAAGATTATTCCCCTCATGCCACATGGGCAAAATGTTTCAGTGCAGCCCAACATTTCAGCATCAGGGCTCATGTGACTGATGACAATGCAAAGGACTGTGGTCTTGTCACTTGCCCACAGTTGCGTCCTCATGATCAGGAGTGCTGGTTGTCCGCTGACTAGACACAGTGTCTTTGGTGTGCCACAGCTCTGGTTGGGACATAGCTGGGTCAGCTATGGACTGCTGCCATTAGGTATGATGAGGCTTGGGTGCACAGGTTGTGCCATCACAGCTTCCAGGATGTCTACCGCTGCCACTAGGCTCCCTGGCTGTCCCCACTGCTGGGCACCAGGCCACTCAGCTGTGAACAACGATTGCTGATCCAGACTGGGTAGCTGTCAGCCCTACTGGGTGCCAGGTTGGGTGGCTGTCACTGCCTTTGGGTGTTGTCACTGTGCCTTGGTTGCCATGGCTGCTGGTCCCCAGGGCACTGTGCTGTCACTGTTCCTTGGTTACCGTGGCTGCTGGTCACTGTGGCATTGGGCTGTCACTGCTTCTCGGTTGCCATGCCCACTGGCCACCATGGAACTAAGCTGTCACCCTTCCTACCTTGCCATGGTTGCTGGTCTGCAGGCCCCTGGGCTGGTGCTGGGCTGTTCCTTTTCCTCAGTTGCCATGGCTGCTGGTCCCTAGGGCGCTGGGTGGTCACTGGTCCTTGGTTGCCATGGCCGCTGGTCACTAGACCCCTGAACTGTCACACTTGTGTGGTTGTCATGGCAACTAGACACCCTGCGGTCCTGCTGTCCCTATCTTTTCACGGGACACGCGGGCGTGAGGATGCCGGAGCCCCGTCTCTATGACGATGTTCCCTGTTGCCACGGCAACAGCCCGGCGCCTCCCTGTTAGTCGCTACACTGACACCCCAAGCCCGGCTCTGAGCCCCCCCCCCCCCCCCGCACCCACAGCCGAGAGCCCGGCTAGGGCCCCGCCGGTACCTCTTCTCCATGACAACCGCCCAGCCGGAGACTGATTGTCAGTGCAGCCAATCGTCACCCGAAGACGGGCAGGGAGGAACGAACAGGCTCTCGCTCATTGGCGCACGGGTCCTGCTGGGGCGGGATTTGGAGGTTGGGCCGTGCCAATCGGAGCGGTGGCTTCCCTCCTGGGACCAATGCGGAGCCGCCGGCCCGCGGCGCCGGCCAATGGCGGAGCGGCGGGGGCGGGCCTGAGGCGCGGGAGGGTGGTGGCGGGCCGGGCCGGGCCGCTCCGGAAGCGGAGGGGGCCGGGGGGAAAATGGCGCCCAGCTCGAAATCGGAGCGGGGCGGCGCGGGGGCCAAGCGCGGCCCGGCGGGGGCCGGCGCGGGGGCGGGGGCTGGTGGCGGCTCCTCCGCGGCGGCCGGTCGGGGCCGGCGTGACCACGTAGTGCGGCAGCTCGACCGCGTCAAGGTTGGGGGGGGGGCGCTGGGGGAGGGTTTGCAAGGGGGCGGGTCTCAGTGTGGGGGAGGGGCGCTGTCTCGGGGGCAGTACTCCGTGTGGGGGAGGGGCGTTGGGAGTTTCCTTGGGGGGGGCGCTGTGGGGGGCATCCCTGAGAGGAACCCCCTAGCGCTGCTCCCCGAGGGCGGGTTGTCATAGTAGGGGGTCCCCTGAGGGGGAGGCAGGCTGTGGGGGGTCTCTGAGGAAGAGGGGCACTGTGGGGGGGATCCCTATGGGGGGGAGGAGGTGGGAGGGGATTGGAGGTTCCCCTGAGGGGGCACTATGGGGAGGGTGTATCTCGGGGGGGAGGGTTTGGGGGGACCCTAAGATGGGAGTTAGGAGTTTCCAGGGGGGGAGGGGCACTGGGGAGGCTCCTATGTGGGGTTTCTGGGGGGGTCGGGGAGAGGGTCCAGTGAGGCAGCTTGCAAGCAGGGGGAGCTCTGGATGGGAGTGGGGTGGGGGCGTCGTTGTGTGGGGGAGAGGTCAGACAGGTGGTTGACAGGAGTCAAACTGAAATTCTTGGGTGGAAACTGGGGCTCCTATGCTGGGGTGGGGAGGGGCTGCCATGGTACTATAAGGGGGTCAGTCATGTTAGTTTTTAAAAATAGAAAAGGAAGGGGGGGGGGGTCCCTGCAGAGGGGAGGGAAGCTCCCGCCATTGGCCTTGGAGCAGCCACTTGTGAATGGAACCCAGGAGTCCTGGCGTGCAGCTGGGACTAGCACCATCCCCTGCCCTGAAGTGTGTTTGCAAAGGGCTGCACGGGACCTGTCTGCTCAAAGACTGGCTTCCTGGGCTCGAAGTGTTATCAGCACCTCTGACCCTAGCACAAAGGTGCATTGCCCTTGTCTACCTCAACCCCTTCCTCCCTGTGACTATAACAACAGCCATCTGCAGGCAGCAGTCCAGGTGTCATTTTGGGGGTAAACCTGGGTTAGGGGATATCTTCAGCCTGCCTCCTATTGCATGTACCCCTCCATGTCTCTGATGCCTCCCCTCTTTCCAGATCAGTGGGCAGCTCTCTCCTCGTCTCTTCCGCAAGCTGCCTCCAAGGGTCTGCGTCTCCCTGAAGAACATCGTGGACGAGGACTTCTTATGTGCAGGGTGAGGGAGGAAGTTCTGCAGGGTGGCAGGGCCTGGCTGCCTTCAGAACGGAGGCAGGGGAGAGATGCACTGGGGTCTTCTGCATGTAGCAAGCACAGGGAGGTGAATGCGAGCAAGTGCTCTGAGCTGAGCTGCAGGCCCATCTCTGCCCTTCAGGCACATCTTCCTCGGCTTCTCCAAATGCGGGCGGTACGTCCTGTCTTATACCAGCAACAGTGGTGATGATGACTTCTCCTTCTACATCTACCACCTCTACTGGTGGGAGTTCAACGTTCACAGCAAACTGAAGCTGGTACGCATAGGACTTCTGTGCTGGGAGGGATGGGACCTGGAGGAACCAGGGATGAAGAAGGAAGACTACCCCCTTGCCCCTCAGCCATGACTCAGTGATCTGGTGATGTGCTCAGGTAGGATCCTTCCAAAAGATCCCTGCCTGTACAGCTGCATGTAGCAGTTGTCATGGGCTCTAATTGGAACGTACGAGATCGTCCCTAGCCAAAGGGGCAGCAGAAATGCCAGCTCTGTTATTTGCTGTAACTAGACATTGTCCCCAGGATACCTGATAGTGGCAAAGCCTCCTTGGAGATCCTGCCCAACAGTGTCAGCTCTACGCTCATCCAGTTGGCAGGGCTTCTGGTTTGAAATCCCTTTGCTCATCTCTGTTTTTTTTTTTTTTTAATCTTCCCACCCTGGGCTTCAGGCTGATGCTCTCCTTTCCTTTCCCCCACAGGTGCGCCAGGTTCGCCTCTTCCAGGATGAAGAGATCTACAGTGACCTTTATCTGACCGTGTGCGAGTGGCCCAGCGATTCCTCCAAGGTCATTGTCTTCGGTTTCAAGTGAGTTTTCCCTCCAGCCTCAATGAAGGAGTAAGGAGGTGGCATAAGTAGAGCTTGGAGCCCCAGCTTGGGTTAAAAGTTGGGGTGAGGCCCATTGCAGCTGCCAGGTCCTGCCTGACGACGTCTAGATAACTTGGTCTGTGCTAGACAGGGCTACAAGGGCTGGTCGTGTGGGAGCTACTGTCTTGGAGGCTGGTGACTTTTTTTTTTTATCTGCATTTCTAATGCAGCCTGGCCTTAGCAGGGCAAAGCTTCCTGTGATCTTCCTGTGAATGTACCAGCCTGTCAGCCAGGGGTGGGTGTACCAGATGTGAAGGGAAGAACCCTAACTCAGTTACTTCCCCAGCTGGGATGAGCTGGGCACCCTGACTGGCAAGGTAACAGCCATGAAGGACACGTATTTGCTGTGTTGAGACTTGAGATCAGTTGCACATGAGCTCCAATAGGAGGGGGCTGTGCCAAACAACTGTTTTTCTCTTGGCCTGGTTTTCTCTTCCCTGCATCTCATTCCTTTTGCTGTTGCCTTCTGGACAGAGCTGCCTCCTTGTCCCTTAATGAGTGCAAACGCTATGGTCAGGATGTTATTACACTGACAAAGGGACCTGGCTCTTTGCTTTCTCCTTTGCCCTATGGTAACTTTTTGGATGGAAGTAGGTTCTGATCACAGCCTGGAACCCTGCTTCAATAGGCAATTCCCAGCCATGGTACAAAATGCTGGTGCCCTAGAGGGCATGCAGCCCAAGGGAGGGTGGATTTTTTTCCAAAATCACCAGGAAAGTAACTTGATATGTCTGCAAAGCATGCCTACTGAGGTCTGGGAGAGAGCTGGCACTTGTACCAGCCAAATAAGAGTTAATTTAGAAGCAGCACCAGAAGCAACTGTACCCTTCTGGGAGAAGTCTCTGTCTTCTGTCCCCCTGGAGCAGTGTCAGGTGGCTCTGACTTTATCATGACCGTGCCCTGGGCCTCTCTCACTGGCAGCACACGCTCCGCCAATGGCCTGCTCATGAACATGATGATGATGAGTGACGAGAATCATCGGGACATTTACATCAGCACGGTGGCCATGCCCCCCATCATGCACTGCCCAGGCTGCAGGGACATGGCTCTGGCACATCCAGGTGAGTCAGCCTCCCCCCACCCCAGCTGCAAGGAAAGCCTCACCTGCCTCAGTTTCTTCCATGTCCACATGCAGGTGACATGGCTTTGATGGGATTTGCTTTGTTTTGGTAAAGAGCAAAGTCTTGGTTCACCATGGGATGTTGGGCACAGGCTGCATATCCCCCCACATTTTTTCCCTCCCTGAGTCCCTGATGGCTGTTTCGTGCCCCCCAGCAGTCTAGCTCTGTCCTGTCCTCTACCCACAGGTGATCCACATGCTCACTGCCTACAGCATGGCTTCATGCTGCACACCAAGTACCAGGTGGTCTATCCCTTCCCCACATTCCAGCCAGCCTTCCAGCTCAAGAAGGACCAAGTGGTATTGCTCAACACCAGCTACTCGCTCGTGGCCTGTGCAGTCTCCGTGCACACTGCAGGTGAGAGCTGGGGCTGAATGGTGAGGTGTTGCCCCCACTGTATCAATAACCCCTTTCAGGAGCTAGCCAGGACAGAAAAACAGGGTTTGAATTTCCCTGCCTTAGTTAAGCATCAGCTGGGGGTTGCCAGTAGCCTCAGCTCAATCAGTGCATGCTGTCAGGACCCCTGGGGTCAGAGCTCTTACGAATCAGCCCACCTCCTTATAGCCGGGAAGAGGGAAAACCAGCCTAGCAGCTCCCCCAGTTCCCAGTTGGGTTCCTCAACTTTGAGCAACTCCATTCAAATAAAGGACTTCTCCTGTGCACCTGCCCACTAAGCTGTCACCAAGTGTAATTAAGACATCAGCTCTCCCACATGAAGGGAGTGGGGAGCTCTCCCAGTAAGAAGCATGTGTGCTCTAGTGTTCTTTGGGAAGAGCAAGAGAGACAGACATTGGCTGTGACAGGGAGGCGCATACAGAGCTTGCTCTGACCTCCAGAGGAAGGGGTGTGCTTAATCTCACCCTGATTCTGCAGACACTTTGCTGTATTCCCAGGTGAAAAAACACTCCTGGGGGCAGAAGGGTGGAATTGGCTGTGCCTTAACAAAACCATTGCAGCAGTTTGATTTCAGGCTAGCCTGTGCGCTGCCTTCAGCTGAGCTGCCTCCAAGTTGTATTAAACAAGTCTCTCCCCCCCGCTACTTTCTCTCCCTGCCATTTGCTGAAGCCTCTCCATCTTCAGCTGTTAGGGGAATACACAAGCCTGCAGACCATGCTCTGCTGCTTGAGCATATGCCCTTCTGTTACTGTGAGGCCATAGGTCAGGACCTGTCTGTGGGTGGCGGAGAAAGTGAAAGGGCCTCATACTGGAAACAGCAGAGCTTGGCAGACCAGCTGACCTGGGGGCAGCAGTGTGTAGTGTGGCCCCTTTAACCTCTTCCTCCCCCCTGCTCCTGTTTTCTAGGTGACAGCAACTTCTGCCAGATCCTGTATGATGGGAGGAATCGGCCCCCACCCCTGCACAGAGGGGCCTGCGGGCCTGCCAATGCCACGCCATGCCCTGCTGGCATAGAGGACCGGGTTGAGAGGGACAGCTGCCCATGCTGGAGTGCTGCCACAGCTGCTCAAAGAACCTCCCTTGCCATGGAGAGCCACACCAAGCCTGCAGAGCTGTCACCAGCTGTGGCCAGGGCCAAGGAGTTTGTGGCTGATATCTTCCGGCGAGCCAAGGAGGCCAAAGGGCCAGTGCTGGCAGAGGAGGAAGATGGGGGTGCCGGTGCTAGGTTCGAGTGCCAACCTGCCCAGGAAGCTGGGCCTTGCGGAGCCCTGCTGCTGGGCACCCCCGCTGGAGCCTCCTGGGAGGCAAAGCCAGGTGCAGGACTCGTTGGGGACTACTGCCACCTGCACCACAGCCCAGTGTCCACACAGGGAGAAAGAACTCCTGATGGGGAGTTCTCCCCTAAAGAGTGTCCCCTGCCTGGAGCAGAAATGGATAGCCAGCCAGCTGAGCCAGGCTACGTGAACTACACCAAGCTGCGCTATGTCTTGGAGCCTGGGGACCTCTCAGAGCCAGAGGATGGTAAGGGGCCCCTCAGTGCTCCCCCAGCTTTGTGCTGTTTGGCCGAGGGCAGGGGCACCTACAGGATCAGGGACAGGTGCTGGGCTCAGCCCAGCAGTGCCAAGACCCATGAACACTCATGTCAGGTTCAGGAATGCCCTCACATCCTGTCCAGTTCACTGGAGCTAGCTAGTGACCGGAGCTGGAGAGAGGCTGTCAGGTCTGAAGCCTCATCAGATGGGACCTGGGGTCAAAGGAGCTGTGGAGGGACATGCTCTCCCAGCCATGCCTGCACTGGGTAATGGAAAGGCTCTAGCCTCTGAGGGTCTGACCAGGGCAGAAAGTGCTCCATGCCTCCAGCTATGAGAAGCCCAGTCCTACCCCAGCGTGCAAGCCTCCTGGCTGCATCCCCTCCATTAGGAAGCCCCACTCCCTGGGGCAGGTGCCTCTAGGAGCCCTCAGGGTATTGCCTGGTGCCATATCCTCTTCCCCACCCTGGTATCAGGCCCGTATGTTACTGGACCCACAGTATGAGGCTGGGCCTGCTGTTATGGGCCCTGCCTGGCCCCTATCTTTACTCCCTCACCTCTGGACACCCATGGGCTGTCCTCATCTCTCTCCCACTGGCTGTTCTCTCTGCAGCAGCAATCACTGTTCAGCCCTGTAGCAGGGTTTTCCCTGTGCTGGCCTGGTGCTTTGGTTGGTGGCACATGGGTGTGACCAAGATGCACATCTGTAGCAGTGTAGCGAATCGGCATCCCACTGCACTAGGCACTATAATTAGCTGCTTCGGGGCTTCCCAGGTGCTGCACATTATTAGATGCATTACAGTACCCATTCCGCACTCCACCCCTGGTCACGGGCAGGGACCCTGCTTCATGATCCACTACCCCAGGGGAGCTTTGGGTCCAAGACAGACTGATGCCACAGGTGCTGTGGGCACTGGGTCAGGGGGGAGCCAAGGCTGATGGAGTGGGTGCAAATGGGAAGGGTCTTGACGGTGTTGGGGGAGGGTGCTGAAGCCAGAGTGTGATGTTCCCTGCCCCTTTGCTTCACAGAGGCCTTGCTTCCCAGGTCCCTGCCTTCAGGTTTCCAAGGTGTGGCATGTTATTAGATGCATTATGATACTGCCCCTTCCCCACCCCCCAGCTGCAGATGGGGACCCTGTTCTGTCAGCCACTGCCCCAGGGAGGTTCAAACAGCCCTGTCCTATCCTGGGATCATGACATTTATTGTAGGGAACCTTGGGCTCTGTGGTTTCAGGAGCAGGAGGGGGGTTCATGGCCCCCCAATTCTAGGATCATGGTGTTTATTGTAGGGTAGCTTGACCTCTGCAGTGTCAGGGGCAGGAGAAGGGTTCTAGTAGGATTCCAGGCTCCCTTGTTGCTCCTCCCTGGCCATCTTTGGGGCTGTTGGGGGGAGGTCCTTACTCCAGCCTTACCCCCATGTCCCGCCTTTTTTTCCAGAATATGAGGATGACAAGATCTCGCTGCCCTTCGTTGTCACTGACCTGCGGGGCCGGAATCTGAAGCCTTTGAAGGAGAGGGCCATATTCCAGGTGGGAGCTGCTGTGGGGGTGGGTGGCTGGGGGCTCTGTCCCCCTCGATGCCTCAGTGTGGAACCTTACATTCATGACAGCCTGGGGGCTCTGGACCATTCCAGAATTCCCTTTGCTACTACATGCTCTCAGTGAGGGCGACAGAGATACTAGAGGTCCCTTTCTGACACCTCAGGCCCCCTGTATAGAGCTGGGGACATCCCCTGCCATTCCATGGTGTTGTTGCACCCAAGATGACTGGGGGCTTTTATGTGATCTGGAGCAGTACAAGAGGAGCCCAAGCCAGTTCCTCTGAACAATACACTGCTCTGGGATATTAGCAATCAGGCAATGTGACCAAGAGCAGCTACATACAGCAGAGAATATGTAGGCATAAGACCAAGGGGTGAGGACTCAAGCCCCTCCAGACCCATCCTGATGGTCAAGGCAAGTTCCAGACTCCCACCCCTCTGCCATTGTGTTGAGAAGGCTTATACAGTTGAGGTTCAACTGTCTGCATTCCTGCCCGTGTCTCTAAGAAAACAATCTCTGGGCCAGTGGGACTGGTGTGGGAAAACTGAGTCATGATTGTTCTTTCCTCGGTAGCCTTATGAGCACAGGTTGTGGTCCCTGGCCTGTACATCTTGGTTTCCTTGAAACTGTCCCTCGCCCTCTACCTTCTGTCATGTGCTGAGCATTGGGACTGCTTCTGGGAGCAGAGCATCTGCTAGAAGGGATAGAGTGACACTCCTGGTAAAAGTCGCTAGGGGTGAGGGGTGTTCAGGACTTCCCAGCAGGGATGGCTGCAACAGATCCCAGCATATGTTGGACCAGGAGCTCTGTGTGCATGATGGAGCCTCCTCACTCGCAGCCCAGCCCTCCCAGGGCTTGGGCAGGGGCCCATGGGCCTGGCAGCTCCTGACCCCAGAATCCCTGCCTTGTTAGCAATGGCAGAACCATGCACTGAAGGCTGCAGCCATCTCTGTCTGGCTCCGCAGGGGCTGAGCTGCTGAGGGGGGTGTTAAGCAGTCACTGAGGTCTCTACCCCCTGCCCCAGGGCCAGTACCTGACAGTGGAGCAGTTGACCCTGGACTTCGAGTACGTCATCAATGAGGTGATTCGCAATGATGCGGCTTGGTCCCACCAGTTCTGCTCCTTCAGCGACTATGACATTGTCATCTTGGAGGTGAGTGCTGCCCACCCTACCCTGGCACCATGCTTGAGCTGACCAAAGCTGCCGTGCACCGCTGCATTCATGCATGCGCCGCCACCGTGCGCTCCCCCCCGCCTCAGCCCTCCTAGTCTCTTCCAGGTGTGCTCCGAGACAAACCAGGTGATCATCAATATTGGACTCCTGCTCCTGGCTTTCCCCTCCCCTGATGAAGAGGGTCAGCTCAGGTGAGTGAGGGCCATGGCCTCTTGGAAGCTAGGAACTAGAGGGCTGAGGCCTTGGCATGACCTTGGCCATGGCCTCACGGGCAGGTGTGGGCTTCCAGTACAATTCCAGGCAGGGAAGAAGCAGTGAAGGGGAGAGCAATGTCTGCCCCATCCCATGCACGCCCCCCCCCCCTTCACCCATGCTTTACCCTCAGACCAAAGACTTACCACACCAGCCTGAAGGTGGCTTGGAACCTCAACACGGGCACCTTCATCACTGTCAGTGTGGGCGACCTCACTGAAGTTAAGGGGCAGACCAGGTGAGTGGTAAGACTGGGAATCATGGCTGGAGGGGCAGGAGTGCTCCCACAGAGCTGGGAAGGATTGGAGGGGCAAGGTTGTGCCTGCTGGGGCTGAGCAGTTGCTCTGATTCCAGTATGGAGCTGACTTCTCCAATTCTGAATGAATGTCAGGGTGGAGTGTAGGTGTGACCTGGGGGGCTGTGCTCCACCACCCCATCCCCAGGGCTCATGGTGCTGCCACCCCGTTCCTCCCCCTTCCCCTGCCACAGTGGCAGCGTGTGGAGCTCCTACCGGAAAAGCTGCGTGGACATGGTGATGAAGTGGCTGGTACCAGAGAGCAGCGGGCGCTATGTCAACAGGATGACGAATGAGGCGCTTCACAAAGGTACCAGCTGGCTGCAGGGCAAGGGTGGGAAGGATCAGGCCAGAGCCAAGCTTGGGGGTGTTTGAGCCTGGGCTTGAGCCTGACATTGTGCTGGTTTGGAGCCCTGATGTGGGTCACGGGTAGGTTTTGGGGTGGGGCACAGCGCTCCCCCATTCCTCCATCCCCATGCTTGGCTCTCCCTAGGCTATTCACTGAAGGTGCTGGCGGACAATGAGCGCTACACATGGATCGTCTTGTGAGCTGGAGAAGGGCAGGGGCTCGGGATGGGCCCCACTACCCTCTCTGCTCTCCTGCGGGACCCAGCTACCTCCCCGCACCCAGCGGCTCCCTCCTCTGCGTCTGTCTGACCTCTTGTCCACCCAAGCCTTGTGAGGGCGGTGGCAGAGAGGTCCTGTCTTCCTCCAGTACCTGCTGACCCTCCCGGCTTGGGGATCAGTAAGACACTGGGGGGGGGTGGGATATGAGGCTAGTGCATCTCTGCGAGAGCCTGGTCAGGGCCAGCCCCAGGCACCTCCCATACTGCTGACCCGTTCCCCTTTCTGCCTGCCAGGGGCATGCCCCAGAGCCAGCTGCCATTGGAGCAAGAGGCGAAATGATGGGCTTCTGGGGTCAGTTAGGTCCCCAACATAGCTCTATGCAGAGCTGGTCTTCGCCCCCATGCTCCCAGCCAAGCCCTGGCTCCCAGTTCCGGTCAGTGTTGCAGGCACTTTCTGTCCCTTCTCAGTGGAGGCTGTGTTGTCCTCAGAGTACAGATCACCCCCCTCCACTCCCCTCCTCGCTGCCCCCTTGGATTGGTTTCTCTTCCAATGGGTTCTTGTTGCTGTAATAAATGTTCCAATTTCCAAGGCTCTGGCTGCTAGGTTTCTTTCAGCAGGGTAGGGGGGACAGAGTCAGCATTTCCCACCTGGCCCTGGCCCTGTCCCTGTCCCATCACCAGGGGACCTGCATGGGGCAGAATGTAGGAGGGCTGGGGTTGTGGTGTTGATTAGAGATTAGCTTGGGCTCTGCAGAGGCAGGAGGGGTGGGGGGGTTCAAAGCCCATTGTCCTATCCTGGGATGATGGTATTTACTGTAGGATACCTTAGCTTCTGTGATTTGGGGGGCAGGAGGGGAGCTCAAGGCCCCATCCCAGGGTCATGGTGTTTATTGTAGGGTAGCTCAGCCTCTGGTGTCAGGGGCAGGAGGAAGGTGTCTCATCCCTGCATCATGGCTTCTAGCTGACAAGGAGATGGCGCCGTAGGCAAAGAACACGGCTGAATTTATTCCTTTTAAGAAAGAACTACAAAAGGTAGAAAACAGCATCTGCACTCTAGACTACACACGGGCACGCCATCCCATCACAGGCACTGTCGCGCAGACGGGGACACCTACCGAAAGCTCCAGGGAGGGGGGCTCCACAGGGAGCCTGACACAAAATAGAGACTCTATGAACAAGGAGGGGAGGGGGATGGTTCTGTTGGAAACATCGATCTCACGGGTTTAAAACACTGGAAAAAAATTGAACGCATAAGGCCATGATGGTTGAAGAAACCCAACACTATCGAGTCATCGAGACCATCACCAATCGCACAACACCCGGGTGGTTCGCAGAGGGAAGGGCTTGGTACGTACAAAAAAAGAAAAAGCAGGTGGAGGTTGGGCACTGGACTTGTCCTCTCTGCAAACTAGAATAGCTAATGGTCAGGTCTGAGCTGGCAGCGCAGCAGCTGCAGAGCAGGAGGGAGCTATGGTGGCTGGGGTCCTGGCACCGGGTAGGGCGGTGCAGAGGGCAGGAGATCAGGCTCTGTTCCCCCAGGGTGGGGTGCTGGCTGGGGAGGGCAGGGAGGACTAAGGACTTTGATGCTTCTCTTTCATAAGGCAGCAACTCAAAGGGAAGAGGAGGGGTGTTGGGGAGGTGGGGCAGGGGTGTCTGAGCTGCACAGAACTCGACTGAGGTACCACGTCCCAGGGACTGGGTGGAAGGGAGCAGGGGAGGGGATACCTGCTCTGTAGCCCTGGAGCAGCAGGTGACATGGTTGTGAAGCGGGAGAGCTTGATGCTGTGGTGATTACCCTGTGGCTTGACCCACGTTCCCAACCCTGCTGGGTCCAGTTGTGTCCTGGGCAGTCCACCCCTGGCACTGGAGTTGACCATAAAGTGAAGGGATTTGGCACCAGAAGGGGCCAAGAACTGAGTGGCCCGAGGGGGTGTGGCAGTCTGGGGGGGGGGCAGGGTGTTGGGAGTCAACTGTCAGGACCCCTGCATGGGCACCAGCCTCAGTGGCAGCTGGACAGGGAGAAGGGAGCAGCAGGTCCATGCGAGGAGGGTGCCAGAGAAGGGCAAAAGTAGGGGTGCCAGCAAGAGATTAGGAATGAGAAAGAGCCACAGGTGCAGGGGGAGGCTGCACAGGTGAGTTGATCCTGCTGGCATCAGCAGGTCTGGGAGATGCCTTGGAGTCTCCAGGAGTCCCTGTGCTGAGCCAAGGTCTGAGGGGCTGAAGTTCCCCCCTGGTGCCACCTCCCCACCCCATGCAGTGGGACTAGGTGGGCTTGGACACCCAGCCCCCAGAAACCCCCTCCCCCACACACTACCCAGGACTAAGCAAGAAGGGTTAGACCATGAGAGGAGTGATCCTGCTAGGCTGGGTACTTTGTGGGGTCCCCTAGACCCTCCTTCTCTGCTGCTAGGCCCCTCAGCTCCACCCCCCCACCTCCCCCATCGAGGGCGCTAAGGCAGACGGAGTGTTTGTCACGAAGACAAGGCACGTGGTCCTTGTGTGTCCTGGGGACTCCTGCAGTGGGCAGCTGGGCTTTGGCCTGCCCATGTCTGGCACTGCCCTTCATGGTGGAGCTGTGCCCAGCTGCTGCGAGGCAGTGGTGCTCCCCGGGTGGCAGGGGTGGCCAAGGCACCTTGGGCCTGGGCCCAGGGGGTGGCTGTATTCACCCATGGCCTCCCATAGGCAAAGCCACTCCCCCCGCCCAACTCCTGCACTCAACCAAGGCATCTCTGCTTGTTCCATCTTGTACAATCACTGCGACAGATTGGTGGCAACTGGCTGGGCTGAGTGGTCACTGCAGGGACTGGGGTGGGGGGGGGGGGGGCCGAGCGGTGCCCCTAGGGAGCCAACAGCCCCAGCACTGACTCACCTCTGGGGGTGGGGTGGGGGGGCTGCAATGCTTTCTAGCAGCCATGGAGTTTTGTGGGAAGGGACCAAAACCGGGGTTGGGGGATGGAGGGTGATAGGGGGCTGTGCTTTGGTGTCGAGTGGGCCTGCTGGGGAGGTGGATGGGGGGGCCCCCATGCTGGAGTGGGGGCCCTGGCTGCCGGGGCCTGCATTCCCCCCGCTCCCCCCACACAGGGGAGGAAAGTGCAGCGCATACCACTCGAGACAGGGGTGAGCTGAGCTTTATCGCCGGGCAGCAGCTGGGGGTTCTGGGCCGGGGTGGGGCTGGACCCCATGTGCCCCTCTAGCTTGACGGCAGGGCCTGCACAAAGATGCCTCGGGAGTCCGTCCGTGCCAGCTTGGGAGGTGGCTCCATAGGGTCAGCACTTAGGCTGCCCGACTCATTGGAGTTGAGGGAGATCTCCTGCGGCATCTCATCCTCGCTCTCCTCCTCCTCTTCTTCTTCCTCATCTGCAGGGAGATAGACCTGTGGGTACCTCCACTGGGGGCCTAGCCACCCGCACCCCTCCCCCCCCAGCCCCTGATCAGCCAATCCTGCCCCCCCTCAGGGGATACCCCATGGCCATGGCCTTGCTGCCCACCCCAATGCTGCACAGAGCAACCTCGGATTCCAGCCCCAGGACACAGCCCCCCCGACCCTATACCATGCTCATGGTCCAGCCTGAACCCCATGCTTGGGCTCAAAGCATTCGAGCTTGTAGTGGCCACAGGCTCCCAAAGCACGCACTCACCTTTGTCAGGGTCCAGGGCATTCAGGGAACTTGTCAAGTTGGCGAACTTGGGAGGGAAATGAAGGGACGATGAGTGTCTGTGGTGTCTGTGTGCCCTAGCCTGTGCCTCCCCACCACCAGAGACGACCCAAGCAGGGTGCAGGGCCCAAGACAAATCAGCCTGTGCAGAGCCCCACCCCTGCGTGCCCCAGATGCGAAGAAGCTGGCGGTGGGGGTTGGGGGATGTTACTGCGTGACCGAATGTGAAGCTGGCGGCGGTAGCACAGTCACTGTGGCCGCTCCACCTGGCTCCCCGGGGCCTCTCAAAGCGCGGGGCCTGGGGTGGTTGCCCCAATTCACCCCCTGCTTAGGGATGGTCCTGCCTGCCACCACCAGGTGCAGTGGCCATGGCCCCTCCCTTTGTGCTAGGGGCAGCTGGGACCTCAGGGCAGCCCTAGATCCACTTAGTCCTGTGTTGTCAGTGTCATAGCAAGTTTGTGTGTAGCATGTCTGCATGCATAGGTGTGTAATGTGTTATGTGTGTAGTACATTTTGCATGTAGCATGTAGCATGCATGGCATGCAGCATGTTAAGTATGTATAGCAGTTGTAGAGCATTAAGTATGTAGTGTAGCACATTTGTATGTAGTGTGTAGCATTGTGTGTAGCATTTGGAGTATGTTAAGTGCATGTAGTGTGTAGCATGTTAGTGTAGCACGCATGTGTGTGTGTGTGTGTATATGTGTGTATGCATGTGATCTGGTGTCAACCCCCTTGCCCAGCCCCTGTCTATAAGTCTGGGGAAGGGGGTGGACTGGTTGTGATGCCAGGAGGGAGATGTTTGTTCCCTTGAAATCTGCCACCAACCCCTGCAGCAGGGGGCACTCAGGCTGGCGCAGGCCGCAGCAGGGGCTGCCCCCTCCCCCAGCTTTGCAAAGCAGCAGAGAACTGGTTCTGTGGGGTGTCTGTGGGGAAGGGTTTGACCCTTGGGTCCCAGGGTTCATTGCCCTCCCCACTAACAACCTGGCCTCATCTCCAGCCTGGGTAAGCCCCTGGCCTGGCTGAGGGGAGGCAGCTGGGACGCACCTCTCCCATGACAGCGATGGGTGTCTCGCCCTTTGCCTGAGCCACACGGTGCTCAATCAGGTAGTACATGTACTCGTCGTACAGCAACCGGATAAGGTGGAAGGAGCCAAAGCTGGCAGCACTGCGCAGGGTCAGGTCCCGGATCACCATTGAGCTGCAGAGGAGGCAGAGCCCAGAGCCAGTGAGACCCCCACACCACTTCTGCCAGGCATGGGGCAGGGGAGGAGGGAAAGAGGTGGACACATACCTGTAAAAGGACCACTTGAGGAGGAAGAGCTTGGCGGCTTTGGGGAAGCTGTGGCTGCCCTGATAGGGCTTGAGGACTTGGGTGACAACGCCGTCCAGCCACACGGCCCACTGCTCCAGTGAGTTCTGCTGCTGCAGGGTCATCTTGAAGTCCTGCTCCAGGCGCTGGACCACGCGGTCTTCACAGCGGCACACCCATGAGGCCTGCTCCTACCAGTGAGGTGAGGGGCACAATCAGGAGGCTGGGGGTGACCAGGCTGAGGGGCTTGTGGCTGCCCTGCCCAGTGTGGGGAGGAAGGATGGGGGTTGGGGGTGGGGAGTAGTGCTGCTGTCTCCTGTCCAGGGTCCTGTGCCAGTCACGAACAGTCGGAGCTCACAGAAGGAAACTGGGCTGAAACTGTCAAGGCACAGCCCCATTTTACAGATGGGGAAACTGAGGCATGGAGAGGGGAGAGCATGGGCCTGGCACCAGCCTCTGCCCTTAGGATTTCCTGGATCAGTCATGGACAGTTGAAGCTCACAGAAGTAAACTGGGGCTGAAATTGTTGATGAATATCCACACTTTACAGATGGGAAAATTTAGGCATGGGGGCAAGGGAGCATAAGGCTCTGACTGGTGGGGGCGGGGGAAGCTCCACCCACCTCCCGTTGACTGGAGCCAGGGGAGAGGGGGTGGAATAAGGAGCTCTGGGGTGCCCTTGGGGCCAGTTACCTGGACATTGGCAAAGTCCACGCGGTTGAGGTCGCTCAGCATCTGGTTGATCTGGGCTGTGTTCTGTAGCACGGCCCGGGCAGCCTGGGCTAGGTGGTTCAAGGATGTGTATCGCCGCAGAGTCTGGGCAAAGGCACTTGCTGCTGCCACCTGGGGGTAAACAGACAGGTCAGGACCAGTGACTCTCAGCAACGCAGCCTGGCAGCTGCTGAAGGGGCCAGGACACCAGGACCCAGGCAAAGGATGAAGTGGCCCAGAGCCCAGGGGCTGCCTGCAGGTCCCATGGCCCCGGTGCTGCCCAGGTCAGAGGGCACAGGTCACAGCCACAAGTTGGAGGGCAGATATCTCCACCCCAGCCCCACCCCTCACCTTCACACGGACCATCTCCTCAGGGATGTTCATCATGGCGTTGGTTAACCAGCTCTCCAAACTCTTGGCGAAATTTCGGATTGCTTGCGTCAAGGCACCTGGGACAGAGGTGGCATTGAGTAAGGCCCCCTCCCAACCCCATGGTGCCCGTGGTGGCCGCTTGGCATCATGGGAAGGATACAAAGTGTCCGGGGTGGTACCAAGGGAACCCGCCCCAGCACCCACCAGCTAGACCCCAAGGCTTTCCCTTCTTAGCACTGGAAGTATCAGGTGCCTGGAGCATCCCCAGGGAGGGAGGCAGCAGCTGTGTTGTGGGACTGGGGGAAATGGGGACAGGACTCAGCTATTCAGAGGTCCCTTGGGCATGTCCTGTCCCAGCCTAGTGCCTCAATTCCCCCCTCTGATGATCCCAGCTTCACGACCTTGACTGCCAGGAAGCAGCAGCCAGGGGTGAATGGACAGGTGCATGTTATACATGTACGGAGGCGGCAATCAGGGATGGAGGCACAGGGTTGGGGGCTCCCAGGACATGCCAAGGGTAGGACAGGGCAGGGGCACTGGCACTCACTGGGAATGGGCCGGAGGACGTCTGGGATGAGGATCTCCACCAGGCCCTGGTACAGCATATTGTCGCAGTCCTTCGTCCACTTGAGCACAGGCTCATACTTGGACAGGATCACCAGGCAGCTCTTGGGGAGACGCTTCTCGGCCTCGTCGTGCCTGGGGGCAGGCGGTGGGGAACACACAGGCCAATCAGAGTCCGGCACTATCCCCCAACACTCAGGTCTCTTGGTTTGAGTTGTGGTCTAGAAGCTAGGGAGATGCAACCCTGGGGCTGGGCCACAGGTTTCTATGCCCAGCTGCAGGGGGGCCTTGCAAAAGCTACTTCCCCTGCCTGTGCCTCAGTTTTCCCCCTCTACATTGGGGTGAATGGTCCCCCTGGACATCTGTGAAATGCTCTATGATGACTACTGCCAGAAATGCAGCCACCCGCCCAGGGCAAGTCAGCTGGAGCATGACAGCTGGGGACTCAGGGAGGGAACTGACTCTCCCCTCATTAAACCTTTGATACCTGACCCAAAAAAGGACAAAGACTGCCCCCCTCCTCACCCCCTAGTGCCGGGAAGGTGGGCGCACTCACACGGCAATGGGGGTGGCTTCACTGGGCTGGTTCAGGTTGTACCTCCAGAAGGTTTTCCATAGGGTCTCCACCAAGGTGAACTGCAGGTTGATCATCACGTCCACAATGGCCTGGTAAGAAGGGGCATGGGGGCTTCAGCATTGGTGGGCTGATGGCCTTGGGGGACCCTGCATCCACCCGCTGTCCCCTGAAGAGGAGAGAGGAGGGGGGCCAGGCAATCCTGCCTGCCTTTATGGGGTCCGGCCATGTATCAGTGCCATCTGCCATGCTGGGAGGGGCAGAAAGGGCTGGCACAGTTTGGAGAGGATTCCCAAAACTCCCACTGCTGACCCACGTCTCTCTCCACCCAGCTCCCTACAGGGGGCTGGCTCAGTTCTCCTGAGGAGGTGAATCCCTGGCAGGGCTTAGCAGCGGGACATTGGGGTTCTATGCCTGGCTGGGGAGCAGGGGGGGTTGCAAAATGGATAGGATGCAGTGGGCATTTCCCCTTGTGCCAATGCTCCTGCTGAGACTAAACTCAGAGGGTCCTGACTAAAGGGTCCTGCACATCTACTCAGGCTCAGACAGATGCCAGATTAGGGCTCAGGAAGGGATTTGGCTTCTTCTGTAGCAGGCCTGGGATCTCTCAACCGTATATTAACAACCTTTTACAACAGCAGAACGCTGGCTGCCCCAGTCCCCCTGCTTTCCCTGGGGCAGGGTTGGATGTGATGTCTAGTGCTGTCAGGGATGACGGCAGTTTTACAAGGAGTTTAGATTATGGATTTGTCTGGGATGGTTTGGACAGGGCTGATCCTAACTCAGGCAGGAGGCTGGATTTGAGGTGACCTCTGGAGGTCCCTGCCAGACCCACATCTCTAGGATCCCTATGACACCTCCAACCTTGGTTGGTTTTGCTTCTGGTTTTGAGGGAGTTTCTTTCCACTAAGCTGATTTGTATTGAGAATGAAGGCCCTGAAGGACCGAGGGACATGGACCTGGGGGCCCATGGGAAATGGACCTAGGAGTTGTTGTTCCCATATTGGCCCTGCTGGACCGTGGAGACAGGAGATGGGAGACCCTGCACCTCACCATTCCTGGGAGGCACCACGGCAGCCCCAGCACACAGGGCTGGGCTGACAGGTCTGTCTGGGGCAGGCACCACTGGGAGCTTGTACCTCACAATGCTCCCGGTAGAGCAACTGGAAAGCCTTGATATCCTCAGCCCCCACACCCTCTGGCAGGGGCTTCCCTTGCAAGTCAATGTCGGAGAAGTCAGCCAGGGTTCGGGAGGCATCTGCAGGGCAGGAGGAGAAAGGAGGAATGGTGTTAGAGCTGCCAGATTGCTCCCCCACCCCACCAGCCTCCCCAGTTTGGCTCCTGTGGGTCTTACCCAAGAACTGCTGATACTGCTGGACCTGGGCACTGATGTCGGAGAGTCCCGAGGCCTGCTGCTGTCCCACAGCCACACCATTGGTCATCCCCTCCATCTTCTGAATGGGCTTGAGCCTGCGAGCACAGGACCCATCAGTCAAAGGCAGACATGGGGCCACGGTTAGAGATTTGCAGAGGGGTGAGACGCAGCATCCAGGGGTGTGTCGGTCCCCAGGACCTGGCTGGCAGCTCCTACCTCTGCTTCTGGGAGAAAGGCTGTTGGCGCATGGCCAAGTGCTGCTGATCCTCCATCAGGCGCAGCAGCGGTGAGTTGGCTTTGATGCGGAGGCCATAGTAGTGGTACTTGGAGTTCCCTCTGTGAGGAGATGGGAAGGGTAAGACCCCAGTACAGGCTGGGGGGTGGTCACAATAAAGCCTTGGAATTTACCCTGATCTCTTCCCCCACAACCCTGGCTGCTCTGATAGCATATACAGACATTCACTCTCCCAGAAGAAACTCTCCTGGGAGTTATATAACCCTGGTTCTCCCCAGGTTATTTTTTCCTGGAGCCACCATCTTTAGTCTGGGAGAAGAAGCCTAAATGTCTGCACACTCATGGCTTCTCCTGATACAGCAGTGACTCTCCCAGGAGGAAACAAATGTCCGTTTGAGGCCTTTGTTTGTGCTTAGCTTTTCCCCAGTTGGGTCTCGGTGTGAAGAGGGCACAGAGGAGCTCTAGGGCAGCCCTGTCCCACACCAGTGTGGGCTCTTACCTGGTGCCCAGGCGGCGCGTGCGCAGGCCCATGAACACCGACCGGATCAGCTTGCCGAAGGAGGCGGCATTGACTGGCTCCAGCTTCTGCTCCTGGCAATGCAGGAGGTAGTGGCAGTAGAGGGTGCTTCGTGGCAGGCTCACTCCCTCAGCTGTCTCATAGTTATCCAGCAACCACTGCACCTTAGTGAGAAGAAAGGGGCAGAGAGGAAGGGGAGGGCTGAGGCTTGTGCCTGCTGGGGTCCCCATGGGCAAGGGCTGGCTGGTCTCATGCCTGCCATGCTAGAGGGGCCAGTTGGCTCCTTATTGATGCCAGCTGGAAACATCCAAGGGCATAGGACCTGCCTGGAGGAAGACATATGCCTTGGGTAGGCACCGACACAGAGCTACATCTCTGTAGATGCAAGACACATATTAGCTGCATTAAGAAACAAGTGGTTCCCTTAGTGATGGACCCAGTGCTACATACCCATGACCAGACTGAGGTCCACTGGTCTCGGGACGACTAAGCCACCTGGAGAAAGACAAGTGTGACCGGCAAAATGCAGCACTGCAGAGAAGGACTTGGGATGACAGTAGACCATGAGCTGAATAACAGCCAGCAGTGTGCTCTCATTGCAAAGACAACAGCCTCCTGGACTGTATGAACAGAAGCGTCCCTTGAAAATTCGGGACAGTGATTCTCTGGCTCTTAGTCCTGGTGAGGCCTCCCCTGGAGCTCTGGGTCCAGTTCTAGGCCACAAACTTCATGAAGGAGGTGGACAGGTTGGGAAGAGTCCAATGTAGAGCAACAAAAATGATTAGGGGCCTGGGAGGCAGGACTGATAAAGA
The DNA here is from genome assembly GCF_030867095.1 of Alligator mississippiensis. Classification (NCBI taxonomy): domain Eukaryota; kingdom Metazoa; phylum Chordata; order Crocodylia; family Alligatoridae; genus Alligator; species Alligator mississippiensis. The sequence goes on from NC_081831.1 coordinate 23,267,130, forward strand.
CAGGCTAGAAAAGCCTGAGTGATTGAGTCCGGAGAAGAGAAGACTGAGGGGGGATTTGACAAGGATCTTCAAACCTCTGCAGGGCGGTGACAGAGAGGATGGAGATGTGCTTTTCTCTGTGGCTGCAGGGGGCAGGACTAAGAGCAATGGCCTCAAGCTGCATCAGGGGAAACTGAGGCTGGAGATGAGCAGGAGCATCCTGACTCATGAGGGGGGTTGACCATTGGAACATGCTGCCCAGAGATGTGGTGGAGTTTCCATCCTTGGAAATGTCCAAAAGCAAAGAATGGTTGGGATGATTTATTCTGGCCTGATCCTGGCTTGAGCAAGGGTCTGGACAAGGTAAGCTGGTGAGGTCCCTTCCAGCCCAGCTTTCCCCATGATCCTAGTGTGTGTCACACAAACAGTTCTAACAGAGACTAAGAAAGGTTCATACCGCTGCATGAGGCACTAGGAAGCCCCCCTGGAAATACTGGGTACTGTTTGGGTTGGCTGCGATCCAGGAGGGAGACTCATATGGGAAGAGGCTAGGGGACAAAGTGAGAATGAAAAGAACTCACAGGAGGGCTGAGGAGTACGTTGCCAGCGAGGACAAAGAGGGGGTGACTTACGGTGGCTGGAGAGGCACGTGTGGTGTGGGAGTAGGACTGGCTGGAGCTCCCAAGCATGTATCCTCCCTGGATGACGTAGGTCCCTGTCCCGCCGCCGCCCCCTCCACCGCCGCCTCCTCCGCTGGGGTTGGCAATGATCTGCCCACCAGAGACATACATGGGGACAGAGCCACTGCTGGCCACATTCTGGGAGGTGGCTGGCGTGGCGGCCTGGGCTGGCGTGGCCTGCGATTCATAGTAGTTGGCTCCCGTGTTCTGGGTGTATAGGGGAGTTTCGGTGTATGGGTAGGTGCTGGAGCGTCTGGAACGAGACGGAGGATCAGCTAGGCCAGGCCCCATGCAGAGGGAAGCAGTTTATGGTCAGAGTAGCCATCAGCCTCCTGCTATGATGTGGCCACTTCTGGGTGTAACAGCACAGTGGGTGGCAGCAGGGAACGAGGGAGGATCGTGTCTCCAGTAAGTGCAGATAGGAAGGCACCTGACCCTTGCAGAGGCCTGTGGCAGCTGTGGGCAGGGCTGGGGGTCCCCAGACAGGCACAATCTCCCATCATGTATGGGTGAAAATGACAGTTCCTAACAAACAGCAGTGGCTAGATGTGAGGCCGTTTCTCCTGTCTGAGGGTGAGTCACCAATTCCCATAGGACCTTTCTGTTCCTGAGATGGGGAATGAGCCTGGGGTAGGGAAGGGGGCATGCACAGGAGTGGGGTGGGCAGCAATGGGGTAACGCTTGGGGAGCTATAAGCACTGCTCTGCTGAGGCTCTTGGGCACCCATGTAGGGGCAGGCAGCCGGGAAGGGGCGTTCAGGACACAGAGCATATTGGTCTGATGGAGCCAAGTAAGGGGGTAGCAGGGAGGCTAGGAACACCCCCTCAAAGGCAGAGGGGTTTTCCCCAGGCCTGGCCAGGGGGGCAAAAGAGATGCTGAATTCCAAAGGATCTGGGTGGGTGGGAGATTAGCTGTGGCTGTCAACCAAGTCTCGGGCTTGCCCATGCCCCGGTGAAGCCCCTAGTAACAACCCTCTCCCAAAGACCAACACAAGGCCTTGGCAGAGATGCCATCACCAGGGGCATCACAGGAGGCTGCAGAAGATGCAGGAACCGGGGTCCACTCACATAGTGCTGGCTGTGTAGCTGGCATCACCCCCTTCCACATACTGCACCTGGTTGGGGTAGACGTGCTGGACAGGCACCTGCTGCAGCTGCTGCACCTGAGCCGGGAGGGGAGAAGAGAGGGGTTCACCAGTGGTGGGATGGGCAGGTGGGCGCAGTGGGGCAGAAGCATGCTCATGGGTGCCCAGATGCCTGATTCCTAGCCCAGGGCACTGCCCACCAGTCCTGCTGCCTCCCCAGCCATTCCCACCCCTCCCCATTCATCACAGGGTCTCAGATCACCTTCAAGCCCTATTCTGAAATGGGACAGTGTCACTCCCACCCTGGGGGAAGCAGGGCAGAAGCCATCTCCATTTACAAGTGACCCAAATCAATGATGGAGCAAGGAAGAAACCCTGGGAGTCCAGCCTCCAAGGCCCCAGACAGTGCGGGAATTTCTCTCTCTAAGGAGCATGGGTTCCTGCAGCCATGGAGGCTCTAAAGCTCCTGTCTCAGGGAACTGTGAGGCATGATCTTGCCCTGAGCTACAGCCCTCTATCCTCTGGCAGAGTCTGGGGCAGCTGCTGGCAACCCCACACAGCTGTGTTTTTCCTACATCAATCTGATGCCAACGCATCAATCTTGCTACCTGTAATACCTGGCAATGCTGTGACACCTCCCAGACTGGAGCAGCGTATGTATACCCCTCTCCAGGTACCTCTCCCTGGGAGTACCTGAGAAGGGGACCACTGCTTCCGAATGAAACAACAAGGGTTTCACAGAAACCTAATATAACCCCTCTCTGGGATCTGCTTGACCAGGCCGAGGACTGAGCTGGGGGTCTTTAATGAGTGGGGTGAATGACAGGGCCGTCACTCTCCCATGCACTTTAAAGGGGAAATCAGCCACATCAGTGTTATTTCTCAACTGGGAATGAACACGGTGACAGTCTCCTGTGGTCCAGCTGGAGTGAGAGCGGGGTCCTGGTGCCCCGGTCCTGGTCTGTGGCAGATGGTGAAGTGGCATGTGCTTTCAGGGCTTCCAGGTTAATGCTGGGGGGCTGGGGCAAGGCGTGAAGGCAGGTGACGACAAAGATGATGGAAGGAGTCTGTCTGAAAGGGCTGGGGTGGGACCCAGGATGGCGCCAATGGGCTCCAGCAGAGACAGGGTGGGGAGGGCAGGGGCTGCTAGGGGGACCTACTTTGAGTGCGGTTGCCGCCGTGCCAAACACTAGCACCTGGGGGACTCTCTGAATCTTGACTCTCTGCTCGGGGCTGGCATGGTGCGAGGAGAGGAAAGGCAGTGGCTCCATCACCAGCTTCGGCTGCGAGAGGAGCAGGCGTGGTGACAGCCCGTGGGCCAACTCCAGCCACTGCTCTGAGGAGGCGGCCTCCAGTGAGTGGAGGTACTGGAGCCTGCGCCCCTGACTGGCCAGGCAGCAGCTGGCCAGCTGGTGCGTCCCACTACTACACGCTAAGGAGAGAGAAGGCTGTGCTGTCTGCGACGAAGGCTGCGGCGGAGGCTGGCTCTGTCTAGCTGGCCTGGGAAACTCACTGTCTGAGCTCTAGATGACAAACAGAAACACTGTGGGGGTCAGTGCCGGTGCCTGGTGCCCACGGGGGAAGGAGAGTGACTGCCCCAGAACCCAGGAGTCCTGCTGCCTTCCTCTGACTGACATCCACCTTACTGGTTGCCGGGTAGGGTGGAGAGAGGCTGCTGGAATGGCTAGGGGGCTGCTAGCCCTAGAGGCTTGCTAGGGACAGAGGAGGAGGCCACCAGCTTCCAGCCCTGGACTTTGGCTACCAAATAATGCACTTCTGTGGTGCTGGCTCCACATGGAGACACTAACTGGATCTTGACAGGCAAGGGGTTGATGGCATCACACAAACCCCTCTGGGCTGGGTTCTACAGACACCTGGGAGATGGGGGTGGCAGGTGGGGGTGGGCACGGGCCTGTCCCAGCCCACATAGAGCTGGTTGCTAGAAGATGCCGGGGTCCCTCCCAGATCACAGCTGGGCCTGATGTGATCTTGGCAGCCCCCGGCCTGGCTGAAGAGCCTCACCTCTTGGGTGACATGGACTTGCTGGAGACTCTGCACTGTCAGCTGCTGCACAGCCCCCGACTTGGGTGTCTGCGGTGTGCTCTGGACAACTGATCTCTGTGGAGAAGAGACAGAACAGCTGTCAGGGGCCTGTTGAGAGCCTTGGGTGAGGGGGATCCCAGCTCCGGGGCAAGAACTGGGGTGGCTGCGAGCTGGGTGAGGCTGCTAATTCTGGGACCTGTTGAGGGCCAGGCTGAATGCACAGAGGCCCAGAAAGGTCATTGTCACTTTATAAATGCCACCTGATGGCCCCTGGGTGGCCCTGATGTCAAAACAGTTAGGGAGAAACTTCTTCACTGTTAGATCAGGGAGGCAGGGGGATAGGTGTCCAGGGAAGCTAAGGACTCTTCACCAAAGGGGCTCAAGGAGAGACTGGACAGACACTGGCTGGGGATGATCTGGTGTAGTGATGCCTGTGTTCTGCTATGGGGATTCCCCAGGCTTCTGGGCTGTACTGTTTGCCACATGAGGTTAGGAGGAAATTCCACTCCACCACAACATGGTGCTACATGTGTCAGGGGGGTTTTAAACCTTCCTCAGAAGCAATGGGTATTGGCTGCAGCCCAGGCTGTGGATGGTGACTGGGCTGTGCCAATGCTCCTGCTTGGTCTCAACCCCAGAGGGTCCTAGCTAGATGGTCTTGCCCCTGTGCTCAGGCTCAGATTGATGCCAGATTTGGGGTCAGGAAAGAATTTTTCCCCCGGTCAGATTAGTATGGATTAGGGAGGGTTGCCTTCCTCTGTAGCAGGGGCACAGCCTCTACCTGTGAACTCTTTTGAGTGTCTATTAACCATCTTTTACAGCAGCAGGACATTGACCACTGTGGTTCCCCAGCTTTCCCTGTGGCATGGCCAGGTGTGATGTCTGGTGTTGTGTCAGGGGTGACTGTGTCGTGCTGCTTGGAGGTTGGCTGATCCTGCCTCAGGCTGGGGATTGGACTTGATGTGACCTTTGGATGTCCCTTCCAGCCTGACATCCCTATGATTTCTATGACACAGCTGCAGCCAGTACAGGGTCCAGCTGGGCACTGGGAAAGCAACATGAGAAACCCTGCCAGGGGCAGGACCCCACCTCGGCAGGGCTGCCCTGGTCCTTAATTGGTACACAACAGGTTCATGCTGAGGGCTGAATTGCCACAATGATCACAGCCAGGTCCTAGCCCCTGTGGGTGATGCTGACCTGAAGTCAAGGTCCGTGTGGGTGCATGTGCATATGTGTGTGTTTCACGGGGGAGGGGAGGCAGCACTTCCTTTACTCCATTTTACAATCTACCGCCTTTTTTTAAGCAGATCTCCACAGCAACTGCCTGGAGGACAAACGATTGGCTGCCTGACTGACAGCCAGGAAGGGGAGAGGAGGGGAAGGACAGAGAGTGGCAGGATGTGTGTGTGTGTCACGGCCCTTGTGTTGCCTGGGCAACAGCTGCTCCTGTGGCAACCTCAAGAGCTGTCAATCCTTCCCTGGCAACCATGTGCCTAGGTAGCAAAGAAGAGTGAGGCTGGAGCTGCAAGTGCCAGGAGACAGTGGGGAAGGATACCACAGCCCTGTTGAAATGCTGCTGGTGGGGGAGAGTACAGCGGGGGAGGAGGGGGGTTCAGGGGAGCATAACCTCAGACCCCACCTTCCCACTCTGTCCTGCTGGCTGCATTCACGCTCCGGGGGCCTGGGGAGCTTTCCTGGCTCCAGGTGGTGACCCATGTCTCCCCCCCTCCCTGCCCAGCACAGGCCCGGTGTTACCAGCTCAGGGGCGGCAGGTGGGGACAGCACCTCTTGGGAGACAGGCACTTGCTGGACTCCATGGACCTGGAGCTGCTGGACCTGTCCTGGTTTGCTGGCTGAGCTGTTGCTCTGCACAGGAGAGCGCTGGAAAGACAAGGGGGAAGCAGGTTAAAGGCACTTCAGATAGGGCTGGTTCCTGACTCCCACCCCCCACCCCAGCCAAGGAACACCAGCCGAGGCCCATTTACAGGGTGATGAGATGAACAGAGAGCATACAAGCTGCACTGGGGACCTTGCTCAGGAAGGAGAGGTGTCCTCTGCCCTCCCCACCATGCCGGCATCACCAGGTGGGGCAGCCCAGCTCTGATCTCTGGTGAGCCCTCTGGCAAACTCCCAGGGTGATTCACAAGGCAGCACAGAAGGAGGGTTCTCTTTCCTGGGTGGAGGGGAGGAGATACAAAAGGGACTTCCCCTACAGCCCCCTGGCTGTCTGGAAGGCCTTGGGAGGACATGGACTGGAAGCCCTGATTGTGCCATTGGTGGGGCACCAGAGGAGTGTGGAGGGGCAGGGGGTGGTGCTGGACCACACGCCCAAGGAATGCTCCAGAAAAATCTCAGTCTATATCAACTCATGCAGAGAACTGAAAAAGTACTGCTAGGGCCAACGAGCCTCAGGACACGCCCAGAGGTGGCAGAGTCTTCTCTGCATGACTTGAGAGTCCTGCTGACCCCAACAGCAGCTCATTCCCAGAGCCAGAAAGCAGTGCTGGATGCTTCCTGCCTACATACCCAGAGATGGGTCATTCCACCCTGCCGCCCAGCCTGGAGGAGGCTCAGAACAATGCCTGCACCGTATGCGTGCTGATGAACATGCAAAGATGCCTCCAGACCAGGGAAGGAACCCCTCAGGCACAGATGCCATGACAGCAAGCAAATACCTCTGGGGCCCAGCCCCAACTTGCCTTGAAGGCTGGGCCAGGTCTGGGGTGGAGTGTGAATCCCAGACCTGAGTGAAGCTGCCCAGTGTGGGATTGTTGCCCTACCCAGGAGAGCCGTAGCACAGCCACATGGCACAGTTTCTCATGCCACCCACCTCGGGGGGAGAGTGGACTTGCTGCTGTACCCCGTGCACAGCCAGCGAGACCTGTCCTCCTTTGCTGGCCTGCGTCGTGGTCTGCACCACCAGCCGCTGCAGAGGGATGACATAAGAGAAGCCCCTGGGTTAAGCACCGTGGCACAGAGAGATGTTGGCCACTGAAAGCCTGGGCCTCTAGGAAGTATGCCCACAGCCAGTTGCACTTGGAGCGCCAGGACTCTACAGTACCTGCCTCTCCTCCCTCCCACCTCATCTGCCACCAAACACACGATGCTGCTTGATTGAAATCCCTGTGGCCTGGCTGCCCCATACCGCCTCCCGGAGCCCCTCCATGTCTCCATGGGTCCTGGCATCCAGCCTCTAATGGGCTACATGTCTTTCAGAACTCCGGGAATGTAAACACCTATGCTCCCAGTATGCTTTCTCTGCTCTGTGGGTCTTCCCAGCCAGGCCTTCTGAGTCAATAGCTCCAGCACACGCTGGGAGAGATGCTGTCATGTCCTCTTTTGCAGTCACGAGGTTGGCTCCTTCTCCCCACTGCATCCCTTCCTAAATGCAGCTACAACCAAGGTGCGGACTCTCCATTGCCACAGGATTTCAAGGAGAGGATGGATAGCCAAGGGCAGGGATGATCTAGGTGTAGTGATGACTGTGTTCCACTGTGGGGATGTCCCAAGCTTCTGGGCTTTGTTGGATGCCCTCTCCCCATCTTTCTGCTACATGTGTCAGGGGGTTTTAAACCTCCCTCACTGGCATTGGATGTTGGCTGCAATCTAAGCTGGGGATGGCAACTGGGCTGTGCCAATGCTCTTGCTGGGACTCAACTCCGGAGGGTCCTGGCTAGAGAGTCGTGCCCCTCTGCTCAGGCTCAGACTGATGCCCCACTGGGAGTGAGGAAGGAATTCCACCCCCTGCTCAAACTGGTATGGACTGAGGGGGAGGTTTGCTTTCCTCCGTAGCAGGGGCACAGCCTCTTCCTGGGATCTATTGAGTGTAGATTAACAACCTTTTACAGCAGCAGGACATTGGCGGCTGCAGTCCCTGTGCTTTCTCTGTGGCAGGGCCAGGTGTGATGTATGGTGTTGTGTCAGGGTTCACAGTAGTTTTATAAAGAGTTTAGATGATAGATTTGTCTGGGATGGTTTGGACAGGGCTGATCCTGCCTAAGGTAGGCGGCTGGGCTTGATGTGACCTCTGGAAGTCCCTTCCAGTCCCACTTCTCTAGGATTCCATGAAGAATCAGCGACTGTTTTCTAGGACAGCCAATGGCCAGTACACACTGCTGTTAAGCAGAGATGGAAACAGGCACAAGGAAAGAATTGAGGCAGAGAGTCTTCAGGGAAACAGAAGAGTCTCCCCAGGAAGAGGCAGCTTTGTCTCTCGGGGGGTTGAAACCAGGCTGGATGAAGCTGCAGCTGATTGTCCAAAAGGGGCCAACCCTGCTTCAGCTGGAGAGGAGGAAAGGGGCTTTTCCATCTCTAGAGTCTTTTTCTCCTATGCATGAGCCACTCCAAGGTGCTTGTGGTCATGGTCACAATAACTAGAGCATGGGTGTTAAACTTGGACCAGATAAGTGGCATGGGTGGGGCTGGATCAAGCCCACAGCTTTCCTCCCGCAGCATACATGAGCCAACAGCTGCTCCAGCCCATTTAGGACACACACGGCATGGATCTCAGAGCTACTGTGGTGCCACGTGCAACATGTTCCTGCCCAGGCAGGGGGTCGGACCTGAAGATCTACAAGGTCCCTTCCGACCCTACTTCTATGATTCTATGTGCCCTACAGCCGGCACCGCATGTGGTGCAGTTTGGATGGGCTGGGTCCCAGACCAGCTGAAGCAGCTGCTGGATGAGGTATGCTGGGGAGGGAGAGGAAAACCCTGGTCTTGATCGAGCCTGCAGACTGGCCCACGGGTGCATGCCATACTCTGTGTGGGTCTGATCAGACTTACAGGCAGCACCGGGGGCCAGATGGTGGTTCCCTAAAAGCCATATGTTTGACACCCTTGAGCTAGAAGATGATCCCTAGCAAGGCCAGATAGAGCCATCTCTATGGGCGTGTGTGGGTGCCCTTCATTGCTGTGCCAGGTATTGCTGTAGCATCATCAGGGCATACACTTCCTGCTGGAGGCAACTGATCAGAAGCTCTTTGTGCGACTTTCCTTCAGCTCCAGCTGCTCAAGCAGCTCTCTAGGAAGTGCCCCCCACTTCCCCACCCCCTGACACCATCCTACTAGAGAGGTTCTCCTGCAGCACCCTGATTTTCCATCTGTTCCATCTGTCACTGTGGATAGCACCGAGAGGTCTCCAAGATCCCACGGGCCTACCTCAAAGGCAGGTAGGAAGCCTGTGTGGACTGTGTAGGACAGACGTGAGCTGCCCTCCTCAGCTCATTTCTCTCCAGACATGAGAGAAAATGTCATGTGTTACTCACAGCTTCCTCTGCTGCTGCCTGTTGCTGTTAGGATTTGCATCCATCATTCAGCTGTGACTCAATTAGATCCCTGAGATTCCAGCCACTCCAAACAAAGTTTCCCATCGACCCCCACTGCCCAGAAGCTGGGTGAGCTTGGGTAAATGAACCAGCCAGCCTGTTGCAGGGGCATTGCCCAAGCCTGTCTCCTTGGGATCAGGAAAGAGGGTGGCTTTGTAGTCCAGAGGCCAAGTTAAAAAATCCCAGTGGGATCCGTCTTTATCCCTTAGAAGCATTTAGACAAGACCTTTTACCAGGAGGTGCTGTGATAGAGCTACCACAAGGCTGTTTCTGAGACAGCTTTTATGCTGGTGTCTCTGGCTAGAGCTCCCCCTCCTTGCTGTTTGCTATCCCCCCCAGAGCCAGCCATAATTCAACTCCACTGGGCATCAGCTGCAAAGTACTTTAGGCTCTTTCATTTCTCCAGCAGGGGAAGGAAGTTGCCAAAGAGAGTGGGGGCTAGAACCCTGGAGTCTCACTTCCTCCTATGGCTGTCTAGCTCATCCTCTGCAGTTCCCCAGCCCGGCGTTGCTTCCTTTGTTCATGAGGTCAAGGTGGGGGCAACATTGTGCCTAGCAGGGTTTTTAGCATGGAAGGAAAAGCTGGGGGCTAAGAGGTCTTGTGCTGAGCATGATCTCTGGGCCCAAATGACAGGAACTCATGGCTGAGAAGACATGAAGTCGCCTCTCCATGCACGTGGATGGGGATGGGCACATCTGTCCCTGGCATGATGCTGGGCCCATGTAACACCTCCCAAGAGAGAGTACCATTAGGCCACAAGGAGCAGAATAGATTCCCCCTAGTGCAAGCTGGGAGACTAAAGTATAAGGATTTGCTAGGAGTCCTATGTTGAGGCAGAAGGAGGACCCAGGAGTCCTGAATTCCAACCCCTGGCTTTGCCCACCAGGCTCCACTCCCCACCCCGAGCTGGAAATTGAATCCAGGAGTCCTGAGTCCAAGCCCCTGGCTCTGCCCACTATCTAGATATGGCCTTAATATGGTCTTCCTGGATTTTCAACCCAGCTCTGCCTGTCCCTGACCACATGCTCTGCCTGTCCCTCTGGATCTCTGACTCAGTTTCCCCAGGCTCCACTCCTCACTCAGTACTGGGAATAAAACCCAGGAGTCCTGCTTTCCCATCCTACTCACTGTCCACCAGGAGACAGTCTGCGGAGGGGACTGGGAATGCAACCCAGGTCTCCTGGGCCCAAACGACAGGAAATGACAGGCCTAAATATCATTGTTCCCAGGCTTCAACCCCAAGATCCTCATTCCTCTCCAAGACTCCCTGTTCTACTCAAGGCCAGATAACCCCAGTCTCCTCCATCCCCACCGTTTTTGTCCTCTCCCCAGGGCTGAGCAGATCTCTCTAACCAAGTCTGAATCAATGATCCAGTACCCAAGTAGGCGTAAAGACATCCCCTGCTTTGGATGGGGCCCGCAAGGCACCCAAAGCCTGGTGCCCTCTCCAGATCTGACGTGCAGGGGCTGGGGATAGTGGGTATGGGCTCTCCCCTAGACAACAGCTCAGCTTCATCCTGTCCCCACTGCAGCCAGCTGGGGCTGGGTATTGATGCTAGGTCCTGGAAGGCCTCCAGCTCTGCCCTAACTTTCACTGCCACTACCAGGCACCAGTCTCAGCAGGCAATGCTTTACTGATCCAGGCCACATCTAACTCCCAGCCTCCAACTTGAAGCCATGGAGGGAGGTGAGAGCATGTTGTGGGGGATGGCAGTGTCCCAGGCAGGCTGAGCAAGGTGAGGGACCTGGTTCCCATCATGCTGCTGCTGATTTGCCCTGGGAGAAGGGACTCTGGGATGTCGGGGCAGCTGCTCCCTGCTCACAGTGGACAGGGGGGAAGGCAAGTTCCAGCTGAAACACTGCTAACAGTGATGTGTAACAGGCGATGCTGAGAGTTGGGGTGGGATTCAGAGCTATGGGGGTGCAAGGGGCACACAGGAGGGTACGAGCAGTGATGAAGCTGGGACTTACCTGCTGGGGTACTTGCACTCCAGTGAGCTGCAGTGGGGACACAGCTGCTGGCTTCGCCTGCACGCTGGCCTGAACCAGGAGCCTCTGTTGAATAAAGTACTTTGCATTCAGGGGTCAAGGAAAGGGCTCATGCCACATGGGACTAAAGTCTAGAGTCCTGGCTTCTGGACCCCACTCTCACCCTTGGCACTGGTGATAGAAGCCAGGAGTCCTGACTTGAGGCTCCCCTGCTCTAGCTGCTAGGTCCCACTTCCTCCTGGAAGTAGAACCCAGGGACATTTTTTTTGGCCCCTTCCTGTGACTTGAGGCCAGGACCCCCCCTCCCCCCCACCCACAGAACCCAGGAGTCCTGATGCCAGCCTCAGCCACAGCCTCTGGACCATCAAAACACTGTGATTTCATGCTCCTGCAAGACTGGCTGCAGGAGACAGATGCATGAGCCAGATCTTGTCCTGACTCCCACCACTGCCTGTGCCATCCATACCTGCTGTGTGGCCTGCACCTGCTGGACCACCTGGGTGGGCACGCCAGACTGCGCAGTGGTGGAGCCCGGGCTGGCCTCGGAGACGGTATCACTGGCTCGCATGGCGCCTTCTGGGGGCCGGAGAGAGTAGAGTGGGGTTTAGACTGGCAGCCTGTGGGCAGCCATTTCAACCCATAGGAGAGCTCAGGTAAGAAGGCACTGAGGGGTGTACCTGCCTCAGGGTGGGGGAGGGGTCAGAATCTAAAACCCTGCTACCTCCAACACTGGGAATAGGATCCAGTCCCTTGGCTGGGGAACAACCTCAGAACCAAGGCAGGAAACCCCAACAGAACAAGCTGACAGAGGGCTCTGAGTGGCAAAGAGGGAACCCAGGAGTCCCCAGTCACCTTCCTCCCCCTCCCCTTCCCACCCCCCCATTAACTCTAATCCATCCCGATGCCACAGAGAGATCTCCCGAGTCCTTCCTGTCCCTGCACAGGACTATTTCTATCCAGTGCTCCTCCCCACCAGCCAGCTCCTAGCCTCTGATTCTCATGGAACAGAGCAATCAATGCAAGTGTCTTCCAAATGCCAGGGCAAGATCCTCCAAGCCCCATGGGCCTAGCAACTGGCCCCCTCCCCGAGTCAGGGACTCACTATTCATGGTGCAGCACAAAGACTGCTGTAGTGCATGAAGTGGCAGCACCAGGAGATGCCTCTCCTCACTTCCCACCTCTTGAGAATGGAGCTTATGTGAGAGTGGAGGCTCTTCTAGCCTGGGACGTTGGCTGACTAATCCCTGCCCATTCTCCCCAAGGCTCTGGCAAGCTTGGTTTGGAATAAACACCCCCAACCAGGCAGGAGCCATCACAACCCACCAACTGCCTGGGGCTGGGACTGCGTGGCTCCTTTTGAGCATGATGCTGGATCATGGGGGTCTCACTGGATGTTGCTGGTGGAGCAGGGAGGAGAAAGAAGAGAACCTGAGAGAGCCAAGGGCTCTGCCCCCAGCAAGGGATCAGATGTGGACTTCAGCACGTGGGAACCTAGCTGATCTCTCCTGGCTCTGATGTCTTTAGTTCCCCAGAGTGGGCTGGGCGTACAGAAGGTTTGGGTAGAGGTTCACTTGCGGGTACATGGTAGAAGCTGTTATTTGGCTGCTTCATGGGGGAACTTCTCATGCACCTCCACAGCTCTCAGTCAGACTCCTTATGTTCCCCATGCTTGTACTGGGGTGGCTAAAAATGACCCGCCACCCTCCTGACAGGGTGTGGGGGTGTCTCTGCCTCAGGCAGCTCTCCTGTGATGCCCCTGAGTGCCACCCGGATGACATGACAGCTGATACTCCTTCCCACAACCCTCCCTACCACCAATCTGCCATGAATAGCAAGATGAAGGTGATGGGGGAAAAATCCAACCTCCTGTGCTGCCTGCAAAGTGCTCCTTCCTGCCCCCCTGCCCCATCTGGCACCAGCCCGGGCCATAAGACAAGCAAGGAATTGTCTCTTGTGTCCACCAAATAAGTCCCTTTGTGATGGGGGCCTCTGCCCAGCCACCTCAAGGCAGGCTGGTAAGTAGCCTTCTGTTGTTCTGAAGTGTCTTTCACACTTTAAGGTAGCAGCATATGGGGCCCTGGGATTACAACGTCTTTTGTTTCCACTCTGCTTGAGGTCTAGCTTTCAGGCTGCAAGCCAGAGCTCTGGGCCATGTCCTAAGCTAGAGGTGCCTGGCACTGCCCAGGATAGATGCTGGAGACAGCTGAGGCTGCAGGGCTCTGAGGGTTTCCCCAGAGGCAGGCCAGTTCCTCTGAGCATGTAAACCCATGAGGCTACACTTGCTATGAGCCAGAGAGAGGACAAGGGGTTAGACTGGGAGCCTGTGTTGTGGGAGCTGTGCTGGAGGAACGGAGAACAAGGGATCCTCACAAAAGCACCGAGTGCCTGCAGTACCAAGAAGCTGCATGGAACAAGCTGGAGAACTGAGGCCCTGAACAGCCAGTGCCCTCCAGATTTGCCAACAGGTGTCCTGAATGGAACACCTCCAGCTCTGCCCTAGCCTCCAAGCCCAAAGGCCATGACCGGCAATGACTCTGGTCAGGGCTCCATTGCCCACACCTGATCCCCAGCTCCATCTCCAGTTTGACTTTCTGTTGCTCTGTGAGCACAGCCAAGCTGGAGCATCCCCAGCTGGAAGGCAAGGCAGGCAGCTCCTGAGCCCAGTACAACTGAGTCCATGTTAACACTCTACAGACACATGCTGGGCAGATCATCCGGGCTAGTCAGGGAGTCTTCTCTGCACTTCAGGACCCAGCAGGGTTCACAGAGGCACAATTAGACCTATAGAGGCTGTCACCCACCCTATCTCCTATTCCAGCCCTGGCCTGAGTCCCCGTAACGCACTGGGGGAAGGATTTCTCTGAGAGGGATGAAGGGTTTTCAGCTCTGAAACAGTAAGCAGATCCCAATCTGAGCCAACTGTGGAAATGAAGGCAGCTGTTCAGGTCTTACCATGCCTTGCTACTTGGTAGATCTTGGGGTCAACTAGCTACTTCTGAGTCCTCAGTGAGCCTAGGTAGCCAGGATTTAAACCAATCACCAGTAAAGGTGTGGAAATGCCCGAGAGGCAGAAACTGATCTCAGCTCCTGGTCCTTCTCACTCCCACCCAGCCCACAGGAGAGATGCTGTCCTGGGAGAATGATTCCAACCCACAGGACAGATGCCATCCTAGAAGAATGATTCCAGCCTACAGCAGAAGACACTGTCCTGGGAAGATGATTAGCTTCTATTCCAGGCCTGGAATGAGCTGAGTTCTGAAGATGGTTCTGAATTGATGATGCGTGAGCTGGTCAGAACCAGGGACTCGCCAGTCTCGGGGGGGGGGCACGGCGGCACCCTCATGGGCCCAGCAGCAAGCAGAGCTCTGTCTGGATCTGGGGTTCCCTACCCCCTTGCTGCTTTTTTGCCTCAGCTGCTGCTGGTGGGACAGGACAGCACTTTCACCTCCCTGACACTGGGATGGTGAGAGCTGGTTCCTGGTCTTTCAGGGCTTCAGTACTCCTTCTGCGGCTACAAACAGACATCACGCTTATCCTGAGATAAACCACACTGTCCCGGGACTCACTGGAGTCACACAAACATCCATGTCCATTGTCCCAAGATAAATCTGAATAGTTTCCCAGAAAAAAGGCAGTAATGATTTATCCTGGGATACTGCAAAGTACTTCCCAGGATTGCAGCATTGAATCCATAGTAGAAAAGCACTCAGCCCCATGCTAAACTCCCATGGGAAAGGTGATGTGTGTACATGCCAATCCTGGGAGTTTTTTATTCTGGGATAAATCCAGGCACAACTTCGTATGGGATGGTTTGGTTGGGGATGATTCTGCCTCCAGGAGGGGGTTGGACTAGATGTGACCTCCAGAGGTGCCTTCCAGCCCAATTTCTCCATGACTTCTCCAGGGATAAATGCGGCATCTGTTCGTAGCCAATGAAACAGTGCCATGAATGCTTCCCCACCTTGCAGGTGGGTGTGAGAATGAATGGATTTAGGAGTGCAAGGAACACTGACACCTCAGGGAAGAACGCAATTCTATCTAGTACATGGAGACTGATGGCACAAACCTCTGGGCCTGGCCTAGGTTTTCACACAATACTACTGAGCCAAGAAGCTGGTGGCAAGATGAATGGGTTTCAGGTCGAAGATGAGCCCAGACCAGGCAGTGTCCATGCTCTGGGGGTTTCCCCAGATCCCTTTCATATGGTAAAGACAGCTGTGAACACACCAGGCAGCCCAGTCAGGCGTGATCCCTCCAGATAAAAAGGGCTCTGATTTCTCATCAGACCAACAGGAGGTGCTGCCTGGGCTAAGGCATGTGGCCAGTCTGATCACAGCCAGCTGGAGGGTTTTCCCTGCTTGCAAGTACAGGTGCTAGAGCAGCTGGGGAGGGCAATTATTTTGGCAGGTGTGCTATAAATTAGCCCCATGCCCTCCCTGCTCTGATCTCTTTCTTCTGCCTGATCAGCTCTTTGCCCTGGGCTCCCTGCCCCATTTGGTTGCTCTGCTTTCTGCCCCCTGCCTGATTTCTGCTCTGCTTTCTGCTCCTTGCCGTACCTGCCACTGCGCTGCCTGTCCCCTCCCTCATCTGCTGCATGCCATGCACAAAGGCAGCCCATGCCAACTTGTGGCTGGTTGGCCACCTCTGTGCTAGGGGATGGGTTTGCAGCTCATGAGTCTTCAGCATGAGGGCGTTAGAGGGTGAAAGTGCATGGAGCGGTTTGCAACCATGGGCCTTAGAGGAAGCAGAGAGAGGGGGTTTCTCAGGCACCCAGCTCAAAGGAGTGGCAGACACGGTGGGCGGCATCTCCCAAGGGAACCACCTGCCCTAGGGAGCTTCCGCTGGGAACAAGACATGGGGCATGTCTGGGGTTCAAGAAGGGACAAGACAGACCGAAGAAGGCTGGATCCAGGGAGAGTGACTGAACAGAACAAAGTGGGGGAGGTCTCCTCTGACAGCCCCATGTCAGTGCCATCAAGGCTATGCTCCAGATAGGCCCTGTCCACACACTCCCTCTCCTACCCCTACTGTTGGAGACAGGCAGCCTGGACACTGCCCAACATGGCACTGATGTTCTTGAGACACCGCCAACAACCCCCCACTTAGCTTTCTACCCTCTGAACAACCCATGGGGACAACACTGTTGTACCACTTAGGACCTCAGGGGCAACCCCATCCTACCCTGATGCGCCCTCTAGATACTTACCAGACACGGTGACTACAATGTACTGCTGAGGGGCCGGTGCTGGGGTCTGCTGACCGGTGGACTGGGCAGGTGGCGGGGCAGTCTGGATTTCTGCCACATACTGCTTCTGGGCGGGTGGCTGGGGCTGGGTGCTTTGCAGGTCAGCGACGTATGGCGCCGAGGCAGTGGCTGGGGCCGGGGCCGTGGCGGGGGCCGCTGCCGGCTGTTGCTGCTGCTGTGACTGTTGCTGGGCTGCCTGTAATTCCGTAACGTACGCCTGTGTTGCCATGCCAACAGTGGGGAAAACGATAATAAATAAGGCTTTTTTTTCCTGCTTCCTTTTGTGGAGGAGGGAAAAGGGAAAAAAAAGAGGAAAAAACAAAATAGAAAACAAAGAGAGAAAAGAAAAAAAAAAAACAATTAATCAATTGTAAAGCAATCCCCAGATAGAAACAGTTCCCTGCTGCTCTATTCGTTAAGCACTAACCTAATTACACCCCACGGTTAATAACTAATTACAGTCAATTACAGCATGGAGAAGCAGGAGGTACCCGTTCATCTTCCCCCCGCCCCTTTCCCAAAGGAAACCTGTCTGGGAAAGGAACAGGCCGAGAAAAACTCATTGGGATACAGTGCCCAGAGGTCCTGCAAGAACTGTAGGGTCTCAATCTGCCCCCTGCCCTGCTGCCAGCCCCAAGGAAGTGGAAAGAGGCTCCAGGCTCCATAGTGAGGTCCTGGAGCAGGGAGCCAAGAGGCAGCTACTTTTTAAATGGGCCAGATTCTGGGTCCCAGATGTGAAATGCCACAGGCCTGGCTTCCAGAGGCTGCTGAAGCCCAGGGGGAGTTGGAGCTGCATGAACTCTGCTCACAGCTCTTTGCTGCAGAGTATGGACCCACTAAACTTCTTGCTGACCCTGACTCAACCTGTCCTATTCCAGCAGCTGTGGCGGTAAGTGGCCACAAGCTCACTCGACTGGTGCCTGCTCACAGGGGCCAGAGTACAGCTGGAACCCTTAGTTCTAGCCTTGGTTCCTCCTGCTGATCCATCAGGTCTGGGGGAGAGTTGCCCAGGGTATGGCAAAGGTTCATGGCTGGGGGCAGGACATGGTTGCAGTGACCCGCACCCCTTCCTCGTATTGCCAACCCAAGGAGCTCCAAACTGCGGCTAGTGGAGCATCAGGAGCCTTCCAGGATATAACTGCATGGAGCAGAGATGTAACTCTTCCCATAGACATGCAGGTAAATCAGTGGCAGGGGGAAGACAGGGCCCCAGAACCCTTCCCCATGGGGCAAACTGAAACTCCTGCCCTGTGTGCCTCAGTTTCCCCAGCTTGCACAGCAAGGCTGGCACTAGGAGCTAATTAGTCTTTGCACCATGATTTGGGGGCTTAGAGAGGGCTACCTTCTTGACAGGCTGAGGGCACCCAACTGTGGGGTCCTGTCTCCAAGGGGGTATGGGCAGAGCCACATGCTGTCCCAGGTGGCTGCTGCTTCCTGGAGCTTGGTGGGGAGAAGAGGGGAGGCAGGGCCACCCAGAGGCTTTGGGACACCAGGTTTTGTCTGGCCCAGCCCTGACCCTGCAGCTGTCACTGTCACACTCCCTCCGGCTAGGGGATCATAATCTCTTGCACTTTCTGGCCAAGAGGCATGTATACATGCACGTGTGTGCAAACATGTGCACACAAGCATGAATCCTGTGGAGTGTATGGCCACAGCTGGCCTCACCAGAGCCCTGGAGTGGGGAGCCCTGAATGTGGAGCCAGGACCTAATCCCAGCTCAGGGAGGGTGGTGCAATCTTGGAGGTCAAGTAGTGTTTATTCTTGAGGGAAACACCATGTATCTGGATCCATGAAGGCCATTTTCCTTAAGTGTTCCCAGGGATAACTTTTCTTCTGGTGTGGTTTAGTACCCACCAAGGTGTTGGGGCTTAAAGCCCACTTTATGGAAATGGGAGACTCCTCCCTAGCTTGCTCCTGTGACCGTATGGCTGAGGGCAGGTGAAACTTGGGGGCATCTGAACCTCAAGCCTCTGGGCTTGGGCCTGCACATAAACTGCCTGCCAAAAGACTTTAGAAATATCTGAAGCCCCTGTTGGGGATGGAAGATGTTTGTGGGTGAAGGGTCACTTATGGTTCTGCACTGACTCATGGATTTGGACTTGATTTGGCTTGGAACACAAAAAATTTCTTTAAAAAAAAAAAGTTTATTCCTAGCTCTCTGCACCTGAAAGCACCATTCCCCCCTGTCTCCCAGTTTCCCCACAGTCCCATGGGGCTGATACTGACCGGGGGGGGGGGGGAGCATAGAGTTCAGTTTGGAAGGGGAGATCTCCCCTCACCTCCAGGGGGTCGCTATGATTAACAGCTATAATTAATGTACCGGCCAGACATTTCCCACATGCCAGGTGCTGCGAGGGCTGGGATTGCCAGGCTGGGGAACAGTTTGCATTCCCTGGGTGTTTGGGTACTTGGTCACTGAGCCTGGAAATAAACCTGCCTGTTTTTAGATCCTCGTCCCTCCCATGAGTCATCATAGTAAACACAGAGGCCTGGTGGGGAGAGGGGTTGCCTTCCCACCCCCACCTGCGGGGGGATGGTTCTGCTGGCTCTGGTGGGGCTGGCTCTAGGGGCAATTGTCCTAAGGGGGGGGGACCTCCGAGGTGCATCCATCTTCCTCCTGCTTCCACTTGGGTCTGCTAAGCCCCAAAGATCCCAGCATGGGGGCAGAGATGTCCCTCTTGGGGTCCCCACAGCCATAGAGGCCCCCATCTTCCCCTTCCCCTCCAGGGGCTCCCTCAAGGCTGGTGGGCAGGGGGAACTGCCTCTGCCTCAGCTCGGAAGAGAGATCCCAGCCCAGTGCCTCCCACCTCCATGAGACCAGACCATGGGAGTGGTTCCACATAGCTACAGACCCTCCTCCAGAAAGCCACAGTTTACAAGACATGCTGCAGGACTACTACTGCAGCCTCCTCTGGAAGGGAATGCGGAATGTGCCTGCCTGTAGCTTAGGCTGAGATTGAAGGAAAGACCCTGTATCTGATGGGAATCGGAGAATGGAGTCACCTGAGCTGGAATTTGGCCTGGTACCCATGTTACTGTTACTGCCCTGGGCTCGTGATTAGATCTCCTGTTTCATATCGGCAAGGGCCCCAGCTCCAGGTGCTCCCAGGCCTGGCAAGGGGTTGTTGCACATGGGAAGGCACCAGCAGGGACCCCCAGACCAGCCTGCCAGTGTGGAGACATCCATAGGCAAGGAAAGGATGCTGACCAGCCAGGCTGGGAGCTGAGCCCAGGAGGGCAAGAGAAGGGATGAGGGAACATGGCTGCAATGCCTCTATCTGAACCAAGCCACATCCAAGGGACAAGGACAAGCAATTCTACTTGGCACTTATTTCCTCAGCCCCAGGCACCTTGCAACCAACTGTCAACCAAGCTCTTCAGAGTCCAGGATGTGGAAGGAGGGCTGATCCCACCTCCCCAAAGGAGACCACTGAGGCACAGACAGGAAATGCTTTCCCTGAAGTCAACCAGGAAGTTAATTTGTGCTGCTAAAAACAGAACCCAGGCATCCCAACAGCCTATCCTAGGCCTCAGCAGCCAAACTCCCTTCCCGGGCTGCCACAGGACCCCATTCCCCAGAGCAGGCCTGCCAACCATGCCCCTCTGCCCATGTCTATGATGTCTTGGGCTGGGACCTCTCCCATCTCAAACATTGGGATCAGCTGAAAATGGCCCAGTTCCCGCTGGCACCCAAAGTCAGGGAGACACAGGAGGGCAGGATGGTTTGGATAGGGCTGATCCTGCCTCAGACAGGGGGTTGGACTAGAAGTGACCTCTGGAGGTCCCTTCCAGCCCCACTGCTGGACTCTATGATGTGAGCAGGGTGGATTAAAAGCCTCTGGGCTGACTAAGAAGCCCCATAGCCAATATCCACAACCAGAGGAACCCATCAGCACCACGCCCCTTCTCACTGGGGTCCAGAAGGGCTGGGAGGGGACACAGCCTGCCCCATCGGACAGCTATTCACTTGCAAACCATCTTGAGAACAGTCAAAGGGTCACTGCACCCTCCTCATGGATTCCAGGAAAAATTGGGGGGGGAGCTGCAGCTCCATCCCCTACCCTGAGGGCCCTCAATGGAGGGAGAAGGGGTCTACTTTGAACCAACCCTGAGCAACGTTACTTTTGCTGTCAAGCTTCAAGCATCAGAGGGTGCTTGGAGATCTGGGGGCCATCTCCAAGGCCTGGGAAACACATTCAGCTGCGTCGCTGCTAAGGGAGTTTGGAGTCCCTTTGACAACACTTCAAGCTGTGACAGCCTGATGTGCCCCAGCCTCATGGCCAGATGGCTCAATACTGCCCAGATACAAAAGCCCCTTTGAGCATAATTCTGCGGCAACACAGACCACTGAAGCCACCATCCCAGCATGCTAGGGTGATGCGCTGAAACAGCACACAACATCAAAACATCCCTATTATGACTGGTACCTGGTTATAGGACCTCTGTCTCACCCAATGCCTCAGCATGCCATAAAGATGGCAGAGATGTGTCATGTATCCCCCCGGACCGAGCTCAAGGGAAAGACATGGGAAAGACTGGCTGTGAGAGGAGGGACCAGTGTTGGGTGATTTCACTTTAGGGGCCTAGGCTTCGAGAGCACAAACTAGGTATGTAACAGCATGGAGCTAGACAGGAGTGGGGATCTTGGAGGGACCCATGAGGGATTTAGGGAGCATGTGCAGGTGGTGAGGGGAACCAAAGGGCAGTGCCTTTGTAGCAAAGGGGGCAGGTTTGACTGAGGGACCAGCCCTGATAAAAGGAAGCCAATGAAGAGGGTGTCCCCTGGCTGGGAAAGGGCAAAAGCCAGAGGAGAAGGGTAGGCGAGATGGATCCTGACATGGCAGCTGGATGGCGAGGAGAGGAAAGGCACTGGGGATGTGGTATTCTGTAGGATCTCTTGTGCTGGGTAAAGTAAAGTGCTTAGGCTTTGAGACCCTTTGGGCATCTTGCTGTGTCCCTGAAGGGGGGGGGTCCTCAGAAGGGAAGAGCCAGGCGGGAAGGGGGAATGGAGATGGTGCCAGAGAGGCTAAGGGATGAGGCAGGCTTGGGGCTTGACCCTGGCCTCCACGTGACACAGGGGTGAAGAGGGCTATAAACAGGCTGTGTCCCAGTGGTGCTGGCCTTTCATTAGGGACCATGGTGGGTGCAGTGACCTCATAATGATATCATACCAGTGTAATGACATCACAGAAGAGCTCCTGAGTTCATGACAGGGCAGTGACTCTCACAAGGGCATTGCAGCTGGGCTTACAGTCTCACAGGAACCTTGCACCAATGCCCCTGAGCTCACAATGGCATCACAACTGCATATGACATCACAGCAGCCTCCCACCTGGGCCCCTCTGCTCACAGTGACATCACAGCTGGGGGCGTGGTTTAGCAAGAACCTGGCACTTAAACCCCTGAGCTCACAAGGGATTGCAACTGGGGAGGTCTCATCCCCCCCCCATTACACTGTCATTACCTCAGCAGTGTGTGTGATTCAGGGACACTACCCCCCGGAAACCTCACAGTAACATCACAGCTGGGCCAAGTTGCCTGGGCAGTACCCCTTCCCTCTGACATCACTGGCTGGAGTGACATCACCCTGTGACATCACACCCCCTCCCTTGCCCAGAAGCAGGGCTCCCCTCTCAGTGAGGAGAGACTCCCCACTTTTCCCTCACACTGCTCCCCGCTCCCTTAGCCTCCCATCATTGGCCGACCCCACGGCCCCGCCTCTTCCCATTGGTCCGTCCGCCCACCAATCACCAGGGAGCGCTGCAAGCCCCGCCCGCCGGGCCTGGGCCCTTTTTAATCCCGGGGCAGCCACCTGGCCCCTCAGTCGGGGGAGGGCGGCGCCTCCCCCCCCGCCCACCCCTAGTGAGGGTGGTTCTTAGTGCCCCATTCCCCCCAGCACCCCCGCCATTTTGTATCTGGGGGTAGAACTAAAGTAGGACCCACCTTACTGGTCCCTCCCGTGGCCCGGGCCAGGAGCCCCGCGGAGGATCCGACGCGGCGGGTCGGGTCGAGCGCCTCGGCCCGCGGGTGCTGGCGGGGTCCCGAGGAGTCGCTGGCGGGGCGGGGGGAGGTGGAGGCGCGGGGGGGGGGCCGCTCGGGGCGGTTGTTGTTATTGTTGCCGGGTTTCCTGGTCGCCACGACTACCGTGGCTATGGCGCCCTCCGTGTTCCCTCACCGGGGCAACTGTTGCTACCCACCTCGGCTACGGGCGGGGCTGGAAGGAAGGGGGAGAAAGGGAGGCCCTCACCACCCCAGGCGCCGATTGGCCAAGGTGGGCGCCACCATTGGTGGTTCCTCTTGCTTATCTCTGAGTTCCCCGAGCCGATTGGCTCGAGGCCCCGCTACTCAGTGCCCGCCCCGCCCTCCGTGCTGATCGCGAGCAGTCGCTTGCGTGGGGCGGGCGCCGATTGGCTCTTCGCCGCGTCTGTCGACGTGCCCTTCGTCTGTCTCGTGGATGGGGGCGGGGTTTGGAAAGACGGAGGTGGATTGGGCCAGCATGGAGTTGGCGGGCTGAGAATGGCTTTGGGCACTGTCAGTCAGCTGAAGGAGGCTGGGGGAGGCATATTAACCTCGCCCCAGTGTGGGAGGAGGTGCGCATGCTCCACCGGCTTTGTGGGCTTCTGGGAATTGTAGTCTCAAAAGCTTTCTCTTCCTCTCTTGTCCTTCTTCTCCCCCCCTCCCGCCCCCCGCACCGGTCCTAGTAGCTGGATGGTCCTGTGCCCCCCTACGTCACTGTGTGTCCTATTACATTACTAGCTTGGGTAGCATGTGTTTATGACACTTTGTGAAACTGTGATGTCATAAAGTCGCCAAGCAGGCAAGGTTCTTTGGGTGAATCTGATATCTTTTATTAGACCAATTTATAGTTGGAAAACAATTATTGAGCAAGCTTTTGGGTTCAAAAACCCTTCATCAGGCTAAGGGTCCTTAGCCTGACGAAGGGTTTTTGAACCCAAAAGCTTGCTCAATAATTGTTTTCCAACTATTTAAGTTGGTCTAATAAAATATATCAGATTCACCCAAAGAACCTTGTCTGCCTATATCCTTAGACCAATAGGGCTACAACCTACACCCCTATAAAGTGCCATGTAGAAAACATTGGTGAATGTGCCACCAGGCATGTTTTATGACATCACTGTGAGGTCAATGGGGTTGCAAGTGTGATTGCTGCTGCCGTGTGATTATGTGTGTGGCATATTTGCTAGTCTGCCAGGTTCTTGGGATCTTGTATGCTGGCATCATGAGAATGTGGCACCTAGTGACCTCACGGTCGTGTGACATCATCAGCAGGGTCCCAGTGGCTTAGTGGTGACCCCACTCAGCTATGTGATCCATCTCCCCAGGGCAGATGGCCAGGAAGGTTTCTGAGCTGTCAAGAGTTCACAGCACAGGAAAGGTCAGGATCCCTGGCCCAGTTCCATGCAGCTCTGAGTTGGCCAGTGACATTCTGCTTCCTTTCCACCTGGCTCCCAAACCTCAGCTCCTTCCTTGGAGTGTCCTGTGCACACTAGAGTGACAGAGTAATGGACCGGGTGTATCTAGTGATCCATCTGCTATTCCAGCCTGACTTTCCTTTGATCCTATGAACCTGCTAACAAGTCTCTCAGGTTAACAATGTGCTGCATGGAGAGGAAAAAAAGAAGCCCTTGTTCTTAGTTTTAAACCAGTCTCCTGCTCACGTCGGTGGTGTACCTTAATTCTAGTTTCTTGGGACTTGGTGAATACCAGCTCCCTGTTCACTTGGTCCATGCCCTTCATGACTTTATAGACCTCTATCAACTTCCCCATCATTGGCCTTCTCCTTTCCTAACTAAAGACTCAGCCTTTTAGTCTCTCCTGGCTTGGCAATGGCTCCAGCCCCCTGATCATTGTGGTTGCCTTTCTCTCAACTTTGTCTAATTCTCTGACCTCCTACCCTGAGATGTGGGGATCCAAGCTGCCCTCAGGGATTTGAGTTGTGGGTGCCCCATGAATTTGTATGATGCCACAATGATGTTCTCTGTTTTCAGTTCTCTTTTTAGCAATGCCTGACATTTTACGGTTGGGGGGGAGTTGATCTCTCTTATTGGCCCAACTGCGTGGGTGAGGTGGATATTAGCCAGTGGTCAGAGATCACAGTCCCCTTCCTCAGGCCTCTGGGGTAGAGTTAAATAGCAGAGGGAACAAAAGCTCATGTAAAACTCCATCTCTCCAATATTTTATTGGCTCTTTTGGTTGATGCTGCACATCGTGTTGATGGTTTTTAGAGAACTGTCTATGACTTCAAGGTCTCCAAGTCATAACAGCTCAATCAGAAGTGACGAAAACAGTCTTCAAGGTTGTGATATAGGAGCTGTGTATGACCAGGAGCCATGAACAGAGAGCAGAACTTCAGAAGAAAGGGTCTTCATTAGGGGAACATGAAGACCATTAAAAAAAAGGAGAGAGGGTCATTAACACCTGTGGAGTGATGAGTGTAGCAGGAACTAGGGAGACAATAAGAGCCCTGAAGTCAATGGATTCCCCCGTTGCTGTCTCAATAGGAATGTTACTGCTGTCACAGCCAGGCAGTTGGTTTTAAACTTTGTGGGGAGCAGGAATCAAAGGTTAGGGGGCTCTAGAGAAGAGAATGTGGATCAATAGCTTGAAGTTGCAGCAAAGTAGGCTTAGGGTGGATCTTAGGAAAAGCTTCTTCATGGCTAGAGCAGGAGGTCTGTGGAGTAGATTCCCAGGGAAGCTGTACTCTCTCCATTATTAGAGGGTTTAGGAGAGGCTGGACAGCCACTGGTCAGGGATGATCTAGGCCTAGCCATGCCAGTGTTTTACTATGGGGGTTTTCCAGGCTTCTGGGCTTTGTTGGACTGGCTCATAGCTCACAGTGTACTCCCAATGAAGGCATGGAGGCACAGAGTGAGACAAGAGTTTAGACCCAGCTGTCCCAGGGAAAGCTGCCAAGGTGTGAATGAGACCATGGACCACCTTTTTTGGCTCTGTGGAAAAAGGTAAACCGGCTCCTGGAGGAAGTGACAGGAGTCATGCTGATGACAAGGGATGTGGCGCTATATGGATACCTGACTAAACATCAGGGGTCCCAGATAACCTGCTTCGACCTGTTTGAGTCCTGCATCAGGAGTGCCCTGTGGCAATGCAGGAACCTCCTGATGTACAGTCACATTAAGCTTGAGCAAACAGACTATGTTAAAATGTTTCTGAGTGAACTCCAGCCCTATTACTGGAAAATGGTGGGAGAGGACACAGCCAACTCTGTCTGGAAAAGGGACATGTGGCACAGGCTGTTCAAAGCCCCCCCGAGAAGGGCAGAGGACAGGGAGAATGAAGAGGACAATGACACAACTGGACCTGAAGATAGCGAGGAGGACAACAGGATCAGCAGCAGTGGAAGTAACAGTGACATCAACAGCAACAAGGACTATGAATGAACTGAGAAGGGAAATCCCAAATCAGGGCTGGGACTAAGAGACTGTGTTTGGGTTAGGGAAGGGCAGAGGGTAGGTGTGCGGGGGGCGCAGGGGAACAGGTGTGGTTATTGTACCAGGTGCATGGGCTTATTAAGGTGGTTTGGAAAAGAAAAGGTGCAGTGGAAGTCTATGACAGAGGATGTGTGTATATACATATACCTAATATATTTTAATTAAAAAAAAAATAATTCTGGGCTTTGTTGATTTGCCGTGTGGGGCTGGCTGGGAGGGAATTCTACCTTCCTGCCCCCCTGCTTCCTGCTACTGATGTCAGGGTATTTTTAAGTTTCTCTTGGAGGCATTGAGTGTTGGCTGCAGCCCAGGCTGGAGAAGGTGACTGGGCTGTGCCAGTGCTCCTGCTGGGACTCAACCTAGAGACTCCTGGCTAGAGGGTCTTGCCCCTCCATTCAGGCTCAGACCAATGCCACATTGGGGTCAGGAAGGAATTTCCCACCCTGGGTAGATTGGTACAGGCTGGTGCAGGGAGGTGCCTTCCTCTGTAGTGGGGCACAGTCTCTGCCTGGGGTCTCTTGAATGTGTATTAACAGCTTTTGCCGAAGCAGGACGTTGGCCACCATGATTCCTTGGCTTTCCCTGTGGAGGTTCAGGTGCAATGTTGTGTGAGGGTTGATGGTAGGTTTGCTCAGAGGTTAAACAATGGATTTGTCTAGGATGGTTTGGACAGGGCTGATCCTCCCTCAGGCAGGGGGTTTGACTGGATGCAATCTCTGGAGGTCCTTTTCAGCCCCATGACTCTAGAATTCGATGATTGCACCACCCTGCATCTGCCCCATTCATGGCTGATAGATTTATTAGCGTCTGTTGAACAGAACAGTTGGAGATGTTTCTTCTGGTGTTCCTATCCTAATAAATGGCAGATGATGGGAGGGTATTGACTAGAGGATGGATCACTCTGGACATCCCCAGTTCAATGCTCTCTGTCTATAGCATCCATCACTGCCACTGTCGGAGACAGGATACTGGGCTAAATGGACCATGGGTCTGCCCCATTCTGGTCCTTCCTATGTTCATGTGTCCAGTCTGTCTCCAGGAAGTTAAAGCCAGCAATGTTTGAAGAACTAGCAGCTGCCTCTGATCCCTGCAGAGCCTACAGAGTCCCAGCAGCCCCCAAATACTCCCATCCCACTGCCCTGTCCCTCATCTTTCCCCAAACCTGTCACCCACAGTCTATCCTAGTGAGGGACACTGGTCAGAAGTGCTGGTTCCCAGTCTCTCCCAGCGAAGGGCACTGGGAAGAAGCACTAGTTTGGGGGGGGGGGGGGGAGAGCTTGCCCACACCTGATGCTACTCCCCTCCCCCCAACCAAACACACACACCCAATCTCTGCAGCAGCCCCAGCCTCCAGGCTCTTATGATGATGGGCATGAATAATTCTCCTCATGGAAGGACCTGGACCCCCCTCCTCTCCAGAAGACTGATCTCTGGGCCAAGGTGGAAGCTTGGGTTTCATCGGCTGTTTGCCCCCGCTCCAGTGGGGTTATCTCTCTGCAGCAAGCTATGGCCTGGCCTTTGCGAGGCCTTATCGGGGAGGAAGGCAAGAGTGTTGTGGAATGAGATAAGGAAAGTTCAGCCAGCTGTGGGTTCTGGCGGGATGTGAGAGCAGTGAGTCGGGAGTGGAGGATGCTCATGGGTGGGGTACCTCAGTGCCCAAACTAGCACTTCTGCCCAGTGCCCTTTTTACTGGGAGAGACTGGGAACCAGTGCTTCTGCCCAGTGCCCCTTCCTGGGAGAAACTGGGATCCCCCCAAGCCAGGGCTTCTGCCCAGGGCCCCTTACTGGGAGAGATTGGGAGCATGTTTGTTACTAAGTGCAGGGATTTTCTGTGTGTGTGTGTGTGTGTGTGTGTGTGTGTGTGTGTGTGTGTGCATGTGCATGCATGTGCACACAAGTGCCTAGGGTGACACATGTGGCAGAAGTATGTGTGTGTGTGTGTGTGTGTGTGGGCAAGGTATCTGTGAAGGGAGGCAGTTCACCCATGGCAAGCAGTGTGCAAGTTTGTATGGGAGTGGGTAGGCCGGGGCTGTCGGTGTGTTGGCATGGTGGAGAGAACACATGTGTGGAAAGCATGTGGGGTGCGTGTGTTGGGGGAGAGAGAGTGAAACTGGTGAAGAAGAGCATATGTATGTGTGTGTGTGTGTGTAGGAGGGACCAGAAGTGCAGTGAAGAAGAGTGGACACGTGGGTGTGTGTGTGTGTGGGGGGGGGACCAGAAGTGTGGTGAAGGACGATGCACACGTGTGAGGGGGAACAGAAGTGCTGTAAAGGACAGCATGTGTGTGTGTGGGGGGGACCAGAACTATGGTGAAGAAGATCATGCGTGTGTGTGTGTGTGTGTGTGTGTGTGTGTGTGTGTGTGTGTGTTGGCTTGGGGACCAAGAGAGTACATGTGCATATGTTTGCGTGAGGGGACCAGACATGCAGTAAAGGAGAGCTCACATGTGGGAGGGAAAGACCAGAAATGAACTGAAGGTGAGCTCGCATGCATGAATGTGTGTGTGTGTGTGTGTGTGTGTGTGTGTGTGTGTGTGTGTGTGTGTGTAGGGGGGACCAGAGGCACAGTGAAGAACAGTGCACATGCATATGTGTACAGGGGACCCAGCACTCCCATGCAGAAGAAGTTACATGCCAGGAGTCCCATGTGTGGACACACGTGTACATCCGAGACCCAGCTCATGTACACGAGTCCCCAAGGCCCCGTGTGAAGCCAGGAGGCAGTGGGCACCGACAGGGGCGGGGGGGAGTGATGGAGCAGGTGGGGGCTGAGAGAGGCCAGGGGGGGATCAGGTGTGACTCATGCCTCGCATGCAAAGGTTATCTGCTTCTCTCTCCAGCTCTCAAACTGGCTCTGGCTCCGGCCCCCACAACCCATCTCCCCAGGGTGGGGGTGGGGGGTGGGGGGGGGCCCTGTGTAGACTATTTAGGCCCCACAGCCGTGCCAGGAGGCTGCTCTGGGCTCCGCGCTCTATCCAGCCATGCAGAAGTTGCTGGCAGTGCTGGTGCTTGGGACTCTGCTCGTGACACCCAAGCTGGAGGCTGAGGCCCGGGGTCCCCCCTATGGTGTCAAGCTTTGTGGCCGTGAGTTCATCCGTGCCGTCATCTTCACCTGTGGTGGATCCCGCTGGCGGCGGGCAGGTGAGTGGGGGCCCGGACTCCTGGGTTCTGTTGCTGGAGCGGGCAGGGGGGAGTGAGCCGAGTTTCCTGGGTTCCATCCCCAGCTCTAGGAACGGAGAGGGATGCAGGGATATGAGACTCCTGGGTTCCATATCCAGCTCTAGAGAGCAGTGGGGGCTAGTGGTTGGAGCAAGGCAGGAGGCTGGGAGCCAGCACTCCTGGATTAATTTCCCTGCCCTGCTCTTGACTTGCAGGGTGACTTTTAATGAGTCGCTGTCTTTTCCTATCCTCAGCCTTCCTGCCTGGGAAATGGGTGCAAGGTGTGGGGGAGGCAGGGGCCCCAGGAAGAACTGGAATCAGGCCCAGGGGTCTAGGGAGGGGGCAGTGGGTCAGGATGGCACCATCTTGGGTCTGACAGTGCCCAGTACCACTCACCAGGGGAAAGTGAATGGAATGTACGTGTTGTCATGGAGACTGGGAGCCAGGACTCTTGGGTTCTCTCAGCTCCGGGAAGCGTGTTGGGAGAGGAAACTGGTGGCCGGAGCAGGGGTGAGGGAGCACTGGGAGCCAGGCAGGGGGCTCTGTGCAGCTGCTGGCTGCCATTGGGGCTGTTCACCCATGGGTCCTAGGCTTTGTATGGCTCATAGCACAGAGGTGATCCCTCTCCCAGCTCATTCATGGGTCCTAAGCCCTATATTGGTTACAACACAAAGGTGTTTCCCCCTCCCATAGCTCATCCATGGGTCCTGAGTCCTGTATCGTTCATAGCACACTGCCCAGCTCTTCCATGGGTCTTAAATCCTATATCACTCATAGCACAAGGGTGATTCCCTGCCCCCACCCCCCATTGACTCATTCATGCGTCCTGAGCCCTATATTGCTCACAACACAAGGGCAATTCTGACCACCCCCTCCTGCCCCACAGCTCCAGCAGCAGGGCAGCATGCTGGCAGGGCAGAAAGAAGCTCCATTGCGGGCCGGATTAACCCTTTGCGCTTCCCTCTCCACTCTCTTCTTAGGGGACCCTGATGCCCTGAACGGCCTCCTGGGAGGGGACGAGTCGTCGGAGGCAGCTGGCTCCAGCGAGTGGGATCCTGGGAGGCTCCCGGAGCGGTGGCAGGGTCGGGGCAGCCGGGGGGGGCTGGATGAGAGTTGGGCCCCACCCCGGGGTCCCCGCGATGTTGTCACTGGGCTCAGTGCTGCCTGCTGCCGCTGGGGCTGTAGCAAGAGCGAGATCAGCTCCCTCTGCTAGAGCAGGGGAGCTGAGGGGTCCTCACTGGGGCAGCTGTGCTGTAAACAGACTCCAATAAAGCATCAGACAAAGCCCATGTTGGAAGCTGGACTCGGACCTGGGTGATATCGGACTACCCCACCCCCACAGCACCCACTGCTGGCCAAGGCTGGTGCAGTAGGGGCTGGGGATTGCCCCAGTCTGGGCTTTCTTGCCTCTCTGTGCAAAAGCACCCCTCTGACTATGTCTGGTTATTGCCCCAGCCCCCTCCCCCCCTCCATGGCTGGGGGTTGCCTCATCCTTGACCTTTCCTGCCTCCTACATAGGAAGGGGGGGCAGGGGACAGTGGGTGTTGCCCTGGGGAGGCAGCCTGGTGGGGCTGATAAGGACACAGCCCATTCACAGGTTGGTTGGGTGACCTCCGCTAACCCCTCCATAGCCAGGGCGGAACCCGGGACTCCCTAGCTCCAGCCCCTCCCCCTCCCTCAGGGACCCCAGGAGTCCTGGCCCCTGCCCCACCCCACCCCACATTGCCTGTGGAACCCCAGAGTGCTGGACTCTGGGCACATCTGCTTCCTGCCCCCTTGTGGCCATTAGTCTCCATGTCCCTGCCCAAGCAAGGGAGAGAATCCAGGTGTCCTGTCCCTGGCATGGGGTGCAGTGGGGGGAGGGACACTGAGGTAGTGCGGTGTCCAGACACCTGGGTTCCTTTCCCACTGCTGAGGAAGGCTGGTGGGTTAGGGGAGGGGAGGAGGAGGGAGTAGGGTTCTCTGCCTAGCTCTTGGAAATACCTAGTGGTTAGAGCAAGAAGTGGCTGGCAAGCCCCAACTCCTGGGTTCTGCTTCCACCCTGGGGTGAAGAGGAGTAGCCAGATGCCTGGGTCGGCTCCACCCCTGCAACGCGGGGCCCCGCAGGAGCAGGGCGAGGGTCATGGGTGACTCACTTCTCCCACGAGGCTGCCAGGCATTGGGCCACCCGTTCCCAGCAGGGAGGAGGCAGCCTGAGCCCCAGGCACTGGGCAGGGGGGAGGGGGAGAGCTGGGGTGTGGGGCAGGGTGGTGTATATGCATGAGTGTGCACATCCTGTACAGCCCCCACAGCCCTGCGCTTCCTGCTCTGCCGCGAGCAGCTGCCGGGCCCCGGCTCCCGGGGAGGGTTGGGGGGGGCTGTGCTTCCCCACCTTCCAGCCCCTACCCAGGGCAGCATGTCAGGGCCTGGGCCTTCATGGGTGAGACGGGGCTGGGGCCTGGGGGGTGGAAGGGACTTGGGGGAGCAAGAGGAGGTGAGACAACTCTGGGCTGGTGCTGGAGTGAGAGGGACTGGGCAGGACACCTGGGTTCCCTCCTAGCGCTGCGAAAGTAGTACGGGGTTGGGTTGGAGCAAGGGGTGCTGGGAGCCTGGACACCTGGATTTTCTCCAGCTTTGGGAGGAGAGTACTGGCTAGGGGTGAGAGCAGGGGGGGCATGCTGGGAGTCCAGACGCCTGGTTTCTTTCCAGCTCGGAGGGACATGGGACAGGGCGGGGGAGGAGGGGGCATGCCCCGGCTGCTGCCGGCTCCTAGCTGGCACAGACAGGTGCAGACATTTATCTGCCAGGCACCCCACACACCCTTCCCTCAGGGTCAGGCCCAATACACAGGTGCCTGACTGCCCCCCTTCCCTTTGGGGGCTGGGGTCTGCCATCATGGGGCTGATTCTCCTATCAGGTGTCCAGGACCAAGATCTGCCTCACTCTGAAGCCGCCAGAGTCCCTCTTGCGCTCTGAGACTACCCCTCACCCAGGAACTGTGAGACTCCCCCAGAAACCCCGAGACCCCCCCAGGGCCTTGAAACCCCCACAGGAGCTGTGAGACCCCTACGTAACTCTGAGAGCCCCAGACACCCCCTGGGAGCCCTGAGACCCCCCCCCCCAATAGCCCTGAAACCCCCTGTGAACCCCAATTCCCTCCCAGAGCCCTGAGACCCCACAGAGTCCCAGACCCCCCCAAAAAACTTAAGACCCTTCCAGGGAGCCTCTTCCCCCAGGAACTCCCTGCCCAGGCCAAGGGGGAACTGAGCTGGGAGCAGCAGGAGCCCCTGGGGCAGGTGGTGATGAGCCCCCTCGGATCCATGGAGTGCTGGAGCGGAGCCTGGGTCCTGCTCCTGGCACTGGAGGTGCTGGGCATTGCGAATGGTAAGGACCAGATGCCTGGGTTCTCTCTAGCTCAGGGAGGAAGCTGGAGCCCGGACTCTTGGGTTCTCTCCAGCTTTGGGATGAGGGATGGGGGTTGGGCCCCAGATGCCTGGGATCTCTCCAGCTCAGGGGCGGGAGTCGGGGCTGGGGATGAGAGCAGGGTGGTCTGGAAACCCAGATGCCTGGGTTCTATGCCCAGCTTTGCCTTATGGCTGCACCCAACCACACAGCACCCTGCTCTGCCCCCCCACCCCCACTTCCTGCAGCCCCAGCTTGTCATGCCCCCCTCCCCCCTCACATTGAGCACATGCAAGAGGATGTGGGTGCCCCAGTGCCCCCCCCCCCCTCCTGCGCGGCAGGAAGTGTCTGGGGGTTGTTGGGTGCAGGGAGTCAACAGGACTCCTGGGTTTTCCCTCTGCTCAGAGCAGGGACAGGAGCAGACACCTGGGTTCCTTCCCAGCTCTGGGAGGGGAGTGGAAGCTGGAGCAGCGGGGGCTGGGAGCCCAGATGCCTGGGTTCTCCAGGAGGGGGGTGCAGGCTGTGGGGTTAGAGCAAAGGGACTGGGAGCCCAGATACCTGGGTTCTCTCCAGCTCATGGAGGGAGGGGGGTTTAGAGCAAGGGGCCTGGACGCCTGGGTTATATCTCCAACTCCTGGTAGGGGGGAAGGGGGAGGTCTACAGACCACAAGAGAGGGAATTACAAGACCAGACACCTGGGTTCTTTCCCCAGCTCTGATGTGGGGTGCTGCGGTGACAGCCAGGCAGTTTGGGATAGGAAGTGGCGGGACTGGGAGCATCTCCCTTGCTTGTAGTCTGAGGTTTACATGTGTCCTGCCGCAGGGCAGCCTGTGGCACTGGCTTGTCACCGCCTGGGACCCCGTGGGGACATGAACTGCTCCTGGGCTGGCCCTGCGCCCCACAATGCCTCTGGTCCCTATCACCTGCACTACCGGGGCCTCAAGCTGTGAGTATGAGCCTGCCCTGATGCCTGGGTTCTCTGTGAGGGCATTGGGGCTGAGGGTGAGAGCAGGGCAGGCTGGGAGCTGGGACACTTGGTACTATCCCAGTACTTGGGGTGTGGGGAGGTCTTGCGGGATAGATCAGGAAGCCCGGATGCCTGGGTCCTCTCCAGCTCTGGAAAGGAAGTGGGATCTGTTGGGTAGAGCATAAGAGGTTGGGAGCTCCGGACACCTGGATTCTCTCCCCAGTTCTGGGAAGGGAGTGGAGTTGGGGGAGGCCAGGAGCCCGTATGTT
This sequence comes from Alligator mississippiensis, assembly GCF_030867095.1. Classification (NCBI taxonomy): domain Eukaryota; kingdom Metazoa; phylum Chordata; order Crocodylia; family Alligatoridae; genus Alligator; species Alligator mississippiensis. The sequence continues at coordinate 23,300,722 of NC_081831.1, forward strand.
TGGGTCCCCCATGCTGTTTTGGCCAGGGGTTAGCTTCCTGGACACCTAGGTCCCTCTCCGACCTGATGCCCCTTCCTACAGCCTGCCTGGTGCCTCCCAGAGTGCTCCATTCCCACCCAGGCAGCGCTGGGTGTTGGTGGAGAGGAGCCACCTGACGCAGAATGAGGTCTACGATGTATGGGTGGAAGCTGATGATGGGACTAACGTGACATGGACACTGCGCCTGGATCTGGATGCCATTGGTACCTGCCCTGGGATGGGGCAATGCCAGTGGGTGGGGGGCAGGAGCTTCCTACAGGCCAGGGCTGGGGGCCAGGACACCTGGGTTCTTGCTCCAGCATTGAGAGGGTTGGCAGGGCCTACAGGTCAGAGCAAAGGACACCTGGGTTCCATCCTGCTGCAGGATGGGGTTGGGAGCCTGGGTCCCAATTCTCCCTCCCTCCATCCCTTCCCACACAGTGAAGCCCCCCCCACCCCGGCTGAGCCTGGTGAACATGTCCTCGGGGGTGGCCGTGACCTGGGAGACTGAAGGGTCCCTGCCTGCCACCCCCCCGCCAGCCTGTGAGCTGCGCTACCGGCTCTGTGGCGCCTCCAACTGGACCTCGGTGAGTCTGTGCAGCTGGTGTGTGCGTGTGCATAGATTCATAGATTCATAGATGTTAGGGTTGGAAGGGACCTCAATAGATCATCGAGTCTGACCCCCTGCATAAGCAGGAAAGAGTGCTGGGTCTAGATGATCCCAGCTAGATACTCATCTAACCTCCTCTTGAAGACCCCCAGGGCAGGGGAGAGCACCACCTCCCTTGGGAGCCCGTTCACTTCTCGAACTGTGAAGAAGTTCTTCCTAATGTCCAGTCTAAATCTGCTCTCTGCTAGCTTGTGGCCATTGTTTCTTGTGACCCCTGGGGGCGCCTTGGTGAATAAATACTCACCAATTCCCTTCTGTGCCCCCGTGATGAACTTAAAGGCAGCCACAAGGTCGCCTCTCAACCTTCTCTTGAGGAGGCTGAAAAGGTCCAGTTTCTCTAGTCTCTCCTCACAGGGCTTGGTCTGCAGGCCCTTGACCATACGAGTTGCCCTTCTCTGGACCCTCTCCAGGTTATTCGCATCCTTCTTGAAGTGTGGCGCCCAGAATTGCACGCAGTAATCCAACTGCGGTCTGACCAGCGCCCTATAGAGGGGAAGTATCACCTCCCTGGACCTATTCGTCATGCATCTGCTGATGCACGATAAAGTGCCATTGGCTTTTCTGATGGCTTCGTCACACTGCCGGCTCATGTTCATCTTGGAGTCCACTAGGACTCCAAGATCCCTTTCCACCTCTGTGCCACCCAGCAGGTCATTCCCTAGGCTGTAGGTGTGCTGGACATTTTTCCTCCCTAGGTGCAGCACTTTGCATTTCTCCTTGTTGAACTGCATCCTGTTGTTTTCTGCCCACTTGTCCAACCTATCCAGGTCTGCCTGCAGCTGTTCCCTGCCCTCCAGAGTGTCCACTTCTCCCCATAGCTTTGTGTCATCTGCAAACTTGGAGAGAATACATTTGACTCCCTCGTCCAAGTCACTGATGAAGACATTAAAGAGTATTGGTCCAAGGACCGAGCCCTGCGGGACCCCACTGCCCACACCCTTCCAGGTCGAAACCGACCCATCCACCACGACTCTTTGGGTGCGACCCTCTAGCCAATTCGCCACCCACCGGACTGTGTAGTCATCCACATCACAGCCTCTTAACTTGTTCACCAGTATGGGGTGGGATACCGTATCGAAGGCCTTCCTGAAGTCTAAGTATACGACATCCACCCCTCCTCCTGTGTCCAGGCGTTTCGTAACCTGGTCATAGAAGGAGACTAGATTGGTCAGGCACGATCTGCCTGCCACAAACCCGTGCTGGTTTCCCCTCAGCATAATTTGCCCTGCCGGGCTCTCACAAATATGAGCCTTGATAATTTTTTCAAAGACTTTACCAAGGATGGAGGTGAGACTGACTGGCCTATAGTTGCCCGGGTCCTCCTTCCTCCCCTTCTTGAAAATGGGGACTACGTTAGCCCTTTTCCAATCCTCTGGGACTTGGCCCGTGCGCCACGAGCGTTCGAATATTCCCGCCAGTGGCTCTGCAATGATGTCGGCCAGTGCCTTCAGCACCCTCGGATGGAGCTCATCCGGGCCTGCCGACTTAAAGGCATCCAGTTCTTCCAAGTGACTCTGCACCACCTCAGGATCTACGTATGGAAGTCTGGCGCCTTGCTGCTGCCTCTCTACAACCCCAGTGAGAGACTTGTCGTGCCCCTCACTTAGGAACACTGAGGCCAAGAACTCGTTGAGGAGTTCAGCCTTGTCCCCCCTGCCTGTCACCAATTGTTTCTGCCCATTTAGCAGAGGTCCTATTCCTCCCTGGGCCTTCCTTTTACTCCCTATATATCTAAAAAACAATTTCTTGTTGTCTTTTACTTGGGTTGCCATCCTCAGCTCCATGGTAGCTTTGGCTCGCCTAACTGCCTCCCTACAAGCACGAGCAGAGGAGGTATATTCATCTTTAGTGATCTCACCCTGTTTCCACTTTTTATGTGCTCCCCTTTTGGCCCTTAGGCTGCCCTGGATTTCTCTGGTTAGCCATGGAAGCCTCCTGGCCCCTTTCCCTTTTTTGCCTCGCTCGGGGATTGTCTTGCTTTGTGCCCAAAGGATCGTTTCCTTAAGGCACAGCCACCCTTCTTGGGCTCCCATCCCTTCAAAACTCCTACTCTGCAGTGCATCCTTGACTAATCGCCTGAGTGCATTGAGATCAGCTTTCCTAAAGTCTAGCACTTTCACCCTACTAGTTACCTTACCCACTCGACGTCTTATGTTGAATTCTATTATTAGGTGATCACTGTCTCCCAAATGGCTACCGATCTGGAGGTCCCCTATCATGTCATCCCCTGTTGCCAATACCAGATCCAGTATGGCATTCCCCCTAGTGGGACCATGCACCTCCTGTGTCAGGTGGAGGTCCTGTACACAGGTTAGAAACCTGCATGAGCGATGGGACCTTGCTGTCTGCGTCTCCCAGCAGATGTCCGGGTAGTTTAGGTCCCCGATGACTACCGCCTCTTTAGCTTTTATGGTCTCCGAGAGTTGCCTCAGGAGCCCCGCATCTATTTCTTCCCCTTGGTGTGGGGGTCTGTAGCAGACCCCTACCACCAAATCCCTTTCTCCTTGCCCCCCATGTAGCCTAACCCACAATCCTTCTACTTCCTCAACCTTGGATTCTGTCTTGATGAGGCTTGATGTATATTACTCACTGACATAAAGTGCAACCCCCCCCCCCCCCTTTCTTCCCCGACCTGTCCTTTCTGTACAATCTATAGCCCTCAATATGTACCGCCCAGTCATGGGATGAATCCCACCAGGTCTCTGTTAGCCCCACTAAGTCATAGGTGTTTAGTGCAAGCAGGAGCGCTAGTTCATCCTGCTTGTTCCCCATGCTCCTAGCATTAGTATATAGGCACTTGAGCCCTGCGACTGGTGCCTTTGCTGCCCCCCCGCTCCGAGTCCCAAGGGGCCCATTGTTTCTTACCTTCTTGTTTCTTACCTGTTCTGTAGTGCTGGTCTCCCCATGGCTTTCAGGTTTCCAATGTTCTCCTTCTTCAGGCTGGGCTGTCCTTGTGGGCGCCACATGGTTTGGTGGTCCACAGCTTCCCCTGCCCTTGTACTCCCCTCCCCCCGACGAGCCTAGTTTAAAGCCCGCCGGAGGAGATCCGCCAACCTAGTAGAAAACACACGCTTACCTTTGGGGGACAGGTGAAGCCCATCCCAGCTGAGCATGTCCCTCGTTGTGATATAGGGTCACCACAGGCAGGGCTGAGGGCCAGACATCTAAACTCTCAGCCTCCCCTGCTCAGACTCTCGCCCTCCCATAGCTGGAGAGAACCCAGGCATCTGGGCTCCCTGCACTGAGCTGGGGAGAAAACCCAGGTGTCCAGGCTCCCAGCCCCCCCTTTTCTAATCCCACAGATCCCATTCCCCACCCAGAAGTGGGCTCCCAGGCCCAAACTGGAGAGAGAACCCAGGCGTCTGGGTTCCCATCCCCTCCTATTCTCACCACCCAACCCCCTCCCCGCTCCCTGAGCTGGGGGAGAACCCAGGTGTCCGGCCCTGTCCCCTCATGCCCCTGTGTCCCCTGGCAGGTACCCGAGGATGACCTGGAACCCAGCGGCCATGAGTTCCTGGGCCTGGAGCCATTCACAGCCTATGAGGCGCAAGCGCGGTGCGGCCCCCCCTGGAGCGACTGGGGGGCCCCACTGTACTTCACTACCCCTGAGGCTGGTAGGGCCCAGCCCAGACACCTGGGTTCTCTCCAGCTTCAGGAGGGCAGGAAGCTGGAGAGGGAGAGCTGGGAGCCCAGACACCTGGGTTCTGCCCCCATTCCAGGAAAGCAGTGGGGGCTGGGAGGGGTGAGAGCAAGGGGAGCCTGGACACCTGGGTTCTCTACAGCTATGGGAAGAGAAGAGGGCTGGGGCAGGGGGAGCAGAAGCTGCTGGGAGCCCGGACACCTGGGTTCCCTGGAAGGAGAGAGGGGTCTGGGGAGTTTGGGGAAGGGGGACTAGGATCCCAGGATGGGTTCAACTGGGTTCTCTCCCTAGTCTATGAGGGTAGTGGGGGCTGGCAGGGGTTAGAGACACCTGGGTTCTCTCCAGCTTTGGGACTGGAGTGGGGCCCAGGGATTAGAAGGGGGCAGGGCTGGGAGCCCAGATACCTGGGTTCTCCCCCTGCCTGCCCTGAGCCCCTTGTTACCTGCAGCCCCTGAGGGCCTTGTGGACGTGTGGCGGGTGCTGAATGACACAGAGCCGGGGAGACCCTGCCTGCTACTGTGGAAGGTGAGGACTGCCCCCCCACAGCCTGAGAAGCAAAGGGTTAAAGGTCACCCTCCCACACCTCTCCCAGCCTCCAACCAGCCCCTGAGGCCAGGCTTTGTCAGTCTCCTTTGCAAGGGGCAGGGGCAGCATCTTAAGGCAGCTGTTCACCTGCCACATTCCACCCCAGAAGTGGTCGCATTTGAGGCCCAATTTTCCCCACAGTGCCCTGGGAGGTGAGGGGGGCAGAGGGGAGCTGGGGGGGGGGGGGTCCCTGAGGTTTAACCCTTCTCCCACCACCTCCCAGGAGCTGGACCCCAAGTTGGCACGGGGGGTGGTGACCAGCTACAACGTAGCCATCCCACCAGCCCCAGATCAGGCTGTCCCCTGCTGCCATGCACGACTGCCCTGCACTGCCCCCAATGCCTCCATCTCGGCCAGCACCCACCGTGGGCGCACTAAGCCAGCCATCCTCAGTCTGGAGCGAACTGGTGAGTCCCTGCAGCCCCCAGACTGGGCCCTATTCAGTACCTCCCCAGGGAGAGAGGAAGACCCTGTTCCAGACCTGCCTCAGCCAGTGGTCACAGGATCAAGCCCAGATTAGGGCCCTATGGAGGGCGGAAGCCTGGACCTTGCCCCTGAGCCACTTCCTGCCACTGGATCAGGTCCAGATTGGGACCCCCCTGTGGGGGACCAGTTCAAGCCTGGTCCAGGATCAGGCTTAGATCAGGATCCTATAGAAGGAAGAGACCCCTGCCGGATTCCCAGCACTGGGCCCAGGATCAGGCCTGGATCAGGGCCCTGGAGCCCCCACTTGCACCCCCCATTCCTGGCCTGGGCATGGGGAGCACACACCAATGGGCACGGAGTGAGCACCAACATCCCCTATGCACCCCCAGACCTGCCGCCCCCCCAGAAGGTGCAGGCAGAGGCAGTGTCTGGGGGGGGCCTGGCTGTGAGCTGGGTAGCACCAGGCGTGGAGCCGCGGGAGCTGCTGGTGGAGTGGGCTGAGGAGATGGGAGACCCCAGGACCCTCCCTAACTGGACACGCTGCCCGCTGGAGCACAATCACATCCTGCTTCCAGGTGGGCCTGGATGCCTGGCTTCTCTCTCAAGCTCTGGGAGGCAACTGGGGGGCTGGGAGCCCAGATGCTTGGTTCTCTCCAGCTCTGGGAGGGGAGTTGGGGCTAGGGGGTTGTATCGGTGGGGACTTGGAGCTCAGATGCCTCAGTTCTCTCCCCATTCTGAGAGGTGGAGGGGTTATAGCAGAGAGTCCAGATGCCAGGACTCCTGGGTTCTATTACCACCTTGAGGACAAGAGCAGGGTCCAGTAGGACAGAGGGGCAGAGGCACTGGAAGCCCAGACAGCAGGACTCTGTTCCTGCTCAGAGCGAGCATTGAGGCCTGGTGCACCTGGGAGGTGCACCCTTCTGGACCCCGCAGACCCCTTCCCATCTCTCTGCCCCCAACCTGCCTCCCCCTGGCTGTGCCAGGGCTAGAAACCTGCCTGCCCCCCCCCCCCCACCTGACCACCTGGTCTCTGATCTATGCCTCCCACCCCTCCCAGGTAAGTTCCAGCCTGAGGTGCCATACCAGGTGCGCATGTATGCGCTCTACCCGCGTGGCTTCGGGGCAGCCCCTTCCATCCGTGTCTATGTCCAGGAAGGAGGTAAGTGGAAGCAGTGGGGTAGTGGGCAGGATCTGGGCCGCTCCTGGGTGGCAGAGTAGGAAAGGGGCAGGGTTCCATGATGGGGGTAGGGGGGCAGGGTTTGGGGTGTCCCCTGCTGGCAGGAATGGGGGCAGGATCCGGGTGCCCCCCCCCAGTGACAGGGCTGGGGGGGAACAGGATCTGGGTGCCCTCTGGTGTCAGGGCCAAGGTGGAGCAGCACCAGAGGGTGGGGGGGGGGTAGCTGCCCCACTCATGCCTGCCCTGCCCCCCCCCCAGTACCATCAGCTGGGCCCGAGGGCCTGCATGCCCAGAGTGTGTCCCCAACAGCCTCTGTCATCTCCTGGCATGAAATCCCCCTGCGCTACTGCCATGGGAAGCTTGTGAACTACACCCTGTACCTGGAGTCCGCCACTGGCAGCCTCAACACCAACCAGAGCGGTAAGAGACCCCCCGCCCCTCAGGATGGGAGGAATTGGGGGGGCTGGTCACTCTGGGCACAGGTCAGACATTCTCCCCAGCTGACAGCAGTAGCAGGCTTTTATGCTCTGTGGGGCTGGGGGAGGGGGTCTCAGGGGCTGGGGCAGGGGACTGAGCTCCAGGGATTTAGGGCTGGTGACCAGGGGCTGGAATCTGGGGGCAGGAGGCCTGGGGCTAGGATCCAGGAGCAAGGAGCTGGATGCAGGGGCTTCAGTTTGGGAGGATAGGGCTGGGATGCAGGATCTGGGATCCAGGGGCTTCAGTCTGGGAGGATGGAGCTGGGATCTGGGGTCTGAGAGCTGGGAACTGGGATCCAAAGGCTTCAATTCAGTTTAAGAGCATGGGGCAGGGATCCAGGAGGTGGGGGTGTGGGGGATAGGCTGTGATCTGGGATCCAGGGGCTGGAGCTGGGATTTGGGGGACTGTGGCTGGGATACAGGGACCAGAGCACAGGGCTGGGGAGCTACGGGCAGCAGGGAACCTCCATGATGTTGTGCCCCCCCACCAGTGAACGCCAGCGAGCGGAGCTACTGGCTATCAGGGCTACAGCCGGACACTGCCTACTACCTCCGGATGAGCGGCTCCACAAATGTCGGGGAGGGTCCCACCAGCGCTGTCTACGTCTTCCACACACCCAGTAAGACCCAGCTTGGTCTCCTGTCCCCCAGCCATCCCACCTGGGTCTAGAGGGGACTTCTAGGGGCTGGTACCCTGCAGGGGGTGCTGTACTTGCTGCTACAAGATGGGGGCAGGAGCAGGCTGTGATTTCCCACCCCCCTCCACCGAATCATCCCCAGGTTCCCATTGGCAGACCATCCTGGGGGCCCTTTTTGGCCTCGGCCTCTTCTTCCTCCTGGCCTGCATCGCAGGGATCATCTTCAGAGCACAGTAAGAGCCCCAGAAGGGGGCCCAGCTGCTCTCCTAATTGCTCCCCTGGTCCTGTGTACGCCCTCCTGGGGGGGACTCTCTGTCTTTCCCCTGAATGGGGGCTGTGAGCCAGCTGCTCTGCTCTGGTGCAGGAAGAACCCAAGCATCTGGGCTCCCAGCCCCCACAGTTCAACCCCTCAGCCCCCACTCCCTTCCCAGAGCTGGGGAGAAAACCCAGGTGTCCAGGGCAGGGATGAGTGGAAAGGAATCCAATGTATGTAAATGAGCAGATGCATATTCATTGCCCCCAGGCTGCTGACCCTGTGCCACAAGGTGCTTCCACGCTGGTGCTGGGAGAAGATCCCAGACCCTGTCCACAGCCTTGTACTACTACAGGAGGTGCCAAAGGTAAGGCGTGGGGCACGGAGGTGGGGGTGGCTAATGACTGAAGGGAGCCCAGATGCCTGGGCTTCATCAAGAGGGAGCGTGGTTTAGTGACTCCAGGGAGCCAGGACGCAGACACCTGGGTTCTCAGGAAGGAGCAGGGCCTAGTGGCTCCAAGGAGCTGGGCAGTCCAGACACCTGGGTCCTCTCCCTGCTCCAGGAGGGGAGAGGAAGGGGTCTGGTTGGGGAAGAGCTGGGCTCTGGACTCCTGGGTTCTTTCCCTGTGCCCTCTAGGACACTGGCAGCTTGGTGTTCAGCCTGGCCCCCAAGGAGCCACCCATCACCCACATCGCCATTGAAGCACCCGCCTCACCCAACATCAAGACCCCCCCCAGCCCTGGACCCAGCTCCAGCCCTGGGGACCCACCGCCCATCCTGTCTGGCTACGAGAAGCACTTCATGCCCACGCCCGAGGAGGTGATGGGACTGGTGTGAGCCTGTGAGGAGCACTAGGACATGGGCACAGCTCCTATCCCCTGGCAGTGTCAGCATGGGGCGCTGGCTGGCACTAGGAGGAGGGGCTTGTTCACCCCTCCAGGAGGCACCACGGCTGCTCCAGACCCCTGCTGCTGCACCCGCTTGACTACACTGCCCTCCCAGAGCTGGGGAGAGGACCCAGGAGTCTGGGCACCCTGCTGTCCCTGAAGCCATCTGGGCTTGCAGGGATTGGGCTGTTAAAGCCCTCTAAGTTCCACCCTCTGCCATATGGGGGAGGGGGTGGGGCCTCCAGTGAAGGGGCAGGGCCAGGGTTGCCAGCACCCCCTGTAGCCTTAATGATGACCTTGTAAATACACCCATCCTGTGTAGCTGCCAGCTCCTGTGTCTTTGGCACCTGGTTGTGGAGAGATAGGGGTCCTCCCTGCCATGCTGTCGCTCCCTTCTATCGTGTGTGTGTTGGGGGGGGGTGTCCAGGCTTCCAGCCCTGCTCCCCAATCACTAGACCCAAACAACCCTCCCCATGCTGGGTTGGAACCCAGAACCCAGGAGTCCTGTCCTCCCAGAATCTCGGGCTCTTAACCGAGACACTTGACCTCCTCCCACCGTTTCCCCCTCTCCTTCCCAGGGAGAGAACCCAGGTGTCTTGGACTCCCAGTGCTGCCCCCCAGATCTCACCTCCTTGCCCCCAGTCTCCACCCAGAGCTGGGAGAGAACCCAGGAGTCCTGTATTCCACACCCCTCACCCTCACTCACTGGGGCCTGGCCCCTAGCCCCTCTGACCCTGGGGCAATCCCCAGGGCTGTGTGATAGGACCCAGCAGGCCTGGTTCCTGGTATCAAGAGGATCAGATATATATTTATTTATTTATAAAAAAATAAAATCAAGAGGGGCAGTGGGGGGTGTCTCGTGTAGAGGGAGACAAGGCTGAGGCCCATAACTACCTCCTATCCTACACTGCCCTCCAGAGTGGGAGACAGAACCCAGGTGTCCTGGCTGCTCTACCCGATGCCCTTGCCCTGTGCCCCTCCTAGGGCAGGGCTAAAACCCCCAGGCATCCAGGCTCCCAGCTCCCTCTGCTCTCACCCCCCCAGCCCACCTGGCAGGATCTGTTCAGGAACAGAAAGCCAATCTTCTGGCCCAGCAGACAGGATCTGAACTCTTTTCAGGGCAGAACCCAGGTGTCAGGCTGCTCCCTCACGACCAACAGAATCAGAGCCCAGTCCTCTGGTTGCAAGGGCTTTAATGGCTGTGCTCGCTGCCACCCCCTGCTGGCCTGGCCAGAGTGGGGCAGAGGTTAAAAAAGAGTCCACAAGGATCATGGGACCTGCCTCGCATTGGGAGGAGGGGGTGTGGGGCCGGGTGCCAGGGGCCCCTTGCCCAGCTGAGAGGCCTGTGTGTACACGTGTGAGCAGACATGGGTGCAATGGAGTGTGTGCTGGGACAGGGGAAGCTTCTGACACACGGAGCTGCTGTTCTGGGTGGATGTAGAAGCATGTGTGCTTGCACCCACGCATGCACACAACCTCTGCATGCACACGTGTGTAACTGTCAGGTATGTTCACAGAAGCACACATGACCTCTGCATGCACCCATGGGATTGCGTGTCAGGTGAGTTCATGGAAATGCACATGGGCTTCTGCATGCACACGTGTGACATCTGCATGCACACGTGTACCTGTCAGGCATGTTCACAGAAGCACGTGTGACTGCTGCATGCACACGTGCACTTGCATGTCAGGCATGCTTATGGAAGCATGTGCAGGCCTATGAGTGCGCACATGACTTCTTTGCATGCACACGTGCTTGTGTGCCAGACAGTCTCTCTGCATGTGCACGCATGCTCTCTCTGCACATACATGTGCTAGTGGCAGGGGCCTGTGCCCCCAGTGGTCTGCATGAGCAGCAGGCCCAATCCATGGCACAGCACACGTGTGCATGTGTGGGCGGGTCCCTCATCCCCCCCCCTTCCCTTTCCCTCTCGCCAGGACTCAGGAGAGGGCAGGCTGATGCTCCAGAGACCTCGTCTACACTACGGCACATGCCCTGATGCTGCAGCTGGCAGCTGTGTCCTTGATTTCCACACCTGGGCTCACATGATGACACAGCACTGGCAGGACTTCTGCTTGCGGGAGCTGGCACTGGGGGGACCACGGGGCTGTGGGGAGGGGGCAGTGGCCAGTGGTGTCTCCGGGGGGCCACGTGGAACCAGAGCCTCTGTCAGCAGTGGTTGCTGTTCGGAGGCCAGGACACTTGGGTTCCCTGGCACCTCCTCCATGGCTTGGCCTAGAAGGGTGGGCCGAACCTGGGGAGGTGGAGCAGAGCCAGCACCCAGTGGGATCGGGCAAGGCAAAGCCGATGGGATCTGGTCCCGGGCAGAGACTTTCACTTCCTCCACGGCTGCTGGGATCTTGTCAGGCCCAGCTGGCAGGATCTGGTTTGGAGGCAGTGGATTCTCCTGCAGAGTGGCTGGGATCTGGTCAGATGGAGAAAGCTGAGATCTGAGCCCAGCTGGTGGGATCTGGTCTAGGAAAGGTTGATTTGCATGTGGAGTGGATGGGATCTTGTTGGGCGGAGAGGGCTGAACTTCAGGAGCAGCTGGGGTGATCTGCTTGAATGCAGCTGGAGGGATCTGGTCCCATAGAGCAGGTGTGGCTTCCTGCAGAGTAGATGGGATATGGTCCTGTGCTGGGGACTTTGCTTCCTCCACTGCTGGCAGGATCTGGTCTAGGACAGAGGACTTCACTTCTTGTAGAACTGGTGGGATCTGATTGGGTGCAGCTGGTGGCATCTGGTCAGGCATAGAAGGCTGATCCCCTGACCCAGCTGATAGGATCTGGTCCTGCACAGTTGGTGGGGTCTGGTCAGGACCAGGTGATGGGATCTGGGTCTGTACAGGCATTGGGATCTGGTCAGGCAGAGGCTGATTTTTTTGCACAGCTGATGGGAGTGGGTCCTGCATAGTGGCTGGGATTTGGTCTGGCCCAGCTGATGGAACCTGGTCCTGTACAGTTGTTGGGATCTGGTCAAGCAGAGGCTGATCTTTTTGCATGGCTGATGGGATCATGTCCAGCCCAGCTGGCAGGATCTGGTCAGGCAGAGAAAAGTGATTCTCTGGCCCAGTGGGTGGGACCTGGTTCTGCATAGTTGATGGAACCTGATCCAGCCCAGGACCAGCTGACAGGATCTGATCAGAGAGAGAAAACTGATCCTCTGGCCCAGCTGAAGGGATATGGTCCTGTATGGCTGTTGGAATCTGGTTGAGCAAAGGCTGATCTTTTTGCATAGCTAAGATCTGGTTCAGCTCAGATGTGATCTGGTTGTGAGGAGAAAAATTATCCCCTGGCCCAGCTGATGGGATCTGGTCTTGCATAGTTGATGGGATCTGGTCAGGCAGGGGCAGATCTTTTTGCATGGATGATGGGACCTGATAAAGCCCAGCAGATGGGATTTGGTCCTGCATAGTTGGTGGGATCAGAGGCAGATCTTTTTGAATGGTGGATGGGATCTGATCCAGCCCAGCGGATGGAATCTGGTCCTGCATAGATGGGATCGGATTGGGCAGAGGCAGATCTTTCTGCATGGCTGACAGGATCTGCTCCAGTCCAGCTGGCGGGATTTGGTCAGGCAGGAGAAAATGATCCCCCGGCCCAGCAGATAGGATCTGGTCCTGCACCGTTGATGGGATCTGGTCTAGCCCACCTGGCAGGATCTGCTCAGGAAGAGAAAGCCAATCTTCTGGCCCAGCAGACAGGATCTGATCTGGCCCAGCTGATAGGATCTGATCCAACAGAGCTGATGGGATCTGGTCGGGCCCAACAGATGGGATCGGATCCAGCAGAGCTGATGGGATCTGGTCAGGCCCAACCAATGGAATCTGATCCAGCAGAGCTGATGGGATCTGGTCAGGCCCAACAGATGGGATTGGATCCAGCAGAGCTGATGGGATCTGGTCAGGCCCAACCGATGGAATCTGATCCAGCAGAGCTGACGGGATATGGTCCAGCCCAGCCAGTGGGATCTGGTTGGGCAAAGGCAGTTCCCCCACCCCAGCCAGTGGGATCTGTTCCAGGGATCTCTCCCCTGTGGGAACAGAAAAGATTTGGCCTGGTGTCTCAGTCCCTGGCCCATTCTCCAGCCACTCCCCCTCCATGCCGGGGGCGGCGCGGCGGATGGCATCCATGCTGCCCACTTCCTGTCCCAAATGGTTGCGGATGATCATCTCAGCTGGCCGGGGGGTAGAGCCATCCCCGGATGCCGGGGTTCCATGGCTGCCTGTGGCAGCCTGGAGATTGTGCCTGCTGATGCTGTCAGGGGGATCTGGAAGGCAAAGGGGTGGGGGTGAGATGCCTAGAGTGGGGCCTGGAATGGACCTAGATGGCGGCAGGACAGGATGCAGGGCCTCATGCCCCTCCGCCATTGCTTTGGAGGCTATTGCTCCCCGTTTCCCTGCTGGGGAAACTGAGGCACAGGGGTTAGCATTAGTTAGAGGACCCAGGCATCCTGTTCCTGCTTTCAGCCACCAGGTTCAACATCCAGCCTCAGGCTGGGGAAGAGAACCCACATGTCCAGGCTCCCTCCACTCCCTGGTCTAACACCCCAGACCACCTCCCCTCCTAGAGCTCAGGAGAGAACCCAGGTATCTGGGTTCCCAGCCCCCCTTGCTCTCATTCTCCAGCCCCACTCCTCTCCCAAAGCTGGAGAGAACCCAGGAGTCCAGGCCCCGCACCCACCTGCTCTGGCCACATCCCCGTTCTCCAGGGCTTCCTGCAGGTCCCTCCTGGCCGGGATCAGAGTCGGGGCTGGTTCAGAATCACTGCCATGTCCTGCCCCACCTGGGGAGGAGGCAGAATGAGGGACCCCAGCTAGATGCTCCCCACACCCTCCCAAACAGCTCCAGCTGGCGGCAGGTTTGAATCTCAGGGTTGGCACTACATTACCCCCGCCACAAGCAGACCCCCAGGCCCTGTCCACCCCTCAGCGCTGGGAGAGAACCCAGGCATCCGGGTTCCTGGCCCCACCCTGCTTTCATCCCCCAGCTCTACTTCCTTCCCAGGGAACCCAGGCATCCAGGCTCCCAGCCCTGTCTGCTCTAACCACCCCCAGTCCCTACTCCCCTCCCAGAGAACCCAGGTGTCCAGGCTCCCTGTCTCTCCTGTTCTTGCCCCCACAAGGGGCAACTCACCTGCAGGGGGTGATGCAGCCCCGCCAGCCTAGAAGGGAAGCAGAGGAGTATGGGTGGGGGCTGGGGTTCATGGCTCCCCCCCAGCCCCAGCAGGGCCCCACCATAAAGCCACCCCACAGCCCTGGAAACTCTGGAGAAAGCCAGGCACCTGGAGAAGACCTAAGAGCCCCATGGATAAAGTACAGGGACTCCCTGGCTCCTGGGGGTGCTCCACTGGGAAACAGAGCCCCCTCCCCTGCCTCCCCACCACACAGAGACATCCTGTTACCTGACAGGGGTCCCTAGCAACCCCCCTACCCTCCTCTGTGGCAGGGTTGGGGTCATCCAGCTGCTGCATCTGGACCTGGAGGCTGCAGAGAAAGGAGAGGTCAGACTGGTGGAGGAGGGGTTCTGCTTCCCTGGGTTCTATCCCCCCACCACTGTGCTCCATTCAAACCAGTTTCGCCTCCTCAGTCCCAGTGCTGGGTGCCTGGCACCTGTAGGTGCTGCCAGTAGAGTAGGGAATCCCTCTGGCCTACAGGGAATCCCTCTGGCCTACAAGCAGTATGGGGGCAAAGACACACAGTGGGGCCAGTTGTTTTCCCCCCATCGACCAGCCGGCACCCACAGCTGCCTGTCTTGCACAAGTGTAGACACACACATGCTGTCTTTATGGCTGTCCCCTGCACACACATGCAGTCCCTGGTTACAACAAAAGAGGCTGGATGGCCCAGGTGCCCGGGTTCTGCGCCTCCCAGGTCCAAAAGGCAGCAGGAGCCAGAGGTGAGAGTTGGTTGGGTTGAGGGGGCTGGGAGCCCAGCCGCCTGGGTTCCATCCATTCCCACCTCCATGTAGCCTTGGCTTTGCTGCCTCCTCCCAAGAAGCACTGGGGGGGAGGGTGGGGGGGTAAAGTCCAGACAGTATCACAAGGGCTCCTGGGATGCCTCCCCATGCAGCCCCCCACCAAGGTGAAAGGATTCCTGGAGCTGCTGGCAGGCGGCTGGCTGTTAGCTCCTGCCAGCTGGTGCTGACTCAGCCTCTACACCCCCCCCCCCACTGCCATCAACCCATGGCCGGTGGCCACCTCTCCTCTTCCTGTTGTGGTTTCAGAGCCCACAGAGCGCTCCTGGAAGCACGGTTGCAAAACTCCCCCTCTTCCAGCAGCCTGGCTAAGATCTAGACTCTTCCCAAAGCTGGCTGCATCTCGGGGCTGAGAGCTAGAAGTAACTATGTTTCACCCCAGAGCTGGCTGCACCTCATCACGAGCCAGCAGCAATTGTGTTCCACCCCAGAAGTTGGCTGCATCTCAGTGCTGAGAGCCAGCAGAGGCCATGTTCCATCCCAGAACTGGTTGCATCTCATCCCCAAGTGCGCACTATCTGTGCAGCATTGCTGCCTGGGGCTGTGATAGCCCCCTTGTCCCACCCCAGAAATGGCTGCATCTGGATGCTGAGAGCAAATGGAAGCCACATTCCACCCCAGAACTGCCTACATCTCAACCCTGAGTGTGCGCTACCCATGCAGCCTTGCTGGGCAGGGCTGTGATACCCCCTGCACAGTTCCATCCCAGAGCTGGTGGTACCTGGGGGATGAATGCCACTGTGCTCCAACCCAGAGGTGGCCACACTGCCCTGGACTCCCTGTGGTAACACCACCTGCTTGTCACCTGGACAGATTGTTCTCCAGCTTCTGGATCCGTGACTGGACCTGGCACAGTGGAGAACTGTCGTCGTCCTCTGGGGGTAGGCACGACCCCTCCATCAGCCACCGCTCCCTCAGGGACTTACGCTAGCAGGAAGACACGCCACAGCATCCTTGCAAGCCTCCCGTGGGCAGGTAGGTCCCTGCACACGTATGCACACGCACAGACATATGTGCATGGGCGTGTGGAGGGGCCGAGGTCACCCCCCATCCATGTGTGTCCCATCACAACATACCCCCTAGGCATGTGTCTCACCCAATACTGCCCTCCATTAGCAGGCACAAAGACACGCCCACAAGGGGACACGTGTGTCACTAATGCAGTGCTCCCACCCATGCACACATGCGTCTAGGATGCATGGAGATGAACACATGTGCAGCCCTGGGTATACAAACCCCATGAGGCATCCAGCCCTGAACACACCTCGGGTTGGTGGGGGCATAAAGGGGAGGGGCAGCCAAAGGATTGGGACCCTGAGGCATGATCAAGGTCCCCAATCCCCTTGGTCCCTACATCCCTGACCCCACAAGCACACAGGTGTCGACCCTCCCCCCCCCCCCCCCCCCGGCTTTCTCCAGGCCAGGGCGGTGGCCAACGTTGGCTCCTGCAGCCTGTGTGCTGCACACATGGGGTGGGGATGCCAGAGCTGGTGGGCAGGGATCCCAGCATCCTTCCACTCTGGAATCCCCTCTCCTGCCACCCCCCCAACCCAGGAGCACACAAATCCCCTGTTGATCCCCTTCTAGCCCAGGGGATCCTGTGTCCCAGATCCCCTCCCAGACCAGGGGATCCAGCCTTCCCAGACATGGGGCACCTTGCCCCAAAATCCCTCCCATCCCAAGGGATGCAGCCCCCAGATTCACCCCAGCCCAGGGGGACCCATCCCCAAATCCCTCCAGATCCCCTATTCCAGAGGATCTAGCCCTCCAGATCCTTCCCTATTGCAGGGGTCCCAGCCCCCAGATCCCCCTTAGCCCAGAAGATCCAGGTCCCCCCTCCCCAAGCCTATGCGTCCCATCCCCCAGATCCCTCCCATCCCAAGGATCCCAGCTCCCCAGATCCACCCCCATCCCAGAGACACCCAAATCCCCCTCTTCCAGGGGGACCCAGCCCCCAGATCCCCTCTATCTTAGAGGATCCAGCCCTCAGACCCCCTCCCATCTCAGGGACACCTAGATCTGCCCTCTGCCAGGTGATCCAGCCCCCCGATACCCCCCATCCCAGGGGTCCCAGCTCCCCCCCCAGCCCCCGCGACCCAGCCGCCAGATCCCCCGCCCGGCACCTGGAGCCGCCCGGCCCGCAGCCGCTCCTCGTCCAGCTCCCGGCGCGTCCGCAGCATCCGCTCCTGCAGCCTCCGCCGGTCCTGCGGGGGGCGGGGGGGGGTGAGCCGGAGCCCGGCCCCGCCCGCCGCGGACAAAGGCCCCGCACCCGCCGCTCCCCCGCGCCGAACAAGGGACTGGGCAGCACCTCCCTGTGTGTGCTGGGCCTGCCAGGGAGGGGCATGTGTGCGCACGGATGTGTGTGCCGGGAGCATGTGTGCACATGTGTGTGCCTGTCAGGGCCATGTGTGCATATGACTGTGCCTGCCAGGCATGTGTGTACACATGTCTGCGCCTGCCAGGAGTGTGTGTGCCTGGTAGGATCATGTGTGTGCACAGGCGTGCGCCAGGAGCATGTGCATGGGGGCATGTCTGCTAGGATCATGTCTGCACATGTGTATGCCTGTAATGATCATGCATGCATATGTGTGTGCCTGCCAGGAGTATGCCTTCCCCTGTGCACACACCTAGCCCTACCTGCCACTACCCATCCCTCTTACTGTGCACACATGTGCTCCCACTGCTCTTCATCTGCCTAACATGCACACATGGTCCCTGCATGCACATGGGTGTAACAGGCTCTTCCCCCTGGTTCACATGTGTGTCCTCTCTGCATGCACACGTGCTGCACACACATGGGTGTAACATGCTCTTCCCCCAGTGCACACATCCCCTGCATGCACATGGGTGTAACACGCTCTTCCCCTTCAGCGCACATACACATAGCTCCTGCACGTACCACCCCCCAACTTCCCCCCTGCTACTCCCACACACACACCTGTCGCCAGGGTCCCTTCCCTGCCCCCAGCCAGGCTCTACCCCCACCCCTTCCTCCTCCTCCTCCAGCACCCGGGCAGGTCTCCAGGGCCCTGAGCCTGAAACAGGCCGGAGCCGGGGCCTGGTAAATAATTCATTGGGTCGATGCTGGAGCAGGGGGACACCAGGGGCTCAGGTTACCCCAGCCTCCTGGCAGCTCCCTGGCTCCACAAAGTCACTGGGGACCCTGCGGTGGGGCGGTGGGGGCTGCTGTGAGCTACGATGAGCTGGGCAAGTCTCAGCCTACACGGGATATCTAGGGGGTGGGGGGAAAGCTCCCAGCGCCTTCAGCCCTCTGGGAAGGGGGAGTAATGGGGGTGGAAAAGATGGGTGGAAAAGATGAAGGGGGGTCTGGCCCTGCTGTGAGCTGTGATGAGCTGACCCGTTCTCAGTCTCCATTAGCTGTTTGGGGGTGGGGGGGGAACTCACAGCCACTCCTGGCCCCAGGAAGGAGCAAGCCCCAGCAAGGGGAGGGCGAAAATGGGCAGGGCATGGGGGTCTGGCTCTGTCTTGAGCTATCATGAGCTGGGCCATTCTCAGCTTCCGTGGGGTGTCTGGGGGTGGGAGGGAAAACTCCTAACCTCTCCAGCCCCTAGGGGGTGCAAAAGGGAGGGTCCTGAATCCTCCAAACCCAAGAGGTTTGGGGTCCTGGGTCCCCCAGCCCAAGGGATTTAGGCACCGCCTATCCTAACCAAGCCAGACCTCCCCCCTTCTCCAGGGGTGTCTCCCCAGCAGTGTGGGGCTTACGGGGTATCTGTTGGCCAGGTGAAGGGGACCTCTGAGCCCCATGTTTGGGGGTATTGGGGGTGGGCAGCACTCACCACGATGGCCCGCAGGCGCTGGGAGTAGTGGGTGCTGTCAGTCATGGTCCCTGCAGCGGTGGCTACGGAGGGGTCCAGAGGTCGGTAAGCACTTCCCCTCTTCCTCCCGCCTCCTTCCACCCCTCCTTCCCTCGCCCTTCCTGGCTCCCGTCTTCCCCCACACCAGGCCAACCTGGTGACCCCCCCCTCAGGCTCCACCTCCCACCCCCCCACCAGGACCTGCTTAGGGTCACCCCCAAATCAGAGCCTGTATGTCAGGAGCCCAGTAGGGGGTGCTGATGGAGCTGGAGCAGGTGCAGAGCCCCAGAGTGGGGGCAGTTAGCTGGGCCCTGGGGTCCCCAGCAGGAGGCACTGATCAAGCTAGGGCAGCCTGACTGGGCCTGGAGGTGAGATCCCCCTCATGGGGAAGTGGGGGGGAAGAGTATGGAGAGTAGAGACAGGGAGAGGGGGTGCCAGCCGGGGGGGGGGGGGGGGAACCTGAGATCAAGTAGCTGATAGCAGGAGGGGAACCCCAGTTTCAGCATCCCCCCTCCCCTCCTGTTTATCTGTATCAGGGGCTGGGGACAGCAGGTCTTGGGGGTGCTTGACCAAGGGCCAGAGCCAAGGCACTGGGATGCAGTGGGATGCTTATCCCCACCCCCCACACACCATCCCCCCCCCCTCCCCCCCACCAGCGATGGAGAGACACAGGCTTGATGCAAACACACCGTGAGAGGTGTGGGGGGAGGCTGGCACCGACACACAGCAGTATCAGGAGACACACACACTGTGACAAGGGAGACGTGCTGCAACACAGATCCCCGAGGGATATGCATCCACGCACACATGCACACACTTTTACACACACAAATGCACACAGCCCCTGAGTGAAACACACACATGTGCATGCATATAGACACATATGGCCCCTAAGCAACACACATGCACACATACATGCACATGGCCCCTGAGCGACACAAAAGCACACACTCTGGTTCCTGAGCAACACACGCACACATGCACCTACACACACACACACACACACGACCCCTAAGCAACACACATTCACACACACAACCCCTGAGCAATACACATGCACGCACATACATGTACACAGCCTGAGTGACACACACATGCACGCACATGGTCCGAGCGACACGGATACACACATACATGCACACACACACACAACCCCTGAGTGACCCCCACACATGGCGACACAGACATGCTGAGACAGATAGGGACCACCCCACACCTGACAAAACCTGGGACAAGGACAAGCACAAGCTGTGGCCCCCTTCCATCCCCAACAGGGACATGAAAGGAGATGGCTACATACATGGCACAGGCACGCTAACACCCAGACATGGACAGTAGAGACGGGGAGGGGGTGCCCTGTGACACATACACACATGGAGCCAGAGGCAGGCTGTCCCCATGCACACACATGTACATGCACATGTTAACCCTTCTGTCCTGGGAGGGTGGGGGCAGGTCAGACTCTGGCTGGGGCCTGAGGGGATCCAAAGGGGTGCTGCATCCACCCTCCACTACCATGCGATGTAGCTACCTTTTTCCACCCCAGAAGCAGCTGCATCTCAGCATGAGAGGGAACAGGCAGATCCTTCTGGCCCAGAAACCACAGAGCTGGGTAAGCTCCCAGCCTCCCCCCCCCCCGCTGTCTCCTCAGTACCCCCGCCTCCCCCAGCACGGCTGGGCCTGGCAGGGAGCAAAGTCCCTGTGTATCTAAGCAAGGGGTGGGTGGGGGCATGCTCCAGCCCAGGGCCCAGCCTGGCCTGACCCCACTCCTTTTTCTATCCCCACCATGATCCTCAAATGCTTCCCACCCCAGAGCTGGTTGCATTTGTTTTGCAAACCCTCCCTGGCTGGGTTGGGTGGTGTTATGTACCCACCACACTCCTCCCCAGAGCTGGCTGCATTGGAGCAAGAAGGGATGGATCCCAGCTGAGCGTGGCTGGAGACTGTCATACAGCTGCTGTGTCCCACTCCAAAGCCAGCTGCATTTTCACACTGGGATCCCTCCCTAGCTGGGTTCAGTGTTGTGTGTCCACCCTGCTCCCCAACCAGAGCTGGCTACATCTCTGAGCCACCACACAGCTGCCTCATCTCAAAGGAGCCCCTGGCTTTGAACCTACAGCCAAGAGGCAGAGAAGATCCAGGCCTGCCCCTCCCCCCAGCTCTGTGTCCCCCACTCACCAACACCTCCCTGGGAGTGGGTGCAGGTGCCTGGGCTGGACACCGGTGCCTGGGCTCCGTGATCCCTGCAACACGTCACGGCGCTGGCATCCTGCCCCCACCCCTCGTCCCCGTGACCGTCCCCCCTCACTGGCACAGGGTGGGGGGGTCTGGCTGGGAGCTGTGACGGAGCCAGTCGGGCCGGTTTGGGCTGGGGCAGGCGCGGGGAACACGCTTCCTGGCGTAGCTGCACAGGTTCTGGGCCCATGCCCTTGAGATGCCACGGCCCCCCAACGCGAGGCCCAGGTATGATCAGGTATCCCACTGAATTATTGAGCAGCCTTCCCAGGAGTCCTTGCTGCCGTACCTGCATGCTCGTGTGTGCCTGCACCCACAAGCACACATACACCCAGGCACATGTGTGTGAAGCCACACCTGGGTGTGCACCCACATGCACCTGTACACCCACACGTAAACGTTTGCTTCGGGGCAAATATGCATCTGTGCACACATGTGCATGTACAGCTCTGCATGCGGATGCACATGCACACACATATGCATGCTCACACATGTATGCACACACACACCTGTATACATGCAAACATGAACACCCACATGTGAATGTGCACTCCCACACACATGCATATATGCACACATATGCACATGGACACATGCACATGTCTGTATGTGCAGCTCACACCTGGATGCATATGCACACATGCATGCTGGCACCCCATGTGTGAATGTGCGCGCGCATGCACATGCCTATGTGCACATGCACAGGCATGCACATATGCATGCACCACGTGTGAATGCATGTGCATGCCCATGCAGGCACGTGCACATGCACACCCACATAAGTACACACACGTGCACATGCATGCACACCCACACTCGAACACATCCACACCCACAGGTGAATGCACACCTGCCCACCGGCACTCGTATGTGCACACCTGCTGGCATGTGTGTGTGTGTGTGTGTGTGTGTGTGTGTGTACACAGGTTCAGGACGTGTACATGTGCAGACACCCACACATGTGGACAGACCCCCCCATACACAAATGTGTACACTGCCACGCACAATAAATACACGCATACACATGCACAGAGAACTCAGGCGTCACACACACACACACACGCACACCCGCGGCCGCCAGGGGGCAGCGTCGAGCCAGTCGCTCGAAGCCCCCCTCCGCCCCAGCTGTTCCCCGTGGCCTTTCCCAGGGAGGGGGAACCCTGGGGGGCCCGATCCGGCTCCTGCGGAGCCTGCGTTTGGCTCCTCCCCGGGCAGGGGCTCACAAAGGGTTAACCCCCCAGGACGCCTGGGTTCCCTGCACAACCCTGCCCCCCCAGCGGCATCCAGCTGCTTTAGGGCTCCTGTTTCGGGGATGGGGGCAGACGCCTGCCTTCTCTCCCAGCTCTGGGAGGGGAGGAGAGGGGAGCCAAGGAGTATTAGACCTGGTTCCTGGGAACGGAGAGTCCTGGGTTCTCTCCCAGGTTGTAGGGGCAGACTGTGGGGGTAGACTAGGGGGTGCTGGGACCCTGGACTCCTGAGTTCTCTCCCCAGCACCTATGCCCTGTGCCCCCTGCAGGCCTTGGGCCCAGATCCTGGCTGCTGCAGCCCTGGGCAGGGGCTAGAAGCAGTCCCAGGAGGGCCCCCCCCCCCGGGCTCTGGGCAAAGCCTTTGAGCCGCATTGGCCTGATCCGAGTCCTTGAGAGTCCTCTGAGCCTGGGCAAACAGCCGGAGGGGGTGATGTAACCCCCCACGCACACACCTGGTCACACGCACCTGCCCAAAGTCAGAGCCAAGGTCACTACCAGTGGGGGGGGGCAGCTGGCCTGTGCTGAAGCAGGACGCCTGGATCCCCACAGCTGTGTTGGGGGATAGGATTGTGGCCTCCACCCTGGTCTGAGCCCCAGGGAAGTAGAGAAACTGAGCCACTCCTCCTCCTCTCAATCCCAGGCCTCAGGATCCAGGCTGAGAACAGGCCGCTCCTGACCTGACATCGGCAAGGGCAGGTGAGCTCATGGGGGGGCAGCCACTGTCAGTAGTATTCCTCCCTCCCTGGATGGTGCCCCTCATTCCTCACCCGCAGCCCCTTGCCCTGCTTCAGCCCTGCCAATGCCCCTCACCACTAATGGGCAGCCACCTGCCCCACCCTGGTGCCCCTCGCTCCTGACCCACAGCCCCCTGTCCCCATCCCATGCTACTCGGGTGGGAGGGGGAGTTCTGTGTGTGGGGGGGGGAGGTTGGAGGCAGAGCAGGTGGAGGGCGTGCCAGGAGATTAGCACAGGGCGGGACCTGGGCTCCACTGCCTGGATAAAGCCGGGGACAGTGGGTCCCTGTCCGGGCACCTTCCCACTGCCAGTGATCCTAGGCACCTGCAGAGTGGTGAGTGGCAGCGAAGGGGTTAACCTTGGGGGTTGGGAATGGGGGAGCTTGGCTCTGGGATGGTAGGGAGCTGCAGGTCAGGAGTTCCGGGCACAGGCAGGGCTGGAGGCAAGGGGACTCTAGATCAGGAGTGATGGGCACTGGTTGAGCTGGGGGTGATGTGGCCACGGGTCAGGAGTGAGGGGCACCAGCAAAGAGGGCTCTGGGTTGGGAGTGAGGGGCACCATCAGGGTTTGGGGGGCAGGGGTCTGCAGGTCAGGAATGAGGGGCAAGGGCAGGGCTGGGGGGAGTGGGGGGCTGTGGGTCAGAAGTGAGGGTCACCAGCAGGGCTGGGGGGGCAGGGGTTGTGGGTTGGGAGTGAGGGGCACTAGAAGGGCTGGGGGGGGGGGGACACAGGGGGATGTGGAGGAGGGACATCTGCCTTCTTCTATTCCCCCTTCACTTAGCTACCTCCTTACTTACCTCCCTGCTGCCTTGGTCTACAGCCCACCTTTCCACCCACCTACTTGTCAGTCTGTCTCCAACTGTTTGTCCGCCTGCTTTTCTTCCTCTCTCCTGGAGTGCCTCTCCCAGCCTCCCCACTCCTTCCAGGTGCCCTGGACAAGCCCACCCTACCTGGCATGGACAGACAGACAGATGGGACCCCCTGCCCTCTCTAGCCTTGCTGGTGCCCCTCACTCCCAACCCACAGCCCCTTCCCCTCTGTGGGGCACCCCCAAATGCTTATCCAGCCCCTCTCTCCCTCTCAGGCTCACCCCCTCCAGCCTCATCTGAGACCCAGCCCAGTCCTCCCATGGCAGCTGAAGGCATGACCCTGCCACCACCGCCCTCACCCCCTGTGCCAGGGGGATCCTACCAAGAGATGTCCCTGGGCTCAGCCAGCCACGAACCCCCTGCCCCTTGCCCAGAACTGTGGGAGATCCCCAAGGCCAGGGGCAACTGGGAGCAGGCAGATGGAGAGGATCCAGCTCCCCCAGAAGCTCCGGGCCAGGGCCTTGCCACCAGCTGCCAGCAGGGGGTAGCAACCACTGGGCAGGCTGCCCCCGCGCCAGGCTCTCCTGTGGCAACTCTGTCTCCAGAGCCGTCCCACCTGAGGCAGGAGGGGCCAGGGGAGGGCCCAGGCGGAGCAACAGCCTATGACCCACGGAGCACCCCAGCTGGTGCCGGGTCCCAGAGACAGGTGACAGAGCTGGGAGGCACCAGAGAGCCAGAGCCCCATGGGACTGGGGAGCCAGGAGCGGGAGCTGTGAATCCAGCTGGACACCCAGAACCGGCTGGGACCAAGAAGCCAGAACCAGGTGCTGCAGATCCAGCCACAGCCCTAGAACCGGCTGGGACCAGGGAGCCAGAACCAGGTGCTGTGGATCTCATTGGACCCCCAGAACCACCTGGGACCAGAGATTCAGAACCAGCCGATTCCACAGGGCCAGAACCTGGTGCTGTGGATCCAGCCAGTGCCTCAGAACCGGACAGGACCAAGGCACCAGAATCAGCTGGTACTGATAATCCCTCTGGATGCCCAGAACCAGCTGGGATCAGAGATCCAGAACCAGCTGGACCCCCAGCACCAGCTGAGACCAGACAGTCAGAACTTGGTGCCACTGACCCTTCTGGACCGCCAAAACCGGCCAGGACCAGAGAACTAGAACCAGACGGTGCTGCTGATCCCTCCAGCCACCCAGAGCCGGCCGGGACTAGAGAGCCAGAACCTGGTGCTGCTGATCCAGCCAGCGCTCCAGAACCAGCTGGGACCCCAAATCCCACTGGATCCCTAGAACCAGCTAGGACCAGAGAGGCAGAACCCTGTGCCACTGATCTCTCTGGACCCCCAGAACCAGCTGGGACCAGGGAGCCAGAATCCAGTGTCGTGGATCCAGTTGGTGCCCCAGAACCAGTTGGTACCAAAGAGCCAGACCTGGCTGAGACCCCTCAGCTCTCTAATCTTCCTGAACCAGCTGATACCAGGGTGCCAGAACCAGCCAGTGCCCCAGAACCAGTTGGTACCGAAGAACCAGAACCTGGTGCCACGGATCCAGCCAGCACCCCAGAACTGGCTGGGACGCCCCAGACTGCCAACCCTTCAGACCCGACTGGTACCACTGATCCAGCCAGGCCCCCCCAGCCCACAGACCCTCCAGAACCAGCCAGCACCAGGGAACCAGAATCGGGTAGTGCCACACACCTGCTCCCCCGTGAAGGCCCCGTGCCAGCTCCCATAGCCCAGTCTCTGGCTGCCAGCCAGGAGAACTCCAGTGCCAGCCCAGCAGGCTCTAGCACCAGCCCGGTGAGCTCCAGTGCGGCAACATCAATGGAGCCTGAGACGCCCATTGAGCGGGAGATCCGGCAGCTCCAGGAGCGTGAGGAAGTGCTGCGGCGGGAGCGGGGCCTGACCAGCCCACGAGGGGCCCAGGAGCTGGTGGAGGTTCGGATCCGGCCCTTGCTGAGCCAGCCGGCACTGGTGTTGCGACCCTCAGACACAGAGCGGCGCTGGGCTGGGGCCCAGATGCTGCGGGAGATTGAGCGAGAAGCGCGCCGGGAGCAGGCCCTGGTCCGCCTGGGCACTGTGCTTGGGGCTTATGACCCCGGCCCGGCCCCAGGGATGCTCCAGAAGAAGATGCTCTTTGAGGCATCCCCGTGGGAACCAGAGGGGCTCTTCCTTGGCAACCAGGTGCACTGGCAACCGGAGGGGGTCTCCACCAGCACCCGGACAACCTGGCAACCAGAGGGGACCTCCCCTGGCAACCGGGGACCAGAGGAGATCTCCCCTGGCAACCAGGTGTCCTGGCAACAGGATGGGATCTTCACTGCCAATCAGGGACCAGGTGCTAAAGCCAATATGGTGATCCTGGAGCCAGGGACCCTGTTGAGGCCTGGGGGACCCCCGGGGACCCCTAGGGGCCCCTTTGCCCGGCTGCATCCCCGGAGCCCCCCATCACTGCTGGAGCAGGAGGTGCGGGAAGCCCGGGAGCGGGAGCAGGAGCTGCGGAGGCAGCGCCAGGTGCTGTATGGCACCACCACACCCAGGGATGAAGATGAGGGCCACGAGGATGCCCAGGAGACACCACCGCAGCAGGCAGGTGAGGGCAGAGGGGGCTGAAGAGCCAAAATGCCTTGCTTCTCTCCCTGGAAGGGAGCTGATGTGGGTCTGAGGGGATAGGGGAGTGGATCTGGGAGCCCGGCCACCTGGGTTTACTTCCTTGAAGTGGGTAGGAAAGGGGGTCCAGTGGAGGGATCCCTGAAGGCTGGGGAGACTGATCTTCTGGGTTCTTTCTCTGGAAGGGGGGAGGCGGGGGGTTGTCAGCTGGTGGAGAGAGCACTGGAGTCTGGAGAGCCTGGACACCTGGGTTCATTTCCTGGAACAGGCTGGGGGTAGTTTTTGTCTGGGGCCTGGCACCTTGAGCCAAGGAGGCCAGACTCCTGGATTCTCCCTCTGGCTCTGACCCCAAGGTACCTGGAGCAAGTTCCTAACCCCCTCCCATGCCCATGCTTCAGTTTCCCCCTTCCCTCTCCAATGAGAGAACATAGCCCTCACCCTTCCAGGACTCCCTGGGGGCTGCTGGGGCACATGCATTGTGTGTGCTTGCATGTATGGCATGTGCAGCAGCATTCCATCTTTTCAGCACATGAACACATGCATGTACATGTTGCTGCACCAAACGTCTCTCTCTATAGGTCCCCCCTCTGTCCAGGCAACTCGTGCAGGGGAATTCTGTTCCCATACAACCCTCCCACCCCCACCCCAGACTCAGCTGGAGCCAGTGCCTCCTATCTTGGCCTGGGCTGGGCCCCAGTGCAAAGATTACATGTTCCCTGCCCCGCCCAGGAGCCGGTTCCCAGGCACAGGAGAGCCACAGGCACAGTATATACCCCTTCCATGTGTACCCAGGGCAGGTCCCCAGGGTGTGGCACCAAGGCCTGGACTTTGCCAGGCCAGAGCGAAAGAGAAAGCCTGACTGAGGGGGGAGGGGAGGGGGGTAATATCCCAGGTATACAGACCCCCCAGGCTGGGATCAGGGGGATGCCAGGTACTGTATAGACTCCCTCAGGCTGGGATTGGGAGGCGCTGGGTGCTGTACAGACCCCCTAGGTTGGGATATGGGGGAAGGGGGTGCTGGGTGCTGTACAACCCCCCAGGCTGGGATTGAGGGGCACCAGGATCTGGGTCCCAGGCTGGAGGGGGTATGGGTTGGAAACGTATGACCCTCTTTTCCCCTGTCGCTGCAGAGAGAGTGTCCTGTGGGAAGCTGGACGTGACCTGGCCCCCGCCAAGCCCAGCTGAGCCCCTCCAGCTCAATGGACTGGACCAGGTACGGCCCTTCCCCCCTCCTCAGCTCACTGCTCAGTGTCAGGGTCAGACATGCATGTGCAGGTATATATGACTCTGGGGGGAGACACGCAGGAGCACAGTAGTGGGCCAGCACATAGGCTGGGATGCCTGGGAAGTGTACGCATGACAGCTGTGAGCTTGTCCCTGTGTGCTCTCCCATGCTGGATAGCACGCACACGTGTTGCATGTGCATGAACATGAACACACATGAGTAAGGCACGTGTACACACAATACACACATCCATGGTCTCATTTGCCCAAACACGCTCCAACACATATGAACCTGATAATGACATAGATGTGCGCAATCTGGACAGACATGCCCAACCAGACTCTAACACTTGTCTCCCCTTGTAAGTCCCACCAGCACATGTACCCATTATATTGAATACATGCTAACATGTGCTAAGATGGCTGAGCCTGCCCACACAAGCTCCTGCATGGTGGCACAAATGACAAACATGTAGGCACATGCAACATGCTAACACATGTCAAGGTCACCTGCTTTCCAGGGGGTGTGGCCTTTCCTTCCTTTAGTAGCTGCTCCAGGAGCTGCAGTCACCCAATGCTAGTGCTGATGGGGCCCCAGCAGCCCTGTACACGCATGTGGGCTACAGGCGTGTCCTGCTAGATCTGACACCTCACCATGTCCTTCTCCCCTCCCTCCAGGCAAACAGAAGCCCTCGGAGTCTTCGCCAGAAAAATGCCTTAATCCAGCGCTGGGAGTCAGGGTCCCTTGGCAACCCCGAGAGCCCGGAGTGAGGGGTGGTGCTAAAGGGGGGAGCCTCCAGGCCCCTCCCACCTGCTCCAGGCCCCACCCCCTTTGCAGGTATCCCATGGCTTCCACCATCTGTCCTGGGAGCAGGGCCTCTCTCAATTGGACCAAATGCCAAAGCACATAACCGCACAAGCCCTTCGGATTGGGCAATGAGCTGCTGGGCTCTGCCCTCCCCGGAGCCCACAAATCTGAAGTGACTCCAGATTACCACCACTGGACTCCAGTTCTCACAGGGGAGGAGGGGAAAAATCAGGGGCTTTTTTGCCTAGTATTTAGAGCCAGTGCCAGACCTCTCCCAGCTTTCAGCTCTGCTGATAGCTTCCTGGGCCCCTTTGCTGCTTGGTGCCTCAGTTTCCCCATCTGCACCATGGGTGGGCAGCTGCTAACCACTAACCCAGACCTCAGTTCTATAGAGATCCCCCCAGCCATGGCTGGGCCTCTTCCCAGAGCCAGCCACATCCTGATGGAGTCTGTGGAGTGGGGTGAAGCCATCCGGAGCAGGGAAGAAGGAGGGGATGAAGCTGTGGCGCATGTAATGCTGATATATTGGTTCTATTAACTATAATAATCATTCATTCATTAACGAGAATTTGTTTGAGTCTGGTGATTGGAACAGGCCTGGTGGAGGAGGGGGCTGGGGCTGTTGTGCTGGGATTGGGGGGGCCCATAGACCCCCCCTCCAGAAAAGGGGGTCTTCTCTAGGGCAGCAAAACAGCTTGGGGCTGCTCTGAGCTACACCAGAGGGGCTTGGAGCAACCAGGGAGAAGATGGGAGGGTGGGGGGTTCAGGTACTGCCCCCTGGCACCACCAAGGACAGGCATCCCCAGACCCAGGGAGGGGGAACTGCTTGCTCCAAGCCTCAGTTTCCCTCTCCTGAAAAGGGGGGGTTGTAGCCTCTGCTCCCCTGTGCTGGGAGACAATTGCCCCCTGCCCAGGGGGGACGTGCCAAGGGCTCATTACCTAATGAGGGGGACCCTGGAGGCCTCACACTCACCCCCCAGGAGGTCCAGGGGGGAGGTGGCAGGGCTGGATCCCCCCAGTAGACCAGGCTCAACCAGAAGCAGGTACATGGGGCATCTGGGGTAGCTTGTGAGAGGGGAGGAAAGCAAGAGACCCCCGCCTAAGATGGGCCTGATCCTGTGATCCCATCCTGAGCCCTGCCAGCTTCAGAGATGCTAGGGTTGCAAGGGACCTCAACAGATCATCGAGTCCAACCTCCTGTCTAGGCAGGAAAGAGTGCTGGGGTCAGATGACCCCAGCCAGATGCCTATCCAGCCTTCTCTTAAAGACCCCCAAAGTAGGGGAGAACACCACCTCCCTTGGAAGCCCATTCCAAATTTTGGCCATCTTTACCATGAAGAAGTTTTTCCTGATATCTAGACTAAATCTGCTGTCAGTTTGTGACCATTGTTCCTTGTTACGTCAAGAGAAGCCCTGGTGAACAGAGCATCTCCGATCCCTTGCTGCGTCCCCCTAATGAATTTGTAGGTGGCCACAAGATCATCTCTCAGCCTTCTCTTGTGGAGGCTGAAGATGTCCAGGTCCCTCAGTCTCTCCTCATAGGGCTTGTCCTGTAAGCCCCTAACCATATGAGTGGCCCTCCTCTAGACTCTCTTGAGTCTATCAACATCCTTCTTGAAGTACGGTGCCCAAAACTGGACACAGTTCTCCAACTGTGGTCTGACCAATGCCACATAGAGGGGAGGTATCACCTCCTTGGAGCTAGTTGTCCTGCATCTGCTGATACATGATAAAAATGCAGTTAGCTTTGCTGATGATTTTGTCACACTGACGTCTCATTTTCATCTTGGAGTCCGCTATGACTCCGAGATCCCTTTCTGCTTCTGTGCTGCTGAGAGGGTCACTTCCCAGTCAGTAGGTGTGCTGGATATTTTTGCACCCTAGATGCAGCACTCTGTACTTGTCCTTGTTGTACTGCATCCTATTGCGTACTGCCCAGTTTTCTAACCTGTCCAGGTCTGCCTGCAATTGTTCACTACCCTCCGGAGCATGCGCTTCACCCCACAATTTAGTATCATCGGCAAACTTGGACAGAGTACACTTCACAACCACATCCAAGTCATTGATGAAGATATTGAAGAGTACAGGTCCAAGGACCAAACGCTGTGGGACCCCACTACCCACGTCCTTCCAGATTGATACCGACCCGTCTACTACCACTCTCTGGGTGTGACCGCTAAGCCAATTTGCCACCCACCGGATCGTGTAAACATCTATATCACAGCCTCTTAATTTATTTATGAGAATAGGATAAGATACTGTATTGAAGGCCTTGCTAAAGTCCAAGAAAATGACATCCACCTTTACTCCTGTATCTAAGCATTTTGAGACCCTGTCATAAAACGAAACCAGATTGGTCAGGCATCATCTACCTGCTACAAATCCATGCTAGTTTCCCTTCTGCGTTATTTTTCCCACTGGACTCCCACAAATATATAGCCTGGAAAAGCAATGGCTCAGGGGTGATCTGATGGCCACCTATAAGTTTATCGGGGTGACCACCAGTATCTGGGGGAACGTTTGTTCACCAGAGTGCCCCAAGGGATGACGACTAGGTCAAATGGTCATAAACTACTACAAGACCGTTTCAGGCTGGACATAAGGAAGAATTTCTTTACTGTCCGAGCCCCCAAGGTCTGGAACAACCTGCCACCGGAGGTGGTTCAAGCGCCTACATTGAACACCTTCAAGAGCAAACTGGATACTCATCTTGCTGGGATCCTATGAACCCAGCTGACTTCCTGCCCTTTGGGCAGGGGGCTGGACTTGATGATCTTCCGAGGTCCCTTCCAGCCCTAATGTCTATGAAATCTATGAAAATATGATCCTTCATAATCTTTTCAAAGACCTTTCCAAGGATGAAGGTGACACTGACTGGCCTACAATTACTTAGATCCTCCTTCCTCCCCTTCTTGAAAATAGGAACTACATTGGCTTTTTTCCAGTCCTCCAGGACCTGACCCAAGTGCCACGAGCGCTCAGACAGCTGTGCCAGAGGTTCTGCTATGACACCAGCCAATTCCTTCAGTACCCTCGGATGCAACTCATCCAGGCCTGCTGACTTGAATACATCCAGTCCATCCAAGTGACTCTGCACCAAGTCAGCATCAATAGTTGGTAGGCTGGTGTCCCTCTGATGCTCATCTAAGAACCCATTAGGAGACTTACCTTGAGCCCTGTTCATTGAACACTGAGGCAAAATACTCACTGAATAGCTCAGCCTTGTCCCCACTCTCTGTCGCTAATTGCTCCTTGTTCAGTAGGGCTCCTATGCTGCCCTGCGCCTTCCTTTTACTCCCTACATACCTAAAAAAAGACTTTTTGTTGTCTTTAACTTGTGTTGCTAGCCTCAGCTCTGTAGTTTCTTTGGCCTTTCTAACTGCCTCCCTGCAAGTGTGGGTCAAGTAGGTACATTCCTACTTGGTAGCTTCCCCGTGCTTCCACTGCCTATATGTCTTCTTTTTTGCCCTTAGGCTCCCCTGAATTTCCCTGTTTAGCCAAGGACATTTTTTGGCTCCTTTCCCCCTTTTCCCTCGTACTGGGATAGTCTCCCTCTGTGCCTGAAGGATCGCTTCCTTTAGAAACAACCACCCTTCCTGGACTCCCATCTCGCCAATAGTCTTCTGCAGTGATCATTGACTAGACTTCTAAGCACACTGAAGTTAGCCTTCCTAAAGTCAAGCACTTCCATGCTACTAGTTATCTTATCCGCCCTACGCCGTATGGTAAATTCGACTGATTGGTGGTCACTGTCCGCAAGGTGACCACGGATCTGCAGCTCCCCTATGAGGTCCTCCCCCGTAGCTAACACCAAGTCCAGTAAGGCATTTCTCCTAGCGGGACCATATACCTCCTACGTTAGATTAAGGTCCTGCATGCAGGTTAAGAACCTACATGAATGGTTGGATTTGGTTGACCAGAAACCTGATGGGATCCTACCCATGACTGGGCAGTGGGCATTCAGGGATACATACTATATAGAAGGGACAGAACTGGGTGGAAAGGCGGTCATTATTGACTCCAAGATGAACATGAGCCGCCAATGCCAGACCGCAGCCAGCAAAGCCAACCACACCTTGTCATGCATCCAAAGATGCATCTCAAGCTGGTCCAGAGAGGTGATACTCCCCCTCTACGCAACATTGGTCCGGCCTCAATTGGAGTACTGTGTCCAGTTTTGGGCACCGCACTTTAAGAAGGATGTGGTCTGCCTTGAGAGGGTTCAGAGGAGGGCCACCCGCTTGGTTGGAGGGCAACAGGGCAGGCCCTATGAGGAGAGGCTGAGGGACCTGAACCTGTTCAGTCTCAGCAAACAGAGGCTGAGGGGGGATTTGGTGGCTGCTTACAAACTCATTAGGGGAGATCAGCAGCAAATAGGAAGGGTCCTATTCCCCCCAGCAGCACCTGGGGTGACGAGGAACAATGGCCAGAAGCTGCTGGAGAATAGGTTCAGGTTAGAGATTAGGAGGCACTATTTCACTGTTAGGGTGGCTAGGATCTGGAACCAACTTCCTAGGGAAGTGGTCCTCGCTCCTATCTTGGGTAAATTAAAAAAGAGGTTGGATGAACACCTATCTGGGGTCATGTGATCCCAGCATGTGCTCTGGCCAGTGGCAGAGGGTCAGACTAGATGATCTGTTTAAGTCCCTTCTGACCCCTAACTACTATGAAACTATGACTGCTACTCCCAGCAGACTGTTTCATAGTTGGTAGGGTCGGAAGAGACCTGAGCAGATCATCAAGTCTGACCTCCTGTCATGGCAGGAAAGAGTACTGGGGTCAAATGACCCTGGCAAGGTGTTCATCCAGCCTCCTTTTAAAGACCCCCAAGGTAGGAGCCAGCACCACTTCTCTTGGAAGTTGGTTCCAGATCCTAGTCGCCTTGACAGTGAAGTAGTGCCTCCTAATATCTAGCCCGAATCTACCCTCTGTCAGCTTGTGACTGTTATTTCTTGTCACTCCTGGGAGTGCTTGGGGGAACAGGGACTCCCCCAATGCCTGCTGGTCCCCCCTGACTAGTTTGTAAACAGCCACTAGATCCCCCCTCAGCCTTCTCTTGTGGAGGCTGAACAGGTGCAGGTCCCTTAGCCTCTCCTCGTAGGTCCTGCCCTGCTGACCCCTGATCATGTGGGTGGCCCTCCTCTGGACCCTCTCTGTGTTGTCCACATCCCTCCTGAAGTGCGGCGCCCAGAACTGGACACAGTACTCCAACTGCGGCCTGACCAGTGTCACATAGAGGGGGAGGATCACCTCCTTGGACCTGCTTGAGATGCATCTGTGGATGCACGACAAAGTACAGTTAGCCTTCCTGGCCGCGTCCCTACACTGTCAGCCCATGTTCATTTTGGCATCAATAATGACTCCAAGATCCTTTTCTGCCTCTGCTCTGACAAGAAGGGAGTTCCCCAACCTGTAGGTATGCTGCTGGTTTTTCCTCCCCAG
The DNA here is from genome assembly GCF_030867095.1 of Alligator mississippiensis. Lineage (NCBI taxonomy): Eukaryota > Metazoa > Chordata > Crocodylia > Alligatoridae > Alligator > Alligator mississippiensis. The sequence continues at coordinate 23,334,402 of NC_081831.1, forward strand.
GTGCAGCACCTTGCACTTGTCCGTGTTGAAACCCATCCTGTTCTCATCCGCCCACCCCTGTAACCTGTCCAGGTCTGATTGCAGCCTATTCCTCCCTTCTAGCATGCCCACATCCCCCCACATCTTAGTGTCATCAGCAAATTTGAACAGGGTGCTTTTTACCCCCTTGTCCAAGTCACTGATGAAGATGTTGAACAGTGCGGGCCTGAGGACTGAGCCCTGTGGAATCTCACTGCCCACATCCCTCCAGGTCAAATAAGACCCGTCCACCACCACTCTCTGGGTCTGGCCCTCCAGCTAATTAGTGACCCATCTGACTGTGTAGGTATCGACACCACAGTCTCCTAGTTTTTGAACGAGAATGGGGTACGACACAGTGTTGAAGGCCTTCCTAAAGTCCAGAAAGACTATGTCCATCGCGACACCTGCGTCCAAGGATTTTGTGACCTGGTCATAGAAGGCCACTAGGTTGGTCTGACAGGATCTGCCTCTAATGAACCCGTGTTGGTTACCCCTAAGCATAATCTCCCCTGCTGGCCCCTCGCAGACATGTGCCAGGATAATTCTCTCAAAAAGCTTACCCAGGACCAAGGTAAGACTAACTGGCCTATAGTTTCCTGGGTCCTCCTTCCTCCAGGGTAGATGTCAGGGTAGTTTAGGTCCCCCATGACAACCACATCCCTAGACCGTAAGGCTTCTGAGACCTGCCTCAAGAATTCCAAGTCTAGCTTTTCCTCTTGGTGTGGTGGTCTGTAGCAGACCCCCACCACCAAGTCCCTTTCTCCACGACCTCCATGTATCCTAACCCACAATGCCTCAACTTTCTTCTCCTCTGATCCCATTTTGATTCGGGTAGATGTATAATGCTCCTTTACATAGAGAGCAACCACACCTCCTTTCCTCCCTATTCTGTCCCTTCTGTACAACCTGTAGCCCTCAATATGTACCGCTCAGTAATGGGTAGGGTCCCACAAGGTTTCCGTTAGCCCCACTAAATCAAAGTTATTATCTGCAAGCAGAAATGCAAGTTCTTCCTGCTTGTTCCTCCTGCTCCTAGCATTAGTACGGAGGCACTTGAGCCCTCCAAATGGTGCCTTTGATGCCCCACCCCTCCCTTCTGATGCCCAAAGGGCCCCTTGATACTTACCTTGGGTGTACTGCTGCATGTCTCGCAGTTTGTAGGTTCTACACTCTCTCCATCTCCTGCCCCCCCGTCATACTTAGTTTAAAGCCCAACGCAGGAGGTCAGCCAACCTAACCTGTAAGAAAAGAGACTTTTACCTTTTGTGGTAAGTTCAGGGGGTGGAGATGGGCAAACCCTGACCCAGATTGCCTGCCATTGCCCCCACCTCCAGGGGCAAGGGGGTCACAGAGGGGATGGAGCATGGTGGGGCACTGCCTAGACCCAACCTGTAGGTCTGGCACTGGGGGGTGGGCAGTGTGGGAGCCCAGCCCAACCCCCCCTCCCCGGCCATCCTAGGGCTACAGGTTGGCCTTGGCCCATAGAAACTGAGGCAAGGCAAGGAGGCAAGTAGGGTCACACAGGGTCACACTTTGTCCCTCTGGCCCCAGCACAGCTCCCTTGACACACCTGGCCATGTGTGGTCCCCCAGTCCTGCAGACACCTGCCCCATGGACACCCTAGCCACATGCTAAGTCCAGCAAGTACGGGACAGCCACATGAGGCTAGGGCTGCACAGGGAATGGAAGGCAAAGGGGAGCTCCCAAGGAAACGAGAGTCAACCCTGGCACCAGCATATGTCGCACAAGGGCTGGATGTGTGAGGCCCTTGTGCAACAGGTGGCCTCAACAGGTGGGTGAGGGGGACTGGGCCAGAAGCCAGTGTGCTGAGCCAGGCTCAAGTGTGTCCACCCCTTCACATGGAGCGTAACCCAGGGCTGGTCATGCAAGGCCTCGTGCAAGGGGGGAGGCCAAGCCCAGTCCAAGCTCTGTGTTGCTTTTGCTGCGGAGATAAAGAAGCCGCAACAAAAGCGGCTGGGAACTTGCGCTAATCAGCGTGGGAATGCTGGGGGTTGGAGGGGGAGGAATGCAGGGTGTGATGGTGCTGGACCTCACTCACTTCCCAGAGCCAAAGAGAACCCAGGCATCTGAATTGCCCCCCTGCCCAACTCTAACACCCACAGACCCCATACCCCTCCTGGGGTTGGGAAAGAGCCCAGGCTTCTGGGGTCCAAGCCCCCCTGCTCAGTTAGGGATAGAACCCAGAGGTCTGGGCTCCCAGCCCCTCCTGCCCTAACCCCACCCCCCAAACTCCACTCCCCTCCTGGAGCTGAGAGAACCCAGGCGTCCCAGCTCCCAGCCCCCCCTGCTCTAATCCCGCTCCCTGTCCAGAGCAGGGAGAGAACCCGGGCATCCGAGCTGCCAGCTCCACACCTTCTCCTTTATTTCACTAACTCTCCCCTCCACCTTCCCTGACCTGAGACTCAAACCCATGTGTCCTGGATAAGAGCATCCTTGCAGCCTTCCTGAGTGATTGAGAGAGGAGCTGGGAGCCCAACTGGGAGCCCACCTGGGAGGAGAATCGGGACTCGGGGGTAGAATGGCGTAGAGGGATCTGGGGACCCAGATGCCTGGGTTCTCCCCCAACTCTGGGAGCAGCATGGAGGCTGGTGGGTTTGAGGGAAGGCTGGGAGCCCAAACACCTGGGTTGTCTCCCCCTCTGGGTGGGGGCTGGGCAGTAGGATTGGGTGAAGATGGGAGACCCCTGAAGTATAAGCCCTACACCCCAATCCCCTTCCGCAAGCAGGGAGAGAACCCAGGCGCTGGGGCCCCCATACGCCCCAGTGCTGGGGACGCAACCCAGGCATCCGGGCTCTTGCTGTGCCCTCCCCCCACGCCCGGGGCTGGTCACAGCTGGGACCAGCAGCCGCTTGCCAGGGGCCTTGGGGGAGGCGGCTGAGAGAGAGGCGGGCCTGGGCAGCCGCAGCCCCCGGGGAAACTGAGGCACGGAGCCAGTATGCTGGGGAAGGTGTCTGTCTTGGCTCCCAGGACCCTGCTGTAACCACAGGGAGTCAGTCCCACGGCAAACGCAGGTGTCTCGGGGGAGAGAGGCTATAATGGAGGTCAAGGTCAGGGGAGCGAGGGGCAGGCGGGAACCGGGAGCCCGGACGCCTGGGTTCTCCCCGCCCGGGGAGGGGAGTGGCGTGGCAGGCAGTGGGTAGAGAGGGCTGCGGCGCCCCCTGCAGGCCGAGAGCCCAGGCGTCCGGCGTCCTCACAGCTCCCAAGGCCGAGCGTAGGGGGAGGAACCCGAACTTGGAGCTCCCGGCCACGCCCCACCCGTGACCCTCCCTTTCCTCCTATCAGCGCCGAGCCCCGCCCCATCCGCAATGCCCGCTGGGAGTTGTAGTCCCATCTTGGCGTCTCCCCGTGGTTACATGACTGTCCGTTTGCCGGGGGTGTGTCTAGATACTGCTTCCGGGTCACGTCTTTCGGCGGGGGGGGTGGGTGTGGGGTTGTGGCGCCATGTGGCAGGGGATTGCGGTGAGTGGGGGGGCTTACTTGTGACCCCTGATCTCTGAACTGCAGGGTGGGGTCCTCGAAAAGGGGGAGCAGGGGGCCTTGGCCCTGGGACCCTACAGTGGGGGCTTCTGGGGGCTTTGGTGGGGGGGTTGGGGGTGTGGAGAGTTGGGGGGGCAGACACTGGTAGCGAGGGGGGCTGGGGTCCTGGGGTGGGCGTGGGGAGGGGCTGGGGCACTGGGAAGGTTCTAGGGGTGGGGAGGGTTGTGGGCAGTTGGGGCTAAGGGGGGTGCTCTGGCACCGGGGTAAAGGGGGCTGGGGGGTCCTGGGGGCATGGAAGATTGGGGGGAGCTGGGTGGGTTGAGAGGTGAGGGGGCTCTTGGTATTGAGGCTCTGCCCTCCCCTTGCTGCCCCCTGTCCCCAGCGTGCTGTACGGCTGGGTTCCCGGGGCTTGCACCGCTCGCCTGCTGCCCACATCCCACTGATCCCCATTGTGGTGGAGCAGACGGTGAGTGCCCCTGGCTGGATCTCCCTCCAGCCTCCCCCAGACACCCCTTACCTCCCCTTGCTCTTTCACTCTCCATTGTCTAATTCCCCACCCCCCCACTCCCTGCCCAAAGGATGCAGCTGGGTTCTGGGCTGCTCCCTTGGCCCTTTGGGTGGGGGGACACCTGGCAGCCTGAGGCCTCCCCTCTGGCTCAGCTGAGGCTTCCCGTGTGCATTGCAGGGCCGTGGCGAAAGGGCCTATGACATCTACTCCCGGTTGCTGAGGGAGCGCATCGTGTGTGTCATGGGACCGGTGAGTTCACTCCCTACCCCTCCAGCAGTCCTGGCCTGGAGGATGAGACCAGAACCCCTCTAGGCCTCCTGGTTCAGCCCAGAATCAGATCCATGGGAGCTGTCCCCAAGCCTCTGGGGCACTGGATCAACTTGGCAGGGGGCCCATGGGGCCTCAGTGTTCTCCTGAGCTGGCATGTCCCATCCCCTGTACAGGCTCCCAGATCCCCGGGTCTCTCCAGCCTGACATCAGAGGTAGGCATGGATGTAGCCAGGCCTGGGAGGGGGGGATCCAGGGTGGTTCCAGGGCAGGAGGGTGGCTGGTTGTGTACGTCACCCACCTGTTCCCCTCACTTGCAGATTGACGATGGGGTGGCCAGCCTGGTCATTGCCCAGCTGCTGTTTCTGCAGTCGGAGAGCAACAAGAAGCCCATCCACATGTACATCAACAGCCCCGGTGAGCAGGAGCTGCTCTTGCCCTTTCTTCCCTCTCTTGTCCTGATCTGAGAATCGAACCCAGGTATCCTGGATGGGAGATGCTTATTGCACCAACTTCTTGAGTGATTGAGAGAAGAGAAATGTGGATGCCCAGGTTCTCTCCCAGCTCTGGGAGGGCAGTGGGGGCTGGAGGTTACAGCAGGGCTGGGAGCCTGGATGCCTGGGTTCTCTCTCAGCTCTGGGAGGGCAGTGGGGGCTGAGGGGTTAGATCTGGGGGCCCCCTCGCCACTGCAAGCTGAAAAGTCAATAGATGTCCCCTGCCATGGTCCCAAGAGCACCCCCTGGTGGCCAAGGCAAGAGCTGGAATAGCTTGGAGCTGCCCCCTTGCCTCCTTTCCCTCCTCCCCCATTGCTCCTGCCCCAGTTCCCACAGTGCTTCCTGCTGGTAGAGGCTGAAGTAGCTAAGAGTCTTCCACCCCTCTTCTCCTTAGCCAGCATTCCTGTCCCAGTTCCTACAGCAGCCTCTGCTGCGAAAGACTGGGGCTGGAGTATCCAGCTGCCCCTGCCTCCTATCAGTACTTCTGCCCCAGGCACCCCCTACTGGGAGAGACTGAGGCTGGAGTCCCCTGGCACAAACTCAGCACCCCCTGCTGCTGCAGTACAGTATAATCTCGTTAATCCAGCATGCTTGGGACCGAGCACCTGCTGGAAATTGAAAATTCCAGATTTTGAAAGCAGAGTGGCGGCTGGTCCCCGGATGGGGTGGGGGTGGGGGTAGTAGCGGCAGCAGTTGCACGCAGAGCAACAGTGCAGGGTGTTGGATGCCAGTGGTAGCCGCTGCATGCAAGCTTCCTCCTCTGCTGCTCCAGGCCCAGGCCCCGCTACTCCCTGATGGAGTGTAGTTTTAAAAGGTGCCAGATTTTTGATACCCAGGTGTATAAGGTTATACTGTATTATTAAGGGATCATTAAGAAGGGGAAGTATAGTGATGCCCCTTTAATTCACCTTGAATCCTTCACCCACTTCTGGCCCCCGGGCCTCATGGAGGATAAAGAAGAACTAGAGAAGGTTCAGAGAAGGGCAGCAAGGGTGATCAGTGGTATGGAGGAGTTTCCATAGGAAAAGAGATTAATGAGGCCAGGCCCATTGAGAGACATGCTGGAGGGGGGACATGAGAAGGGTTTCCAAAATATTTAAAAGGTGAAGTTTTGGGGGTTTTATGATCTTTCACTGTATAAAACTGAGGGGTCATAGCATAGAACAAGGAGGCCATTGGTTTAAAAGGAACACAAGGCAGTTCTTCATGCAGCGTGTCATGAAAGGGTGGAACTTGTTGCCATCAATGCAGTGGAAGCTGAGAGTTCAGCAAGATTCACAAAGGAACTGGACGTGTTCTTGGAGGAAATTCTATGCAGGGGGTTGGACTCGATGATCTATTGAGGTCCCTTCCAACCCTAACATCTATGAAACAGGGATCAGTAGCTATTGAACACGGCATGAGGGACACGGCCTCTGAATCAGAGCTTCCTGGACCTGAAATGTTGGAGACTGCAACAGAGAAGAACAGGGTCAGACCTAGTTCACTCTCCCTTTCAGCATCCGCTCTCTGCTGCTGTGTGATACAGGAGACTGGGCAAGATGGGCGTAGGCTCTGACCCAGGTAATGGCAGGTTCTCTTTAGGAGCCACCCCCTGACTTGCCCCTGGTCCTTCCCCCCCGGCAGGTGGGGTGGTGACGTCAGGCCTGGCCATCTATGACACGATGCAGTACATCCTCAACCCCATCTGTACATGGTGTGTGGGGCAAGCAGCCAGTATGGGCTCCCTGCTGCTCGCAGCCGGCTCCCCGGGCATGCGCCACTCGCTGCCCAACTCACGCATCATGATCCATCAGCCATCAGGGGGTGCCCGGGTGAGTTCAAGGTGGGGGGGAAGGAGCGGGGTTGATGGGCTGGGGAGTGTCTCCAGATCATTTAGCATCACAATTTGGGTTGGGCCCAGCTGCTGCCTGTTGGGTAAGTCTTGGGGGCTCAGTAATGTGTCACTGGGGGAAAGAACTAGGTGTCTTAGCACAACCCACTTTCCCCTCCCCCCCAGTTAGCCCCACCACTACAACACAGGCTCTTTCTGGGGTTGGGCTCCTTTGAACTCTACACCTCTGAACTGATAGAGGAATGCAGCTGGCTTATCCTGTATCAGTTCTGAGTTTCTCCTGGGACTTGGAGAGGACAGGCACACACTTACCCCAGGGTAACAAATGCTTGGCAGTGCCTGCCAACTAGATGGCAGGACACACAGCACTGGCTTCCCTATAATTGCGCTCATAGGGTTACCCCAGGTTGGGGTTGTGCCATGTGTCTGCTCCTGGGTTATCCCAGAGTGACCCCCAGGGTGGAATTGTAGTAGTGTCAGACTGGAAGGGACCCCAGGGGTGGGTCACATTGGGTCCAACCTCCTACTCAAGGCAGATCAGCCCCGTCTAAATCATTCCAGACACTTTGTCATCCAACCTAGTCCTCAAACTGCACCATCAGCCCTGACACAATACCAGACATCACACACACCTGAACCTGCCATAGGGAGAGCAGGGAGACAATGGTGGCTAGTGCTGTGCTGCATAAGACTGTTAACAGACACTTCAGAGATCCCAGGCCAAGGAGAAATGTACAACCCACCCCCCGCTGTCTGTGCCAGTCTGAGCAGGGAAAAATTCCTTCCTGACTCAAAATCAGGGATCAGTCTGAGCCTGGGCAAAGGGGCAAAGCCCTCTAGCCAGGAGCCTCTGGGGTTAAGTCCCAGCAGGAGCATTGGCACAACCCAGTCACTATCTCCAGCCTGGGCTGCCGCCAACACCAGATGCCTCTCGGAAGGGGGGAATAAATCCTGATACCTGTAGAAGCAGGAGAAGGGGAAAGAGATTCCTTCCTAGCCCCATAGGGCAACCAGCAGAGTCCAGAAGCCTGTGAGATCCCCAGAGCAGAGCATGGACAGAGCCAGGCCCAGATCATCTCTGACTAATGCCTCCTTGAGGATGGAGACTCCTACCCCCATGCCTCCACTGCCCTGGGCATCTGTCTCCCTGCCCCACAGCTCTGATAGTGAAGAGGTTTCCCCCTGAGATCCAATCTGAACAAACTTGCCTGCAACTTGAAGCCACTGGGGGCGTAAATACATGGTGTGGCCAGGCCTGGGGAGAGCTCTGGTCCATCAGTGCAGTGAGTGGCGGGGACCGGGGTCTCTGCTCCATCCTAGCTTTGAGGTGGAGATGTGGGGGGTGCCACTGGTTTTGGAGGAGGCTAAGAGCAACCCCTGGTGGGTGAGATGTATCAGGCTGGGGTCACATGTTTTCTGTTCTACCCCACCCCCCACCACACCTTCCACCACAGGGACAGGCCACAGACATTGCCATCCAGGCTGAGGAGATCCTGAAGCTGAAGAAACAGATCAATGGGCTCTATGCCAAGCACACCAACCAGCCACTGGACATCATTGGTGAGTATCCCCAGTAGCCCCCCAAATCCACCCCCCATGGGGCTTGGGAAAGGGTGGGGATCTTCAGAGGCAAATTATAGGGTTGCCAATGTCATGTGTCCTGCCACCTAGTAGCCAGGTGCTGTCATAGCACTTGCTACCTTGGAGAGAGTGTGCATCTATCTGCTTTGGGCCCTGGGGGGGACCTCTCAAGAGCTGGAGAATCTGGCTACATGTCTCTCTCACCTTGGGGTGTAGGGATTAAAGTCTCTTCCCTGGCCCCAGGAGAAGCTCCTAGAACAGGAGTCTGTGTTGTGGCAGGAGCTTATGGGGGTAAAGGGGGAGGCACCTAGTGGTTATGTTAGGACACCTGGGTTCCCACCATCTCCCCCTGCCAGCACTGCATCACTGAGCCCCAAGATTCACCCAGGAGTCTGAGCTAACCCAGACTTTGCTGCTAAAGGATCTATGACCTGATCCTCCCACTTCCCCCCTGCCAAGGGGGCTCCCTGAACACACCCATGTGCCCTCTGATGCCTGGTGGGTTGCAGTCAGAGGCAAGATCCTGGGAGATCAGCTGTCCATGCCCCCAGCCCCCCTCCATTTCCAGCTGTGAGGTTTTTGTGAAGGGGGATAATTATCTGACCACCCTGTTCTTGCCTGCTGCAGAGGAGGCCATGGAGAGGGACCGGTACATGAGCCCCACAGAGGCGCAGGAGTTTGGCATCTTGGACAAGGTGCTAGTTCACCCTCCCCAAGCTGGCGAGGACGAGCCTGAGCTGGTGCAGAAGGAACCATCCCCCCTGCCAGCAGACCCCGTGACCTCAGCCCAGCCCTGAAACCCCTCCTGCAGGCACTGGGCACCCATGAGCTGCAGCTGCTGCGGGCATCCAGGACCTTCCACCCAAAGACACCAATTCCCTCACAAAACACTAGGACTTGGACAGATGACCCCCTCACCCGGGTACCCCCTCTGTGGGTGTCAGGACTCGTGGAACCTTCCCAACATCTGCTCTGCCTGACCTGAGGCCTGGCACCTCTCAGCCCCCACTGCATTTCTCTCCAAGCCCTGTTCTATCAGCCCCAGGATCTGGGGGGTCTCGTTGTCAATTAAACCCCTGTGGCCTCTTCTCTGCCCATAGGTTCTTTTGGTGGGGGGCGGGCATGGAAGGCTGAACGTCGGGTTTTTCCAGGTGTCTTTGTGTGTCCTGGCTGTTGAGGTTCAGATCCCTCCCTTAGGTACCTCCACCCAGGCCAGAGCAGCTGGTGGCTTGGAGATGCTGCCTGGCTGGGCATGTGGGGCAGGGCTTCTGGCTCAGATGAAGGGCCAGGTGGCATGGGGGCAGGGATCTCCATGGCCTTGGGGATACTTAGAGCAGCCTGGAGGTGGCTCTAGCTTTCTCCTGGGGCAGTCCAATGTCCCCAGGACCCTAGCCATGCCCTCCTACCTTGCTTAGGGGGGTCATAGAACCAGTCCCATTTGCTAACATTGCTAGCAGGAGGCAGCTGAGAATCAGCTTGAGGTCATCTGGGGGAAGGAGCTAAGGCAGCTGGTTCTCGGGTGGAACGTGGAGCCAAGTGTGTGGTGGAACACGCAGGAACTGGTTCTGGGAGAAGGGGCTGGTGCAGCTGGCTTGGGTGGACCATAGCTGCTAGCTGTAAGACCCTGCTGCTGGCTCTTGTGGAACGTAGGAGATGGCTCTAGAGTCCCAGTCCAGATTCCACCACCCCCCTCCCAGAGCTGGGAAAGAACCCGAGTTTCTGGGCTACCAGCCCACCTGACTCTAACCCCCAAGCTCCCACTCACCTCCCAGAGCTGAAGAACCTGTGTCCAGGCTTCCAGCCTGGTTCTGGGACACTACGGCCAGCTCTGGGGGAAGGGGCTGGTGTGGGTGACTCTGGGGCTGTGAGTAGCTGGAGCACAGCAGCTATTGAGCAGCCCGGACTAACACTATACTGGCTGCCCCACCCATCCTAATTGCCCCATGGGGGGAGGGGGGAGTCTCTGCCCTGTCTGCAGGCCCCGCTCCCTTTTGTGTGTAGCCATGTTCCCCCCCACCTCTGCCTACTACATACATGTCCCACATGTCCAAAATCTGCCCTTATCCTCTCCCCACGACAGCACAAAGGTGTACATGCATGTCCACACATGTAAACACCTTGTTGCTCTCCAGTCCAATAGAAACCCTTACATTCTCCTTGCTGCTCCTATGCTCCCCCATCAGTGTCCCCTATATACCCCTTCCCCACCCCATGTACAACTGCACACCCCACCCCAGCCATGTGGTGCTACTGCTTCTTCCTACCAGCCCTGGAGAACTGCAACTCCCAGCATGCTCTGGTCCCCACAAATGCTGCCCCTTACTATTGGTTAGTCCCCACCAGTGGGAAGCTAGCAGTGGGATGAGGGGGCCAATAGGAGAGGTGCTGGGCTGGGCAGAGAGGATATATAAAGGGTCCTATGAGGGCATGGGTGAAAGCTTTGCTTCTTTGGTGGTGCGGTTGGGATACCTGAGCTCTCTTCCTAGTGAGGGGGTGGGGGGCTAGTCAGAATGAAGGGAGCTGGGACCCCTGGGTTCTATCCCTGCTCTGGGAGAGGAATGGGGGCTGAGGATTTAGAGCGGGGGTGGAGTATGGGCGGGAGCCCAGATGCCTGGGTTCTTTCCCTGCTCAGGGAGGGGGGCTAGGAGCCCAAGTGCAAGAGGCAAGTAGCGGGCAGGGGTCTCTGGATTGGGGCACTGGCCTGGGTCTGACCTGGGCTCCTTGGGGCATCTTCCTGCTTCTCTGTAGTGTCTAGTCTGGGCCACGGGGGGACCCATGGAGAACCTGGGGTGCCCCAACATGCTGGGCACCAACCTGTCACCAGGTAACCATCTGCTCTTACCCCCCGCCCCTCCCAGAGCTGGGAGAGAACCCAGGTATCTAGGCTTCCAGTCCTACCTGCTCTCATCCCTCAGCCCGTGATCCCCTCCCAAATCTAGGAGAGAACCCAGCTGTCAGCTCCCAGCTCTGCCTGCTCTCACTCCTCACCCCTCCCACCCACCAGAGCTGGATAGAACCTAGGTGTCTGCCCCCCCATCCCCCCAGGCCCCTTGCCCAGCCCAGTGAGGCTTTGGGTCAGGGGCTCAGTTCAGGCCATGGGCAGCATTGTGGCCCTCAAATCCCTGGAAGCTCCCAGATGTCTGGGTTCCCATCCCAGCCTTGTGGCTGACATCAGTTTCTTGCAAGGGTCTACCCCCCCCCCGCCCCAACTCTCACCTCTATTCCCCAGCAGAATCTGGGGTCTCAATGGCCCTGCGGGGCAGCCCTCAGATCCTAGATGACTCCTTGGAGCCGCTGGCCAGGGGCTCATGCTGGAGCTGTGACGTGGAGCCTGGCATCGGCCCTCTTGCCCAGGCATGTCTCCTGGACACCAAGGTGTTAAGCGGGGGAGGGGCGGGGGGGCAGTGCACTGGGAGGGGAATCAGACACTAGCCAACCATGGCTGCAGTGGTGAGGGAACAGGGGTGGTATATTGAGGGGACAATTAGGTTGGGGGACAAACTGGTCTGGGGCAGCTGCCCCAGGGAGGTCTGGAGCAGGTGGGGGTGCCAGGTCTGTCTGCCCCTCATGACTCCTTTCCATGGCAGGAGGAGCTGGGGCTGCCCTCCCTGAGCACTGCTGGCAGCTCCAGAAGGCAGTGCTGGAGCCAGGAGCTGGACCAGCTGCGGGAGCGCCAGGCCCAGCTCAAGGTGAGGCTGGTGGGGACTAACAATGGGGGGGTCCCCTCATTAGTACCAGTGAGCCAGCAGGGGGCATTGGGTGGGACCTAACTGCCCCCCAGCTCCCATTCTGCTGCATTGCCCCCCCAGGAACAGCTGTGCGCCTGCGCGCAGGAGCTGGGGGTTGTGCGGCGCCATGAGCAGCGGCTGCAAGAGGCCAACAAGGAACTGCAGGAGCAGCTGCGAGTGCAAGAGGCCAAGGTAAGACCCATGTGGGGCATTGGACCCCCCCCAGCCCCTCCTGACCCCCTAGACCTCCTTCTGCCCCCCTTGACCCCTTCAACCTCCTTAGACACCTCTCCTTTCCTTTCCCCCTCCCCACCGGCTCCTCTGGCCCCTTCTGCTCCTCTCAGACCCACCTAGACTCTTTCTGCCCCCTTCCAGATCACCCCCAGGCTTCCTTCTTAACCCCCTAGACACTCCAGCACCCTCTGCTTCTCCAGGCCACTCGGCCCCCTCTCTTGGCCTCCTAGACCCCCCTGACCCTTCCTGACCCTGGGCCACTCCTCCTCCCCTGCCCTCCCAATGCCCCTCATGTACAGCCCCACACAGCATCTCCCAGCTGAGTCCTCCCTGGTGCCATCCTCCCCATGGAGACCCACAGGCTGGGGATGGGTTTTGCATGCTGTGCCCAGGTGGAACAGCTGCGCAGCACCCTGGCGACCCGCGGGGCCCATCAGGGCCAAGAGCTGCGGCGCCGGGAGCAGGAGCTTGGACGGCTCAAGGACAGGCTGGGCCAAGTGATGATGGACAAGCGGGACCGGCGCACCAGTGAGTGGGGGCTGCACTGTGAGGGGGGCCACTTCCTGTCCTCAACCTGTGCTGGGACCCCACTTCTTGGCCTGGGTCAAGGCCCTACTTCCTGTCTCAAAGTCTCTAGTTGGCTGTGGTGGGATCCCACTTCCTGTCCAAAGTGTCCAGTAGCCTGTGGCAGGACCCCACATCTAGGCCCAAAGCCTCTGGCTGGCCATGGCAGGACCCCCCTTCCTGTCCCAAAATGTCCAACTGGCCACAGTGTAGCCTTGCTTTCTGTCCCAAAGTCTCCAATGGCGGCATTCTATCTTGCTATGAAGTTCCCCACTCTTGAAGCAGCCACATCAGGACGCTGGTCGTGGGACCCCCTTTCCTTCCCTAAGCTGCCCCAGCCCCCTCCACCAACCCTGATCTATTCTGTTTGTCCCCTTGATGGGGGTCATGGGGGGTGGGGGGATACTTCCCACTGCGGGAAGGCTTGTCCAGTCTGAGGGCCTGTAGGGGATGAGCCAGGACTCCTGGGTTCTCTCTGGCTCAGGTCGGAGAGTAGGTCCCGGTGGTTAGAACAAGGGGTGGGCTGGCATTGATGCTCTAGCTCCAACCTGCCATGACCCTCGGCCTTGGCTCTGAATTCCCCCCTCCCTTCCCCCACCCTGTTTCCTAGACATGGACATCCTCAACCCGTTGAGCCGTGCCAATGGCCGGAGAGCCACCTGGAAAACTGGGAAGGCGTTGGGGAAGTAAGGGGGGAGCGGGGGGGCATGACTTGGGGGTGAGGTAGCACTTGTGGCTGGGCTGAGGTGGTGGGCAGCAGGATGGGGTGGGCGCGATGTGGGGACTCTGGGTCTTGGGGAACAGATACAAGGGGCTGGGTGGGTTCAGAAAATGGGGAACCACCCCCCGCCTACATTACCCTCACCCCCAGGCGGGAGGAGGAGCTCTACCGCTCCCTGCTGGGCACCCAGGAGAAACAGATGGCAGTGCTTGCAGTGGAGAATGCTGAGCTACAGCTGGCACTGGAGCAGCTGGGGCATGATTTCCAAGGCCTCCTGCCACCTGGCCAGGTGAACAAAGCCCAAAGGAGGAGCTGTGGGGATGGAGGGGGGGTCCTGTGCCCCCTCCCAGACTCATGCCCCAACCCCCGGTCTACAGGACGGGGATCCCAAGCTGGACAGCACCCACCTGGCTGATGTCATCTGGGAGCTGTGGGGCTGCCTCAAAGCCCGGGTTGAGGCACTTGGGAGCTGGGGTATGTGTACCCCACCACCCTTCTCCCATCCCCTACCCCCACCCTCACCTCAACCAGGCCAGGCTCCTTCATCTGGGGGCTCTTTCTCCCCCTCCAGCCTCCATGTGCCCTGGGCTGCCTGCATGAATCCCGGCATCTGGGACACACAACCCCTCCCTTCTCCCAACCCTGGTTGATTGAAAAAGTGAGAGTCCCCTTCATCCTCTCTCCAGCCTTAGGGGTCCCTAAGCAGCCCCCTCCAGCCAGCAACTTGCCCCACAGCACGCTAGGAAGAAGGCACAGGACTCGGGCATCAGGGACATACAACCTACCCCCCCACAAATCCCTGCTGGGCTGTGAAGCGGGGGGGGGGGAGGGGTCTTCACCCTTTCTACAGCTTTAGGGGTCCCAAAGCTGTCCCCCTCCTTAGGCATTTGATACCAGACCCCCTTGTTTCCTCACCCCCAGCAGTGGCCGGGGCTCCCCCAGGGCTGGGGGGTGCAGATGGGGAGTTGCCTGTGATCAGTGTGACCGACCATGACAAGGAGATTGCCAGGCTCCGAGCTGAGATCGAGGAGAGCCGCAGCCTCATCGCTTGGCAGCAGCAGTGCCTGCAGGTGTGTGGACCCCCAGGCCTCCCCTCCCTCCCCTTCACCTATGGTACTGTCCCAGAGCCTCCATTCTATACTGCTGCTGCTGCATTCTTCCTGAGAGGCAGCTGCATCAAGGCCCTAGGCCTGGGGACCTACCTCTCCTGCCTCAACCCCAATCTGCCCCAGCCTGGGGGGTCATGCCCTGACCCTTGTGGCTGTGAGGAGGGGTCACCCATGTGAATGCTGGGGTGTGGCAGAGGAGGGGGGGACACACCTGCTTCAGCCTGCCTGGGTTGGGGGGGAGGGGAGAAAGACAGATGCCAGGCTCTGCCACCCTCATTTGGGAAGACATAGACTTACCCAGAATCCTTAGCGGCCAGGTGTCAATGCATCCAGTGCTCCCTGCCCCCTCCCTTCCCAGTATGCTGGGACCCAAAGGGGCTGGGGGTGCCATTACTGCTCCTCCCATGGCATTGCTCCCCCCCCCCCCTCCCGGCGGGCCTAGATAAGAGGATCCAAAGGGGGGCCAGAGGCAGTGCCTCCAGCACCCCCATGATGCCCTGTCCTTCCTAGGAGAAGCTGGTGGTGGGAGTGGGTACAGAGCTGCCGCCAGGCCTGGAGGGCTGCTATGTACTGGAGGAGCAGCAGCGGTTGCAGGAGGAGCGCATGCTGTTTCAGCGGCAGCAACAAGCCTTCGAGGCTGAGCGACAAAGCTTCACCGAGGCCGCCATCCGCCTGGGCCATGAGGTGGAGGGGGAGCCAGGTCCTTGGGTTGTAGGAAGAGCCAAGTATTGAAGGCCAGGGTGCAACCAGCTCAGGGCTGGGAGACAGCTGAGTGTAACACTGTCTGGGTAGGACTGAGGCAGCCAGCTCTGGGGTGCAGCAGTCAGGAAACAACTGAGTATATAACAGGCCAACTGAGTAATTGCTGGGGGGTGGGCGAATGGCTGAGTATAACAGGCCAGAATGTGCCCTCCTCATGGGGCAGGGGCTTAGGGGTGGTAATGAGGGGTTTGGGGGATGGGGGTGCAAGCCTAGAGGGGTAGGGCCTGGGGGTGCCCACAACCAGGTGGTGGGAGTTTGTGGGGGGTGAAGATGGGACTGGTTGGAAGGCAGAACCAAGGAGGTGGGGGCAGCAAGGAGCTTGGGGGTGCAGAAAGGGGCTGGTGGGGGATTGGCCTTGGGGGTTGGGCCAGAGAGAAGAGGCAGGCCCTGGGTGATGGGAAAGTTGGGGGGCAGTTTCCCAAGGCCCCTAGAGTCAGCAATGAAGGGGGAGAGCTGTAAGGAACCTTCCAGGCTCCTCTCCTAGCTACATGGTCCTTTGGCTGGGGGTCTTCAAGGCTGCCTTCTCACCTTCTCACCCCCCTCCTCTCCTCTGTATCCTCAGAGGCAGCAATTTGAGGCAGAACGTGCTCTTCTGCTGAAACACCAGTTCCTGAGCGCTGCGGCCAACTTGGACTTGTGGGGTCCCCAGCGACAGGAGTCAGCCCCCAGCACCACCTGGGGTAAACAAGTCCCTTGGCTGGATTGTGTCACACCCACACCCCTACCTCCTCAGGCATTTCAAGCCCTAACTTCTCTTTCTCTGCCCTCTCAGTCCTGGACCAGGAGCCACATCCCCAGGCCAAAAAGCGGCCCCAGCCCAGCTACTCCCCCTTCCTGGTGCCGGAGACCTCTGCCATGCCCTTCCGAAGCCAGCTCCTTCACCCCCAGCCTGCCAGTACCCCCTGCCTGGGAGAGCAGTGCTGGGGGCAGTGTCTCATCCTGCATTACAGGTGGCGTTTGCTGTCTTTGAAGTTGGACCAGGGACTCTTCATGGGCCAGGAGGGAGCCTGGAAGAGCCTGGGACAAACCGTTGCTGGATGGTGGGGGATAGAAATTCAAGCAGGGGGAAGTCAAGGCCATGGGAAGGAGGTGGGAAGTTTGGAGGCAGGAGGGTAGTTGGGTGCTGGAAGTTGCTCTGGCTGTGAACAGCACCTGGTTGCTCAGGTTGAGGGTGTGGGAGCAAAGCAGGTTCTGTGTGGATGTGTCCATCTCCAGCATGTGCTCTTCTCTAAGGGAAGGACTGACTAGTAGGAGGGGGCCTAGGGCTGGACAATGACTTGAAGCTGTATCCAAGGAGGTTTAGACCAGATGTCAGGGAAAGTTTCTTCACAGGGAGAATAGATGGCAAGGGGAATTGTGGACTGTCCATCACTAGAGGGGTTCAAGGAGAGGCTGAATGGCACTGAATGGGCACTGATAGCAATGTCTCTGCAACATCTCTGCTCTGCTACTGGTGTTTCCCAGGTTTCTGGGCTTTGCTGGTTGCTGCATGGGACTGGAGGAGAATTCCCCCCCATGCTTTTTTTCGCTGCTATGTGTTGGGAGAGGGGAGGGTTTAAGTACTCTGCTGGCTGAGCTTTGCTTCTGAATTTCTCTCTCCCCCTCTCTGTCTCTCATCCTGCAGCCCTGCCACCCCTGCCCAGCCCAGACTGCTGGATGCTGCCTGGAAGGGGGGCCACCAGGACAGAGCTTCCCAGACGCAGAGTGAGGACTTGTGGCCTGTGAGCACAGACCTCCTGGGGCATTTCTTGGAGGCCTCCTTCTAGGCCCTGGCTGTAATTTTTGGGAGGGACCAGACTCTGGGGTACCGGCTTCCCCCATGGGGGGCTGTCTTCTACCAGCCAGACTCCAGCTGCTGCCAAGTGCTATCTTTTTGGGGAAAAAGCTGTCCTTCTCCCTGAAAGTCTAATCCATCCCGGCCGTGCCACTCCTGGTTTCTCCAACCCAGCTGGAGCCTGACTGGATCCTGGGAGCTCAGCTTCCTTTTCCAAGACCCCTCTTCTGGGCTCAGCTGGGTGATCTCCATAAGGTGCCTTGATTCCTTCTAGCTTTTAGCTGTCTCTGGGTTTAAGCGTAAGGCTGTATTGTTGGTTTTTTAATCCAACCATCTCCAGGCCTCTTCTCCATAAGAAGCAGGCCAGGGAGGGATTCCTCCCTGCTGGCATGTGGGGTTTGGATATAGAGCTGGTCTCGGAGCAAGGAGGGCTTTGGTCTTTGCACTCAGGGTTGTCTGTGTGCCTGATGTGGACAAGTGCCTCTGAGCTGTTTCATTTGTTGGTTGTAATAAAAGATTTTTTTTTTAACTTTTTCTGTATTGATTTGTAATAAACAAGGAGAACTTCTAAAGAACAGACTATTGCAGTTTTGGTCTGGCTCCCCCAACTCAGTCTCGCCCATCTGGCCCAGCACTTCTTGGGGCAGAGGAGATGACACCCACATATTCCACAATGCATCAGGCCACTACCTATTCTCCCCCCTTAGGCAACTGATTTGAGGACTGTCTCTACCGCCGTTCATTGGGTCCTGGAGGTGACTTAACAGTCCAAGTCTTGGGGCATGGATGCATCTGCAGATGTAGCAGGTCCTTCCTTCTGCCAAGAAGAGCAGGCCACAGGCTGGTATTCTTTTCCTCCTCCTTCCTCCACTCCCTGTCCTCTGTTTTGTGGGGGTGAGATACATTCTTGAAACAGGATGTGCTGCTATGAGAGCTGGTGAGTAGCCAGCTCCTTGTCCTCACTGTAGGTGGTTGCAGGCTGGGTAACCAGCTCCTCCCAGCTCTCTGCAGGCTGGAGCTGTGTCCCCTGCCCCCATCCTTGTAGGGCTTCCTCCAGCCTTTCTCCTACCTTGTGGGCCCCAATTAAGCTGGGAGTAGGGCACCTGTAAGTGCTTTGGGGGGGTACTCTTCCCATGATGCCACTGGGTAAGAGTGCTTTGAGCTTAGCCATTTCCTTCCCAGAATCCCCTGCTGGGGGGTTGTTTGAGGAGAAAGGTGACCTATGTCCTAATTTCCCATACTGCACTAGGCTATCATTTCCCCCCTCTGCTTATTTCCCAGTATGCCCTGGAGCTGCCCCTGCGCTCCCTTCTCACAATACCCCGAGAGGAGCCCCTTGTCCAACTTTCACACACAGCCCCAGGCACTACATTACCCACAATACCCCGTTGGAGGGGGGAACTCTTCCCCTTCCTTTCCCACAATGTTCTACTGGAACCTAGGTCCCCAACCTCCCCCACCCTACCCCGCGCGGGGCGAGAACGTTTGTTCGCAGGGCATTGTGTGGATTACGGTTCTCGCCCCGCGCGGGGCAGAGTGGGGGAGGTAGTACCTCAGTGTCCGCAGGGCACTGTGGGAGGTTTGGATGCTGAAGAACTACGTCCCCCACAATGCCCTGCGCGGGGTGAGACCACCCCCCCCCCCTTTGCGAACAAACGTTCTCGTCCTGCGCCCAGACCCTTCGGTACTGCGTCCCCCACAATGCCTCGCGCAAGGCGGCCTCCCTGCTCGCGCTTCCCGCTATGCCCTGCGCGGCAGCAACACTGTGGCGGGCGGCGGGCCCGGGCGTGGCGCTGCGGCTGCTGGGCCAGGCCGAGGTGCGGCCTGACTTCGTGAGCCCGGCCGAGGAGGCGGCGCTGGCACGGGAACTCGAACCGCAGCTACGCCGCCGCCACTACCAGTTTGACCACTGGGACGGGGTCAGCGGGGCTGGGGCACAGTCACGTGGGGAAAGTCACGTGACAGGTTGAGGGCAGTCACGTGGGGCTGGGGCAGTCGCGTGGGGCGGGGGAATGACTTAGGGGTGGGGGTAGCGAGGGTGGCAGTCAGAGGTGCTCATACAGGTTGCGCGTGGGAGCTGCGGGGGCGGGCCCATGGGCTGGGGGTAGCCAGGATTTGCCATATGGGGGGGCTGTGACTGGGGGGGGGGGGGTAGCCGGGAGGTGGAGGCTGCCATGGTTAATCACCAGGGAGGCAGTGGGTGGGTTGGGGGGAACCTGGGGGATATCCATGGGACAGCAGGGTCCTTCCATGGTGGTTGAGGGCTGGGGCCAGGGCAGAAAACCTCTGTAAGGTTGGGGCTAGCCTGGCAGGGTGCAGTTATCACTGCTGTGGGGAAATTGGTGGGTGTGGGGTCTGGTAGGGGAGCAGAGCTGGGTGTTCAGCAGGAGCCCATCCCTGGCCCTAGGGTTATGTGGGGTGCAGTGAGACTGGATCCCAAGGGAAGAGCTTCCCTAACCTCCCTGATTTGCCCCCCACTGTCTACCCCGCAGGCTATCCATGGCTTCCGGGAGACTGAGAAGTCCCACTGGAGCGCTGAGTGCCAGCAGATCCTGGAGCGGGTGCGGGCAGCTGCCTTACCCCCCAATATTCCCCACCTGGGGCCTGTGCACGTGCTGGACCTGGACAAGAATGGCTATATCAAGCCCCATGTCGACAGTGTCAAGGTGAGGGGTCAGGGGGGCCTCAGAGGGGGGTAGCCTCCATCCACATGCTGTTGTGGGCTACTAGAGCACCTTCCCCACCCCAAGTTGGTTACATTGTGGGGGCTCTCAGGGGCAAGCACTGCCTCTCTCTGACACCCCCTCCTCCCTGCCCTGTGGCCAGTTCTGTGGCTGTACCATTGCAGGGCTCTCCCTGCTGTCAGCCAGTGTTATGCGCCTGGTGAGTGAGGAGAACCCTGAGGACTGGCTGGACATGCTGCTGCCCCCCTGCTCCCTCTACATTCTCAGGTACCAGGACACTGTGGGCATGGGGAGGCTCCCAGTCTGTCTTCCGGCCCCTGCAGGCCTCTATCCAGTGGGCAGCACTGCCTGGGGAGCTGAAAGCCCCTGGAGCTGACCCCCTTTTTTCCTACCCTGCCAGGGGCCCAGCTCGCTACAACTTCACCCACCAAATCCTGCGGGATGAGGACTCCTTCTTCAATGGGCAGAGGGTGCCCCGGAAGCGGCGCATCTCCCTCATATGCAGAAGCCTGCCACTGCCCCCCTAACTTAGTGGGGGACAGGACACTCCAGATCCCAAGCCACAACAGAGGATGGTGGGGAAATGCACCCAGCTGCATCAGGCTAGGAGAGGGGAGGGGATCCTGTCCCCTCCTTGCAATTAAAGTCTGGCTTAATTTAGCCGGATGGGTACAGCTGCCTTGTTTGCACACGCCAGCTGATTAAAGCCAGGAGGTTGGAATGGCTTTGTCTCCTGTCTTCCCCTATCAACATATAACCACCCCTTGTCTTTGAGGGCTTACAGTTGTTCATTTTCTCCTGAGAGTTGCTGCTGTCTTAGGAGAAACCGAGTGCACACAGTCACGCTGCTTCTACCAGAGTAAAAATGCTGGCTCCAGGAATAAAAATGAACCTAGGAACTACCAGGGTCAAGGGTTAAATCTTTCCCAGGAGAGTCACTGTCTGCTATAAGACTCAGGGGTCCTAATACCTCCCCTCTGTCTCATTTGGGGCCCTATGTTTCTGGGGTGTGGATGGAGATGGCAGGGGGGGGACATTGGCTGAGAATAGGATGCTTTTGGAGCCCCCTGCCCCCAGCTGTTCTCCCCACAAACAGGCTCAGGCCTAGCACTCAGCTTCACACGTTTATTACCCCCACCCAGCTTCACAGAGCAGCCAGGAGCTCAGGCAGGGGGTCGCAGAGCTGGGAGGTGGGGGTATCTCCCTCATCCCCCATCACCTAGGTAGGGGACAGGGAATAAATACAATAACTTAGGGGTCCCCAGCAGAACCCCAGTGAGCAGAGAGCAGGATGGGGCTGGTGGGTTTGGAGTGGGGTGTGGGGGGGAAGAGAAGGCTAGGGAAAAAGGTTGCCTATCTTGGGGGGGGGTGGTACTCAGCCCACACAGCCGCAGGCAGCAGCCGAGAGCTCGCGCACCTCATGCCAGCGGTGCCCATCATCCAGGAAGGCAGCATCCTCATAGCGTGTGGGTCGGCAGCAGGGGCCCCCAGGAAGTTTGCCTTCACCCTGGGTGGGCAGGTCCCAGCCCTTCAAGGAGAGCCGGGCCAGGGCCAGGTCATGATTGGAACGGGTGCTGGGACAGCCCCCGCTGCAGTACTTGAAGAGCATCGTCTCCTCTGAGGCGTAGCCCAGTCCCAGGTCCTTGACCCGCAGTGCCAGGCTCCGCAGCTGGCACTCATGCTCCCAGGGCACCACTGCCTGTGCCCGCCGCCGGGGGCGTTGCTGGGAGCCCACCAAGGGCAGTGTGGTGGGGGCTGCAGGCTCTGGGGTCCCTGGAGAAGGGAGGGAGGCAGAGATTGTGCCAAGGACCAGGCATAGACTTTGATCCAGCTCCCCCCCACCCCCAACCATGCTCTGAGGTACCCTCTGTGCTCTGAGTGCCCTTGGCACTGAGTAGAGACCCCCCTACATGTCCTCTGGAATGCCCTCAGCCCTGTGGCATAGAGGACCCCCTCCCCCAATTCAAGGCAGTCTAGCTGCATTGGGCAGAATGGAACCCAGAACACTCCCCATCACCCTCCAGAAGTGCCCCATACCTGACACAGTGCCCCTGCAGGGGCCAGATCTGGGTACCAAAGTGGGGGAGCCTCACTTTGAGCCAGAAAGGAGTGTTGGGGTAAAGATGCCCCCCACAACCTCCCCTCCAGTGCGTAGCTCTGGGCAGACTGATGTTGGGGTGAGGGGCATGTGGTGGTGGGGGTTCAGAGTCCCCCCAGTACACAGCAGTCTGACCAGTGCTGAGGGGTAAGGGGACCTGTGGGTTGAGGGGAGTCAGCCTCTCCTCAGCCTCCAACAGTGGCAGCACAGATGGGGATAGCCCTGCCTCCCCCGTGTGTGTGTGTGTGTGGGGGGGGGGGGGGGGGTGGCATCCTGGGCACCTTGTGCCCAGCTCTGGTACTGAGGACCTGGGTGACACCCATAACCTGCATTCCCAGGACCCCCAGCTTGTCTCAGCCCCATGGCTCTGGTCCCCCCACAACCTGTCCCCCAGCTCCCAGGGTCTCACCAAGGGTCCTACCAGACAGGTCTCCAGCATCGCTTCCAGGCATGAGCAGCCCCTGGTGCCACGGGGCCCCTGCTGGCAGCAGTAGCACCAGGCACAGGCCACACACGAGCCGAGTCACCTCCATCTTCCCTGCCCACGTCTGCCTGGGCTGGGACAGTGGCCCCCTTTATTTATACCCATTTTGAGGTGGTTCCCTACCCTGCACTAAACCTGGCTGGTGGGAGGGTGTTAACCCTTTACATCCCTCACTGCAGTCAAAGGTGGGTGCAACAGGAACTGGAAAGTGCCTGATTCTCCCACCAGCCCTTGGGGGCATGATGGGTCTTGGCATTATTCCCACCCCCTGAAACCAATATTTTTATATCTATGGGCTACTGGGCAGTCAGACCATAGAGGGAGGCAAACACTATCCCAGAGATGGGTGCAAGAGCAGGAGGTGGCTCACGCATTGGCCTCAGCCATAATACCCCCCAGATTAAGAGGGCAGATTAAGCTGGCCCCTGCCCGAACAGGTTAAACCGGGGGAGGGGAGGGGGGGCTTGTTGAGGGAGGAGTGGAAAGGCCTGGCCTTGATTAGGGGGGGGGGGGGCACAATACAGAGTGGGTGGAAGCAGCTGGGGAGGGGGGTTGTCTGGCTGGCCAGACAGATGGAAAGGTGTTGGGGGGAGGGAAGAGGGAGGGGGGGTGTGAATCCAGGCCTGGCACTGGGTAATGCCCCTGGCAGTGACTTGCCTGTTGCCACCCCCCCCCCTCCAAGATCATTCACACACATTTTTGGCTAGGCCCAGGGAATGGAGTAAGTGCCCCACCTCAAACATGCACACAACCACCCCTGAAAAACAACGGTGCTGATGCCTCCCATTAGTCCCTGAAGTTTAGCCCCTGGCCCCTGCACGTATGTATGTGTGGGCACACATGTGCATGTGTGTGGTTGTGTACATAGATAATGAAAAGGGTATGTGTATACACATACACACGACCATGCACGCATGTACATACACATATATGTGTGTACATGGATTTGTGCATGTGTATACATAATTGGGGGGGTTGTCTGTATACGCACACATACAAGGTGTGTGCACGTACATGTATGCACATACATACACATCTGTCTAGCTGCACACAAGTATATAAAGTCTGTGTTGGGGAGGGGGTGGTAACAGACCTATGCATACAGCTAGGCATACCTATAATAATATAGACAGGAAGAGCGAGTGAGCAAGTGAATGTCCGTTGGTCTCTGTCTAATGCAGGGGCGGGCAATTATTTTGGGTGGAGGGCCACTTACTGAGTTTTGGCAAGCCATTGAGGGCTGCATGACAGGCAGCCAGGGGCAGATAAATGTTCATTTTCTACATTTTTTAGGGGCTCCGCAGGCCAGATAGAATGGCCTGGCAGACCATATCCAGCCTGCGGGCCACATTTTGCCCACCCCTGGTCTAATGGAGGTGTGGTATGTACATGTGTCTAGGTGTATATGTATGGGCTCATCCAGAGCCATACATTCCTCCAGGGTCTGCAGAGGCACAACTGCTCTTCCCCTCCTCAACACCTTCCCCACCCCCTCTGTTTCCCCAACTGGTTTAAGGTCCAGTCAGAGGAAGCTGTTTTGGTCCAGGACTGGGGAATTTCCCATTATGCAATGTGGTAGGGATGCTGGGTGGGGTGGGGCAGTGGCTGGGGCTCAGCTGCTTGCGGGGGGGGAAGCAGCCGTCTGGTTCATATCTCAGGTCTACACATGTGGAACAGGCCCAGCAGGGTAGGGGCTGGGTAGGGGGCAGTGCAGGGCTATATTGGACTCATTCTTTCCACTTGTAGCTCTGGCAGGGCCTGACCCTGGCTGGGAAGAGCCTGGCAGGGTGGTAAGGGAAGGGAACATCCTCAGCCTCCCACAGCAGGAGGCTGACGGACCAGGACATCCCCTTCCCCCTACTCTGGCCCTACCTGCCAGGGGCAGGCCAAAGCCAGTGCTTCTTGGCTGTGGGCCACAGGCTATATTTAGCCCCAGGAGGTGCCCGCCAAGCCCCTGCCGCGGGAGCTATGTGCAGAATGTCCAGGGCTGGGCTGTTGCCGGGGGGGGGCGCAGCAAGGCCTGGGTTCCTCTTCCCCCTGGTTAGACCCGGCAAGGATTCTTCACCTGCCATTCCAGTGCTTTTCCATAGGGAACAGGACCCCTGGGTAATAATGTAGCTACCTCTGGGGTGCAACAGCAACTGACCAGAAGCTCTCCACCTTGCTCCCCCCAACATCTAGGACAGGGTCCTGTCTATAGCCTGGCAGTGCCAGAGAATGATACTAAGAGGTTAGGGAGAGGCCAAGGGCCAGGACTCCTGGGTTCACCCCCTCCATTTCACCCCAATTACCAGCAGCACCCCACTACATCCCAGCCAGCCTCAAACAAGAAACCACTGGGATCCTACTTCCCACTTTATTGCAATACCATGACAAAAGCAGCCATGAGCCTGGAGCTCCCCACAAGCAGGCTGGAGTGCAGCAGGCATGGCTTGAGGGACAGATGCTGCCTGGGGAAACCCCCATTGCAGCCAGCCCCAGAAGAGCAAGGGGCTGTGGTCTGGGGAACCAGAGGGGGCGCTTTGCTTACTCCCCCCTGCCACGTACCCATGTCCATGGCAGTATCTACCCCAAGCTGGGTGATGTGGGGGGGTGCAGGGGGGACTGAGCACATGGGCAAAGAGCCCCTGGCTTGGCTCCCTGTATCCCTAGAACCATTTCTGCTCTATGCTGCAAGGGGCAGCACAGCATGCCCAGGCCCAGTTCCCTGCTCCCCCCCCGGCACTGTCTGCCCTGAGCTGGGGGATAGGAGACAGGTGGCAGGGCCAGGAGGGCACAAGCCAGGAGGGACCGGGGGGGGGCAGTGGTCACTCCTTGAGGAAGAAGTGCATCTTGTCATTGATCATCTTGCGCTCAGGGTTCAGGCGCTTGAGGATCTGGGCTAGGACATTGACCGTCTGCTCACTGCTTAGTCCCGTCTTCTTGGTCTGGAACTTCTTCAGCAGGTCCTTGGTGGTCATGGGCTTACGTGTCAGGTAGCGCCGCACCGCATCTTCCGTCAGCTGCACATCACTAGGGGCACCAAAGCAGGAGACTGGGGAGGTGAGCTGGGTGGGAGGAGTAAAACACCCCCCAACCCCACCCCAACTTTTGCCTAGGCAGCAAGACTCTAAGAACCCAGCTGAGGGGAAGGAGCTGCCTTCCCTTGCCCCATACCCCACCTTTCACCAGGCCTAGAGGCAGCCAGCCCCACCTGCTTGCCCCCATAACCACCTTCCTTTCCCCTAGGCTGGACCCCCAGTCAAACCCCAGCCCCACTCCCACCCCTAAAATTGACCCCCTACTTGCCCCCATTTCCACACTCTCCGCCCTCCCCACTCACACCAAGCCAGGCCCGGGGTCAGAGATGGCTTACCCGCTACTAGGCGTAGACTTGCCGGACTGAGGCTGGGGTGTTGACTTGCCCGACGTGGGCTGGGGGCCGCCAGCATCCAGCTTCAGCCGCTTAGCGGCTGGCAGGTCCCCAGAGCCTGCCTGCCGCTTGCCTGTGCCGGGAGCATGTAGGGGGGAGAAAGGTTAGGGACCTGGGGCAGGTGAAGGATACCCTAAGCTGCCCCCCACCCTACGTTCCAGCCCCCACCACCCGTCCTGTTGCTAAGGGCCTGCAGGCAGGCTCGTGTCCCCCACTTCCACCCCCATAGCTGCCCACCCCAGCCCCCAAGCCGTACCCTGCTCCAGCTTGTTGGCAGCAGCCCGCAGAGTGGAGGAGGTGCTTCCAGCATCTGCAGTGGGCGTCCCTGGGCGGCTGTTGCCACGGGAGCTACTAGCCGAGCCCTTGCGCTCCTTCTTGGGGGGCGTTTTCTTCTTCTGGGGTGGGGGGAGGAGTGGTGGTCTCAGCATCATGGTGAAGCCCAATCCTCCGTGCACTGCCCCGCCCCCCTCCATGAAGCCCCACCAGGCCCCAGGCAGGATGACCACCCCTGGGGTGCAGCTGGGCATAACAGGCTTGCATATGCATGCTTCCATGGGTATATGCATACTTGCACATACATGTGCACATACACTCATGCATGCAACTGCATGTGCGCACAGACATTTGCACCCACACAGGCTCATACATGCTTGCACACGCATGTTTTCACTCATGCTTGAAGCCACATGCATGCACACTTGCACATGTATGCATACATGCTCTCATGCATCCTTGCCCAGGCACATGCTCACATGTATGCTTGCATGTGCATGCTCATACACGTTTTGCACATGCAACCTTGCACATGCACACGTGGCACTGACAGCACAAGGAATCAGGGCAGGAAGAGGATGGAGAGCTGCATGCCTGGCTGGGAAGCCCAGGGACCTACTTCCTTCTCTCCCACCCCAGGAATGGGGCAAGAACCCTCTACATCCCTGCCCTTCCCTCCCCCAGGGCACTCACAGCCATGAAGAGGGCAGAGGATGTCTCACTGTCAATGTCGCTCTCCTCCGAGGTCTCTGACTCATCACTGCTGTCTGCAAAGCAGGCACCTAGCTCAGTGAGCCCTGGTACCCCCCACCCACACCCACAGTGGTGCCAGGAGAATGGAGTGGGGGAAGGAGCTGAGGGACAGAGGTGGGGGCAGAGCTTGGATCCAGTCCCTCCTGCCCTAGGCATGCCCTGTGTCCCCTGTCCCACACCCCTCCCACCTTTCTTTTTCTTCTTCTCCTGCGGGGTGGGTGCCTTCTTCTCCTCCTCCTCCTCCTCTTTCTCCTCTGGTGCCTTTTCCTCCTCGCTCTCCTCACTGCTCTCACTCGCCTCATCAATGCCTGCGGGGGGCACAAAGTGAGGGGGATGGGGTCTCAGTTGCAACTGTGTGCAAGCATCTGCATGACTATTTGTAATGAGTGTGCCTGTGTGCAAGCACAAGCAAGCAGGTGCGCAAGCATGTCAACTGAGAGCATGCAAGCATGCGCGTGTCCAAATCCATGTGGGCATGTCTGTGTGTAAATGAGCATAAAAATGCTTGTGCATGTGCAGGCATGTCAATGCAGGCACACCTACATGTGGGTGCATGTGAACACCTACTAGCTGAGTGTGCATGTGAACACCTGCATCCATGTGCACATGTATGCGTGTACAGGGGTGTGCACAAAAGCCTTGGGGGAGACAGTGGCAGCAAGCACCACTGAAAGCAAATGAGGCCTCAAGGGTGGGGTGTGGGGGGGTCTCCCCCTCCCAACCCCCTTGCCATCCCACTGCCTCCTTCCACAGACCCCCTGAGCCTCCCTACCTTTGGGCACATCCTCCTCCTTGGTCACCTTGGGCTTCCCCACATCCTCCTCCAGTGAGCTGCTGCAGGGTACAAGCACCAAGGCTGTGAGCCACCCACGCCAAAGCAGGGCACAGCACCAGGGCCCTGGGTCCCAGGGCCTGGGGGGGGTGGGGGAAGGGGCAGGGCCTGACCTGGAGGCATCAGACATGTAGTCGACCTCTTGGCCCTCAAAGTCGCCATCATCACTGTCCTCAAAGGCCTCGTCATCCGAGCCCTTCTTTTTCTTCTTCTTCTTGGTGGGTGCCGGCTTCTTCTTCAGCTTGGCTGCCTTCTCACCTGGCATCAGGGAAGTAGTGTGGGGGCAGGGTCAGGCTGGGCACCAGTGCTGGAACCTGTCCCTTGCTGGGCTCTAAGCCAGCACTCCTGAGTTCTCTGGATACCCATGATGGGGGGGGTGGAAAGTCAAGGTTGGCAGGTCTCCCATGCCTCAGCCCCAGCCTGCTCAGCAGATGAGGAGGTGGACAGGGACCATGACTCCTGGATTCCACTTGTGGGGAGGGGGCCAGAGCCAAGCCAGGCCCCAGGGACCCCCCCCCCCCTTGGATCCAGCTCAATTGACTATACAGGGGCTCCTGATACTGAACATGCTGGGAAGTATGGGGAGCTGGACCCAGAGCATGGGAAGGATTGGGGACCAATGCCAAGCATGCTGGGAAAGATAAGAACAGAACACAAGGCATGCTGAGAAGGATGGGGCACGACAGGGCATGCTGGGGAGGACAGGGCCTGGCCCAGGGAAGGCTGCGAAGGAGACCAGTGTAACACAACATGCTGGAAAAATGGGGGGACCAATGCTGGGCATGTGACACAGGGCATCCTGGGAAGGAAGTGAGCAGCAATGCCAAGCGTGCTGAAAAGGATGGAGGTAACACAGAGCATGCTAGGAAGGACTCCCCGGATCAGGGGAGGCTCCATCCAAGGGAGTGGGAGTAGGGCCAGGGCCTCACTGTCAGGGTCACTGAGCTCGCTCTCGTCCGAACTCATCTCCAGGTCCTCCTCCAAGTCGTGGATGCGCAGCTCACTGCCCTTCTTCTTGGTTTTCTTCTCCTTCTCCTCCTCATCCTCATCCTGGTCCTTGAGGCGCCGTTGCTGCATGATGCTGAAGTGGTTCAGGACTTTGTTCCGCCTAGGAGAGAAACCCAAACACTGGGTTCTCTCCCTGCTCTGGGAGGAGAGGGAGGGGAACTAGGGAGTTAAAACAGGGAGGGTGGGGAGCCAGGACGCCTGGGTTCCATCCTAGTACTTGGGGGTGGGGGTGCTATCCCCAGCCCAGGGCGGGAGCAGGGGCTAAGGGGTGAGAGCAGGCAGGGCTGGGAGCCCAGACTCCTCGGTTCTCTCCTCAGCTTAGGAAGGGGAGTAGGAGTCGGTGGGTAGGAGTGGGGGGTGCTGGGAGCCCATACACCTGTGTTTTCTCCCCAGCTTTGGAAGGGGGAAGAGGTTAGAACACTGGATGCCCGGTCTCCTGGATTCCCCAGGAGTGGCAGTTGGGCACCAAGGCGGAAGGAGAGGGCCTCGGACTCCTGGGTTCCTCCCCAGCTCACCGCTCCCACTCCTCCTCGGCCTCCTCGGCGGTGAGTGTGCGGTGCTTGGCCACAGGGGTGAAGTTGTACCAATGGTGCACGGGAAAGGCCTCGAAGGCGCCATCTGGGCACTGCGTGAAGATGTAGTAGGAGGCATTCTCTGTCACACCGCCTTTCTTCACACCCTTGTACCTGGCAGTGGGTGGGGAGGGGTGTCAGGGCATCCCAGGGAAGCAGTGCCAGTCCAGTCACCCAGGTTCTAGCCCCAGGACAGCGAATCCAATGGTTATAGCGGGGGGGACCCTGGATGCCTGGGTTCTGGTCCCAGCTAGCAGGGGAATGGAGCCTGCTGGTTAGACCAGGTAAGACTGGATGCTGGGTCTCCTGGTTTCCATTGCCTGCTTGGGAGAGGTGTGGGGATCTGATGGCAGAGCCTGAGAACCAGGATGCCTGGGTTCTAAGCCACAAGGGCTCTAGGCAGCGAGGCCAGTCATTACAGCAGACGGGGGGGGGGGGGATCCTGGGAGCCAAGATGCCTGGGTCCTTCCACTGACTCGCTGCACAGCCCCAGGGAAGCCTGTGCCCTCCCCCTGTGCCATGGAGGTGTCCATACTCAACCCCCCTCCCCTGTAACCCCATAAGCCTCCCCCCAGGAGCCTGGCCCAGCCCCAGCCACCCCTGCTCACTTGCGCCCAGCTTTGCCATTGACTTTGAGGATCCAGGGCTGGTCTTCGGCTTTGAACTCCTTGAGGATGATGCCGTACTTCTTCCTCCGTGCTTCCTCCCGCAGCTTCCGGTTGAACTCGCTCCCGGCCCCAGACTCAGGCAACTCCTCCTCCTGGTAGATCTTCTTGTTGCTCAGGTCTCGCTCCATCTTGGCCTGGGGGTGCAGGGAGAGGATGTCATGGCTTTGCTCCCACCCCCCCCCTGCCCTGCGGGCAACCCTCAACCAGAGTGGGATTAGGTAGAGATGGGGACGGAGGGGGGGGGGGACGACGACACAACGGGGACGACTGTTGGGGATGCTGGCAGCTTTATGGGCTGAGATCCAAAGCGATCCCAGGGGATCACAGTCATGGATGGAGAGAAGGGAGGTGCACATGGTGAGGTATATCATCCCATGCAACATAACACATGTATTTCCCAGGTAAAAGAAATCTAGAAGCTTTACTAATAAGCAATGGGCTCAGGGCTCAATGATTCAGCTCGAGATAGAAGCAAAAACAATCACCTTATTGGAATGCATCACAATTTGCTCCATCATGGGCAAATAGCGGGGCAGATTTGGGGGGGGGGGGGGGGGGTGCAATTGTCCCAGCCTCCCCGCTTGATTTCTGGTCCCCTAAAAAGCCAACTGCCTGGCAGTGACAGCAGCATTTCTATTCAGGCAGCAGTGAGGGAGTCCATTGACTGCAGACCCCCTGGATGTGCCTCTGGGCATGGCTGTGGCAAAGCCTGCCAGCAAGGGGCTGAAGGAGTCTCTGGGCACTATGGCAGGAGGCAGGGAGATGCCCTGGCAGGGATGGGGGTGCAGGTGGGGGCCCTACCTGTTGCCAGCTGGTGAAGTTGACCTTGTCGGCGGCATTGAAGGCCATGATGTTGTACTTCTTCGTCGTGTTCCTGCGAGGAAGGGGGCCATCATCCCCCATGAGCAGCAGGTGGCTGAAGGGGGTTCACCAGGGTAGCTGCAAGGCACTGCAAAGTGCCAAGCAGGGCAGCTGGTGCCAGGCTGGGGCTCTCAGTCATGCAGGGGGCATGGCCCAGGAAGCAGGGGCACCTGTCTCTCTCACAGGCATGACACAGTCTCCCCAGAACCCTGAAGCAAGGGAGTCCCGTACTGGGACAGGAGTGAGACCGTGGTTGCCCCACCAGCAAGCCTGGACTTTCAGTCCAGAGATTCAATCCAGAAGCAACTGGGAGAAAACTCAAGCTCCCCTCTCCAAGTCCCCTGAGGCAATAGCCAGCCCCTCCCCTCACCACCACCTCCCACCCCCAGCCAAGCCTGGCCCAAAGACAGAGGAAACATGGCTGTTCCCAGTGGTCCACACCTGGAGCTCCCAGCAAGAAGCCACGAGACATGGGCAGAGCCCTGGTGCTCACCCAGCACTGGGTAACATCCCAACTTCCTGTCCCTGCTCCAGGCAATGGATACAGCAGTGCGAACATGGGGAGGGCAGGAAAGTGGGGTAGAAGGCAGTGCCTAGAGACTTACTTGGGCACTCGGACCACATACTCTGTAACTGATTGGCTGCTGGTGCCCTGTGGAGAGAGTGGAGAGCAAGGGCTCATCCCAGAGTTAGTGCATGGAATACTACAGACACAGACATGCATACACACATGCACATGTAGACCCATGCACATGCTCACACCCACATGTGTGCAGCATATAGAGAAACAAAGAGGACTTGAATTCAACACAGGAAATGGGTTTCTGGTCTGCTCCATCCCCAAGGCACCACAGCGGCTGTGAGACAAGCCAGAGGGACACAGGGCAGCGATGCTGGGGCCAGGGCTTCTCAGCCCTCTCATTCTGGGTATCAAGGCTGATAAGCACTTGCAGTGAGCAGGACTCCCCTGTCCCAGGCTGCATGTGAGGGGTGGATGGGCACCGTTTTCTCCAGCCCAGGGGCAGCAAGAGCCTGAGTCTGTCAGCCAGATATGCCTTAGCCAAGGGGGCAGGGAGACCTGGATGGCTTGCAGCTCCTGTCTCAGGGGGACACACATGCAAACTCACCAGGGACGTCATGGCTGCAGCTGACACGGGGTCACACGTGTCCAACTAAGCTCCTGGAAAAGGGACTGAGAGAGGACAAGAACAATGATTTCAGGCTGCCACCGCTGGGGACCAGAGCCAGACACCCAGAGCTGGGGGTGGGGGGGTGACATGAGCACGGGGAGCCAAGCTGGAGGGGCTAGAAGCCCAGACACCTGGGTTCCCAGGTTGGGGGGAGGGGCTAGAGCAGGGCATGGGGGCTGTTACTGTAGTGACAGGGAAATCCCTTCGCCCCATAGACAAACAGGCCCCAGCCCTAGGGATCACCCGGCTTCACCCAGACCCCGGATGCTCCCGTGCTCATCTCTAATCCCAGTGACCCCTCCCCATGCCCTTCAACCCCAGTGACCTATGACCTCAGCCCCACCTAGATCCCAGATGCCCCTATGCTCTCCCCCACTACCCCAGTGACCCCCGCTTCCAGGCCACCACCCCTACTCTCTCTTCCTGCGCCCTTTGACCCCACGGACTTTGAGCACCAGCCCCACCCAGCCCCCAAATGCTACCTCCAACCCTGCCCTTTGACCCCAGCCCCTCTCACACCCAGTGACCCCCGACCCAAGACCCCTCCCCTGCTCCCCATGAACCCCTGAGGGAAGCTCTGTCCATTTATCCCCCGCGGCACCCTCCCCGTGACCTTTGCCCCCCCTCACCTTTCCCCCGCGCATGCACGCTGTAGGCCCCGCTCACCGAGCCCAGACCCCACTCGAACCCGCCGGGCGCCGCGGAAAGACAGACCGGAAGTCGCCACTTCATGCGCCGGAAGTGGGTGTGCCTGCGCGGATTGCTATGGGAACCGGCCTGGGCCTGTGCTGCCCTCGCGTCCTGGGGGCCGGAAGTGTCATAGTGGGGTGGGGCGGGTCTCCCCAGCCTTCCCCGGGAGAGTGGGGGCATTCGAGCCCCCCGAGGCCTCAGAGAGGGGGGAGCGGGGGCCCTGGGGTGGGGGACGGCCCCGGGAGGGGAGTGAGGGATCCCCAGGGTGAGGGGAGGTCTCAGGACGAGGGAGGGGGGGTTCAAGGGTTCTTAGGGGAGGGGAGAAATGTGGGTGGGGAGCTGTAGGGGTGAGGGGAGCAGGACACAAGTCCACAGGAGGGTTTGGGGACCCCCCCCCCAGACCTGGAAATTAGGATATTTGGCCTCAGGGCAGGGCCCAGGGGATGGTGGGGGGGGGAGAGCTCATTTCCTGGGGTCTTTGGGACAGGAGATGGATCCTGGCCTCTGTGTCCTGGCTCAAATACAGCTGATTCTCTCCCCCCCCCCCACACACACACACTAAGGACCCCCAGTATGCCCCCATCCCCACCCTGAGCTCAGGCCTGACACCCACAACCCTTCCACCTCTCCCCATTGCCTTCTAGCCAAGCAGAGCAAAGCCAGTCCTATGCCCAGACCCAGGTCTTGTCCTGGGTAAGGACAAGACCCCTGGTGTCCTGAATCCACCCCCACCACACACCTTTCAAGGTCACCTTGTTACCAGCACCCATGAGAGTCAGCTCTCCACCACCAAGACTTCCCCTTCTCAGTCAATCCCAGCCCAGGCTATCCCCCCTCCCCCCCAGGTGCCTTATGACATCAGAAAGCCCCTATGGGCCAGCAGCAGGGCTGGGGCAAACATGGCTAGAGCTAGTTTTCCACAGAGCTGAAGGAAGCTCAGGCCAGGCGGGTGCCTTGGGGACCCCAGCAACGGCTACGTGGCAGAGGGGGACCCTTCGGTGGCTCTGCGATGGGGTTGTGTCAGAGCCGGCTCCCCAAGACTGCCACACCTCTCAAACCTGAGCTGAGGGGTAACCTGGCAGGGGGAGGGGGCACCTGGACACCAGACTTCTGTGCCTCAACTCTGAGGGGAGCAGGATGAAGCAATGAGAAATGGGAATCTGGGCATTTGATACCCAGGATGGGGGTGCAAAACAGGACACCTGGGTTCTGTCTCCAGCCTGGGGGGAGGGAGCAGAGGGTCTCATAGGTTAGAGTCAGGATGGAGCCATGAGCCAGGATGCCTGGGTTCCATCCCAGGTTAGGGAGAGAAGGGGTTCTAGATAAAGGGGCAGGGGTTGATTAGGCACAGATCGACCCATCACCTGCCACCTTCAGCAATGATGCCCAGAGCAGAGATGGGCTTCAGGCCCATAGCTGCATCCCTGGAGCACGCTGGTGGTTGAGCTAGGAGGGATTGCTCTCAGCAGATGGCTGGGAGGGGGGAGGGAGCTGCCTGCCCTGGTCCTAGGCTCCCAGCACTGGGGTAGCCAGTGGGTTCAAATCTGAGCCCTGTGATCTCCCTCCCTGTCTCTCCCTGCTCCCAGAGAAGCTGAAGGCTCCCATCATTGTCTTCATGGTCGGGGGGCCAGGCTCTGGCAAGGCAACACAGTGCCAGCGCCTGGCTGCCAAGTATGGCTTCCACCACCTCAGCATGGGCCGTGTGCTGTGGGATGAGGCCTGCAAGCTTACCACCCAGGGCCAGCAGATTCGGGACATCATGCTGAAGGGAGCTCTAGTGCCCTCTGTGAGTGTTCAACCCCCCCTCTCCCCCTGCCCTGTTCCCCAGTCCCTGAGCAGGCCTCAGACACCTGGCTCCCCTCTGTACCAGCCTAACAGCCAGAGTTTGCCAGGGCTCAAGCACCTATCCTTTGGATGAGTAGGAGGAAGCACATCCTCTATGCCTCTATAGAGGCATTTTAGCCAGGGGTAGGATAGGGATGATGCCCCCCTTCAAAGTGAGGGGTGTTGCTAACCCCCCCACCCCCCCAGGGATTTGTCATCGACCTGCTGAATGACAACATGCTGAAGAACGAGGGAGCCAAAGGATTCCTGATTGATGGCTTCCCCCGGGAGATCAACCAAGCCAAGGACTTCGAGTTTATCGTGAGTGTGATGGCTCCCAGGGCAGGGCTGGGGAGGAGATTGAGACCAGCCCCCCTGGCCTTGCCCCAGGATGCTCCACCAACAGAAGCCAAGGACCCAGGCTCCCTCCCTGACTGGGCCCTGGCTATGCTACAGGCCCGACGCCCCCCCAACATGGTGATTGCCTTTGACTGCTCCACCGAGACCATGATCCAGCGCCTGCTGCTGCGGGGGCAGACAGGGCACCGAGCTGATGACCAGGAAGCCATCATCCGCCAGCGCCTGGAGACATACTACTCCCTGTGTGAGCCTGTGGTGGCCTATTACCACCAGAACAACCTGCTGCGCAATGTAGGTGCAGCTGGAGGGGTCATGAAGACACATGCCCACTTTTCCCCCCCACCACCCTCCAATTCCTGGCAGAGTCCCCCAGGCTTCACAGGTCCCTTGTTCCATCTGAGCCTGGGGGGTAAGGAAGTCTGGGGCTGAAGGGGCAGGGAGCTGACAGCTGAGCTGGGCTTGAGATAACAGCAGCCCCTTGTGCTGTTTCTTCACCACTGGCTGCCCCAAGCAGTGGCTTGCCAAGCATTCAGACTCCTCCCTAGGCCATGGCTTGCAATGCTAAGCCCAAAGCTCCCTCCATGCCCAGCTAAGGAGTAGAGACCTAGGGCCAAGCACCCACAGCCCAGGGCACAGTTGGAGGAGCCTCTCTCAGAGTACTGGCTCCTTCTGGGCCCGCAGATCATGGGTGAGGAGTCAGAAGATGCTATCTTTGCCAAGTGCTGCTCCGTCATCGACAGCCTCCTGTAGCAGAGGCCCCAGCCACCACAGCTGTGCCAGCCACCACCTCCAATAAAGATGCTGCTACCAGCCCATGGACAGTCTTAACTTCAGGGGCCTACACCAGAGAGCAGGCAGCTGCCCACTGCTGGGACAGGAGGGGCACCAGAGCACTGCATGCTGCATGTTTCCCCTGACCCTGCCTTCCCCCGGCAGCTACCTGCACACTTCAGCAGAGGACAGGCCCTGGGAGGATTCTTGCATCCAGCCCAGGGATGAGGCTCCATGGCTAAGGGGAGCAGATGGAAGCAGCACCAGAATAGCTGATTTATCCCCTCCTTACACCCAGTCACAAGCTCAGCATAGCTCCAGGGGACAGACCTCAGGAGAGAAGGGTGGGGGCTCTGATACACAGTGCTCCTCACTATCCCACCACCAAGTCACCCCTGTACACCCCCCCAGCAAAAGCATTAAGGGACAGCTTCACCTAAGAGACAGGGTCTCTCAGGCTCCTGCCCAAGCTCAGGGAAGGGGGCATAAGACCAAAAGCTCCTCCTGCACTGGTGGGACACTAGCAAATGCCAGATACTAGCTCTCAGCTCCAACAGGCAGAGGAGGATGGGGGTACTGGCCTGTGGTGCACACAGCTGTCCCCCCCAAGCCACTCTGCTTACAGCAAGGGTGGGGGGTAGCAGCAGGGAAAGGGCCCCAGGAGCCCACCTGGGATCAACCTAGATCCCAACTGTATAGTGGTAATGCTGCTCTAAACTCTCCCAGGTGGGGCACTGACAAACTAACAGGGCAGGACCAAGTCTGTTCCCTTCAGTAACTCCCCCTGAAAGCAGCCCAAAGCCAGGTGCAGGGGTGGGAGTTCTGCCCTCATCCTCTCATTCCCAGCTCCAGCCCCCCTTCCCCCACAGGGCTGCCAGCCTACATGTTACAAACAGGCAAACCACACAATCAAGAACCCCAGGGCAGCTAGTAGTGGAGGATTAAACAGAGCATTTCATATCACAGAAAGAGGCAACAACCTGCCTGGCCTGCAGGCAGCTCCGAGTTTGTGACTCCAGGCTCAGCAAAAGTTCCCAACCTCCAGGCGCCTCCAGCTGGGCTGGAAGGACAGATGGACGGCACCCAGCGCCCACGGGAGGTTTTGTTCTCGTTTATTTGTGAAGTTAAAAACAAGCGGTAAAAAGTAAAAACCGAGCGCACAATTGTTCCGGCTGGTCGGCTTCAGTCTCCTCTGGAACAGATGGGGTGGAGGGAGGATGGGATGGGGAGGGGGGAGGGAACCCAAAAGAAAAAGAAAAAAAAACCACACAACAGACCAGTCCTGGGAGCAGAGAGATGGGAAGGGAGCGAGCCAGGAAGGGAGTTGGGGGTGGGGAGCTGAGACACCGACACCGGATCAGGAATGTTCGACTCTAACTAAAGCAGTGCGAGTCTCCAGGGGGGACAGGGGACACTTTATTTTTTTTCCCTCTTTTTTTCTTTTTTTAAAACAAAAAACAAAAACAAAAAGGCAGGAAATGTTAACCCCGCAGGGGCCGGGCCAGGCCGGAGTGGGGTAAGGGGGGTGGGCACACCGCCGTTAATTCGCTACAGTCTACAGCGGGCTCAACAGGGGGGAGGGGCGCAAACGCTCGACTGGTTTAAGTTTTATTTTGTGAAGAGACTGGGGGGGTGGAGGGGGGAAAAAGCTGGTGTGGTCTTGCCCCCACCCCCACCCCCCAACCGGTGCCCAGCTCTGGCCAGCTTCCCCCCACCCCGCCCCACCCCCTGCCATCACCACCGCTGCAGTGGCATCTCTTCTGAAAACAAAAGGGGTTTCACAGATGGGGGAGTTCACATTCGATTCACTGGGCCTGGAAAGAGCAGGGAGAGAAAGAAAAAAAAAAAGTCAGCCACTGACTGTCCCTGAGAAAGAGGGGCAAAACTGGAGCTAGACACCCCCCCCAGCCCCATCTTGAAGTAGCCTGGCATGGAACGGAGTGGCCAGGCCCCACAGGGAATGAGATCCCAGCTCTAGTGATCCTCCTGGATGGGGGAAGTTCAAGCTACAGGTAAAGGCCCAGAGTCTCACTGCAATGGAGTCTATGCCCAAGCCTGGGAACTGCCAAGAACACAGAGACAGTTTTCCCCAGCTCCCACGGACACCTGAAAAAAGAAATCAGGCCAGGGTCCACCTAGCTCTGTCACCCCCACCCCACATAGGAGACCTGGGGCCCATGCTCACCTGCTGTCCCTGCTGTGTGGGCGGTGGGGCTGGGCCCGCGGCCCCTGGCGTCTGTCCGTAGTAGGCTGCTTGCTGTCTGTAGTACTCTGCCCAGGCCGCACTGTAGTCCGGCTGGGGGCCGGGTGGGGCTCCAGGACCTCCTCCAGTAGCCACTTGAGCTGCTGTGAGGGAAGAAGGGGGAGAGAACAGGAGAGAGTGAGTCATTGCAGGCAGCTGGGGAAGGTCATGGAGGGTGGGTGGCTGAGGAGCCATGCTTACCTTGCTTCTTGTAATATTCCTCCCAGGCTTTTGTGTAATCCTGTTGTGGGGGTGCCCCCGGCTGCTGGGGCTGTTGGCCTGCAGGCAAAGGCACGTGTGTCAGGGAGCCTGGCACGCGCAGAAAGCAAGGTGAGCAGTAGTAGGACAACTGGGTCTACATGTCCCCACCCCCCATCCAACCCCCACCCATAACCCTAAGAACTGCTGGGATCCCCTCCCACAAGGTGAGACAGCCACCAATCTTGCTAAAAAGCTATTAGCTAGTGAAAGCTGAGCAAAAGCAGCTGCACTTGTTGTTCAAGTAGAATCACTGTCAGGTACAGTTGGGGGGGGGGAAAAAAAGTGTTTAAAAAGGGAAAAAAGTTGAATAAAAAAAAAAAAGTATCTGGGTCCATTTTAGCAGACAGTGCTTAAAAAAAAAAAAAAAAAAAAAAAGATCACCCAACAGTAAAAACTCAATTATACAAAATAGCTTATGAACAGCCAGTAGCAGGAGCTGTAGTCCTGGTAAAAAAATAATAAATATGCAAATAATGAAAGGCAAACATTTGGGGACAAAAGGCTACTGGACTACTAAAACTACCCTGCATTGTCTGCTCACCAGAATAGGAAGCAAGACTAGCTTGCAAGGCAACTAGTGCAGTTCTAGGTATAACAGTGCGTTGTCTGCTGAATAAATCTACATAAGCAGAGTAACCACCCGCATCTCTTAACTCAAGCACTCTCCCTCAGCCCACCAGTGCCCCCATCCAAGGTTGTGGGGCAACACCATGGGGGCATCACTGGACAAGGAGCAAGGATCAAACCAGCACCAAGGAACAGTGAAGACCCTTAAATGCACCCTGCCCCCCCCCCAAGCTGGGGACCTACCTATTTTTTTGTAATACTCCTCCCAGGCTTTAGTGTAGTCTGACTGGCCAGTTGGGGGCGGCTGTGGGGGTTCTCCCTGCACAGGCGGGGCTGCAGGCGCCGGTGGCTGCCCAGGCACGGGGCCCGGGGGCTGCTGGTAATAGTGCGAGTAGTAGGCTGCCCAGGCCGCATTGGGATCCGCTGCAGCCGCTGCTGCTTTGCCTGGAAAGAAGCAGAGCATGTAGCCCCTGGGATGCACAGCTGATGTCCCACTCTGCCCTACCCACATCGGTGATACTCACTTGGGTCATGAGGTGCAGGTGGCTGCCACTGCGGGTAGGTGTTCCCCCAGCCCTGGGGTGGGTACTGGTGAGGAGGAGGACCGCCAGGGCTGTAGGGCAAGAGACAGAGACACAGAGACAGGGCAGAGAGTTACCATCCTGGCATGGGCCAGGACTGGCAGAAGTGAGGGAGGAGTCCCCGGCCTCAAGGCACCACAGAGCCTGACTGTGACATAAATGCCCCGTTTCTCCTAAAAAGGAGGCACCTGGGCACAGATCTGCACCCCTCCCATACCCCCAATCAGGTGCCCCACAGAGGCAGCTGGCACATCAGAAGACAAGAACTGCCTCTCCCGGGTCACACTAGGTCCATCTTCCCCGTCTGTGTCACACATCACCAGGATGCGGATGCTGGAAGTGAACTGGGCCCGACTATGGTTTTCTCTCCACCCCCTTCAACTTGCAGACTCCAACTTTTAAGGTCCAGGACGTTCCAATTCAGAGACCATGCCCCTCACTCCTGTGCACTATAGCTACTGATGCCCCTTTTCCTCCAAGGACAATATCCAATCTCTTTGTGAATCTGGCTAAACTCAGTTTCCACCACATCAGGTGGCAATGAGTTCTACCTTTTAATGCCACACTGGGTGAAACACCCCCCCTCCCCTGCCCTGTGTTTGGTTTAAACTGACAACTTATTCACACCATTCATGCCACCCCCTACCTGCATCTGACATGGAGCCAGGCAGCCTATATTGCCCACGGCTATGAGCACACGCTGTTCTGACATCTTTTGCTACTCTTCCTCCCCCCACATTCCCCAGACATGAACACCCAACACTTACTGAGGAGGGGCTCCTGGAGGGCCCTGATTGAACGGTCCTGGGTTGAAAGGCCCCATGGGGCCAGCAGGTCCTGGTGGCCCCCCAGGCCCTGGTCCTGGTCCAACTGGGCACAAAGGACCCTGGGAAGAAGAGACATCCATACGTGAGCAGCAGCAGCAGCACTGGACCCAAGGTTAGCCCAGGGCTCCCAGCCCTCAAACTGTCCCTCTAAAAAGCCTGCACCCACCTCTATCTTCTCCTCGATGAGCTGCTTGGCGTGATCAATCTGCTGTGGGGACCCTCGGATGATGAACAGCTTGAAGTTGGGGTCACCATTGGGAGGCAGCTGCCGTGAGATCTCCACAAATGCCCCCGTCTGCTGGTTTATGGCTTTGACATTCTCCCCACCTGGAAGAGACAGAGGAAGTGGGGCAGTGATGGGGTCTGTATATCTGGGCACCCCCAGGGACTTGCTGCTGAAACAGCCAAGGTCACTCACCTCTGCCAATGACCAGCCCACACTTGTGCGTTGGGATGGAGAAGGTCATCTCCCCACCTGGGGGGCCCCAGTTGCCCTGCCCTCGTCCTCGTCCTCTGCCCCCAGGGGGCATCCCTGGGCCAGGGGGGCCTGGTGGGCCGCTCTGCAAGATGAGCAGGAGACAGGGCATCAGAAAGGAGTCACCAGGGGAAGAGGACATCACATCCAAGGCCCCCTCATCTTTACTGACTGGTACAGCCCTGGGCACAGGGCAGAGGGGCTGCTGGGTCACACTGGTATCACTGGAGAAAACCTAGACTGGCTAGCTCTAGTTGAAGCCCTCATAGTCCTCCCTGGGATCTCCCTTGCATCCGCTTCTCAGACCCCATGTACATGCTACACTTAAGGCATGATTTACAGGTTTTGCCTTAAGTGATCACCAAGCAACATGTTCAAATCAATTAATGGCATGATAAAAGGAATAGCTACAAAATTACTCCACAATCTGTAATAACTTCATAGTTGCTTCTTATGCCATTAACTGAACATAAGGCCAGGGGCCCCTGTGGCTGGGAGCCCCATCAGCTGACCTGTACACCCCTGAGCTTGGGATCTATAAATTGACAGGGTCACATGGACCTCCACAGCTGGGAAATTGCAGCAGCTCATCTCCCAGCTGCAGCCATGTGGTACACTTCTGCCTGGTGCACCTCAGCTGAGGGGGCTCCCTATAGTGGGAACTTGCTTCTTGTCAGTACAGGGGAAGCCTAGGTTCAGGCTCCCTCTGCAAGGGCAATAAGGTGTGATGGGATCTGATCATACCTCCTGTCATGTATGCACGGCCTCCAGAGGACAGGAAAGGCCAAAGGGGGCTAGGATCAGGCACAAGCCCAGCCTGTCCCTCCGCATCCTATAGGGGATGCCAAAGGAAGGGGAAAACCCCTGCAGAAAGCAGAGATGGAGATAATCCAGCCTTGCTTCTGTCTCCCTGAATCACCTTTCTGCCATGCTACCCAAGAGGGAAGGTTCACTAAGCTCCCCACCACACCCCTTTCCCAGGAGACAGCCTCCCCACAGCCACATACCCGGAGACTCTGGAGAAGATCATTGATGATGCGGGCAGCATGCTCACACCGGTCTGGGGGACCCATGATATGGGCAATCTTCTCAGGTCCAGTCCCGTCATCTGCAAGGAGTAGGAGAGCACTGTGGAAAGGAGCTGGAGACCCTTACACCAGGGCAAGTGCCTGGCCCCACTGGCATTCCACCCCCTGGCAGGAAGGAGAACCATCCCTGAACCCCCACCCCTCCTCACCCTGATCCTAATGCAGTACTCTGACACTGTCTACACCCACAGGGGAAGCTGGGGCAGCAGCAAGGGAAGGACTGAGGCACAATGAACCATTCCACCCCAACTGCCCACAGAAACAGCCTTATCCCTTTTCCTCCTAGTGTGAAATAAGCAACTCCCTTCCCCCCCCCCTTCTCCCCCCCGTCCATTAATGCAGGGGGATCCACCTGCTAAGCAGGCACTGCAAACTGTACCCTAGGGCAGGGGCAGGAAGGGGAAGCTAGAGGGTGGGGGAGAAGGGTGGAGCAGCAGCCAGGCCTCAGTCTGTTAGACACAGTCCTGCCTCAGTGCACTGAACCCTGCTCACTCCTCAATGGAGGAGAGGATTCTTTTCCTCATCTCTAAAGACAGGTCATGGGACAGCTGACGGATCCTGCCTACAGCCTCTCTTCTTCTCCCCCCAAAAAGAAGAGTTTGCCTTGGTGGGGTCTTTTTTAAGAAAGTAAAATCCTGCACAAGCAGTTCAGCCACAAGGAATGCCTTGGAAGGAGCCTAAAGCACCAAGGGTGGCACCACTTTTTGGTCAGAGGGACTGGGTGTGGAAGAAAAGTCCTAACAGGCCCAAAAGCCCTGCCAACAGGGATAGGAGGGGCAGGCATCTCTTCCAGGGCAGGGAGGGGATATAGTCAGGCTCCCAACCTTGCTTAAATTGTATCCGAACTCCAGCATCATTTTGTATTTTCTTGATCATCTCCCCACTGCGGCCAATAACCACACCCACAGAGTGTCTGGGCACTGGAACCTGCAGGCAAGAGGGAGATGAATTGCATTTCAGGCAACACCAGCCCTGAATTTCAAGCTACTGCTGCCCTCTGCTGGCCAACCTGACAACAGTATCCCAGACACCACAAGGAGGATGAGTGCAATGGAGGGACTTCATGTGGGCAGAGACTAACTAGGCCAGGCATGTTCTGTTTAGAACAGATGCTTGAGGGGGGCATGAGAAGGGTTTACAAAATCTAAACGGTGAACAGAAAGTCAATAGGGATTTATTATTCATTAGCTCTCACCAGACAAAAACGAGGGGTCACTATATGAAACTAGTAGGATGTTAAGTTTAACGCAAGGCAGTCTTTCCAAACAGTGGGTGCATCTACATGTGAAGTTAGGGTGACAAACTCTGGCACGGTTTGCACCAGAGTTAACCACTCTCAGGCACAGCATGCACACATGCATCCAGGACAGCAGCAGGCTTGGGAGGGATCAGTCCCAGGCTCTGGGTGGCAGCAAAGGGGCTGGCTGGGGCATGAGTATGCCAAAAGTACAGAGCTGTGTAGCTAGGTGGCAAGCAGCCCCTGCATTTTAGCATCCTCATACCCTAACCAGCCCATCACTGTCTACAGGTGTGTTTTGTTTCACTGAGTTATTCCAACAAAAGATAGTACCATCCCTGACAGTACTCCTACAGCAGAGTTAATTTACTGTGCCCTAAGTGTACATGTAGACAGTGATGCTTTACTACAGAACTAAGTAGTCAACTCCACTGTAAAGCACATGTGTAGATGCACCCATTGTGTAAATAAAGGGTGGAACTCATTGCCACTAGATGTGGTGGAAACAGAGTTTAGCCAGGTTAAAAAAAAAAAAAAGTCACATTTTTTGGAGAAAAGGGGCTCCAGTAACTATTGAGCACAGGAGTGAGGGGCACAGCCTTTGAATCAGAATGCCCTGGACCTTAAATATGCTGGAGGCTGCAAGGGAGAAGCAAAGCGTGGGAAAAACTCTAGTCAGACCCAGTTCACTCTCCCTTTCAGCATTCACTCTCTGCTGCTGTGTGACACAGGAGACTGGGCAAGATGGACCTAGGAAACAGCAATTCTGATGACAAGCCCAGGAGGAAGAGCTGCCTGGACCAGAGCAGCTCCCCTGCTACTTACATCTATTCCTCCCCCAATCCTGGAACCGTATTCATTTCGGTCACCAAAGCCACCCTGGTCACGCTCCCGTAAGATGTCCATCACCATCTCACAGGCTTGCTGTAGGCAAGAGGCAACAGTGTAAGTAAGGAGACTCACTGCCATCCAGACCCCACAAAGCTGTCAGACATGGAATGTCCTCCCCCCACCCCACCACTTAGTGAGCTGGGTTGAATCGCCAGATACCAGAGCAGAAAGGGGCTGAAGTAGCCACAGAACAACCCCAGCTGCAGAGGAGGGGGCAGGAACACATGGCTCCTAGCAGAACTGTCCCTCTCCCACAACATAGCCTGGCCAGGACTAACCACCCCACTGCTTGCTTTACACTGTTCCCATCATCCCACAGGAGAATTATCCTGCCAGGCTTTGTATTCAAGGCCCAAGACAGAAG
Source organism: Alligator mississippiensis (assembly GCF_030867095.1). Classification (NCBI taxonomy): domain Eukaryota; kingdom Metazoa; phylum Chordata; order Crocodylia; family Alligatoridae; genus Alligator; species Alligator mississippiensis. The sequence goes on from NC_081831.1 coordinate 23,378,510, forward strand.
AATCAGAAAGGCTCAGCTCAGAATAGGAAGCCAGATCCTGGGGGAAGGGGCCCTTCCTGCCTGTCAAGCAATGAGCCCTCCCCAAGGGCACATGGGACCACAGTGCAGCATCTGAAGAGAGACTGTGCACTCCCCACCCCCAGCCCTGGGAACTGGACCCCTACCTGCACTTTGTAAGGATCCCCAATTATCCTCAAGGGTTTGTCCACGTTGGTGTTCTGGGAACCGTCTTGAATCAGAATCATTTTTACTCCAGCTCTTTCCTGTGTCAGGGGATGAGACAGGAAGAGGTCAGAGATGTGGCTACCGTGTCTTTCAGACCTGTTTCTTCAGCTAGTCCAAAGGGTCTCTCTAGGGCTTTCTCCTGGACGAAGGCAAGGAGCCAGGACCAAGGATGCTGTTTCCCAACAGTCCATTGAGATGCTCAAGAACTCAACTCTTGCCTGTTAAACCAGTCTCCAGGATAGACCCCAAGCTCCTATTCACAGGCTTTGGCCCCTTACAAGTGGTGAACATCTGTGGAGCCAGTCATGGTTCTAGGGATGAAGAACTGTTTGAACCTGAGCCAATTTAGGGCCTCAGCTAACACCAGTTCATTTCAGCCCAGCCACCTCCTGCCCTGCCCCAGGTAGAGGCATCCATGCAGGCTCACAGCTCCCCAAGCCTAGCCAGGACTTGGGAGCCTAGAGATGGATCACATGAGTGTAGAAGTGAGCAAGGAAAAGCCAGGCAATGGGAAACTCAGTGCAGCCCATTACAGGGAAGGAAAGGTCTACTGGAATACAGCAACATTAAATCTCCAGCGCAGACATGGTCGGAGCTGAATCCACAGAGTACTTGGGGAAAGCTACTGGCACACCATACTTGTATCCATTGAGATCAGGGCATATCCAGGCCCAGACTGCCACAAGGGTTAGTGGGAGTAACACTGGATTTGGGAAGGAATCACAAGCCATGTGTGATCCAGGTGAAGAGGCACCAGTGCGAGTGGGCTGACTGGATGCAGAACAGCACGGAGAAGGGGATGGCAGCTTGTCTGACCACCTGCACCTCCCCATTCCCCAAACCCCAAGGTCCCAGCCATTACCTGCAATTGCTTAATGGTCTCCCCACCCTTGCCAATAACCAGCCCTGCCTTCCCAGCCGGGATCATAATCTCCTGCACTGTGCCGTTCTGCCCATTGGCGTTGTCGTGGAACTGGCCCGGGGGCCCACCACGGCCCCGCGACACGATGTCATCCAGCATCATCTTCGCCTTCCTGCGGGGGAAGAGAATGCAGCACCATGGGGAAGGGAAGGGGCCACCTGCCAGCCTATAGGATTCTTTGGCCTACTGTACCATGAGGCTGAGGGCACTCCTGATAGGCCCTGGGAGTAGGCTTGGCTGCCTTCTGCAACTCTAAGCCCATATTTATAAAATCCCACTGGATGCTGCTATTCCCTTGGCCAGAGCTTGGCATGATACTACACACCCATGCTGGGTGCTTGAGCTTTCTATTCTAGGGTCAAACTTGGGCCATGTGACAACCTGGCCCCAGCTTGGGGCAAGAAACCAAAGGATGCACCATAAACAGCAAGGGTCTCTGCCTGGGCTTGCCACCCTCCCTGCTCAGAGAATCATGGCTTGAACAGGGGGACGATATAAATATAACTAATGCTTCTCAGCATCTCTCTTCCCATCCAAACTCCACAGGGCCCTCAAGATGGGGATGGGTGCTCAAAGGAGATACATCCATGGCAGACTCGCAATGACAAACAGGAGAAACCTGAAGGCAACAGTTTGCCAGCAAGGGAGGGGGAAAGAGTGTAGGTAAAGAAAGTTTGGATGATGGAGCTTAGCTGCCAGCCAGCAGAAGCCCCCAGCAGACTCCTGGCATGGTACTTACTGAACAGCTTCTGGAGACCCGGTCAGGGAGACGCTCCGCTCCGGCAGACCACCGCTGTCTGCAGGGAAGAGCACGGTAAAAGAAGCCTGTCACCGCAGCTCCCATCTTGCTACATGTGTCAGGGTGTTTTTAAGCCTTCCTCAGAGACACTGGGCATTGGCTGCAGCCCAGGCTGGGGATGGCAAATGGGCTGTGCCAATGCTCCTGCTGGGGCTCAACCCCAGATGGTCAGGGCTAGAGGGTCTTGCCTCTTCAGTCAAAGTCAAACTGTCACCAGATTTGGGATCAGGAAGAAATTTTACTCTCTGGTCAGACTGGTATGGCAGGAGGCAGGGGGGCGGGTGCGTGGAGGAGAAAGAGCATCCTTCCTTTATAGCAGGGGCATGACCTCCGCCTTGGCTCTCAAGCATATAAAATCGACAATGTTTTACAGCAGCAGGATGTTGGCTGCCACAGTACCCTGCTTTCCCTGTGGCAGGTCTGGGTGTGATATCTGGTGTTGCATCAGGGTTAACAATATTATGAAGAGTTTAGATGATGGATTTGTATGGGATGGTTTGGACAGGGCTGACCAAAGATATTGCTGGGAGCAAGCTGGAGTGTTTTAGTGCCAGGGGCATGCAAATTTGGATTCAGACTAGCACCTTTAGGACCTGCAGCATATCAGGCAGCCAGCAACTCCCCTGACTAGAGACCCTCCACTATCCAAAAAAGTTAGTTACACTGCTATTAAAAATAACTGCCTCAAACCACAGGGCTGGGGAGGGTCTGAACGTACAAGGATGAGTCTGGCAAAGAGCAAGTCAATAGGTATTTATTATTTACCATCTCTCACCATACAAGAACTAAGAGTCACAACATGAAACTACCAGGGAGTAAGTTTAAAACTAACAGAAGGCAGTTCTTTTTCACCCAGCGTAGCATTAAAGGGCGGAACTTGTTGCCACCAAATGTGGTGGAAGCCGAGAATTTAGCCGGATTCACAGAAGGGACTGGACATGTTCTTGGAGAAAAGGGACATCTGTAGCTCTTAAGCATGGGAGTGAGGGGCACGGCCTCCGAATCGGAACTTCCTAGACCTTAAACGCTGGAGGTTGCAAGTGAGAACAATAGTGGACAAAAACCCAGTTCAGACCCAGTTCACTCTCCCTGTCAGCATCTACTCTCTCCCATCACATGACAGGAGACTGGGCAAAATAGACCTAGGATGCAACCCATGATATGTCAGGTCTTATGGCTCCATGGGATCAGTGTCCTGCTTCCTCCCACCCCCTGGCCCCAGCAGGTTCTGCCCCATACCTGGCGAGATCTGTACTTTGCAGCCAGAGTCCTGCTGGATTTTGTTGATTTGTTCTCCTCCTCTGCCAATGACTGGAAAAAGAAAAGCAAGAAACAAGCAGCACAGCTGACAATGCTGGCCCACAGCAGGGACAGGAAACAGTGGCACCAGGCAGGTCTCGAAGCAAACCACTCCACATGGCTTGATCTTTGCAGCCATACTTGCAACAAACCAACCTAATACCCACAGCCATAGGGAAGCCAGAAGCTAGAGGGCAACTGGGGTTCAGGGGAACATACTGGGGGGCAGCATGGCAGGCTCTAGGGTAATGATTTTCAGCTGACTACCACAGCACCCCAGGGAAGCCACAGGATTTCTTCAGGGGTACCATGATGCCAGAACCATGGTGGCAGTGGCCAGATAAAACTATCCTGTGTGCATAACTGTGGCACATTGGCGGGGGGGGGAGGGGGGGGGGGGGGCACACTTCCCCTGCATTAGAGTTCTCCGATAGCCCTAAAGCACATGCAAGAGCTGGCTCCAGCTATAGCCCTTCCCAGCCTGCCCCCCACTCCCCCCCCCCCCAAGGAACCAGAGGCACACTGGAAAAATCTACCTGCCCCATGCACCCATGTTTCTGGGGGACACCGGGCAGAAACAGACCTGCAGAGAAGCCTAATGAGACAGGGGAGTGCATGTGTACTGGAGCCCACCCTGTCTCATTGTCAGCAGGTGTGCAAGGCAGTTTTAACTGGCTACAGCAACACCCAGTTGAAAAGCACTAAGGTCAGCTGAGCACAGTAGAGGGGTGCCACCACATTCAGTAGTGGAGGGATGTCCAGATGCTGAAAAGGTTGGAACTATCTTTCAGGGCTCATACGGTACCACTCAAAGCATTCCAAGGAGAGCCTCGTCCTCCTCATATGGGCAGGGATGCAGAGACAAACAACAGAACAGGAAACCTGGCTCAGAGCATTGGCTGGGTTCTAAATGCAGTGACCCTCTGATGCTTGAGTTTGTGGTGTGGCAGAGATGGAGCAGGGGTGTGCAGGGAGCCAACACTTGCTTCCCCCAAGGAAATTTTAAAGGAAAAACAATTCAGATAAATATGGTTCCCCACAGGATCTCAAAGGAACCAGCTCTCTGGGTGAGCGTGGTGGCCTCAAACCTAGATGTATCCCTGAGCTGCAGAGAGCCTTGAAAGGCCAACCAATGGGAGCTGTGTTTTTTTTTTTTATATAAAATCAAGCTTCCCTGGGCTCCCATCCTGTGAGCAGCAAGGTCCAAAACCCTCCTTAGCACTCCTCTGCTGGCCACCAAGTCACACCCTTGCTCCTTTTGTGGGGAAGGGTTCATTTGGTGTTCCCTTCAGCCATTGCTGGTGGGCAGGAGTGGAGTGGGGAGGGGCTGCTTGCTTGAACAATGCCAAAGTCAGTCCTGGGAGGGGGATGTGGAGTCCTCCAGAGCTCACCTGGCCCGACCCAGAGGGATAAGGCCTTCCCCATTAGCCTAAGTCCCAGGGGAAGCACCAAGAATCATGGTGACAGTGCATTCCCTGCTGCCAAATGCAGGGAGCCAGGGCCCAAGCATCCCAGAGCTCCCTCACCTCACAAATAACCCCACAGGCAAGTTCTGGACAGAGCATCAAGATAAGGATTCAAAAGAATGGGGTTCCAAGCGAGGTCTGGAAGGGGCTTCCAAGGAAGGTGGTACTCTCCCCTACTCTGGGGGGTCTTCAATAGGAGACTGGACAAGCACCTAGCTGGGGTCGTCTGACCCCAGCGCTCTTTCCTGCCCAATGACCTACTGAGGTCCCTTCCAACCCTAACATCTATGACATTGGAGCATCTGTAACAACACAGCAGAGAACCAAGGGTTTCTAGGCAAGCTTGAGGCCTGGCTTGCAGGAGCCAGGCTGGTATCAGCAAGGGCAGGCAGCAGTTGAAAGACTTTTGCAAACAACCATGGGATGCTTCCTCCCCACCCGATACTCACTGAGTCCCACCATGCCATCAGGCACTCTGTACTCTTCAGTAACAGTCGACCTGCAACAGGAAAGGGACAACAGGTTAAAGTGAGAAGCCAGAGGGTAACAGAAAAGACGGAGAATGGATCAGCTGGGGTCACATATCATGTATAATGTCTTTCTTTGGCCTGGGAGGAGACATGTTGGAGCCCAAGCCCTGGAAGACAAATTGTGCTAAGATATCAAGGCACCAGAATGGAGGCCAAAGTGTGAGGTCTTTCCACTGCCTGCAAGGCACACAGATGCCAGAAAAGACTAGGTTCCCTACTAGCATGCCAAAGCCAGGTATCAGTTTCCCATACAACCAAACAGCCAGGCACATTACAGGGCAGCAACATGCTGCCCCATGCACCCACAGTGGGAGGCTGATGCTCAAAGTTAAGAAACATCAAGTTCTCAGGGCTTGGCAAGATCTCACAGACCTCACAGCTGTCAGGGCATGGAGGTAAGTTTACCTGGGAGGAGGATGGATCGGTCCCAGCTGCGTGGATAGTGCTAGAAAGAAAACAAGGCAGGATTTTGGTGAGAAATCCACAGAACAGCAGGCAAGCTACTGCCTCACTGCTAGGGGATGGCTAGCTTCTCAGCCAGATTCCACAGAAAGCAAACAAGATCCCAGCCCATCACAGATCAGGCAGAGAGCACTAGGGTAGCCCATCACAGATCAAGCTTCTGCATTCAGAACCTACACCTTCCTTCTCCTGCCATGCACGAAGCCTAGTTAGCCTCTCACCTTTGCTAACCCTCTCAGACAGCACTCTACTTCTCCCTTTCCCCTCTTAAGGGAAGTTATACTTACAGTCCGTCTGGGCAGCCAGCTTCTTGCTCTCCGGCTGGTCTGTTCAAAGCAGAAAGGAATCCATTAGGTGCAGCACAAACTCTCTCCAGTGCTCAAAGACAGCCCTGCCCTCCAGGAAAAAAAAATCAGCCAGGGACCAATGCTACAGGTACAAGGGGCTGAATCTGTCTATGACCTTTCATCAAAGCAAGCCCATATGGCATGGAAATAACAGGCTCTAGATAAACACAAAAGCAAGTGTCTCTAGCACAGTCCCAGCCATGTATGCATCTTTACTCTGTGCCTTGGGATACATGCAACAATCAGGAAAGCACTACAGTTCTGGCCAGTGCCAGAGTAAAAAATGGGGACTAGGAGTCCTGGGAGCTGGCCTTTATCCCCAAGTCTGCCAGCAGCTCTGTGCCCTCGAGGCAAGCCTTTCCATTTGCATTACTCAAATACATGACCTGTGTAGCAGGAAGACCCACTTCACACCCAGAAAGGTGCCACTACCCTAGTGCCCACCGCTGGTGGCATATCAAGCCCCGAATTAACAGGTGACCATACCTCCATCTTCCAGTTGTCTCTTCTGACCCCCAAACCCAAAGTCTGGAGTGTTGTTGTTCACCGTTGTAGCTGTATCTCCCCCGATTTTTGCTGCAATCTGAAAAAAAAGAAAGTAGTTGGCATTGGACAGTGACTGCTGTTGAAAGGAAAACCCTTCCGGAGATCACAAGTAGTGTGGGCAGCGTGGACATTTGGTAGGGAGCAGAACAGAAAGCCATGGCTTTCAGAGGTTGGCCCCTGCTGGGCTAGGGGCTGCAGCCTGGGCAACCGCATTTCACCTCCACACAATGCCAGGTAACAACTCATACAGGTGATGGAAGAACTTGAATGCCCTTGCCTAGGCCTGGGCACAGAGATGAAGGTGTTTACAGCATGCAACTTGCCAAAACTAATACCACAATGTTTGAGCAAGGTACCAAGCTCTCAAGAAGTCTTTTGAGGCAAAACTTCTCAGCACCACTGTGACTTTTTTCTTAAGAGCAGAGATACCCTGTTAACCATGGCACAAGAACTCCTCATCCTGTATTTCTGCTCAATGCCAAAGGAGAAGCAGCAGTATTTTCACAGTTCAAACCAAGTTAGCACACCCAATACTTGCTGTAGAAGGCTACACTATTTCACCTGCTTTCTCTCTGGCTTTGAAAGTTCGTGCTTTCTGGCCAATTCCTGTCTCTCACCCCAGCTGTGAGGGGACAAGTCTCCCATAAACATAGGACCATTCCCTCACACATCACAGACTTCCTCACACTGATTTTGCATTCAAAAGCCCAAGCACATACTAATATCCCACAGCTACCAATATATTTGTTCATCCAGAAGCATCTCTGACTCCAAGGCACTGATTTCCCTACTCTCTTTAAAATTAAATGCAACAAACAACAGCACAATAGCATTTGCTGCAGGTTTTAATTTAAGAGTCTAGTGCAGCAACTGTTACTCTGAACACAGCACAATGGATGTAAATGTCCAACTTGAGTATATATGCTAACAATAACTGGTGACTACAGATCTGTAATACTTCAATTACTGGCTAAATTGATGTGAACAATTAAGCTTCAACAGGGTAGAATTAAAAGTTCCCAGAGCAACCTTAAACCCTGTACTTCCTAGCAAAGTTTACAGCCTTAGTGCTGCACTGATTTTGTTTGGGAGCTATTTTTAAGGTAGCTTCCTTGTTTTGCAACCCGCCTTCAGTTCAGGATTCTGCTCTCTGGTGGGAGCTGGCAAGTGGCTGGAGATGGAGTAGGATGCCACGATACTCAGGTGCCACGGACCAGAACACAGCCAGCACAAGTCCTTTTTACAGCCTCCATCAATTGCAAGATGCAGAACTCTTATCTCCAGTGCTGTCAACCCAAGCCAGCCAAATACAGCAAAATAAGACGGCAAGCAAGGCTTCTTCACCCTGCCTCGGGCAACAGCCAGCACTACTATTAATTATGGTTTTCAATACTTAACAAGCTCCGTTCTCTACGCTCCACAGAACTAGAGGCTCTCCCTGCCCTGAAGTGCTGACATCCAAAGCTGACTGCAAAGGATCCTTCTTTGGGCCAGAGAGGGAGGTTTGTGAGGAGAGCTGAGATACAGCTCTGTTGATAAAAATGCATCTCCCCAGGAGCATCCTTTTACTGAGAGAGCTGGGACCAGCATTTCCTTACTGGCAGGGAAGCATCTCTACCAGGACTTCAGTTAGTACAAAAGCCTCATAAATGAATATCAAAGCCCCTGACCCGGCAAAAGTTTCAAGGATCAACCTGTCCTCACGTTAATTTTGGGAATTAATTTCATCAAGAGGCTCAGGCACCCATGAAACAGTAAGGATTTTCTGGGACTTCCAAGCCTTACTGGATTTCAACTAATCACACAGAAAGGAAGAGCTCTGCATCCTTGCGTTAGCCCCAAAGCCATTTCGTGACCACCTCGGTTTATTAAAAACGTAAGCCTGACTATAACTTAAGACTGCACATGCAGAGGTTTTGATTCTGATATCCTGGCTTGTTCACCACCATGAGTTGTCTACCTCAGGCAATCTTCTCCTTTCAATGCATCACAGAATCACAGAAAAGCAGAGCTGGAAGGCTGGATCCCCAGAGGTCACCTAGGTCCAACACCCTGTCTGAGGCAGGATGATCCCCATCCAAACCAGCCCATACAAATCCTTGTCTAGCATAGTCCTAAAACTACATAATCAACTCTGCTGCATGTTCCCCGAAGACACCAAACCCCGCCCCTCCAACCTGCCACAGGTAAAGCCAGGGGATGAACATGCAAGCACCTACTACTACAAGTATTTGTTAAAATCACTCAAGAAATCCAAAAAGATGACCCTCCCCCCCAGTCACTGACGATCTGACTACAAGGTAAAAAATCCCCCCTGACCCCCAGTGCTGCAACTGGTTTGACCACGAATGGAAGACCCTCTAATTGGGAACCTCCTAGCATGAATCTCAATAGTAATTTCTAGCCAGGGGAGAGCTACAAAGCACATGACACTAAAAAAATAAGCACCATTTCCCCAAACTTCAGGTAATGCCAGTTTTATGTCAAAGTCCCCCCACAGGACACATTAGACCCCCCCCCCAGTGTTTATACCACAGCAAGGCACAGTTAAACAGTTAGAAGATTTTCATAAAACCTAGTCCCAAATTATAAGCACTCTCCTTTTCTCCTGTATCCATACCAACTTCCAACATCCCATAAACTAGAGAAACATCTAACATGGCCAGGTGGCTACCCTGACCAATGCCCCTGTGCCAAGCCACTCTCTGGGCATTTTCACATGGACACAAATCCCTTGCAAGAATTCATCTGAATTGGTAGCATTTCCGCTGACACCTCCACTGCCTGAAGAATCCAAGCCACAGTTCACCCAGCAGCTGGAGATGCGCCTTTGCTCCCCAGAAAATCCCAGCCCATTCCCCAGCATGTCAGGTAACCAACTTTCCCAGATGTCCTCATGCAACCAAATTGTGTGTGAGGTCAGGGGGCCCAGGTTCACCACAACCCAGGGAAAGGTACCATGGGGAGAGGGCTCAGGGACTTCACCACCCCCTGCTAACCTTGCAAGGCCAGGGTGGCACAAGGAAACCTACAAAGCCTGGGGTGCAAAGACACCAAAGCCCCAGCCCCCAGGAAGTGACATGCATGGTCCCCACAGGCCTCTCCAGCTCAAGGACTGGGAAACCAACACCAAGTGCAAGCTGACCTAGGACAGAGGAGCCCCAGCCCCAACTACGCCAGCTTTGCCACAGGGTGCAGAGTCACGGGGGAGCAAGGGACAACACTCAGATGCCCAAGTTCCTCCCCCACACACATGGCTGCCCCGGAGAGGAGCAGCCTCACAAACCCTCTGGAAAAATAAATACTGCCCCCCCCAATACAGGTCACCAGGTGTGGAGTACAAGGGGGGGGGGGGAAGGGACGCTACCTCAAGGCACTGCCCCCCAGACCCCCACCATGATGCCTCTGCCCCCCACAGCTGCCCCAAGACCCACCACACCACAGCACACTGCTCCCTCTGCTCCCTGCCCACACCCCCCAACCGCAGCTCTTCCCCCGCCCCCCCCGACGCTCCCACCTGCCCCCCACCTCAGGACCCCACGGCCTCCCTCCCACTCCACGTCCCTCCACCTGCCCTACCCAGGACGCCCCACGGCGCAGCGCCTCCCACACGAGGCCCCAGCCCCACTGCCTCCCCCAGCCGCCCCCCGCTCACCTGCCGGGCCCGCTGCACGGCGTCGGCGAAGGCGTCCTTGCGGATGCCGCCGGGCGGCCCCCCCGCGCCGGGCCCCCCCGCGCCCCCGCCGCCCGCTCCGCCCGGGGGGGGGCCCCCAGCTCCGGAGGCCCCCGCTCCGGCGCCGGGGGGCCCAGCGGACGGAGGGGGCCCGGCCGGGGGATAGTCCGACATGGCGGCGGCGGCCGGGACAGACGCTGAGGCGGCGGCGGCGGCGGCGAGGGCTCAACGCGGGAACCAGGCCCAGCTCTCCACACACGCCCGCAAAGCACGCTGGGAGGGGGGCGGGGACTCCACCGAGAGTCCCCTCCCCCCCTTCGCCGGCCGCAGCCAATCACTCACGTCGGACGGTCTAAGTGGCAGCGACATGAAGCCAATCCTGGGGAAGGAAAGCCGGCGGCAACCCCTGACTGGCCTATTAAAGAGAGAGGAGGTGGGTGTCGCGGGGGAGTGACAGCTGGATCAGTCAATGAGAGGGGGGAGAGTGCCAGCGTTCGCTTTGCCATTGGCCAGCAAGCAGTGAATGACCTAGTGGATTGGCATGCCACTAAGCCAACCGCAGATGGAGATAGTTCGTCTCTGCGTTCCTATTGGAGAAGGATAGAGGGGTGGGCTAGATTCAATATGGAGTGACATTTCTTGGAGCTAATCAGAGCCTGGGAATGCCCGACCCTAAACTCTCGTTGGAGGATGGGGAGGACGAGCTCATTTTGATGGACAGCCCTTTCAACCAATCAGATGGATGCAGTTCCACACGCCGCTGCTCTATTGGAGGCCGGCACACGTGGGCCGGTCTTGAGTGCGATTGACATGGATATAAATCAATCCCAGGTGTAGGCTGTTGGACGTGCCTCCTTAACCGGTGATGAGGTGGGGGCGGGCGTAAGGTTGATCGTTAGCCTTCTGAGCCAATCATAAGTAGGGTAGCCCAAATCCGATGCCTTATTGGAGGCCGGAGGCCGGCGAGTCCCACTTCGATCGACGGACCTGTGGACCAATCACCCATCCTTCCATGGCCCGCTGAGAGAGCCCATGGGCTAATTGGAAGGAAACGAGATGGGGGGGACTTCAGGTGATGAACAGATGCACGGGCCTGTAAGCGAGAGGAACTAGTGTGTGAGCCCCAATGGCCTTTCGGAGAGGAAGAGGGCGGGTCTTTGAGAGGCAGATAGGGGAGCGTGATTGGCGCGTTGGCCAGACAGGACTGGCCAATCAGCTTTGGGCTCAGGCCCGCGATCTTCGGGGTGGGCGAAGCGGCTAGACCTGCGAGGTTTGGCACGTGCTATGAGCTTTTACCTGTGTCTGTTAAGAGGGTTCTGGCCTGGGCACTTTGCCTACCCATTCCTTCTACCACTCCTGACCTGTGCCCTCTGCCACTCATCACCAATCAGGACCTTTGCCCGCATCCCCAAGGCCTTAACCTCCACCTCATCCTTCCACACCACCTGCCATGACATTTCCCTCTGCTCCAGGGGGCACGACCTCTGCTCTCTGACCTCAAGCTTGTCACTTTTCCCAGGGCGTGACCTTTACACTCAGCCGTGGTGTGCTGCTCCACCTTTAGAGATGTGATCCCTGACCTCCAAGGAGGCACACCCCACCAGGGCCTTGTATCCCCTGCAAGTATGTGACACCCCGACACCTCCAAGGGGTTTCCCCCCCTGACTCCCCTCCCCCCATACACACACTCCCAGCCCTGGGTTGACCCTGACCCCAAGAGGGCATGACACTAGCCCCGTGAGGTCACTTTTTCCCCAGGGGCCATAATCTCCATCCCACATCCAACAGGGGCTGCATAATGGATAGAGTAACCCTCTTGTCCCTGTCAGGAGCCCTGGAGACATGGGCGGAAAGTTTCTGCCCATAGTTCAGTGGCAGCTTCAGGTATCAGCCGCCATTAGGTGACAGGTACCACCCCCCTCCGCCTCCCCCCCCAGCCTCAAGGGCCAGGTGCAGGCAGCATGGGGTAGACTCCCCTAGCCACCTCCTCCTCTCCCAGCCTGCCCTCCTAACCTGCTGCCTCCTACTCCCAGCCCTCGGTTGCCCCTTCTCCATAAAAGGAGTGTGACCCCTGGCCCTCAAGGGGCATGGACCTCCTACACCCAGCCCCAGCTGCCCCCTTTCAAGGATATGACCCCCCAGCCCTCCAAGGGGCTTGTGTCTCGCCCTTCTTCCCCTTTTAACCCTTCTCTGCCCAAAAGCTTACATCCCCAGCTCAGCCTCCTCCAGGCACCTCCTGTTGGAGGCCAAAACCTGAAAGCAAACCAAGGCTGAGGGATCCATCACAGTGTTTTTTATTAACTCTTTGACATCACATTGTCTTCCTGGAAGGTGGGAACGCAGGTCAAGAGGGAGTTGAGGGATATGGAGAATAAAGACAGCTTCAAGGACAGGACTTCCTACATCCAGTCCAGCTTAGCGTCTATAGAGCTGTCTCCACCGTCAACCCCTGACCCCGAACCCCCACCCTCCCACCAGCCCCCTTAGGGTTTTCTCTGCTCCATGAGGACGAGGCAAGGCACCAGGACCACTGCAAGATCCTGCTGCTGTGGCAGTTGGCAGCTAAAGCACCCACCCCAACAACAGAAATGGCGCAGGATCAAGGGGTACACAGGTGGATTGGGGAGCTGTGGGGGGGGGAAACACAGCAGCCTTGCATTTCCTTCCCACTCCCCAGTGAATCTCAGCGCAGCAGGAACCAGGGGCATCACCCTTTCTGTTGTTACTCCAGCTTCACATAGAGCGTCAGGGAGACCACCATGGCTGCCACCTGCGAGGAACAAAGGGGACACAAAGAGCAGGGATAGGCCTCTAAGACTGAGACTCCAAATGTCCATACCTCTATGCTGGCATCTAACATCATGCTGAATGCTGACAGATCTAAGCTGCAGAAGGGAGTTCTAGGCTGCAGGTCTGTGCCCATCAGTAGCATAATTAGGGTGGGGAGACCAGGGTAGGAGTCCCAGGCACCAACTTGGCTGCAAGGGGGATAAAGCTTCATGTCAATGGAGCAGCGGAGTCCCAGGGATGGGCCTCAACTTACTTCTAGTAGGGTGGTCATGATGGCAATTCCCCCCATCATGGAGGTCTTCCTCCAAATGAAGGTCATCATCTTGGGGAAACAGCCCTGAAAGGTTTAAAAAATAAGAGGGTGATGGGGGCAGAGGCAGCCCTCCTTGACCCTGGAATTACAGGCTCCTCCCTTGCAGGGAGGCAGAAGCTTGTCCTTGGCACAGGGCCTGGGCTGAAGCTTGGGGCCACATTCACTTGACACACACCTTTGCACCCCAAAATTAGCCCTCCACCCCCAAAATTGTGCGGGAGTGTCTTAAGCAAGGAAGCTCATTTGCTGCCCAGGAGAGAACCCCCCTGCTTTTATTCCTGCTCCATACAGCAGCAGCAGCATTTCTGTTTAGGCAGCTAAGGATGGGGAGGGGCGTTAACGGACTTCATGGCTTGTTGTTCTTCACTCCCCAGGTATTTAATGACCCTCTCTCCTCCTTAGCAGGCTTCATGTTTCACTCATCAAGCCAACTTCTCATAGGCAATGCTGCTGTCTGCTCCTGGTCTCTTTCCTCTTATTTCACAGCCCTGCAGACTGCCTGTAGCTCTTTTAAAACTCCTAGATCCACTCATGGAAACAAGGTTGTAGCAGCAGTGTGAGTTTCAGCTTTAGTTCAGCGATAAGGGATGGCAAGTGAACTGCAGCTGAGGTGCAGTCCCTATTTTAAACACCGTATCTCCCCAGACCACTGAGCTGGGGGAAGGAGGAAGAAGAGCCAGGGTGGACACTCAGATATCCCATGTCCCAAGAGGCCAGGACCCTGGACAGGCCATCAGGGTGGGTTCTGTGCCCCTGCTCCTGTTCTGAGCTGGATGCTACCTCCATGTGGATGATGGTGCTGTTGATATCTGTCCCATTGCAGTCGAAGCTCTTGGGGTCCTTGCAGCAGCTCCGGGGGTAGGTCAAGTTGGTATGTTTCTGGAAGGCTGAGCCCTTGAAGTCCGTGTAGTTGTGGACACCACAGCAGTTTTGCTGAAAAGAGCTGGGGCATTGGTGGGGAGGACAGGTGGGGGCTGGGGAGTGGGGGGAGGTGGTTGACAACAGGTCTGGGGCTGGGGGTAGAAACCAGAGGCTGGGGCTGAGCAGGGACTGAGCAAGGCAGACAGATCTAGGGAGATATAGAGCACATGCCCTGCTACCTAGGGATCCAGCTGGGAGTTCAGGGGAGAAGGAACGGAAGAGATGGGGGACTGAACTGTCTGGGCACAAGAGAGATCCACTCCCTGCTGCATCCCTTGGGGGACAACGTCCCTCACCCACTTAGTTCAGCCCTTTTCTAGCACCTCCCACAGGGCAGGGCAGGGCAGGGTCATGGAAGAGACACAAAAGGCCTTACAAAGTTAAGGGGTTTGCCCAGGGTGGCACAAGGAAGCAGTAGAAGAGAGGGGGGTGCAACTCTGTGCCCTGTGGTAGCACATTAACCACTGACACCAAGTGGCCCTGGAAATGGGCAGCACTAGGCACACTGGGGCCCTGATCCTGGGGCTGATTTATGGATGGGGGAAAGAGGTACCGACCCCCAGCATGTAGCTGTTCCAGCCATAGGACACAATGTTGTCATACTTGTAGCCACCATATTTCTTCTTCAGCGTCTGGAGAGCCTTGTCCTGGACAAATGAGCGGATCTACGAGGGATTGGAGAGTGAGGAGAGCCAGGCAGGAACTCCACTCCAAGCTAAGGCAGTCGGATCTGTGTCTTACTGAGGCTGACAGAGCTATGGGGTTTGGGGGATCTAGCAGCCTGCAGGCCCGGTGCCCACATACCCTGCCACCCTGACCCCAACTTTGATGTGCAATAGGGAGATGTGTGATGAGCACTGGGAAGCGGTGTAGGTGTGGCAGGATGTGTGTCTTGCGTGTCACGGCACGTGCCACAGTCCCACTAGCAGGGATTTCCTGCCGCTGCAACAACATGGGGTAGGATACCCAAGCTGGAATCCTGGTGCCCTCTGTACCCTTCAGGGTACTCTAGTGATGCCCCTGGTTCCTGGGTGAACCTGACCAAGGGCTGGGGGGCACTGTGTTGTCTCTGCCCTCTGCCCCCTGGAGCCTCAGTACTCACAAATGGCGTGAAGGCTAAGACAGCAATGACCACGGAGATCTCTGCGACAAAGATGAGCAGCATGGTGGCAAAATACTGGGGGGGAGGGGAGAGAGAGTAGTAGGAGCAGGGATCTGGCTGCCCTGATCTATGGCAGGGGGAGCCAGGTGTCCCTGGCCCAGCTGGTGGGACACAGGAGGCTGGCAAAGAGCTGCTGCCACCTGGTCCTGGCCCCTGCAGCAGGGCAGGGTGCAGCAAAGCCTGCCCTGCTCCTTTGTACATCAGGGATGGCACCAGAAGCCCCTGGAAGCACTATAGTCGAGGCTCCCAGGAAGCTGGAAGGACTGGTCAGCCCAGACCTGGCAGCTTTAAGGATAAGAGTTTGAAGCCCAAGCAACCTAGGGACCAGGATTCAAAGCCCAGGGCCAAAGTATAAAGACCAGTCAGTCCAGCCTAGGCAGCCACAAGGCCCAGTGTTTAAAACCTGGGCAGCTGTAAGGCCCAGCTACCCTAGCCCTGGCAGTTGTAAAGCCCTGGGTTCAAAGCCTGGGCAACTATAAAGCCCAGCCAATACAGCCCACCCTGCGGGGCTCTTACCATCATGAGCAGGCAGCGGTTTTCCTTGTAGGCGCTCCAGCAGCCCAGCAGCCCAAGCACGATGATGAGGCAGCCGGCAGCAATGCCGAAATCCCAGGTGTGGGCAAAGTAGATGAAGGAGGAGCCCATCACCCGCACAAAGGAGGTGCTGCCCACCTTCACCCACACAGCCAGCCCCACCAGGGTGATGCCCGCAGCCTCGGGACAGAGACTGGGGGTCACCGGAGCTCTCCACTACCAACTATCTGGTATCTGCCTCTCCAGTGAGCCCCATGCCCAAGCAGCTGTCTCTGCCCCCTCGGAGGCAGATCTCAGCCTGTCGCAAGGGCCTAGAGAAGGCTGTATCCTCTGCCCCCTCCCAGCTCTCTCCCTACTGGGCACCGTATGTCTGTGCCTAACCCAGGGACATGGCAAGGCCACTAGCTCCCACAGTCTTGGCTCCCGTGCTCACCATGACGGCAGCATTGAAGCAAATCATGGCACTCCTCAGGGCCTTGTAGACATCGTCCAGTGCCATGGCCTGGGCACACTGGCTTCTGGAGTGGACAAATGGGCCCCGGAGGGGGTGTCAGACCCTGGGACTAGGGGTGGGGTCTTTGTGCCATGGGGTTGGCCACCAATGGAAAATTGGGGAAGGGCAGGGGGGGAGGGTTTGGGACCCAGGCACGTTTCCGTGCCTCAGTTTCCCTCCTGTGAGCTCTTGTGGTTCCATGCCCCCCTCCCCACCTGGCTCAGAGCCCCCCCACACGTGGCTCCTCCCCCCCCCGAGGGGATCCCCTCCCATGACAGAGCCCCCGCACCGCCCACTCTTGTTGCCCCCTCCTCTGGGTTGAGGGTCCGGCGCTGGCCAGGGGGGGCAGGCTACCGGCCGGGTTCCAACGGCTGCTGGGCGGCAGTTGGAAGGCCCTGGCGGGGGATGGGGTGGGGGATCCACCCTCGGGGGTAGGGGGAGATCCCCACGTCCCCCTCCCCGTGGGGCCTTTTACTGAAAGCAGCTTGGGGCTGCTATTGAGGGCCTGGCTCTGGCCCAGCTTTAGGAGCAAAGTCTCAGGGCTGCTACAGGGGTCAGGGCTTTGGCCCTGATGTAAGGGCTGGCTCTCAGGGCTGCTGTAGACACCATAGCTTTAGCCTGGCTCTTGGGGCTGTGTCTTAGGGTTGCTGTAGTGGCCCTGGCTTTGGGTCCTAGTGTTGCTATAGATGGCTGGGGCTTCAGCCCCATTGTAGTGGCCAGGTCTTAGAGCTGCTATACAGTTCTTGGCTTTGGTCCTGGTATAGGGGCCAGATCTTAGGTCTTCTATAGGGACCTTAGCTTTGGTCCTGCTATAGGAGCTGAGTTGCAGAGCTCTTATAAAGGCCGTGGCTTTAGCTTCACTAGAGGGGCTAGCTCTCAGGGCTGTTACAGGGTCTCTACCCAGCTGCAGGAGCTGTAGCTCTGGCCCATATAGAGGGGCTGCATCCCAGGGCCATCATAGGAGCTGGGCCTCCATGTCTGGTCTACTGTCTTTGTCATGTGTTGTTGGAGGTTGATCCACTTGCTCCCACCAGGACAAGACAAGACCCAATCCCACACAGGCCCGTTCCCCCCAACCCAACCTCCCCCCACCATGCCTCCATGATGCCTGGTGATGGACAGACACCAAGTGAGATCAACCAAGCAGACCAGGAGGGGAAACCAAGATACAGAGGGGTGCAGGGAGTTGCGACCCCAAAGAAAGGAACCCAGGCATCCAGGAGGGGCAGAACCACGGGAGCAGAGCTGGCAATATGGTTTCCAGGAGCTTGGTTTATTTTGTATTTGATCCAGTTCCAAGAGCAGGGAGAGAACCCAGGAGTACAAGCAACTGGCTTCCCCTACTGTAACCCATCAGATCCCACTCCCCCCCAGAGCAGGAAGAGAACCCAGGCATTTAGGATCCCAGACCCACCTCCTTTAGCCCCCTCCGAGCAGGGATAGAACCCAGACATCTGGGTCCCAAGCCCCCTGCTGCAACCCCCCCAGCCCTCGCCCCCTCTCAGCACAGGGATGGAATCCAGGCATCCAAGCCATACTGGTGGTGAGGAGGCACTGCTCCAGGGGGAAGTTGGAGAGGGAGATGGCCTGTTCCTGTTCCCGTGCCCATCAGTCACGTTGAGGAGATGGCATGGTAGGTGTCCAGGTGCTGGGACACGGCTGTGACCTCAATCACCTGCCCACACACCAGTCCCAGCCAGTTCTGTTGCACCACCCAATAGGCGGCCCTCTGTGGAGACAGTGTGGAATGGGGGAGTCAGTGTAGTGCACAGTACCACAGGGCACATCCCAGCTGGGAGCAGTGCAGTGCTAGGCACATTAAGAGGGGAATTACAGTAGCAATGTCCAGTGCCTGGGTCCATGGGCCCCATCCTGGCTGGGCCCTGTGCAACCCTTGGCACTTACTAGGTGCATTACAGTAGCAATGGGCACCACCTGGCATGTGCTACTATAATGCAGCTAATAATGTGCCGCACCTGGCACCCTGGCATCCCAGCCACAGCTCCACTATGGGCTATCATACCATACCATACCTAGTAAGAGTGCAGTGCCTGGCTCCATGGGGCATTCCTAACTAGGGTCTGCAGTGCCTGGTACGCACTACCATAATCATGCACTGAATCATGTGCAGCACCTCAGGCCCCAATCTTGGCTGGGGCCTGAGCAGCACCTGGCATTTCCTCCATGATGCTACTGTAATGTATCCAATCCTAAGCAGCACCCAGAACCCTGGGGTCCTTATCCCTGTCCCACCCCAACCTGGCTGCTAATGTAACGCACCTAATACTCAGGGACTGGGCTTACGCGGATTGGTCCCCAGCCCAACAGGCCAGAAATTCAGCAGTGTGGTACCAGGGAATGCTTGCAGCTACAGAGCAAACCCCCACCAAATATTCACCAAGTCCCACCATGTGTCTGGCACTCTGTACTCTTCAGTCACAGTCGACCTGCAACAGGAAAGGGACTGACAGTTTAATGTCAGGAGCTGAGGGTCACAGAAAAGACCCAGGATGGACCAGCACAGGTCACAGATAACACACAAGGCCTTTCTTTGTCCTGGGAGGAGATGTGTTGGACCCAAGGAAGACAAACTGGGCTAAGAGATCAAGGCACCGATAGCACAAAAACCAGACTGGAGGCCAAACCAGGAGGCATTTCCACTGCCTGCAGGGTACAAAAATGCCAGCAATGACCAGGCTCCCTACCAGCATACCAAAGCCAAGTATCAGCTTCTCATCCAACCAAACAGCCAGGAACATTACAGGGCAGTGATATGCTGCCCCACCCACCACCCACATTAAAAGCCATCACATTTTGAGGCTTTGGCAAGAGCTCACACACCTCATGGCTGGGCTGTCCGGCATGGAAGTAAGTTTACTTGGGAGGAGGATGGATCGGTCCCAGCTGCATGGATAGTGCTGGAAAGAAAACAAGGCAGGATTTTGGCGAGGAATCCACATAGCAGCAGGCAGGCTACTGCCCCACTGCTAGAGGATGGCTAGCTTCTCAGTCAGACTCCACAGAAAAGAAACAAGATCCCAGCCCATCACAGATCAGCTACATCTGCATTCAGAACCTGCACCTTCCTCCTCTTGTTATGCACAAAACCTACTCAGCCTCTCAGTTTTGCTGCCAAATGACCCCTCCAGGTGAGTAATGGTAGTTACTTAGGGGTTTTATCCCCAGGTAACCCCCTCAGACAGTACTCTACTTCCTTTCCCCTCTTAAGGGAAGTTGTACTTACAGTCGGTCTGGGCAGCCAGCTTCTTGCTCTCTGGCTGGTCTGTTTAAAGCAGAAAGGAATCCATTAGGTGCAGCACAAACTCTCTCCAGTGCTCAAAGACAGCCCTGCCCTCCAGGAAAAAAATCAGCCAGGGACCAATCCTAGGGGTACGAGGGTCTGGATCTGGCTATGACCTCTCACCAAAATGAGCCTATGGCATGGAAACAACAGGCACTTGACAACCACAGAAGCAATTTTTTTTTGGTTTTGTTTTGTTTTTGTAAAAATATATAGGATACATATACACACACACACACACCTTATATATACACATACACACCTTCTAGTCACTGATCATTGCATTCTTAACCCACCATAGGAATCCGCGCACCCATTACAATACTCGCACCCGTGGAATGGCATACCTATCCACAAATCATCCTTTCCCTTAAAACCCCAGTTGTGTCTTTGTCCTGTTCCCAAATATGGGGTTAAAAACTCAGTTCATTCATTGTCACTTTCGCTGGAGAACATGCTACTGCGGTCACTGTTGCTGTCCTCATCATTATCTTCCAGTCCGGTTGTTTCAACGTCCTCTTCGCTGTCACTGTCTGATTCCCCATCCGGGGGGGGGGAGGTCTTGAAACATCCTGTGCCAAGTGTCCCTCTGCCAGGGTGCTTTGGCTGCATCCTCACCATCGTCTCCTACCGATTTCTGGTAGTAGAACTGGAGTTCACTCAAAACCATTTTAACATAGTCTACCAGCTTGAGGTTTGCGTGCCTGTACATCAGGAGGCTCCTGGACTTCCATGGGGCACTCCTGATGCAGGACATGAACTGATCAAGGTGGGCTAACAGGCTCCCTTGGTATTTCATCAGGTTTCCATACAGCACTGCCTCTCACCGCTTTACCTTCTGTTTCTAGCATGGGCCCAGCCACGTATGGTCTTTACCCTGTGCTTCGGGATACACACAATGATTGGGTGTTGAGTGCTGAAAGCACTAGAGTCCCTGCCAGCACCAGAGTTAAAAATTCAGGCTAGGAGTCCTGGGAGCTGGCCTTTATCCCCAAACCTGCCAGCAGTCCTCAGACAAACCTTTCCATTTGTGCAGCATATGGGAATCTGGGGTGGCCATGATGCCCCCTGGTGGCTCCACAACCATGCCCTGCTATGCTCCTAGTTTCATAGTTGGTAGGGTCAAAAGGGACCTGAGTAGATCACCAAGTCCGACCCCCTGCCATGGGCAGGAAAGAGTACTGGGGTCAAATGGCCCTGGTCAGGTGTTCATCCAGCCTCCTCTTAAAGGCCCCCAAGGTAGGAGCCAGCACCACTTCTCTTGAAAGTTGGTTCCAGATCCTAGCCGCCCTGACAGTGAAGTAGTGCCTCCTGATGTCTAGCCTGAATCTACCCTCTGCCAGCTTGTGACTGTTATTTCTAGTCACTCCTGGGAGTGCTCGGGGGAACAGGGACTCCCCCAATGCCTGCTGGTCCCCCCTGACTAGTTTGTAAACAGCCACTAGATCCCCTCTCAGCCTTCTCTTGTGGAGGCTGAACAGGTGCAGGTCCCTTAGCCTCTCCACGTAGGGCCTGTCTTGCTGTCCCCTGATCATGAGGGTGGCCCTCCTCTGGATCCTTTCCATGTTGTCCACATCCCTCCTGAAGTGCAGTGCCCAGAACTGGACACAGTACGCCAGCTGTGGCCTAACCAGTGTCCTAACCATAGAGGGACCTTCCTAGGCACCTTCCTGGTCTCATCTGCCACACCTTGATGGTATTATGATAAATAAGGAGGCTTCCCAAGGACCTTTGCATGGCCCCTGTCTGACTGAACCCCCTCGCTAGGGTTCCCCAGCACCCTACTGGCCCTCTATAGTCTCAGGCCCCTCACTAGGCCTCTATAGTCAACTATGCCCCACAAGGCACCTAAAGCTTTAAGATGGGGGTGGGCAAAATGCTGCCCGCTAGCCCATTCTATCCAGCCTGTAGGGCCCCTAAAAAATTTAGAAAATTAATATTTATCTGCCCCAGGCTCCCTGTCATGCAGCCCTCAATGGCCTGCCAAAACTCAGTATGGGGCCCTCTGCCCAAAATAACTGCCCACCCCTGCCTTAGGAGCT
The DNA here is from genome assembly GCF_030867095.1 of Alligator mississippiensis. Taxonomy (NCBI): domain Eukaryota; kingdom Metazoa; phylum Chordata; order Crocodylia; family Alligatoridae; genus Alligator; species Alligator mississippiensis. The sequence goes on from NC_081831.1 coordinate 23,400,335, forward strand.
AATTGCGTGGCTCCAAATCCTTCCCTACACCACACACCATGCCTTATGGGTGGTACTATAAGGTTGTTCCCTCTGCTGGGGCTTTGGCCTACTCAGCCTCTGCCCCTTTAATCTTGTTAGGTCTTTTAGCCTAGGCACACTGTATCAGACCTGGCTCTGAGTCATTAGCTCTCCCTTGTCTTTTCTGGTCACCAGGCCCCTGGCTCCTGTCTCTGGCCCCCATGCATCTGTGCCGCCCTCTGGCACCAGACCCCTGGCCCCTGTGTGGCTGCTGCCTTGCACTATGCCCATTCTGGGCTCAAGGGTCACTAGAGCCTTGAGCCTGCCTCTGGCAAGGCTCAAGATTATCAGGTGCCCCACAGGCACTAATGGGACCTCCGTAACTGCACCTTCTAGTCCCAACCCAAACCACCAGTATAAACAGTAACATAAACATAAGCCACCAGCCTATAAAATAAATCACAACAGTGCAAACAGCATTTTGCCCCTTTCAGAGGGCAAATCTTTCTTTACCCTTGGGCTGACATACCTCCCAACCTGGCTCCTTGTGAGCTCCCTGAGCCTTGGTGTTCCCACAGAGAGCAAAACAATTAGAGCAGTGTCCATGGGCACCTCTCCTAGCTTCAAACCCTGCAGCTAGCAGGACTAGACTGACTTGGGAGCCCAAGCCCCAGGCTTATATGCTCCCAGGGCACTGCCTCCTTCCAGTCGGGTGACTGCCTGGGCTGGCTGCAGGTGCCTGCTTATTGTCTCATTTGCCTGTTGTCCCCCCCAGCCTGCAGCTGCTGCACCCTGCCTAGCCTGCAGAGCTCCCTGGCTAGGCTGCTACTTCTCTTAAAGGAGCAGAGAGTCTCCCAGGCTCTGTTACAATTTGCATCATTCCTTTGCACCCAGAAAGGCACCACTACCATAGTGCCCACCGCTGGTGGCATATCACACCTGGGATTAACAGGTGACAGTACCTCCATTTTCCAGTGGTGTCTTCTGACCCCAAACTCAAAGTCTGGACTGTTGTTGTTCACCACTGTAGTTGTATCACCCCCTGATTTTTGCTGCAGTCTGAAAAAAAAAAAAAAAAAAAGCGGTGGGCATTGGACAGTGGCCACTGTTGAAAGGAAAACCCTTCTGGAGATCACAAGTGGCATGGGTAGTGTGGGTGTGCAGGAGCGAGCAGAAAGCAGAGCAGGAAGGGGATTGGAATGGCCATCAGGCAGGATATGGGGCTTCATTTATGGCATACCTGCCAAAGAGGTTGGCCCCTGCTGGGCTAGGGACTATAGTCAGGGCGACTGCATTTCACCCCCATGCAATGCCAGGTAAGGACTCACACAGATGATGGAAGAACTTGAATGCTCTCACCTAGGCCTGGGCACAGAGCTGAAGGTGTTTCCAATGTGCAGCTTGCCAAAACTAATACCACAATGTTTGAACAAGGTACCAAGCTCTCAAGAAGTCTTTCAGGGCAAAACTTCTCAGCACCACTGTGACTACCTTTTTCTTAGTTAACAGGGTATCTCTGCATTTATGACATGAAAGCTCCACCCCTGACTTCCAAGGGGCATGGACCCCCTACACCCAGCCCCTGCTGCCTCCTTTCAAGGATCTGCCCCCCCAACTCCAAGGAGCTTGTGCCACAAACACCTCTCACCCTTCCCCTGTTTTTAACCCCACTCTGACCAAGAGCCTACATCCCTGGCTCAGTGGCCCCTCCAGGCAACTCTTGCTGGAGGCCAAAAACCCAACAGCAAATGGAGGCCAAAGGATCCATCACAATATTTTTATTATCTCTTTGACATGGCATCATCTTCCCAGAGGGCAGAAAGGGGTGGGGTGGAGAATAAGGGAAGCTTCAAAGATAGGGCTTGCTACATCCAGTCAAGCTTAGTGCCTGTAAAACAGTCTTGAACGTCAACCTCTGCCCCCACCCCCCCAGATTTCTGCCATTCCCTGGGCTTTCTGTACTTCCTGAGGATGAAATGAGACAACTGGGCCAGCACAAGATCCTGCTGCTTCAACAGGTGAAGGCAGAAACTCCCCTGACTACAGCAATAGGGCAGGATCGAGGGGAATGGAGGTGTCTTAGGGACCTGGGAGTGGGGCACACAGCAGCCTTTCATTCTCCTCCTCCAGTGCAATGAATCCCAGTGCAGCAGGAACCAGTGGCTTGAGCTTTTCTATTGCCATTCAAGCTTCACATAGGCAGGGGTGGGCAAAATGTGGCCCATGGGCCAGATGCAGCCTGCTAGGCCATTCTATCCAGCCCGCGGGGCTCCTAAAAAATTTAGAAAATTCATACTTATCTGCCCCTGGCTGCCTGTCATGCGGCCCTGGATGGCTTGCCAAAACTCAGTAAGCAGCCCTCCACACAAAATAATTGCTCGCCCCTTACACAGAGTGTCAGGGAGACTACCATAGCCACCACCTGCGAGAGGAGGGGGCACAAATAACAGGGATGGGACTCAAACCTCCGAGTCTGCATCTAGGAGGATGATTAGGCCCCTGTACCAATCAGCAGCATAATTAAGATGGGGAGACCAGGATAGGAGCCTCAGGCACCAACTCAGCTGGGAGGGGGATAAAACTCCACATAAACAGAGCAGCAAAGTCCCAGAGATGGGCCTGGACTCGCTTCCAGCAGGGTCGTGATGAAGGTGGCTGCCCCCATCACGGAGGTGTTCCTCCAGAGAAAGGTCTTCATCTTGGGGAAGCAGCCCTGAAAGGGAAATTTTTTTTTTTTAAATAATGGAAAGATGGTGATGGGGGCAGGGACAGCCCTCCTCAGCCCTGGAATTGCATCTCCTCCCTTTCCAAGGAGACAGAATCTCCCCCTTGGCACAGAGCCTGGGCTGGAGCTTATGGTACCGTATTTACTTATATGCCACATGTACCTTTGTCACCCACCCACAAATTGGGGAACATCTTAAACATGGAAGCGGATTTTCTGCCCAGGAGAAAAGCCCTCTGTGCTTTGATCCCTGCTCCACACAGCAGCAGCAGCTGCATTTCTATTCAAACAGCTGAGGGTCAGTGGACTTCATGGCTCATTGTTTTTCATGTCACAGATGTTAATGGCCCTCTCTCTTCCTTAACATATTTGATCTTTCACTCATCCAGCCAACCTCACTTAGGGCAATGCAGCTGTCTGCTCCTGGTCTCTCTTCTCCTATTACACAGCCCTGCAGACTGCCTGCAGCTCTTTTCAAACTCCTAGATCCAACCATTGAGACCAGGTTGCAGCAGTAGCTTGAGTTGCAACTTGAGGTCAGCAGAATAAAGGAGGGCAAGGGAGCTACAGCTGAGATTCAGTCTCTATTCTAAGCAGCCATAACTTCCCAGACCACCTAGCAGAGAGGAGAAGAGCCAGGGTGGACACTCAGATATCCCATGTCCCAAGAAGCCAGAACCCTGGGGAGGCCATCAGGGTGGATCCTGCATCCCTGCCCCTGCCCTGAGCTGGGTGCTACCTCCATGTAGATGATGGTGCTGTTGGTGTCTCTCCCATTGCAGTAGGGGCTCCAGGGTCCTTGCAGTAGCCCCAGTGGTGTCAGGTTTGTGCATTTCTGGAGCGCTTGAAGTCCATGTGGTTGTGAACACCATGGCAGTTTTGCTGAAAAGAGCTGGGGCGTTGGTGGGGAGGATAGGTGGGAGGGAGGGTGGTTGACAACAGGTCTGGGGCTGGGGCTAGAAACCAGAGGCTGGGGCTGGGCAGGGCCTGAGCAAGGAAACCAGCTGTAGGGAGAGACAGAGCCCTGCTACCTAGGGACCCAGCTGGGAGTTGGGGGTAGAAGGAAGGGAAGAGATGGGGGACTGAACTCTCTGGGCACAGGAGAGATCCACTCCCTGCTGCATCCCTTGGGAGACAATGTCCCTCACCCACTTAGTTCATCCCCTTCCTAGCAACTTCCCACAGGGCAGGGCAGGGCCATGGAGGGGGCACAAGAGATCTTACGAAGCTAAGGGGTTTGCCCAAGGTGGCATAAGGAAGTAGTAGAAAAGAGAGGGGAACAACCCTGTGCCCTGCAGTAGCACATTAATTGCTGGTTGCAAGTGGCCCTGGAAATGGGCAGCACCAGGCACACTGGGACCCCGATCTTGGGACTGATTCAGGGAAATGGGGGGGGGGGGGGGCGGCTAAGAAGTACCAACCCCCAGCATGTAAGAGTTCCAGCTGCAGGACATGATGTTGTTGTACTTGTAGCTGCCATATTTCTTCCTCAGTGCCCTGAGAGCCTTATTACAGATGAACAAACAGACCTACAAGGGGATGGGGGGTGGGGGTGAGGAAAGCCAAGCAGGAGCCCCCCTCTGAGCAAAGGCAGCCGGGTCTGTGTTGTACTGAGGCCAACAGAGACACAGGGCTTGGGAGTTCCAGTGGCCTACAGCCCTGGTGCCCCCATAGCCTGCCACCTTGACCCCAGCTTTGATTTGCAACAGTAGGGCACAGGGAGGGGTTTGTGTGTGGCAGAACATGCGTCTTGCATGTCATGGCATATGCCATGGTCCCACCGGCAGTGACTGCCTGCTGCTGTGACAACACAGGGTGGGATACCTAAGGGGGAGGTGGGGGGGGATCCTGGTGTCGTCTGTGCCCTTCAGGGCTCTCCGGTGATGCCCCTGACTCCTGGGTGAGCCCAACCAAGGGCTGGGGGGCACTGTGCTGTCCCTATCATAGTTTCATAGTAGCTAGGGTCAGGAGGGACCTGAACAGATCATCTAGCCTGACCCCCTGCCACAGGCAGGAATGAATGCTGGGTTCACAAAACCCCAGACAGGTGATCATCCAACCTCTTCTTGAATTTGCCCAAGGTAGGGGTGAGGACCACTTCCCTGGGAAGTTGGTTCCAGATTTTGGCCACCCTAACTGTAAAATATTGCCTTCTGATCTCTAACCTAAACCTATTCTCCATCAGCTTATTACCATTGTTCCTCATCACCCCAGGTGGTGCTGGGGAGAAAAGGGCTCTACCTATTTGCTGTTGATCTCCCCTGATGAGCTTGTAGGCAGCCACCAGGTCCCCCCTCAGCCTCCTCTTGCTGAAGGACCTGAACCTGTTCAGCCTCAGTCTCTCCTCATAGGGCCTGTCCTGCTGCCCTCTCACCAAGCAGGTGGCCCTCCTCTGAACCCTCTCCAGGCTGGCCACATCCCATTTGAAGTGCGGTGCCCAGTACTGAATGCAGTACTTCAACTGCGGCCTGACCAAAGTCACATGGAGGGGGAGTATCACCTCTCTGGACCGGCTTGAGATGCACCTTTGGATGTATGACAAGGTATGGCCGGCCTTGCTGGCTGTGGTCTGGCATTGGCAGCTCATGTTCATCTTGGAGTCAATAATGACTCCAAGATCCCTTTCCGCCTCTGTGCTTTCAAGAAGGGAACTCCCCAGCCTGTATGTATGCTGTGGATTCCTTCTCCCAAGGTGCAGCACCCTGCATTTGTCTACGCTGAACCCCATCCTATTCTTGTCTGCCCACTTTTGTAGTCTGTCTAAATCTAGTTGCAGCCTCTCTCCCTTCAAGTGTGCCCACCTCGCCCCACATCTTAGTGTCATCAGCAAACTTGGACAGCGTGCTTTTCACCCCCTTGTCCAAGTTGCTGATGAAGATGTTAAACAGTGCAAGCCCGAGGACCGAGCCCTGGGGTACCCCAATGCTCACATCTCGCCAGGTTAAGTACAACCCATCCACCACTACTCTCTGGGTGTGCCCCATCAGCCAATTTTTTACCCATCCAACTGTGCAGGCATCAATGCCACAGTTACCTAACTTATTGATGAGGATGGGGTGAGAGACAGTGTCAAAGGCCTTCTTAAAGCCTAGAAAGACTACATCCACAGCAGCACCATCATCCAAGGATTTAGTTACTTGGTCATAAAAGGCAATCAGGTTGGTCAGGCAGGACCTGCCTTTGATGAACCCATGTTGATTGCCCCCGAGTATGATCTCCCCTGCCGGCCCCCCACAGATGTGCTCCTTGATGATTCTCTCCAAGATCTTCCCGAGCACCGAGGTGAGGCTTACAGGCCTCATTGTGCTGGGGCTGCTACAGCGCCTATAAGGAGAACCACTGCCTGGTCATGATAGTAAGAGTCCCATGGGGTGGGGTGGGCTGGGTGCACCAGGCCTTACAGCTGCCCCCATCTCCTATCTCTATCCCCTGTCTCCTCAAGCATCAGTACTCATGAGTGGCATAAAGGTGAAGATAGCAATGGCCATGGAGATCTCCATGATGAAGATGACCAGCACGATGGCAAAGTACTGGCAGAAGCTGGGGGCGGCGGGGGGGTGGAAAAGAGGGGTGGCAGGGATCTGGCTTCCCTGATTTATGGGGTAGGAGCCAGGTGTTCTTGATCCAGCTAGGGGGACAGAGAAGAAGCTGCAGACCCCTCTAGAAGTTGGGGGTGCAAACCAGCCCTGCTCCCTCGTGTGTCACCAATGGTACTGGGGGTCCCAGGAGCCCTGGACTGCCAGGGTCTAAAGCCTGCTGAGGGCCCCAGGCAGCTGTAGGGACTGGCCAGCCCAGCCCAGCCCAGCCCAGCCCAGCCCAGCCAGTTCAAAGCCCAGGCAACCGTAAGGACCAGCAGGACAGGCCAGGCCAGACCAGGTAGCCATAAGGCCCAAGGCTGGAAGCCCTGGCAGCCGTAAGGTCTGGTGCACCCACCCCACCCCATGGGACTCTTACTATCATGACCAGGCAGCGGTTCTCCTTATAGGCACTCCAGCAGCCCCAGAACAATGAGGCAGCTGGTGGCGATGCCACAGACTCAGCTTTGGACAAAGTAGATGGAGGATGTGCCCAGCACCTGCATGAAGGAGGTGTGCTGCCCATCTTCACCCACACAGCCAGCTGCACCAAGGCGATGCCTGCAGCCTTGGGACAGGGATGAGGGAGGGCTCATCACCAGGGTCACCTGAGCTCTCCACTATCTCACAATCCAGCATCTGTCTCTCTAATGAGCCATATGCCCCAGCAGCCCTGTTTCTCTGCCCCTTCAGAGAGGGAGCCCAGCCCATCACAAAGCCCCAGAGGGGAGGTGCATTCTCACCCCCTCCCTGTTCTCTCCCTGCCAGGCACTGTATGTATGTGCCTATCCCAGGGAGTTGGCAAGGCCACTAGCTCCCCCACTCCCAGCCCCTGCACTCACCAGGATCATGGCACTGAAGCAGGTCATGGTGTTCTTCAAGGCTGCATAGACATCCTGCAGAGCCACAGCCCGGGTATGCTGGCTTCTGAGTTGGACACATGAGCGGGGGGGGAGGCTGGGGACCATCAGGCAATTGTGGTGAGGGAGGGTCTTGGGACCCAGGCACATCCCCATACCCGTTTCTCTGCCATGAGCTGTCATGACTCCATGCCCCCCAGCATATGGCTTGCACTCTCCCCCCACAGATCTCACATTCCTGTTACCTCCTCCTCATGGTTGAGGGTCCTGTGCTGGCTGAGAGGATGGATGCCAATGGCCCCAGTTTCTAACAGGTGCTGGGTGGCAGTTAGAAGGCACCGGGTTGGGGACAGGGCAGAGGATACCCTCCCAGGGTGGAAGGGAGATCTCCATGTCCCCTCTTCCCATAGGGCTTCTTACTGGGGCTTGAGAGCAGCTTGGGGCTGCTACAGGGGGCCTGGCTTTGGCCTTAAAATAGGGGCCAGGTCCTAGGGCTTCTATAGGGACCTGTTTTTGCCCCACTATAAGAGTTGGGTCTCAGAGCTTTTATAAAGGGACTTGGTTTTAGTCTCATTATAGAGGCCAGGTCTCAGGACTGCTACAGAGACTTTAGTCAGCTATAGGAGCTGTAGCTTTGGTCCATATATAGGGACTGGGTCTCAGGACCACTCTAAAGGCTGGACTCCCATATCTGGGCTGCTGCCAGTGTCATCTGTTGCCAGAGGTTGACTCACATGCTCCCCACAGGACAAGACCAGACCAAATCCCACACCGGCCGACCCCCCCACCCAACCTCTACACACCAGGGCCCCACAGTGCCCAGAGCTGCATAGACACCCAGTGAGAGACAGCCAAGCAGACCCAGAGGGGAAACTGAGGCATGGTACAGTGCAGCAAGCTGTTCCACCTCCCTGACTCAGAAAGGAAACCCAGGTTTCTGGGAGCAGCAGAACCAAAGGAGCAGAGCCACTGATGCAGTTTCCAATACCTTGGTTTATTCTGTACTTGCTCTGGTTCCTCGAGTAGATAGACAGCAGGCGGGGCGGGGCAGGGGGAGACAGGGCAATGTGTGGGTTTGGGGGGAGGAGGGCCAGGGGGAAGCAGTGAGCTCGCAACTACAGAGCCAGGGAGGGAATTGTACCAAAGGGGTGAGGGGGACACCTCCCCCCACAACTGGTCCCAAGGCACGGAAGGCTGTTGTCATCCTCCTTTCAAAGAGGAAAAACTGAGACACAGCGTGAGCAGGGCTAGGGGGCATGGACGGAGAGCTAGGGGGTCACCCCTCTTTGTTTTACAGAGCCCTGGGGGCTGCAGGGATGGGAAACCCCTCAAGTCTTCCCAGCCCCCGCCCCTCCTTTGCAGGGGCTGGGAGCAGGGGGTCACTCCCCATATGGGTCTAGATCTGAAGCTGCCTATGGCCTGTGGGCATATTGCCCTCAGCAGAGGATGGGGGGGGTGGGGAGGGGGTGCTGATGATGGGTCCAGCTGCTACTGGGTATCTCCAGGAGCCTCTGTGGTGACTGCCGTCTCAGTGGTCACTGGCAGGGGGTTCCCCTAGGCAGGAGAGGTCAGGGTTAGTTTGACCAGAACACAAGAAGGGAAACTGAGGCAGGGGGTGGGATTTGAACCCAGGGGCCTAGGGCCAGGCAACTTTCCCAAGCAGGGCAGGGGCCCAGATTCTACCCTGCCAGCACAGGCAGAGAAAATGTCTCTCTGGTGCCAAGCAGGAGGCAAGCATGTGCACTTGTGTGAGCATACATGTGCTTGCATGCCATGTCATAGGATGCGTGTGCAAGCCTGTTGTGTGCATGCCCATGTTACAGGCACCCATGTGTAAGCCTGTTGTGTGAGTGTGCACACTTGTGCAAACCTATCGTGTGTATAGCGTGTCTGTCATGGGCATGCATGTGCAACCCATGTCACATGCATGCATGTGTGCACACATACATGTGCATGTTCCAAGTTCCTCAGAGGTGGGAAAGGGGTCACTCACCAGGGCAGCAGCACCAAGGCAGGCTTCGATCATGTTGACAATGTCCGTCTGTCCGGCCTCCTGCGCTATGGACAGGGCAGTGCTACCGTCCTGGGAGGAATGCTGGTTCAGAGCCCATGGTAGGGACTGGGGGGGTGGGGACTCAAGGGATCCTCAGCCCCAGGCTCCCCTACTGCCCCCCCTCCCCCAGAGGACCCCTAATACCTTCATCTCAGACACCCCTGCCCTCCCCTTCCCACAGCAGCTGCCTCTGCCCCAGGTGGGGAAGCCACCACCACCCCTGGAGGGAAACTAAGATGCAAATGAGCATGACCTATCCAAAGAGTGGCCCATATGCAAATATAAATTGCCTATGCAAATCTAGCACCTGCCCCAGATGGGGACAAAACTACTCCTTTCAGGGGAACCAGCATGAAAACAATCATATGTGTACAAAAGATACTATATATGCAAATGAACATCACCTATGCAAAAAATAAGCCCTGCTGGAGAACTAGTATGAAAATGAGGGACATATGCAAACAGGCATCGCCTACGTCAACCCAGCACCTGACCCACCTATGCAGGGAAACATATGCAAATTAATTGTATATGCAAATGAACAATGCCTAGGCCAAGTCACCCCTGCTGGAAAATGATTATGCAAATGAGAAACATGCAAAGACCCTACATATGCAAATGAGGATTACCTATGCAAACCCAGCACCTGCCCCAGGTGGGGATGAAACTACCCCTCGCAAGACAGCCATCATGCAAATAAGCAACACCTATGCAATGTGTGACATATGCAAATGAACATTGCTTATGCAAAGCCACTCCTACTGGAAAATTATTCTGCAAATTATATATGCAAATTACACTTATATGCAAATAAGCATTGCCTAGGCCAACAGAACACCCCCTAGCAGGGGCACTATTACGCAAATAAACTGTCCATATGCAATGAACATCACATGCAAATTAACATGGCCTATGAGCAAATCCTGGGGGCCTTCTGTCTCTGAACTCCAAAAGAACCTCCCCCCATCCCAAGTCCCCCAGGGAGACCCGTGGGAGAAGATTCCCCCCACCCCACCACGGCAGGTTACTTACATTGTCAGCCAGATCCACGCGGCAGGCAGGGGCAGCCAGCAGTAGGCGGGCGATGGCAGCATGGCCATGTTCGCACGCGCACATCAGCGCTGTGGAGCCATCAGCATCCTGCAGGTTCACGTTGGCCCCACAGGCCAGCAGCGCTCTGGCCACATCCTGGCGTCCGTGGCTGACAGCCAGCATCAGCGCCGTCTGCCCCGCCTGGGAAGGGGGGCAGGAATCAGGCACTGATCCTGGCCACTGCCTCCCTCGGGGGTTATTTCCCTGCCCCAACCTGCGTGGCACGGGCATCCACATTCCCGGCACGGAGCAGCTGCAGGACAGTAGCACGGTCAGCATCAGGGCAGGCAGCTGCCAGTGCCGTCAGCATCAGCGCCGTGTAGCCAGCCTGGTTTGGCTTATCCACATCGCAAAGGCCTGGAGGAACAGACAGTCAAGGAAGCGGGGAAAGGGGGTGAACCCTGAGACCAGCCCCATTTCCACCCCAGTTCAATGTCCCTGGCCAGAGCATGGAAAGAAGCCAGGAGTCCTGGCTGCTGTCCCTGCTGATCTGACCCACCAGGCCCCCTCCCAGTGCAGGGATGGGAACACATGCATCTGGTCTCCCAGCTGTAAATGCACCCCCAAACCACACACACCTCCAAGAGCAGGGAAGAGAACCTGGGTGTCCAGGCTCCCAGCCCCCTTCTGTAACTTCCCAGCCCCCACTCCCTGCCCAGTATGGGGATAGAAACCAGGCATCCAAGCTTCCAAAACCCCTGGCTCTCAGCCAACCTCACTCCCCTTCCAGATCCAGAGAGAATGCAGGCATCTGGGTTCCTGGCCCCTCCTGCTTCAACCCACAGCCCACAGCCCCCTCCCAGCACAGGGGTGGAACCCAGGCATCTAGGCAGTACCAGTGTCAAGAAGACGCCGCACCAGGGGGAAGTTGGAGCAGGAGACAGCATGGTGCAGTGCTGTGTTCCCATGCCCATCAGTCATGTTGAGGGCAGTGGCAAGGACCCGAGGTGAGAAGGCGCGGTAGGTGTCCAGGCGCTGGGACACGGCTGTGGCCTCAACTGCCTGTCCGCATGCCAGCCCCAGCCAGTCCTGCTGCACCACCCCATAGGCGTCCCTCTGTGGAGACAGCGTAACATGAGGGGAAAAAAATCAGTGTGGTGCCACATCCCTGCCAAGTCTGTGCAGACTGGGCACTTATTAGGGGAATTACAGTAGTTATATCCAGCACCTGGCACCATGGGCCCCATCCCAAACTAGCTCTGTGCACTGCCAGGCATTTATTAGATGCATTATGATAGCAATGTGCAGCACCTGGCACCACAGGGCCCTGTAAGCACCATGGTCTGAGCAGCACTTACTAGGTGCATTACAGTAGCATATGTTCAGTGCCTGGCATGAGCTACTGTAATACACCTAATAATGTGCAGCACCTGGCACCCCGGCCACAGCCCCACTAGGGGCTACCATAATGTTAGGGTTACCATATTTCCAGTATAAAAAAAGAGCACCTGTGAGGGGGAAGAGGGAGGGGGGGGAAAGGAGAGTAGGGAGGGACATATGATTGGGAGGGGAGGGGCAGTGGTATGGCTGTGCCCTGCCTCTGCTCCTCAATCCTAAACACTTGCCCCCCAGGCCGGCCAGCCCCCCTTGACTCCCAACCCCCCCTTAATGTACCTAAAGAAACTTGTCTGCCTATGTCCTTAGACCAACATGGCTACAACCTACACCCCTGTAGTAAGAGTGTAGCGCAAAGCCCCATGGGGCATTCCCAGCTAGGGTCTGCAGTGCCTGGGACATGCTACCATAACACACTAAATCATGTGCAGCACTTAAGACCCCAATCCTGGCTGGAGTCTAAGCAGCACCTGGCATTTCCTCCATGATACTACCCTAATGTATCTAATTGCAGGCAGCACAACACCTATCCCTGCCCCTCCACAACCTGGGTACTACCATAATACACCTAATACTCAGGGACTAGGCTTACTCTAAGTGATCTCCAGACTAACAGACCTGAAAGTCAGCAGCCTGATGCCAGGGAATGTCTGCAACTACAGGGCAAACCCCGAGGGCTCCCCTGACCCTTCCCCCTGTCCTAAGCAGAATCCAGGAGTCCAGGCTCCTGCAGGAGCTCCTCCAAGGCCATGGGGCTGCATGCAGCTTCCTGCTATCTCTGTGCTGCTCTGTGGGGTCCCAGATCCCAGGTTCAAGTCTCTCATGACCCCCTTCCTCCCCCCATCCCTCACCAGGGTTGTGGTTACCGTCTTGGTATCCATGGAGGCATTAGGGGTCTCCAGGTACCTCTTCAGGATGGTGCAGGCTGAGAGCAGCTCCTGCCCAAGCCCCAGCCTGCAGAGATGGGGAGATGAGGAAGGAGAGTAGGGGTTTTCCCTGCCCAGACCCTGGGCAAACTCACAGCCAAGCACTTCCTCCCACCAGAGCCAGGAAAGAACCCAGGTGTCCAGGTCCTGGCTCTAACACCCCCTGAGACCCCATTCACCTCCCAGAGTGGAGATAAAACCCAGGCATCCACGATCCTAGGTTTAAGCCCCACCTCCCTGCCTGACCTTGACCCCTCAAGACTTCACTCTCCTCCCAGAGCCAGGAGAGAACCCAGGCATCCTGGCTCCCAGCCCCCTGGTTCTAACCACTAGCCCACTCCCCCTGCCCCAGTGCATTACCCATCATTGCTGCCTTGTGTGGTGCTGAGTGCCGCCCCTGCTGCTGCTTCCTCCTCAGTGGCCTTGGGGGTCTCAGCCCCCCCTGCCGGGAGCCCCTCACTGGCCTCGTGGTACTCACTCTCTGTGCTCTCGGCCTCCGAGTTCTCAGCTGTGCTGGAGTCCGAGGATGCCGACTCGTACCTGGGTCCGCAGCAGGGAGTGAGGAGGAAACCCAAGTGTCCGTATTCCCAGCCCCCCTTTCTCCACCGTATCAGATCCCAATCCTCTCCCAGGGCAGTGATAGAACTTTGGCATCCAGCCTCTCATGCCCCAGTTGTAACCCCTCAGGTCCCACTCCCCAGCTGTAAGAGAATCCAGGCTTCCCAGTGCTCCCCCAACCTCTAAATCCTACTGCCCTCCTGGAGCCAGGATAGAACTCCATTTCCCCACCCAAGCCCTGAGACCCCCCACCTCCCCTCCTAGAGTGAGGAGAGAACCCAGACATCCAGGCTCCCAGCCCCACTACTCTAACACCCCAGCCCCAGACCCTGCTCCTCTCCCAGAGCTGGAGAGAACTCCAGTGACCAGCCTCCCAGAACCCCCTGCTCTGACCCATTTGTCCCAGAAAGACCCACCCCTCCAGGCTGCTCTCACCCGCCGTTGATGCCCCCAAGGTGGTAGCTTGACCCCCCTGGGGGCTCTGGGTCCTCGCCTATAGCCCTGGCACTGGGTTGGGCCTCAGCTTGAGCTGCACCTGGGGGAAGGAGGAAATGGGGCTGAGTGGGGGCTGCCCAGGTTCCCCTAGGCACCCAGCTTTCTGAGCACCAGCTACAATCCCCTCCCAGTCTTGCAGGAAACTCAGGTGTCCTGGCATCCCAGCCCTCTGAGTATGAGGCTACAATCCCCTCCTAGCCCAGCAGGAAACCCAGGCATGGGGTACCAACTCCCAGCCGGCACCTGGCCCCTACCTGTCTCAATGATGCTGATCTTGTGGGCGCCATGGGCATGGCCGTGGGCTGGGGCAAGCACCAGACGGGGCAGTGCCATCTCCAGCAGGTCAGGACCATCACGGGGCTCAAGGCCGCGGGCATGCTGGGGCTGAGCAGCTGGGCCAGCGGCTGTACTGGCTGCGATCTCGGGGCCCTGTGGCACCTGGACCACCCTGACCACCTCTGCCCGCTCCCCTGCACCCTGTGCCTGGTCCCCAGCACTCCCCACCTGCCCCTGTTCCCCCTGCAGCTGCCCCCCAGGCCCTGCCATCTGCCTCTGTGTCCCCAGCCTCTGCCCTCCAGGCCCTGGTGTCTGCTCTCCCACCCCGAGCACCTTTCCCCTGGTTTCTTCCACCTGCCCCCCTACCCCTGGCACCTGTCCCTCAGTCCCCACTGCCTGCCCCCTGGCACCTGCCCCCTTCCCCAGCTGCTGCCGGGCATCTTGCAGCTCCCCCAGAGCCTTCCGTAGCTGCCTCTCCAGCACAGCCACCCGTGCTGACAGTGCCCGCACCGTGTCTCCCTCCCCAGCACCAGCCCCCAGCTCCATCATCTCCGGCTCTGGCATACCCACACCCACACTACGCTGACCGCTGGTGCCCCCCTCTGTGCCCACAGCCACAGACCGCAGCTCCCGGGTGCCTCTGGCTGCCATCTCCTCCTCAGGTAGGTCCAGGTAGAGCTCCCCGGTGCCCCCCACAGGCTGCCCCAAACCCCGGCGGCTCTGGAGCCGGGTGCTGAGCTGCCTCTTCTCCTCCTGGAGCACAGCCACCTTCACCTGGAGCACTGGAATGAGCTTCACCTGCTCCTCCAGCTGCCGCAGCTTGCGCAAAGCACCTGCCATCTGCTCCCTGACATGCTGGAGATGGCCAGGCGTGGGCGTTGCAGGTGTGGACAGCCCAGAGCCAGCCAGGGAGAGGCGGGAGTTCCGGAGCCCACTGGGCCCCGCCTGCCCCTCCAGCTTGCGCCGGGCACCCAGCAGGGTGCTCTCGACCCGGGCATCCCGGGGCCCGTAGGACAGGGCTGAGAGGCGACTGTCAGTGGAGCAGAGAGACTCGGTAGAGGGCCACCAGGAGGCTGAGGCGCAGCGTGGGCGCCGGCGCACAGGCAGGCGCCGCAGCGTGTGGCCCTTCTCAATGTCATCTACATACTTGAGGAAGTCGAGGTCCAGACGGTAGCCATATGGTGTCTCCACTGAGTAGGGTGGGGAAGGGGCTGGGGCTGGGCCCCCCCGGGAGGGTGGGGAGGGGGGTGCCGGCTTCCCTGTTGGGGTGGAGAGAGGGATGAGAGTCTGTCCTTCCCCAGGATGATTGGGAATTTGGGGAAACTGAGGCACAGTCTGCCTTGGAGTCCTGCCCCCACACCCAAACCCCCACAGCTCTTCAGGAAATGGAGAAAAACCAGACATCCAGGGTCCCAGTCTCCTTTCTGATCTGACCCACCAGGCCCTGCTGCCCTTACAGAGTTGAGAGAGAACCCAGGCAGCCAGGATCCCTTCCTGCTCTAACCAACAACCCTCATTGCCTTCCCAGAGCTGTGGGAGAAATCAGGTGTCCCGGATCCCAGTCCCCCCTGCTGCAACCCACTGGACCCCACTGCCCTCCCAGAGCTAGAGGGAACTCAAGCATCCAACTGAGCCCACCACCAACGGTGCCCAGTGGGTGTGTAATGCAGACACCTCTGGGGTAGAGCAGCTGGTTCCCTGCCCCCAGCATGCAGGCACCCAGCACAGGCAGTGAGACTGGGAGTGGGAGAGGGGAGGTGGGGGCGGTTTGAGCAGACTGAAGCTGGGACCCCTGCGTCCTGCCAAGGCCCACCTGGGAAGCCAGCATCCATGTGCAGCACCTGGGCCATAGTGGTGCTGGGCCGATCCTCACCTTGTCACTGGAACCCGGGGGGGGGGGTAGAGGGGAGATATGGCCCCGAGTCTGCAGAGAGAGGGAAAGGGGCTGGGCTAGGAGTTCTTTCCTGCCCCTATAGCAGCCCCTAGAGCAGGGTTTGGCAACATTTTTGGGCAGTGCCAAAAACACCCACAACTTCCATTTGTAAGATGCTGGCACCCCAGGGGCAGACAGCAGGGGAGCTGCGAGGGGCCTGATCCTTGTTTTGGCAGCTCAGCCCTAGCCCCCTTCCCCAGGGTGCACATGCCAAGCAAAATGCCTTTGTGCTACACTCTGATACCTGTGCTGGGGGTGCTGACCCCTTCCCTAGAACATGCTATGGTCTGCAGAGACCCAAGGCATCTGGTCTCCCCAGCCTCCACTCCCCTCTCAGAGCTGGGGAAACCCAGGCATCCGGGCTTCCCACTGCGGAGCTGGGGCTCCAATCCCCCCCCCCCCCCCATGAGTCATTGCCCCTGTCCCCCTTTGGCCCTGCCAGGCCCTGGTGGGGATTTTCCAGCACTGGCGCCAGGGGCTCCCAGCCACATCCCTGCCCCAGCCCAGGCAGTGCCAGGACTGGAAACTCTGACGTGGGAATTAGGGGGGAGTGAGGGGGAACCCTAGGTCTCTGGGATAGTGTATTAAGTGCATTACGGTAGCGCCTGGGGGTCCTTTATGCCAGTGCTGGGCACTGCACAAACCCAGTAGCTCCCCCCCAGCCCTGCAGTCCCCTCACCCGCAGCTCCCTGCCCACACTCCCGGTGCTCTCACTCCCTGCCCCCCCCCCCAGCCCCACAGTGCCCCTCACTCCCGACCCGCAGCCCGTATAAGGCTGGGATTTGCTCTAAAAATAAACACTTTTGCAGGCGGCGATGTGAGAACTTCCTGCCTCGGGGGAAGGGGACCGGAGCCACCCCCTCCGCCAGACCCCCAGGCCGGTCCCGATCTGGCTCCCTGAGCCCGATCTGGCTCAGGGTGCCCAGTGCCCCCCTCTGCCATGTGATGAGAGCATCGGCGCTCACCCCGGCCGGGGAAAAGCCCCAGACCCAGGCAGGAACCCAGGCATCGGGACCAAACACGAGAGCCCGCTCCCCTGCCCCAGACCCGGGAGAGAACCCAGGTGTCCGGACCTGACCCCCCCCCGCAGCTGGAAGCCACTAGATTCCCCCGCCCCTCCCAGCGCTGGAGAGAACCCAGGAGTCCGGGCTGGGGCACCTCTGGCTCAGGGATGGTCCCGGTCAGGGCTGCGGCGGGGCGCAGGGTGGCCGGACGCCTGGGTTCCCTGCAGAGCTGGGAGGGGCGGGGGCGCTGGAGCGAGGCCCAGACGCCTGGGTTCTCTGTGGGTGGCTCTCAGCCGAGTTTCCATGTCCCGGGGGCACCGGCCAGGCCGCTCCGCGCTCGGGTCCCGCATCCGGGGTCCAGACCTACCAGCGCCGCCCCGCCCCGCCCCGCCCCCGGCCACGATCGATGCCCAGGCCTGGCAGGATCGCCACCCCCCCGCGACCTGGCCGCTACGTCCCTCCCCAGAAGCGGCTGCACAGGGGCGTGCAGTGCCCCTCACTCCCGACCCGCACCCCCTCACCCGGGCGCGATGCATTCCTGCCTGCCCCGCAGCCTCTCTCCAGCCGACCTGACCGGGGGGGGGCACATACTTCTCCAGCTGCTGCCCACTCAGCCCCGAGGGAACCGGCTCCAAGCTCCCGGGAAAACTGAGGCACGGGGCCGGGCGGGGGAGAAAGGGCCGTACAGGGAGAAGACGGAGAAAAAACCCAGTTGTCTGAGCTCCCCGTCCCCCCAGAGAACCCAGATGTCCGGGCCCCCGCTCCAACCCAGGGCGGCTCCGCTAATCCCCCGCCCCGGCTAATCCGGCATCCGCAACTGGGAAGCATCCAGGGCTAATGGCATTAGCTGCGGTGGGGAACAGGTCAGAGCCGGGCATGGAGCCGCCCTCGGTCTGGCCCAGACGCCTAAGTTCCCTCCCCAGATCTGGCAGCGGAGCAGGAGCCAGTGGGTCAAAGCAGAAGGGAGCCCGGACGCCTGGGTTTTCTGGAGGGGGCTGAGGAATGACAGCAGGGGGGGCTGAGAGGCCGGACTCCTGGGTTTTCTCCCAGCCCTTACGGGGGCCCCTTCCCCGGGCAGCGCGGCCCCTTTAACCCCCCCCCCCCCCAAGCTGGGAGCCACATGGAACCAATTAGGCCGAGCTGGGCCCAGCCGCTGCGCCCGGGCGGGTCCGGCCCAGCTCGGGTTACGGCCACGATGCGCTGGCTCCGGGGTGGGGCCGGCAGCCGGAGCCTGGTCCCCCCCGCTGCCCCGCCCGTGGCTCTGCTCTCCTCTGGCCCCCACCCCAGAGCCAGCTACACCCGCACTACTGGGGGGCTGTACCCCTTCCCTTGCGCCCCCAAGAAGCGGTTGCACCTCAGCCCGGGGGTGGGCTGTAACCCTCAGCACCCCCAGGGCTGCGCCGGGCGGATCACGACCCAGCCCCACATCTCGGCCGCGCCTAGAGCCGCGTGTGGCCCCCGGCCCGGGTCATTACAAACTCGTGACGGCCCCAGGCTGGAGGAGCACCCCGCTAATGGGCTCACGGCTAATCACCGCCTAATTGGCTCATGCTGCCTCGCTGGGCTTTACCTCCTCGGCCCCCCAGAATCTCAGGGCCCCTGACCTGCCTCCTCCTTGGCTGCCGCATACACCCCAGAGGTGGCTGCATCCCCGCCCGTGTGAGGGGGTCGGGGTCCTGCCTGGGGGAGACCCAGACCCGGGGCAGACCCGGACCCGGGACCAGCTGAGCGTGTGTGCTCGTGGCCTGGGACAGCTGCAGACGGGGCTGGGAGGACAAGAAGGGCTTTCAGCAGCGGGGCCCCCAGACCGGAATCGGGGCCCGTCAGGCTGTTCCGACCCCCGCCCCGCACCAGCGCCTCCCCCCTCCCCGCGGGCAGCGAGAGGCGGCAGCTAATGACAAACATCTGGCCAGCGGTGCCCCCGACTCCCCTCCATCAGGCTGCAGGCGGACGGCGAGATCCTGGAGCAGGGGCAGCTCATAGACTCCTCCAGCCCCGGCCCCCACCACCAGCTAGTTACCTCGGGGCAAGACGCGGACAGACGGGGCGAGAGGCAGCATCAAGGGGTTTCGGGGTGCTCCATGCGGGGCTGGGATTAGCCCCCCCCCCGGGAGACACCGGAGTCGATGAGAAGTAGCCACGAGGCCTCGCTCCGGGGGAGAGGGGGCCCGATCCTGGGAGAGGCCGATTGGAAGAGACCCCCTCGCCGGACAGGGATTCGGGGGTGTATCAGTGTCCTCAAACCCCGGCTCTTTAAGCCCGAATCTGTGAGGGGGTGGCTGTCCCGGGGGCGGAATCCTACCTTTTCAGCGGCTCCCTCCGCAGCTCCCGGCCGAGCCTCAGATCTGAACCCTCCCGGAGCCCGAGCCCCGCCCCGCCCCCTCCCCCTCGGGCAGGGTTGGGGGGAGCGGGGCCCGATCCCGCCACTGGCAGGAGCCACGGGGCTTGAGGCGGTGGGGGGTGACTGCAGCACCAAGCACCGCAGGTGCCCGATCCTGGACCCCGCCCCCCCACTTCCAAAACCTAAACCCCTTCCCCGGCTAGTCAAGCACAGGCTTAGCTCAGCTCTGAGTCAACCAGGATCCTGGCCTCCTCTCCCCACAACACACACACAGCGGGACAGGTAGGTCAGGGCTTCCCTTCGCAGCCCGCCTGCTACGCATATTCAGCTCGAGTATTAGGTGCATTACGGTAGCCTAGGTGGGGGTTTCCCCCCTTTCAAGTTTTAGGAACCCCTTCACGGTGCCGGGTGCTGCATAATATTAGGTGCATTACGGTAGCCGCTGGGAGCTTCCCCCTCCTGGCGGCCCCCTCCCACTCTAGTGTAGGGACCCCCATTGCAATGCTGGGTACTGCCCATTATTAAATACATTACAGTAGTTCTAAGTCTCCCCCAGCCAGCTAAGGGCTCAAAGCCAGTACTGCCCATTATTAGCTGCATTACTCCCAAAACCCCATCCCAGTGCTGGATGCTGCACAGCATTTGGTGCATTATGGTTCACCCCAGAGCCCACTGCAGCCTAGTCTAATATCGCATCCGTGCCAGGCACTGCACATTATTAGGCACATTATAGTTCCCCTTGCAGCCCTCTAGCCTGGTCCACGACCCTATACTGCTGCTGCACATTATCAGGAACATTACAGTAGCCCTAAATTAATACTCCATCCCAGAGACAGGTGCTGCACATTACTAGGTGCAGTATAGCACCCCTCAGATTCCCAGTTCAGGGGAGTTACTGGAGGACTAGATACCATCTCCCCAGGGGGACCCCCCACCCCAGGACTGAGTGTGGTTGGTCTATGAGCTCCTGGGATGCTCTAGCTCTCAGAATCCCAGGGTAGTTGGTGTGGAGGTTGTCTCCAGCCTGGACCAGAACCCCCCAAGCTGGCAGCTGGTTCCCCCTGCTCCCATTCCCCTCCAGGACCAATAGGTCATTTGTAGCCAGCAGAGGGGGCAACTTCCCTCCACAGCTTAAGAAACTTTGCTCCTGGTGGGGGAACTGCCCCTCCTCCTTCCCAGGACCCACATTTACCCCTACAGCTGCAGAATCACCCCTCCAAATACACTCCCACATACAAAGTGATGCCTCTGAATACAAAGGGGGGTTCTTTATAAATTGTTTCATAAATAAAATGGGGGAGGGGGGGAATGGGGCTGGGGAGGTAAATGGGGCTTGAGGGGTAAACAGCCTGGCGGGGTAGGGCAGCAGCACAGGTCCCCCAAGGCTGGTGGGTACTAGTAGGGATGTCCTCAGCTCCCCCTCCCCCCAAGCCAGTGTTGGGGTCCCCCAGGAGGTGCTGGGGAGGGCAGGGGTCCAGGCTGCAGCTCTGAGGTGCCTCTCATCATCCACTTTCCTTGGCCTGAAGCGGGTCATGGAATCACTGGAAGGGGGGGGGGGGGGGGGGGGAAAGAGGGGGAGGAACATTGGGTTAGTGCCACAGGGAGTCACCTCACAGTGACCCCTTTTCACAGCCCCTGGGGTGTCCCAGTCAAGCCCCAAGCTTCCCCCCACCCCACTATGGACTAGCTTGGGTTGAGGGTCTGGGCTAGGAGCCCAGATGCCTGGGTTCTCTCTGCCTCCCAGGAACAGGGAGCAGCTGCCAGCGGACAGGGCTGGGAGCCAGGAGGCCTGGGTTCCATCCCCAAGCTCTGGAAGGGCAGGGATGGGAGTGGGGCTGGGGGCCAGACGCCTGGGTTCTCACTGCATTCCAGGAGGGGGAGTGGCTTCCAGCAGGTAGGGCTGGGAGCCAGGATGCCTGGCTTCTATCTGCAGCTGGGGGGGGCAGGCACAGTTCAGGGAAGGGTCTTCTGGGAGCCCAGATGCCTGGGTTCCACCCTCAGGCACTGGAAGGGCAGGGGATTTGATTCAGCAGGGTGGGAAGCCCAAATGCCTGGGTCCCATCCTCAAGTCCTAGGAGGACAGTGTGTCAGGGTGGGTGTTCTGGAAGCCCGGACACCAAGGTTCTCCCTGCATCCCAGGATGGGAGTGGGTTTCAGTGGGCATGACTGGGAGCCTGGATGCCTGGGTGCTATTCCCAAGTTCTGGGAGGGCAGGGGGTGAGACTGGGGAGTGCTGGGACCCAGACACCATGTACCCACCTGTGGGAGGTGGGAGTGGAGGGGCACGGCGGTTAAGTAGAGGCTGCAGTGCCTCCCGCAGGCGCTGGTAGTTGCGCTCCAGCTCCCGGTGATACTCGCGCTGGTCAGGTCCAATCAGAGCCTTGTTCTTCCGCAGGGCATCCTCACACCTGCAGGGCAGGGCCAGGTTAGAGGAGTGGGGCTTCAGAAGGGGGCACGGCCTAGACAATTGGGGGCAGAGCTAGACCATGGCTGGATGTGGGCTTAGGGAGTGGGCAGAGGATGGGGTGAAAGTAGCAGTGCCAGAGCACCACTGGGGTGTGGTGCTAAGGGTGGGGCCAAGGGGCAAGGCATAGGCATGGGTGGAGCTGTGGTGATTGAGGGCAGAGCCAACACACAGTGGGGTGTGACCTGGGCTGCCATAGTGCTGGAGGCAGGGCATGAAAAGGGGGCGGAGCCAATGAATAATGCTGAATGTGCAAGCACATGTACAGATACAAGTGGAGGGGCTCTGCATACACAGGTGGGATGCGTATGTGTGTGAGGTTCTGCACACATGTGGGGTTCACATGTGTGGGATGCATGTGTGAGCAGGTTCTGTACAGGTAGGGGGCCAGGCATGTGGGGGAAGGATACTGCACGTGTGTCTGTGTGCGGGGAGGGGGGGGTGTCTGTACACACATGGGGGAAACATGCATGGCAGGGGCAGGCTGGTACCGCTTGGTAAAGTCCTTGAAGCAGAGACGCAGCTTGTTGTGGTGCCGGTAGAGCTTGGGGTCTTGTGGGATCTCAGCCAAAAACACCTGGGCCACCTCCAGCGGGCCCTGGGAGGGGAGGGGAAGGGGGAGGTCAGGGGTCAAGGCTGGGGGGGGGCAAGTCCTGTGCCCTGATGGTACCCCTCACACCTGACCTGCAGCCCCCTGCTCTGCACCCTGTGCCATTCACTCCTGACTTGCAGCCTTCTGCCTCCAGCCCTGCACCTGGTTGACGGTGGTGCCCACACAGCCCTGCAGCACCATCTGCAGCATCTTGGGGTCGGCCGGGTCCTGGCGGGTGGCGAACGCCAGCTCCTGTGTCTTCTTCTGCATGTCCTCGATGGCCACCTCGATGGGGGTCAGGATGATCTGGGGGAAGAAGGCACGGGGTCAGGCTAGGTCCCCCAGCCCAGCACCCACTGATGATGTGTAGGGGGTGCACACAGGTGCGCATGCACCCCCTGAGAGTGCTGCCAATGCTGCTGGCAGCACCTGCGGCTAGTTGGTGCTCGCTACCCCCCCATTGCCATCGACACCACCACAGCCATCTGCGGGAGCTCGCCGCTTGCCACCGCCCTGAACCCACTGCTGCCTCTGGGCGATTGCAGTGCCCCCTCAGCCTCCAGGGGCAGCATCATTCATGCTGGCTCCCCCCCACTGGCACCTCCTCCTTGTGGACCACGTTGATGCGAGTCTTGATGTAGGGGAAGGCATGGGCCGTGGTGAGCAACGTCTTGCGCTTGAACTGCTCGTGGAGCTCGCCGTGCGCCCGCCCACCCGGTGTCAGGGGGGTGCAGAAAAGGAAGCGACGAAGCCCATAGCTGCGCTCGAAGTCGGTGACACGCTCCCGTAGCTCATAGGCCTCCAGATATGGCTCCACATAGGTCACTTGGATGTAGGCCTGGGAGGCGGGGGGGGGGAAAAAGAGGGGCAGGTGGGCCTGGGGCATTGAGGGTCCCCCTCCCCATGTACCCACACAACTTGCCCCAGGATCAGAACCTTGGCCCAAGATTGGGGCCATCTGCTCAGGATCACCCTTCCCCTGCCCAGGATCGGGGCCATCTCCCCTGGATCACTTGCCCTCTCCTGCCCCAGGACCAGGTCCCCCTTCTACCCCCACAGGATCAGGCTCCCACATCCCACACCAGAATCAGACCCCTCCCCCCAACCTATCCCCTGCCCCCAGGATCAAGACCTCCTCCCCATGCCCCCTATCCCCCACCCCAGGATCAGGTACTTCCTCCCCACCTACCTTGCTGGGCTCTAGCTTGGCTTTGTCCACGGGGTTGGAGTCCTTGATGATCTCAACCACATCATCCCCAAAGCGCTGGGCATAGAACTCCTGGGGGTAGGCGTAGTAAGACCCCACCCTCTGTCATGGCCCAGCTTCCCCATCCCCCCACTAGGGAGCCTGGGGGACACCTAGGGAAGCTGGGAGATGGGCGGAGCCCAAGGAGGTGGGAAGAGCATGAGGACCTCCCAGGGGAGCGGGAGGTGTGGGCAGAGCAGGGAGAAGGACTGTAGCAGGTGGGCAGAGCCTTGGCACCCGAGGGGTTGGGGACGGTGGTAGAGCCGGGCACACCTCGAGGCGGTGGGCGATCTCGGGCAGCTTGGTGAGCGATGGTTCCTTGTAGACAAACTCCTGCTCGTCCAGGTCCCCGAAGCGCCCGCCATAGAAGCCCACGCGGAAGTAGGTGCCAAACATCCGCTGGGGGCACCTGGAGAGCAAAGCGGGGCATGAGCAAGGGGCAGAGCCAAGCCCGGGGGAGGGCTTGGAGTTGGGGGTGGAGCTACAAGCTAGGTGGGAGGGGAAATGAACTGGACATGGGGCTATGAGCCAGGGGTGGTGAGGCATGAGCTGTAGGGTGGGGCTGAGCCTTGAGGGCAGAGCCTAGGGGGTGGGGCTACAAGCTGTGGGGTGGGATCGAGCCTCAAGGGTGGGGTTGTGATGTGGGTGGGGCTCTGACTATACCAGACCCAGAATAGCCTGAGCCCTGCCCCTGGCACCCCCCACCCTGCAGCAGGACCTCCCTGCCACCCCAAGCCTTCTGGCAGCTCCTACCAGGGAGTGCAGCCAGAACCTCCATTAGCTAATGACCTCCCCCTCCATCCTGCCCCCTCCCCACAAGGCAACTCACCAAATACAGGTGCCAGGAGGGGGTGCCCAGAGCAACAAGCGAGGGGTAGGGGGGAAACCACAAGGGAGGTGGGTTAGCCATGGGCACAAACAGCGCCTGCCTGCCCCCCCCTCCCCCCTCTCCAGTCTGGGGTCCCATCCCCTATGGCTTGAGCCCCCCCCCCGCAACTCCCCCCAGCAGGTGAAAGAACCCAGGTGTCCTGGCCCCTCCCATGCTTTGGGAAGGTGGGGCAGAGACCAAGAGGCACCCCATGCCCACCCAACCCCCCTCCTAGTCCCTATTACCCCAAGGGGATTAAACAGGGAGGTTCCTGGCCCACCCCTGGGTTATGCTTGAGAGGACCACGCGGGTGCAGGGGGGGAAAAAACAAAACAAAACACGCACGCACAGATGTGTGCATACATGAAATAACGGGCCTACCTCCCAGCCAGAACTCTGCCGGGTGCCGAGAGGGAGAGAGAAACCATTAATGGTCGCTGGCATGCGCCCCACACACCCCTGCGCACACCCCTCCCCTTGGGAAACTAAGGCACAGGCAGAGAGGGGATCTGGACAAATTAGCAGCAGAGCAAAGGCTGGAACCCAGGAGTCCAAGCTCCAGCTTCCAATTCCCATGCCCCCTCCCCAACATGGGAAATGGAACCCAAGTGTTCGGCATCTAATCCATGCTCTCTTCCCTCCCCAAACCTGGACAGGGAACCTAGGTGTCCAGGTTCTTGCTCCTGCCCCCTCCAAATTTGCCAGAACTTCAAGAGAGCCCAGTCATCTGGGCTCTCAGCCCCCCTCCCAGCCCCAGCTCTCCTCCCAGGGAACCCAGGAGTCCAGGCACCCACATCCCCCTCCTTCCCCTCCCCAGCACCAGGAGTGAATCCAGGCATCCAACCCCTGCTCACCGGCTGGGCGAGGCGGGCAAACGCATCCTGCAGCTGCCCATGCAGTGTCGCCAGTCGTGTGTGGTCACGGTTTGCTTCGTGGATGGGGATGAGCAGCTTGTAGACCTCGTTCACCGCCTCATACAGCCCGGCCTGCAGGGAAGAGGGGCCGGGGGGATTGGGGGTCCCATTTTACCTGTCTCTGCCCCTCCCCCCTGCCATGAACTCCCTGAGGCCCCTTCTGCCTCCTGGCATCACTTTATTGCTGGCTCCATACCCAAACCCCCACCTCAACAAGCATGAAGCTCCCAGAATGCATTGCAAGGCCTCAGCCATGCTATCTCCCTTCCTCACCCCCACCCCCACATTGGCTAGGGTAGGGGGCAGTAAGCCAGGACACCTTGGTCCTGTCCCCAATTCAGGGCCCGGGACTCCTGGGTTCCATCCCAGACTCCTAAGTCTCATTCCCAACCAGGCTCCTGAGTCCTGGGTCTTGTCTCCCACCTGCCTCCCCCCTGGGCTCCTGGGTCCTTGCTCACCGCAGTGAAGGCATCGGCTGCCTGCTGGAGCAGACCCACCAACCCCTGTTCCGTAAAGAGCTGCCCTGAGCAGACGCCCTCCTCGCCCGGTGTCACCACGTCGTCGGCCACGGCCGATTCCTCCAGCACGTTTGATGAGATGCTCTGGGGGCAGGAGGGGGTGGGGGGTCAGCCCAGACACCTGGGTTCCCTCCCTGGCACAGCACTCAGGACTGGAGCGGGGAGCCCAAACACCTGTGGTTCTCTCCCGGATCCGGGAGGGGAGCAGGTGACAGCAGAGGGGCCACGAGCCAGGACACCTGGGTTCCATCCCTGCTCCCAGCACCCAGATGCCCGAGTTCTACCCTCAGTCATGGGCCCTGGACACCTGGGTCCTGCCCCTACCCGAGTCCTGTTTCCTATCTGGTCCCAAGTCACCTGGGTCCCAGCCTCTCCTCCAGCACTTGGACAACTGGGACCTGTCCCCTCCCCAGCCCTGAGACACCTGGGACCCACCATCTTCCCTGGTCCCCAGGTTCCTGGATCCCACTTGCGACCCAGCTCCCTAGTCCCAGCCCCTGGACACCTGGGTCCCACCCACTCCCCAATCCCAGGACACTTGGATTCTCCCTAGCCCGGATGTGGCCTGCCAGGGCATTCTATCTGGCCCATGGGGCCCCTAAAAATTTAGAAAGTTAATACTTCATAGATTTCATAGACATTAGGGCTGGAAGGGACCTCGGAAGATCATCGAGTCCAGCCCCCTGCCCAAAGGGCAGGACGTCAGCTGGGGTCATAGGATCCCAGCAAGATAAGCATCCAGTTTCATCTTGAAGGTGTTCAATGAAGGCGCTTGAACAACCTCCGGCGGCAGGCTGTTCCAGACCTTGGGGGCTTGGACAGTAAAGAAATTCTTCCTTATGTCCAGCCTGAAACGATCTTGTAGTAGTTTGTGACCATTCGTCCTCGTCATCCCTTGGGGCGCTCTGGTGAACAAACGTTCCCCCAGATACTGGTGATCACCCCTGATAAACTTGTAGGTGGCCATCAGATCACCCCTGAGCCTGCGCTTTTCCAGGCTAAAGAGCCCCAGGGCTCTCAGCCTGTCATCGTAGGGTCTGCTTCCCTGACCCCTGATCATGCGCGGGCTCTTCTCTGGACTCTCTCAAGCTTCTCCACATTCTTTTTGAATTGTGGAGCCCAAAACTGGACGCAGTACTCCAGCTGCGGCCTCACTAAGGCTGAGTACAGGGGGAGAATGACGTCCCGGGATTTGCTTGAGAAGCATCTATGGATGCAAGCCAGCGTTTTGGTCGCTTTACTAGCCGCAGCATCGCATTGCAGGCTCATGTTCATCTTGTGGTCAATGATGACCCCCAAGTCTCTTTCTTGCATAATGCTAGCCAACATAGCACTGCCGAGCCTATAAGGATGCTGCGGGTTTTTCTTCCCAAGGTGGAGAACCTTGCATTTATCGGCATTGAACACCATCAGATTTTCATCCGCCCACTTGCTGAGCCTGTCCAGGTCAGCCTGGATCACCCGCCTGTCTTCTGGCGTGGATGCTTTGCCCCAAAGTTTGGTGTCATCGGCGAACTTGGCCAGTCCGCTTCTGACTCCAGTGTCCACATCGTTAATGAAGATGTTGAACAGATGTTGAACTTATCTGCCCCTGGCTGCCTATGTCGCCCTTGATGCCTTGCCAAAACTCAGTAAGTGGCCCTCTGCCAGAAATAACTGCCTGCCCCTGCCCAGCTCAGGGGCTCACCTGGAAGGAGACGCAGCCAACAGGCAGGTGGCGCCGGTCCTCCAGCAGGCTCAGGTACTCTGCCACCAGGGCAGCACCATGCACCAGGCACTGGGCAGACTCAGCGTGGCCCCCCCGGGCCGCGTGTGTCTGCGCCATGCTTTGCAGCCATGTCAGCCGCAGGTCCGGTGAGTTCTGGTAGCCCTTGGCAATGCTGGAGGGGGCGGGAAGGCAGGGTCAGGACACCCGGGTTCCTTTTCAGGTAGGCTGGGGACCTGGACCCCCGAGTTCCACCCCAGCTTGGGGAGGGGAGTGGGGGCTGGAGGTTGGAACAGGGGGGCTGGGAGCCCAGATGTCTGGGTTCTCTCCCCAGCTCTGGAAGCAGGTTGCAGGTAGAGGGTTGGAGCTGGGAGCCTGGACACCTGGGTTCTCTCTCAGCTTAGGAAGGGGAGTGGGGGCTGAGGTCTTGGAGTAGGGGAGCTGGCAGCCCAGATGCCTGGGATCTCTGTGCACTCTGGGACAGGAGTAGGGGCTGTGGGTACCCAGATGCCTGGGTCCTTACCGGTACATGAGGTCAATCAGCATCTCGGGGTCCTCCTGATGCTCCTTCATCTTCACCGTGTCAGTCAGGATCATGTGCAGGTTGAATACCAGGTCCTGTACCTGGGGGAAAAGGGGAGCTGGTAAGTGTCACAGGGGGCCTAGCTGCCTGCTTCCCCCAGACCTCACCCACTGTACATCATTAGGTACATTATGGTTCCCCCCAGAGCCCACTGCAGCCTGGTCAAATATCCCACCCCAGTGCCAGGCACTGTACATTATAAGGCACCTTAGGGTTCCCTTGGGTTCTCCAAGGCTCCTCCCCTAAGGGTGGGGCTCCTAGAAGTTCCTCCCACCACAGGGAGGGGGGAGGGAGTCCCAGAAGCTCCACCCCCTAGAAGGTAGGGCTCCCTGAGGCTCCTCCCCCTAAGGGTTGGGCTCCCAGAGACCCCTCCCACCAGCAGATGGGGCTCTCCCTGTGTCTTCCCAGTCACAGGACAAGGCTCTCTGAGGCTCTTTCTACCAGGGCCCCCCACAAGCTCCCCGAGACTCCACTCACCCTAGCATGGGGCTCCCAGAGGCTCCTCCCCCTAGGCGGTAGTGATTCTAGAGATTCCCAGCTGGGAGCTTCTCAAGACCCCTCCCACCAGAGGGCAGAGCTCCCTGTGGCCCCTCCCACAAGGGGGTAGGGCTCCCCAAGCCACCTCCCACCTGGGCATGGGGCTCCCTGACACTTCTCTCATTCCCAGGGCAGGGCTTCCATAGGGTCCTCCCGCTAGGGGCAGGGCTCACCATGCCCCTGCCCAGCTACCTGCTCTGGGAAGGGGCTGTGGTGCAGCTCGGGGTCATCATGAGCGTAGGTGAGCAGTGTGCGCAGTGAGCGTCGCAGATGCTCCTCACTGAGACTCCGCGACGTCCCCACCAGCGTAGACAGCGACAGCGTCACCTGCAGCTTCACTCGTGCAAAGCTCTGGGGTGGGGGGGGGAGGAGGAGGAGAATGTTACCCCTGTGCCCCATCCCAGCCCTCCCCCTCTGCATATATGAGTCCCCCCCCCATGCTGCTTTGCACAGGACAGGGCAGACTGCCCCCTTTCAGCAGCTGTGCTCCCCCCCAAAAGCAGATGCATGGCAGCAGAAGGGAATCATGGAGGTTCCCAAAGTGAAGGGCAGAGTCCCCAGGACATGGTCAACCCCAAGACACTGTAAGGGTCTCCAGAGCAAAGTGGGCTCCCTGGGTGTGGGGAGGGGGTCTCCAGGGCACAGAGGGTCCGCATAGCAGAAGGGGGTCCCCACAGGAAGGACAGTCCCTCAGGAAGGACATTAGAGGGTCTCCAGGGTAGGGGATAGATCCCCAGGGCATGGGGGGACTCCCTCAGTTGAGGGGTCACCAGGTTGAACACAGGGGGTCCCAGGCACTCACATGGGCAGTCTCGTAGCCCTGGCGCATGAGCAGGTAGAGTGAGGCACTGGCGTGGGCCCGGATTGTAGCCACATGGCTCCCACACAGCCGCAGCAGCCGCAGGCAAAGCTCAGCTCCCAGCTCCGCATCCTCCTCAAACAGCAGCTCTGGGAACTGCCCACAACAGAGAGACAGGGTGAGATTGGCCCCTGGATGCCTGGGTTCTCCCCACAACGCTGGGAGGCAAGTGGGGCTGGGGACTTACAGCAGGGGGAGCTGGGAGCTCAGACACCTGGGTTCTCTCCAGCTGGAGGGGTAGGGGGTGGCACGATTAGAGCAGGGGGGATGGGGATAGATCCTGGATGCCTGGGTTCTCTCCCCAGCCTTGGGAGTGGGGTGGCCACGCAGGTTCTCTCCAGCTCAGGAAGGTCAGTGGCAGAAGGGGAAGGGGCTTAACGTCTGGGTTCTCTCCCAGACACCTGGGTTTTTTCCTCAGCTCTGGGAAGGGAGCAGGGTCAGGTGCCAGCCTGGACACCTGGGTTCTCTCCACACTCTGGGTGCAGACCTGGCCTCCCCACAGGCCCCACCCCACCCACCCACCCACCCAAGATCCATGAGATGCCAGGCACAGGGCTTGAACCTGCAGCCAGGTGGGGAGAGGTCTCACCTTGGCCACCAGGGCACGCTGGGTGGCCAGGCTGTGCTGCAGGTAGACGGCACCGGGTGCACAGGCCATGCTGTGCAGCAGCACCCGCAGCAGCACCCCCAGCAGGCTGTCCCGGGCCTCGGCCAGTGGCAGTGTCTGTGGGCACAGGGTCAGAGCAGGTGAATCCCAGATGCCTGGCTTCTCTCCCCAGCTCTGAGGCATGGAGCTTTGAGCAGGGGGCACTAGGAGCCTGGACACTTGGGTTCTCTGAGGGCAAGTAGGGGCTGGGGAGTGACAGCAAGCGGGGCAGGCTGAGAGCCTGGAGACCTGGGTTCTGTCCTCACTTGGGGAGGGGGTCTCTGGGATTACAGCAGGGGATCCTGTGGGATTTGAGCCCAGACACCTAAATTCTCTGGACAGGGAAAGGGGGGGGGAAGGGGTCAGAGCAGGGGGGCTTGGAGCCCGGACACCTGGGTTCTCTGGGTGAAGGGAAGTAGAGTCCTTGAGGGTTAGAGCAGGAGCATCTAGGAGCCCAAACACCTGCGTTCTCTCCCGATTTAGGGGCCTGTTCCCAGCACCTGGGCGATAATCTCCAGCGTGTCCAGCACTATCAGGTTGGCCTCAGTCACCAGGTTCCCCTCGACCAGCACCTCCTGCTCCACCTCCTCCTTGGTCCTGGGGGTGGGGAGGGTGATATGAGACCCTGCCCCAGCACAAGACCTAGTCCCCTCAGCCCAGGACCCCCTCAGCCTGGCTCTGCGCCCCCCAGGGGCCATCATCCCTTATGGGCATAGCCTTATACCCCCGCCCCAGTGTCCCCTGCACACCCAGCAACCCCTTCCCACGTACTTATCAGGCCTCTCGGTGCTAGGTCTCCAGTGTGTCAGGCTCTTCCTCCATCGCACGTTCTCATGTGGCCCCAAGGGGCTGCGCTCTGGAGGGACAGTGTTATGGGGTGGGGGGACTGGCCCAGAAGCCCAGCCATGTTCCCAGCCTGGGGGGTGGGGCAGTCCGCAGGATGGGAGGAGTTGGGGATGATGCTAAAGCAGGTTTGGGGGGGCAGGGGCCTGAAGCCAGGGCTGTGGGTATAGGTGGGGGGGGCAGGGGGAGTTGATATGGGGAAGTTGGGACTGGGGGCTGAAGCTGAGGCAGGTTGCGGGGGCTCTCACCACGGCTGCGGCGCACCATGTCCCGGCGGGCACCCACAGTGCCCAGGATGGCCTCCTCCAGCCGTGCCCGCATGTCCAGTGACTGGGCTAGGGGCAAGCGGTGCCCGCGCTCTCCACCTGGACGGCCCTACACACAGGAAACATGTGCATATACTGCCCACATGCACACACAAGTGAGCACATACACGTGTACCCCTCCAGCCCCCCTCACCCCCACCTGCAGCCCCCCTTAGTCACACAGAGTGACATGCATGCAGACACACACAGCTGTGCATGCAGACAGGAACACAATTACCCACACTTACGTGCAGCCCTCCTAGAGGTTATACATATGCACACAGAAAGATGCAGATACACATGCACGTACATATACCTGTAAACCCGTGTAGACATAACCTGTGCATCCTACCTACCCAGACATGCATGCTCATGTGAACACAAACCCGTACACACATGTATAGACATGCCTGCACATGCCAACACACACACACCTTTATGCCCATGTATTTACAGAGGCCGCGCACACATGCAGACAAGCATACATCAACATGCGTGTCTGCCAATACATGCGTGTTAACACGCGCAACATGCAGACAACACATGCACACATGCAACATGCATGCAAAATGGCAACACTCATGTGCCAACACACGAACATGCATGCACATGCCAACACACGATCCAGCTCTGTCCCAGGCCCCCCTACACCCCTCCTTTGCCACCCCTTCTCTCCTCCCCCGCAACCCCCGCACCTTGTAGCAGAAGGCAGCAGTGCAGAGCCGCAACAGGTCGAGCAGCCGGGCCAGGCGGGCAGGGGGCAGGTCAGTGAGCCAGCCCCGCAGGACGTCAGGGTCTGCACCCTTCAGCACCCACAGCAGGCAGCCCAGCAGCTCCCGTGTCGCCTCTGGTGCTAGCCCCCCACTCGCCCGCCCCCCCTGCAGATACCAGGGCAGGGGGTCAGGGCACAGTTGGGGGGGGGGGGCGGCGGGGGCAGCTCTGCTTTGTTCTGCCCCTGCCTGGCACCTGGATGGGGGCATGGGGGGCTCTGGGAGGGACAACTAGGGTTGGGGCAGTTGGTGCCTGGGTTCTTCTCCCAGCTCTAGGAGGGGAGTGGGCATTGAGTGAGAGGGGGAGTTGGGAGCCTGGACAACTGGGTTGTATCTCCAGCCTTGAAAGGGAGTGAGTGTGTAGTGAGAAAGCGTAGCTGGGATGCCTGGATTTTCTCAGTCCAGGGAGGGGGGAGGGACTGAGGGGTTGGAGTAGGAGAGGGCCTCCCAGGTCCAGGATGGGAGTGGGCATCTAATGGGATGAGAAGCCTGGACTCCTGGGTTCTGTCCCAGTTCTGGAAGGGGAAGGGGGCTGATGCTGAAGGAGAAGTGGGCTGGGAACCCAGATGCCTGGGTTCTGGCCCTGGCCCTGGGGGTCTAAACAGCTCGGACGCCTGGGTTTCATCGCTACTCTGAGGTGAAAAGGGATGGGGGCCAGATGCCTGGGTTCTCTCCTAGCTCTGGAAGGGTGTGGAGTGCAGGAGATCAAAGCAGGAGCCCAGACAGCTGGGTTCTGTGCCCAGGCCCGAAGGGGGCAGAGTCCCAGGAAAGAGGCCCTCCTTCCAACCCACCCCATGGCTACTCACAACTGCCGGCCCCGGGGAGGGGCAAGGGCAGGGCACAGGTGGCAAGGGCGACCCTGCAATGGCCATCGCCACTGAAGGGCTGATGGTGCTGCCATCTCCATCACCGTCATCCCCCAGCGTGGACGGGACCAGGCGCCCACGTGGGCTGTGAGTCTCTGCAGAGGCAGGAGAGGAGTGTCATTAAACCCAGACACCTGGGCTCTATCCCAGCTCTGGAGCCCAGGATACCTGGGTTCTTTTCCCTGCCCTGGTTTGGGAGGGGAGCTAGGATACAGCAGAGATGGCAGGAAACCAAGATGAGTGGGTTCTTCCCTGCCATGTGGGAGGGCAATCATGTTTAGTGGTGAGAGTGGGAGCAGGGAGGCAACAGCCAGGACACCTGGGTTCTAGCCCAGCACAGGTAGAGAAGTGGGGTCTGGGGGGTTAGAGTAGGGGAGGCTGGGAACCTGGACACCTATGTTCTCTCTCAGCTCCCAGGGGGAAGGGGCAGGGTGGGGCAGGGTTAAAGCAGAGGGGGCTGGAAGCCCAGATGCCTGGGTCCTCAGTTTCATAGTTGGAAGGGTTGGAAGGGACCTGAGCAGAT
Source organism: Alligator mississippiensis (assembly GCF_030867095.1). NCBI lineage: Eukaryota > Metazoa > Chordata > Crocodylia > Alligatoridae > Alligator > Alligator mississippiensis. The sequence continues at coordinate 23,433,747 of NC_081831.1, forward strand.
CATCAAGTCCGACCCCCTGCCATAGGCAGGAAAGAATGCTGGGGTCGTACGACCCTGGCAAGATGTCTATCTAGCCTCCTTTTAAAGACCCCCAGGATAGGAGCAAGCACTTCCCTTGGAAGTTGGTTCCAGATCCTAGCTGCCCTGTGAAGTAGCGCCTCCTGATATCTAGCCTGAATCTACTCTCCATCAACTTATGGCTGTTATTCCTTGTTACTCGCAGTAGTGCTCAGGGGAACAGGGACTCTCCCATTGCCTGCTGGTCTCACTTGGTCAGTTTAAGGGAGTTGGCTCTGGAGACCAGGACACCTGGGTTCTTCCCTGTGGTCAGATCAAGTGGTGAGAACAGGGAGCAGCAGCAGAAGCCTGGATGCATTGGTTCCCCAGAGGCTATGGGCAGGGCAGGGCAGGGCTCACCACTGAAATCATGCAGCTGAGGCAGCACATCCATGACGATGGTGATGAGTGGCAGGTAGAGACGGGCCACAAGGGCACAGGCAGCAGGCGTAGCCAAGCGAGGGTCAGCTTCATGGCTGCACAGCAGGTTGTGCAGGGCCCCTATAGCCTTCTTCTGCAGGGCCAAGGCACTGGTGGAGCATAGGGTGGGGGTCAGAGCTGCTCTCAGAGCTTGGGTAGAGAACCCAGGTGTCCAGGCTCCCAGCTCCCCATGAACCCCCCAGGCCCACTGCCTTTCCAGAGAACACAGGTGTCTCCAAGCCACCTGTTCCAAGCCACCAGCCTTCACTCCCCTCCCAGAGCTGTGGAGAGAATCCAGGTATTCAGGCTCTGTACCACACTCCTCCCCCACACTAAGAACCCAGGCATCCCCAGTCTCTCCCCCACTTACTCGTCCCCATCGGCTTCCAGGATCAGAGCCAGCTCGGACAGCAGCAGCCCCACCAGGAAGTGCTGCCGTCGGAAGGGCCCTGACAACTCCAGCATGTGGGCCCAGCGCTGCTCCGGTGCCTGACTGGAAAAGGCCGAGCCCTGGGCAAGAGTGGGACCATGAACTGGCATGGTGTGATGTGGACACGGAAGGGGGCCAGGCATGGCATGGGGGTCAATGTAGGTGGAGCTACATGGAGCACATGGCAGAGGGGGTATAGATGCCAGAGGGGGTGTAGCTTGGTGGCATGGACATGGCTTGTGGGGTAGGCAGAGCCTGGCATGTGGCCTAAAGCACAGGCTGTGAAGGGGTGAAGTCTAGAGTATGGTCAGGTGAGCCGGGCTTCATGACACATGGGCAGGCTTTGTGAGTGGGGTGGGTGGAGCCTGGAGCACATGGCTAGGGCAGGAGTGGCTCCATGGCAAGTGGGAGGGGCTATAGCAGGTGTGGTTTATGGATGGTGTGGAGCCTGGAGGACACAGGGGTATGGCTCCATGGCATTTGGGTGGGGCTGGATGGGCATGCCTTATACAGGTGAGGATTGGCAGAGCCTACCAGGTAGCCCAGAGCACACAGGCAAGAAGTGGGTGGAGCCCAGAGCACATGGCAAGGGTGCGTAGGGGTGACATGGGTGAGGGTAGGCAGGGCCTGGAACCTAATTCAGAGGACAGGGGCTACAAGGGGGAAGAACCTGGTGCATGTGGCCAGGTTGGGCATGGTTCAGTGGCACGTGCAAGGGGCTGTGGTGGGCATGGCTCTGTAGCACATGGGAGGGGCTGCAGTGGGCATGGCTTGTGGGTGGGGCCTGGCAGGTGGTATGAAGCATGTGGGCCACAAGGGAACAGAGCTTGTGGTAGGCATCTGTAGCATGTGGGGGGGAGGCTGTGGGGGGGATGTCTTGAGGGCAGGTGTGGTGAACTGGGCTGGGCTCTGGTGGGTAGGAGGAGCCATGGGCAGGGCCTACCTGGGAGGAGACAGAGGGTGAGGGCGAGGCAGGGGGCGAGAGGCTGCCCAGGGGCAGGTTGAGGGGGACGTAGTGCTCGTGGCTGGAGACGATGCGCAGCAGATCCAGCCGCAGCCCCAGCAGCACCGACGGATTCGGGGCAGTTGCCAGCCGCGCCCCCACCTGCCGGGAGATGCGGGGGGGGAGGGGTGCAGGTCACTGCCTTGCCCCCCTACCTCCCACAGCTGGGCAGAACTGACTCCCCCAGCCCTTTAGGCCTCAGCTTGGCCTTTCCAGCCCCAACAGATGCTCACCAGACACCCCTGCTCCACTATAGGATCCCATAGACTCCCCCCCTCCCCTGCCCCCATCAGGCCCCCACCTGGGTCCCTTATAGGCTCCCCAGCCCCACAGACTTCCCTTTCCTCTATCAGGCCCCCCTGCTCTCCCATCAGGACTCCCCCCTGTGCTACAAACTCCTCCCCTCTCCATAGGGTTTCGTGCAGCCGCATGGCTGGATCTCCCCCCCAGCCTTAATCCCAGCCCCAGCGCCCCTCCACAGCCCCATGACTCCTGTTGCCCCCCCCAGCTCTGCAGACCTTCTACTCCCTTTCTGGTCCCCTGCTGCCCCCCCACGGGACCTGTTTATAGTAGGCACGGACAAGGCCCAGCACAAAGCCACGGTCCATGAGTGACAGCAGGTCAGCCAGGAAGAAGCCCAGGCTGGTGTTGAGGCGCTCCACCAGCTCCATGTCCTGGGAGGGCAGGCAGAAAAGGGGACGGTGAGCTGTTGTGGGGGGCTGTGACCCAAGCACAGGGCAGGAAGAGTTAATGGAGGGGAAGAAACGCATGGGCACAGATAGATGGATGGAAGGGGAGGGACCCAATAAGGAAGGAATGGGTTAATTGGGGGGGGGGATAGGTACGTAGGTACAGACATGGGCATACCAGTGGGCCTGGGAAGAGCACAGATAGATGAAAGGGGCTCCTGAAGCTGCTCCAAGCATTGGGCAGGAAGGGTAATGGGGGGTGGGGTGGAAGACTGCAAGAGGAAGGGGCAGGCAGACATGTGGGCCAGGACAGACAGAGGTTGGTAGCAGGAGCGGGGAGCAGAGGAACTTCTGGAACCCTGAGAGTGTGGGGAGGGTAGGAAGGAGTTAATGGAGGCAGGGATGGGCAGAAAGACAGACATGTAGGCCTAGACCAGACCCATAGCCAAGGACAGAGAGTCCCAGAGGAGAGACACTAAGCTGGGGGGAAAGGATAAGCAGGAGGCAAAGAACAGACACACCAGACATACAGATGGGTGGGGCGCGGAAGAGACGGACCTGGTGGCAGCGGGCAGCAACCTCGGTGCTGAGGGCACAAACCAGGGCAGCCACATCATCAGCAAAGCGCTGGGGCAGGCGCAGGCGCCGCGGAGCCTCCAGCCGCCCAGCTCGGTACAGGTGCAGTGCTAGGCTCTTGGTCTTGGGGGGAAGAGAAGCTGGGTCTGTGATGGAACAGGACCTTCCATTCTGCAGAATCAGGCCCCTGCCCCCCACAGAATTGGAGCCCTCCTTCCCTGCAGATTCAGGCTCATACTCACCCCGTCACAGAATCAGGCCCCCTCCCCAACAGGACTGGGGACCCCGGTTGCCCACAGGATCTGAGCCCTCTTCAGGATCAGGGCTCTCTGCTGTATCAGAGCCTTCTACCCGCTCCCCTTGCACAGGATCAGGCCCCCACTCCTTCCAATTGCAGGAGCTAGCCCTCTCCCTGCAAGATCTGTGCCTCCCCCAACCCATGGAACTGGGATCCCCTGCAGGATCAGAACCCTCCTCCCCTAGTTGGGGGATGAGAGATGAGGCCCCCCCCACCCTGACAAGACAGGAGGAGATCACATTCTTCCCCTACCACATTGCCCCAGTAATGGGCTGGTATAGCAAGGAAGGAATTAATGGGCTGGGAAGGACCTGGGGCAGGGGGCACTACAAGGAGCCAGGGGACCCTAGGGGGGGCTGGGGCAGGTGGCTGGAGCAAGGGGAGCCTGGAGGGGCACTAGGGGCATGGGGGGGGAGGTGGAAAAAGGGCTGCCAGGGGGTCTCCACATACCATGAGCTGGAAAAAGAACCAGGCCTGGCATAGGGCAGCCTCTCGCACGACGCTCGCACTCACCACCCACTGCAGCGCCAGCTCCTCATGCACCAGCTGGATAGGCACGGGGGGGCACCATGAAGGCATGGGGGTCACCAGGGGGCAAAGGGGTCACTGAGGAGTGGGGGGGCAGCCTCGGTTGCAGCAGCCACAGGGTTAATAAGGAGAGACCCCTCCCCTTGCCTAAACTCCTTGGGTCCCAAGGACAGGGGGTAGAGGTGACCCTCCATTAACACCCCCCCCAATTAACCCCTTGTGAGAAGCAGAAGACAGAGACAGAGAACACGGTCCCTGCCTCCTCCCTCCCTGGGATCTGCTGCTGAACCAGCCCGGAGACAGGGAGAGAACCAAGAGGAAGGGGCAGGATCAAGCCTGAGGTGGGTAGGATCAGGGCTGGGGGCACCTGCTTGGGGTCGGGGCCAGCAGGGGGTGGGGGGCGACGGAGCACAGCCTTGGTGCCCCCAGGGGCGTAGGCAGCGTTGACCCATGAGTGTGAGCGGTCGATGCCCTGGGGGATAAAGGGGGAGCTCAGTGCGGGGTGGAGCAGGCTGGAGCATGGACCCCACCCCCGAGCCCAGCCTGAAGTCTCCCACTGCCCCAGGCTCCAGTGCAGAGCCCCTCACCACCCAAGCCCCCACCCCCAAGACTCCATCCAGAGCCCCCACCAGACACCAACCTAGAGCCCTCAGAGCCCTGAGCTTTGGGAAGACAGGACCCCAGCCTCCCCCTTGACCCTTGCCCAGAGCCCCCCAGTGCTCAAAGCTGGGGGGGCAGGACTCAAGCCCCCCCAAAGCCCCAAGCTGGGTGAGGGAAGACCCTCCTCCCCACCACTCATCATGAGCCAAGTCAAAGCCCAGGCTGCCCCCCCCCACCCCCAACCATACCTTGGTGCCCAGGATGTGCTGTACCTCCTCGTCGGGGCAGCAGGGGTTGCTGGCCAGGTCGGGGTTGCTACAGCTGATGCTCTTGGCACGGGATAGGGGGAGGCCAGTGGGGGGATGGAGGGGGTCTTGGTCCGGGGCGTTGGCCTCTGCAGCGAGGGAAGGATCAGACCCTGGGGGTGTCCAGGAAGGCTGGGGGAGGAGAGAGCCCAGAAGCCCCGAGGAACCCTGCCCCCCCCCACACCCTGCATTAACTACCCAGAGGGCTCCAGCTTCCCTCCCAGAGATGGGGGAGGCATCCAGGCTCCCAGCCTCACCCTGCTCTAACCCATTATACCCCACTCCCCTCTCAGAACTCAGAGAGAACCCAAGTATCCAGGCTCCCAGCACCCCTGCTCCACCAGTTAGAGAGAACCCAGGTATCCAGGGTCCCAAATGCTCCCTGCTCTAACCCATTAGACCTCCCTCCCCGAATTAGGAGAGAATCCAGGTGTCTGGGCATCCAGCTCCCCCTGGCTCTAGCCCACCAAACCCCAGTCCCCCCCAACACTGGGACAGAATCCAGGCATCCGGGCTTCCAGCACCCCCTGGAGCTCACCGCGTTCTGTCCCGGGCAGGCGGAAGGCAAAGTGCACATAGGCAGCCAGCACGGGGCAGCGGCCGTGGGTGTCCCGGCTGCCCTCCAAGCTGCGGTCAATCTGGTTGGCCAAGACGGCCAGGGTCTCGAAGGCTGCCCGGCCCACATTCACTGCAGGCAATGCAGGGTTAAGAGCACCAGGGTTCTCTCTCCTGTGCCTCAGTCTTCCCACCTGGGAAATGGTGGCAGTGCCCTGTTCCGGGGGTGGAGTTGGGTGGGGGGCTCTGATAGCAAGGTCAGGGGAGGGGCTGGCACTGCTTGGCTACCCAGCAGAAGAAAACCCAGGCATCCAGGCTCCCAGCCCCTCTCACCACAGAGCTGGGACAGAACCCAAGCATCCAGGCTCCCAGCACTCCTCTGTTCCACCCCCCTACCCCTTCCCAGGATTTGGGTGCTCACCGGTCTGGCCGTTGATAAGAGGAGGACGGGTGAGGAGGCGCAGGAGCCGATCAAGCAGCTGGTGGCTGAAGGCAACGAGGGGCTGGGGCTGGGCCCCCCGCAACCCCCCCAGACTGGCCCGCAGCTCTGCCTCCAGCACCGCTGCCCCCCGCCCACCACATGGCCCCACCTCCAACGCCCTCCCCAGTGCCAGGAACCGCTCCAGTGCTGGGTCCTGCCAGGGGGAAGGAGGGGGGGGTCAGTCAGGGCTGGGGGAGCCCCTCATGGGTGTCCCTTGGGGGCACAGAACAGGCTGGGAATCCAGGTGTCCTGGCCCCCAAGGCAGGGAAGGGCCCAGGGCTGGAGAGAAATGGGTGCAGCCAGACACACGCATGCAGACACACCCACAGATGTGTACACAGGCATACAAATGCCCACACATGCATGCAGATGACTGCACCTGTGCTTGCTCACACAGATGGACATACACACACATGCACCCCCCCACCCCTGCCCTCTTACCTGTGTGTGCACAGAGGAGACGGCCCGCAGCTCCATATGGAACACGCCCTTGTGGTTGTCCACCCACTTCATGCCAGGCAGCTGCACCTGGTGCCACATCACAGCCACAGCTGGGGGGTCAGGACCACCCCCAACATCCCCCTTACTGCCCAGGATCTCCCTGACACCCCCACCACCCCCTGCAAAATGCCCCAGGCCCCTCCCTCAACCCCCCCAGACCCTCTAGGGCACCCCCAAGATCCCTGCCCTGCTCCACCAGAACCACTCCAGATTCCCTCTTGCCCTCCCCAGGACCCCTGTGCCCCCTGCCAAGATTCCCCCCTGCACCCCACAGACCCTTCCCTATGAAGATTCCCCTGCCCCTCCACACACACTCCCCTGTGGGACCCACCCCCCAGCCCCTGCCCAACATCTAGGATTCCCCCCCTCCGGCCCCTGACTCAGTTTCCCCAGCTGAGTGGGGGACAGACAGACAACTCCCCCCCAGCTCAGGAAGCCCCTGGCACCCCGCCCGCCCTTCCTGGTGCCCGCACTCACGTCAGGGGTGAGGACAGAGTAGCTGGGGGGAGGCTTGTCCACAGAGACAGGCAGGCACAGGGGTCCCGTGCGCAGCTGCCCATGCTGCATCAGAGGCACCCACTGCAAGAGACAGGACACAAAATGGGGAGTGGGGGGGCAGTGCCAGAACCCTTCCACAGCCCCTGGGGTGAGAGGGGAAGGGAAGGGAGGGGAAGGACGTCTCCAGGGGGCAGAAACCCCAGGTAGGACTCTAGATTTAGGGGCACCCCATAGGGGATGCTGGGGGCTGGGAGGGCAAGGGGTGCAGCCAGCAGTGTGGCCCAAATAAGGGTAGGACTGGCAGGGGGCAGGGCCTGGACTGGGGGTGGAGCTGGTAGAGGGCAGGGCCTGTTGGTATTGGGTGGGGCCTGGGGTAGAGTCTGGGGCAAGGGGCAGAGCTTAAAGTAGAGCCAATGGGGACATCAGGTGGGGTGTGGGAGCAGGATTAACAGGGGGTGGGGCCTGGACTAGGGGGGCAGGGCCTACTGTGTAATTGATGGGCGCACTGGGCAGGGTGTGGGGCATGGCCTGGAGCCAGGGTAGAGCCTGTCATGCAGTCAACAGGCACATCAGGACTAAGGGGGCCTCTTCCATGTAGCCAGTGGGTGCCCTGGGTGGGGTGTGGGGGTAGGGTCTGGGCCTACCGTGTAGCCAACGGGGGCGTCAGGCAGGGTGTGGGGGCGGGGCTGGCAGGCCACATGGTGGAAGGAGAAGAGAAGATGGTGGCTGTCGCCCAGTGCCGGCGGCAGCATCACCTTCACCTCCTCATAGAATTGCGGGCACCTGTGGAGTGGACAGGGGTACTGGGAACAGCCTTGACCCCCCAACCTTGGCTGAGCCCCCTTGCCAGCCCTCCCCCTATTATCATATTCACTACAATAGCCCCACCCTCCAATCCTGCCTCAGCACCTCCCCCATCCCAATTTACCACATTCACTGAAATAGCTCTAACTTCAAATCCCAGCCTGGCACATCCCCTCCCTGCACAAATTACCATATTTACCCAGGTTCTCACCCAGCAATCCACCCTGCTTCCAGGGCACATTACCATATTCACCAGAATATCCCCACTGCCAATCCCAGTTTGGCACACTCCCAAACACACACACTACTGTATTTACCAGAATACTTCTACTGCCAAACCTGGTTTCATGCCCTCCCTCCCCACTAAATTACCTTGACCAAATTATCTCAACCATCAATCCCAGTTTGGCACCCACCCCCAACACAAATGACTATGTGATTCACCTGGGTTTCCATCCGGCAATAACTGCTGCACCTCCAGCCAGAACCCCCCTCCCCCCCCCCCACACAAATACCACATTCTCCAGAAGACCCCCACCCCATATCCTAGCTTGCCCCCCACCCCCCATTAATGACCATAGTCACCAAAATATCCTCCAAGGTTCCCACCCAGCAGGTCCCTGCCCTCCTCCTCCAGCCATAATTTCCCACAAAAGCAGATTGCCATATTCACCTACTCCAATCAGGGCTCTGCCCACCCTTATGCCTGCCCTCCATATCCCCTTCCCTGGCCTGGACACCCACTTGTTGTGATAGACCACAGCTGTGTAGGCCTCCTGTGTAAACTCACTGGAGCTTGACTTCCCAAAAATCACCTGGAGTAGCAGAGAAGAGGGACAGACAGAGAGACAGGCACAGGTTGGCACTGGATGGACGCAGAGGCCAGGAAGCATGGGTTACTAATTCTGTTCCATGGCTGGGGGGAGATTATCCAGACTGCTGGGTCCACCCCTGTTCCAGGGGACAGACAGGGGGCACTCACTGGCAGGGCCTGGCTGGGGTCCTCACCAGCCATGAGCTGCACCTTGATGGCAATGTTGCGCATGGAGCCCTGGCGCGAGCTGAAGTTCAGGCTCTGGGGGTAGATGAAGAGCAAGTTCCTGCAGGACAAGACAGTGATGGGTTAACGGGGAGAAGTGGGCCTGGACTCCTGGGTTCCACCCCTGGCACAGGAGGTGGGAAATCAGTGAGTGCTAGAAAAGTGTATCAAGGAAGCAGGGGGCCTGGACTCTGGGGTCCCAGACCCAGCTGTGGAACCAGACTCCTGGGTTCTACCCCCAGCATGGGAGGGGGGAAAATCAGTGTGTATAAGGAAGGTGCATCTATGTGTTAGGGAGGATGGCGGGGCTTGACATCTGGCTTCCATGACCAGCTCTGGGCGAGGTGCAGCATCCAGAAGGCTGGTGTCCATACCCCCTTCCCTTATAAAAGGCTCTGCAGTGTGTGTGCATGGGGGGGAGGCTTCCTATTTCTATCCCTCAGTTCCCCCCCACAAAAAAAATCCAGGAGCAGCTGCAGCTTCCACCAGCCTGCAGCAGACAGCACCATTCCCCACTACTCCCCTACACCCCCACCCCTAATACCTGTACATGGTGTAGGGGGCAAAGACCTCACGGGCAGGGAACTCCAGGATCTCCTTGGTGGGCCGCACACGGGGGTCAGGGTAGGGCTGCACATGCAGCAGTTCCGGTGACAGGCAGTAGTGGGGGCTCTCGGGTGCCGGAGAGATGTCAATCTTCAGCAGAGCTGGGGGAGCAGAAACGGGGTGAGGGGGTGAGTATCAGGGTGGCCCCAAGGGCTGATAGGAAGCCAGAGGCACAAGGATTTGGAGGCTGGGGGTCAGGGAGACGACCAAAGCCATGCATACTCCTGGAAGTATGTCCCATGCACCTCCCACCCCCAGCCTTATACAAGACCCTTATATAAGGTGGTTAGGGCAGCCTGAGGAGTGCTCTGGGTTTAGCAGCCCCAGGGCAGGGCCTTATGCCTACTTTACAGCCCTTTGGTCAAGACCATGATGATCCCTCATGCCCCCTGCAGGGCCCCTTCTCCCCTCCCCTCCTTCCCATTGCCCCCATGGGTCCCTGCCCCTCCCAGCACCTGTGATGGGACGGAGCCGCCGCAGCAGAGATGATGGACGCCGCATGTCAGCCAGAAACTTGTACAGGTCCTCATCGCTTAGGCGGTCACCCTCCTGTAGAGACAGTTGTGGGGGAGGCCTCACAGCAAGGCCCTGCCCACTGCAAGCCCTGCCCATCCCCTTGAAGCATGTGCTTCCTGAAGAGCCCTGCCTCCCAGGCAGCCCCAGGCGCTCAACCCCCACCAGGAAGAGGAGCCCTTTCTGCAACAGCATCACCTGCCACAAGCCCCGCCTCCACAGGGACTTAGCCCCACCCCACCCACAGCTATACCTCTACATAGTGCAGCCAGGCAAATCTTCTGCCTGTCAATCAAGCTGAAGCCCCACCCCATGCAAGTCTGGCTACAACCAAGCAGGGACCTTGACCCCAGGCCATGCTGTGCCACTCCCACAAAATCCTGGCCCTGCCACCCACCCCCGACCTGCTTAAAGAAGTTGGTGATCGTGAGTGTAGCCGGGCGGAAGTTGCCAAAGCCACAGGCCTCATCCCCCACGCTCAGGCGATCCAGTGTCCGCCGCTTCCAGGTGCCCTTACGATCTGCCCGGGGAACCAAGCCCAAGACTTAAGCCCCAGGGCAGGGGCCAGGCCCCTTCCCCCTTGGCCTCCCATCTGTGTCCTGTACATGCTCAACCCTGCCCACCATACTTAGTACCCCCATCCAAGGACTCCCCCAAAGTCTGGCCCTCAAGAGTCTCCCACCCAGGCCCTATGCAGCCTGACCCTGCTTAGCTTTGCAAGCACAACATTCACTCACCCCAGTCAGCACCTCCATCCAAGGTCCCCCTGTTACTTGGTCTCCCATCCACAACCTGCATGGGCATGGCCCTGCTTATCATGGGAGCTCCAACACTCCCCACCCTACCCACCTGCCCACACACCAGTATCAGGGTCCAGGGGGTCACGCTCGGGAGCACTGGCGCTGCTGAGGACATTGCGCAGGTGTACAGCTGTCCATGCAAAGGGCATGCGGTACCGGCCCAGGCGGCTGCAGAACTGCTCTGCCGCCGTCCGCAGCCGCTCCAGCTTCTCCTTGTTCTGAGCGGGGGGGACAGAGGGTGGTCAGTAGGGCCCAGGACCCCCCAGCTCCCAGTAAGGGCCCCTCACAATATGGAGGGGTAGGGAGATAACTATGGCTCCAGCCTCACTGCAGGGGGTGGGGTGGGGAGCCCAGACACCTGGGTTCTATCTTGAGGAGGGCTGGGAGGTTGGAGCAGGGAGCTCAGACACCTGGGTTCTTTCCCTAGTTCTAGGAGTGCAGGGGCTGGGGTTTTAAAGCAGGGTGGGGGCCCGGATGCCTGGGTTCTATCCTTGCCCTGGGAGGAGAATGGGGACTAGGGGGTTAGAGCAGGGGGGGGTGCTGGGAACACAGATGCCTGGGTTTTGTCCCACCCATGGAAGAGAACAGGGTTCTAGGATGTTTGGACAGGCAACGCCTGGAAACCTGAGCGCCTGGGGTCTCTCCCAGCTCTACGAGGGGAGTGGGGTTCTGGTGGATTAGAGCAGGGGAGGTTGGGAGCCCAGATGCTTGGGTTCTCTTCCTGTCGTGAGGGGGAAGGGTGCTGGGGGAGGGCAGGGGGGCAGAACTGGACTAACACCTACCTTGACACCATCTGCCTCCCGCAGCACCATGTAGGGCTCGCAGCACTCCCCGATGTCCCCCTGTTGCAGCACCTTCTCTAGCTGGGAGAAGACAGGTTAGAACATGGGGGGCAGCCCAGACATCTGGGTTCTCCCCCAGCCCTGGCAGGGGAGTGGGGACTGGGGAGGTTAGAGCAGTGGGGGCTGGAAGCCCGGACACCTGGGTCAGTGGGGTGAGGTGGGTTAGAGCAGGGGAGATAGGAGCCCAGACACCTGGGCTCTCTCCTTGCTCTGGGAGGGAAGCGAGTGCCTCCTGCCTCACTGACCCTGATGACAAGGAAGATATCAGGGGAGGGGTGGCTGATGGAGAAGATGGCAGCACGGGCCAGGCTAGAGATGGCTGGGGGGGCACTGTGGCCCCGCAGTAGCCCCTTCACTGCTTCTGAGTTCAGGTCAAAGTAGAAGTTCTCTGAAATCTAGAGATCATGTGACTCAGTCAATGCAGCCCAGGCCCACACCTGCCCTTGGCCTGGTCTGTACAGCCCCATATATACCCCCAACCCTGAGGTCTGTATAGCCCCACACGTGCCACCAGCCCTGAGACCCTGCCTCCTGACCTGGTCCATATAGCCCAGGACATATCCCTTATGCTAAATCCATATACATACCCCCAGCCCAGAGGCCCTGCCCTCCGGCCTGGTCCATATAACCCCATACATGTCCCCTGGCCAGAGACCCCACCCTGTAGTTTGGTCCATATGCCCCAGGACACATCCCAACCTAAAGCCCCCACCTCTGGTCTAGTCCATACAGCCTAGGACACACCTCCAGCCCTGAGGCCCCACCCCAAGCCCAGTCTGTAGAGCCCTGGTACCTTCTTCTTCTCCTTGATGTCATAAAGGGCAAGAGACCCGAAGATGGGCTCGAATTCAATCTCAAATCTGGATGGACAGACAGACAGGCCGTGGGGCTGAAAGGATCCCCTCCTCCTGCCCCTGCCCCAAGTCCCCCATCCCCAGCCCCTTTGGTCTTCGTGGACTGAGCGCCCAGACACCTGGGTCCAATCCACAACTCCAGGGGGTTTGAGTCTCTGGGTTGCAGGAGGGGCTTGGAACCAGGACTCCCGAGTCCCCTGGCTGGCACTGGGAGGGGAAGGGGTGTGGGGGTGCCCTTGGCTCCATGCCCTGGGGAAGGAAACACCCCACCCCCTTCCCCCACAGGGTCCAGGGCTGGACTCACTTAAGGGACAGACACTTGACCAGGATGCGCTGCCCGAAGTGCTCCCGGGGCATTTCTGGGGGGCTGCGGCGCTCCACTGCCTCATCCTAGGGTGGGGAGGTGTGGGGGGAAATCAGGACACATGGGTTCCAACCCTGGCTTCACCCCTCCCATATCCTTCTGTCCCTTAGTTTGTGAGGTGGGGGTCCAATGTTGCCTGTAATCTGGTGGGGACACCAAGCAATGGGACTAGGAGAGGTGCTACCATAATACACCTAATAGAAAGGTGTCATACACTTAAAGAAGGGCGGCAGCAGGGGTTGGGGTAGGGGCTACCATAAAACACTGAATAGAGGGGCAGCAGCAGCTGGCTCCCATGGGGCATAGGGCAGGCAGAGGCTACCACATCATACCCAATAAAAGGGCAGTGCTGTTGGCTTCCACCCCCCCCCCCCCCAACTTGAAACACCAGACCCCCCTGCTCCCGCCCTCCCACAGCCTAGTGGAGCCCAGGTATCCATCCTTCCAGCTCCTCACTCTAGCCACTATAACCTACTGGAAAAGCGCAGGCTCAGGGGTGATCTGATGGCCACCTATAAGTTTATCAGGGATGACGACCAGTATCTGGGGGAACGTTTGTTCACCAAAGCGCCCCAAGGGATGATGACTAGGTCGAATGGTCATAAACTACTGCAAGACGGTTTCAGGCTGGACATAAGGAAGAATTTCTTTACTGTCCGAGCCCCCAAGGTCTGGAACAGCCTGCCAGCAGAAGTGGTTCAAGCGCCTACATTGAACACCTTCAAGAGCAAACTGGATGCTTATCTTGCTGGGATCCTATGACCCCAGCTGACTTCCTGCCCTTTGGGCAGGGGGCTGGACTCGATGATCTTCTGAAGTCCCTTCCAGCCCTAATGTCTATGAAATCTATGTTTATGAAATATGGAAATACCTCTAAGAGAAAGGTAGCAGTAGCGGCTGGTCCCCCAGTCCCATGGGAATCTAGGAACCATAATGGTCCCAATAAAAGGGCAGGAATAAGTAGGAGATTACTATAAACACACCCAGTAGAAGGGCAGTGGCTGCTGGCTCCCATGGAACAGGGATATGTAGGGGATTATCACACTGTACCAAATAGAGGAGCATCAGCTGCTGGCTCCCATGGGGCAGGTAGGGGCTAGCATAATGCACCCAATAGCAGAGCAGCAGCAGATGGGGCTACTGTAATGCACCCAATAGAAGGACTGGCTCCCTCAGGCAAATGACAGGCACTACCCTAATACATCCAAGAGAGGGCTGGGGCAGGCACACCTCATCAGGGGCAGGAAAGAGGGCCAAGATCTCAGGGTGGCGGCCCTCCCTGCGCAGGGCAGCATTGCGCAGGTCAGCCTCCTCGGGGGCTGTGCGCTCCAGCAGGCCGGGCAGCGGTGCATCAGGCATTGAGTTCCTCAGGTCGAAGATACTAGACGCCCAGCTGCCACGTGGCGTCTCATCCAACGAGCCTGAGCTGCGCCGCCGCTCCTCCTGGTAGGGGATGGGATAAGAAGTGGGGTCATGGCCTGCTGGACCTGCCCCCCAGTCACCCCTCTACCCCTGCAGCTCCCTAGCCCCTCTGTCTACCCCCAACCCTGTGCCCAACAGCACCCTGCCCTGCCATCTCCAGCCCTGATTCCCCATCCCCCTGCCCTCCCTGCCCAGGGCTGGAGTTGGAACCCAGTGCCTGGGCTCTCAGGCCCTCCCTGCTCTAACCCCTAGACCACACTGTTTTCAGATTCATAGATTGTAAAGAGCTAGAAGGGACCTCACAAGATTATTGGGTCCAGCCCCCCTGCACTAGGCAGGAAAGACAACTGGGGACAGGTAACTCTAGCGAGGTGACTGACCAGTCTCCTCTTGAAGACTTCCAGGGTAGGTGATTGAACCACCTCTGGAGAGTTTATTCCACAGTCTGGACACCCTGTGAAGAAGTTTTTCCCAGAGCTTCAGGTGATGATACCTCAGGTAAAACCCCACCTCCCCTAGCCAGGGAGGGACCAGGGCATTCAGGCTCCTACCCACCCCACCCAACTTGAAACACCAGACCCCCCTGCTCCCACCCTCCCACAGCCTAGTGGAACCCAGGTATCCATCCTTCCAGCTCCTCACTCTAGCCACTATAACCCACTCCCCTTCCAGAGCCAAGATTGGAACCCAGGTGCCCTGGCCCACTGCCACAACCCCTGTTCTCACCATTAGACCCCACTGCCCCTCTCACCCCCTGGGGGACTCACCACATCCTCCACCTCTGGCTCATCTGTCTCAAAGACCTGCCGGGGCAGGCCCTGCTGCCGCTCTCGCTGCCGCTGCGGGGTGATGGGAGTGTAAGCCGTGCTCAAGCCCTGGTACCTGGGAGGAAGGGGTGGGGGGCAGAAGGAGCTAGGTCATCGAGTTGGGTGGTGGCACAGGGCAGGTGGAAAGGATGGGCTCAGCCCCTCACAGGCACATAGAGACTTCTCCATAAGGCAGGGAAGTGTCTGGGGAAACTGAGGAACTGTCACCTGTCTGACATCATCATTCCCTCCCCATACAGAACCAACCCCTCCCCCACCTTTATGGGACAGGAGGCTGGGGGGGGGGGAGCTCCATCCATCTACAGAGCAGACCCAGAACTGCTCACACTGCTCCTCAGTTTTGTGGGGGAGTGGTGGTGAATGGATGAGGGGATAGACACCCCACCTCTCATTCCCTGTTGCTCAGCCCAGCTCTCCCACCTATGCCCCACTCCACCCCAGCTCATTGGTCAACCCCCACTCTCACCACTATACCTCAATGGCCTCCAGAGGTGTGGGTGAACCCAGGAGTCCTGGCTCCTCTTCATCCTACCTCCCAGCACCCAGGAGGGTGGTCAGGGACCAAGAGGCCCCAAGAGCCAGATCTGCCCCCCACCATGAGAGGGACACAATCCCCTTCCCCACTCCCACCAGGCACTGACCTCCGGCGTACAACCAGCCAGTCCTCAGTGTAGGTCTTCACTGCATCCTGTGTTCGCATGTCCAGCATCCTTGGGGAGAAGACGTTGGGGTTAGGTAACACCTGATCCCTAACCTATGACCTCCTAGAGGTTCCTTGAGGCTGAACAATACCCAGGGATGGAGCCTGGACACCTGGGTTCTCCTCAGTGGGAGCAGGTGACCCTTGACCTTTGACTTCTCAAAGGTCCCTTGACACTGGATGGTGCCTGGGGCTTGAGCCTGAATACCTGGGTCCCATTCCTGGATGTCTGGGTTCTCATTGGCTGGGGCAGGTGGCCCCTTAACCTTTGGCCTCTCAGAAGCCCCTTAAGGCTGAAAGGTGCCCAGGCTAGAGCCCAGACACCTGGGTGCTCCATGGCGGGGGCAGGTGTCTCCTTCACTTCTGAATTCTCAGAGCCTGGATCCTCTTGGGACAGGGGGCAGGTGACCCCTTACCCCCCAGAGCCCAGAAGCCTTGGTCCTCGGGGGGGGGGGGGGGGGGGGGCAGGTGACCCCTGACCTCCTACAAGTCTCTTGAGGCTGGAAGGTGCCCAGGGCTGGAGCCTGGACATGTAGGTCCTCTCCCCAGCCCTGCCCTGGTAGCATGGAAAGCCAGGCATTCATGAGCTCCAACACAGCCCTGCTCTGCACCTCAGGGTCCAGCTGCACCACCACGCCTCAGTTTACTCACTAAGAGGGGGGTATGTAGCACCTCGGTATGTGTACAGTGGGGCAGCTGCCCCCCCCACTTCCTCTCTGCAGCACTTACCCCTCCTCAGGGACCCCTGGCTCCAATGTGCGGAGCTCCCGTGGCTCCTGTATGACCTCGAGGTCATCAGGTGGGAAGTCAGCCAGGTCACGCAGGGGCCCTGACTCAGCTTCAGGGGGGTGGGCGGCCAGGAACTCCTCCACATCCAGTGGCTCCACCACCTCTGCCAGCGGCACCTGGGGCAGGGGGCAACAAGGCACTGTCCTTAGGAAGTTCATAGCACCCACCCCCACCCAAACCCCGCATCAGGGCACTCACAGGGCCTGGGCAGAGTCTGAGCCCAGGTTAGATGCAGGAGGGAGTCAAGGGGGCACCCGGACTCTTGATTTCTGTCTTGTGTGGGGCAAAAGGGAGCTGGGAGCTAGAGCTCCTGGAGTCTATCTGTTGTGGGGTGGGGAGGGCAGACTCTTCCATCCAGCCCCAGCTATGGAGGGCAGTGGGGTCTAGTGGTAAGAGCGAGGCGGGGGCTAGTGAGCCAGGACACCTGGGTTTCATTGTGGCTTTGAAAGAGAAGGGAGTGGTGGCTACAGCAAGGGACTAGAAGCCTGGAGGCCTAGGTTCCTCCCTGACTCTGGGAGGGGAGCAGGGCCTAATGATCAGAGTTGGGGGGCATGGGGAACGGGAGCGCGGACACTTGGGTTCCTTCCCTGGAGTGGAGTCTGCTGATTCAAGCAGAGGGGAGTTGGGAGCCAGGACATCCTGGCTGGGGTGGGCGGGGGGCAGTGGGGTCTAGTGATTAGAGGGGTGGGCTGGGGGCCTAGATGCCTGGGTTCCACCTTGGCTGGGGGGGGCAGGGCTGAGAGCCCAGATGCCTGGGTTCTATGCCCCCCCAGCCACATCCCTCCCCCTGGGCTACAGGAAATCCCAGCAGCTGTGGTTGAGGCGAGGGCGGGAACCACAACCCACAGGAAGGGGAAGCTGAGGCCGTGGGAGCCCAGCCAGGTTCCCACCCCCTCCAGGGCCAGATCAGGGAGGGAGGGGGAGACTCCTGGGTTCTCTCTGCAAGGGGAAGGGGAGGAGGGGTCACTCACGGTCTGGTGGGAGCCACTGCGACGCTCTGAGAGCTGGGGGGAGCTCCCATGCTCCCGCGACATCTGCTTCCGTACCTCGGAGGCCACCATCCTGCTGAGCAGAATCTGACATTAGTGGGGGTGGGAAACTCTGGGACTTGGGGGAGGCCCAAGGCCCTGCAGACATGGGCAAATGTCCCCCCTTCCCTCTGATAACCCCAGGGCTGTGCACAAGGAAGGGCAATGACAGCCAGGGAAACTGAGGCACAGGACAGATTTGCCCAATGGGACAGCTGAGGAGAGGTCCCAGGAGTCCTGGCTTCCACTCTCACCAACGTGCCCCCCCCTCCCCCCCCTGCTGCCACAACAGGGCAGGGAGAGAGCCCAGGAGTCCTGGCTTCCAGCTTTCACCCCCCAAGAGAGCAGGGAGAAAACCCAAGCATCCTGGGTTCCAGATCCTACCCCCAGGACAGGGCAGGGAAAGAACCCATGCATCCCAGGGCTTGGCAGATCCCCTCTTCTCCACGGCACCCAGAGACATTGGCTGTGAATACAGACACTAATCTGTGAGCCCAGACTCCTGGGTTCTCTGGCAGCCCTGCAGGCCTGGGGACAGGGTGCTTTGCCAGTTGGGTCCAGCTCCCCGTGCAGCGCCTGGCACAGCTTCAATCACATGGACTGGCAAGAGCACCCAGGTAGGTGTTCTGAGACCTCGCTAGCTGCCTGGCCTCTTGGGTCCCTGGAAAAGTCAGGAAGGAGCCCATCTAGCCCCGCCCCACCCCCACTCCCCCAGCACAGGCTCCAGGCACCAGGAGGCACCACCTCCTACAGCCAGCTGGGAGCTCAGAGGCCAGGGTTCTCTCCCAGCTCTGGGAAGGGACTGGGGGTTGGCAGCAGGGAGCACCTGGGGTTCCCTCCCCATGCTGGGAGGAGTGGGAGCTGGAGGCTGAGAGCAGGGGAGGGCTGGGAGGCCGGATTCCTGGGGTCTACCCTAACTCCCAGCCCTGGTCTCAGGGGACAAGGGACTGGGGAGGCAGCCAGAACCAGAGGTGCTGACCCCAGACCCCTCCTTGCTGTCAGCCCAGCTCTAGGGAGAGCAACCAGTTGCTGTGCCCCCCCCAACCGCAGCCCTCTGTGCTGCCCTGGGGCAAGGCAAGGGTGAGCTCATGCCCCCTTCCCACAACTTTCCATCTTCCTGGGAAATATCTGGCCTGGGAGCCCTTGGATCTGGTGGGAGCACAGCCAGCAGGCTACTGGCAATACTGGGAAGTGCAGAGACTCACCCTGCCCCCGGTTTTCCCTCTACAGCTGCGTCCTCTCTTGGATCTCCCATCCCTGCTCGATTCCAGCCCAATCCTACCTAGCTCATCAGAGGAGCAACAACCCTTTGCCACACCCCGCCCCAGCCAAGGAAAAGTGGGGGCAGCTTTGCTGGAGGCAGGTGCGATCTGGGGCACATGGAGGGAACATTCCCTGCATCTGGGGGGCATTCCCTGGGTGACTGGGGGGGCAGGTCCAGCAGGCCATGACCCCCCACCCTCTGAGCCCCCACTCCACACTCCCCAACCTCAGGACCTGCCCCCCCATGCCAAGGCAATTAAGGCTGCCCATAGAATTCCACCCCTGACCCACCCCCCAGGAACCAGACTGGGGGCACCAGGGGCATCTGCCAGACACTTGAGGAGATTCCCCCTGCCTCAGTTTACCCCTCCTAGTAAAACAGGGAGACTTGCTCTCTCCCCACCATCAAAGGCAATGGGAAGGCAATGGGCTGGCAAATGGCAATGGGAAGGCAAATGGCAATGGGCTGGAGGCCTGGACAGGCTGGGGGAGGCAGGAGCTCAAGGGGAAGCAGATGTCTGGGATGCAGGGGGAGGGGATTAATGGCCCCACTGCCCCCACCAAGTCCCTCCCTCACTCCCCTTCCACCCTTCCCACCTCAAGCTGTCTGTCTCATATGCCATGTACAGCCCGGGGGGGAGGAGAGGCAGGTGCCATCAGGACAGGATGTGGCAGCTGAGACCCTGGGGGAGGGGGGGATTAGGAGGGGGGATGGGGAAATGAGGCCTCTAAGGGGCAGAAGCCGTCTCCAGATGCCCCCCTGCCAATTCCTGCATGGAAGCCCATGCTGCCCCTCAGTTTCACCATGGGTATAAGGGGAAGCGTGGTGAATGGACAGGGAGGGATGGGCACTGAACCCAGGAGTTCAGGCTCAATTTCAGGCTCGAGACTCAGGGCTCACCCAACTGAGGTAGGGTCCAGCTGGGGAAACTGAGGCAGGGGAAAACACAGAGGCAGGAAGAAAGGGGAAGGGTTGGTGTTGACAGAGGAGCCCTGGACCCCGGCACTTCCACAGAGCCATGCTGAGGCCATGCAGTCCTACCTGCTCCCGCAGCCCTGCCAGGGCAGAGACTAAGCACATGTGTGATCTGTGAGTGTTACATGTGCCAGGCCAGAAGGTTTTCCTCTTTTCCCCTGAGCCCCACAGCCCCAGCTCTCCCCCCTCCTCCCCCCCCGGAACACACACGGTCCAATGTCTGCCAACGGCTGCTTAAATGCAAGCACGTGCATGTATGCACAAACGCATGTGCATATGTGCAGGTATGCATGTGTGCATGAGTGCCTACAGACATGCAGATGCACTTGCATGTGTGCATCTACATGTGCGTGTGCATGCAAGTGTCCACCTGCATGCAAGTGCATACACATGCATGTGCATGCGTACAAGCGCACACATGTGCATACATGTGCCCCCACACTCCAATTATACCAGCAGCAAACCAATAGGGAGAGATAGATTTAATGGTTAGAGTGGAAGATGTGGGGAGGGGAAGGCCAGAGCCAGGACTCCTGGGTCCAATCCAGGCTCCAGGGAGGAGGCGGGGCGGCGGGATGGTCTTCCAGCCAGAGCGGGCAGGAACAACAGCTCTCAGCAACAATGGACGGAAACACGCCAGCCCTACGACCAGGAAGGAGCCAGGACCTCCGGAGGGAGGGAAATGGCCGCAGGGGTGGAAAGGGGGTAGGGAGCAAGGAGCCCTTCTGATCCCAGCCTGGGAGGGTGGGCCCAGACAGTTGTCAGTGCCCCCCTCCCAATCCCAGCCTGGGAGGATCTGGACAGCACAGGGTGCCCCCCGATCCCAGCTTGGGGGGTCTGGACAATACCCAGCACCCCCCATCCCAGCCTGGGAAGCTGGCGTGCAAGGCTGTGCACAAGTGTGTGTGAGGGGGGCACTGAAGGGACCAGCTGCATGCTCCTGCCAGGCAATGGGGCAAAACCCCTGGCACACCTGT
The DNA here is from genome assembly GCF_030867095.1 of Alligator mississippiensis. Lineage (NCBI taxonomy): Eukaryota > Metazoa > Chordata > Crocodylia > Alligatoridae > Alligator > Alligator mississippiensis. Next base: position 23,454,492 of record NC_081831.1, read on the forward strand.
ACACACCCACACACATGCAGCAGTGGGGGTCCACAGGGGTGGAGAAACAAAGCACAGATGCCCCCCAGCTCTATGCAGAGGAGATGTGGGATCTAGGGGTGATGCAGACAGTGCCTGAGGCTCTGGGGGGGGCAGCCCAGGCACCTGGGTTCAGGGCTGGTGCTGGGCACCACAGGGCTGGTACTGGGTCCAAACGCTTGGAGGAGATGGAGGATGGAGAATCTGGGGGCCCAGGTACCAGGTCTGGATCCAAGAGGCTTGGGGCAGGGGGACAGGACTGAGTCTAGGGACTCAGGAAAGTGGGGCAGTACTAGGCCCCCATGATTGGGGGGGGTCCAGGGCTCTGGTACCAGCTCTAGATTGGGGGGGTGGGGGGGCTGGGTCCAGGGGCTCAATGGGGGGATGTTAGTACCGGGTCCAAGTCCTGGGGGGAGGCGATAACCCCGGGTCTCGATGCGAGGGGGGCAGGAGGGAAATGGCGAGTGCGGGGGTGGGGTTCGAGACCCGGGCCCGGCTCAGTCCCATGCTCAGGCTGTGGGAGGCGGGCTCCGGGATCCCGGGTCCGGCATGTGCTGGGTGCCGGGTTCGAGACCCGGTCCCGGTCCGATGCTCGGGCGGCGGGGGGGCTCACGGGGGCCCGGTGCCGGATCCAGATCTTGGGGGGGAGGAACGTGCCGGGTCCGGGAGTCGGTGCCGGGTCCCCGCGCTCGGGGGTTGCCGGGTCCCGGTCCGGCCCAGCCCCGTCTCACCTGTTGATGCGCTGGGCGAAGGCGCGACGCTCTGGGGCCGCCATAGCCGGGCCGGTCCCGGTCCCGGTCCCGATCCGGGGCCCGTGCGGTCTGGCCCAGGCACAGCGGAGGACGGCGGGGCGGGTCTGGCAGGGGGGGCGGCACCTTCCGGGTCCCGGCCCCGCCCCCACCCCTGCCAGCGCCCCGCCCCCGCCCCATGGGTTAGCCCAGTAGGGACAGGGGCCCTATGTAAGCAGCCCCCGCCCCAGTAGAGGGGTCCTCGCCCTATACAGCCTGCCCCTGTACAGAGGGACCCTGCCCTATATAATCCATACCATAGAGGGGGGGCCCTGCCCTATATAGTCCACCCCTATAGAGAGGGACACCTGCCCTGTACAGCCCCTGCCCCCCCACCCATGGAGAGGGGATCCTGCTCTGTATAGTCTGCCCCTATATAGAGGAGAGCGTGCCCTATATAGCCAGTCCTCTGTAGAGAAGGACCCCTCTCCTACACAGCCTTCCCCTATACAAAGAGGCCCCTGCCCCATACCCCTGGTCCCTACAGAGAAGGGCCCCTGCCCTATACATGCTAGAGAGAGGTGCCTTCACCTGCACACGTGTGGGTATGCCTCCATGTGTGTATGGAGCCATGCACATGCGTGGGACCATGGGGACAGGTGGGGAGGTGGCCATAGAGCTGGGGGACAAGGGGTGGGTGGCGTGGAGGGGCCTGGTAGGCTAAGGGGTTACTGAGTACCCCTGATCCCAGCCGGGGGGTGAGCAGCAGCCCCTGGTGTGACAGGGCCACTCCCTGCAGCTGCATCATCCCATGGGGGGGGAGAGAGGCTGCTCCCCTCCTCCCATATCTCCAGGCAGACAAAGCAGTGCAGAGGCAGGCTGGCAGAACCAAGCTCAGCCTGGCACTGGCCTCCTACACCTCTACCCACCCCACCCCCTCCCTAGCCCAGCCCCAGCTGCATCAGAATCAGACCCCACAAAGGCAAGGATCAGGACCACCCCACTGCCCTGGCTGCCTGTAAGGGAAGGGGGGAGGCCATGGGGTCAGAATAGGGATGGAGGGGAAGATCAGACTGAATCTGCTCAAAGCCACTGCCTTTGGGGGGCAAAATCAAAGCCTCAGACCCCACCCTCACAGCTGATCAGTAGATGCCCCTATGCTGTGCCAGTGACCCCCTTCCCAAAACTATGGCAGCCAGCATGCATGTGCATAATAGGGCATAGGACCCATGGGAGAAGCTGTGGCTGGCACAGCTAGGCCCAGGCCACACCACCAGGGGGCACCCCCTGCCTGCTAATAGGAAGCTCCCCCCCATCCGCTACAGGGAAGGTCTCAGCCTTGTAGGTTACCCATGCCCCTGGTCTCTTCCACCACCTCCTTGCCCCCTACCCTATGCTCACAGGCTGCTTTGAAACCCCTGGGCCAAAGGGCCCCTAGAATCCCTGGTCACCCTGCAAATGAGTCCTCATGGTTTGAGATCGCCTGAATGTCCTTCCCCAGTGAAGTAGAGAACCAGCCTCCTCTCTGGGGCATCATCCCTTCCCTCCCCGGCCAGCCCAAAACCCAGCAAAGGACAGAAACATGCTATTATTTTAGGGCATTTCAAAATTTATTAAAACCAAAGGGCAAGCAAGGGGCCAGGGAAAGGGTGGCAAGCAAGTTCCTCCTTTAGCTCAGCCTCCAGTTTTTATTGGGGGTACTAAACTCAGGCTATTAGGGGCTCGGTTTGGTTCATTAAGCAGAGGAAATAGTCTACTGAAAGCAAAGTAATGGTAGAAAAAGGAAAAATAAAATCTCTGTATTTTCAATGGACCAGGACAATCCAGATGTACTAGGTCCCAGCATGTCCTGATCATACTGATGAGAGGTACTTCTGCCTGAGTGGCAGTGGCTCACGGGAGCTAGGACTGCCAAGTACTGGTGACTTGGTGTCTGTTGGCACTTCAAAGGATCTGAGAGGAGCTACCAGAGAAGCAACTAGCAGGCAGAAGACCCGGCTATACTGAGGCAGCCAACGTGGCTAGTACTGCAGAGCAGGTGCAAGTTGGTGGGAATTTTTGGAACTCTCCCTAGAACACAGACAGAACTATGATTTTGGGGTGAGGAAAAAAATAAATCGGGAGCCAGTTTAGTAAAGAAAGGACAGAACAGAGCTAGCACTTGCTCCCTTTGCTCTCAGCTTGTCATAGTTTGGCAACAGAGGTAGAATTTCCCTCTCTGACATTTTGACTTGGACACCAAGATAAAAGAGAAACTTGATCCCACCCATATAAAAAGTGACGGATGTCAGAGGCAAGGCAGAGGAAGAAAAAAGATCCATTTAGCACCATAAAGAAAAGGCTTCTGTAGAAACAAGTTCTACCATCAAGTCAGAGTTGAGGCAAGAAGAGGTGAACAAAAGCAGAAGAGCTGGGTCCTGGGGCACCTTGTGCCACTGAAATAGGATCAGGGGAGTTAGCACTCAAAAAATCCCAAGGATCAGGCCCCTTGTCCCTTTTTAGCAGGGTGATTTGGACTTTTTAAAGCAGCACCAAGTTTCTTCCCTTCTTTCCAACAGCTGGAAGACAGCACCTGTGTGCAAGAGCATACATTACATTGGTAGCAAAGAAGCTAAACAGGCTCTTTGTTTGGGGGGAGAGCTGCGATCCCAGCTTTGGATTGCTAAGGCACCAACTGTTGGAAAAGAGGGACAAAAGACATGATGGGAAAAGCAGAGTTTTATGGAGGGATCTCCTAGAGAAAAGGAGGTGTGTCCCCCCCCAAACAGTGTTTTCCCCAGGGGTCTGATCCAAGAGGCAGCAACAGGCCTTTGGACCAGCCTCTACCTCTGTACAAACAAGAACTTTGTCCAGTGCTTTGAAGGGACAATCCAAACACTTGCCCAGGTCTCCATACAGCCATGGGAGAGTTTCTTATTGTGGCTATAAGGACACTGTCTTTGGCTTTTGTTCACTTCCAAAAGTACATTCTTTTTACTTCATAAGGATTTATTCACATTAAGATTAGCAATGCTTTGATTTAAGGCTGATATTTACAATCCATCCCAAACTGATACCACAGAAGCTATATAACACAGTCCTTTTTTGGTACAGGTTTGCAGCCATTTTATATATTAAAAGAGAGAGAGAAAAGAGAGTTTTGACATTCAGACAGAAGAGTTCACAGAGGATTTTTTCTCCCCTTCACGCATTGCTTTGTTTCTAAATAAAGTCCGAGCAGCTCGCAACAGTGAGAACATCCACTCTTGTGCTTCTTTTGTTTGCTGAGACTTCGGTTGTTGCTTTTTAATCGTTGAAAGAAGCTCAAAAAAAGATTAGGTTTGGTTATAATGAATGGAGAAGGGAGGGAAATTAAATCTGCAGCACATTCCCATTCATTTCTGGCCACAATCAATACTGAACAACAGCTCCTGATATCAGCAGGAAAGGAAATAATGCCTTGCATATATAAAAAAAGAGAATCTAAGTGATTAATTCTGTAAGCAATAGCAAAACCCTTTAATGCAGGGTAAATGCCAGGGAAAGGCAATACGTGTTAGCATTACCACACACATTTTTCTTTTAAGAAAAGCAAGTCATATTTGGGCTTTGGAACCAGATGTTTACTCTGGAGCATGTGAACTGTGTTGGTAAAGGTAGAATCCATGCTGCCAATTAATGCATATTAGTATACGTGCCAGGCAGTTTATAGACGAGCACGCACCAGGCCAGTAACCAATGCAAGACCCCCTAGAAAACTTGCTCTAAGGGTTCTCGTGAAAAAACAAACAAACAAAGATAGACCCGTTCAAGAAGGCACGTGCCTGTTCTTTTGTCATTTCAGTCGGAAGTTGCTTTGACAAGGAGTCAATGCAACTTAAGATACTCAGCTGGCTAATGAAGATTTTAATCTTCATAGAAATGTGGACACAGGAATTTAGTAATTTTCACCCAGACAAAGTTTAAATCAGATCACAGGTTATGAAGTTTGAGATGGACTGATAAAGGTCTGATGCTAATCTTTATGCCATCTTGACCTGCAGGTTGCATCCCCTTCCCCACCACCACCCAGATTCATTGGTTGTAGCACTGAGCATGTTCAGTTGTGCAAACATCTCTTTCTACATTAATGAGGGGTAGTAGAAAGGAATTAAAAGAAGATACCATGAAAATGGGATGAAATTAACTCAGTAACCATGAATGGAGAAATAAATAAGTCATGTATTTTTCTCTCATTTTTTACAAGTAGAAACAGTTCCAACCAAAAAAATTACAAAGAAATACACACACAAAAGCGCCACTTTTTGTGCCAAGGAAAATATTATTATTATTATTATTATTATATATAATAATATTTATAAACTGTACACCTATTTACACCATTCAAAAAGAGAAAGAAGGCGACTTGTTCACAGCTTCATGCTAAAAGGTTTGAGTTTTTTTTGTCTGTTTGTAGCATGGTTTCTTGCCTGTCCAAAGGAAGGAGTGCTAAGCCAAGGTCACACAGTTGCCTGTTGTTAGCTTCTTAAACCTTTAGATCTCCTAACATTACACTGGGTTCCTCCCATTATCATAATGGACTAGATACAGAAGAAATCCTAGTTACTGCATCAGAACTCTTAAGGAAGAAGGACCTGACTCTAAGGCAAAAAGAAACGGGATGCCCTAATTGCGCACGTCTGAGTCACATGATTTACAGACATCAAGGCAGGCAGTCCCTGTACTTAAGACAGGAGCACCCTCCACAGCAGTGGCAAGAAGGCAGAACTGTTTGGAGCACATGCAGTAGGAGTCTGCCCTTCACAAAAGCTTTTGGGTGGGGGCGGGGAAAGGTACAGGTTTTGTTACTTGTTCTGTCTCTTGGCAGGGTGCAGAACACATGTTGAATGGCATAGCAGTTCTGCACAGGACAATGGGAAGTAAGGCCATGCAAGTATCCAGACCAAAAAAAACTGGAAGGACTCTGAGGGGGAGAAGAGGGGGAAAAAAACAGCCACCCCAGGATGTTACTGAGATTCAAAGTGCAATGGCTCCTGGCAACTGTAAACTGTTATACAAGTAAAGATAATAATAAATCTGGTTATAATGGCTTAAATTCCCTGGTTTCCTGGCCAGCACAATCCTTCCTCTTTAGTCTCCCCAGCCATGTGGTTAGGGAGCCTGGACTTACAGTACAAAGGTTTAAACACTGAGCAGATGCAGCAACATCTGTCTGAACTCATTGGCTTGGATTTTTCTCCCCTGCCCCACATTTCCCCAAGCTGTCACATACCATATTGCAAAAGGAAGAGGAGGGGAAAGACAGACAGTGCAAAACAAACAAACAAACCCCAAAACCACACATAGGTATAAAAATATACAAAAATATACAAACCCTGAATGGAACCAAAAAAGTGCAAGGCAGGGAATGGGGGGGGGGGGGGGGGGGGAGAAGCACACAGCTAGACGTTATAAACAGTTGAACAAGGTGATCGTTGCTGGCAAAAGCGAAGGTGCTGGCGACAGCTGCATGCTCCCAGTTGATTTGGCACAAGCCCTGTCCTGCTTCACCAATCCTGGCAGAACCATGACAGTTGTGCTTCTCCATTATTGTAACTGGGGAGGACAATTCTGGGCTCTTAAACCCGGTTGGGAGAGAGGTGGTTCCAACTATGCACGTGCACGCCCCACCCTCCAGGAGACAGGCAGATACTGAAGATCGGCGTTATGGCAGCAGAGATTTGGTGGTTAGAAGATCCAGGCCACATCTCAGCCTGCCACCCCATTGGTTAGTCCTATAGTGAATGACACATGCAAAAAGACTCCTCATCTACCCCCACCACAAAACTACAGTCCCAGTCCAGTACTGGAGACTCCCAGCCTTACATCCAGAGAAGGGCGTTATCTTCTTTCACTTTCCTCTCCTAATTTGTGTTTCTCCTTCACATGTAAGTTGTTCTCCCTTTCCCTGATATCAACGGAAGAGAAGTAGCAGGCACATTGTTGGGGATGTAGGGAGAGGGCGGGAGGTGGGGAGAATCAGCTGCGTCCAGTGTTAAATATGAAACATAGAAAGGACCCCCAAGACAGTCAAACCTCATGCACATTCAGTTCCCAGCTGACTGGAGGGCTGGTTTTCTGTCAAAGCAGAGGGACCCCATCAAGTTGCTCAGGTAGCAGTGTGGCACTGTGCATGGGCTGGACAGCTGATAAAGAAGGGGTAAAACAGGGGGGAATAATTTGGGTGTTTCTTCTCCCGTTAAAGTGAGCAGCAACGTCTGACTAGAGGCACATCCTGGAGACTGTTCATGCAGCATCATCTTCCAAGCTTATCATCTGTCTCTGTTGAGGAAATAAGTTTATGTTACCACTGGTATGTCACCATTTTGCAGAGTCCTAAGCAGCATGGGACAGAGGAGAACCAGACACAAGCCTCTGACTACAGAGGGATCCTTTCAGGATGAAGGGAAATCCTCCTCAGCTATTGGGAAAACAGGTACTATGAGACAGTTGGGGTAGATGCTGTAGAGCAGGGGGTAGATATGCCCAGGAGCTAGGCTTAGAGCCCAAGTAAGGAGCTCCTAGTTATACCAGGACTCAGAAGAGATACAACTTCTCCAAAAGAAGAGCACAACCAAATGTCTCTGGGAGCCTGTTCTGGGCCTAGGCACCCCACCCCCATGGCCCTTCATACAACCCAGGCATTCCCCCCTCCCTCATCATCTGCATCATTTTGCATTGCAGGAGGGAATGGCAAACCCTGTGTAGCAGCCGCCTAGGAAGAACCCAATCCTACGGCTCCATGAACCACAGGCAGACACTAAGCTGTCTCACCGAGGGGTATGTGTAGCCATCCTGGCTCCGACAGATGTGAATCTCATCCTCTGTCGTCTTTTGATAGACCGGGTTGTCAAAGTTAATGCTGTTGGTGTTCTTGAGACGCCAGTTCTTCCACACCAAGAAAGCAGCGAAGGCAACCAAGCTAATGAGCACTGGGGGAGGAGGGAAGGTACAATGTTAATTTGGGCAGCTCACACACAACTTCCCTTCCACTTCCCACAAGTTGCTGGCAGTCTGCACTGACTCCATAGGGAAGCCCCATTTAACAACAGCTAGTTTGATGTCCTCCGTGGACTCCAAAGCCATGTCCCAACCCAGGGATAAATGCAGAAGATTGAGAGCATCATTGACATGACAGACAAGGCCAGGAGAGACCAAGCAACTTAGATTAGACCAGTGAGAGTCTCAACCAGGGTGTCACAAACACCCTGGGGTGAACCAAGATCCTTTCAAGAGTGCTGCGGGGTACCACATGGTGTTAGTACCATTAGGCGTGCAAACATGATTCACAAGATAAAGCCATAGATTTCAAATAGAAATATATAGCTGTGGTCTTTCTGAGTTCTTTGCAATAGAACTGATATATTATTTTTTCTGTAGAATAAAAAGAAAGCCAAGACTGGCATTTTTCAGGGATGCCTCAAGTCTACCCAGGGTGTGCTGAGTCCAAGGTTGAAAAAAAATCGTTGAATTAGACCATAAACTAGAGCCCTCACTCCCCAACAAACCAACCCAAGGTTCCCTCCCACCATTTCAGCTTTTGGAGAATGGGGGAGCTCTGGACTGCCAGTGTTTCATGACTGGCAGGGGTGGGGGGAGACATACCCAGAGGCAGGACAACAGAGAGTGCAGTGGGGCCACTCTTCTCCTGGTTGGTCTCTGCAGCAATACCGTTTTGCACTGGGGAGAGAAGGGAAGAAGCATATTAGCAGCTGTCAGACACCTGATGTGGGCAGGGGTATGCAACTGCTAGAAGAACCCAAGCATCCTGGGCTCCCTTGCCATAGGCACTAGACCATGTTTTAATATCTTGCTATAGAGCCACCTTCTGAGTAATCCTGTTCCACTTTTCCTGTGATGAAGGAAGAAGCTCTCTCACCTTGCTGGGACAGGGTGACCATCTCTGGTGTGGTAAGGCCAAGGAAGTCCCCAGTATGCTTGTTCTGCTGCCCAGTGGTGGCTGGAGATTGTCTTGTGGTCAGTTTTGGTGTGTTGGTTGTGGTTAGCAGCCGGGTCAGAGGCGTGGCCCTTACAGCAGGTCTCCCAGCTGTGGTGCTGGGCAAGGCGCTAGCAGCAGCAGGACCTGGGAGAAATGGACAAGAGGTTCAGACCCTTCTGCCTTATGCTAACAGTATGGTCACCCCCATTTCACTGGGCAAAAGCAATAATAGCTTATCCAAGCTGACAGTCAGTGAGACTGCTGGTGAGAACAGAACCCAGGAGTCCTGGTTCCCAGCCTCCCACACCTCTCCCAGGACTAAAGAGAAACCAAGATTCCCAACTCTTACACTGCTATTCAACGCCTTCCCTGTCCAATCCAACTGTGCACTGAACAAAATATTCCATCCAGCCACACACACAAGGGAGAATTCCTACACAGCTCTGGCCTTTAGTTTGTTGAGTCTAGTACCTTGGGTACAGCTCCTCATGTCAGCAGCCAGGGGCATGCCATCTGGGCAGGCACATGTATACTTGGGTGAGTGGGCAGTGATCTGTGGGGCAGGTAGGCACAGGTATTCACAGCCGCCATTGGAGAGGCCATTCTTCTCACACCAGTTCTCCCCTGGGAGGACAAAAGCAGAGACATGAGCACCAGCAGTGACTAAGTAGGCAAGGGCTGGTGTGGGAGGAAGCAGGTCATCAAGAAGGAAGAGTGATGATATCCCTATAGGACATCTCATTCACAAAGGAGGAGAGTTCACATCATACCTGCTGGCTGCTTCAGGTTATGGTACAGGACAATATCGTCAGGGGAAAACAAGCCCTCGGCCACAACTGTGATATCAGCTCCAGTCAAGCGGTTGGCACTGAAGATGGCTTCGTTCATGATGTCCGACCAGAAAACCTTATCCTGAAGAAAGTTAAACTGGTCTGTTAGCCTATGCAGACAACATCCACTAGGGAGTGAGCAACTGTTCTCAAGGAGACAAGAGCAAAAGCCCAGCTGCTATATAGGTGCAGAGCACAGAGCAGCCCATTCCCCTTCTCTAGCAAAGCTTCTTCTCCCCCAACCCCATGAGGAGACACCAAACATATCTATCCTGTCAGCCTGGTCCCCACACCTCAATAAGGATATAGAAGAACTAGAGAAGGTCCAAAAGAAGGGAAACACAGATGAGTAGTATGGAGGGACTTCCATGAGGCCTGATCCATGAGGGACTAATAAGGCCTGATCAGTTTAGAAAATAAATGTTTGAAGGGGAAAAAAAGAAGTGTTTACAAAATACTAAATGGTGAAGAGAAAGTTGATAGGGATTTATTATTTATCATCTCTCACCATACAAGAGCTAGAGGGACACAACATGAAACTAGCAGGTAGTAAGCTTAACCACAAAGGAAGTTTTTTCATCCAGCACGTAATTAACGTGTAGAACTCATTGCCATTAGATGTGGTGGAAGCTGAGAGTTCAGCCAGATTCACAAAAGGGATTGGACAAATTACTGGAGAAGAGAGGCATCAGTAGCTATTGAGCACAGGATTGAGGGGCATGGCCTCTGAATCAGAATGTCCTAGACCTTAAATGCTGGAGGCAAGTGAGCCAACAGTGGACAAAAACCCTAGTCAGACCCAGTTTACTCTCCCTTTCAGCATCCACTCTCTGCTGCCAAAGAAGACTGGGCAAAGTAGATCTAGGGTCTGACCTAGTAAATGGCAATTCTTATATAGATGCAGACCAAGGGGCTCTACTGCCCATGAGGAAGAGTCACTCAACATTGCTACAGTTGCTGTCAACAAACAGCCCAGGCACAAACCACTAAGTCAACTCCTGGGAGGATTTTAGCAGGTCAGTCCTCAGATAACCATTTACTAGCAGTGCTCACCTCAAAGACTGTGACAGCAAAAGGGTGAACTACATTTTTCTTATCCTCAAGGATGATCTTCCTGTTCCCACCATTTACATCGATGCTGGAGATGGAGTGAAACTTGGAGTCCACCCAATAGAGGCGCTGATGTATGAGATCTGAAGCAGAGAGGGGGCAAAAGTGAAGGCTATAGAGGAGCTGAGAGCAGAGGTTTTGCAGCAAAGTCAACAGGCTGATTGGGGATCCTAGCATCCAAAAATATCTGGTGCTACAGAAGGCACCACAATTACTTGTATGCAGGTCTGAAATGTTTCAAGTCCAGTGCCCAAGAGTTCAAAAAGATCCCACTGAAACAGGCCACTGTTTCTAATCTATAATCTCTTCCTGTGCTATTGTCTAGGAGAGAAATTGCCACCCAAGATAGAGAGCACTTGAGATAAGGAGCCTGATATATAAAAGCTCCCAATTAACTCTCACTTGAGAAGGATTTGGCTTTCAGCTTCTTGTTTTGAAAGTCTTTAGCCAAGATCATCCTTTGTTATATACACCTGCCTCGACTGCAAATCATCACTTGTTCTCTGAATCTCGGGGTTCGTAATCTATAGGCAGGCCAGGCAGGGAAACTACATGGATGTGGTTTGCTTTGGAAGGCTAAACAGACCACAGGCCAATTCTCTTGTCTCAGCAACAGTCCCAAGGGGCTGTGCCAAATCTTCTCTAATCACTCCTGCATCTGAATTTTGGCTCTAACTATGCAGGGCAGCAGGGGGACAGACACACACTCACTCATCTGGATTTACCCAGGGTTATTCCATTAGGCCACTCAATGCCTTCTTTCACCAAAGGGAAGTTGTCCACACCATTCAGGCCACTCTTTGCGATTTTAGGAGACTTCCCCCAGTCAGTCCAGTACATGAAGCTACCAGGAGAAAAAGAGAGGGACATAAGGGTAAGTAAGCGAGCCAGCTAGCATGCACTTGCCCAAAGCCCTTCAGCCTCAACAGGTCCATCTCCCTTCCACCCTAAAAGCCCTTCTGCTGCCGTGATACAACTTTAGAGACACATACCCATGAACTGGGTCGACCACAATGGCACGTGGTTTTGCGCCCTGCTCCTTGATGAGGGTTCTTCTCTTGGAGCCCAATGTATTGGCTACAGAGACAGTCCCCAGCTCAGAGTCTGTCCAGTAGATGTTCTTATGGATCCAGTCAACTGCAAGTCCATCTGGGGCTTGGATGCCTGTACTGATCACAGTGGTGTGGTTGGTGCTGTTGTCAGCTTTGTCCATCTGGGCACTGGGTGGGAAAGCAGTGATTGGTTATCATGCAGCTGTGAGCCAGCTGTAAGCACCCTGAAGGAGGAGCTCAACTTTCAGGACACACAAGCAACATTACTGTAGGCAAAGAGATTCACTGAGCCAGGCACTTGTCTGGTCTCAGTGAGATTCCACACAATGGAGTTTTACCAGTGTGTACCTGAGAATCTGGCTCAGTTTCAGTGTTGATAATGGCACCTGACTGGCAGCCCTGAAGACTCATTCTATGTATGCTGCAGCAGATACCAATAGCCTAGTACCCATGCCAAGCTAGCTCAGGACCCCTGGTAAAGCCAAGTCTACCTGAAGATTTTCTTGTGGTACATATCAGACCAGTAGAGCATATTCCTGGTGATTTCCATGTCCAAGGCCACAATGTGTTTCAAGTTGGACAACAGATGTGTGTATTCACTGCGGTCCAAAGTCATCTTCCGCACTTCCCTGCGGTTAGTGAAGAAGAGATAGGCGATGGTACCTAGTGGGAGGACAAGAGGGGCTATTAGTCAGGTACGTTTCTTTTTGGCATCCTGCCCCCCACTCTAATCCATGCAAGCCTCCGCCTGGAGCCAGAGCCCTCATACAGACAGGTCTTGATTTGTGGAACGAGAATTGCAATCCAAATTCAAGCTGACCCCAAGTTTAATGGCTTTGGATTTGAGACCAATTCATGCCCAGACCCAAGCCCTTCTACTGTATTATAAAGGTGTAATTCACCAACACAGTTCCTGCACTAGATCCTCAGTTGGATTAAGTCAGCATAATTCTGACTTCTGCAAAAGATCTGCCTCAATCTAGAAGCCAAGGTAGATCTCTGATCCAGTCACAGAAAGTAAAATACACCAAGCTCCATTTGTAATGAAGGGCTGCAAGCCTGAGCTGGAGTTCTGCAACAGGAAATGTCTGACACCAAGATCCAGTTATGACAACAAAGCTAATCAAAGAATGGCTATAACCACCTTCCCCTGGCCCCCCTCCCTCCCACAGATAAGGTCTGTCAGGCACTGCCATGCAATTAAGATCTTCTAGGCTGGATTCTCATTAATGAATGACAATGGTTTGCCTTAAGCAAACGTCCTGCCCTTTCATTCAATGTGAATCACCACCTCATCCTGTAGGTAGTTCATCTGGACAGTTGCCTTAAACAAGGCTACTGAACTTCAGACCTGGGGTTACCCACAAGCAGTTATGAATAGTTCTGTGACTAGTTTCAATGGCATATACTGGGATAACTCAATGCTGGAATAGGCTGGGTTTATCACTAGGAAGAGGAGAATCTCAGATGTCCAAGGATACACAGCATTTAGCTGTAACATTGACTGCTTACTACCTACTGACTTTTGCCTCCAAAAAGAGGAGTGACCACAAGCCCTGGGAGTTTCCAACTTACCTACTGCTTTGCAGGTCTTAGTAGAAGGGTCCATCTGGTATCCTTCATCACATTCACACTTGTAGCTTCCTTCCAGGTTCACACAGAGCTGGCTGCAGGTGTCGGGGTCCAGACATTCGTCAATATCTACAGCCCAAGAGGAAGATATTAAAAACCCACTAGGCAACATGGAAGACACAGTATCCCAGCACAGTTTTTACATAGGAAAAGACTTCAACATGCCTAAGAGCAGCCACATATGGCTGGTGCCAAAGATCATGTTCATTAATAGGATATCTGATGTGACGGGTACTCAAACTGTACTCAACAAGGAGAGCTAGCAACTTGCAAGCTGCTTGCCATTCACATCAGCCAGTGGCCTACACTTCATGCTGGATGTGGTAGTAGTCAGGAAAGGTGACATGCAAGGGGCTCTGAACAGAGAACACCAATCTTCACTGCTGGGCAGAAACTCTCTGAACTGCAAGCACAGCACTGAAATACTAATGCTGTTAATAGGGAAGTCAGGGAACTCCACCATGGTAAAAATGGAGAGCAATGAAAACGCTGACCACAGCACAAGACACCAAGGTGGAAGTGGGTTTTAAACCATGCAGTGATTCAAGGGAGGCTGAGGTAAGGCATCTACCTTCACACTTTTTCCCATCGACCAGCTGGAAACCATCGGGACACAAACACTCGTACCCAATCTTGAGGTCTTTGCATATATGGGAGCAGTCACCTTTGCTGTCCAGGCATTCGTTCATATCTGGAGAGGAGACCATGGAGAGCATAAGCCAAATGCTTTGCCACGATGATAACATGACCAGCATCAGCACACTCAACTTGCTTTCTGTCACTAATGTCCCAATGCTCCCTACACACTTCTATACAGCCACATCCACCTGTTTCTGTAACACTGGTCTTTAGCCACTTTGTGAAATAATTGCTGCTCCTTCTCAGAACAACGAGGCAGATGTTCTCACCTAGGGTGGATACCTGTATTGTGACAGAGAGGTTGACTTGTGGCCAATGTGAGCTAGCCAAGGACAGTTTCCAAGCCCTAGCACTAAGACACTGAACAAAGCCAGCTGGGTTTCTCTGTGAAGTCCAGACAGAGGAAGAGACCTGCATGAAGATTTCCTATGCTTCTGGGCTTTGCTGGTTGCCTCTGCCCCCTCTTTTTTCTGTGTGTCAGGGTGTTTTTAAGCCTCCCCCAGGGAGGTGTTGGTGTTGGCTGCAGCCCAGGCTGGGGATGGCGACTGGGCTGTGCCAATGCTTCAGCTAGGACCAAAGCCGGAGGTTCCTCACTGGAAGGTCTGGACACTCCACTCAGTCAGACTGACTACCATATTTGGGGTCAGGAAGGAATTTTATCCCCTGGTCAGATTGGCATGGGGGGAGGGGGAAAGAGGTTCTGCCTCTCTCTGTAGCAGGGGCACAGCCTCTACCAGGGGTCTCTCTTGAGCATATATTAACAGCCTTTTATATAAAGCAGGACATTGGCTACCATGGTTCCCTTGCTTCACCTGTGGCAGGTTCAGTAGTGATGTCTGGTACTGCACCAGGGGCGACAATAGTCTTACAAAAAGAGTTTAGATTATGCGTTGTATTGGATGGTTTGAATAGGTATGGTTCTACCTCGGGCAGGGGGTTGGATTAGGTGACCTCTGGAGGTCCCATCCAGCTCTGCTTCTGTGATCCACCTAACTGTTTCAGATGCATGAAGCTCTCTGTGCCCCCCCCACCCCCACCCCTTTTTGTGCAAGGCAAAACAGAACAAGCTCTTACCACACTCCTTGATGGGCTCATCAGACCAATCCCTGCAGTCCCTCTGCCTGTCACATACTTTGTCCATAGAGATGCACTCCCCAGAGTGGCACTTGAACATGTTCACACCTTTGCAGAATGTCACTGCAAGAGAATGACTGAGCATCACAATGGGCTTCTCAGCACCCTGGCCTATTACTTCTCACTATTCAGCCTCCCCTGGAAGAGTGCACCATGCCTCCAGGGCTTGAGAGAGAGGTCTGGAGAGCCCAAAACTGGAACCATTTATCCCAAAACAGTGTGCTCCCCACACCCTCTCCTTCAGCCACTGGACATTTAGCTGCTTGGATGAGCTCACTACAAGCCAACCCTGGCTTTGTAAAGCTCCAGAATGTGGCAGGTTCTAGTCTATGCCCATGGTGCCTGCATTAAGTCCTCACCATTGTCACAGCCGACTTCGTCACTCAAGTCCTTGCAGTCATACTCCTTATCACACTGGCGGCTCCCATGGATACAAGTCCCGTCGTTGCACTGAAATTCATCTGGGCGACATGTGGGCTTAGCTAGGGAGATGGAGAGGAGGGCAGAGATGCTCAGTGACAGCAACCAGGCTGGCTTAATTCCCCTGGTTCCATAAGGACAAGGAAATATTTCTCACTATGCAGGCAAAGCCAGTGTAGATTCCTTCCCAGCTTATTCCCTAAGATTTTTTGGTGGCTAGGGTTGAAACAAAATACCATGTTGCTCGTTTGCCTATGGGACTAAAAAGTAGAAGCCTATGCAACCCCCAAGGGCAGGTCTCATCTGGTTTTAACAGGGGGGTTGAATTTAGTATCAGATCCACTAACTCTCATTCCACCCCTCTACCCAAATACAGCAGAGGCAGTGGTGAGGCCAGCTGCCCCCACCATGCTCCAGATGGATCATGGGCTTAGAACAATTTCACGACAGAGCCTTCTGGGATAGATAGGTTTTCAATCCAGCTCTAGTTTTTCCAGGCCTCTGAGCATTGCT
The DNA here is from genome assembly GCF_030867095.1 of Alligator mississippiensis. Taxonomy (NCBI): domain Eukaryota; kingdom Metazoa; phylum Chordata; order Crocodylia; family Alligatoridae; genus Alligator; species Alligator mississippiensis. The sequence goes on from NC_081831.1 coordinate 23,470,525, forward strand.
TAAGCCATCTGCTCACTTCATCCAAGCCACTGGCCAGCCATCGAGTAGTACAGACACCAGCCAACCTGTCTTCCTTAGTGTTACAGGGAAGGGAGAGAGGGAGGGGTTGAACATACCACAGTTGGCCTCATCCGACTTGTCCCTGCAGTCAAAGCTGCCGTCACATTGCCACCGCATGTGGATGCACTCCCCGCTCCCACAGCGAAATGCCAATGGGAAGCACGTGTCAACTGCCTTTGTCGTTGCCCGCTGTCCACAGTACTGGGGCCACTCGTCAGAGCCATCAGGGCAATCAGGGTCATCATCACAAGCCCACAGCTTGGGGATGCACAGGGAGCTGTTGCAGCGGAACATCTCAGGATTGCAGGTTGGGGTGGGGCAATCAGCCTCATCACTCCCATCCTCGCAGTCATGCTCTTCATCACAGACAAAATCCAAGGAGACGCACTTCCCATTCCGGCACTGGAACTGGTTGACAGCGCAGGTCTTTGGGGCTGAAGGGAAGCCAAGGCAAAGGTGGATCAGCTACTCAGGCTTGGTCTAGAGAAAGGCACTTTGCCCCTTCTGCTTCACAGGGCTCAGAAGGACTCGACAGGCACAGCTGTGCATCTCCTGGAAGACCTGAGGCAAGACTAGCAGCCCTATTTCCCAGGTGGGAAGGCACAAAGAACTCCAAGTGGGACCCAGGAGTCCTGACTGTCCACACCCCACTTCCAGGGGCATTACACCCAACTCACTCCCAGATTCTAATTCCAATTTCCTCCAAGATGAAACCACTGCTCCACCTCTAGGAGGGAATGTGGATGAGAGCCAGGGTCTCTGCTCAGACCAAGCTCCCCATCATTTCAAGCTCTGCATTAAGGTCATGCCAGTTAATCCTGGCTTCAGCCCTTGGCCCCCGACACCTGCTGGAGCCAGAAACCCAAAGCAAAAACAGTACAGCAACTTACGGCAGTCCAGCTCGTCAGCACCATTCTGACAGTCCTCCTGGGAGTCACACTTCCAAGACATAGGGATGCATCGATTGATGCGACCTCCACAACTGAATTCCCCTGGCTTGCATGATACAGATTCTGGAGGAAACAATGAAGAGGGAAAAAAAACCCAACAACCCTCCTTTAATAGGTCCTGCTGGCAGGGGCCCGAGAGGCTGATTTACAACAGCTTCTTTGGGACTAAGGGGAACATCAGGGGACACTACTTACGGCAAGTTTCAAGAGACTCGTCTGAATGATCGTGGCACTCGGAACGCCCATCGCACACCCACTTGTAAGCAATGCACTTTCCGTCCCCACACTGGAACTCGTTCTTGCCGCATTTGTCCATTTCTACAAGATCGGGGACAAGAAGCAAAAAGATCAGTGTTGGCCATGTACGTGGGAAGAAGTGGGCTCCCTTGGAAAAGCAAATCCAAGGCTGAGGTTTAGTTGAATCAAGCCACATGCCACAAGACAGATAGCAGGGAACAAAGCTGCATGGGCAGAGGTGGACTAGACCCACTAAGCCAACATCATCTTAGTGAAATTCTAAATTAAACCACAGAATGTTTGCTCTTCTACAGCAGCAGGAAAATTTGGGATAATTCTTTTCCAAGCTTCTGTAAAATCAGGACTTCTCTTGCTCTAAGAAAATGGATTTCATTTGGACTGATTGGCACAGTTCACCAGAAAGTGCATGGATGTGGCCCAAACCCAGTTTGTTGGCAAGGAGAATAAGCATAGGTATCTTCAAATTATTATATCCAGGTGGTTATCCTCACATCACCTGAACTACCATGGGTATAAGGATCTGGATAAGCACAAGATTGTGCCTCTGCTTGCCATTCAGAGGAAAGAGACATGCATTCACCAAATACATTCTAAAAAAACAACAATTTTCAAGCAGAAGTTGACCACAAGACAACCTTCCTTTCTGGTACTTGCTGAAAGACATTCTGGAGTTTCCCCTTCAATAATTTTCAGTAAAAGGTTATGGGGAGGGGAGAGCTAAAATGTTGAAGCCTCAGCTAAAAGCAGGGAGAAGTTTGTTTCTCTAAGTACAGTATAAGTGGGGTATCTCTCCATGGAACACTGACAGCACTCCCATAAGAGTATTCAGTCGTTTTGATTTAAATTATTAAGGCAATGCATCTCCAAGGCTCTAAGCACCCAGCACAGCAATACTGAGCCAATTGAGTCTTGCATCATCTAAGCAGTGAATTCAGAGGCACCCAAGCAGCCAGCCACCACAAAGAGCTGTACTTAGTGTTCCAAACTGACTGTGAGCTTCTTAGCTCAGGGACTTATATAAAATACTCCTGGTTAGAGTGCAGCTCAGCATACCCAGTTTGAGGGTGGTTTTACACCCCACACCAAGCTTGACTGCTGTGGCTACACCAGCCCCTAGCTGGTCAGTTTAAAGCTAACCGAATTATATCTATGTAGTCAACAATCATAGCCTCTGGAGTGCTTCATCTATATGAGCACTCCAGAAACCACTCTTCCCAGTCTTCCCCAACTTATTACAAGGAAGGGACCCAACTTAAGCAGCTTAGCAGCCACAGCAGGAGCAGCAGGCTTCTTTTCCTATGCCAGCCTGACAGGGGAAGCAGGAGGAAGGAAAAAGCCCAGCTTAATGGAAGGCATGCTGACCACAGTAATCCAATTATCACAGCACCATGCCAGTCATTTAGGAAACCTGACTGGGAGACTAGCACTGATGTTTTGCATTGGGGAAGTTGAATGGCTGGGTTTGCCAGAGGCAAGTGGATTCTTACAAGATACCTACCCCCTCCCTCATTACAGTGAGACAGCCAAGGTGTTTGTGGCGAACATTCAATACTGGCCACGTGCATCTAAAAGACAGGTGGGGGTGGCTGGGGGAATGGGTGAGGGGGTCTTGCTTTGTAACTTGCCCTAGCAAACAAGTAGTTGCCCAAGAGAGACAACAAATATTACAAGTCAGATCCAAAACTACTAAGTGGGAATCTTTTTAGCAACATCACCAAGTGAGCTTTGGACCATCTCCTAAGAGCCTATAATGATTTAGTAGCCTCTATTTCCTCTGTTTAGTAAGTGGGCATCCCCACTATAATGGAGTCTCCATTCTGAATCCCAGCAACCAGACAGGATACTTGGATGTGCTCACTGATGCCATAAGTCTGGGGAAGGAAGGAGGAACTTCAGAATGACAGAAAGAGGATCCAATGGGTTTAAGTGTTCACAGCAAGAGGGAAGCAAAAGAACGTAGTCTGCTCTAAAAAAAAAACAAAACAAAAAAAAAAACCGGGGGATTTTTGCTCCATTGTTGCAGTTTTTTTGCTATCACTGTCATACAGCACAAGTTGCATTTCACATGGGTCCAGAAAAATTCTGGCTTAACTTGTGACCATCTGCATATCACAGCTGGAGTGGGTTTCAGGAAGGGGGTAATGGTTTGTCATTTTCAAGTGGGAACAATGAGGTGGGAGAAGACGGGAGTTACAAGGAGCAAGTACAGCTGAGCAGAGAGGACAGAGAGCACAGACAGGCTAGGAAGGTTAATCATGGCAAGAGATCAGAGGCAGAAGTTCAGGAGCCCACCAAGATCAAAAGGAAGGTCTTTTTACTGGTGTCAGATCTGGCTATGGAAGGGCTCTGCTAGGAAATGAGTATGATCACTGTAAGCAGAGCATTGTAGTTCTGCCAACCTCTGCTATTTTATCATGAGCTCCGTTCTGCTGGAAGGCCTTTGTCAAGGCTCAGCTCTCAAGTCACCTGATTTAAATACATTTCAGCTTAAAACTTTTTTTTAAAAATATTTTTTAACCCTCTGGCTCCCAAGGGAAAAATCCTTCCACAAAGTTCCAGACTTCTTCATCAAAATGATAGGGGAAAAAAGAAAAAGAAAAACCATGATTTTTAAAACCAAGCTATTATCTTTGGCAGACAAGGTTCTTTGGGTGAATATAATATATTTTATTAGACCAACTTACATAGTTGGGAAAAAAATTTATAGCAAGCTTTGGGTTTAAAAAACCCTTGGTCAGGCTCAGAAAGTCTCTGCAGTTGGTGTGCGCTGTTGTCTTTGAGCACTTAAGGATGAGGCAATAGTTTCAAATTACAGGGATTTCCCCATTACAAGAAGAGGGTTACACTTCACTGTGACATTCAGAGCAGAGGAAGAATAGCTCAGTCAGGGACTACTTTTACTAGTCATATCCCCATCTGGTATGGAATAGCCAAGGGAGCGGCTCATGACACATCAGGTAAACTTCCAGACACCCTTCAGAGCCTAAAGGATATCCCAGCCCTCCCACAGAGCACCACATGAGAGGCCAAGCTCTGCTTCCCTGTCAGCTGCTTTTCCTTTTGCAAAGCAGGAGTAACCGCTATGTTCCAGCTGACTCAAGGCCACGCCTTATGCACACCACACTTGAGATCAGGAGGCGTGCACCTCACACATTTGTCACTGTCATAGACATGGTGTGAGGAGGAGTCAGAATCACACCACCAGGCTTGAAGCCCAGCCCAGCTATTAATCTTCAGAAAATAGCTCCTGATGGGTGGGCCTGGATACTGTTACCGCCTTACAAAAAAGGCAGCAATAAGAGTATTGTTTGCTGGCCCAAAGTCTGTGCAAACAAGAGGCCACATCAGGAGATTTAGCTATAGCAATGGGATCCTTAGAACAACAAGGATATCCTCCTTTGCCCCACCTTAGTTTTACTGTCCAGTGCTAAATCTCACTTTTTGTGCAATTATGGCAGAATCCCCTTTTCTCTTTAAGTTCACATTTGGCAATACTCAGCTTTCTTGGAGCACTTGTAGTTAGGCTTCCCATTAAAGACTAGAGAAAAAGGATTGCAGATCTGTGGATCCTTTCTGCAGTGGAAGTCTTGGCCTTAATGATATGGCTGTGTATACTTGGTGCCCCACTGAAACATATGAGCAGTGCATGTTTTTCTACCTAGGTGGAAAACATGCACCTACATCAGGATTTGAGGACTACCTACATCAGTGAGGATTGTAAGCAGAATGTAATGTGGGGTGGAAGGCAATATTCTCAAGAACTACTTTGTGAAGACAACTTTAGTCATCCCACTAGACCACTTTCACTTGATTGAAATGTTGGGTCTACAGAGAATTATGTTGGTTTTAACAACTGAATGGACACTGGTAGCAATTATGCCTATTTCAAAAGCTGACAACATATAGGAAGATTACATTTGTTTTAAATACGCACTACCTTCCTTTCAAAAGGTCAGATTACTTTTTTTTTTTTAATATTTGTTTTTACCGTCAGTCAAAGAAAACATGTACTGCCAGCTAGTTGGCTCTTCCTTTTATCACCTACTTACTCATTATATAAAACAGGAGCTGGACAGTCAAATTGCCAACCATTTAAATGTTTTTTTGCTTCAGCTACTTAAAATTTGGAGGTTTCATTTGCTGCAATAGTAGATATACAGACAGATTTATTTTTTTTTTATATCCAGTTAGAATCTCATATAAAGCATCAGTGCACTAACAGATTTCTATCCCACACCCAAAACACTGTGTTCTGCTACAGAATCCTTTTCCAGTGACTGTACCATCCATTTATAGATGTTTGCAGCCACTCTTTCCATTTCAGGTTTTGTCCAGACAGGCTCAAGGACTCTTTGCATAGCTAGCAAAATGCCTGGAAGATGTTCACGTTCCTAGAAGCTCCGGCAAAAAAAAAATCAGTTGCAGAGCCCTTTAAACCTGGCACACTTCAGTCCTGAGTTTCTCTGCTGTGGCAGAGACCATCAGTCACTTGACAAAGATGGATGAGTGAAACATTCATTCTGGAACCTGTACTCCATCCAAACCCAAGTATAATCATTAGTGGCATTTTGCTTTGGGCCCTGCCAGAAAGCAAGCAATTAAGACGCAGCAGGCTTCCATTTGGATTCAGGAGGAAGCAGTTGAAAATACACAAAGCTGCAAAGAAACAAGTGGGTGGGGGGCTAAAATATTGTGTCACAAAGTTGCGCTTCGGAAGAGCAATAGCAGTTAGCATGAACAAGGAAAATTCACTTTAGGGAATTAGCCCAGAGATCATAAGGTCAAAGGCAAAGAACAAACTAAGCCCTGATTTTAGTTACTCTCAAAATCTGGCCATTAGTCTGGAAAAAGGAGACCTTTAGGCACCTAATTCACTTAGGTATTTTTTAAAATTTCATCAAACATGCACCTCCATCTTTGTGAACAGATCTCCGATGATATTTAGGCATATAAAAGTGACTCCTTTTTCAGTTTGGTGCAAGGAGCATGTGTAGAAGCCAAAACAGCCAATCCAGATCTCACCTCATGTAGAAACCACCAAGTTAGGAGTCGAGTTTTTTTTTTTAAGTGAGAAATGACTTAACTCGTAGTGTTCCTGAAAAAACTTCCCTCAGTGAACAAACACCTACTCTGAGTAATAAAGTCTCTCCACCTCACACAAAACACTGCTGTAAACTAATGGTAGCTAAGGTTATGTTGACTCACTTCCTCATGAATTAACCTGTCTCACTTTGAAACAAAGCAACAATACCTGGCAACAAATTCAGAAACTGCATCATTCAGTTTCAGGACAAAAGCAACTTTACTTGACTCTGAAATGCAGCATCTAGTGAACCCTCCCTTTACAAAACTAAAAAAAAGTCCCCATGCAACAGCAATCCTAAAAAATCAAGTATACTCTGAATGAATGGGAGAGTGTCTCAAAGGAGTGTTTAAAAAGGTAGAGCATGCATTTCAAAGCCACTGAAACAAATTACAGGATTTTACTGATGCTGTTAACTCAAGAATTATTTATTCAAAATTTTGCAAGCTGTCAGTCCATAATTTAGATTAGATCTTTCCATTTGTGTAATGCCTCTTAAAAATTATCAAAGCAAATGCTGGTGGAATTGCACATTCCTGATAGGAGCCGCTTTATCGATTACAGTACTTTTAAAGTTGCCCGAATAAATATTGACACAAACAGTTGGACTTCTGCATCAACCAAAAAACTGTATTACCCTTCGCTATTTTTCTCACCTCCTCTTTGTAATACCAGGAATTTGTTTTCAAAGGGGAGGGAAGATCAGAAAGATGGCAGCGTAAGCACACTGAACTTTGACTAAAGATCAGCTGTATGAAATACAGTCCTGTTCCCTGCAGCCCTTACTGTCCTGAACAGGAATCTGAGTTACAGAGAAGTGCTTTAGGGCATCTATCCTCCCGTAGTTAGTCAGGTGCAAAACTTAACCTGGACACAATGATTAACAGCTTGTACTAGTGTGAAGGATTACACAAGACACAGGGTAACCAAGGATCTGTCTCCTTGCTAATAAAAAAAAAATTAAGCTGTAGAAGTTACACAGAAAAAAAATTGCCACCAAGGAATGCTTCATAGCCATGAGCAAGGTTTAGCTTTGCTCACAAGTCCTGACATTGTGTCACTGCAACTTTGTCAGACTATTTCTCTGAACCCGGCATCTCAAAACAGACTATTCCAGACATGCACTGTGGGTTACCCGAGAAAGGTCTATGAACTTGTTACTACTGGCCCTGGACCTTGGTCTTGAGGCCAGTTTGTGTTTGGTTGTGATTTTAAGTATACAATCGAAAGGCTACATATACAGGGCCTAATCCTGGGTAAAGGCTAGTTCTCACTCCTTCCAGTTCAGTCCAAAAAAAAGGGCCTGGCCACTTAAAATAAACAAACATCTTTCAGCATTTCAAATATTAGCATCAAGAGGCAGCATAAGGAGATCAAATCCCATGTCCTGGGGTGCTCTTGCCATGAACGTGTTGTGAGATTTGGGGGAGAGGACGCCACAGCTCCTCTGAGCAGAGGCCACCATGTGCTTTACTGGGACTTGAGAGGGAGAAAGCAGAGTCTGAGGGGAGGGTGAGGACACTACTCAAGTGGACACGTGGACAAGGCCACGGATGCCAACACTGGAGGGGGAAATTATGGCTGGAGACCTAAGGAAGTTACAGAGGGGGTGGAAATCGTGGACACAGACAGTGGGCAAGAAACTGGCGCAGTTCCTGGATGTTCTGGAGGGGGACGAGCCATGAGGGCAGCTGGCAGGCAGGATACGGGTACCACTGGGACTCAGGGGTGGCTTCATACAAGCACCGAGGAACATCTGCCAAGGGGATGCCAGAGACGGTGACCTGACCTGCGAGGAACTCTTTAGAGATGGAGATCATTGTTCATCCGAACCCGAGGAGGAGGCCGGTAGATTAAAGCCTGCCCAAAGCAAGTCTGTGTCTACTCTGGTTAGTCTGGAAGGTGCAACTCGACCCTGCAGCGGGGACGTGATGTCGGGCGAGATGGACGCCGACACTGTGCGGGAAGTGGTGATAAGAGGGTCTGACACATGCAGCAATCCCTACGGGGTGGAGGGGAGGAACATTACGCGGCAGCCTCAAGCCCAGCCCCGCCCCGCCGAGGGGAACCTGTGCACCGCCGGGACAGGACGGGCAGGGCCGCGGCCACACCTCAGCCCCAGCGCGGTGCAGCCGGCTCCCATTGGCTGCCGAAAGAGGGCCTAGCGGGGTGGCCAGTTGCCGCGGCAGCCAATGGGGGGTGGCAAGAGGGGAGAGGCCGGCCCGCGCGGACGCCCATTGGCTCTGCCGCGGGGAGACAAAGCCCCTCTCCTTTCCCGCCCATCGCGCGGTGGCTCCGCCCCTCAGCTGCGGGTGGCGGCCCCCAGTTCGGCCCTGGCCCCGCTGCCTCCCCCGAATAAAGCTCCTCCTGGGCGAGGCGTCTAGGTGTGGTGGCCCCGCCCTGGAAAGCCTGTCTTTGGGGTGCGAGCCGGGTTCCCGTTCAGGTCTCCCCCTGCCCGTTGGGCTTCTTTCGGGGACGTGCTGGAGGTTTCCCCCAATTCATGACGGGGAAAACAGGTCTAGTTTCAGCTCGGCTGGGTCACGCTTGTTCCCCACCGCCCTTTGGGCCGGGGCCAGAGTGGGCAGATCCCCTTGGAAAGCCCGCGGACATCTCCCTGAACGTGAAAGGGGAGCGATGAATGAGTCGCTCATCACTCGCACCAGGTTGGGGAGGGGGCGCCTCGGCCGGCCGCCGGCAGAGCCGCGGCTCAGGCTGGGGTCTTCCTCGCGGACCGGGACGAGTCAGGAGCGAACCCGCGTCGTCGCTGAGTTCAAAGCGCTCGAGAGAGACGTCCCCGGGGCACCGAGACAAGTCCTGGGAGCTCCCACCTGCGCCACGTGTCTGCTAGGAGCGGGTTATCAGTGTGAAGACAGACCCGCACACAGCGCCCCGGGGAGAGGAGCCCTCCAGCCCACTGGCGTTAGTAATATATATGTATAAAAGGTATCATTATACAGCCGCACAGGGCTGTATGAAGGGCAAGCTAGGAAGCGTGTCCCATCAGCCAAGCAGACGGAGCTCCCCTCCCGAGGGAGGGAAGAAGGGAGGTGTCCAGCCCTCCCTGTCGCACCCCATCAGGAAAGAAATGATTCACATGGTAAGTTATTTTACAATAAGCCACTCCTAGATCGCATCCATTGCTTTTATTACCCAACACCCCTCGAAACAGGGAGGGAAAGGACTCTTCCCCAGTCACATTGCACTCAATACTGTTACAAATATTGGGGAAATCTGTTTCCATGACCGTGTTTGCTTACGGGCTCATGAAAGTGTCCGAAATATATTCTTCTTAAAAAACAAAACAACATCCATTTCCCAAGACCTCCTCATCGACCCTCCCCGAACTGCTCCCCACCAGCCCCCAGGACGCAGCAGCAGAGCAGGCGCCGTCCTGTGACAGACGCGCCGAGCGCTGATAGCAAAGCTTCCACGTGGTTCCTGTGGGAGAAAATAGCACGAGAACCGCAACCCTGCACGCAAGCACTTACTATCTCCAATTACACCATTTCTTATAAGCATTTACTAGTTTTGATAGACATAAAAAGGAGCCTGAACTAGAGGTCTTAAGTCGCCTACGCATTTTAAGTTTCCTGACTTTACAGCATTTACATCATTCCACTTGCAACCATAAGCAATGGATGCTGTGGCTTTAAATCTGCATTCAGTTGGTTATACTTCAGTCTAATATTTCTCTTTCATTATTCTGGTAACATGGGGAGAAAAATAAAACAACTTACCTGAACTGGCAGTAATGTGCTTGAGAGCTACAAGCAGCACCAGCCCTAGCAAAGACTCTGTACAACGCACTCGTCTCATTCTGTAGTTCGTTCTTTCTTTTTTCCCCCCCTTTACTTGTTGGCTTGGCTGGCAGATCTACGCCAGCTTGTCCTTTATGTGCTTTAAAAAAAAAAATCAGGGGACCCTTGTAAAGCTGGACACTGTCTGATTGCAAATGCATGTGAGGCTAGAGTAATTTGCAGAATTTCAATGTGCTGCTTAGGGGAGTGGCTTAAAGTGGGGTGATTTTCAAACCTTTCGACATCATAGAATAGGGCGGGGCTTTTGAACGCATGATGTGACATAGGCAAGTTAACCCTGCGTGCTTCTTGGGCTTTCGCAATGTCTTTGTTACTACTCGCAAGAGTGTACAGAGCCCGGGGAAGATCTCCACATCAATCCAGGATGTTTAACCACATTTTCCCCTTTATGTGAGTGTTTACGAGCAGGAACTTTGTTAATCGCTTAAATGTCCCGTAAAGATTGTCTGCAAAAGCAGATAGGTAGATTTCTTTTCAGGGACTTCCCTTAACTACAACAGTTAAGCTAATTTTCGGCGTTTGCCTCTTATTAAGGCTAGTCAAGTGCTTTGGTTTCTGCAGGTGAAAGGAGTTAGTGAAATGCAGGGCAGTGGGTATATGTATTGATTAATAAAGGGATCACCAGTCAAGATGAATGCTCCAGTAGGGTAAGGCTGTTAACAATTGAGAATAAGTTCATGCTAGCTGATAGCCCAAATAAGCATCTTGGTGCACTTGGAGGAGCCCAAGAAACAAGCCAAATTATATTGCATTCTCTTAGTTCCCAGTAGTCTCTTCCAACAGCATGAAGCAAAGCTAAACAATTTTCTTGCTCACACTGAAATAAAGACTATTCTGATAAAAATTCAATGCCTGGACACATTGCCTTTAATGCCTGTCTTCTGCAGAGAGTTTTTATGTGGCCTTAAAGAAACAACTGGTCCTGTCTCTGCTCACACCCACCTGTGTATACCACCAAACCCTGCACTAAAATGAGTGGAATTTGGCTTATGTGAAAAGGGGCGTAAGCAAATGCCTGTAAAAGGCCCATCCGATCGGTTTACAGGGACAAGTGCCCACTTTTTTCTGAGCTGTTAGCCTGCCTCTGTGAAGCAGAGGTTCAGGCTGTTATCTTGGGGGTTGGCATTCCATTTGCTGCTCCCTTCTCATTTCACCTTTGCTTCAAAGGATCCTCCCAACATCACAGTCTGCCTGGACTTATTATAAAGTTTTTAATGTTGTAGTCAGGGATACTTCCAGAAGCCAGAGAAGTGTCTTGTAGCTTGCTTTTTTAAGGGGGGCAGGCTGAGATAAAGTGAGCCTGGGAAGGGAAGGAAAAAACCAAGGAAGGTGAAATGCTTGTAAAGCAGCCCAGAAACAGGTTTTTCTGACCACAATTCTCTTCTCTTCCCCTCTACCCCACAAAGTCTGAGGGGTAAAAGATTCAAACATAAAGTACATGAATGAAACAGAAATTGCAAATGTATCTAAGAGAAATGCACAGTCAGGTGATTTTTTTTCTTTCCCATGGTACAACAAGGATGTGTCCCCTTCCTCTGCAGTTTTGGCTTAAAGATAAAGAGCTGAAGGATAAATTGGAGGCAAAGATCTTCCTAATTCAAGTAGCAGTAACTTCTGGGTGACAGAGAAACTCATCACAAGATCTTTAAGATGGAGACCCCACCAGCTCAGAGCAAACTCAGGAAAGTTGGTTTTAGTTAAAGGAAACTATTTGCTTGTTCCTTGTCTTATCCTGAGGTGGTTGTAATGTTGTGAGGACTGAGGGGGAGGAAGACACAGCCACACAGACTCCCCTTCCTCCTCCCCACCCCCATGGTGGGTCTAGTGCCTGGTCTGGGACTCGCACCACATATGGGCTCCCCTTTCCACAACTGATCCTGGACTAGGTTGCACACAGCACCCGTACCAGCCAGTCCAGGCTAGCACTCATCCTGGGTCCTGCATTTGGGACCAGTCCAGTGACATGTGGGTCAACCCAGATGCAAGGGCAGCACCTGGGACCAGATGCCAGCACTCCACGGGCTGGATCCTAACACTCCTGCCCTAGCACTCTTCATTGGCAGAAAGACTCTTTATGTTGCATGTTCTGCATCACCACTGGGGAGCTCTGCTTATATACCTACCTCTGCAGAGAAGAAGACTTCCCCCCTTTGACAACAAAGCTCTGGGAAGGAGAAGAAATTGGATGAGCAAGTGGGTGGGAAATTAGAGGTGCAGACCTGATTTGCTATTTGTCTACAAGGATCAGTTGGACAAATAACACGTGGTTGAGTATAGAGCCCTCATTCTGGATAACTTTACTGTACCAGAGTATTGTGCATATGATGAGCATCTTGACAGCATGGTTTGTTCATGTCCTGCAGGTTAATGCTGACTCCACACAACTTTCCTTTAAATGTGTATGCTGTTCTCAGTGACAGCAGTGGCCGGAGCAGCTAGCTAGTATTAGGTAGTCTTGTGAGGTGGTTTCTGCTAGAGGAGAAAATGATCAGAGGAATTAGACATTTCTAGAGAACAAGCCTATCTGTGTACACAGGGGCAGGCAGCTGCAATAGTTCTCTTGCTGCAACTTCCTGTCCTGGCCTTGCTATGCTATTAAGGAGCCTGCTCCTACCTTATGTACAGCCAACCAACAGACCAGCAACTTCATGTGTTTGCACCCAGAGATGCTCTTTGGCCAATGTAGCATCATTCTGAACTGGTTTCACCCCAGAACTGACTGCCTTGAGTAGCACCTCGCACAGATCTCCAGCTATGTTACTCATGATTGCTGTTTTCATTTCGCTTGGAAGAAAGCTGGTTAGCAAGGCCAGTCCTTCTTTGCACTTAGCAGAATTAATTCTCACCATCTTCTAATGACTTAGCAAAACTTCCCATGCTGATGAAAGTGATACTCATTTGGCACTGCCATGGTTTATGCAGCTGTAACTGCAAACTGATTTCAGTGCTTCACAATCTGTGATTGTTACAGCAACTTCTCATCTGGTCAGAGTTTAGACTTGTCTTTGACAAAGATTGCCAGCTGGCTGGCTTCTGGTGGGGGACAAACCTCCTGGAAAAAAAAATCTTTTAAAAAAGTATTAAGAGTGGCATCCATGGCAGTACAGAGACTTCTTTAGAAACATGGTAGATCTTGTCCATGGATTCATACTGCCACAACAACCGTGAGAAAGGCAAATAGGCATTGCAACAGTTCCCGATGGTATCCCTCACTGCATGCCTTTCCACAGGTGCACTCAAAAGAGTTTGGCAAACCTCAGTAAGGGCCATTATTGCATTCATTGTGCTTAATCAGACCTGTAGGCAAAACATAGTTTACAGGCTTGGCTTATAAAGGTGTTTAGCCTTGATCCCAGGACTGCCCTTTCACCCAAACCCACTAACCCAGACTGATGGAGAGAACTGGTCCCCCGGAGCTGGGATCAGTGGACTAGACCAGCGTTTCTCAACCCATGGGTTGCGACCCAAAGTTGGGTCTCAAGAATATATGAAAGGATTGTGAACAAACTTTAAAGATGGATTCTTCTTTAAAAGAGAAAAGCATGGGAAACCACAGCTTTTCCTTGCAGGCTAACAGAGTTCCAGCCTGAGAGGGGATGCTTGCCCCACCACTCCTGTGTTCCCCGTATACCTAGCCCAGCCCACACATTCACCCCCTGCCCAGCATACTGAGGGGCTGAGACATGGGGGCAGCAGGTTGGAAGGGAGAGCCACTGGGTCGGGACTGGCTGTCAATGTTTACAAATGAGTCCTGGTACAAAAAAAAAGGTTGAGAAGCACTGGACTAGATGACCTCTGGAGGTCTCTTCCAGCCCTACTTTTCTATGGTTCTAGGTGTCTAGAGTAATGGTAGACTAGCACTCATGTTTGTGCAGGAGTTTGGACCAGATAACCCTTGAATCCCTTTCAACCCTGTGATTCTCCACTTACTCTTTCTCCCCCTCCTTTTGGATCAGCTTTTCCTCAAGTAATAGCAGATTTTCCAGCAGGTTTAAGCAGTGCCATAGCAAGGTGGAAGGGGACGCAAGTGGGGCAACCACCCCAGGCGCCAAAGCAAAGGGGAGCCAATAGGTGCTGCCCAGCCAGGGAGGGGCATGGGACGGAGCCACGAGCTGCTTGTTTGGGGGGGGGCATGGGGATGGGGGAAGGGCGCCTCCTGCTGCTGTATGAACTCCTGGGCAAGCATGGGCGGGCATGTGCCCCCTGAATCTGTGTGTGAGGTGAGGATGGGTTGCCACTGCATGCTTTGCCCTGGGTGCCAAACTTAATTTCTATGGCACTGGGTTTAAGACTTATTTTCTAAGCATTACAGTAGATATGGGGTTGTCAACAAGGAGTATGCGAGAAGGTCTTAGGGTATATGTGCAGGCGGGTGGGGATGGAGTGCCGCCACATATGATCCTGCTTTGCGGTGCAGGCACTGCCTGCCTGGCCAGACACAGGGGACATAGGAAACTTGATGTGGTGGCTCCCTCTGCTTTGCTTTTGGCCACACAACACCCACACACATACGTACCCCCTGCCCACTCTGAGTCCAGCTGCAGGGGGTACACTGCTCTGCATCCAGCCACTGGGGGTACCCTGACCCAAAAAGTTTGAAAACCCCTGCAGTGAGTAGATCCTCTGGGCTCTGCTGAGATAACCCAGAGACAGGAGAGAGACAAAGTCCCTGCTATGCCCTGTGTCTTCTCAGCACAATTGGCTACATTCTGACCACAAAAGGTTTATCCACATCCAGAAACTGAGCTAACTGATTGTTTCACATATGCTACAGGGATGCTCCATTTTGCACTGGAAAACTCAAGCTTCTATGTTCAGAATGAAGGGTCACTCTGTTTACATGAAGGGGAGGCAAGGCAGTACAAGCAATACAGGTGTCACCAGGCCTTGACATCTCCAGCTGCAGCGTGCGTCACTGCAAACAGTCTGGCCAAAATCTCATCACCTCCATGTTCAAGGATGAAGTTTTGGGTCATCTGCTCACACTATTTATGCAAACATGAATAGAACTAGCTGCCTCCTGGCCACATATACAGCCGGCCATGAACCAGGCAAGAGCAAAGATATAGCAGATGTGATTTTTGGTGCATATTTCTAACCTAGCATATTTTTGATATTCCCAAGTACATGAGCTAGGGGACATCAGGAAAGGCATACCAAGTCCAGCATGGGTACTGAGCCCATGTGTATGGATGTGTGTGGTGGGGGGAAGGGCATACAGAAGCACCCATGAAGCTGATCTCAAGGGGAAAATGATTGATTTCATATCACATCAAAGGATCTAATTTAGTAATAATTTGTCCCAATGACCTTTTAGTAATGTGATTGTTGAAAAGTTACCTCTTCCAATTAAAGTGATACAAACAGAGGATTCATCTACCTGAGAAACTGGCTGGTGCAAGCATAGCCTAAACCAGGGGTCGGTGATGCTTTTGGGCAGAGAGCCAAAAACAACCGCAACCTTGACTTGTAAGATGTTGGCACACCAGGGGCAGATGGTGGAGGAGCTACGAGGGGCCTGATCCTTGTTGTGGGAGCACAGCCCTGGCACCTTCCCTGCCATCCATCCTGTGGCACACATGCCAAGCAAAATGCCTTCTCAAGCCTTGCTCTGGCACCTGTGCCAGGGGTTGCCTGCCCCTGGCTTAAATTATAAACTACTTAGTAAGTGGCAGAGGCTAAACAGAAGCTAAGTACACAGAGTTCCCTGCTTCCCAGCACAGCTATCCTGGCCCAGCCAGGCTGAATGGAGGGGGGCCACAGTTTCTTCAATATTTTTTGCTTTTCTTCTCCCATCCCCAGTACTCTCCAGGGGAGAATGTCATCCAAGTTCTATAGTGACCTCGCAGGCTCTTCTGTTTGGGCTCAGAGTACAGCTAAACAGCAAATACAGGCCTGGCTCTTAATTGGCATATTTACATTTAAATAACACTTCAGCCCCTGGCTGCTGCAGCATAAAGTCCACAAGATCCTCTGCTGCTGCCAACTAAGTCCAGGCTGAGATTGGTGTCTGGGAGGCTGCACTTGCTTTCTCTCCTTACATGCCTCTGCCAGTCCCTATCTCTGTCACTGATGATACTTCACATTCTCAGCTCAGCAGCAGGTTGTGGGGAGGGGGATGAAGACACAGCCATACACAAGCAGTACCAGCTCTGACTGCAGGACAACATGGACAGTCCCATGCTGGCTTCAAACTAGCTGGTTCAGAGATCAGCTGAGAGGCAGGGAGCACAACTAACTGCCTGAATTGCTGAGTTCTCAGGTGGTTTTTGCCCAGGATCTAAACCCAGGAGTGGCAGGCACTGACTGTGATGTAAACAGATTCAATCAGAACCTGACGTCTTGACTTGACCGAAAACACTGACATTCTGAAATTCATCTCTACCTGCTTTGAAACTAAATCCAAATATTAAAAAAAATTTCCAGGGAGTCAGAATACAGTCAGACAAACACCTTCAAGTGTTGCTTCAGGATAGTCTGGGGTTGACATTTAACATTGTTCCACTTGTACCTCACCGTACTGATTCTGACATTATTTTCGTGGGGGCACGGGGTAATGATGCTGTCACTAACCCAAAATATCAGTTCAATGCTCAAAATGTAACTTTGAAAGAAGATAACAGAGGTTCCCTTTCCCCAGAACAGAACATTTTGAAATTAACAACATTGAATTCCAGGTTTTTTCCCCTCCTTTGCAGGGCTTTGGAAAATCCAAGAAACATTAGTTTACTCAATCTGCCTTTCCCAGCAGTAGTAGCCAAAGGTTCCCAGCCATCTCTTCAGGGCATAAGCAACCTGTGCATGTTGCTTCATATTTCTGGTGAGAGTCTCTCCTTGGGGTTGGCCATGGAAGAAAATGATCCAGGTGCAAGCAAAGGCCCATAGAAGGGGGCAGAAAGGCCGAGGACAGACAGCTGCAGCAGCTGGTTTTGATTGTCTGCAGAGGCATCAAAACCAGCTGCTGCATCTGTCTGTCCTCGGCTTTCCTGCCCTCTTCTATGGGCCTTTGCTTGCACCTGGATCAACAAACAAGAGTTGGAGAGAGGAGGGTGCAGTGTAGACTCCAGGTACAGTGTGGGACTGGGATCCAGAGTGCCTGGGGTCTAGACCCAGTCCTACTGTTGGCCTTGGAAAAGTTGCTTCCCTGCCCCGTGCCTCAGTTTCTCCATCTGGAAGTACTGCTTTGGTCTCTGTTTGTAAAGTGCTTGGAGCTGTACTGCTGGAAAGTGCTAGAGCAGAGCGAGGGGGCCCTGGTGACTGAAGAAAGGGGTTGGCACTTGTTTGGGCCTCGTGTGTCCTCTCAGGTCCAGCAAGGTCTAATTAACGCTTCCCATCTCACCATTCCCTTCCTCACCTCCAGGTGCCTTCCCTCATGACTTGCCCCACAGCAGCTTTACTTAGAATCATAGAAAGTTAAGGTTGGAAGGGACCTCAGGAAGTCATCTAGTCCAACTCCTGCTCAAAAACCTCCAAAGAGGGAGAATCCACAACCTCTCTGAGCAGCCTGTTCCAGTGTTTTACTACCCTCCTTGTGAGAGAGGTTTTTTTTCTAATATCTAACCTGAACTTCCACTGTTGCAACTTGAGACCATTGCTGCTTGTTCTATCATCTGCCACCACTGAGAACAGTCTAGCTCCATTCTCTTTGACCCCCCTCTTCTGGTAGTTGAAGGCTACTATTAAATCTCCACTCAGTTTTCTCTTCTGCAGACTAAATAAGCCCAGTTCCTTCAGCCTCTCCTCATAAGTCATGATCCCCAGTCCCCTCACCATTTTTGTTGCCCTAACCATTTTCATTACTTGTGCCAAAGTGAAGAGGTTCTCTCTGAGGCAGGGTTAGATCTGAGTCTTTGGATCCCTGCTTTTCCCTACTGTTCCTTGTCTTTAGGCTTCAGGGAGTTCTCTTGCTGCAACAGAGTCCTAGAAAACGGCTGGTAGGGCCCTGAAGAGTCATGTTGCCGAAGGCTTTCCTGAGGCAAGATCATTCTTGCCTGGACCATCCCAGGGACACAGTTGAGAAGGTGACACAAAACACAGTGCGGCATGAACTGATGTCATCTTCTGCCTACTCCTGCTGACTTGCTCACCTGCAGCTCACTACCAACACTAGCTCCACCATGATGCCTACTTCACCCTGCCCTTGTGAGTACCCAAAAGGGACCCCTATTTCTTTCTCCTTTCTGGCTATCCTGGGAAGAATCAGATCCAGATGCCCAGCTCCGCAGTGACTACTCCCTTCTGTCTACGAATGAGCTTCATGCAAGGGTCCCAGCTGTTGATTTTGTAGAGGACTGACATAATCCCAGGGAGCAAAACATGAGTACAGCTGGCCAAGGCCCCTGCCTCTGGCTGCCTTTCCCAATACAAGAGATTACCTGTTCCTTATCCCCTTCCATCACAGGACTCCTTGTTCCATGCAATCAAACATCAGTTAATCCTCCTACCTACACTGACTAGTTAACCCTCTGATAAAGGCAGGGCAGCATTGCTGCTTTATAAACAGCTGAAGTTATTAGATCATGGGCATAGGGCTGGGGTAGAACCAAGAAGAGAGTCATGACTAAGTGCCTTTGTTGTGTCACAAGGATACGCAGCTCCTAAAGGTGGGAATAGAAACCAGGCATCCTGGCCCCGGCCCCCTCTGCTCTTTGAACAGAGTTCCTATTTCCTTCCCAGAGCTCAGACAGAACCCAGGTGTCCTGGCTTCACTGAATCACAAAGACACCTCCCTACATGGGCTGGAACCAGAACTTGGGGTGTCAGGCTCTAGCTACAACATAAAGTACCTTCCCATGAAAATGGCCCTTCTGGATGGGGGCCTTGTTAACACCCTGGGAGGCAGAGGGTCATTCTGAGGGGCAGAGCAGAGAAAGGATAGACAAAAACCGCCTGGGTCCAGTTGAACTAGCCAAGCATCCTGGGTACCCATCTCCACCCTGGTGCTTTCCCCTTTATTTGCCTGGGCTCAGAAGAAGAGATGTCTGTTCTTGGGGTGAGTGCAGGGCATCCTCTCCTGACATGGGGATCCCCAATAGAGGAGGTCCTGGGGACTGCCAGGAGGGGTTTGGCACCCTGGGCTGAGCAGTGCCAGCACAGGGCAGGCAGCTGCAAGACCTGGACTTGGTTCTCCTTTGCCAGGAGCCTTGGGAAGTGCCTGCTCCCCCCGTATGAAACCATTAGACTCGCGTCGCAGGAGCCTTGATTAGGACAGAAAGTCCTGCTACGTACACAGCAGCCTTGGGCTGTGGCAGGGTGGGGGCTGGATGGCAAGAGTGTGTGGGTGACATGGTCATGGCCCAGAACAAAAGGGAGGCCAGAGTTTAGGGGTTCCCATTCATTCAGAGCTGCTTAATTACCAAGTGGGTGCAAGCCTGGGAGTCTGTCGTGACTCTGATTGAGCTCTTTGCTTCCCATAGTTGGGCTCCCTCCAGCTCTGCACAGGCACCAACTGCCTGACCAACTCAGACCAGAGCCACAGAGGAGAGAATAATCTCAGCCACTGACACTGGAGCCTTACAAAGACTGGACCCCCTACAAAGACAGGTAACCTGCACAGAAACAGAGAAGGCAAGTGGCTGTCTCTTGCCATCAGCACAATACACCATGACTCCCAGTCTCTATGTCCACCATCCTAGAACCCAGGAGTCCTGGTTTCTCCTCCCTGTTGTAACTCCTGCAAAAAATACTATCCCCGAGAGCTTGGAAGAGAAGCCAGGAATCCAGATGTCTTCTCCTTGCTGTAACCATTGTACTACTACTCCTGGCTACTCGTCCACTCCTGGAACAGTCACATCCTGCCTCTGGCCCTCAGCCTCCTTTCCCCCTTATCCTCCTCTCAGCGCTGTGGGTTAGCTCAGCTCAGTTGTATTCAGGACTTCCTTCCAGGGAATCTCTTTCCTTTCTTCCCCCCGCCCCTTTGCTGCCTGGAAGCTACAGCCTCACTGATACAGAGTACAACATTTCCTCTGCCTTTATACACTTTTGCCTGAGTAAACAGCATGAATGGCAAGAGTCACATGAAAGCAATGTGGAAACAAGCCTGGCTCCCAGCTCCAAGGGCATAGTCTTGGGTCAGTATCACCAGAGAACCCTGGTGCACCATTTGGCACAAGGCTCTTTCTGGCTGTTTGAGGAGAGCGGTCTGTGCAACTCTAGGCTCAGAGCTGAGAGCATCAATCACTTACTGCCCCTTTGTTAGTCTCAGAGGATGGATGACAGTGGTGAGAAGAGAAGCTGGAGGCCAGTAAAAGACTGTCACATCCAGCCAAGAGCTGCAGAAATGAATCAACTCCTCACCCACCTCTCCAAAAAACATAGACCTGGGCTCAGCTCAGGTCTGCTCTGTCATGGACTCCCTGTGTGACCATAGGCAAATCACTTAGCCACTTTTTCCTGCTCTGTTCTATTCAATAACGTGCCTGCTGTGATCTGGCCCTTGGACCACCCCGTAGCTAGCAGGGAGGGATGGAGTGGGGGATCTATGCCTGTCTGTGCTGGAGCATGGGATACACCAGCTCTTAGAGTTCAAAGTTCAGCTGTTGGAAGAGTCACTGAGAAACACCAGTTGCCCCAAAAATCCCTTTCATGGTGGATTCAGCAAGCTGGGAAACAGACTAGAGAACAAGTGCATCCTTTACTCCGGGACCTGCCAGCAGCACCCCCCTAATCATGCCTGGGGCAGGGGAGTTTGCCCCTTGCTGGACAGTGCCCAGGAACCTCCTCCAAAGTCCCCTGAAGCAAGCCCAGAATTTCCAAGTTGGATTTCTCCTGGTTAAGCAAGCCCATGAGTGACACTAGCATGCAAAGCCACCCTCTTACAACACTAGCAAACATACAAAAAGTATCAATTAATTAGCTGGTGACTTTAATTAAAAAAATGGGCGATGGTACAGAGCCATACCATAACACTAGGACTCAGCCCCAACCAGCTCCCTGCATCGAGTAACCCCGGAGGCCTCTCAGAGAGACACGCCCATGGGCTGATGAGTGTGGTCTACTACGTGAGAGGAAAATCAGACCACTCCATGGCTCCTCCCCGCTGCTTCTCTGGTTGGCTGAGCCACTCCCAGGGAAGAGGGACAGGATGGGAGAAGTATGTGGAGCATGAGCGGAATCCCAGGGGCAAGCTGCCAGGCAGACTCCCAGGGAGAGGTAGCCAGAGCTGGACACTTGCTTTGGCAAATCTCCTAGGCTGAGATGTAGTTGCTGCCAGGATGGGTAGTGGTAGCCCCTTTTAGTAACTTGTTCTTCAAGAGAAATGGAGCTCAGGGCCAGAATTTGTTCTTGGGACTCTTGCCTTGGTGTCTCCCTGTCCAAACCTTCACTCCACACACCCCATGAACATGGTGCATCTCCCAGTGCTGGAGCAGGTGCATTGCGCCAGGTCCTGGCCTGCGTTTGGCTCAGCTCAGAGGCAGGACTGCATGCAAACAAAAGTGGCCATAAGCCCCCTAAGCAGAAGGCTGCTAAGAGGTGTCCCAGCCACTCATGGGCGACTGGTGCTGCCTTAGTCATGGGCACATGCCCCCCCTGCAACCAGTCCCACTGACCGGGGGGGGGGGTGCGGGGGAGGGGGGAGCCCACAGCTGATCCCACTGACTGGGGGGTATCCCCTACTGGGGATCCTGGGGGGGGGGTGTCCTCCTAGGGCAATCCCTTGACAGCTGATCACTGCAGCTAATCACTGTGCTCGCTGCAGCTGCTTCTGGGAGCAAGCGCTGGCTGGTCACTGCAGCCACTCCCGGAAGCGGCTGCAGCAAGTGCAGCAATCAGCCGGCACTTGCAGGGTGGGCACTGGCATTCCCATCTGTCCCCGCTGCCCATTGGCTAAGTGGCAAGAGCGGCCATCAGGCGGTGCACCAGCGCTCTCGGGGTGTACATGCACCCCTGTGCACCCATTATGCATCGCCACTGCAGCCACTTATAGCCCTGAGGGGATCCTCTCTCTCTGCAGCCAGTGCAGGATGGATGGGGCAGGAGACTTTGCTGGCTGCTCTGCTCTGGGAGGGACAGCGAGACTGGATACAGGGAAAGCTGCCTGTATACAGCCAGCCCAGGCAGAAACCCCACAGGCTGACATCTGCACAGACTGGGGATACACTTGGCATCCCCAACTCTTACTGTGAGAGAGGGGCAGCATGTAGTATGGTGCCTGGCCTGATGAGATTTGCTTGCTGCAGGGTATTCTCCCAGGCTCAGAGATGTTCTTGATGGATGGAGCCCTGAGGGCATGGGGTGCAGCACTGGGTGTCTTCATCCCAGCAAAACAGCAGGACCTGTGGACACTGCAGATCTGGTGCTGGGAACAGCAGTTCAGTCCAGCTTCTGCTTTGGTGCCTTCTCCATCACATCCTGCACACAGTGCTGCTGAGCTGGTTGGGGCGGAGAAGAGCTGTCAGTTTGGAGACAAACAGATTGCCCCAACTGTCCCCAGGAAGACAGTTGCAATGATGCAAAGCATCACACAAAGGAAGTCAATGTGAAATAAGCCAGAGTCTTTGTGCACAGCAACAGCCCCGGCATCCCTACCATGGACAAGACAGTGCTGGTCCTGACATCTGCTGGGAGGGCAATACAGCAGTGCGCAGGCAATCCAGGAAGTATTTGGAGTGTTGGGGACAACTTCTTGGAGCAAGTGCTGGAGCAGCCAACTAGGGGCTGTACTCTTTTTGACCTGCTGCTCACACGGAAGAATTGGTGGGGAATGTAGTAGTGGATGGCAACTTGGGCAGCAGTGACCACAAGATGACTGAGTTCAGGATCCCGAGGAACGGAAGGATGGAGAACACCAGAGTAAGGACCCTGGACTTCAAAAAGCAGACTTCACCTTGCTCAGGGAACTCATGGACAGGATCCCCTGGGAAGCCAGACAAGGGAAGAGGAGTCCAGGAGAGCTGGCTGTACTTTAAAGAAGCCTTACTGAGAGTGCAGGAACAAACCATCCTGATGCCCAGGAAAACTAGCAAGTATGGCAGAAAACCAGCTTGGATTAGCAGGGAACTCTTCAGTAAACTAAATTGCAAAAAGGCAGCTTATAAGAAGTGGAAACTTGAAGAAATAACTAGGGAAGAATATAAGAGCATTGCTTGGACATGCATGGATGAAATCAGGAAGGCCAAAGTGCAACTGGAGTTGCAGCTAGCAAGGGATGTGAAGGGTAACAAGAAGGGTTTCTACAAGTATGTTGGTAGCAAGAGGAGGATCAGGGAAAGTGTGAGTCCTTTACTGAATGGGGGAGGCAACCCTGTGACAGAGGATGAGGAAGAGGCTGAAGTGCTCAATGCTTTTTTCACCTCCGTCTTCACAGGCAAGGTCAGGTCCCAGATTAGTGCACCGGGCAGCACAGTTTGGGGAGGAGGTGAGCAGTCCTCAGTGGTGAAAGAACAGGCTAGGGACTACTTAGAAAAGCTGGACGTGTACAGGTCCATAGGGCTGGATGGGATGCACCTGAGGGTGCTGAGGGAGTTGGCCAATGTGATTGCAGAGCATTGGCCATTATCTTTGAAAACTCATGGCCATCAGGAGAGGTACCAGATGATTGGAAAAGGGCAAATGCCCATATTTAAAAAAGGGAAAATGAAGGATCCAGGGAACTACAGACCAGTCAGCCTCACCTCAGTCTCTGGAAAAATTATGGAGCAGATCCTCAAGGAATCTATTTCTAAGTACTTGAAGGAGATTAAAGTGATTAGGAGCAGTCAGCATGGATTCACCAACAGCAAGTCATGCCTGACCAAACTGATTGCCTTTTGTGATGATTGATTCTGTGGATGTGGGCAGACCAGTGGATGTGGTGTAACTTGAATTTAGCAAGGCTGTTGATACAGTCTCCCACAGCATTCTCACAGCAAAATAAGGAAGTACGGGCTGGATGAATGGACTGTAAGGTGGATAGAAAACTGGCTGAAGCATCGGGCTCAGAGGGTAGTAATCAATGGCTTGATGTGTAGTTGGCAGCTGGTATCAAGTGGAGTGCCCATGGGGTCAGTCCTGGGCTGGTTTTGTTCAATGTCTTCATCAATGACCTGGAAGATGGTATAGAGAGCACCCTCAGCAAGCTTTCAGATGACACCAAGCTGAAAGTACTGGGAGTACTGTGTTCAGTTTTGGGCCCCCTGCTACAAAAAAAGAGGTGGGGAAATTGGAGAGTCCAGTGGAGGCTGACAAAAATGGTGAGGGTGCTGGGAAACATGACTTATGAGGAAAGACTGAGGGAACTGGGCTTGTTTAGTCTAGAGAAGAGGAGACTGAGAGGAGACTTAATAGCAGCCTTCAGCTACCCGAAGGGGGGTTCAAAAGGGGATGGAGCTGGACTGTTCTCAGCGGTGACAGATGACAGAACAAGGAGCAATGGTCTCAAGTTGCAGCAAGGGAAGTTTAGGTTAGATATTAGGAAGAATTTTCATACTAGGAGGGTAGTAAAACACTGAGACAGGTTACCCAGAGAGGTGGTGGAAGCTCCATCCTTGGGGGTTTTCAAAACCTGGCTAGACAAAGCTTTGTCTGGGATGATCTAGTTGGGGCTGGTCCTGCTTGAGCAGGGGGTGGACTAGATGACCTCCTGAGGTCCTTTCCATCCCTAACTTTCTATGATTCTAAGACCATGGTTGGCAAAGCTGACCACACAGAGGCATCTCCTGGCCAAGTCAGGCCCTGACTCTTTCTGTGCCCACACCCCCTTCAGGGAGGGCTGTTTGCATGCAGTGCTGTGGGTGTGTGAAGAAATATTCTTTGCCAATAAGGCCCAGTCATGAAGTGTGTGATGTTGCTAGAAGCCAGGCTGCTTGCCCTAGCCATGGCACCCTATGGCTTGAACCCAGGGTCTTAAAGCTGTCTGGGTGGCACATGGGCTATACTAGGACTATGCCCTGTTGTACCTTCACCCTGTCTCCACCTGTGAAAGAGCCTCCTATCAGAGGGAGCATGTCCCAGCTTCCTTCATATATGGTTCAGGGGAAGGATGCGAAGAGCAGTTGCCATTCAGCAGGGTCCAATTTTCCCTGCCTGACCTTCCCCAGCTAAACACCCCTGGTGGCTCCAGCAGAGCTGGAAAAGCTTGGAACGAGTGCAGAGTTACTGCGAGCACAGCTTGAGGCTCGACCACATGCTGGGTTGCTTGGGAAGAGATGTGCTCAATAACTGAGCCAGGCAAACATCACATGTGTGCACACGCTTCCTGCCTCATCCTGTTCCAAGCACTGCCTGTTAAGCCCTGTCCTGGAGGAGCAGCACGAGTAGTTGCCTGGGAACAGCTATTGGGCTTTACTTTCCCAGCTGCCCTCAGCACCAACATGCTTTCAGGTGGGGCAAGCTGCTCAAGGCCGTGTCAGGGAATACCCCCTGCTTATTACTACCTCTCTTGCCTGCCACTCATCCCCACTTCCTGCCCTTCTGCTTGGGTTGTTGCTGCTTTGGAAAACCCAGTGCATTAGAACCCCCACCTTAGGAAAAGGAGGGTTGTATTGCCCTCCTTCCCACCTCCCCCAACTGGAACACAACACAGGACTGTGTTGCTGCTGGGACATGCCGTACCCTGCAGAGAAAGGGAAAAGGAAATGACAAGTAGTACAGAGGAAGTCAGTCTCCACTGTGCGGGTCGGGGGCGGGGGTGAGGCAAGCCAGCTTCCCAGATTCAGCTTACGTGGGCAGATGATGTCAGCGTGCCTTAAGCGAGGGAACAGTGTCTGTGCCCACTGGGCCCTGGTGAACACTGCTGCCTGAGACACAGGCTCTGTCGTGGCCTCTGCCACATGGTCCATGAATGGGCAAGAGAGCGGGCTAAGTCAGCTGGTACCTGTGAGGATGGATGGAATGAAGCATTTGTTACCAGATTTCTTTGGCCATGCTCACTGGTCACAGAATGGGCTGGCTCTGCAGAGGCCATGGCTTCAAGAGGAAACTCCTGTTTCCTTGAGGCTTTATCTGTGCACGTGCAATTCACATATTCTGGGAGCAGGATACTGCACAGACCAGACAAAGACCCAACATTATGGCAAGGGTTGTATGCAACCGTGCCTCTCTCCTGGGCCTAGCTGCTGGCTCCTCGATTTCCATTGGTGACACAAAAGTTCAAATAATTTTATTGCTGATTATGGGATCTCCACCAAGCCCAGAGAAGGCCAGTGGGGAGAGCAAAGAAGACGCTCTGTGTCCATGGAGTCTAACACTTAGTTGCACAGCAGAGAAGAGGAGGTATTTCCCCTCTTGGCTCAGACTGCTCCATGCTGCTCACAGATGAGCTCCAGCAAGCAACTTGTATTTGTAACCCTTCAACAGCAGTGACACCCCGAGATGCAGCTTGAGACTGTACTACCAGCCGGCATCCCAGCAGCTGGATGCAACAACACCCCCACCTTGTGGATCTTGCTGAAAAGACAGGAGATACCTGCAGCCCGCGGTTGGCCGCAAACATTAGCTGCCTTCACCCACTGGGCAACTCCTATCCTTTCCTTTGGGTGCCGAGACTCAGTTGCTGGACACTGCTCAGTCTGAGGCAGCTCTGTCACAGTGCTCCACAACCCCAGCTTCCATTTGATTAAATAATTTGCTTGTCTTCAGGGCTGCAGACAAAGTGCCCCCCAGGGGGAACCAAGTAGAAACTGGTTCCATGTGCACCACCTGAGGAACTTGCTCCAGGGCTGGGAAAAACACTGGAGTCTGACAACCATCTGGATACACTGTGCTTCCAGCTGTCTGCCTGACTCCGCATGCTAAGCAGACAGGCGGGTGTTACTTTGGTGCCCTGGAGCAGAGGCACAAAAAATACTGTAAAAGCTGGCCTCAGCACTGCTGAAATAGCTCAGGTCTAGTGTGAACCCTGGGTAGAACTACCATGATGCTGCTTGGTGCCCCCCTTTTCTGCTGCCAGGAACCAAAAGTGGGGTGGGTCTGGCTTAGCAAGGCAGGGACCCACCTGCAGATAGACCATGCTATGTGGGGGTGGGCAAGGGAATATGGGGCTGCTTCAAGGTGTCAAATGAACTGAGCAGAGGTGAAACCCCCCACCCCCACCCAGTCAGAAAGAAAAAAAACCCCTCAAAGCCATTTTTTGTTTAATTTATTACTGTTTGAAATCCAGTGACATTGACACACACAGTCACCACGGCCACCCTCCCGTCAACTGGCGGGCAGCGGGCGATTGGACCTGCTTCATAAAATACAGTACTAGGAGTGGACTGCTACGCACATGCATCCACGGTTTAAAACTACAGTGATTCGATACTGCGACTGAAACAGTACTGCCATAGAAAGAAAAAAAAATAGATATCAAGTGTTCCCCAATTCATAATTCTTTTAAACAGTTAATGCTGTTACAAACGCTACCGATGCCAGGACAAGGCAAGACACAAACAGTCCTACATCCTCTCTGCAGTATAAATATGGAAGAGTTTTTATACAGTTTTACTTGAGTCTGGAACTACGTGTGTCGCTACCCGTTAGAGCTAAGGGAATACAGCATCTCCACTTTGGAACAGTCAGCGCTCGTCTGGGGCATGGAATGCCACTTAATCTTCCTCGGTGCCACTTCCTGAGCGATCCTGGAAAGCAAGAGGAAATGCTGAGGGGGGTTGGAAGCAGAGTTGCTGCCTTCCAAACAATGCATGTTTCCCCAGGGAGGAATTTGAGGCTTTGGAGACGGATCAGCAGCTCAGGGAGCCACGTGCCTGCCCTGCCTGCTGTTTATACACCATGGCACACAGGCATCCAGGTGCCTGTCCCGACTCGCCTGCAACTGCAGGGTGAAGCTCTGCCATTACCTCCTCCTGCTCCTCCTCGCTGTCGTCATCGCTGACCACTGGCTTGGCCCGGGAGCCACGACTTGTACGCCTGCGCCCCTTCAACCGGTCCTGTGCCTTCTCCTTCCGCCCCAGTTTGATCTTCACCTTGACAGATCGAGCTACAGAGAGGAATGAGGAGACACAGTAATAGCGAGACTGAATGTGTGCTTGGGTCTGGGCCTGGTGCCCTTCTGAGGCAGCATCGCCATGTGACCACGGTGCTTCTGCTATGTCATCCCTTCCCTGTTAACAGGAACATGCAGTGGATGCATCCCACCTCTGTGCGAACTTGGCGTCTTTTGCTACAGCTCCCCGCAGGCACCCCATGCCTTGCAAGACCCACAGGCACCTGCACCACAACCACCTCACTGCCCCCCACCAGTACGGCTCATGCTGTCCTTGAACTTAGCTGCCCGAGGAGCTGGGGACTCAAAAGCAACAGGGAGGAGAGAAGCATTCCCCATCTGCCCTGTTATCACCTCCTAGTTTTCTGCTCAGGCCACCCTAGAGCCTGGCATCTGCTCCCTGTCCCCTGAACAGAGAACACAGAGGCAGTGTGACCTTCCCCTGAACATGCTGCCCCTGCACTGGAGGAGGGGAGGGGAGTGGTGGGTCCCTGGTCATGTGGTCCCTTCTCTACCTGGTTGCTACCCTTGCAGAGGGTTCTCCAGCGAGCAGAGCGAGGCAGGGGCACTCCCACATGGACACGCATGCTCCTTGCTTAGCAGAGGCGGCAGCAAAAGAGTACTCACACTCTGATTCAGATCCTTCCTCTTCTCCTTCCTCCTCCTCCTCACTGTCCTCACCTTCACTGTCTTCCTCTTTCTCTATTTTCTGCCGCACACTGGTGAAGACGGATTGCAGCACTATGGAGTCCTCGTAGATCTGTGGGAGGGCAGGACAGGGCAGGTCACTTCTGGGAAGGGAACCCTTGGCTCCATGTGCCAGTCAGTGCACAAGCCATGGCGCTCCTCCCAACCCCAACACCTTCTAGAAGACAGTGGGAGTTGAGTCTCGTACTTTGGAATAATCCTGCCTTAATTAGATACAGTACTGCTTTAATCCTTCGTTAGTGCATAATGGGCAACCTCTAGAGTCCGACTTGCTCGAGGGTTCTAATAAGATACTAGCAATGTCTCAAGGGGTGTGTAGTCCAGTGAGTTCGGATTCAGTCACTGTCCCTTGTCATTGGGCGAGGGAGGGGACCCCACACCATGTGTCAGGCACCAGGATGGGGTGGGGCCTTACCAGAGACCCTTCAAGATTGAAGGTTTGTGCGTTCTGACACAGTAGCATGACATCCTTCTCCAGATCATTCAGGCTGCGGTACTTGTGGTTGCGGATGCGTTCCTGCAGAGAGGGGTGAGGTCAGGTTCACATGGGACATGGTCAGCAATGACTCATTGGCCAGATACAGAGCCTCCCTGTCCCACCCCTTGGCTCTGTGGGTGCTGCTGTCCCTGATGCTCCACCCATACCTGTTTCTGGGCTGCTCACTTGCTAGCTGTATGTGCCTCTGCCCTCAGGCTGCCTGGGACAGTCAATGATCCCAAGCCCACTCCCCACCAGCTCAGAGAGACCCCACTGCTCCATGATGCAGGGCAGCCATGGAGACCTACCCACATTGTCCCTAGGTCTGCGCTTCCTGTGAGGAGATGGCGGCTGTCAGGGAGATGCCAAACCCAAATGTAGTGCCCAGCCTGATAGCAGCATCTTACAGAACCAAGAAACAGCTGCTTGGAGCCACCAGCTCTGGTTAGCAGAGACCATGAGGGAAGTCTCTTCTCCTGTGCACATTTGCCCATGATATGGAGGAGACTGGCATGACCTCAGTGCTGTGTGGGGACCTTGTACAGACCTTGAGGTAAAGAACAGTCAAAGAGATGGAGACAAATGGGGAAATGGGATAAGATGGAGTATGGTTTTATCCAAGGCAGAGTTTATCAGACCAACCCAATATCCATCTGGGAAAGGATGGCCAATTTCTTTGATCAGAACAATATGAAGGACATAATCCATCTAAACTAAAGCAAAGAATACGATATTGTGCCTCGCAGGAAGTCACCCTCCAGTGGGAGGAAGATGGGGTGACTGATGCTAGAACTTTACAGTGAACAAGGAGACAGCATGTCCCGCAGAAAGGAAAGGCGTTGGGATGGAGAGAGGCCACTGACAGCATTCCTTGTTCTTGGGACCTGCCTTTGAACGTTCTCATTAGCGACCCAAGCACGCACTCCAGAAATCTGTGGATGAGGTCAAGTAGGGAGGATGAGTCAGTCCCAAGGAGACTGGATCACTGTCCAGGATGGATTGGACCATTGTGGAGCAGTGCAGCAGAAACAAGCCAGAATTTAATAGCACAAAGTCATGTGCCTGGGGACTTATACAGGTGCTAGGAACTGGGGACCACATAAGGGCCACACTGGGTGAAAATGTTCCATCTATCCTGTCTCCAACAATGGCAGAAGTGTATACTATAGAGGGACAGCATGGAACTGGATATCTCTAATGATCTATCCCCTATTCAATACCCTTCCTTGGCATCCATCATTTGTTGCATTAGAGATACCAGAGGAAACACCTCTAACCATTCTGTTCAATAGCCATTACTAGATCTATCAGCCATGAATTTATCCAGTCCCTTGTTGAACCTGGCTCTGCTCTCTGCCTTCACCACCTCCTGCAGCAATTAGTTCCACATGTTTAGAATGCATTGTGTAAAGCAGTCCTTTTTCTTGTTAGTTTTAAGCCTGTCTCCTGCTCATTTCAGCTGGTGCCTCCTCTTTCTAGTATCCTGGGACTTGTTAGACAACAGTTCCTGACTGACTTGGTCCATGCCCTTCATGACTTTATAAACCTTTATCCTATCCCTCCTCAGCCTTCTCCTTTCCAAACTGAAGAGTCCTGGCCTTTTTAGTCTGTCCTGGTCCGGCAACTGCTGCAGGCCCCTGATCATTTTGGTTGCCCTTCTCTACATTGTTCTGGAGATGTGGGGAGCAGAACCGTGTACATGATTCTCACAGAGCAGAGGAAAAGAACAGGGTATCTCGTTGATTGTGAATGCACCACAAGCCATCAGTGAGATGTAGTTTTACAAAGGCTGAGATGATTCTAGGGTGCATTAAGCAAGATATCTCCAGCAGACACAAGAAAGCATCAGTACCACTGCCCAAGGCATTGAGAAGAGTGGAGACCAGTGACTAGGGTTAGGACAAAACTGAACAGCTTTCTGAATGGCAAAACTGACAAAATTAAGGCTGAGACGGGACATGATTCAGCTCTATACTGACGCCCATGGAGGTCATAACCAGGAGGGAAAAAGAACTAGTAATACAAGATCAAATGGACATATAATAGCTCCATGGAGCTATTAGCATGGCAAAAGCTCTGGGAAGAGTTTCTAGACAAGGCAGCAGGCCAAAGAACTCAAACTGCTTGAAGGTGGAGTTTAAGAAGGCTGTAGTTAGGATGGCAGGAAAGCAATGGTAAGAGCTGCAGGAGAGGAGAGCATGTAGGCAGAAGTGTTCAGGAGAGACCAAGCTTGTAACCACGCTCATCATTAATCCTGTGTTAGGTGTGGTCCTGGCAGGGAAGTGAGGTCACTACCAGATTATCTCCTGTGGGTAGGGAAGGAACAGGGTGCTGTTACCTTGATCTTCTTGAAATCCACAGGCTTGCGGATGAGCTCATAGTACTCGGGCAGCTCCTTGCGGGAAGGTAGCTGGATGAAAACTTCGCTGAGCTGGCGTCCACTACTACTGCAAAACAAGGGAAACACAAGATCAGTGACCAAGTTCTGTCTTTTCTCTCCCTTCCTGAGAGGGCAGCCCCTGGGTGGCAAAGTGATGAGCTACAACTGAGTCAGGGGTTTGTGAGCCCATGGTCATACCAGGTCAAGGCTCTGCCTGGAATGGGACAGAGAAAAACCTTGGTGTTTCCCATACTACTGAGCTATGATGTGACTGGTTGCACCCCAGAGCTTCCCAGCAAAGTGGAAGCCAGTTCGGCCCTCTACAATCTGGGATCTCCTCCAAGGCTGCTGCCAGTAGCTGCAGTTAAGACTCTTTTTGAACAGAGCCAAGACACTCCCTCCCCCTCCACCCACAGTCCATTTCCAGGCTGTCTCAATGAATAAGAAGAAGAGGGCAGACAGGCTGCTTGTGCAGCAGCAGGCTGAAAGCAACATCCTACTCCCCAGTGGGAGATGGCTTTAGCCTCTGGAACTGCTCCACATGGGCCACGCACTTGAGTTTCATTCCTGTGTTGTGGAGGCCCAAATTGCAAATCCGCTCAGAAGGAAGGAGCCACAGCAGTGCCCAGCAGTGCCAGGCAAAGGAGCCACAACTGGACAGCTGCAGGGGGAGAAGTCACATGATGCATGGAGAATGCCACAGGAGAGGACAACTGTCAGGGCTGGAATGGAGGCTGCTGATGGCATGCCACGTGTTAACAGGCACAAAGAGGGTACTCCAACCCTAGGGAAACCAAGGAAATCAGCCCAAGGTGCAATGGGAAGGAAGCAGTCGCCACAGGTGAGGCAGTTAGTTAGACTTCTTAGAACTTACAGCATGTGTCCTGGCCCAGCTGCCTCTCTTCGTTGAACCTGCTAGATGCAATTGCTGCTGGTTTTAAGGGGCAGCAAGATGACAGGGCTGGGACAGCCCGAAGGCAACTCACCCTTCATTTTTAACAGCCACTGGGAGATGCAGAAACCTCAGCTCTGGATTCTCAGTGCCTCACCCACTTACTCTCAGTAAGTCAAGTGAAACCAACTCCCATTTTATACATGGAGAAACCAAAGCAAAAGGAATCATGTGGCCTTAATCTCCAGAGCACCTATATCCAGGCAGGAGCTCTTGGGTGCCCCTAGCTCCCAATTCTGTGCTCAGACCGTGCTCCTTCTCCTGAACTAGCTGAGGCGAGCATCTGCTGCAGGTCCCTTACCTGTCCTTGTATTTGATCACAGCATCCACAATCTTCTTCATCTTCTTGGTGAGGTTGGGTGGGTTGGGGGAGAGTTTCTCAGCAGGGGGCCGTCCACGCTTCTTCTGTTTCTTGCTGTCGTCATCCTTGTCCCGGCTGCGAGTGCTGGTAGTTGGTGTGGCTGAGCCGACATCTGTGTCCCGCTTGCGTTTGCGGGAGGACTTCTTCTGACGCACCTCTTCCTCGATTTCCTCCAGGGTGCCTTCCTCAATTGCCTGGCCGAGGAAGGACAGGGGACAGCTAATACCAAGGGTGCCGGGCACAGGGGCAAAGGCGTGGGATTTTACTAGGAAAAGCCAAGTGTGAGCCACTGCCATGAAGTTTGATTAGCTGCCTTATGGACTGGACAGTGGGGACCACATCTGCTCAAATTGCCCTTGGATTACTATGTGACACCCCCCACCCACACTGAGGAGTCAGCTCCTGCTCTGTTACAGACCAGGAGACTGTCATCTACATCCTGCTCCAACCCAGCCATCTTGCTAGAGCCCCCTCCAACAAATGACGACAACTGCTTGCAAACCCAGGGCAAAGAGTGACAGATCTCTTTATAACGACATTGCTGTTCAGCAACAGGACCAAAACAGCTTCCTGTTCCTGGAGAGTCTTATGGACTCTACCTCAGCTCGGCAAATTTGCTCGTCTCAAGGAATGTGGAGAAGGGCTGGGGTTTTTCCTGTCAAAAGCAGAGTGCCACGGAGGGGACCTGCTTTCTGCTGAGGATGTCCAGCTGATCAGACTGGCTCCTCAATGCCCTGCACGGATACATCAAGCTGGGAGATGCCAGGTGTCCAGGGGATTTTGGGGTGACCTCAAAGGCCTTTTAAAGATGAATGGCAGAAGCAGAACGCCTCTGAAGCAGGAATCCACTCTCTCTTCCTGCAGGGAGGAATCTGGCTGGACAGGCTCTGACAGTTAAAGCCTCTCAAAGCACCCACCTGGAAATAATGAACTCTTTAGCTGAAGCAGCCCCCTCCCTCCCCGTGGCTGCTGGTTACAAATCTGCCTTTTGGCAGAGGGCACCAGGTACAGGCTCAGAGCACATGAGCTCAGCAGCACAGCAGGTGCCCCTGAGCAAAGACAGGTAGCAACTGGTTGTGTAGCACTTTCTGGTGGCACGATTTAAATTATTAAAAGCCTCTGGAGCGTGAAGATGGGGTGATGTGACATCTCCCAGTCCCTGCTCCTTGCCTCCCCTGGGGGAACCATGTTACACCTGTCTCAAATGGGACTGCAAAAGAACTGGCTGCTGTTTGTGATTGGTAGGAGAGTTGTTGTGCTGAAAACCCTGCATTGGTATTTGACTGGAGCTGCTAAGAACCACACCGTTCCCCCCTGCTCCCACCCACAGCCCCAGTCCCCAATAGGCAAAGTGTAGGTTTGAAGAACGATGCTGTACCATGTATACCTTGAGCCACTGCTTCTCAGTCAGCGAGTCGCTGTAGTCCACCTCTTTCCGGTGGCGTGAGCCGCGTCCGAACATCTTCTCCTCCTCCTCCTCGCAAGTTAGGCGCTCCACCTCCGCATCATCCTTGATGATCCATGATGGCAGCTCGTCCTCCTCCATCAGACGCGGCTTCCGCTTGGGGTTCCGCGCCTCCTCCCGCCTGCGGTCCAGGTCCATGCGCTATGGCCAGAGGGAAGCATCAGGGTGGAGCTGCTGGAAAGGGTCTAAGTTCGCTTCCCTAAAACCCATATTTGGAGCTGTGGCTTCCCTTTCACACCAGCTCTACATCTGAGGCCGGACAACAGAGACACCAGGGCCTATGAGACCACCAGAGACAAGACCAAGACAGACCAGGATGAGGCTGCGCTTGGGTCGGGAGCTGTTGGAAAAGCCCAGTCATCCAGCAGCTGCCCAAGGAAAGGGAACACTGCAGAGCAAGAGATGCAGCCTCGAAAGGGAGATGGTCCCTTGTGACCTACATCAGCTGGAGCCCTAACTTATGAGGCCCTTGGCAACCATTGTAGCGGACACACACACACAAAGACACACACAAAGACACACACACACCATGGTGGGGGTTTTATGGAGCCCATGGGCTTTGTGACCAGCAGGAATGCATCCTACAAAGAATTGTCCAGAGTGTTCCTATTGGATCTCCACGTTCTCAAACCCATCTCCCTTTTATCTATGGCTTCTGCCACATTACATACATTACACAATTCACTGGTGAATAGCGCAATACATTTTGACTGGCCACATGTGCAAAGTAATTATCACGCAATTTACTGGTGAGTTGTGCAATAAATTTCCAGCCACATGTGCAAAGTAATCATCATGCCATAAAAATGTCCATCCAGCTATAAAAAGAGCCAACCAGCTACAGAGTTAGTTCTTGAAAATGGGTAACATCTTTATAATTGTTTTTTATCCAGCTTTGAGCATGTGACAAGGCCCTACCTACATGTTCATCTCTTCAAGACAGTCTGGCATCTTAAGGTGGGTGCACTAGAAATGCAGAGAGATAAAGCCAGACCTGGAGAGGCGCTGGTGCCCGGGCATTGCTGAGGGCATATCGTTCCAGGAGGATCTCTTGTGAAACAATGAGCAGATCCATTTTACAGTGCGTTCTGGTTTGGAGCATGGTCTTGGGACTGTAAACAGGCTGAATGCTCACCTGGTGTTTGCATTTAACTGAACTTACTGCAAACATAGTTTGCTAAGTAAAGGCTGCAGTGTATTTAAGGAGCATCGGTGTAGGATCAGCAGCCCTGAAACTGCTTAGTGGTTGCTACTGCCAAGGCTTTCTGCTAAAAGAAGCCTTGAAAATGAGGGAACAGAACAGCCTGGAGCCCAGCACGCAGCACCATGGAGTCCTGCTCTGTGGACATAGCTCCTGAGAGCTTGAATAACAAGGACACAGAAAGAGCTGGCTCAGGGCACAGGCACAGGGAAGGTGGAGCCTGCTCCAAATTCCTGACCCCAACCTCATCCTGGAGTCTGGAACAATGCTGAGCACTGACTCCTCTCCTTTCCCTAACCACTGGTCCCTACTCCCTCACCAGAACTGGAAACAGAACCTAAGAGTCCCAGCTGCCTGTTCCCAGCTCAAACCAATGAACCCAATTCCCTTCCCAAGCTAGAAGCCAGGAGCCCACACTTATGAGCCTGTACTTCAATGGTTCTCAATGTTATTAGACTAAAGGAGCTTGCACAAAAAAAAGCCAACTCTTAGTTTTCACTCAGTTTTTGAGTGCAGAAAGATAATTGAGCAGCTTTTCTGTTGCAAAGAGTTCAAAAGGACCAGAACAGGTCAGAATGTTTTTAATCCTGTGGATTCCTATTTGAGATGCCTGCATTTCACCTTGCGCATCATGTTTGCACATCTAACACTGCTAACACTGCCCAGCACAAGAATATAATTGCCATTTATTGGGTCAGACCCTAGGTCCTCTTAGCTCGGTCTCCTGTGTTGCACAGTGGCAGAAAGCAGACGCTAAGAGGGAGAGTAACTTGGGTCTGACCTAAGTTTCTCCCCCCCCAGCCATTCCTCTCTCACTTGCAGCCTCTAATGGAAGGATCTCAAAGGAACCCAAGCTGTCCTAGCACTTTGGTTAAGAATCATTGCTCTAGTCAAAGCACCAGGCCATGTTGCTTCTTTGTGACAGTACTTGAATCAAGCCCACTTTAGCTCCAGCACATTGAGCTGGCCCCTCAGAAGCCCCATTCCATGTGTCACCCAGCAGAGGTTGTGATATGCCCCCCCCACGCCGCTCACCATGAAAAGGTCGAATTCCTCTTCGTGGCGGGCAATCATCTGGTTGACTGTTTCATCATCAGGAACCTCATCTTCTTCCTGCAAGATTCGAAAGCCCCCAATTTAGTGGCGAGGGGAGATGCGTGGGCGGTTTGTACACTCGGAGCTGAACACCGCACCCGGTGAGCGGCCGACGCCTGTGCGGTTGCCCGTGTGAGATGAGTTGTGGTGGTCTCAGTCCAGTTTCTAGCGGACAGTGTCCGCATTGCCAAAAAAAAAACAGACCACCAGCGGAGCTGGCAGCGTGGCTGGTGGTCTCCGGAGCGAGGCCGAGGATTGAATGGGCGTGGAGACTGAACAACCCCTCTCACCTTTACAGGTGGTTCCTCCAACTCAGCGTTCAGGCACAGGGTGGAGGCAGTGTGAGGGAAGCTTGCACTGCCACTGCCGCTGCCCGCGCTGTATCTGTTCTGTGGATAAATAGAGGACTTCAGTCTCCAGGGCTGTCAATCCGGCACTTTTCACCGACACTAATATTCACTTCAAAATAGAAACACGGTTTCATGCGGTTTCCTGCCAGCTCCCGCGCCCGCGGAGCGCCAGGAAAGAGCAACAGAGCAACAAATTCCAGTTGCACGAGGCCGCAAGTCATGCTTTGCAGTAGCTGGGAAGGAGGCCCTGGGATGCTGCCCCTTACCTCATCCTGCTCCTCATGCTCCAGGATGGCCTGCAGGAAAGCCCGGCGCTCGTGGCTGGAGGATTTCTGGTCAAACATGCCAGCCTGGATGACTTTCTGGTCGACATTCAGCTTGTACTTGGCTGCTGCTAGGATCTTCTCCTCCACGCTGTTGACGGTGCAGAGGCGGAGCACACGCACTTCGTTCTGCTGCCCAATGCGGTGGGCACGGTCCTGAGCCTGGAGGTCCTGAGGCAGGAAGCGCAGGGTTGGCACAGAACCAATGTGGAACCCTCTGAGAAAACCATGGGACAGGAGCACCCAATCTGCTGCCAGGAACTCCATGACTCCCCAGGATCATGCTATAGCCACAGGGGAACTTCATGAACCCAGGGCTGTTGGTTCACTGACTGCTCAGTGCTTGGAGATTACATATACCAGGCTACTGAGTCCTTGGAGGATAGGGACTGAATCCCAACTAGAGGGCTGTACTAGGGGGGCAGTGATCAAGGTCAGACAGCCCCTGAAGACTGCAGCCCATGCTATGGCTGCATGTGCATCTTTCCCTTTCATGGTACAGAGGATATATTATTTTGGCTCTTATTTATTCAAGTTATGTGCCATCCTTTCTCCCCCCAAAAGCTCAGGACAGTTTGCAAGAGAAGTCAAAATATAAAAGGTACATGAACTATTAGGTAAAATATATAGGTCTACAACAAGAATTCCCCAAAGAAGATCCTAATTTCAGCTGGCTTACTAAGTGCCTGTCCAAATAAAGTCTTCCAGTAGACGTCTAGGCTCGGGGCCTTGGATGGCCACAGGGGGAAGGAGTTCCACAGCAGAGGACTGACTGCAGAGAATGACCTCCCACGTGCTTTTGCCAAACGAGCTTGGTGTATAGATGGCTGCCTCAGGCAGAAGGTTGGACTAGATGATCTCTGGAGGTCCCTTCCAGCCCAGTGTCTCTATGATTTTATGATGGTTGTAGGAGGTTGCTCTCAGCTGATGAGAGATCAAGGTGGCATAAAGGAGAAGGCACGTCATAGGCATAGAGAGCTCAGTCCTTATAGGGCCTTATAGGTCAAAACCAGCACCTTGAATCATGCCTAGAAAGCTGCTGGGAGCCAGTGCAGATGCCAGCATACTGGCCCAATATATTTCTGGAGATACACTCCTTTCAGGCTGGCCACTGTTAGAGGTGAGTTCAGGCTTCTTACTAGTGCTTCTGAATGTCCACATACAGCGTAAGAGGAATGTCAGCAAATTTCAATGCCTTTGTGCAGCTTGTGGTGTCAGGAGAGGATGGGATCTCTAACCTCAGCAGCTAACAGAGATAATTAATAACTATGCTAATGAGCCTTGTTAGCCATGATCATTATACAGAAGCCACAAGAGGCTCTCGTGAGTATGCCAGCCTGCCCCATCTGTCAGAGTCAAGGCTGACAGGGAGCACCTGGATCCCGGTACTAGGTTACAGAGCAGACTCTTCTCTCAAAGCAGAGGCTGCAGCAAGGAACAGGAGTTAAGGACTAAACGGCTGCTGTGAACGTGTGGCAGGGAAGCAGTGAGCATGCACCTTCATGCAGCTGGGCATGGTGCCCACATAAGTAAGCTAAGTGGGGAGTGTGGTGGGCACATGGTTCATCAGGCCCACGAGAGGTACATAAATACTTTCATGAGGAGCAGGGGGCCAGCATCCGCCCTCCCCATGTCCCAGCATCCCCAGTAGCCTGCCCTGTATGTTACCTGGTGTGGGTTCCAGTCACTATCAAAAATAATCACAGTATCAGCAGACTGGAGATTCAGGCCCAGCCCGCCTGCCCGGGTGCTCAGAAGGAAAATGAAATACTCTGAGCCTGGCTCGTTGAAGGTCTTCAGCAGCATGCCCCTGTCTTCCGCTTTAGTGGTTCCTGTGGGCAGAGAGAGAGGGACTGCAGGTGAGTGAGGAAGGATACCAGCATGGTGATGGGCAGTTCCTCTCCCAGTCCAGAGAGTGCAAACCACCCTGCCTCTAGACAGGGCTGGCAGGTGAGCCAATGCTGAGACATATCACAAGAACATAAGAACAGCCATTTTCTGGGTCAAACCTTAAGTTCATGTTGCCCCGTCTTCTGCAGCACAGCAGCAGAGCAGATGCTGAAAAGGAGAGTGAACTGGGTCTGAACAGGGTTTCTCCCCCTGTTCCTCTCCCACTTGCAGCCTCCAACATTTAGGGTTTAGGAAGTTCCAATTCAGAGGCTGTGCCTTTCACTCCCTCAGTAGCTACTGATGCCCCTTCCTCCAAGAATGCATCCAATCCCTTTGTGAATCTGGCTAAACTCTCAGCTTTCACTACATCTGGTGGCAACGAGTTCCACACTTTAATTACATGCTGGGTGAGAAAGAACTGCCTTGTGTTCATTTTAAACTTACTACCTACTAATTTCATTGTGTGACCCCCCCAACAGTTCTTGTCTGGTAAAAGACAGTCAATAGTAAATCCCTACCAACTTTCTCTGTTCCATTAAGTATTTTGTAAACAATTCTCATGTCTCCCCTCAAGCATCTCTTTTCCAAACTGAATAGGCCTTGCCTTGTTAGTCATTCCTCAGAGGGAAACCCCTCCATACCACTGATCGTCCTTGCTGCCCTTCTCTGGACTTTCTCTAGTTCTTCTATATCCTCTCTGAGGTGTGGGGACCAGAATTGGGCACAGTCTTCAAGGTGTGGATGTACCATAAATTTATCAAATGGCACCATGATACTTTCAGTTTTGTTCACAATTCCCTTCTTAATAATCCCTAACATTTTGCTTGCCTTTTGATGTAAGCTGAGCACTGAGCTGATATTTTTAAAGAACTGTCCACAACGACTCCCAGTTCTCTCTTCTATGTGGTACCAGCTACTGTAGAGCAAGGCACTTCCAGCAAGATTCACGCCTCTGTACGAGGCACTGGCAGTGGTATGTATCATTCTGTTCAAAGTGGTTGCAATTTAGACAGCCAACACAAGGGGTTTGGTGCCAACAGACTGACCTGGGGGTGACTCTTGCCAGGCAGTTGCCTCAAACCAGCACTGCAAACTCCCCCTGTAACTCCCAAAGACTGGATCAGACCAGGCATTAGGCTTATTGCTTTCCTCGCCAAAGATTTTAAAACTAGCAGTTTCCTGCCAAGAACCCATTACCTGGATCCTCATGTCTGGCTTCAATCCCTAGACTGGAAGGGGAAAACAAGCTTCTAACTTCTCCTCAAGTCTGAGCTTGGAGCAAACAAGTTGCTGAACTGAATAAACCAAAAGAAAGGACATTCTCTCCGTGTACCTGCAGAAGCAGCTGCACCTATCAATAAATGGCTGTGGTAATTTCTGGTTCCGAAAGCTTAACTGGTGACTTTCCCAAGTTTGGTGACTTGCCTTTCTATGAGACTTTAGCAGGGAACTGCTGATATTCTTTTTCATTCAAATAAATAATGCTGAATTTGAGTCTGGATGTTCGCAGCCTCATTTCAAATTGTGCAGCAGTTGATTTTTTTTTTTAAAGCATATACTAATAAAAGTGCTTTTTAAAAAACATATCAGTGATTTTTATCATCTCATACGTTAGTGGTTTTAGTTTCACTCAGGACATTGTTTGGAAAACGGTTGCTTGGACAACTGTGCATATTTCAACTGTGAGTTAATAGTATGCAGGTGCATCAAATCAACCTTTCTGCTCTCCTCCATTGACTGCTCACTTTACAAATGTGGGCTTTAAATCTTCCAGAACCTTCAAAAGCAAAGAGGACAGAAACTCACCATCCAACCTGAGGTATTTGAAGCCACGGTAAGCAAAGTAATCTTCCATGATGGTCATGAGGGACGTCATTTGACAAAACAGCAGCACCTTGTGGTTGGTGGCTCGTAGTTTGGGAAGAATTCGATCTAGGAGCTCAAATTTGCCAGAGGCTCGGTACAGATCTAGTCTGGGTCACAGAAGAGGGAGGAATAGGAACAGGTGGGAATGAGCCAAACAACTCAGCATGACCCTAGCATGACATGAGATCTGCCAATGCTCACTGCAGTGGCACTGACCCAATTCATTTCAGTCTTCCCCAATAAACCAGGCCATACTTAATGAGCTACAAGGACCACCCCTGGAAAACTCTGAAGTAGTCACTTACCCCTGCACTATACCTCCAGTAAAGCCTAAATGCTCCGAGAAGGATTCCTGCAATCAAAAAAACAGAAGCACCATCACACTGATTGCACTGAACTCTTCCAATCAAACACAGGTGTCCAGTATATCCAAGGGTTTAGGTTGTAGGGGTTTAGGTTGTAGCCGTGTTGGTCTAAGGACATAGGCAGACAAGGTTTCTTGGGTGAATCTGATATCTTTTATAAGACCAGCCCAAATAGTTGGAGAATAGTTATTAAGCAAGCTTTCGGGTTCAAAAACCCTTCGTCAGGCTAAGGAAGTTTCAGCAGTTGCTGCGTGCTCTTCCTGGATGGAATGAAAAGTAAACAAGCCAGGGGCTGGGCTGGGCTGGGCTGGGGAGTCAGTTGCCAGGCAGATTATAATGTATATCCAACACACTCCCAGAACTGGCCTGATAGAAAACTGACCCTCAGGTCCAGTAGAGTAATTAGCAACAGCAAAAATGTTCTGCATGAGACACCCAACTGTGATGTAAATAGTGGGAAAGGACTCCTAGGAATATCAAGATTGCAAAAAGCCTTGTATCACAAGATGAGAAGACACTGGAGCAAACTGGAATGTTTGTTCCCCAGTGGAATGTTTGTGGGTAAGGGGACTTCACTGATCACTGCCATGTTGGAACAGATCCCAGAAGATTTCTGGATGTCAGGGGGAAAGATTTCCAAATGAGTAAGAGGGGAAACTCCACATAGCCCTACATGGGACCTTTCCAACCTGTGTCCATGTGGCATTGAAAACGCAATTGGTCTACACAGCTATGATTGCCTAATGCCACTGTCTTTGTCTCACTGGCACCCCATCTTAAACCAGATGGTAAATTTACTGGGGGATGTGACAAGCTTGTACAGACCCTCTGGTCACCAGCACAACAAACGCCCCCTTGCCACACTTTACCTCTATGTGCTGAAACATGTATGGATGGTTGCAGATCTTCCTCAGCTGCATGATTGTGTTCATCAGTGTTTTTGTACCGCCTTTGCCCTGTGGGAATAAAGTGAACAGTGTGATCAAATGGAAGCTACAGCTGTGAAACGTTATATCTTGTACTGTTGTCAGCGTGGACAGTAGTTTTACAAAGCGATTAGATTATGGATTGTATACGATGATTTGGATAGGGATGATCCTGACTCAGGCAGGGGTTGGACTAGATGTGACCTCTGGAGGTCCCTTCCAGCCTCATTTCTCTATGAAAGATCACCTTGGACCTAGCTCCCCTTTGTCTCAGCACCTTATGGACCTTGCAAATGCTAAAAACAAACGTAGGTGAAAGCGGACAGATACATTTAAGAAGCAGCCTGGGGTTGCTCAGAGGCTGAATGGGTTTGTTGACTGTATTTCCTTTTGGAGACACCTCTGTGTTTAAAACACACTGTTCTGGAATGGCTGCTATGGTATGTACTGTAAACTCATATGTGAAAACTACACTTATCAAGCACCAGAGCTGCAGCCTTAGAGAGGACCTGCAACCAGCCTCCACACCTTGGTCTCAAGATGCAGCAAGGGAAGTTTAGGTTATACATTAGGAAAAACTTTTTCTCATGAAAAAAGTAGCGAAAGCACTGGAACAGGCTACCCAGAAAGGTGGTGGACTCTCCATCCTTGGAGGTTTTTAAGACGCGGGTAGACAAAGCCTTGGCTGGGATGATCTAATTGGGGATGCTTCTGTAGCAGGGGGTTCGACTCAATGACCTTCTAAGATCCCTCCCAACTTTCCAACCCTAATTTCCTATGATTCTAGGACTCTAGTCTAGGCAAATCTGACTTGCCCCATCTCACTGCAAAAACAGCTGCCCACAGCAGGACTTTCTACCTGGACAACGCGTCTTTCATCTGTGTCACCCATCAGGCAGGATGATAGAATCATAGAAAATTAAGGTTGGAAAGGACCTCAGGAAGTCATCTAGTTGAACCCTCCGCTCAAAGCAGGACCAGCTTCAACTAGATCATCTCAGCCAGGGCTCTGTCAAGCTGGGATTTAAAAACCTCCAAAGATGGAGACTCCACCACCTCTCTAGGTAACCTGTTCCAGTGCTTTTACTACTCTTTTACAAAGGTAACAGAGCCCACCTAAGGTGGCCACTCTAGTCCATTACTGGGGCTCCATTCAGAAAAACAGCTACCGCAGCTCCTGTGTCTATTCCCTGCTGAGGTGTTAAACATCCAGGGAATCAGCACTGAACTGAGGCTTGTCCAAAGCTCAAAGTGTATTGAAGCCCACTATGCTTCAAGAAAGCCAGGGGGAGTTGGACAC
Organism: Alligator mississippiensis; assembly: GCF_030867095.1. Lineage (NCBI taxonomy): Eukaryota > Metazoa > Chordata > Crocodylia > Alligatoridae > Alligator > Alligator mississippiensis. The sequence goes on from NC_081831.1 coordinate 23,514,256, forward strand.
TTTGCTTCTTGAAAGTGTTTTCCTAAAGGTATTGATGGAAGTAACAGCAACGTGACTGGTGGAACAGAATGGGGAGTGGAAGGGAGAAATCCAGTGGGTTAAGGGATCCCAGCTGGGTTGTAGGTAAAGCAAAAAGCCTGGTTGCCAAACCTTTTTATCCTTCTCCGACCCATCTGTGAGCAGCACTCCTTTGGCCTGCATGTGTCTATACAGGACCCGCTGCAGCGCCGACATGTCGCACTTGATCACGTACTCCACCTGTGAAGACCGGGGAGAGGTTCCTTTCACACCCAGCGACAGCCTGCAGCTCTGTCCTGCACTTCTCTGAGTGTCGCCCACTACTGCCTCTTGGCCCCTCCCTCTTTGGCAGTGTGCTCACTTGGGGCTTGCTTCCCATATTGGACAGAGTACCCCAAGATGCTGTTTAACCAGGGCTGGGAGGCACAAATGCAGCCATCAGACCAGGCTGCTCCTTCCCTTCTTTCCTCTTGCTAATTTTGCTTAGGCCCCTAGGCACATGTTATATATATTACACACTTCAATAGTGAATTGTGCAATAAATTTAGCCTAGCCACACAGGTAAAGTAATTATCACAACATAAAAACATCCACACAGCTATTAAAAAGCCAACCAGCTACAAAGTCAATGCTTGAAAATGTGTAACAACTGTCCAGCTTTAATCTGAATGTGTAGCAGGGCCCAGAGTTTTCTAATGGGCTCAGAGGGGCCCATTAGGGCAGAAACAGGAGCTGAAAAGCCACTGGCCAGAGTGTTACTGAAGCACTTTCAGCTTCTGCAGGGGAGGCAGAAACTACTTCCCAACAATGGAATGGAAAGAAAACTACTCAGCAGAAGCCTCCAGTGGGGTAGCACAGAATCAGCTCCCACCTGCTGAGAGAAGCAGCAGGCAACCTCACACGATAACTACATGCAGGAAGAGACCATCTGGATCACAAGCACAGCTGCTTTTGAGGTCCAGGAGCAAAACAGCTGCCTGAAGTACATTTTCTAGGGATGCCTCAGATTGTGTTTTAAACAGGTCAAGTCATGGGGCCTTCCAGATTCCCTATGTCACAACTTTCTAAAAACTCTGGCAATAATGATGTAGTCTAAAACGCTGTAAATGGGTAGGTCATTGAACGTTATTTAAGCATGGCACAGATGCACTAATTTTAAAGCCTGAAGATCTTCCCCTGCAGAAGCTGAAAGTGCTTCAGTAACACCCTGGCCAGTGGCTTTTCAGCTCCTGTTTCTGCCCTAATGGGCCCCTCTGAGCCCATTAGAAAACTCTGGGCCCTGCTACACATTCAAATTAAAGCTGGACAGTTGTTACACATTTTCAAGCATTGACTTTGTAGCTGGTTGGCTTTTTAATAGCCGTGTGGATGTTTTTATGATGTGATAATTACTTTACCTGTGTGGCTAGGCTAAATTTATTGCACAATTCACTATTGAAGTGTGTAATATATATAACATGTGCCTAGGGGCCTAAGCAAAATTAGCAAGAGGAAAGAAGGGAAGAAGCAGCCTGGTCTGATGGCTGCATTTGTGCCTCCCAGCTCTGGTTACTCAGATCTTCTACCTAGCACTGGCTGGTGAAACATCCCATCACCCCTGACCTGAGCCCAGTGTCTTGTGCCTGACTTAAGCATCCAGGAAGCAGGACAAGTGTGTGTGGATCAATTGGTAAATGGAATAGGGCAGAATCCCCCTCCCTAACTTTACCTTCTCTGGCAGCTGTGCTTCTACTTCCTTCTTCAGCCTTCTCAGCAGGAAGGGACGCAGCACTTTGTGTAAGCGACGGATAATCAGGATGGTTTCTTCTTCGTTCAAATCCACCTAACCCAGGAAATAAATAAAGAGTTGCAATGACTGGAGTGTCTTTGCCCTCTACATCCCTCATTAAAAGCTCTAAAATGCCTAAGAAAGGAGGTCAATACAGATTCTTTCCATAAAAGGTACAGATGACAGCCACTCTAATTAGCTGTGTGGGTCTTAAAATTGCAAACTCTGGCGCAGTGATCTTCATCTGGGATTTCTGTACTGAAAATGTTAATGTTCCAACACTCTTATCTTTCCTTTGGCTGTTTGATCACTCATTATCTGTAGCCCCAGTCACTGAGTTTCCAGGGTGCTGTTTTGAATGACTAGAACCCGTAATCCCTGCATGCCTTGAGAATCCACTTTGGTAACAACTAAAATCAAGCCTCAATTTGATGTCATCAGATCTAAGGGATGGATATTTTCACTGTGCATTGATTGCCATGCTGTGTTTTATGTTGTATGGATAAAACCCACTTTGTCTGGGATTATCCAACTCCAGAAGTTCAACTCTTTAAAAAGCCAGTGCTCCGTGCTTAACTAGCAGGCAAGGCAAGATTTTTGAGCCTACTCAGCTACAACTGCACTTCAGAGGAGATTAATTATACACAAAACCACCTGTCCCCCCCCCACCCCGACCTGCTACCATAAAAGCAGTGAAAGCCATCTCAACCCAAATGCCTGTTACACTGCTGGTTCCACATGTACCTTTTCTCCCGTCATGGCAAAGGGAGCATTAAACCACTGCTCAAATGTGCTGCAGCTCTTGAAGATGGTGGGAAGCAGGAAATTGAGCAGAGCCCACAGCTCTGGCAGCTTATTTTGCAGTGGAGTTCCGGTGAGGAGCAAGCGCCGGGGTGCCACGTAGTGTGTGTTCAGGACCTGGGTTAGCTTACAGTGGTGGTTCTTCATTCTGTGGCCTTCATCCACAATCATGTATTTCCAACGGATCTGAAAAGATAGGGGAAGAGAACGTGTGGGTCAGGGAAGGCTGTACTGTTTTACAGTACCTTCAACACAACTGTGCCCATTGTAAGAGGTGGTTCAGAACAGACTGGGATTGCAGAAACCTAATCAAACCTCCCTTGAGTGGCTGCTGGGAGAGTGCTCCCATCCAGGAAACCTTCTACCTTTAGCTCATAGAACCAAGCAGGTGAGAAAGCAGAGATTCTATCTTTTTAATCATATAAACAAACAGTATACTTATTTTTGACTGAAAATTAATATACTAGCCAAAAACTACAAAAAACACACCATCATAAGCAGGTAGTGTCCTGAAACTGGTTGGTTTCAGATAGCAAAGGCATGGGGAAAGCTGCTGCAGAAAGATCAAATGCTTCTAATGCAAACTTAGAAAGCAGTCTACTGCAGTGGTTCTCAATCTTTTAAGGATTCTACACACCCCACACTGGCCTTGAGGCCCCCTCCAGAACTTTTGTGAATTGAGTGGCACCCAATTTAAAAAATTAATTTATATATTACAGTGCTTGCCTCCTCATGCATATAATATATGCAATATACTTAATACATGCAATATATATAATGCACATAATTAATATATAATCCCTTCTCTTCTGTATTCGGACTTCTCTCTCGTTCTTAAACTCTGCTTTCTTCATGTCTTTTTGCAGCATCTCATGAAGTGAGCCTTGTGAAAAAAATATCCTCTTTCTCTGTGTCTCCTGGTCTAAGACAGCCTCAGCCCAGTTCCCCCCTGCCCTGCCCCCCCAACTTGTTTACTCTAGCTGCATGATTTAAGTTCACCTGGACATCTACCTGACCCGTGACCTGGGCAGGAGACATTCCTGAGGGAGGGGGGAGCTCGCTCTTCCCTTATTTTGTTTTTTCCACTGAACAGCCTGGTGATCTGGGTCTCTCTACCTGAGGATTGGTCTGCATCACATAGCCCCTGTTTCTGGTTGGGATGTAGCGACGAGGTCACAAAAGTTTTAGAGAGGGTCAAGCCCTTTTTAGGAGAGGTCAGACATTTTGGGACACTGAAACAAGCAATCAGCCTCCCAAGCTCTATTGGTCTCTGGATGAACACCTAAGTAGCTTACCTGAAATTTAGCCAGTAACTTAAGAGTCAGTGAACTAGATGTGTACCAAAGCACCAACAAGCTCATCGAGATTTGCTCAAGTGGGTTTTCTATCAATTTTCTGTTGTTTTGTATTCCTTCCTCACTCTCTCCCTCTCTGATCAATAAAACTATCTGTTATAGCACGCCTCACTGTGTGTGTGCTTGAGAGGGGTGAGGCAAGTCTTTTGCCTTTTGCTTGGCTGGCTAAGGTGGGTGTGGCTTTTTACTTTTCTCCAGCACAGGAGGCTACTTGTGAATGCTTCAAGCTAAGGAAGCATCCCAAAGTACCATGGTGGGGTAACCACCCCCAAGGTCTACAGGGTCAGTGTACCCTGGGCTGCACAGAGCCCTAACAAAGACCCAGGCCTGGGTGGTGGTGGTGGTTACCCCAAGCTGGACGGAGGCACCTCAGAGGAAGACACCCGAAGTGTTGGCTTTTGGTCAGGTACAGTGAGTCAGGTGGCTCAGCGCAGAAGCGCCCCCTACTGGCCCGCCACAAGCCTTAGCTCACAAAAGCTAGTGTTATATATCTACTTTAATTAGTCTATAAGGTGCAAATGTACCCTGCTTTCTCATAGACCTGAGACAGCAAATGGAGGGAGGAGGGAACGGAAGGGCAGTAATGCTGAAAAATAACCATATCATGATCTGTTTAGTTATTTCTACACCATTCCATCACTGCAGCATCACACACAGACCCTGAAATAGCATCATTAGTAGCTCCTTAATGCCCTGACCACAACCAAACATGTCAGTTGCTCTCCATAAGTAAAAAGGTAAAACTTCACTTCTGGGATCTTTAGGTGCGGAAAAAATGCATGTTTACACTGAAATAGTTAAAACCAGTACAACCCTACTCATGCAAATGCATTTAAACTAGTTTAACCCTTGCTTAAAACCTTGCACCAGTAAATTACCAAGTTAAGCTGCACCACCTTTGTTGGTTTGGGCAACAGCTAAAACCATTTCAGAGCATCCAGATGAAGCTGAGACAGATTTAAAAACAGTTCAACTTTCTGTGCATAGATGAAGCCTAAAACATAGGACTCTTTTTCCTTGCCAATACAGAGAAATCCCTCCTCAGGCCTTCCACATATTCAAATTAAAGCTGGATGGAAACCAGTTATAAGGTTGTTATGCATTTTCAAGCACTAACTTTATAGCTGCTTAGCTCTTTTTATAGCTGGACCATTGCAAGTTCTTTTGGGTATGGCACAGCCACATCTGTTACAGCATCTAGCCTGGAGCATCACTCCACGGCAATATGAATGAGACTTAAGAGAAAGCTTTTATTAACCCACTTGGCAGGGAGGTCTCACCTTGGCAAGAATGTGCTTATCTTTGATGATGTATTCGTACGTAGTGAGCAAGACGTTAAATTTTCCGCTTCGAAGCTGAGGTACAAATGCTCGTCTTGCTGCGGGAGAGCCCTGGTAAAGAACAGGGTGGGGAGAAAAAACCTGTATCAATTCAAGCTCTAACTTGCACCAGAGACAGGGCTAGCAATTAGCAACAATGCAACCATCATTCCAGCTATGGAAGGTACAGAGATGGGCAGCAAGGATGATTAATAATACGGGGGGACTTCCATAGGAGGAGAGACTGAGGCCAGGCCTGTTCAGTTTGGAGAAGAGATGCTTGGGACCCCCCCCCCCACATGATCGGGCTTTACAGAATACTAAACAGTGGAGATAAAATGAACAGGGATTTAGAATAAAGGGGTCACAAAATGAAACTAGTAGGTCATAAGGTTAAAGCTAACACAAAACAGTTCTTTTTCACCCAGTGTCATTAAAAAGTGTGAAACTCGTTGCCACCAGATGTGGTGGAAGCGGAGTTTTTAGCTATATTCAAAAAGGGACTGGATACATTCTTGGAGGAAGGGACATCAGTAGCTATTGACTACGGCAGCGAAGGGCATGGCCCCCAAATTAGAACTTCCTGGACCTTAAATGCTGGAGGCTGCAAGTGGGAGAGAGGAACAGTGCCGGGAAAAAAAAACCCTGGTCATACTCAGTTCACTCTCCTTTTCAGCATCTGCTCTTTGCCACTGTGTGAAACAGGAGACTAGGCAAGACAGACCTAGGATCTAACCCAGAAAATGGCAATTCTTACATTCTTATTTAGAAAAAGCAATGCAGCTGGGGCATTTGTACAGGCAGGTGTAGGTTTTCTCCTGTTAAAGGATTCTTATCAAATGATGGTAAAACAGCCAAAGAGCAGCTGTACTGTTTTTGGTAATGGGAACACTATGTGTCTATCTGGGTTTGTTCTACTAGCCCACAAGGAAATACACAAGAACAAGAGATAAGGGTGGGGCTGGTCCCCAACACTTGCCTTGTATGAGACCTTCACCACCGAAGGAGCCCATTTATCAAATTCGTACGCCCAATTTGACAGAGTTCTAGGAGACAAAAGAGTTCAGTCAAACCTGATCCAGCCTAATGAAGAGTCCAAACATTCTGCGGCTGCCCCAGAAAAAGAACTAATACACCAACAAAGCAGCTCCTGTTGCTTTAAAAATGCTAAAATCCTTAATGAGAAACCACGCTTCATGCCCAGATCACCATTCCTACTTCACAAAGCTGCTACTTGGTGCACCACACCCACATGCTGGACAGGGCTGGGGGGCACAAAGCAGAAAGCAAAAGGCTAGATCCTAAAACTTGAAGACTTCTACCATGTTTTGTCCTTGGTAGGGGAGGCTTAAGTTGTTCTACTAGGCCAGCGAGTGTGAAATAAGATAGAACTACCCTGTAGCTATCCTGAACACAGAAGCATGCTCTAGACCAGTAGTTCTCAACCTTTAACTTAAGGCACTTCCTTAAAAAAAATCTCAGCTCTTCGCTTTCACTGTTTTGACTACAGAAAAATAAATCCTTAGACCAATTCTTCTGTTGCAAAGAACTCTGAAAACCTGTGACAGGGTAGAAATATTTATGATGCTCTGGATTCCTGTTTGAAACCTCATGTGGTTTATCTTGTGGATTATTTGTAGGCCGTGGCTCATCTAAAGGTGTTAGTATTATGTGGCATCCGTAAAAGGATCTCATGGCACCCCAGAGTGCTACAACACCCTGATGAAGAATCACGGAAGTCAACAATGATGAGTCAGTCACTTAGAGAGCAAGATGTCATGTTGTCACAGCTGTAAAGCAGGAATTGAGGGGCTGTGGATCTGCTCTACCCACTGTGCTTGGGGCACCAGGCAGAAGGGCCTCAAGGCACAAGAACAACCCCAGACACTGCCAACACCTCCTGTGGGATCTTGTCTGCATGAAGAACATGGGCACCCGGAGGGGAACCTGTGTGGATGGCCTCTCAAGAGAACTACCCCTTTTCAGACCAGTGACCCCACGAATGGGACCTACCTGGCTATGGGTGTGACTGATAGTCTATTTGATCAGGAAAGGTACATGAGGTATAATAGATAAAGGCAAGAGGATTGCAGCTACAAACTGGTGTCTGCTCAACCTCCCATTGCTACAGGGTGCAAGAAATCCAATTGCTTGACTTCCAGTTTGTCAGCTATTTATTCACTTTCCAAACTGCCCCTAACGAATCTGTGACAGAAATGTCATATTCTTGACGCAGATTCATACGGATGTGCAGAGAAAGCTGCAGAAGCATCATCATGTCCACACAGATAATGCTTGACTAAGAAGTTATGAACTATGGGTCTATGACAGAGGCACAGAAAGTGGCCTGCACCATTCTCCTTTTTTTAAATACATCATTTCCACAGCAGCCTCAATGCTTCTATTTCTATGGCCCCTTTTAACTAAAAGACATTGAGGCACTTTACAAAAGCTCCCCCCAACACTGCTGTCAGGTCAACAGCATGACAGATGAGTAAACTAAGGCAAAGCAGCAGGGTCAGAGAGTGAACCCATGGGAGGGTCAGGAACAAGGGAGAATCTAGGATTTTGAAAAGGGGGATGTACAATAGTGAGGTGCACCATCCCATACAACACAATGATGCCTGATGAAAGGTGTTTGTGCCCAAAAGCTTGCAATTAAATAATTTTTTTTTTCAAAAATCGTGTTGGTCTAATAAAAGATATCACTTCGACCATTAACCCTGATTGCTTTTTCCTCTAAATCAATAGGGATACAACCTGAGTATCTGACACATGGAAGATATCAAATTTTAGCTAATTTTTTTAATGAAATCTTTGTAATTTCCCTAGGAGGAAGCAACTTTGACCACCTGAAACCCAAGATACTGCTCCTGCCTTTGTTCAAGGCAATTTGCATCATCACAGAGCCTCATAAGAGAGCTGAGAGATACCTTACCAGCTAAGAACTGCCTGTCCAGGAGTATTACATCTATTGACTCCTTTGTGAAATCCCATGAAATATGAACTTTCATTTCCACCCAGCAGAACTTTTATAATCTTTTCTCCAATACCTTATGATGAAGGGTATTTGTGCTTGAAAGCTTGCAATTAAAGACATTTTTTTGCAAACATCTTGGTGAGCCCTGATTGCTTCATACAACACAACACATTTTTCTCCAGGTAAAAAGAAACTAGAAGCTTTATTAACACGCTAGGGGCCTAGGGCTGGATTCCTCAGTTTAAGATTGATGCAAAAACAAATATAATTTTTTTGGAATGAGTCTGTAAGGCTCTGAAATAGGAACTAGGTAACCAGGATCAGCTATCAAGAAAGGGGAATTACAGAAGGGATAGCTTAACTGGTGCACAAAGACCATTAAAATAGGAGAAGGTCATTAACACCTGTGGAGTTAAGTTTAGCAGGAATCAGGTAAATGATAATGAACTGTGAAATCAACAGATTCCCCTTGTTGTTGCCTGAATCTGCAAGTCCCAGCCCCCTTGGTCTAAACACTACATCTTGCTTCCTTTCCTGGCATAGATGGGATCAGCCCCGTGGTTACTACAGACTTCTGTCCAACCTCCCAATACTGCTGGGAGAATCTGGGTGCTGCACTTACGAGAGAGGTACTATAATGAGGAAGGGTCCATTGATCCGTTTGTGTTCCATGAGGTATGTAATTAAAGCGATGGTCTGAATCGTCTTGCCCAGACCCATTTCGTCAGCCAGGATGCCATTCAGGTTGTTGTTGTACAGGGACACGAGCCACTCCAAACCTTTGATCTGAACAGGGAGAGAAGAAGGGAGTGGGATTTGCAGAATGCAAATTACACCCTGTGAAACACAGGCCCTAGACCCTGCTCCCCAGGATTCATTAACAAGCTGTAGTCATTCACTCTGGCAAACATTCAAAATGAATGACTAGTATGTTATTATTAAGGCTCTTGTTTGAGAGGCAATTATCTCAAACAGGTCATTTGGCATCGATCCATCCCATTCCCATCTGGACCATGTGCATCTCAGAGTTCCCTTCCAAGCTATGTGTTTTAAGTTAGTGTCTGGCTCATCTGTTATTTTACAAGGAATGCCCCTGTCTGAGAACATAGTGGTTTTGGTCTCTTCAGCACACGTAGGATTTTAACATCTTGCTGGCTAGTGGCATATGCTAACGAGAAAATCCTCCGCTTTCCATGGCGGGAAAGGTATTAGATATGACCAAGGTTCCTGGAACTGCATTGGTCAGCGTGACACCATATTATAAATGAGGGACATCACTTCTGTTAGTTCCCACCTGTTTCCCCTAAGACCTTGCCTGCTTTGTGTTTTGCTGTGTTCAAACATTGTGCAGCTGGCTGCTGCCTTGAGCCCCAACAGGGATTTGCATTGTGCTATTTAGAGAATCCACGCACGTGTTTAAAACTTGCTTGTTAACCTTATTATCCCGTGATTTTTCTTTAAGAGGCTCTTGGAATTAATTCAGTTCAGCACGTTTCAAACAGGAAATACCGACCTCCTTCCTCTAAGGGGAGCAGATTAAGCCAGCTCACAGAGGCAGCTGAAATCCTTAAGCAAAAAGAAAAAGCTGGGCAGGCTAACAGAGCCAGCACTGAGGAGGGCAAAACCGTGTGGACCAGCCTGTGGTCTGACCCAAGCCTGGCAAGTCTTATGATCTCAGTGAAGCTCTGCATGCACTTGGCACATAACAGAAGCCAGCTTGTGCTTTCTGGTTTTGGACACTCTCAGGCTGCTTAACAAAGTCACCACGTGGTTCTACACAAGCTCCATCCAACTAACAGCTCACAATTAAAGTGTGCAGCAAAGGGAATAATGAGAGAACACCCCCCCCCCCCCCATTCAAGCTGTGCCTTTCTGCACACATCTGTCCTGTCCAACATCCCCTCTAGGTACCTGGCAATGCCCAACAGGCAGAGCTGGTGTGTTGAGTCCCGTGCGTGTGTGCGTGCACACACACAGCACCACTGGCCATCTCCATTCAACCACCCATAATCAATGAGATTCCTGCCTTGGTTTCTCACCTGGTACTGTTTGAGTACACCGTTGACCATAAGCGTGGACTGCTTGTCCACCCGTTCGGTGACTGCGTGGGCCACAGCATAGTAAGACTGCAATCCCCTCGCCAGTGCCTGAGAGACCCCATATTCATCGTCAACATCTTGCTTTGCATTCCTATGAAAGGAAAGACGTGAGGAGAAAAATCCTTTTTACTTCTCTAAGAAGCTGCACTCCAGGGCCCCCAAGCTGCCTTTTGGCCCCTAGGATCCAGCGAGTTGCATCAACACTGAAAGACTGCTTTCATTTCTCATCTCTTGCAAGGACCAGGGAGTAGAAAGTAAGTACCCACATGCTCAATGCTTTGGAAACTAATAAACCTTGCCCTCCCAGTATCTGAGATCCTATCCTGCCCAAATGGCCATTTGCTTTTGAGACTGCAAGGAACTTGCCAGTTCGTAGCAAAAGCTGTTACTGCCTCTACATCCAGCAGTATCTGTTTTTTGTTAGCTTTCTTTTTTTATTTTTCTTAAAAAGATTATATGCACAGGGCATGTATCAGTGCAGTTATATTTAAACCACACTAGTTTCTCCTGCAAGTCACTTCCAATACAATTAAAAGGAAGATTTAAATGAGTATTCTTCTGAATTGATGGCAATTCTGTTCCATTGGTGCACCAGAAATTACTGATCTCACAATGCTTAAACTGATCACCTGAGGAAATTCCGTACGTGCAATTTAAGGCCCAGATGCATTTTCTGGGTTTCACAAAGGAAACTGGGAAGCTGCACTGAAAAAGCAAAATGCAGTGCTCCCCTGGGAAGATCTGGAAAGAGAGCTGGTATCGCTACTGCCTGACTAGAATTGTTCCAGAGGTGTATGTGCCTTTTCTAGCTTGTCTAAGAGCAAAGGAAAGACAGGGAAGATGTGTGACCAAGGCATATCCAAGGTCTTATCAATATTAAAAGGAAACTAAACTACTTCAGCATTAAAGTTCAGCTTTTGCATGCAGGAGAATCAGACATTCAAGCCATGTTTTGTGCAGGAGCATAATGTGAACTTGCTTTGAAATACTCTGCCATTTCCACACGCAGTCATAACTTTTCCCCATGGAAACACACGTTACCCAAAGACAGAACCTGAACTTGGCATTCTCTGACTTTTAGTGATGTAAAATAGTCAATACCACATTCAATTTGTTTTTCCCTCTCCAGTGAATTTCCTTAGTTTAAAATAGCTCAGGTAGGTGCATTCATATTGATAGGATAATCTCCATTTCCATGGTTACTTCGATAGAACAGCACACAGTGTACTACGTTCCTATAGAAAAGCATGTACTTTATGCTGTGGTAATACACCAACTTAATGCCGAAGATTGCATCTCTGTACAGACTGGCACCCAGCAAACACAATAGCTTGCTACTTAAGTACTTGACACCTACATTTCCCTTTAGCTCAAGCTGCAGGAACTCAGGCTTATGAAACAAGAGGTTTGTGGTTCGAATCCAAATGGGGACTGATGTTTGCAACCCTTTTTCATTATGCTATTTTCATATACACCTGTTCTTCCTTCTCCTAGTGTAACAAAGAGCATTTCTCAGCGAAGAGAATGGTACATGAAACTGGGAGTTTTCAATTCAAACTCATCTGTTCAAGCATAACAACAACCATCACCATCACTCAAATCATTCTCTTGGTGTTCAATACTTGTGTCATTCCCTTGTTCCGATATAAAATATTGATTTCTCATCAGTTGCAGAAAAACTGAGCAGACATTTTCAATGTTTGTTGAAGGATTTACATGCATAATCCATCATGAGAATAATAATAATAATAATAGAATGAGCTGTTCAAAACAGCTTAGATTTAGAGGCACATCTCAACCTTCAGCTCTGGGTACAGACCAAGAGAAGAATCACAGCTCAAAATGTTTTGTTTGAGGTGGACACTGGTGAAAGTTGCATGCTACTGGAAGTGCCCTCCCAGACACCTCCACACATGGTGAAATATGACAGTGTCACTTGACAGTCAGGTGACAGAAGCTGAACAGAATAATATTTGCTTTAACTGGACTCAGAGAGAGCACTACACAAGCCTCCTCTTGCTAGCTATTAGGGCATGTCAATAATGCCTCCCACAAAGCCATCTGGAACACGAGAATTCCACCTGCAGCCACTCTGGGCTTTTTCTCCCTCCCCCAAAAGGGTAAAGTGAAAAGGGTATCAGGAGATGTAACAACTGCCAGCCAGAGGGACTGCATAGGGCTTACTCGATAATGTGCCTGGCATCCACTTCTGAGACGTCGTCGCTGTCTGGATCTGGGATCTTCTTTTTCTCCTCTACCACAGGCAAGGCAGGCTGAGCAGGCTGCGGTTGCTCCTCTTCTTCCTCCTGCCAGAAAGGAAAGGCCACGCTGTACTGAATAATCAGCTGTTTGCTCCTCTTTACACTAGAAGAGTTACCTGCATGTTCCCAGTAACCTGGAGCAGATCAAGTCTAAGACACTTACTGGAGATGTACTGAATCTAGCAGAAGGGCTCTCTGTAGCTATAAGTCTCCATTTTTCAATGGTTATATATCAGTGATTCTCAACCAAGATGCAATGGCACCCTGGGTTGCCTTGAGATCCTGTTACGGGTGATATGGGCAATGTTAGCACTATTAGGTATGCAAACGTAATCTACAAGATCCCAGGAGATTCCAATAGGAATCCATCATGTTAAAAACATTCTGTCCTGTTGTGGTCTTTTCTGAGTTCTTTGCAATAGGTGAATTGCTCTAGTATTTTCTGCAGTGAAAAAAAAACCTAGGAGCTGGCATTTTCTGAGGGGTGCCTCAAGCCTATTGAGGAGCACCTTGAGCGTAAAAAGGCTGAGAACCATTGGGTTATGTATCAACCGAGAATGTTGCTTTCTTTAAAAAAAAAAAAAAAAAAAAAAAAAAAAAAAAAGATGGATGGAATGCAAATGGAAGTTAATTAAAAATCAATCAATTAAATCAGGACCTTCCACTCGGTGATTGTAACCAATCTAACCTGCTTAGTGGACACAAACATGGGTGGGGGAAAGGTGTTTCCCAGTCTCCCCGTGATATCATAAAATACAAAAGGATAAGAGTGATTCAAAGCATTTCCTCTTACCTCCTCCTCCTCCTCTGACCCACTTTCTTCACTGTCAGATCTTGGAGCTACTTCATATCTAATTGAACATAAATATTAGTATTAAGTATCAGTTCAGCTCTTGACAGCTCTACATACAAACAGATTAACTTGGGTTCTAGAAGCTTTGAATGCAGAACCATAATTATATTTTTAGTACTATTTTTATAATACAAATCACCTCTTCTTCCTTCTGCTCTCAAGTTGCTGGATGAGCACTTGGATGAATGCCTGGTATTTGGGATCATGTATACATGGATGTCTCAAACACCTCTGCAACAGGGTTTCTACTATTTTGTGAGAACCAAGGTTTGTTTACTCAAGTTTCATTGGACCATGTACGACTAGAAGAAAAGCTTGACAAGTTCTCAGGCACAAACTGCCTTTCCTCAGGGGCCTAAAAACTTAGTTAACTTCTTTCCCCCACAGCTACACAGTCCAATAAAATGTGTGTGTGCACGTGTATGTGTGTGAGTGCACAGTGGATTGGCCAGGGTCAGTCCTAGATTTTGGAGGCTGCCTCAGCATCCTGGCTGTAGGAGAAAATAAAAGCAAGAGTCCAGATTGGCACAAATTGGCCTCTATGTGTGGTTCCTGAGTCAGGAGCTGGGCATGTACAGGGGGGTTTGCACTAATCTGGGACTTTTACTTCAATTTTCTCCAGGGAGCCCAGCCACTGGTTCCTGGTGTTGACCCCACCGCGCTGAGAGCAGAGTTGTTTGTGAAGTAGGGTTGGGGTGCACGCATGGAGCTGTGTGGTTGAGGCTGTGTGCATGTGTGCGTGCATATGCGTGTGTGTGCATGCGCACAATGGCCTGCCCAGCCCTTCTCCTGGGAGTCACAGGGTCAGGGTTACGTGTGTATGCATGTGTAGACATGTGTAGAGGCCAGGGGCATGTGTGCGTGCATTCCCGCACACATACACTGGCACCTTAACCTCCCCTCCCCATGCCAGATTTCCCGCAAATTCTTATGGCCACCCTTCACATTACCGGACAAATCTTACTTCTCGTGTATGCCCCTGGATCATTGTGGCTACACTTCCACTACAATATTACCACCATGTTATTTTAGTAGCTGTCTGTTAGGGCCTAGACAGACAAATGAACAGGGATACCAATACAGTTGTAAAGAAAAGGATTTACCATGGTTCAGCTGAGGTAACTATTTCATCCGTCTGCTCTTATCCCATGGTAAGTGCAAGTTAAACCAGGGCAGCTTGGCCCTAAATACAACAGGGTTAAGTTACCGCGGTTTAGCTTCATTTACTGCACAAAATGAGCAGAGAGACTAAGCAGTTACAGCAGATCACCTGGCATGTTCTCATACAGGATATGTCCCCCCCTCAACACATTGAAACAGAATCATTGTTTGGCAGCTCATGCTCTATACTGAGATCAGCAGAATCTTGGCTTTCAGAAGTGTCTTTGGGCCACCTCTTGTCATTCACAAGGTTTTAGACCAGGACCTTGTCAGTGCTCTGGGCTATGAGAGCTTTTTTGAGCACTGGTTTAGAGCTGAGCATAGACCACAATCTTGCCATGAACCCCAAGACAGACACCCTGCACAAGATGAATCCGTTCCATGACCCAGCTCTTGAATGGCGATGATTTCCAACCCCTGGGACAGGCTGCAGAAGCAAAGCTATAGAGTGTACTAGATCAAACGCTAGTCCATCTGCCTTCTGGAATTATACTGGGAGACCAGCTGGGATCTGGCTTACCCTGGATTCATCTCTAACCATGCATCCAGTTGTCCAGCCTTTGGAGCATCTGTGCCAGTAAGGATCTTCCCGCTTTCAACGTGGATCACTTTAACAGGGAGGTCACTCATCTGGCTGGTTTCATCCAGAGGCTGAGAAAGCAAAAATATTTATGAGGCATTTGGGAATCTTCCACCCCCAAACTCCTCATCAACTGAGTGTGACTGAAGTAAAAAAATAAAAAATAAAAAAAATGGGGAAACTGCTATGTAAGAGGTTCACCAAATGGTGGCCACAGCCAGACCGATGGGGCAGGTCAAAGGTTTTGTTTCTAAAAGACCACCGCAAGAAACAGGAAGCCAATGTCTTTACCAAGCGCCTAGACCAAAGGAAGCACCAGCTGGCACAAGAGTGCACAAACAGAAGTGCTTCATCTGAAATACACCTAGCATCTCTCACAAATTCATTTCCCACTCAGTATTTCCCTTGTTGTAAACATCTCTGCAAAGTTGTCAGCACGTTTGTAACTGAGACCATGGATTACCACGCTGAGATCCCCAGGCTAGTTTTGTACACGAAGAGCTACTTTTAAGGCTGGCAATTATATGACCCCCATCTCTGTGGTGGCCAAATATCTTTCTTTGCTGTATTTGTCCACGTCACTCACGTATACAAGGAGGCTCTATCACTCCCACTTCATGGACGCCGAGGGGCTAAGGAGCTTGCTGAGGGTCATATAGGAAGCCCATGTCAGAGCAAGGAATAGAACCCTGGTCTCCCACTTTTTGGGCTACTGTCCCAATCACTGGACCATCCTTTCTCAGGCAAGACTGGACCCTATGGGTCCAGTTGGATTCTCTCCTGGAATGAGAAGTTTTGCAGAGCCCAACATCTCCATTTTTACTGGGGGAAATCGTTGAGACAGAGATTTTCTCCACATCCAGTTTCTATGGAACTGGCTGCCCTGTGCACTTCATTAGAGCATATTGCTGTTTTCCCTTTGGCAGCAGTGAACAAGTGTTTTCTATCCTACTTGGCATAACATGAAAAAGATCTTTGTACTTACTTCCCCATCTGGTCCAATTGCCGGCGTTTGTCCCTCTGCATTCTCTGCCTTCTGAAAGAGAGAGAAGACCATGGTTAGCAACTCAACACTGAAGGAAACAGAAACTAAAGCCATGATCAATGTTACTCTAGCATAGGGCTTTTTAGGCAAATAAGCTCAAAAGATGATAGGGCTAGGAGGACAGAAACTGTTGAGGCTGCAACAGATTTGTAAATGAAGTTCTGGCTTAGCATAGCCACAAAAGTATTCGACCAGGAATTATGGTTTTATTGCTGCCTCCTATACAGGCGGTTTCCCCCACAGATTTACCCATTACCACAGCATGCAAAGCCAGCTCTTGCTAGTGAATTCTATGCCTCATAGCGCTAAGAGAGCAACAGAATGGCATTTAAAATCTCCTGGAATAGAAATCCTGCTGTCTGAAAAAGATATTTCTCACCTGTTTCTCACTGTGCCAACTCAATCTTGTATTCCCAAACCAGAGCTTGGTTTTGTTCCATTGTAACAAAGAAAGAAACTGAACTCTGTTTGGTTTTACCAGTTTTAGTCTAATCTGTGACAATTTAGGAGGAGTTTCCCGAAAAAGCTGTATGACCCGGTGACTTGCACCAAAACGGTTTGTGATTTAGAGCATGTACAGTAAATATTCACTAGCAAATTTCCACTAGTTACAAGCAGCGACAACATAGGGCTGTTTTGGGTTTCTTTTGCTATGTTACTATGTAAGAAAACTGCATTGCAGTTTGTAAGTAAAGCAATAACCCAAGAGATCTGCCTTAGGCTGAAAAACCTAACAGAAGAAAAATGCAAGATACTGTTTTTTGAGATGTAACCCCAAATAGGGTAGAGCACGTGGGGAGACCACAGGTTCTGATGATGCATTCAGCATCCATTTCTGGAGTTCCCAAGCCAAGCTTGGCATTGGATTAGAGGGGAAATAGGCTGGCTTATCTTATCTTAGTTCATCCATTTAGTATTAGTGTGAGTGACAGTTTGCTCAGTAGAGGCCTGAGCTGTGAAGGTAGAAATAAAAATGAAATGAGACAAGACCATGGAAAGAATTCTGAGATTTCCAAGCTCATGGCCTGCTCAGGTTCATGCCCTGCCTGTGCCATCCTCCTTTGCATCCTCCTAAACTCACCTTCTTTTTCTTTTTCTTTTTTTTCTCCTTGGCAACCTGCGCAGCCTTGTGTTGACGTACCAGTTCCGTCAGGTTTGCTACGTACTCGTCTGTCTGTTGAAGCAGGTAGGCCAGGCGCTTGTCCTTCTTCTGGTCAATCAGCTTGCGGTACCCTTCCTCATCTTCAGCCTAGATAGCAAGAGAGAGAGGAGAGAAAAAGAGAGGTCTTCCTTGCTGCTGAAAGATCATCTAGAACAAGCCAGCTCATGCTCCCAGGCAGGCTGAAGACAGTTGACATCACTCAAGTGTATAACATCCCATCTACCCTGTGGGAAACCTCACCATGAGGCGGCGCATTCTCTCCTTCTCAATCCTCTCATTCTCTTTCTTCTGCTCACGCTCTGTGTTGGCATGGTAAGTAGCCACGGCCTTGGTAAGTTTCTGAATCTTGCCTGTGACAGAGCGGTGGTATTCTTTGAAATCCTTTGCATGCTGGAGAATGCTGTTGAGGTATTCCTGAAGGGACAAAGGGAGAGCAAATGAACAGAGATGTCAGGATACTGGAAATGGGCACCCTATTGATCAGCGCTGAACTACAGTATATTCTCACATACAACATACCCCAAGATATAATACACACCTTGTTTCTGAAAAGCAGAACAATGAAAATAAAGAAAAAGATTTCCAGATGTATGCCTGTATAGAGCAGGGACAGAAGCTAATCTTCAGCTCACTCGCTTCCCTTTTCCTGTTAAACTAAAACTGAAACCCTAGCTGCTGCTAAACACTGGATGGATCAATGATGTTGGTGGATCAATGATGTTGAAAAGAGCTAAAGAGTCTCCAGGCCTGAAAAACAGGAGGACAGAGACCAGAACCAGCAAGCAGACAGCAAAACTGCCCCCCAAAAGAGTTAGCTTCATTAGTAGAACATGAAGACCATTAAAAAGGAGAGAGAATTGTTAACCCCTACAGAGTGAAGAACAATGAGCCATGAAGTCAAATGACTGCCTCAGCTGCCCAACTTGTAATGCCACAACTGATGCACTGCAAAGCAGAATTCAAAGCAGGGTGCTTCTATCCCAGGCAGAAACAGTTTCCCTGCTCAATACATACACCCCAATTCTGGGGGGCTGATACTGGGGAGGGGAGGGGGGGGGGAAACAGTATATTGTATATGAGCAAGTATGGTAATTCACAGTAATACAGTATCACCTTTCCCTGCCTTGAACCATTTGGTTCAAGGATTAATTCACCTTCACACTGAACACAGAAAACTCTTATTTTCCATTACCATACTTTACATGAGAGAACATTTAATTTTAATACCTCAGAAAGAACCCACAATTTGATGGTGTCTGCATTTCAGCTCTCCATGCAGGAGCAAGTTATGGCCCTTACAAATCTCAACCCCAATGTCCTGGTCTCTGGAACAGTATAACTTGCCTGGTGCTTTTGCCTGCGTTTCCGCTCCTGCTCGATCTTCTGCTGCTTCTCCAGTTTCTCCGTGATGCGCGCCTCCCGCAGCGACTGTCGCTTGCTGCGCTTGTAGGCCTTGGCATTGAGGGCAGTTTCCAAAGCAGTGTCCCGCCTCATGCACACCACCACTTCCTGACGCAGCTTGGGGAGAAAGTCACTGCATTTTAGCTGTGGGCACAATTCTGTTGGGCCAAAGTGATGCCCAATATTATACCATCTCTGCACTATTAAAGGAGCAACCATGCTTCTGGAGATGGCCAAGGCAAGAATGTCAAGTCTAAAACATGCACAGAAATAAGTGGTGACTCCATAAACGCTCTCTCATGGCCACTCAAAGCAATGTTCACTATTAAAATCCCTTTCCTGCCACTTCACTTCAGCCTTCTGGAGTTTAAGTGGGACTCAGCATGATGACTGACCCTGAAACACTTATCTATGCATACAGGCCAATTGCACCCTCAGAGGGAGAAAAAGCAGAAGTCAGCTGTCAGATCTCAGAATAATGAATCATAAGAGGCTGCCACAACACAGCAGAACTATGGTTCTCCCAGCCTGGCATCCCATTGCACCCCTAGACCAACTAGGACAACAGCCCCTCTCATCAGGCGTCTTTGCCTCATGCCATTTTAGATTAGATGAGCAGAAAATGGGGATGGGCCCATGTTCTCAGACCAATATTAAAGCAAGCTACCATTCCTCCTTCTCAGGCGATAAGCAGATACCATGAGGCAGGGCCAGGGTGTCCCTGCCAGTCGTTGGTTAATTTCCAGCCACGCACAGACACAAGGCCTCCGATTAACCTGGTTCTGTACATCCAGCATTCGCATGAGATTAGAAAAACCCACCATATTTGGCTGATTTCTTCTTCTGAATCGGACACTGGGCAAAACCAGCTGCTGGAATGTCACCACCTACCTGTCTCTGGAAGTTGAGCAGCCTTAGTGCTTTAAGTTCAATGGTAGCTTTGGTTCTCAGGTCACCAGCCAGGGACCCAGGAAGGTTTTCCAATTCTTGGATCCTGTGAGCAATCCGAGCCTGCAATCTGCAGAGATCACACAGAAATTCATGGCAGATGAAGACAAGACTGAGTTTGCTATGTATGTGCCCCTTTCCTCTTCAGCTGAAAAGAGGGTCTCAAATACACCTGTGCTCTATCAGGTCCTTAAAGCACTGGATCTCAACTATTATGGGGACATGTGGCAGTGCTGTACATCTGTTTCTAAAACGATGTTTTAGACATGGTTTAATAAAATGATATACCAGCAGCTCTCTTCTCTGGCATGAAAGAGACACTTGCTAATGCAGTGTTGGGCAGGTGTCAGCCCCTGAAGAGACATGCAGACGAATGTCAGCACAGCAAAACAGAAGGTTTCTGGAGCTGTACTGACAGGCAAGGGAAACAATTTATGTCCAGTTCCCTAAGAGGGTCTGCACAGCACAAGTCAACTGGGACTATAAAGAGGGAAAAACATGTTTACTTGAAACCAGACTAAAATGCAGGGGAAACCACAGTATTCCTGACAAAGGAGGCACCGACAAGAGAATGAAAGAGGAAACACAGCCAGTCCCTTTCACATCAGCATCCCATGTCCCAGACAGAAGCCAGAGCTGTTACCTGTACTCTCGCTCCTGTAAGATTTCCACGGGGTCGAGTCCTCTAGGTTTCTGGATGGGAGTGATCCGGTTCTGCTTCTGATGTAGCTGTACCATGGGGGCAGGTTGGGCCGGCTGCCCGGGGGACTGAGTCTGGGGAGGCATGACAGGAGATGCTGCCGGAGGTACTGCTGGGGGTGCTGGTGAGGGACGGCCGGTTGGTTGAGGAGGAATCAGTTTCTGAGGTGTGCTAGTGGGGGCTGCAGCATTTGCCATTGGTCCTGTGTGAAAACCAAAGCAGAACAATACTGGGGCATGTTTCTTTTTCTTCCCTTAAGACTGGTCAGAATTTCAAGGTGGGCAAGCTGCTAGGACTGCTCTTCAGCAAGGAGCTTATATCAAAAGGATGGGCTGGAGGTTCTTTAATGGGGGACAGAGCAGGTGAGAGGGTGCTACTGTTAAGATGAGCAAGAAGAACTGGGCACCTGAAGCCTCAGCTGGCTTCAAAGCTTATGGGTGTCTGGACATGTTTCACTGCCTAACTTCAACTGATTATTTGGACCTGGAGAACCCAAAGGCAGCCTTGCTAAAGTTCTGAGGCTGGCACTTTGGAAAGATCATTCAGAATCTATGTATTTCTAATCCCCTCAAAGGCACCAGAGGCCAACCTGCAAAGCCTCTTTCAAGCCCTGGCCTGTCTGCAGGGGAGGCCAGTAGGAGGTAATAAAGCCATGAGGCAATTCTGAGGCTCTTTGGAAGCCGGAAGACTGCCATACCTGGTGAAGCTCCCCACCTGGCAGTGATGCACAAGCTAAGCGTGAGGTCTACTGAGATCTGTCAAAGCTCATGTGATGATACCCTACTGCACGCCATGAGGAGGGGAGGTGAACCAGTGGGAACAGCGAGAGCAGGATACGAAAGGGAATGAGATGCCCAACTAAGGCACCAATGTCAATGGGAGGTTAGGAGCCTAAATAGCACCAGGGACCTGCACTGCTTTCTGGCTCCAGGCCAGTCTTACCTTCAGGCCAGGGCTTTGGGGGCCCACCAGGCGGTTGCCCAGGCATTCCCGGGGGCACTCCTGAGGGTCCAGGAGGGGGCATGTTAGGCCCTCCTATACCTGCGGAAGGGACAGAGAGGGGACAGCAGCTGTAAGACCATGTACAGAGTAACACGCTAGCCCATTCCTTGCACGCTGATTACAGGAACCCAAGTGAGGCTCCTTCCAATCTTTGTAGCTATTGAGTGCTCAGCCTGTGTGCCCATGTCCACTGACAAGGTCCCTTCCCTGATGAACACACAATTCTGGTTCAGGCAAGCTAAAATATGCATAAACAAGACAGAGAGGGGGTAACAGCAGCACAGATTGAGGGGAAGGAAAGAGACAGGCTGCAAAGGTGGCAGAGAAAAGCATGTGCAAGGGCTGGACTGAAAGGGTTTGTCAAAGAAGGTCTGACAGAGCAGAGAATATGGAACAATGAAGAGAGGATGAGGAAGAGCCCTAAAAGAGTTGGTGAAGACACAGGCTGGGGACTGAATAGATGTTACACAGGGCAATATGTTACTGTGGCATAACACAATGTGGGCCAACCTCAGTGCTGCAAATTAGCCCTCCATCCTCCCCAATTTCCACTCCAATGCCCTTCTCCTGCTTGATTTGCTGCTCTGCTTTCTGTTCCCTGAGCCCCATCTATTGTTCTGCTCCCTGCCCTGTGACCTCTGCCTGATCTGATGCTCTACACTCTGCTCCCTTACCTATCTGCCATTGTGTTGCCTGCCCCTTCCCAGATCCGCTACAAGCCACACCTGGAGGCTGTCCATGCAAATTGTGGCACTTGTCCCATAGGTTGGACCCTCCTGGCCAAAAAGAAGGCATCATGACAACAGAGAAAAGGTGTGACCCATCACTACCTCTGTGGGACAAGTTTATAGAGCCTTCCTGGAATCCAGGCAAAGGAACAAGCATGCCAATGCTTACCATGAGGTCTGTTATAGTTGGGAGGTGTTGGTCCGGGTCCAGGCCCAGGTCCTGGTCCTTGCACTGGTCCTGTCCCAGATACAGAGGGTGGAGGTAGTGTCGGCATTTGCTGCTGCATTCCAGGCATTGGTCTTTTTCCCTGCACTGCCATTTGGAGGTGATCGGGTAGGGGCTGTCCTCTAGCCAGCATCTTGTAGGCCATAATCTGAGCTCTTAACTGGTGCAGCTGGTTCTGGTTAAAAGGGGTTGGGCCCCGATTTTGTTGCCCTAATGCTTGTGGGTCAGTACCATCCAATGGGACTCCTCCAGGACCGGAGGACATCTGTGGGCCAGAGGATGGACCGTTCGCTGGGACTGGGCTCGACGCGTGCTCCGAACCACCCAGGGGAGAAGGGTAACCTGGAAAGGAGACAGGCAGCTAGGCAAGAGCACAGCATACACTTCCAGCAATGCCAGAGCATGCTGTCTGCTCCCTGTAACCTAGACAGGAGAGTTGTTTTAAAAAAGACTCCAGGGAAAAAATAAAAAAAGCATTTAGTGCAGGTCACATTTCTAGGAGTGCACCAGGACAGGTCTAGAATCAAGGACTTAAAACACAACAAAAACACTGTTAAGGGATTTTTTTTATCCTGAATGGACATCAGAGTCTGCCCAGATAGAGACACAGGTGTGTTGGTGGCTACAAATGGCTCCAAGGTGCCTCCAGTGCTGCCTTTTCCATCTATGTCCTCCTTGTAGAATTGTTTTTTGCAACTATATTAGATTGGAAGCCTTCCTGGCCACAAAACCACCCTGCCCTAGAGTCCCTTGACCTGACTACCATGAAGGAGGCACAGGAGATGAAGGAGGGAGATCCTGGCACAGGAAGCAGCAGCACAGGAGATCCTGTCTCAGGCATGAGGTTGGACAAGATAGCCTCTGGAGGTCCCTTCCAGCCTGACTTCTCTATGATTCTAAGGATACTCAGTGGTTGCACTGATATAAGTCAGCTTCCTATCTGGAATTGTGTGCCAGGAGCCCAGAATGGCACCATTCTGTGTGACATCTGTTCCCAGTGCTACACTGTACAGAGGAACAGGTGGCCTTTCACAGAAGTTTGCAGCTTGTAGCCAGATTCTGCACCTCATTGAGCTAATGCAGCATCCCAGGGGAAGCAATAATCAATAAAAGGAACTGCACGGTTGACTCGTGTTCTGAAAGGTCCCACAACAGCCTCCCAAACCCTCTGCTCTCCCCACCAAGAGACCTTGGGAGTGCTGATCCATTGGGCTTGGAGGAGGGCCCATTCCTGCGTGTCCACCAGGCCTCATTCCCATCCCCTTCATTTGGCTGTAACGAGGATCGTCCGACAGCCCCTTCTCATGCATGGAATCCATTGGCTGAAAGAGAAAGAGCAGTGATCTAAAACTTATTTAAAAGCAACCACCATCAAAGAAACTGCTGAGCTAGTCTCAGCAAGAGAGCCAATGGTGATGGAGTGTGGTGTGGGGCAGTCTTGATTTAGGTTAGCAGTGTTCTGGGGACATTAATCATCTGCCATATGTGGATATGGCCTAAACAGCTGGCATGCAATGGGGCAGAAAAAATCACCACAAAAGAGAAATATTAAAGGATTTCTCACTTCTCACACATGCACGATTTAGTTGAAACCCACGTTAACTAGGTAGGACAGAAGCTGGAATTCCCCTGCAGGCTACAAAATCTTCTGGAGGCATCAATAAGTACATACAAGGTCTCAGGGGCCATGTTGTGAACACCCAGGTAGCCCATTTTGGATAGCTCTCGCCAATACTAGACCCATCAGTCTTCCAAGTTCCAAGATCAATTCCTCAATAGTTTGGAAGTTACACATTCAAACCGCACCCCAGCGGTTACAACCCCCCACATCCCTACCACACGCCAGTACCACCTCTTACCTTGTGCATCTGATGCATGTTGTCCTGAGCATAGCCCCCAGGGCCCTGAGGTGGCATAGGGTGTCCTGCAGAAGGGGGTCCAGGGCTCGGTCCCATCATACTATGTGCAGAGCCAGGTGAAGGTCCAGGACTGGGGCCTAACATTGCACCAGGTGATGGCCCAGGCCCAGGAGAAGGGCCAGGGCGAGGCGTCCCTCCCATTGGAGGATCTGGAGTAGACATCTTCAATGGAGCTACTCAAAGGAAGGTCCTAGTGCAAGAGAATCTGTGGTCAGGGATCTCTTAAGACAGCCATGTTGCCACAGGATGGCTGGAGAGGTGGTGGGGAGGCAAACGTACCAGAATCGACTAGACCCTACCAAGTCCTTGAAAACATTGGGTTGTCAAAAGACAGAACCAGACAGAACATTAGGCAGTAGGGGAAAAGGGGAACTAACTCCATGCACCAGAATATGGACTTGGTAGGAACACTTTGTACATGGTACCAGGATAAAAAGGCACACTGGGAACTTCAGAAAGCCACTGGTTCCCTATAGCCTGTTCTCCAGCACCTGGTCCAGGCTGCTTCTACACATCTCAGCTTACGTAACTGCCATGCCTTCTCCAAGGAGATCTATTTGAGGGGCTTATCTGCTCTCTATATTATATGGATAAAACTATGACAAGCAGGCCATCCTTATGCAAAGCTATAGGAGTTCACCTGAAAGTGTAGATTTTACATCAAGTTTGTTAAACTGGTACAATTCACTGTGCAGATGCTGACAGTTTTAAACTGGGCTTATGTTAGCTTCTCTTGTACCAGTAACTGTAGAGGGCCAATAATTTAAACCAAAAAGGACTACATTTTTTTTTTTTTTTTAACTGACAAGAGCACCTAAGCAGGTGTATGAAGGTTTTTTAAAAGAGGAAAGGATTTTTTACAGTGATATTTTGTATTGGGCTAACTTAATCAGGTCTACTATTTAAAACTCATTATTGTTTATTGTTTTAAAACTCATTTTCAATTCCTGTGTGTAGGCAAGTTCCACACCTCTTCTGTATTTCTAGATTACTTATTTCAAATGAGAAACTGGGACTGATGGCCAGTCCAGAACAACATCAGTTCAGTAT
This sequence comes from Alligator mississippiensis, assembly GCF_030867095.1. NCBI lineage: Eukaryota > Metazoa > Chordata > Crocodylia > Alligatoridae > Alligator > Alligator mississippiensis. The sequence continues at coordinate 23,539,632 of NC_081831.1, forward strand.
AATTATAGCAAACAGCCTTCTGTAGCCCTTTAATCTTCTCTGACTATACACATACATGCCTTTAGCACTGGCTGGTAGTTGTAAAATGTTAAATCACTAATGCATACTAAAAAAAATGACCTCTAGCTTCAACAGTACAAGACAACTTCACGCCCAGTCAAACCCAAACCATGAAAATATGAGGATCAGTCCACCAGACAGTGGTTCAGAGTGACCAAACCAAGGGAAGAGTGTTGTGTGAGTGGGCCTGGCTAGTATAGATAGTGTTTACAGCAAAACAGCATTCTCGTGGTAGCAAACTACAGCCTGCAATGATGACTTGACAGCAGGAACAAAACTAAAAACAACCCAGTTGGCTGACCTGCTATTTCAGGTTTGATTTGCCTTTCCATTTAAATGTTGGGTGTTTGTTTGTTTTTTAAAGAAATGGATGCAATAGATTTTGCTGCATCAAACTCCACTGACGAGATGCTGTTTAAATAACGAATGCAGCCCATTCGTACATGAAAGTCTGCAAATGTCGATGGAAACAGTTGTTTGGAAATGCACTTTGGAATAAAAATTTCTAATTATTCATCTGCATGTTTCCACCAAATTAAAGCTAAGATACAAGCTGCAGGGCTGCAGCAATCGAGATTCCTTTCATTTCCAACGTGGCAAGAGATTTGAACATCCGTATTTTTGAAGATTCCAGATGGTGAAAGGGAACACAATGCCCAGGTAAAATAAGCCAAGAAGAAAAGAACATTTATTATATTCAGTTTTGATCATACTTCCTTGCCCCCGGTCTCAGAATGAGTAAACGGAGACAAAAATCTGTAACATAGCTGCATTTTCACTCATAGAAGTAACTACACCAAAGCTTTCACCAGACATAAAATCCCTATTCACTGTCTGAATCAAATTAGTGTCTAATAGATTATGCAAGAAAAGATTCAGTTGCCCGTGAGGCAGGTAATATAAACTAAACTTCAGGTGGCAAAAAAATAGGGATGCGGTATTACCAATTCTAAAGTTACAGAAATTCTCAGAACAAGGAGTCTAGGGAAAAAAAATTATGCAACTCAGCCAGAATGTGCTCTCTAAAACTGTCAAGCTACATCAGAGCAGGTAAATGTTTACAACCGCCTGTCACACGGGAACCCAAATCCATTTCTGGATTTCATGCTCTGACACATATTGCAGCTGTGAGAGCAAAAAAGGTACCAGAAGTGGGAGCTGAAGGAACCAAATGCAAAACTGTTTTCTAATATATCACAAAGGGGAAAGTATCTCAGGGTTTAAAGGAAGCTAGAAAGGAACTGATTGGAATTTATGCCTAAAACTCTCTCATGAAAAGAATCCAGATATTTTCTATTTTTTATTACCTCTCAGGGTTAAATATTTGAGAAGCCTTGAGGAGTCTAACTCTTGAGGAGAGAAAGATGCCAGGCAAGTTTGTCTCTTAGAATCAGCAGACTGGCAGGAAGTTGGGATGCTGCTGCCACTGCTTCCATAACCAACCTCTCCAATTTTTCAGGACTAGACAACATTATAACACTGTGAGATAATAATCCAGTAGCGAACCTTTCTTTATTACTATATTTTCTCATATACAACACACCTGGGCCTATATGGAGTATAGTATAAACCTTGTTTTTCAAAGGTAAAAGGAAAGGAAAAAAAAAATCTTTCCTTGTAGTAAGTAACTGGATAGCAGCAGCTGGGAGCTGAGCCTACTCTTTGTTCTGTCCCTTGCAGTTTTTACTTTCACTTTTGCCCATCATATCCAGAAACTCTTTTTACCATGTTTCTCACATATAATGTGCACTAAAATTTCCAGCAGCTGGAGTTTTTTTGGCAGCAGTGGGGTGTGTGTGTGTGTGTGGAGGGGGGAGGGTTGGTTGCATGCGAAAAAATATGGTATTTTCTGTCCCTCCATCCTTTTAAGAAAGCAGCAAGAGTCAAAGGAAGAGATTGGACATTTCTGTGATTAGCAAGAACAGCCAGAGTGACTGCAATTGATACTGAAAAATTAGGAAGAGATGTTAACAACCTCAGTGAGTCCTGACGGTTCACAAGCCAGCCTGTAACCAGGATGTAGCAGTGAGACCCAACATGCAGGAGCGGCAAATTGTCAGTATTCTGGCATTTTTACCCTCCCCCTCTGAAATACCTGCATACCGCTGTCTACATTATCGGACAGTAGAGACTGGGCTAGATCATTTTGGATCCAGTCTGGCAATTCTTATTCTTAAACAATTTAATAAAATGCAGAAAAAATAATAGAAAGGTAAGTGGATTCCAGGTTTTGGAAACTTCCACCCCATCAATCTAATTAAAAAATGTGCATCTGAGCACAAACATGATCTGTAATTTAAACAGCAGCACAATTTATAGTCACTTCAGTCACTGGGAGCCAATCTCCTGATGAAGGCATGAGACACAGTTACTCTGTCCAGGCCATTCCCTTACTCATGCAATCTGGGTTTCAGTGAGATTGGAAATGCCCTCACACATGAATGTACAGAACTCAGAGGAACCAACTACAGATTCTCTCCTTAGTAAGATTTTTCTTGGGAGCTATGAGGTTTGTTTTAAGGGTGCTGCATGGTGCAAGCACCTATACATGATTCACGTGATAAATCTAGATATTTTAAATAGGAATTCATAATGTGAAAAGCATTCTGATGTCTTGTGACCTTTCTGAACTCTTTGCAACAGAAGAATTACTCTACGTTTTTCCACGGTCAAATGAGTGAAAGCTAAAAAGCTGCCGCGATCGCGCATGGGGGGGAGGAGGAAGAGAAGTTGGGGCTTAAAGGGTTTAGAACCACTGCCTTAAAGAGTATTATGGACTTTTCTCCCTTCTAAGGATGTCTTTGGTCAGGGATTCCACTCCTGGATCAGTTACCAAACAACATAAAGGCATGCCACAGTCCTTTTTAAACAGGATTTGGATCCTTACTGATTAGCATTTCCTCATTCAGGACAAGAACAATATCAGACAATCCTCCACAATGTCACTTAAACTTTGAAGGAGTGTTATAGCGTTCAAGAACCCTGTCATTAACCACACGGGGAGTTTGTACGCATATTTTAATTTGGCAATGCCACTTCCTTTCACACATGCAATTATATTTAAAGGGATAAGGCAAGTTGCAGTGTCTGCTCCAGACAAGGCTCAGAGCTGTATCTCTACCCCTTGATCTTTAAAATAACTAGGGTCCATTGCTACGCATTCTTAACTGAGTCTGTAAAGTTACAGTGAAGTGCAAGTACAGCCCCTAGCCCACAGTTTTCGTTCATCTGCTGACTGATTTTTGGGCACAGGCATCCAGGCTACCGGCTTTTTGCCTTTCTCCCGCCTTCACAATTCTAGCAAGACAATGCACCAGCGTTTTCTTTTTCCCCTTCCCTTTCAAGCTACCATTTGTTCCCCTGCCTCTGCCTTCCAACAGCTAATGGCCAAATGAAGAACAACTGAAGAACTTACTTTGACAAGAATGTGGAGGACATCACACACTTGCCTATAAAACCTGAACCCTATTCAGCACAGGAGATTCCCAGCATGACCCACAAACCTGCAACTTACAGCTGGTCACAGAAATTTATGAAGTAGCTGATTTTTCATTGGTCTGGCTACAAATTATGCATTTCATGCCCATGCTGGCAACAGAAAATATTATCTGTCAGGGGCAGGACACTAGGATTCCAACCGCTCTCAAGGACTAAACTCAAATGAATTTACACTGCACTTCGAGGAACCTGGATGTTGTCTGAAGTGGTCTCTCACTAGAAAGGAAACAGGCTCTTGGAACCAACAAAAGAATTCAAAAGGGCCTTGGATGATTCTATACCTACCTTCTTCTCAAATGACACCTAGATCTGAGAAAGTGTCAATACAAAAAGTTATCTATTGACCCACCTATACCCTTTCAACACATTTCTCAATGTTGGAGATGAATATACTCTACTTCCTAATGTCAGCTAAGCAATATTTCAAAAGAGTCTGTGGTTTTCTCTCTGGCTGTAGGGGACAGAACTAGGAGCAATGGCCTCAAGCTGAAGCAGAGGCAATGTAGGTTGGAGATGAGGAGGAACTTTCTGACTATGAGGGTAGTCGAGCTTTGAAACAGGCTGCCTAGAAAAGTGGTGAAATCTTCATCCCTAGAAACATTCAAGAAGAGGTTGGACAGTCCTGCCTTGAGCAGGAGGCTGGATTAGATGATCTCAGGATGTCTGGTCACTTCCAGACTGACTTCCCTATGCCATGAGCCATTATATTAAAAAAAGATCTCATACAGCTTGTGACAGACTAATACTGTAACGAAGGTGGACTAGTCAGTGGCCTGCCAGTCCAGAACTTACCTATGCACATTGAGGTCTCCACTAGCTCACAGCACAGTGTCAGTGTGGTGAGAAGGGGGCGACTGAGGTTTCAGGATTACCAGTTTTAATCCAGTGCTGTAGGAAGAAAATTGGCAATTACCACTCATCAACTGGATCTAGCCAATAAACATTCTATGTCATGGCACAGAACAACTGGGTCTCCCTCTTTCAGACCAACATGGGGAGAATGGTCATGTTTTACTCCACAAAAGTACTGGCTGTTGACACCAGACATGCTGGTGTATTCATGACAGCACTGATCATGGTATTCCTCTGCAAATGTGGCTGCACTTCATGGGCTTTGGCTCATTTGCCTTTCTAGGCTTAAAAAAAAAAAAAATCTTAAAAGAAATACAGGATCTTGAGATCTTTTGTCACTTATTTACTCTCTGGCATAAATTAGTGTTCATATCAAACCTCCAGCAGTAGAGATAATACTGCCTCACCATGCCCCTCATTTGGATGTATCTACCTCCCTCAGACTATAAACTATGTGGGAAAGGAACTATCTTTTTGGGCTGCAGTTGTACAGCAACACACACAAGAGGGTTCTGGACCATGGAGCTCTTAGGCAGCTCCACAACATGCATATGGGACCAGCCCACACAGAACCAAACCCAGCTGCTGCCTTTTGTCCTTCTTGATTGCGTCTCCACTAGGGAAAGATTATTTTTATACCCCTGCTATAATCCCAACCTAAGAGAGGGTAGTTGTAGATTAAGTCAAGGTAACTGAAACCCTTCAGGGAGGGCAGCCTGAAGGTATGGTGACCTAATAGATTAGGCTGTGCGTTAGGATTCAGGAGGCCTGGATTTGATTCCCAGCTCTGGTACTGCTGGGTGACCTTGGGCAAATTACTCCCTCCTTGTGCCTCTGTTTCCCCATCTGTGAAATGGAGATAAACAATCTTGGGCTCCCCTGTAAAGCACTCGGAAATCTACAGGCAAAAAAAGTGACACGTTGTTAGTGAAGATAATAATAATTGCACACCTGGTGCAGCATTAAGTATTTCCTTAGCTCAGGGGCGGCCAACCAGTGGTACACGTGAGATTGAGGAGGGAGCAGAAAGCAAAACAGCAGACCAGGCAGTGGAAGAGGTTCAGAGTGGTCATTAGGTTACAGTAGTTTGTAGCATGTCTGCCAAAAAGTCTAGTGGCTCCCAAAAGCTTAACATGACCCACGATTTGTCTGAATCTGAAACGGGGATGCTTATTCCTTTTATAACAAAAGGGTTAATGAAGAGCAGCTGATGAAATTCCATGTGTGATATGTCCACAGGACAGCAGTGCTTGTTTAGTCCATCTGACAGGTGTGGCCATTTTCTGCCCCCACCCCCTCCCCAGCACATTGATTTCTTCAAGGGTGACAGGCAGTCCACCACTTGGACAGGCCCTAGGACAATGGAGTCCTGACCACCATCTAGGCCTCCTGTGCTAATGCATTTTCAATATATAGGCATGCATCCTATGCCATCTACTTGATGTCTAAGGACCACTGCTGCTGCACATCCCAGAATGTGGTTGGCCCAGGACTCCATTCCCTGTCCCCAGGGAAACAGGATCTGCCACTAGAGGCATCTAGCACTCCATTCCCAACCCCGCCTACAGCACCTCCAATGAGCTAAAAGTGGGGGGATGTCTACCAGAACCCATTTCCTCAAAGAGGAGGCACCTGTCCTCTTTTGAGTGGCAAGGGGTGTGGGTTCCTATCCCAACACTATGCGGGACCTGCAATCCAGGTCTCCCACTTCCTAGGCAAACGCGCCAATGCGAAGCTCTTGGGCCAAAGACTGGTGCCACCACCCCATTGTTCAAACAGTTGCTGCAAGTGGTTTGTCTCGGGCTAAAAGTCTCGGGACTCCTGCAGAGTTCACATCCTTTCCCAGACGGTGAAGTAGCTACTTGGGTGCCCATCCTGTATTGCTTCTGAGCACGTGCAGTAGCACAAAGCTAGATGCCTAGGTAGGTTATTTCATGCCAAAATGGAGACTCATTGGGAATCTGGGTGCCCAGGAGGGTTTGCAGCTGCCATGTAATGTGGCACAAAATGTACTTGGTGACTTAGTGGCTTAAAAGTCACCTGAGTGATACAGGGACATCCCAAAGGTGAACTAACAAATTAGACTACTCATGGCCTCTGTGAGATTTAAAAACAGTGATTCTGGGGCAAATGTATCTATTTTAACAGCAGGGATCTCAATTCTCTCTCAGCACACTAAGTACATATTTTAATCAAAACATGGTTATGAAATAATAGCTGTGTGGTGGTGAATTGTTAGTGAGCCTCAATAGCAGGAAAGACATGCGTTACAGTTTTATTCCTTTAGCACATTGGTATTTGTCACGTTCCAAAGTTTTTGGTGCATTTTAGATTCACAGGTTATAAGGCCAGAAGGAATCACTGGGAACATCTACTGGGAAGGAAAATACGTTTGGTCCAAAACATTCTGCCTCTCTTTTGTTCATAAATGAAGCTTGGCAAATTCACATTGTTGGATAAGCCCCTTTTCCAGTTTGCATGCCTGGGGGCTGTATTCATGCATTGCCTTTGACAGAGAACATTCTCATCACACCAGAGTAAGAGCCCTGGGTGGGCTTAAAAGCCTTGAAAACCATTTTGAGTATTAAAAATCTGGAATAAAGAGGCATTTTCCTCTTGCTGATAGCCACACGGAATTACAGGTTGGGTGGGATTTTTAAAGGCATGTGAGGGATCTCGGTGCCTGACTTCCCAAGACTCCTCTGAAAATCCCAACTGCGAACACTACAGGTACAACCCCAGATGAGATTTCTGTGACCTCTGGTTTAAAATTCCTAGGCTGCAATATGCACATTCCACATCTGAAAGCTCAACCTGCATAGAAAGGTAATCAAATATGCCACCAGAAACTTAAAAGCCACTCATTTCTTAGAGGATCTTAATGCAACTCATGAATTTTAAAAAACAGCTGCACAAATCCTTTAATTATATCCCCACTTCTGCGTCTCTTTAGATTCTGATCTTTGAAGGAGGAAAATATAAATTATTTTAACACAGAAAATTAACAGATTCTCTCAGTTAAACTTGCCTAACCCTTTTGCATATTTGAATGGTAGGAAGCTTAGAAGAGCACAGTCCCAGCACTCTGAGTTAGCTGCACACCATTTATCTGCCACTGCACTGAGGGACCAAAGCAAAGATAAACTCAAAACACACTAAGATACATGAATGATCCGCCAATCAGAAAGAAGTAAGAAACCTGGAGAAAAACTCCCAGCACGTGTCTAATGCTGTCACTCTCCTTCTTCTCTGAAGCAGAGGCACAGAAAATCAGGATGTGTTTTAAAGAAAAACAAGAAAAAAAGTCTGAGAGCTGCTATTAGTGCACCAAAACCATTTTCATGAAAGAGCAATTTGGACATTTCAAGTAATTTCTCTCTCAAGGAAGGGATTAAAGGAAAACATTTGGCCTTAACATTTAGAACAGTGTTTCCCAACCAGTGTGCTGCAGCACAAAAGTGTACTGTCAGAAGTTAACAGGTGCGCCACGGAATTTTGCCATGCCAATGAGCTACAATAGATATGAGGATGGGGAATGCCTTAACAGGTGTGCTGCAGAAAATTTTTATTACTGCAAGTGTGCCTTGGGTTGGAAAATGTTGGGAAACGCTGATTTAGAACATGGTATTATTTATTACATGCAGTCAGAGATCTCAAAGATTTTAACACTGTAATATTTGGGTCAAGATTTTCCACAGTTTTACATAGAAAATTGTAGTATCTGGAAAGCCAAGGGCATTTTGTAAATGTTCAATTGAGAGGCACCTCCTTCCATGAGCTGTCCTGAGGTATATGCCTTGAAAAAAAAGCATATTATTCAATTAATTTACAAGGACAGTTAAAGACAAGCGCCACAAACAACAACAAAGACCCTGCTTTAAAACAATAGACTACATTGTTAGTGGCAGCCTAACCAAGAAGGAAGAGCAACCCACGCTGAAGCAGGAGATGAAGGGAAGACAGTTAAAATCCACTCCTGATATCAGGGCACCAGGGAACAGGGAGCATCCTGTCAATTGTCAATTGATTTGTAATAGTTGGTCCTGCTGAAGAAGGAAATTAATTTGCATTCAAATGTGCTTTGTGCATATCATTAAAAGTGGGGGGGAGGGTTTTTTGTTTTTTTGTTTTAACTGAACCCTGGGAGAAGATGCACTGTAAACCTGCAGCCCCAAATTCATGCAGATGAGGTGGGAGGAAGGGGGGATGACTGTGTGACAATGGGCTTTGTGTGTGGGGTCGCATGTGTTTCTGTGCCTAGTCTGTGCAGCTGCTACTGTGAATGGTGTTCTTCTCAGCCCCCTCCCCCAACACGAGAATGGGCTTTGTGTGCCTGTGTGTGCATGGGTGCACATATATGTGCATGTAGGGGAGCACCCTCCCCCACGAGATAGCAAGCCTGGGCAATGGGCAACAGCTTGGAGGAAGGGGTTCCTGGTCCCTCCAAGAGCAGAGGTGAACTGACTTGGCTCCCATGGGTTTCTTCCGCAGGCTTTGGCATTATTTTTACTGGTAGAAACTGAATGCAAAAAGGGCTGCGAGTTAGGGGCCTGGCCTCAATGGTGACCCTCATGTCACCCATTCCCCAGGGAACAGGAGGAGTAAGGGACCAGTGCAAACACAAGGGTTGGGTGGGGGAAAGTGATGACTATGGGGAGGTGCTCATTGTCAGGGTAGTCTCCCAGAAATGAGATGGGGAAAGGCTGAATGGGGGCAGAACCCCCCTAGGGCTGGTGGTGATGCTAAACCCAGGAAGGTCCTCTGTTATGCTGGGGGAGGACAGAAGGGGATGAGGGTAGAGATGCTGATGGGAAAGCCCACTCACCTAGGATGGGGAAAAGATGTTGACAAAGGAGCAGTTCCCTTGGAGGGGATGGGGGGCAGATGGTGATGCTGAAGAGCAGGAAGAAGGTAGGTACTTCAAGGGGGGGGGGATCTTAAAAGGGCAGCTCCCTTGGGGGAAGGATGAAGAAGATATTGTTGAGGGGGAACACACTGGTATTCTGGGAAGGATGGAGAAGAATCCCACTAATAAGTGGGGGCCACAGGTCAGTGTGCTGGGGGGGGGGGAAGGGATGAGGATGCCAAAAGGAGGGGATGAGCTGAGCTGCCCCTCCATGGGGTATGAGGGAGGAGAGACTCCCCCACCCTGTAGGGTATGAGAGGGTGAGAGATGGTGCTAGACGAGGTGGGGTGGTCTGAACCCTCAATGGTGGGGAGGGATCTGGGGAAGGGGAATGAGCCCCACAAGGGCTGGGGAGGGAGACAGCAAAGTCTTCAAGATTGACAGAGGCAGATGCTGCTGGGAGGGGGGCAGAAGCAGGGAGGAGCTGTGTTGGGGTGCTGTATGCAGAGACCCAGGGGATCTGGGCGGAGGGAAGAAGATGGGAGATGCCAAGGGAGAGGCAAGCAGAGCCCCCCATGGGGTGAAAGAGGAGGGAGATCATTCAGTGAGGCATGGAGGGGGAGAGGGCCCCTATAGGGTGTGAGGTGGGAAAGACAGAGATGCTGATGAAGGAGGGAGGGCTCTGAGCCCTACGAGGGCAGAGAGGGTTACCAAAGGCCCCAAGAGCAGATACTGCTAGGGAAGAAGGACTGGGGGGGGCAGAGAGAGGGGATCTGGGGGGAGAAGGAAATGGAAATGCCAAGGAAGAAGCAAGCAAAGTCTCCCTATGAGGTGCATGGGAGGGGATCCCACAGTGGATCATGCAGTGGTGGCAGGATGGAGACTGAGCCCTGTAAGTGCAAGGAGGGGGGAAAAGGTTGCAAAGCCCCCAGGAGGGGACAGGGCAGCAATGGTGCAGAAGGGAGGGAGGGGCTGGGGGGGGGGGGGTGCAGAGTGCCAGGCACCTGCAAGGAAGTTGGGATGCCTGGGGAGGGGCCAGAAAACCCCCTGATAGGGGTGTGGGGGGATCCCCTCGGGGGGAAGGAAGACCCCGACACAGTGTGAAGGGGAAAGAGATGCCTCTGTCTGGTCAGGACAGTCTGAACCCCCAATAGGGAAAAGAGGCCTGAGCCCCATAGAGCCTGGGGAGCCACGAAGCCCCCCACGCGGGCACAAGGACTGATGCTACCAGGGCAGTCGGGGGGGGGACGGAGGGGGGGAAGGGGGCTGCACAGACACGGGGATCCCCCCCACGGGCTGTGACAAGGAGGGGAAGAGATGCTGACAGGGTCTGAGCTCTCAATGGGGGGCAGGAGACCCCTCCCGGGACGAGGCGGCACGTGCCCGCGAGGATAGGGCCCCGAGGGAGGAGGGGCGGGGGCCGAGCCCGCGTGAGGCGACGCTGCGGCGATGCCCCCCCCCCGCCCGGCGAACAATGGTCCCGGCCGCTCCTGTCGCGCGCGCCGAGGTGTCTTGACCCGCCCGGGCCACCGTAGCCCCCCTCAGTGCCTGGCCCGGTCCCATTCCATGGGGGGGGCCGGCTCCGCGGCCCCCGCCCCCCGCCGCGGCCCCCCCGCCCACGGGCCTTACCGCGCCCGGCGCCGCAGGAGCCGCTCGCACGGTGCATCCCTGCCGGGGCAACGGGGGCAGCGCGCGGGCTCGTGCCGGGGGGGAACAAAGGAGCCACCGCCGCCGTGTGCGAGGGAGGCGCGCGCGCACGCGTTCCCCCTCCCCCCTCCTCTGCGCGCGCTCCCGCCGCAGCGCGTCCTCGACCAGCGCCGCGCGCGCGCGCCCCCGCCTCGGCTAATGGGAGGGGCCTCTTTGCCAGCCGGCCGGCAGCAGTCGCGTGCGCCCAGGGGGCGGGGGAGAACCGAGCCAATCAGGAGGGCGAAGACAACATTTTCGCTCTCCTTTGACCGAGCTTTTTTTTCGCCCCCCGCCGCACCTCCACCAATCGGGGGCAGCGGACCCTCCCCCTCGTGGCTCGGCGGCCAATCGGGGTGCGCTGCGGGGGCTGCCACTCTCTCCCACCTCCCTTCGCTCCCTTCCGCTTCGCGCTGACCCCATGCAGCTCCAGCCAATGGGGGTGGGGGGGGCGGTGTCAGGCCGGCTTCGAGCCGGGCTCGCTCCTCTAGGGCGGAGCGAATGCCCTTCCCCCCTGTTCCGCTGGGGGAGGAGGGAAAAACTGCTGTCGCCGCGCATGCTTAATGCTAGCGCCACTGCGGCGAAGGGGAGGGGGAGGGGAGTGTTGGAGAAGGGGCTGGTGGCTGAGGGAGAAAGGGGTGGGGGAGGGGCGACTGGGAGAAAAACGGAGTGGGAAGAAGGGAGAGGAAGGGGTGAAAGGGGAGTACTATGAGGGGGAAAGGAAAGAGGGGGCTGGAGAGCCAGAGACTGGGGGCTTATTCTCTTGACACCCCACAGCCATCCAGGGCTAACGGCTTCTCTGCCAACCCTCTCACCTAGGCGGGGTCCCAGGCTGAGAGGCACCAGGCTGCAGCTTGGTCTAGTCTCAGGAGAAAGCCCATTGTTTGAGACAGGGCTGCCCTACATTGCCCTGGCAGCCCGAAGGGGATGGTGCTGATGTGCCTAGGTAATCCTGGCCTTCCCAAAAGGCTTGATGAACATGTGCTAATTAAGCATCTTGGCTCTTCTGAGAGGCAGGTAAGGGATACCCAGGGACAACTTCCACCTTTGGGTAGAACTACCACTTGTTTAACAGCGTGGAAAAATGCTACATAAATTAGAGTGAAGGATGGGACACAGCTCTGCACCTAATTGAAATGGCAGAGCAAGTTAGGGCATCTTAATAAACCAGCCCTTAACAAGAAGTGCCACTGTGTGGTGACTAGCTTCTAAGTTTGTTGGGGGTTTTCAGCCTTGGCTGAAAGATAATCTCTGCTGCAAGACAACACCCCCTCGCACCACATTTGGGCATTGATTCAACAGGAAAAGCACTCCATTGACTCACCATGACACTGTTTGACTTGTGAGAGCAGATAGGGTCAGGGATTGCCAAAGGCATTAGCTCACATTGCCGGTTCCAGCCAAGGCCCACAAGGTTCAGGGCAGGAGGATGATGTATGCACATGTGGAATAGTTACTTGAGGTTCTCACATGCTTGTGAATGTATTTCCCAGGAGTGTCACCACCTGACTTCAAGCTGCAACCTTTTGGATCCCACCCAAAAACAGCCACAGTTTTCCTCCCACAAAGCTCTAGACGCACATGCTCTACTTTATTTATCCTTCAAATAGGAAAAAAAACCAGTCACTGACACGTCTCTTATTCCCAGCCTAGTCCATAGTATTGTAGTCTACACCAACTGGAATCTGCTAACTGATCAATGCAGAAGGCAGCAAATGGACAAAGTATCCCTGTAGCTAACTAAAGAAAGCAGGGTTCTTTGGGAGGTGGGATTCAGTTGGAAATAATTCATATTTTTTCTAATCTGCTTTCCTAATTTTCTCTCATCTTCAAGGCTTAATAAAAATAGTTCTAAATCATGAAGATTTGGTGCCTAGGTTAGAAATCAGCTCGGTTTTTGCTTAAGGATGGGAGGGAAACACTTAGTTCTTTCCACAGCAAAGGCTTCTGGAATGTAATCTGGTTCTGGAGTTCTTGGATGCTTCAGAAGGATGGTTAACAGGTGGGGAGGGGATAAATAGAACCCCTTTCTAGTCATGGCATAAGGACTGGGAAATGGGGGGGGCAGACTGTAGCAGGGGAGGACACAGCTAAGACCATAGCTTTGCTGCAGCTCATGGGCTAATTCTGGATAGTGGCCTGATCAGATACAGTCCCTGGAATGAGTATGTGCATCTTTTCCTACTACTCACATCCCATTGCTGTGTTTAGGGTAAGCCAGCTGGAAAAAGGAGAGAACAGAAAGAAAATTAAAGAAGAAACACTGCAGTGATCTAACTAGGCAGACGAGAAAGGGAGGCCTTGAGAGAAGGAAAAAAGCCAGTATAAAAGGAGAAATCAGACAAAATATTGTAAAGGAGAATTATTTGGGAAGGGGACATATGTAACTGGACGTCTCTCACCAGCTGCTGATTCTGGTTTTCTGAGGTTTCTTCTTTTTGTTTCCTTTCTCTACATCCTTCTCTCTCTCTCTCTCAAGGGGCTTGAAATGTGGTTATATGCCAGACTTATAACTCCCTTGTGCCAGGCCCCTTCAATTTGTCCTGTAGAAACATACAAAGAACGGTTAAGATGAGCTCAAGTTTGTATTGTAGCTAAAATGAACCCAGATGGTACTGTAATTTCCATTAAAAAAAACCCCTCACCAGCATTTCCAGTGGAAGCATTTTTCCCAGACCCTCCCTGGGAAGTGTCTGTTCAATTTGTCTATCCATTTTCAGAAGTTCCCAGCACCACTGAAAAGCCGAATAATTAGAACGGGAACTGCTTTCCTTTCAATCCCACAGGGGGCCACGTTTCTGCAGTGGATGTAGTGTTCCCATCTGAACGCCTGCTGGAATCCTCCTTGAATGACAGGCGCTAGATATAAAGAATGCCTATATAAACATGAAATTACATTATTTATTCTATGCCAATTAGTTTAAAAGTTGTCTTCCTTAAAGCCGAGCCTGACAGAAGCCAATAACCTGATCATTTCAGCTAGCATGAAAAAGCTTAAGAGGTTGCAGACATGCTGGCATTGAGTTATTCAAATCTTTCCTCACCAAGTTCATTCTTGGAGAAGCACTGATATTAAGCTTCAATTAACATGCACGTTATAAATTGAGCTTTACAGAAAAACATGCCCAGAATGCCTTATTCTCTTCTTTTTTTTTCCCCCTCAAAAATTAATTTTCACTGCAGTGAGGAAGACTATTGATTCTGCTGTCGCGTAATATTGTTCCCCCCCCCCTCTTTTTACAAAGAGAACATCAGTGCTTGCTCCAGATTAAAAAAAAAATAGAAAAATCTGAAAATCCTACCCTTATTAAATGAGCATAAATCAACTGCTGACTCTTGAGGTGGAAGATTTGCATTTCCTCAGATGTCTTTAAGAATGCTAGTTGCTGGTGCCAGAGAGCTGCTGTTGGTATGAAATTTATGTGAAGGGAGAGTCAGCCCAACATGTTTATTGCCTATTGATTTTTCCCCCTCCTTTGCCTTTCATGACCACTATGTAGTCTGAATGCATATAAATTACAGTCGCCTTTCACAGGAGCAAAACAGCATTAATACATCACAGTAAGCCCTTATGTAGCTTTACATCTTCAAAATGCTTAGGTTGGCAATCTCCATTTTACAGGTGTGTAAACTGAGGCACTAATTCCACTGACCAAACTGCTACTTGTTGGGAGAGCTGAAGATACACCAAAAAAAAAAAAAAAATGGTCCTGAGTCTCAGTTACTTTCTGCTGTCCAGTGGCACATTCTAATCGAAAGCAAAGGGAAGGTGTAGTGTGTGAATGGGACAGGGTGATTTCACTGAGGATTTGTTTTTGGTGGGTGGACTAAATATTTGATTTTCTGGGCTGTGCTTGTTCCCTAGGTGTGTAATCCATAACTTCCTGTCTTTATTCTGGTCATAGTGACTCTTTCGGTCTGTTTTTCACATGGTTTCTTGGTACATAAATATTCAGTTTTTATATAACCAAAAAACCATTCTCTTATAGATCTAAACACCCTAGCACTATATAACAGCTCCCCCCCAACAATCCATACGTCTCAAGCACAACAATCCATATATATATATACACACACACACATACACACACATATATATACATATATAGCACATATGATACTGGAATACAGGGCCTCATAAACTCCTGTACTGTGATCCTGCCTCTACAAGGAAGTAATGTATTTTCTAGGATTTACTGAGCCCTCAATTCTGTTATCAAATGTGTGCGCTATCCTTCCCCACAACATTATTAATTCTAAACTAACACAATACAAATATTCTAAAAAGGGTTATAGGTTGGACACAGGAAATTACAGGCCATTTATTCTGACACTGATTCCAGGTAAAATCATAGAAAAGCTGAGACTATGCAATCCATACAGAATTAAAAGATGGCAGCATAATTAATGCCAGTGAACATTGGTTATATGGAAAATAGGGTTTGTCAAACCTATTATTGTTTTTGATGAGATCACAAGTTCGGTTGATAAAGGTAACTGTGCTGACATAATCTACTTAGACTTCCATAAGGCATTTGACTTAGTCCTGCATGACATTCTGACTTTTAAAAAAATTGGTAGTATACAAAAATCAGACTATACTTAAATGGATCGAAAACTACTTAACTGAAAGATTGTAAAATATAATTGTAAATGGGAAGTCATTGTCTGTTAAGGCTATTTCAAGTGGGGTCCTGCAGGGATCTCTTCTTTACCCAAATGACATTTGGTATCTTTTATCACCCATTCAGAAGCAAATAGAAAATTTGGAGATGATACAAGCATAATAAGTAATGATTGGTCAGTTACACAAACCAACTTAGACCATTTGAGTCTTAAGTATTTTAACACAGCCAAGGTCATACATTTAAGAACAATGAACAAAGGTTAAAATTATACTCCAGGAGAATATATCCTGGAAAACAGTGACTCAGGAAAAAAGTTAGGGTTCAGGGTACATAGCCAGTTGAATTTTAATTCCTAGTGCAATGCTATAGCTACAGAAGGTGAACATGATCCTTTGATGCAGAAGCAAGCAAATATAAAATAATTATTTATATGGCATAAGACCATGGAATACTATGTCCAGACCCGGTGCCCATGCTTTAAGAAGACCATTGAAAAACTGGAAAAGGTTCTGAAGAGAGTTACAAGAATAATCCAAGATATGGAAAATCTCTCATGATGGCAGATTCTTGGATGTACTGATGTACTCTGTGGAACATAGCCAAGGGAAGATTAGGAAAAGATTTGATCACAATCAGATAGGGGTCATCTTCTTTATCAGAAAAAGCCATAATGAAATTTGCTGGTTAGAGAAATTCAGATTGGGTGAAGGTTTTTAAATGGTGAGGGTAATTAAGCAGTTGAACAGCTTTCCTAGAAATGCAGCATATTCTTTATCTTGCTGAAGCATAAAGCAAGAGTGGCTGACTTTTTTAAATATGTCATAGCTTAAGAGTAAGGTGTAGACTTAACGTAGAAACTAAATGAAGCGCATTAATCTGTGTTATGAAGATCAGACTACATGATCCCTCTATCTATCTATGACTGTAATGAGGAAGCAATATAGCAGGATTGGGGTCTGACTTAAATATGCCTCATTTTGGGGTTGTTCCCCTCAAACTAGTCTGCTTTTCAAAGTTGCTGAAATGCTTGTTGCTCGCACTGATTTAACTCAAAAGTAGCAAGCCAGCAAAAGTAAACACTTCCTTACACAACAGGGAACCAGGGTATGGAATTTATTGCCACAGGAAGTCAGTGAGGCCAAGAATTTATTGTGTTCCAAAAATGGGATTGGACGCACACAATAGAAATACCCAGAGGTGTTACTGCTAGAAATTTTGTATACCCCAAATTCTAGGTTTAAGGTAGCTTCACTGTTGACAATTAAGATGAGACCAAATGTAAGGTGTACAGTATCCTATGACTGTCAGTAGCAACATTCATATATGTCTTCCTCAGAAGCATCTGGCTGTTGCTGCTGCAGACAGGATACAAGATGGACCTCAGGTATAAGCCTGTCTGGGAGTTCCTATGTTCATTAAAACAAGCCTCTGGTGTATTGAGTTAGGTACCACCAGCAGAGGTACCTGATGTTAGTGGACTCTTTTGAAGACTTGGGTCTTGATCTTTCTTTTTTATTATCCCTGTTTTTATACTGGCGGGGGTGGGGAGATTTAATTAATTAATGTTTGCAAGATGGGAAAATGCTGTACATGCTAAGTAACATTATTATTTAGCAGACAGATTGCAATTGTTCTGACTAGGGAATGTACTATAAAAATCTCTCCTCATGACATTGTGTTCAAAAATAGTTCCTGTGCCTCACACAGCTGCTACATTTCAAAGTTAAATATCTCCGTTGTATTTTGTTTGTTTTTTTTAAATGCCCAAAGAGAAGAACACATCAGGGATTGATGATTTGCCAAATATTTTTCTGGCCTGTTTTTTTTTTTTATTAAAATCAAAACCATTTTTTAGTTTATTGGAACACACAAAAGGGAGTACAACTAGCAAAGACTCAGTCCAGAATCTGAGCTATCATAGCCAAGTCCTAAAGGCCTGGAGCAAGGGGGTTGGCACTGGGGCAGCTGGACAAACTTGTGGTTGAGGGAGTAGGATCTAAATTCATTTCTTGGCTCTGCCACAGACTTTCCATGCAGTCTTGGACAAGTCATTTAATATGTCTCGCCGATCTCCATTTAAACAATATTACTTCCTTTCCTCTGGCCTTTGTCTGTTTAGATTGTAAGCTGTTCAGGACAGGATAGACTGGGACACTGATTTTGGCTAGGATCTCTAGGCACGCTGAAATATAAATAATAGGTCTGTAGTAGAAATGCTGATGCAGGAGTGGGGGTGGCAGGGAGATAGAGGCACATTTAGGCCAGCTTTGTTGCACAGTGGATGTTCTTAAATCAGCCACATGTTTATAGAGATCCATTAAATGAGAGCAAACCATAGATGAGTGAGGATAAGTTTCTTGTCTCTCTTAAAATGCTAATTTACAGCATAAAGAACAAAACTAAGTTTCAAAGGAAGGAAAACTGACTTTAGAAACAGCCCATGACCTTTGAGGATACAGCTCCCAGCATCTTGTGACACTCCAAGGCCTCATGTGCAAACTTTCGACCAGTGAAGTATTCAGAGAGTCTGTGGCTCACAATAATAACTGAAAAGCACGCAGAATTTTGCGAAAGGATCTTTCAAAGGTAAAAGTGAGTGCCTTAGATGAGAGAGAGAGTTTGGAGACTTTGAAGAATAGTCTTACAAAAATGAAAGATAAATTTTTCCCCAAAAAACATCAAGTGCAGTATATTGCAGTCAAAACTATCTAGGTTTTGAAGGGAGTCACAGAATCATTGAGAAGTAGGGCTGGAAGGGACCTCCAGAGGTCACATCTAGTCCAACTCCTGCCTGAGGCAGGATCATTCTTATCCAAACCATTCTATACAAATCCATTTTAGTAAAATAACAGTCAAAAGGAGGATTCTGGAATAGAGTTCATCAAGCTGTTCCATGGAAACTTACTAAAGCATAACAAGCAGGATGAGCCATAGCTGTGGAAAATACTGCTGATGCCTTTCCAAGCCTGCACATACCAAGTTTTCAAATTTAGGCGAGCCAGCAGTGTGCTTTGATATGCAGGATGGCAGGCCAATTCTTACAGAATTTGGGTTTAAACAGGACCATACATTTGAGAACTTGTAAATCCTATCCCACTCTCCTGGGGCTAAGCCCATCAGTGCAAAGTTAGGAACAGGAATTTACTAAGATAAAAAAAGAACTTTAAGGCATAAAGAGTGGAAACCTCAATTTCTTATGAATAATTCCAAATTCTGTTGGGAATAAAGGCGGCGGGGGGTGGTGTTTATACCATTTCCATGACAATAGTTCTGCACATAGAGAGCTAAATCAAATGAGAAGAGAGAATCTCTCTCACACTGGGGCCTCTGAAGAAGAATTTAAAACACAAACTCTATGGCCCATTGAAATGGTTTGGGTTTATAACATCTGGGGCCAAGTGGCCCCTGGTGTAAAGTCAATGGAATTATACACAGGGTGGATTTCATTTGCTAATGTCACTGAGAGAATCTGTTTGGTAGGGTTAACAAGACATTACTAAAATGCTCTTTTGGGAAAGAAGTGGCCAACTTGTCCTACATACAGCTTAGCAGCACTGCCAGCTCCAAACATTCAGAATTAATGTCACCCCCAAATCACAGTCTTGGAAAAAAATTAAGACATTTGGGGTTTTTCTGTTTGCCTGTTTGGGGTTCACACTTTCTTCCTGGTGGCAGACGAACAACTAAGTCTTGGATACTTAAGACTATAATATAGAGGATGAAATAAATCAAAGACATGCTTGCTGTAAGAGCTTCAGGAGTTCACAGCATATTGTACTGGCGTAGACAGCAATTGCTTATGCTGAAAGACACTTCCAACACAGGTGGAGTAGAAAGAAAGGCTAACAGACTTGCCATTAGAGTTTAATGATATCATGGATAGAGGAGCTGGGGAACAAAAAGGGAGATCCTTACTTGACTGCAAAGTGACACTAGAACAGGATGCAGGCGAGACAAGTTTTAGGAAGGGACGTAGAATGAGTTGGGGCAAAGCATGTGGGAAAAGAAGGAATCCTGTGTCTAGCCACTTTGCTGTCAGCTGAGAGGTCACAGCTGTTTGTAAGGAGAGAAAAAAAATGAAACAATTTCCTCGGTTTACAAGCAAAAGGTTCCTCTGTGCAGCACAAAGTGCGTGTTTTAATAAAACATCCAAATCCAACCGTCAAGATAACTGTTTAGGCACCCACGTTTACTACACGGTCTTGTTCTGTCACTTCCCCATGTGTTGTGACCATATCCTTCTTTGTTCTGATGCTCAAATACAAAGTATTGTTTGTAGAAGAAAGCCTGAGGTATTATGAACCTTTGGGAAAACCAAGATTTAATTCATAATGAAAAGAAAAGAACCAATATTGCAAACATTTTTGCTGGCACTTCAGGAATCAGTGGTTTTCCTCTTCACAACTTACAAACTTCCCCACAGCTGCCTGTGAGGTGGTTAAATTTGATTATCCTCATATTGCAGGCTCACAGGTCTCTGATATTCAGAGGTGTTTAAGCACCAATGGGTATTAAACATCTACGTATCTAGAAGGATCTGGGCTTGGGTATCTGATCACATAAAAAAAATAGAGTCAACAGTGTCAATAACTTGGGTGCTCAGAAATTTTAGTTCATGTCTGTTCTACAGTAAATCACACAATTATTTATATACTTCTTTTCATAGACTCTCCCAAATCAGATGAGACCAACAGAAACATCTTCCCTCACCTCTCCGATTATAATGGTTTGAGAAACAGCGGGGGATCCAAATTTAAAATGCTGGTCACAACGGCCTAGATTTGCACAGGTTTTTAGGCACTCAATCCCCAGTCACTGGGCTTTAGGTGCCAGAATGCCTTGAGGATGCAGGCCTTAGCTCTGTATGAGGAACTAGTTTGTTCACCACCATCCCTTGCCCATTTTAACAGCTTGTAAGGGAAACAGGAAAAAAATCCCACTATCTTGTTTGCATCTTGGTTTTGCTTTTACTTCAGTTCTTCACTATAATTTCTCAAAAGGTTCATAATCTGCTGAGAGAGAGAAATTATTAAACCAAGTAGAAAATTGAATGCTGAGGACTATAATTCTTTGGCATAAGACCCTGATCCAGCTATAATTAGTATTTCCTGGTGATGTTATTAAGTCAAACCCTCCCTCCCCCCAGTCCACACATTTTTAGGAGATGGCTTGGAGGGGTTGGCTTATCCTATTCATTTCCTGAAGAAGTGGGCAGATCAGCGCATGTTTCTATTTAAATATGATCTCCTTGCCTCTCTCCCACCAGTCTGTCCTAAGAACACAGGAGGGAAAAAATAGAAACTGCTTTGAAATGAAGAGTCAAAACATTTAGACTTTTCCAAATCCCCACCCACTACCATTTTTGGGGCACAGCTATTCACCAAAATTCAGCCCTGAAGATGAACTGCCTAAAACAGCATTTTTCAGTGAACCAATCTTTCATTAAGTTTTACCCTGAGCCAGTCTTCAGGCTTTTGATGATTTCTGCCAGTGAGGATCCATGTTTAACTGGTGTTCATAAGGAAGTGTATCCCATTGACTGAGACAAACATGGAGCTGCTTCCAGTCTTTTGGTATAGCTTAGTTACAATTCCTGACCTAGTACATACTAATAACGTTTATCCTTGGCTGGTCATTGATTAATCATGCCAAGGATCCACTTACCATATTTTCCTCCAGTGAAGATAATGATAGCCACCTGCCAATTGTGGGGGTGGGGTTATATTTTGTGGTTTCCTTGCATCGACCTGCTGTTAGTACCAGACTGCAGATAAGGCAACAAGAGCAGGTAGCCAAGGGCTCTATTCCAATGTGTAGGTGGTAGTTAGGGCCCAAATAATTAATTATAAAATAATTATAAAAATCTCATTATAACATGAATTATACCAATAAAGCAAAGATGATGGCACAGTGCTGGCAAAGGTGAGAGGAAACACGCTCTTGGCATTTGTAAAAGGGAATTACTGGATGGAGCAAGCCAGATTATCATTGTGCTGCATGGATACTACTTCTTGCATGTTCAGTGTGCTGCCCTTGTGCATATAAAGCCCCCTGCAAGCATTTACGTTTTGAGAACTAGACAGAAACCAATTGTTTCAGTGAGAAGTGTTTCTCTGGTTATCCATCAGCAGCTGCAGCCGGGGGCACGTGCTCCAGCTCCTGTCATCTGTGAAGCTTCATTACGGGAGTTGTCAAGCTCGGGTGTTGGCTGCGACCCTGCAGTATTGGTGAGTGGCGAAGCGTGGCCGAACCAACTGGAGGGAGGCTGTTGCTGAGCTCTGTGCAAACAACTTTTCTCACTGCTGAATTTTGCTGGCAAGCTCTCAACCCCCCAAGCAGATCTGTTTACTTTGAGAAGACTTTGTGGCGGCAGCAGCAAGGTGAAAAAGCCCACAGCTGCTCTGTCACTTGCCCATGGAACAAATGCCAACAGGAGCGTGGCATCTAAAAACTTAGTGGGATGATGCAGTTGATCTCAAATCTTGCAGCCCTACCTCCCCAGACACTCTCTCATTGCCAGCCAGGGCTTTAATTTCTTTTTACCTGCATCCACAACAGCTTGTGCAAACTACCAGGATCTGGATACATCAGCACATGGTCAGGAAGTCTTCAAAGACTACATTGATGCAGCCAGGGGTGCTTTCCTCCTCAAGCTGGTGCTGACTGAGACACACTAGATCAGCGATAAGGGACACTGTGCTGTAAGTGACTCGGTAGGGGTGACACTCTACTCTGAATTAGTATTACTTGTGCTTGTTACAGCAGTGCCTGTGGACCAGCCACGAATGGGTCCTGGTGGTGCTAGGTACCATATAAAAAGCAGACAGCCTCTGCCACAAAGAGCATACAATCTGAACAGATGACTAATAACAAGCAGGGAAAAGGGATATAACTTACATCCCCCAACATGGTGCTAGCAGAAGCATCGTCTTTCTGCTGCTGGAATGAAACCCCAGCACCCTAGTCCAATTTAAGTTTGGGTAATTATGCTCAAACTCCCTAACTCCCCTCCTCCCCCCATGCTTTTTTACACTGGGAATTTTTCAATCCATTTTAAGTTATTTTGAGTTGATAAAATGCATCAGTAGCTCTCAAAGAACATGCACTGATACCACAGAAAGTATATGCAAACCAGAAAAATTAAAATACAACCCACTTATGAACAGGCTCTGCATTTTGCCAACACTTCTTAGCTGTTTTTCATGATTGCTTGTGTGTGACATTTGATAAAACATTAATTTTGTGGTTTAAAAAAAAAATCATACCCTTAACTAACGTACTCATACAAGTTAAAAATTCTGTGGATACACCAAAATATAATAGGCACTTAGGAAGGTCTTGACAGTTGTTCCCTCCCTAAACTGGAAACAGAACCCAGGTATCCAGACTCTAGTTACCCTGTCCCAGCTGCCAGGCAAATATCACCCCTCCTTTTTCTATCAGAAAAGTGTGAATCATTTCCATGATGCATTACTTCCTACTAACAGTTTTCTACCAGCTCAAGAGCTTCATTTTCCTATTGATTTCAGAGGTAGGTTCAAATAAAGCAACATAGAGGAGGACTCCCTTTAAATACCTATTTGGGACTTTTCACCCTGAGTTGCCAGATGTTTGCTGCCTCAAGCACCCACCAATCCATTAAAGTAAGACAATATTACATGGACTTCCTTTCCTCTTCCCCCCAAAAGCCTCTGCAATCCCTGGGTGTGTCTGATAAATTAATTTCTTCACACTCTTTTTATGAAGATAATGGCTGGCATGATTGCAGTTAATAGCCATGGGAGCAGCTGTCTCCATGGCAACATTAGACCCTATTAAAATCACCTTTATCTTTCTGAGAGAGCCATCTCCTAGGGACAATAGGAACTGGAGGGAAAGGAAAAATATGATACCAGGGGTTTGTTTGTTGGTTAATTTCTCGTGCTTTAATGTTTCCCATTTCTCTTGTATATCTTAGTTTGAAAGCACCTTTGCATAGAGTTTGGTCTATTTCAAAGTAATGCATCTAAGAAGAACTCTAATATAATAAAACCTTTTGTCTGTCTGTAACACTTTTGGTCAATTGTGCGTGCGCCATCGAGAGGGTGGGTGGCGATTGGCTGCACAGGCTCGTTTACACCACTGCTGTGGAAGTTTGGTGGTGGGGAGCATGTCTTGGCCGCCTGAGCAGCGGGGCTGCCCCATGCCTCCTTGCTTGATGTCGTGGCAGCTCCCTCCCCCCTGCCCACCTCTGCCTCCTCCCTCAAGCAGTAGGGCTACTACCCCTGCCTGTGGGCAAAGGGTGGGATCATGCTGGCAGTGCCCCCCCGCCGTCAGACACCCCCTAGAACAGCTGGCAGGGAGGGAGGGGAGGGGAGGGGAGGCAGGTGGACGCAGAGGGCAGGAGGCGCGGATCCAGACCCCAAGTGATGACTGGGGGGGTTTGCAGCTGGACCCCAAACGATGATGGGGGGCAGGGGGAGAGCAGAGCTGGGACCCAAGTGGGGGGGGGGGCAGGGAGGGGAGTGGGGCTGAACCCGTCATTCTTGATGGGCAATTTTATAGTTACAGCAATAGATGCGTAGGGCCTGACACTCACTTAGTCTAAGGCAGTGATTCTCAACCAGGGTGCTAGGGCACCCTGGGGTGCCACCAGACCCACTGGTGAGGCATGAGAAGACAAGCAAAATGTGAGGAGATAAGCCAAGTAAATAAAAATGGTTTCAGGCTTGCCTTGGCCTGAACAATCCCATGCCTCCACTGCTCAGCCCCTCCCCTCTACGAGGAGGTACACATTGTCCCTATATAAATAGACTGAAGGTCTTGGCGTGATGGTCACACAGACCTCTTCTATGTACACCATGATCCAGAGGATTGATGGTTGTCAAGAACTGACCCTTTGCAATGGCAGAGCAGCACAGAAGGGGCCTCAGTCTGAACAAGATCAAAGCACATGGTGCTGAAGAGGCTGAAAAGAATGCCTTATCTTCCTTTAGGTCCATTACATGGGATTGTCATTAACACCATCTAACTCCTACAAGTCCCTCAGACACCTTCATGGCAAGCAGCCCCTAATCCCATGTGAGTCCATCACACATAGGCACACCACAGGATTGGGGCCTCTAGGCTTTACAAAAAATGGGATAGGGTTTGGGGGGAACACACTGCTGACAACACTACAATGTACCTTGATTGCTTTGGCTTGTGCCAACTGCAGCTTCAAACTTATGTCAGAGACCCTTCAAAGCTGCTAGTCAGGGGGGTGAATAATACTGTATGGAATGGTAGCAGGGATAGCACCTGGAGAGAATAATCACACACAGTTCTGCTCTAACCCAATGATTCCTAAACTTTTAGGGTCAACAATGATATTGATCAACATTTCTCACAGACCACCATGCTACCTTATCGGTCTTTTGAGGGGAAAGGTAGGGGGGCAAAAGTCATCCATAGCTTAACTGCAGGCTGCTTCCTCTAGCCTTACAGCCCCAGTTAGCACACTGCTGCTCTAGCCTATGTGCCTGGTTCCCTTCTCTGCTTCTTGCATTTACTTGGCAGACCTGGTTTTTCTTCCTCTGTCAGCTCTAAGCATGAGAAAGACCTTCTCTGCAACTTTTTCTAGCAGGAACAATCCTCTAGTTCTCTGCCTCCCATCTCTGTTTCTTTGTAACCCTCTTCTCTTTGGATCCTGCTGCTCAAGTAATTTTCTCTGCTGCATTGAAATGTGCTGGCTTTATAACCACATTACATAATTCTGTCACTTCATCATTTTGCTTGGCTAATGTTTAAGTCTGCAATGTATCAGACCTCCAGAGCAGCCCATGATTCATCATTATGAAAGATGCTCTGTAATCAAAGGTTTATTATAGTAACACAAGCTGAAAAAGGTAGCAATTGCTGTAAGTAATTTTATATTAGCAACACATGCATGTACCTAGTGGTCAGAGTAAGGAGGTCAAGAGGATCTACATCATTTGTAACCTGCTGTCCAACAATAATGTCTGCTGAGCTCTACTCCCTGGAGCTCATCTACGTTGCAGATTTCCCTTAGCATAGCTGCAGCAGCCAGCAGGATAGAAAGATCGCACCCCATAGCCAGGCCAGCAAAACTTTAATGTAGATGCAGCATTGCTGTTGAGGGGAGCCAGTGCGACTCTGGCAGCAGAAAACCTCCTGTTGAAAAAGTGGCATTGAGCTCTGGCAGCAGTGTGAGCCCCAAACTGCAATTAAACCTCTCTACTGTTGAGTCCTCTGGGTGACCTAAAACAGGGCCCATCATCTCTTTGGGGGTTGAGGACGCTCACTCCTCTCTGCAAAGTGCTTCGAGTTCCCTTGGAGGAAGATTCCCTGGCTACTCTCTGCATTAATCACACTTCATTCACGAACAAAGCGGTACATTGTCCAAATGCCCTTTCAAGTTTAACAGACCCTCAGGAGCAATACCAAGTACAATTAATAATAGCTCTAGACCTAGAGGCCCCAAGATTGGGGTCTCCATCAGACACACAGTGAGGACTGCTGCTGACAGGCAAAGAAAGGCATCCTCTTGATTGTTCAAGAAGGAAAAAGTGAGGTGTGAAGAGTTTGAGTGACTTGCCCAAGGTCTCCTTCCCCCCAAAAGCCTGTGGCTGATTTGGGAATCAAAGCCAGATCTCTTACCTTCCAGTTCAGTGCTAGAGCCATGCCATCACCCGGCCCTCATCTCATCTGGTGGTACCAAGGCATCCAATGCACCAATCATAGATAGGCCAAGCTCTAGAACCTACAGTTACAGGACAGCTTTTTCCTGAAACTCAAAAAGATTCTTTTAAACATTACCAGAAATCTAGTGGCCTTTAAACTCTCTTCACACCAACAGACTTATCATTGTGGGCATCTCCTCACCCATTTGTAGTCAGATATAACATCCCCATGGCAAACACAGCCATTGTTTATGTGGAAAATCTAGGCCCATGCTTTGTATTAAGATTCCACTGCTAAATAATTCATAAAGGGTTAACCCATAAATAATAGATGTTTTAATAAATGGTTAATTGATGGAGAGCATGGCAGGCTCCTTATAGCCTTCTGTAATGTGTACTAATCACATGCAATATGATTAACTCACTGTTGCTTTGTATATTGCACCTAGGAGCCCCTGGTATGAGCTATTGCCCTATGGTGCCAGGGGTTAAAAGATGGTCCCTCAACTCATCCTGTGTCACCCCTTTTCTAAACTAAAAATGGAACCTAGAGGATGACCAAAGGAAATCAGCACCACCAAATTCAAGTGCTCAGAAACTGAGAGTTGGGTCACGAAAGCCATGAGAGCTGTGCAAAAGACATGAGGCTGTAAAACAAACCAGGCATTCAAGGCTTGATTTGGAGCTGTCAGGGTCCTTGAGTCTCGTTTCTCTCCATGTCCAGGAGGGCTCACTTGAAAACAAAAGAAGAGATTCTCATGCCACACCATGTGTCATGAGCCTCTTGCTAAAATTGCAAGAGCCAGTTCATATCAGGGATACACTAAACAGCAGATTTCAGAAAGTCTTTTGCAATCTCAACTATGGCAGTAAAACCGTGACAGAGTGCCTCTAAGCAGGGAAAGCAGAGGGGCAAATAAATCCTTTGTTTTATAGAGAAGACTGAGGTGGGATTTGATCACGGTCCTCAAATACCTGAAAGGAAGGCAATTATAGAGAAGACAGAAATACACTATTCTTTGTGGCTGCAGGAGACAGGACTGGGAGCAGTGGCTTCAAGCTCCAATAGAGGAAGCTGAGGTTGGAGACTGAGGAGAAACATTCTGATTTTTGGGTGGTTGAGCATTGGAGCAGGCTGCTCAGGCTCAGAGCTGTGGTGGAGTCTCTATCCCTTCAAGTTTTCAAGAGCAGGCTGGACAGACACTTGGCTGGGATGGTTTAGTCAGGGACTGTCTTGCTTCAAGCACAGGGCTCGACTAGAAGAATTTATGAGGTCCCTTCCAGCCTGACTTTCCTATGATAACCTTTGAGCTTCTGATCTCACCAGAGATGTAATAACATTATTTATTTTACAGTTTGCAGGTTGTCATCAATTTAGCAGGAGCAGCTGAGGAGAACAGCAGGACATTGCCACCAAAGGTGAAGAAACAGGACTTGATAAGTAACTGACTTCATGACCTTTTAGGGCCAAACTTCATTCAGCTTTGATGACCACACATGGGGACAATTAATGAGTTATGATCCAAACCAAGTAAAACAAGAGGTTCAGCTGAATTTTATGAGGTTTTTTTTGGTTCCTTTATACTCTGAAATTGAGGCAAATCCCAGGAAGTGTCAAGCCACACCAATCAAAACCTCAGAGTTGCAGAAACCTCTCTGTGACCTAAAACCACTGAGTTCCGCTCACAGAGTTGGTGCATTATCTACAAAAAAAAAAAAAATCAAGCCAAAGCCATAAAGCAGCCGTGACTCTGATTGTGCCCTGCAGATAAGTGACAGTAGCCTAGTCACAACCACAAGTCAGAACCACTCATTGTCCTGAAACAAATACCTTAATGCATCTGTTGCCTGGCATGTGATCCTTCAGTGGCAATTTCAGATGTGGTTTGTTCACAATTTGCCTTCCATGTTGAGTATTGCCTGTTCTGGCTGTTGCTTCTCCTCATCCGGGGGGTTGATTGAGGTACGTTAGGCCCCATTCAACTAGGATTTGCACCAGTTGCAAGCAAGGAGATTGCTCATGCAATGTGAAGCAGCCACTCAATAAACAACACTACCATTGCTAAGGAGCAGTATTCTCCAGGGTTTAGCTCAGCCGAGCTCTGAATGGACGTTACATACCCTGGTCATGCAACTAAACAGGAGAAAGCTGGGAACAGTCCTAGCTCCCAAGTCCTGCTGTTACCAGTAGTCACTCCCATCCCACAGCTTTGAGCAAAACCCAGCAGTCAGATTTCCCAGCCCTGTTCTCCACCCATGAGCCAACTCATCCCTCCCAGAGCTGAGAAGAGGTCTTAGGGAAGGTAACTGCCAGTCCCCCCAGTTGCAAATCCAGTGACCCCTTACCTACCACAGGGCAAGCAGTCCAAACCACTCAAAAATAAGTTGTATACTATTGAATCTTATTGGAGCATACTGGAGTTTAAAGACAGAGAGGCAGTGGTTTCTACCATATGCCCTGTAAGCTACAAGAATGTAAAGAATAAATTCACTGCTGCTTTGTCACAGCACAAAATCACGTAAATTTGTTCCCTAAGCCTTTACACCTCACTGAGTTTTGCTTCTTAGGAGTGGCAGCTCTAGCATTTTAGTTATGTGAAATCCAGGAAGGACTGGTAGAAATCCGGGCTGAGCAGTTATTTTTCAATGGCGCATTAATGTACCGTACTCAGAGGAACGCAGAGTCCTCCCAACTGTCAAAAGAAAACAGCTGAGAACCTCAATACAGAGTGAACCGGGTGCTAAAGTTGAATGGCCTGAGCTATATAGAAAGTCAGATTAACTGATCCCACAGTCCCTTCTGGCCTTAAACTCTGTGAAGTTGAGTATCAAAGGGGTGATGGGAGTTTGGCTTAATAACTGGATTGATGAGGGAATTGGCCCTCCAGTGAAAAGTATTTGACTGCTAAACATCTGCATGTTACTGGGGAAAGAGACATCTCCGTGGCAACCTGTGGCACTTTCTGCTCTCCCAGGCCTGGGCTCTGAAGCACATCTCTGCCCATAACCATCAAACAGCCCTCTGCTACCACAACCCAGGACTCCCCAGCTCTGCCGGATCCCCTCAATCATGACCTGTAGGCCTCCCACCACAATTCCTCCCAGTGTGCCTGACACCCTCAATCTCAACTTGCCTCTTCCAGCCATTCCAGGCTTCTGTCCACCATCTTACAACCTCCTTTTACCTGCTTCCCCACTATTCTCAGTCCTGTGCTTTCCCTGGCCCCAACTCTGCTGTTGTGCCTCCACCCTTACCCACAGTATTCTCAAATCACCCCCATCCGCATAACCCTCTGCATTCCCTTTCCCACGCTACTTCTTCAGTACACCAGACACTGTGAGCTTGAGCTTTCTAAAAGCACCATGCAAACAGGTCTTTGTCATTCTGGTTAATCAGCTGAGTCCCAAATGCCCCATTAGACCACAAGCTGTGGCACCAGATCGATTGCATAAAGAACAAGAAGGAAGAATCAGCCCCAGATGGTGCCCTCAGAAGTATAAACACTGCTACAGTTCTTTCACTCTTATCCCCACCCTGATGGGGTGGAAAAAAACAGAGGTTCCCTGTGAAACATTAACTGCCCTAAAACAAATTTATAGAGATCTGCATTCCAGTCAGAGCAGACAGCTCATGCGGTTCCTCAAGCAGCCATGAGGGGATGAGGCAGGAATGCACTCACCCCATGAAAGGGGGTAGTTTGCAGTCCTGGGAGAGGAACTGGATTTATTATGCAGCATTTGTATTACAGCAGTGCCTGGGAGCCTGTCACAGCCCAGCGTACTGGGCACTGTAGTTATGTATTAGGTGCGGCATGGCAGCGTGGGCTACAATTCCATTACTGCACATTCTTATGTGAATTACGGTAGCATCTAGATTCTAGGCTTTCCCCAGCCATGAACCAGGGCGCTGTTATGGGCAACATACTGCAAACAGAATGAGATGGTCCTTGCCCCAAAAGCCTTTGGGGCTGTTTTTACACTGTAGTCAGAAGCATGAATGTTGCCTGTCCCAGCACCAAGCTAGCTGTAATATGGTTGGCTCAGATACCAACAGTAGAGAAGTCACCTCATCTCAGATTTTAGTACAGTTCTTGGGGTTCTTACACCTTATGATGAAGCCAGGGCTGTCACAGCTTTGCAGCCATTAGTACCCAAGCCAGATTAATGCTACCTGAGGTGCATCTACCTGGGCTGCAGTCACCCTCCCAAATACAGCATGCACAGCATACAACCAGAGGGGACTGATGGATCCAGGCAGAGTTGGGAGGATGAGGAAGCACAGCCAGCAAGACTCACCAAAAAGTCAGGGCCACAGAACCCAGGAGTCCTAATTGCTAGCCTGCCACTCATCCTATTTTACCAGACAGCTCATGCTCCTCCAGCTTCTGACCTTCTACGTGGATCCTTCTAAATCTCAGTCTCATAACCCATAGCAGCAACTCTGCCAGTGGCAGTAAAGGCCTTCCTGCTTTCCCCATAGTAATGGGATCAGGAAATCCTACCTCACACCTGGAAGGCAGCATGTGCCCTTGAGTCCCTGCTGTGCTTGTTTCCAACAGTTGCTCTCTTTAATGATTCCATCGCTAAGCAGTTTCATCTTTGTCAAAAGCTCCCTCTTAGCAGGGGCTTTTGAAGTCCATCTCTCACTGGCCTTTCTTTGCTTTGTCACAGTCGTGCCAGAAGGGGAAAAAAATTATTAGAAGGCTTGGGAAAGGAGATAAAGAGAAAATTAAGACCTTTCATTAAAAAAAACAAACAAAAAACAACAAACCAAAAACCTCCAGACCTTTCCATTCTGGTTATATCCCCAGCCTGGAAACCCTCTCCACCTCTACTCAGTCCTTGATAATTAAGTAATGCTTTAGAAAAGCTTCTAGTTAACAAAGCTTTACATGGGAGGTGAACCATCCTGCTCCTCAGTCCTGAGTTTCATATTGTCACTCTATGCTGGTGTTTCTCCCAGGCCAACAGTGACCCCTGGGGCAGGTGGGTCCTTACAGACTATCCTGAGATGTTTAGGAAAGGCTGACTATTTTATCATGTTCCAAAGCAAAGAAAATCTTGCCCCCTCACCTTCCAAGGTCAAAAGGTTCCATATCCACCTCCACGCACACATGCACCCCCTCACACATTATCACAAAGCCTATATGTTTTTAATGTTTTTTCAGTAGATGCAGAGAGATCATGAACATTTTTTTTTACTTTAAGCAAGGGGCTGCTAACCCAAAAGCAATGAGAAATGCTGCTTCAACCATTACCTCCCACATCCTTTCAGAATATCAGGATTAAATCCAAGGACTCTAACAATCCCCCTCCCCCCCCTTACATTTTAGAGAGCGCACACACATTATTTTGTGCTGAAAATGTTTTAATTTTCCAGATCATTTCTCTGTCGATACAGTGGAAGGAAGGATCCACAGAGGATGTGATTTTGTTAGCAGGAATCACCCCTTTAAGGAAGGGATTTCAAAGCTTAGAGGAGTTTCTTTGCTAACTCTGTTATAGGTGTATGCGTAGGATTCACTATCTGATCATGTAACCTGAATTAATTATTCAAGAACTGTTTGAGGAGACATTTCATATTTGCATGCCTTGCATAAAACTATTTTAAAAACCTGTGAACGTATTCCTAACAAATCAATTTACTTTTAAACAGATGGGCCTATAACTCTTACTAAAACACGCAATGGAAAGACATGATCAAAATTACTGTGGCTGAGCTCAAGCCTCTGACTCAATTCTGAATTGGATGCAAATTTGGCTCCAATAGGAGCATGGAGTTTATCCAGTCTGGGGATGAGACTAGAAATGCTTATAATGGAGTGCTCTACCATGCCAGATTTGTCCCCATGTCACATAGTACTGCTACGCAGCAAGTTATTTGGGTCACAACTAACACCAGGACCTGCATCTGCAAAGCCAGTGATACCTAGAAGCCCCCTCCTGAAGTGTGACCTCAGAGCTACTCATGAATAAATGCTTCCCTCCCTTACATGTTGGGGGCTTTAGACACTAGAAGTATTTTAACACCCTCCTTGCTTTGTTTTTTGTTGTTCTATCTGGGAACCTCTATTTCCAGAGCACCTGACAGACTCCTTTAAATAAAAAAAAAAAAAAAAAAGGCTGAGGGTGCACAAATCAATCTTTTCCCTGGCCACAGCCTGATGTGACTACTATACACACTTGTCATTTATCTTGCTTTTGCTCACCTGGGTCCTCCATTTCTCCAGAGGACAGAAAACTGGGGAGACTAGAACAAGGCCTATTACAAGCTGTGTAAGGTCCAACTTTGCTAAAGAGAACCAGGTTTTTAATAAAGGAACCAAGCTCCCCAAAGTAGAAAGGGAAGCTAGTAAGTGAAAGGCCTGCTTGAGAAACCAGTCAAACAGCATGAAATTAAGCAGCCAGGAGCCATAACCAAATGAGAACAGCAAAAAAACCAAGATGGGAACCCTTGGCTACTAAAGCACCAATTTCCCTTCTCTGTTTATGGGCAGTTACCTCCAAGCTGAGGGCTAGGCAGTATTTTGGCCTTTTGAAAGCACTTTGGTACTGAAAGGACTGAGTGTGTGCGCAAACCAGGACTGCAGTGCTAATGTTTGTTCCCCCCACTTTTTTACACAAGCCAGAGCTGCAGATGGATTTACTAGTGAACTGGCGGCAGCAGCAGCAGCAAGTCAAGATGTCCCAGTGCTGGAATGCCATGCAGAGATTGAGAGGACAGAAAGGAAAGTTCCTGGGTAATATTTACCTTGTGCTTTGTCACTATGCACACACTGCATTTATCTCTAGGTATGTCATGCATGCAACACTTCTGCTTTTACTATTCCATTTGTGTCTTTTCTAGACAAGCTCTTCTGCTTTAAATTCATGGCCCACTTGAATTGGAATAACTTTTCTGGGCAGATGAGCCCTAATCCTCTCTCTCACACACATGCTGCATGCATTGTAGATCCAGGTCTTGACTCCCTGCCCCCTGGCTGGGGAAGCAAGAAGTGGGTGGAGGAAGGCAGCATGAAGCTCTCTCTTTGCCCCCCCCTCCCACCCAAACTCAAGGGCAGTCCAAAAGCTGCTCACTCTCACTCTACTTCCTGGGGAACAGAGAACAGTGACAACAGACCACACCTATGGTTTACCCCCTACCTCTGGGCTTGGGTATGGGGCTCTTGTACCAGCTGGGGAAGCCCCAGCACAGCAGAGTTCTCAAGGGGCCATTTCTACCCCCACTGCATTGTTATGTTGGCTGAAGAGGGCACTTCACAGAGCCCAGAACACCAAGCTGTGTGCATGGGCTCAACCCCTCCCCCCACTGTCAGTGTCTCTCATTCATCTTTAAAAGAGCTGGAGCGTAGGCTGAGCCATCACAATCAAAGAGAATCAAACAGAAATCCCTAGGCAGCAGATGCCTCTAAGACCCCAGCTCCTGCAGTTGCTCAATCAATTATTCAATAGGTTAATAAATCATTAGAACAGGATATTTTAAGAGCCCAACCAGCTCCTGAATGTTGCCTTCTTGTTCCAGCTCAGGTGCAGAACAGCCATCCTGTCTTGGGGAACTCAGTTTATCTTTTGCTTTCTCTGCCACCCCTTCACCAAAAGAGGTAAGTGCCTGTTTCTTTCCCGACCCACTTCTGTTGTACTCTGGGCTAGCAAGAGACACCTTTTTCAGTCTTAGCAGCTCCATAAGGGGCTTCTCTAAATGCCTGTGAACTGTGCACTGCCCGCCAAGTCATAGCAGGTCCATGCCCCTGGGCTGCCTCCAGGTTCAGGGAGAACTGCAGTGGGAATCTCTGCACCTTTGTCTGAGAGCAGCAGTACCAAGGAGTTTTCCTTAGCTCTTTAGCACCCTCTGCTGTTCCCTGAGGAGCTGACAGAAGGCTCAGACTTGGGTTGGGGGCTACAATACAGCTGAGGCTCTATGCAGAGGATAGAAGGCAAACAAGACCAGCCCCCTTGGAAGTGATGCTGCTTGGGCCACCTCCACCCCAAACAGACGTTTTGGCTGATGTTGCCCCAGATGCCCTGGAGCCTCAAATACTCCCCAGTGACCAGGGGCTTTGGTTTCACCTCATTCCAACTATCACAGAGCTGCAAAAGTCACGTGGGCCCTAGCGGATTATCCACCCAAAAGCAAAGGCTTCCCTTTATGACTCACCTGCCCTGCCCCCCAAAACTGGGCTGGGCACTGGGGGCAGCAGCAGCAGCTCAGAAAGGAGCGTGCCTGTACATGCCACCTGTACCATTTTCAAGAGCACATGGGTCCCTGTTACCAGTCTCCCCTCTGAGCACTGGATCTGAACTCATCTAGAAGAGACAGAAGCCCTATGGAGCGACATTACCCTGGAACACCTCTAAGCCAGTGGTTCTCAACCTTCTTCAATTCAAGGCACACCTTGATAGAACCTTGGAAGAGGTCAGCTCTTAGCTTCCACTTGATTTTTCTTACACAAAAATCACGGAGCAGTTTTTCTGTTGCAGAAAACACAGAAAGATCTGAACAGGTCAGAACATTTTGCCACTCTGGATTAATACTTGAAACCTTTCTGCTTATCTTGTCAATCCTGTTTGCATGTCTAACAGCACTAACATTGTGTAGCACCTCTGAAAGGATCTTAAGATGCCCCAGAGTGGTGCAGGGTCCCAATCAAGAATCACTGCTCTAAGCACTGGGTTGGCATGGTACCCACAAGAGGCAAGGCAAGCCCATGGATAACGCATCCCATAGGTTAGTACAAAAATCACAGCAAACGTAAGAGCCTCCGCATCCTCTTTATTGAATGCCAGTGCCACCAAGGCTGGGAAATCAGCATGCAACAAGGCTGAGGGGTCCAACAAGAAACAATCCCATAGTAAAACCTATCTGAGCTTCCATATCCACCCTGGCTCAAGCAACCGCTGCTTGGTTCAGGTTACTGGTTTGTGACCCCCTGAGGCAGTGGCTGCATCTCCCTCTCTGCCTGCTCGATTTGTTCCTCTGTCAGGACAACAGGCTTGTATTTCTCGCCGAACAGTCTCTCATTAGTCTCCGAGTGGAGGTTCTGGAAGGAGATGATGCGGAGCTGCTCTGGAAGGTTCTGGAACTCCTCATCATTGATGTCAGAGTCCTTCATTTTGGCATTTAAAACCCACCAGCGCCCCCAGAACCCCACATCCAGGATGCGGCCTGGAAACTCTGTCCAGCGCGGCTGCAGGTGCTTGCACTGAGCCAAGTACAGGTCGGTCTCTGCGTCGAAAGGGGCCTCATACACCAGGGAAAAGAAGACCAGGCTCTGGTAGCGCAGCTGCCCCCAGTTCCTCAGCTGCATCAGGCGCTGAACGTGGCCCTTGGAGGTGGTGTTGCAGACCCAGGGGGAGAGGAGGAGCAGGGTGCCAGAGGCCTCGAGGAGGGAGGCATCGAAGGAGGTGTCGCTGGGGATGCGGAGGCTGCAGGCGGCTGCCCCGGCCAGCACCGAGAGGTAAAGCCCGGCTTTCCCGGGCCGTTGCCGGGCACCCACAACCACCTCCTTACAGGCTTCCACATAATCGTGCAGGAGGCTCTTCCACCACTGGCCTGCACAGGGGCAGCAAGGTCAGATGCTGCTGGCTATCAAGGGCCCAGCCCACCAAGGGGCGGCGGGTGCCCGCGCTGGGGAAGCCGACGCTCTGGGAGGGACCTGCAGCTACGCGCGGGGCCGGGATTAGAACCGAGAAGTCCGGGCTGCCAGGCCCTGCGCCAGCCCCTCCTCCCGTGGGAACCCGGGCCGCTGCCTCCCCCCCGGAAGAACCCAGGCGTCCGAGCTGCCAGGCCCTAGCCCCAGGAACCCAGGAGCCCTCCCCCTCCAACCTACCCAGGCGGCTAGCGCCGAGCCGCCCCCAGAAGCCGCGCCTGCCCCCCCGATCGAGTCCCGCGCCGCTCGTGGTGTCTGCTACCACCGCCATGGCGCCAACCGGAAACTGTTTCCGGCCGGAGGGGAAGTGGTGCCGGACCGGACGAAACCATCCCGGAGCTCGGGGGGGGGGGGGGCGGTTCCCCTTTCCTTTCCCCCCCCCCCCCCCCCGGGAGTGCGCGCGGCCAGGCCGGAGAAAGGGACACGCAGCACTGGAGCGGGGGGTGCCCGGCTTTGCCAGGACACGTCACTCCTCCCTGTCGTGCTCCCCTTGCACAGCAGGGCCCCGCCTCGGGGTGTCTCAGGAGCTCGCGCCTCAGTTTCCCCCACTCCCCCCCCCGGCCGTAACAAGCCTTCGTCTCCCCCAGGAGCCCGGGGTGCGCTGATGCTATGGCGGCCTCCGACCAGCTCCGCTTCCACGGTGAGCAGGCGGCCGCCCTCGGGGAGGTCCCGCCGGGCCGCGAGGGGACCGGACCCGGCTGCAGCAGGTGTTTTCCCTCCTCCCGCGAGGCCTTGGGGCTCTGGCGCCCCCAGAGCCCGGCCGGGCCCCGCGCCGCCCTCGGGCACTTACTGGGCGGTTGGCACGAAGCAGGGACGGACCCGCTGCCCTTGGCTTCCTGCCTCCTGGGACCGCGGGTACCCCCCGGCAAACCTCCCCCTGCCTCTGGCCGAGAGGCTCTGGCTGAGGGAGCCTGGCGTCTGCGGGGCATCTGCCAGTCCCTCATCCACGCGCGTATCCCAGCAGTTTTCCTGGGAAGGGGCACGGCGCTGGCTGGTGTGCTGTTCAGCACCCCCCCCTTCCCCCCCCCCCCCCGAGCACTTGCTAGCGGCCCTTGAGCCTGCTCCCTTCCTTGTTTTTTCTTTCGTTGCCCCAAATACTCTCGTTAGGTCTTCATAGGTTTGCCTAGTGGAGGGAGGTTTATAGCTCCCGGGTGAGCCAGGCCCACACTCCTCTGGGCATAACAAATAGGTCTGCCTAATGGAGACAGTGTGGTCTGGCAGTTAGAGCATAAAACTGGGACCTGGGTCCTTCTGGCCAAGATAGAAGTACCTTCTGTATCATCGTAACGAGGGTGATGAACTCCCCAGCTCCTTCAAGGCATGACACTGGGAGGGTGCAGGCTCAGGAGTGAGGGGCTGGACTAGGCAGTGGCCCCTGAGCCCTGGGCTGTGATGGCTGGCGCTTTACCCCTGCAGAATTTGATGAGGCCGCCGACCTGCTGGCTGCAACCCCCGATGCAACAACCACCAGTGTCAGTGAGCGGCAGAGCCATGTGGCCCTGGATGTGGGCTCCAGCTATGACGAGAACGAGGAGGGCGATGAGAGCGATAAGACAGAGGTCGGGGGCAAAGCTAGCGTGCATGGGCAGGAGGGTGGCAGGACTAGTCTGGAGGGGAGTGCTGGCTCCAGGTCGGGCCCAAGGTTGGCTGGGGCAGGGAGTGTGCACTAGTGGAATAAAGAGCCCTTCACTTCCCAGCCCTAGGTCCAGATCCAGCCTGGGCAGCTGTGCCTGGGCTGTTCCCAGCTGCTGCTAGCTGTGGAAGCCATCGGGGTCCAAGTAGATCAAGTATTTCTACCTCAGTTGTGGCTCTCTCTGGAGATGGGGCTCCTGCCTGGCATGCTGGGTAATCCCAGTTGCTTGGAGCAGCTGGGGTGGGGTGCACTGGTCTGGGAGGGAGCTGGGCTCACAGTTGGAGGTGCTTGGGGTTCTCTGTGGGTAAGGCTGGTGGGGCCGCGTGGTAACATACATTCCCTTCCTCGCAGCTGCTGAGCGGCCAGAAGCAGCCACCAAGTTTCTGGACCTTCGAGTACTACCAGGCCTTCTTTGATGTCGACACCTACCAGGTAATGGAGCCTGCGCCCTTGTGGGAAGGCAGCATTCTGACACAGGCAGTTAGAGATGCTGGCAGGAATGAGTCCCATAGATTCATGGGTTTCTCAGCTCCCAGAGGCTTTGTACATTATTAGGTATAGTATGGTAGCACCTGAGAGCCTCAGTCGCAGGCCAGAGCCCCATTGCACTAGGGACTGTACATTATGTATTATAATCATATTGGGAAGCCCCCACCTAGGACCAGGATGCAGCTTTGCTCTCTGGTTGCTGCCTGGTGAGCCCAGAAAGCTGCCTGCCTCACTCCACTCCTGCTTTCTTCACTGTAGGTGCTGGACAGGATCAAGGGATCGCTGCTTCCACTACCAGGGAAGAACTTTGTGCGGCATTATCTACGGAACAACCCTGACCTGTATGGTGAGCCCAGAGGGGGTCCATGATGTGGGGCAGGCCAGGGCAGTGCAGGCTGAGCCCTTTTGGCCTCCTGTGCCCCAGGGCTCAGGTGCCATCCGTCAACCAGAGCAAAGCAGGGCATCTTTGGTCTCTGGCTTCTGCCCCAGCCTGGGCTCAAGGTCGCACTACCCTTGGCCTCTTCCAGGGCCCTTCTGGATCTGCACTACGCTGGTGTTCACACTGGCCATCAGTGGCAACCTGTCCAACTTCCTGGAGAAGCATGGCAACACCTCCTTCCGCTACAGCCCCCAGTTCCACAAAGGTGAGGGGTAGGTATGGGACAGGCAGGCATGGGCCAGGCCCCATGAGAACCCACCAGGCTCCTGGGCAAACTTGACCCCTGCCAGGCACAAAGCTTTAAGTGAAAAGAACCTAGGAGTCTTGGCTCCCAGCCCCAAACCACAAGACCTCCTTCCTCTCCCAGTTGTGGGGGGAACCCAGGTGTCAAGGTCCTCGGTTCCCCCTGCTCTAACCCACCAGACCCGTCCCTTCCCACAGCTGGGAGAGAACCCAGGAGGCCTGGACCCCACCTCTTGGCATTTGAGTCTCAGCTTTGAGCTGATTCACTGTTGGCTGCTTTGCTGTCCTAGTGCCTGTAGCATGTACCGTGGGTGGTGGTTGTTGGGGGGGGGGGGGAACAACACAAAAGGCCCCCCCAGCTGGCTGGCTGGCCGGCCGGCCGCAGAGCACTGGGTGACAGGAGCCCATCCATTGGCAGTGACCATTGCAGGCGTTGCCATCTATTGCTATGCGGGGCTGGTGCCGCTGGCCCTGTGGGGCTACCTGCAGTGGCGCAAGGGTGTCTGCCTCAATGTGGCCTCCTACACCCTCCTGGAGACTGTGTGCGTCTATGGCTACTCCCTCTCAGTGTACATCCCTGCCTCGGTGAGTTTCCTGGGCCCCAAATCCTCCAAGGGGATAGGCTGAGTCTGGTCATGGAGCTGCCCTCTTGGGAAGCTGGTGGGGGTAGGGAACTCACCCCTGTCCCCTCTGCCATGGGCACCATGTCCTCTAACCCCTGGGCCCAGCTCAGCCATTTTAGCTAGTTGTCTTTGCTGAGACTGAATTTCCAGCCTGTTTGCTCCTGCCCTGCTATTTACCTCCAGACGTGGCGCCCTGCTCCCATCTGTGTTTACCTTCTGGGTGGTGGGTGCCCAGAGCTGCAGGCAGGGTCCCTGGTGCAGTGTAGACTCACAAGTATGAAGGCAGCTTAGATCCCCAGGGCTCCCTAGAGCCAGAATGTGCCATCCAGATCCTGGCCTGGACAACTCCTGCATCTCAGAACTGTGGGGCCCATGATCCTTGCTCATGCTTACCCCCTCCCTGTCCCGGTCTTGAGCAGGTGCTGTGGCTCATTCCAGTCTCCTGGCTGCAGTGGCTGCTGATCGCCACCGCTATGACACTCTCCGGGTCTGTGCTAGTTCTCACCTTCTGGCCACTCATCCGCTTAGACAGCCGGGCTGCCACATTGGCTGTACTGACCATTGTCCTCGCCCTCCACGCGCTACTGGCTGTAGGCTGCAAGGTACCCAAGGCCCAGCATCTTGTGGGGCAGAATAGGGGAGACCTATGCTTGGGCAGGGTCATGGCAGCTGTTGCTCAGTTTGGGTCTGGTGTTTGTTCTCTAGAGATCCGGGGGGGGGGGCACGTGCCTCAGATCTGGAACCAGGGACCTAAGCCAGGTCCCCCCACCCCCATTATGTGTACTTCTCGCTCAATTTCTTCTTGCAGCTCTACTTCTTCCAGAAGCCAGTATATGCTGTCCCTCTCCACTCTGCCTACACTAAGGCTCCAGGGGGGGCACAGCTACTTACAGCCTCTCACCCCCGCCTCAACAGCTCCATGACTACCCCCCTCCGTTTCTGAAGGATGGCAGGTGAGAGCTGGCCAGGGGGGCATGGGGCAGAACTGGTTCCCCCTGTGCCCTAGTTCCTGGCCAGAGAAGATGCCCCTAACTCTATCCCCACCACAGCCAGGGTTTCAAGCAGCAGCTGAGGCACCTGTTATGGGAACATGGGACAGACTCTGAGGAGCAGGACCCTGGGGCACGGTGGTCTCTATGCCAGGGCATGACAGGTGCAGCCCCCTGGAGACCCTGTACCAGCTTGGATTCACCCTTGTACTGCTGTTTCAGACTTTGGAGGACCAGCCTCTTCTCTTTGCCTCTAGGGCTGTGTGAAGCCATCAGCCAGCTCCCCAAACCAGTTCAGATGGATGCTCCATCACACCCGCTGTAGCTCCTTCGACACTGACCAGCCCTGTTGGTAACACATGGCAGCTGCCTGCTCTCAATCTCTCCTCCAGGCTAAAGCTCCACTCTGCTTGAGCCCAGCCCGTTCCCAGAAGTCCTGGTTATTCTCAGCAGCAAGGGTGACTACCCTTGGTCGCAGCATCCTTGTGGCACTGGGGGGGGCTGAAGTGGACTGTGCCTGCCATAGGGCATCCGTGGGAAGCAGGCAGCAGGTCTCAGGTTTCTCAGTGAACAATTTTTATATGCACAAGTTGCTGGAATAAACAGCAAGACTGCTCCCACCTGGTGCTGAGCAGGGCTGTTTCTTGCACTGGCATCTTTTGCCCATTGGGCTATGTCACAGACTCCCCTTGTGCTGTCTCCAGGCAAGTGTCAGACCCCCACAGGCAGGGG
Organism: Alligator mississippiensis; assembly: GCF_030867095.1. Classification (NCBI taxonomy): domain Eukaryota; kingdom Metazoa; phylum Chordata; order Crocodylia; family Alligatoridae; genus Alligator; species Alligator mississippiensis. The sequence goes on from NC_081831.1 coordinate 23,580,655, forward strand.
CCTCCAAGCAGCTCCAGGATTGTCACCCTAGCTGCTAAGCTGCCAGCCAAGAGGCATGGGCCAAGTCTGACTCCTGGGAGCAGCTGGTTAGTGCTGCAGGAGCTGGGGACATTAGGAGCAAAGAGTTCTGAGGCAGTTATCTGGGCCTTGGTTCCCCTCCTGCCCCAGAGCCAACCTCCCCCAACTGTTGGCTGGTGACTAGGTTCCTGGGGGAGGTGGGCTGAGGATGTGGCCAGGGCTGCTGTCTCATGCCCTGACCCCTGCCAAGAAAGAGCCAGCAGGGGCAGCAGACCTTCGAAACCCTCCCATTTATTCAGTACTACGGCCCAAACACTGCTAACTCCTACCGATGGGCACCGGCCTGAGACACGGTGCCCTCCCCCCGCCAGCCCCTGGCCACTTGGCATGGCCGGCCGGGGGCGGACGGGACCGGCCTGTGGGAGACACGCGGTTCTCTCTGGCCAGGGATGGGGGTGGGGGTGTCCCTGCAGAATCCTTCCGAGCAACGCCACTCGCGGCCCTTAAAAAGGAACCGGAAAGGGAGGGCGGGGGGAGGCACGCGGTCACTGCTTGGAGGGTCATTAACATAAATGGATTCGCCGTCCTAGGGAGCTAGGGGACTGCGCCTTCCATAACAGCTGGCAAGACTGTTGCAGCTGGCAGGCCTGCACACCATGCTGCTGAGGGCTGAACTTGCCGCCGGGTGGTGTCCAAGGGCTCCAGGCCCCCCCACTCTCCCCCCTAAAGGGCATGGCTGGGGAAAGCGAGGCACAAAGGGGCTCTTCTTTCCCCACAAGGCACCAGGGCTGGTTGAGCCCTCACGCCAGCAAGGGGGAGGGCGGGAGGCTGCCCTGCGAGGGGCCACAACATAGGGCCCTTTATGCACCAGCCTCAGAAGAGGAACAAGCAGGGGCAACCTCCCACCTCCCCCAGGTCCAGCCCCATCCCCCTGCCTTCCTGCCAAGCCCTTGGTGGTAGGGGAAGGGGGGGATGGGGGTTATCAATGTCCCCATCCCCAGTGGGATAGGTCCGCACTGCAGCCCATGCCTGTCTGTTATGGAAGCTCACGAACTAAAACAGCATCAGCTACATGATCGCTCAGGGAGGGTGGGGGGCAGCTAGCACAGTGGGGGGGAAGGGGGGGCAGGTGGGTCCCTTGGGCCCAGCCTTTTGTAAAAAAGTTGTCCAAGTCCGGTATCAAAGAATGGGTTGCCGGGCCGCAGCAAGGTCTTCCCAGCAGCAATGGCAGCGGTGCGGCGGACAGGGGAGGAGGGGTCCAGCAGTTCGTGGAGGTGTGGAGGGGAGGGGGTCATCTTCATTTGGTTTCCTGGCGCTGGCAGTCCAAGCACGGTGGGCGCCTAGCTCCCATAATGCATTGTGTTGGTGGTGATGGACATGGGTGAGGCCATGGAGATGGCTGGGCCCCCCATGGTGAACTGGCTGTTGAGTGGGTAGTGGGTGCTGCCACTGCCGCTGCTCTGCCCACTTGAGGAGCCTGCGGGGGCAGGGGAGGAGAAAGAGGCCATCAGATGTGCTGGAACTAGCCGCTGGCCCCCTCCCCTGGGCAATGGCCAGGGCCACAGGCAGCTCCAGCTGCTGAACTGTGGGCAGATGGGAGCTCACCTTGGACGATCCCTGTGCTCATGATGGATCCCATCCTGGAGTGCGTGTGATTGACGATCCCTGTGTTAGCTGTAGAGGGCCAGGAGAAAGGCACAGGGTTAAGCAGCCTCAGCTGGGGAGAGAGGCTGTACCGTGGACCCCCAGCAGCAAGCACTGCAATCCCACGATGAGCTGCCAGGGGCCAGAGCCCAGGGATGTTGCCCGTGGCCTGGGCCCCATTGCAGTACTGGCAGCAGCATCTGGTCACATTGCTTCTCTCTGCCAGTGCCACTGGGCATTGTAGAGACACCGCTGCACCTCCCTCCCAGCTGCAGTATGTCCATTTCCCCCACCCCCCAACCCCATGATAGGACTCACCTAAAGGAATCAGGTTGTTGTGGCTGACGCTGGTGCCACCCGTGATGACACTGCTGAGGTCATAGGCTGTGGGCATCCCTGAGCAAGAAAGACAGGGTCAGTGCTGGGGCCAGTCACCCCTTCTGCACCCTGTATTCCTGGGATAGTACATGCCCCCATGCTCAGTCCCCCTGGCAGCTGCATTAGATTCAGTTTCACAGCTGGGCTCTTGCTGGATGCGATGGAAGCTGGAGCACAAGGGGACAGAGCTCAACTTGTCCAAATAGCCCCAGATGATGGGATGAGAACCTTGGGGGATGTGGTCCCATCACAGGGCTCTGGCTGCCCAGACCTGTTCCTGCCCTGGTGCAGGGGAGGGCACGTACCCGCCACAGCCATGCCTGTACTCATGTTGTAGGCGCTGCCTGCATTCCACATGTTCTCCGACGGGGACGTGTAGTGTGATCCTGGAGGGGGTGACGGAGTCGTGCCTGTGTACCTGCAATGTGCACCAGGACGTATGTGAGTAAGGCAGGAGGCATTGACGCTGTGATTCTCTGTTGCCACTCCCATGCAAGCCCTGCCCCCCACCCAGGCAGGGAGCAGGGACTGCCTGTGACAAGGCATCCACCTAATGCTGCCCAGGTATGGGGGGAGCCAGTGCAACCCCCAGCCCCGAGCCAGGACGTACCTAAAGAAGGGGTTTTTCAGGTCAAGGAGGTTGCTGGACTTTGAGCCGGTCTGATCCACCTGGGCCACAATACTGATGTCGTAGCTCTGCCTATGGGAGAGCAGGACGCATCAGGAGTCAGAGAACGGAGTCAGTGCACTGGCCGTGGCTCTCCCTGCGAGAGGGGGAGTCCATGGCCTCCGAGATGCACCAACGAGGGCGAATGCAGGTACAAGGCCAGATACCAGGTCAACAGTTCCCAGAGAGGCCCCAGCTGTGGACAGGCCTCCATGACAGCGCAGACCAAGTCCTGGGAGCTCCCCCGAGCTCACCTCTTGTTGGCGATGAGGAGGCAGGTCCCTGAGAGCGTGTCACCGGCTTTGGCGAAGAGTGGGGACTGGAAGAGGCACCGCACCTGGTACCAGTGGGTCAGTGGCTCCGTGGGGGCTGTCGACAGCCACACAGTCATTCTGGGGGGAGTGGGGGGGGGGGGGGGGGACAGACACGACACACGACAAACGCAGCACTGTGAGGTGAAGAACGGCCTGGCCAGGGGAACCCTCACCTTTACAGGGGGCAGCAGGGGGTGTGGACCTCCACCCACGTCAGCCCTCCCAGCTCCAAAGCTTCCTGCCCTCCACCCGACCCAAGTGCTCCCAGAAAAGCGAGATGTCCTACAACGAGTTTGGGAAGCTGATTCCTTTGCGCAGCAGTGGTACGGGCAGCTCCAGACAGAGCATCAGGGGCTATCTACCCTGCCAAACCAGATCCAGGGTTGGGAGGGAAGGGTCTGCCCTGCCCCACAGTCCCCAGCTTGTAAGGATGGAGCAGGGAGGCCCCAGGGCTTGGGGCTGGATCGCTATAGCCAGGTTGCAGGGGACAGGAGCCGCAGGGAGGAGACTGGCCTCTGCTGCAGCAGGAGACTCGGCCAGGCTGGCCTGGCCCCAACCCCCACTTACATGGAGCCGATGAAGGCCACGTCAAACCAGAAGGCCAAGCCGTGGACTAGCCCTGAATGCAGCATGTGGAACTTGAAGGGGATTTCTATCCTGGAGAGGAGACGAGAGCCATTAGCGGCGGGTGTGGGGCCAGTGGGGATCAGTCTCCCCCTCTCCCAACCCTGTTACCACCCCACCCCCCCAAGCCCAGCCTGGTCACTGCCCTCCCACCCCCAAGCCCTGGCTGGCTGGCTGGGAGCTGGGTGACACCTGCTGGCCCCTCCCCTGCACATGCATGTGTTCAGGCTGGTGCCCCAGCCCCACCCCACCCCCCTCCCCCCCGCCCCCACCTGTGCAAATCGCCTTCTTTGGCTTCTAAGAAGTTCACCGTGTATTTGACCGATTTCGCCATCAGGATCCGGATGTCAAAGGTGTCCTGGGGGAGGGGGACAGGGAAAGGACACACCATCAGTGGTGGGGCAGGGCAGGGGAAGGTGGAACAGCCAGGATGTCCCAGATTCTGACTCTGCAGTATTTCAGGGGCAGGGCAGCTCGGGACCCTGGCCTAGCTGCCCCAACTCCCCTGAAACCACGCATATATGCCCTTCCCCCAGCCTGGGGGATCAGGGCCCTACACAGACTCACCACAACAGGCTGTCTGAAGTACTCATCCACCGCAGCTCCTCGCAGTGCTGACAGGTCCACTCCATGGAAGGATGGCTGATACCTACACGGGGGAGGCGCCCAGTCACCTGTCTGCTGCCAGTGACCTGCTGGGGTCCAGACCCCTCTCCCCACCCCCAACCTCTCTCAGTGCCCCCAGCAGGGTCACTGCCTTCCCTTGCTGGGGTACAGGATCCAGGAGATCAGGGTTCCCTGCAGGAGAGACCCCCCCCACCATTTTGCATGCATCCAAAGCTCTTGGATCCCAACTTCTATCCATGCAGCCTGCATGCAGGTCACTGAGTGGGATCTGAGCTGGTGACCCTGGGACAGGAGCCTCCCTTCTCTGCCCCAACAACTCTGGGACTGTGCCACAACTCACCAGAAATTGGCTTTCGTGAACTGCTCCATGTAGAGCTGTTCATCTGTGAATGGGGCCAGGTGGACATCTCCGATCGTGGGGAACATGTTCCCTGCAGTGTGGGGGGATCAAAGCAGGGTCATTGCCTGATGATGGGGAGTGGAGGTAGAGGTCCCATGACCCTTCCCTTTCCCCTCCCCCAAGGGCTGGCAGCATTGCAACACTTGAGAATGGGCCTGGGCAAAGCCAAATGCTGGACTGCATATCCCACAATGCACCAGGGCTTCAGTATGGGGCAGGGAGAGCTCTGTACCAGCTCCTAGTGCATTGTGGGGGGTGAGGGCTAGGCTGGGATTCCAGATGCTTGGTGGGGGGTTAAAGAATACATTGGTCTGGCCCCACTGTGCTGATACTAGATGGATTTCAGATCATCTGAAGGAAAAGTGACCTGATTCCAACCCCCCAGACAGCAACTGGGGCCTGGACTGGGGCTTTGTTAAGCCCTGACACCCCTCATGAGACCACAGCAGTGGCGGTGGCAGAGGCAGATGCTCAAGAGGGAGAAGAGGGACATGTTTAGGGAAATCCAGTCTGGTTGCAGTCTCCTCAGCACCCACCAACCTTGGTGCTGGGCTGTGAGCAGAACTCCTGACTCATACCTTCAGCCACAACCCCCTCTCAGCTCTGGGGATGCTGCACTCACCGCTGGGCTTCAGGTACTTTTTAGCATGCAGGTAGCTCTCCAGCATGCGCTCGTTGAAAAGCATGTAGCCCATAGGCTCCGAGATGATGATGTCCACCTGCTCAGGCAGTGACACCTCCTCCACCTTCCCCGGGATCACCACAATCCGGTCCATCAGGTTGTTGCTTTTCACAAGCATCTGGGGTCAGCAGCAAGGGAAGTAGGGGGTCAGAAGAGGGGAGAAACTTGGTCTTGTTCCTCCCCACAAAACTAACTCAGTTCTCAGCACTGGAGACATGGAGTTAGGAGTCTCCCCAGGGTGAGAGTTCGGGGTACATGAATTGCAGGTGGTGACTATGGCTCACATCACAGAGCCCTGTCCCCACCTGCTCCTTCTGACCCAGGTGGGCACCATGCTGAGCCCATTTAGCCCCTGGGTACCACACACAGAGCTCTGCCAGAAGCCAGCAATGAAGGGAGATACATTGGAACCGGGGGGGGGGGGGCGGGACGGGGGGGCGGGCAGCAGCGGCAGTTGTGGGGCAGCGGGTCCCAGAACAGAGCCAGGCTGGGGGAAGAGGCTGCAGCTCAGCCCAGCCCAGGCACCCAGCGAAGGCAGTGCTCACCTCAGCGTGCTGGGCCATTGTGCTGGCCTCCACGGCATAGATCTTTCTGGCCCCAGCCTGAGCAGCAAAGAAAGACAAGATGCCGGAGCCACAGCCCACATCCAGCACAATCTGTAGGGGTTGGGGAAGGAGAGAAGGCAGCGTCAGGGGCCAAGGAGTTCTACTCAGTATGGACACGGTGGTCCATGTCCTCAACTGGTTGCTTGTGGGAATCCTATACCCAGCTAGCCCAGCAAGAACAGGGGAGGGAGATTGGGCTGAGGATGTCTGGAAACCTGGTTTCCACCCCGTCTTTGAGGGAGAGGTTGGGGGGGGGTGTCTCACAGTGGACAGCAGGGGAGCCAGGACACCCAGATGCCAAATGCTGGGTACCCAGAAATCATGGCCATGAAAGATATCCTCACACAAAGGAGGGAGAAGGGTGGGGGGGCAGGTTGGGCCAGAGTCTCCGCCTCCTTCCTCCCCATGTGGCTGGCTGAGACCCGATGAACTCAATACTTCCTAGCAGGCATCCACTGGGGGCAGGCGGCATGGCTGGGGTGGGAAGGGGGAGACTGGAACACAGGTGCTGGCTCTGTGCCAAGGCCTAATTAGAGCCTGCCGTCATGGCGCCAGCCCCCCACCCTGTGCGACCTAATTGAGGAGGCTTCAAGAGCAGCCGCTTGGCAGGAGAAATCCTGGTACAAGCAAGCCTGTGAGAACTGGGGGGCAGGGAGTGACAAGCAAACAGGGGAGAGATGCGTCTGGGGCCACTCAAAAACTGGAGCTGGACCCAAATGGGCAGCTTGGGATAGAAGCGATGGGGCCCCTGGTGGTCACAGGAGTAGGCAGAGGGCTGGGGTGTGCCCAGCTCCAGTCACAGGTCTTGTTTTGATCCATGTCAGAGGGAATCCTGGTATTGGGACACAGATACACACACTGATGCCGTGGCAGGGGCTAATAGGATGACCCAGCACCCAATGCCAACCTCAAAGTCCAGAGCAGGTCACACTCTCATGAGGCCCCAACAGCAGAGATGGGGGGCATGCAGACTCTGAGCCCCAAGAGGGAGCTGGGGGGGGGGGGGGGGGGGGGGGGAGGGGGGCGGCGGCCGGCCAAGGCACTGCCTAGACAGGCTGCACAGAACTGTCCCTTCTTCTCCCACAGCTGAAGGCTCCTGGCAAGACCCGGATGCCACCCGGCCCAGCTCACCTTGTCCTTGAAGTCACTGTGGTTCTGCAGGATGGCACGCTGGTATGTGCCCGTCCGCACGTAATCCTGCATCATGTTCTGCTGCTGGGACAGATAGCCGTAGAACTGAGGGACACGGGGAGGGGGGGGCAGTCAGACTCCAGGCAAGGACACGTTGAGGGGTAATGGAGGTGCCCCACAACCCAGGTCATGCCAAGCTCCACCCTGGCAAGGTCCCTTTTCTAGGGACATGTGGCTGGCAGGGACCTCTGGAGCTCACATCTAGTCCAACCCCTGCCTGAGGCAGGATCAGCCCCATCCAAACCAGCCCAAACAGATCCAGCATCTGAACTCTTCCTGGAATTACCATCAGCCCTGACACAGCACTAGACATCACACCCCAACCTGCCCCAGAGAAAGCAAGGGGACTACAGCTGCCAACGTCTTGGTGCTGTGAAAGGTTATTAATAGATGCTCAAGAGATCCTAGGTAGAGGCCGTCCCCCCGCTACAGAGGAAGGCAAAAACCACCCAGTCTGCACCAGTCTGACCAAGGGGGAAAGATTTCTTCCTGACCCCCCAGTGCAGCGTCAGTCTGACCCTGAGCAGAGGGGCAAGACCCTCTAGCCAGGACCCTCCAAGTTTGAGTCCCCCAGCAGGAGCATTAGCACAGCCCAGTCACCACCCCAGCCTGGGCTGCAGCCAACACCTGATGCCTCTGAGGGAGGCTTAAAACCTCCCTGACACACATAGCAGAAACAAGGTGGGGGCAGCAACCAGCAAGGGGGGGTCTCTCAGGCAAACCCTGGTGTGGGGACGCAGGCCTCTTGGCCCACACCCTCCCAGGACCTGGGGGGGGGGGGGGCTGCCAAGTTCCCCCTCCCTCAAATACCTGGTCACCCCAACCCGACCTGTCCTGGCCCACCTGGAAGTACTGCACCGCCGACGACTCCTCTGTCCGCTCACTGAATACGGAGCGCTCTGTGTTGTGGCCCCGACAGTTCTTCAGGATGTTGTAGAAGGAGCAGAAATCTGGAGGCAGACCTGGGGTGTCAGTGGGGCAGGGACTGAGATGGGGACACAGACCCCAGGTCAGGGGCTCAAGGGTTGGGGGGAGGGGGTGAAAGGCACATACCGGTGGGGGTGGCGAACTGGATGAGGACACTGTTGCAGCCAAGGGTGATGATGAAGGACTGCTTGCCCACGCGGCTGCACTCTGTCTCGCGGGACACGGCACACTTGAACACGCACACGTCCTCATCTGGGGGAGGCCGGGGGCAGGGAACGGGACACACAAGAGGGGACATAAGGTCAGGGAGAAAGGGGGAACCCTCAGCTGCCCCCTGGGGGCCCCACTGTCCCCATTCCCCTCCCCATCAAGTGCTGAATGGCACCTGGGCTCCTCCACTGTTATCCTGGAGAACAACCCCTGCCCCATTCCCAGGGTCTCCGGGTTCCCGGGGCTTCACTGTTTAGGGGTCCCGGTCCCTGCAGAGCAGTGGAACTGGGCTGGTCCCAGGCCTCGGCCTGCCCCACAGTATGAGTGACCTGGACCAGCCTCAGTTGGGAGGCCAAGAAGGGGGAGAGTGGAGCACTGAGGTAAGCACCCAGCAATAAACCTGGCTGCACTACAGCTGATCCATGCAGATACAGGCCAGGGGAAGATGCCAGCGTGGTCCCTCCTGTGGCCTAGTCACAACTTCCCCTCACCAGGTCAGTGTAGCATCTGCCCCCTCCCCCCATGCCCCAGCAGGGTTTAACCACTTCCCTGCCCACCTCCTACAGTAGCAAGACAGGGCTGTTACCCCCCACCAGAGGCAGAGGGGTAGCAAGTATATGCGATGTGCCCTGGGTCATGTGGGGAGATGGAGGCAGTGCAGGGACTTGAGCCTGGGCCTGGCCAGTGCCCAAGGCAATGGCCAGGCCTGGCTCCGGGTGGGGAGTGCGCTGGACCAGCGCCTGCAGAACAGCAGCCAGGGAAGTGTTAGCAGGTAATGAAGAGCCCACCCCATCCCCTGTGAGCACTGGAGGCATCTCACCCTCCCAGCCCAGGCTCCCAGCTGCTGTAAGACAATCTGCCCCGCGGGGCTCAGGTTCCAGCTCACAGGAACCCAGGCCAGGGAGGGAGGCTCCAGCTAGGAGCTGGGACTCCTGGGTTCTCTTCCCAGGATCAAAGCAGATGCCCTGGTTCAACTGGTTCCTCCCTTGCCCCCGCTGGCAGCTCCACCCTCCTCCCCTGCCCCACCTAAAAGGGCGTTTCCTGCCCGCCTGCCCATGCCACTGTCTGGGAGATGTGGGGCCTGCATGGGACACACCAGCAGGGAGGGTGCCAGCCCAGGAGCACTCATGTCCCTGCGATACCTGGAAGTCACAGCAAGGAGGCTCCATTGTGGTCTGTGACCCCTGCTGTTGTCTTCCATCAGCAATGCCCTGCAGGCCCATCCCCTAGGCAGCGCTGCCCTGATTTCAAGGTGAGCCCGGGGGCTCATCCAGGGGAAATGAGAGCAGCCAGCTCTAACTAGAATTCCCCGCTGTTCCCCAGACCAGGCTGGGCAAAGCCCATGGGTTTCCAGCTTGGTCAGAGCCCACAGAGAGGGGGGATTTCACATAGCCTCGCCCCCTTCCGCAGGGTCGGAGGGGCCTGGAAGAGCAGGGGTGATCCCAGCAGGGGGGAAGGGTTTTTTAGGCAGGCAGGAAAGTGCCCCGCTCTCTTCAGTGGGCTCCTGCTCAATGCAAGCAGCCTGCCCGCGTTAATCAGCCCGGCGCTGGGGCCTCCGAGCCTTTGTGCGCGGAGAATGGGGCCGACAGATGTGACCCGCCCGGGGCCAGCTCTGCACTCAAAGGCAGCGAATCATTCACCAGAGGGCCGTGCCGGCCCCCAGTGCCCCAGGACACCCCCCCCCCCCCCCCCCCCGCGGGTGGAAGAAGGGGGCTCCAGGTTCCCCTCCTACATATACCCCCCCTTCCTCCCCAACACACAAAGGCTTTCCCTGCCCAGCGCTGCTGGGGGGAGGGAAAGAAGGAGAGATTCTCCTCCTTTGATTGTTCCCTGTGCTCCCGTTTGCCAGCCAGGCGTGGCAGCCCCAGCCCCAGGACCGGAGAAAAGGCACAGGCTGGTCTGGGGGGGGGGAGAACATCTGGCTAACACCAGCTGCTGCCCAAACAGCCATAAGTGAAGCAGGAGGTGGGAGGGCTGGACAGGGGGTCCCAACCTGACTCCCTGCTCTGGGCAAGCCTGTGGGTCCTCAAGACCAGATCCCAACCTGTCCTTGAGTCTCTCCTGACTGTGGGGCTGGTACAGGACAGGAACTAAGCCTGTGCCAGCCCCCACAGCCTCTCTGCAGGACTTCCAGCTCCTCTCTGCCCTATTTCCTGGCTTCCAGGCACCCGTTCTGGCTCTTTCTCCCAGCCCTGGTGGATGCAGGCAATGGTCAGTCCCTGCCTACCTTACCCCACTGCCCTGGGAGAGGGGCTGGAGGCCTTGAGGGACAGGAGGGCAGCCTGAGCAATGGCCCTTTCTGGCCTCCCCCATCCCAGAGCACACTGATACCAGGGGCTAATGCCTCTACTGATCCTGCCCGAACTCTGGATGTCCTTGAAGTGACTCCCAGTTGTCTCATAGGGACATGGGACCCTGGCCCCAGGGTGGTGACCCCTAGCCCCGGACAGCCAGGCCACGTTACTGCAAACTGGATGCAGACCCAGCTCCCACGCTGTGCTTGACCAGGGCTGGGAACTGGCAGCTTCCAGACCCCTCCTTCCTCAACTGACACAAGCCGCCTCTTCCTGCTACCTTGGGTACCAGGACTGGCAGATGCCCTGACAGCCTGGCCTGGGGAAGAAGGGGACTGGACCTCCCAGGGCAGGATTTCCCCAGCTCCAACTCCTCCCTGGGCTGTGGGAAGAGTTTGCTTCAGTGCTGTATCCCCTAGACAATGGGGGGGAAGCTGTGACTCCTTGCCTGGAGATTTCCTGACTGGCCCATAGTCAGGACACCCCCATGGAGGGGTTCCCCCAGCCAGGAATCCCCTCCAGACCAATGGGGCTCCTCTATATTGCCAGAGCGGAAACGCCTCCATACTAGGCTGCAGCTGCCTGGGAAGCAGAGGCCTGGGCAGCACATGAGCTGTGTCCCAGCACCCAGACTGGCAGGCATGAGGGTCCTGGCATCACCCAGCCTGCTCCCCAGAGCTGCAGCCTTGGAAGGGAACGTGCTGCCCATGTGGGTCACTCAGGCCAGAGTCGTCTCCCTGCACAGCAGAAGGGGGGCAGGAGGAGGCCCTGTCCCAGGCACTCGCTCCGTCCCAGCACCAGCTCTCTCTCTCTGGAGATAACTGCACTGAAAGCAATGCAGCTAGTGGAGACCTCAAACTCCTGGGAACTGGGCTGCGTCTCCCACCTCTCATCAGCCTTTTCCCACTGCAGGGATGACAGCAGCCATGACCCCAAGTTCCCCTCTAGGACCAGAGCACATCCCTGAGTCCTGCAGCTCATCTGGCCCCTCATCCATTTCAGCCCACAATGTCACTGCCCTAGTCTATGCCCCGGCACTTGGTGGGATCCTGCCAGCCACAGCCTGATGGGGGCACAAGCGGCCCAGCTGGACCTAAAATGCAAGGCGGTTTTCACAGGTGCTTCTGGAGTGGGAATGAAGCAAAAGCCCTTGACCTGGACAGGACTGTCTCCACTTCCTGACTTTGCAGGGGACAAGGCAGGGAGGGTGAAAGCCAACTTGGGCTCCTCCAACTAGGCAGGCTGCATTGGGGTTGGCTGGACACTGCCTCTGGTGAGAGACAGGAAAGGGGAGGCAGCTGTCTGTCATAGGGAGCACAAAGTTGGGAGCCACCGAAAAACGAGGACAGAGCTGTCGCGCGGATCCACCGGGGGGGGATGACGGACGACAATGACACACACGACACGACGGATGATAAAGAGGAACCATTCCAACCAGAAACCCACGACCCGGATGGAACAAAGCCAGCATCCATTCGCCACGGGGAGCACACATCTACTGCGAGACAAGGCAGCCTTGATGACAGGTACATGGCCAGTTGGGCACCTATGGACCCTCCCTCCATTGGTACCTGGTTGCAACCTACCAGCCGGGTCACCCCTGTCTAGGCTGTTTCAGACAAAAGAGAGTGGGTGCATGTGTGTGTGGCTGGGGGGGGGGGGGGGGGGAAGACGACTGGGATCAGCTTTCAGAGTCCCCTGGGAGCACACACCCAGCCACAACCCTGCAGCACAGAGACACCTTGCAGCCCACTCACACTGCAATGCCCAGGGGCTGGAGCCTCAGCTGGAGAATACAGGCTATGGCACCGAGACAGCCCTGGTAGGGCACCAAGGCCCATGACAGGTGCCACCAGGTATGCTGGAGAGCAGGGCAGGGTTCTTGCAGGGCAGGGCGCAGGGGGGGCAGATAGACGCAGGGACCTGCCTGGTTTTAAGAAGCTGTAAAAGGAGCTGTGATCATGGACACACACAAGCCAGTGAGGTCTGGCTGGTGCTGACCAGGGGCGCAGGCAGCAGGAAGGAGGGAACCGGGGCTCTATGAACCAACAAGCCCCTAGGAGAAAAGCATGGCCCCTTCCCACCCCGCAGCTTCGCAGCACCCCAAGAGCACAGGAGCGCAGCTAGCTGTTGCCACAACCTCGTTTCTTTTGACAGCTGCCTGCCTCCCCGCTTGGGGCTCCCAATGGCTCCACCAGGCTCTGGAGGGCCCCAGAGACCCCGCACCCAGAGCCCTGCTTTGTACCAGACCCGAGCTGTAGCCCGGCTCCCCAGACACCCCTGCTGCGCTCCGTGCCCAGGTCAGCTGGGAGCACAAGGGTTCACATCTTGGCCATTCAGTCCCTAGATGCTGAGGCCAGAAGCATTGCTGAGTTTGGCCCCGTCTGCCCTACAGCGCTGCTCGAGGGCCGCTTCTTGCCTTCCTCCTGGTCAAGCCAAGCCCGTTGCACACCTCCTGGCCCCACAGCAGCTTCTCGGGGGTCACGAGCTGACACTGACGGGTGAAGAGGGGAGCAGCAGCAGGCTGGGGGGGGGGGGGGGGGGGGCTCCCAGCACAAAGCAGCACAGAACTGGGGGAACCCCCTGTGCTCCCAACGCCACCCCTCTCGGACCCCCACACTGCGGAGCTGGACCCCCCACGCTGTCCCCTGCGTCAAGTGGTTTCAGGCCCCGTGGCCACGGTGCAGGACAGGGGGGAACGGGGACCACGGGCAGGCAGGGCCCTAGGGGCGCCCCCAGACCCAGTGTCCCCTCGCTGTGCTCTAACCCTAAGGACATGCTGTCCCGGGGCGCCGCGTCCTCCTGGCCCGGCCCGCCCCGGCCTGTGCCCCGGGCAGGGGCCGCGTCTCCAGCGCCCTCGCGGACGGACCCCGAGGAGGAGGTGGCAGCAGCGGAGGCCCCCGAGCCGAGGCGGCCCCGGGGCGAGGGAGATGCCCCGGAAAGGGGAAGGGCCCAGGCCCCACCGAGGTGCCGGGTCGGAGGGGAGCGGAGAGGACCCACCGGCCCGGCCCCGCGCACGTGCCCCTTGCCCCGCCCCGCCCCCCCGCGCCCCGCCCGCCGCCGCCCCGCACTCACGGCTGTGCAGCGCGAGCGCGGCGCTGTCGGGCCCGGTGCGGACCTCGAGGCGCAGCGCCTGCTGCTCCTGGTGCCGCTGGATCTCGCCGTTGGCGTCGCCGATCGTGAGGAGCCGCACGCCCGCGAACACCGACACCGCCGCCATCTTGCCGCGCGCCAGCGCCAGCGCCGGCCCCGCCCCCCGCGCACGGCCCCGCCCCCTGCCCTCCGCGGCGCGTCACGACGCCCCGCCCCCCGGCCGACCGCGCCCCGGCGGGCCCCGCCCCCGCCCACCTTGCGCCCCGCCCCTCGGCCAGCCACGCCCATCTATAGGCCCCGCCCCTCCTGGCGGCGGTACCCCACCCTGCTGGTCAAGCCGTGCCAGCGCATCCCGGGGGCCGGGGGCGCCCCCTAAGGGGGCACAGCGAGGTCTTGCCCCCGGTCCGCCCCAACTGCCCCCCCCCTGCACAACTGCCCCCCAACATCCCTGAGCCCCTCCAGCCTCCCTGGCCCCCCCACCCCCCCCAGAACTGCCCCAGCTGCCCCCAGACTGCCCTGCCCCCCACAACACTGGGGATCCCCCCTCCCCCGCGTGGCATAACCAGCCTCCAACATGAGGTTTCAGAGTGAATGGCCACAGGGCCAGGGTACAGCTGCCAAGGAGAGAATGGCCCTGGCTGGCAGCAGAAAGGCTTCCCGAGCTGCCATATGGGCCAGAAAGGGGCTTGCGACGTCCCTGGGGACAGTGTCCCTTCCCTGCCTCCTGCCCCCGCAGCCTGGTCCCCACCTGGAGTGAAAGGAGAGTCGCCATCTGCCACTGCAGTACAGGGCTCATGACACACAGCACAACCCTTCTGCTCTCATCCAGGTTCCCAGACAGGGAGACAGCCCCAGTCAGAGGCCCCTCCACACCCAAAACTTCCATCTTTATTGAGTCACAAAATGACCTTAGAGACCGACACGGGGAGTGGGGGACCATCATGCTCAGTGTGTTGCATCTTCCCATGGCCCAGCCCCCATCAAGCACATGTGGGCCATCAGTTATCATGTCCCTCTCTTATGGCCAGGGAAACTTGAGGCACTGATGGGGGGGGCTTTCCTAACATCAGCAGTTAGTGGCAAAGCTGGGGAGAGAACCCAGGAGTCCCGGCTCCCAGGGCTACTTACTGAAGCGAGCTCTTTTCCTAAGGTGGCCAGAAGCAAATGTGTGAGCTGCCAGCAGCTGGGCTGGTCTGTGGCCAAGGGAGCCGAGGACAGGGTCAGTGAGGGGCTGGGGGGGAATGTCGGTTTTAGGACTTCCTCTCTGGGCCTCTCAGTTATCTCAGCTCACAGGCACTTGGTGAGCAAATCTCTGTCCCCAGCCCCCGCAGTCATGGGAGGGCAAGGCCAAGAGGCAGAGGGGCTAGCACCTGTGCTGATGCCTCGCCCGCAGGGGAATGCTCCAGCTTGTGTCTGACTTGGGAAGATACTGAGCTTCTCGGGGGCAGCTGAGCGAGGCTGGGGGCAGGGCCGTCCCCCACTAAGAGAAGGGAACTGGGCCCATCACTCCAAAGCCTTGAAGGTGCTGAACTCGGGCATCTCCTGGGAGCTGGTGGAGGTGGCAGAAGTCAGCCTCTTCTGTGGCCCGGGGGGGAGGCAGGTCCCTGGACTGCCCATGCCTTCCCTGTCTGATTTCTGGTTTCAGGGAGAAGAGAGACACAGAGAGCACAGTCAGGCTTAGGAAGGAGCCTGCTCTCCAGTGCCAGGGCCCCTGGGGAACTGGAGCCAGGGAAGGCCAAGGAGACACCTCCACAGGTGTGAACTAGGGGCTGGGATCCCACCTCCTCCACCAGGGCCAGGGCCTCGGCTGGGACTTACCACTGGGCCCACAAACACACCATTGTCAAACGACAGCTCTGTGAAAGGAGATGAGCAAGGTTACATGGTGATGGGTCTCCTCATAGCTCCAGCGGTGAACCCAGGTTTCCCCCACTGCTGGGGGTGGGGGCGGATGGATGCACAGGCACAGCAGCAATTTAACAGCAGGCAACAGCCCCATGCTGAGAGGGAGGCCCAGAAATACAGGGGCAACAACCTGCCTTGCAAAGCAGGGAAGCCAGGAGCCTCCAGGCTCAATCCCAGCTGCCCCTAGAAAGGGGGGGGGGGAAGGGCATGTCTACGCTGGGCCCCCACTGCTGTCAGGGGTTCATGCTCCCATCCATCCATAGGTGCCTGTGCCCAGAGCCTTGCCCAGAGCAAACTGACCCCAATGGTCCTAGGGCTGGTGAAGGTAGTCACACCCCATAGCCAAGGGCAAAGCGGGTGGAACCCTGGAGTCCTGATTTCCAGCCCTCCTGCTCTCCAGAGCTTCCCCCCATGCTGTTCTTGAGTCCCTGCCTCTTGGGGGAGAGAAACCACCCTGCCTGTGCCCACCTGTGGTGGGGAACCCGGTCTCTGTCCAGCATGAGTCCTGATCCCTGTGGAACAAAGAGAGAAGAGGTGTCACAGGAAAAGAGGAGAAGGTGCGACTGTGTGTGGCCCCCAGGGGTTGTGGGGAGCACCCGGGGGCCATTTCCTTTGGGAGTTGCCTGTGACTGCCAGCCTGCATGGGGTTCTCACCTTCTTATCTGCTGTCTTCTGGCCTTGACTGTTGGATAAGAAAAGAAAAACAGACTCTGTGAGGTCACCGGGGCTGGTACTTGGCACTCCTGGTGCAGCTCAGCCCTGCCCCCCTGAGCTGAGGTCAAGGGGGGATCTGGAGCAGATGGCTCTGGGAAACAGGCTGCTGAGAAGGGAGGTGGAAAGGTCTTAAACTGGGTCTCAGAGCCCATGGCCCCATGGGAACACGTCTGTCCTGAGTTCTTGGGCCCAGGGTCTTGGGCAGGACAGTGCCAGGCAGGACCCCAAGCCCCCATGTGGCTCCTACCTTGCTTGGTGACCACAACAGCTAGGAGGACCAGGGCTAGAAGCACTGCACCAGCCACGCTCAGGGCCATGGGGAGAAACCAACCAGGACCTGGGAATGAGGAAAGAGCTGCTCAGGTGACCTGGGACAGATTTCAGGCCTCTCTGGATGGGGGCGGGGATTTTCAGTGATTTGGATGCCTCTTTCCTGCCCCACCCCAAGGGGGAGAGTACAGCCCCAACAAGCTGGCAGAGGCAGCCCTCCCACGAGGCAGAGACTCCCCCAAGAGGCAGGGACTCGAGAGCAGCCTGGGGGGAAGTTCTGGGGAGCAGGAGGGCTGGAAATCAGGACTCCGGGGTTCCACCCGCTTTGCCCTTGGCTATGGGGTGTGACTACCTTCACCAGCCCTAGGACCATTGGGGTCAGTTTGCTCTGGGCAGGGGGGTGCAGGTCAGGAGTGAGGGGCACCAGCAGGGCTGTGGGGGGCAGGGGGGCAGAAGTGAGGGGCACTGGCAGGGCTTGGACGGGGCAGGGGTCTATAAGTCTGGAGTGAGTGGCACTAATAGATGCCCTCACCTGGCACCAGGATTTCCACCATGTTACTGGGGTTTGAGGTCACCAGGGCAGTCCCATTGACGTAGCGGTACCGGCAATAGTAGTGCCCAGAATCCCCCGCGGTGACACTCCCCAGCATGAAGGTGACATTGTACTGGTTATGGGGAGCTTGTTGGCTCTGCAGGGGCTCAGCCACATCAGTCCTCAGCAAGTCAAACCAGGAGCCCAGGTAGGTGCTGGGTGCAGTGCAGCAGATGCTGATGGAGTCTCCTGTCCGGATGTCTTCTGCAGCTGTGGCCAGGTAGGCAAGTGGCATGGGAGCATGGGACAAGGCTGCCAGGGACCCTGACCAGGGAGGGGGAAGGAAGAGGATCAGGGAGATGCAGGGTCTACAGACAGATCCACGGCCTCAGCTGCTCCCAACAGCTAATCCACATGCACCCCATTATCCTCCTCTGCAAAGCATCGGTGCTAGCCCTATCCACCCCCTGCCTTGTCATCATGGCACAGCCAGAGCCTGGCATGTGCCAAACAGCCTCTCTTCCCTGAGAGCAGAGGGTGGGAGCCCCAGAAGCGGCCTTCGAGACACTGGCAGAATTCCACAGGACACCTGCCGGCTGAAGGGACAGAACTGAGAACTAGTGGAGCTGAGAAGCCCGCTCGTGGGTAACACAGCTTCGCCCTGCCAGTGCCAGTCATATCCTCCCTGCTTCCCTGACCTAAATTTCAGCCACGGGACAATTTACAGACTCCCATCCAACATCACCGTACCAGGAAAATGGTTATGTGAAGTCCCAGCCTGAGACACCACCCTTTTTGGTGCTGCAGGAGTTGTCAGTACCTGACATAAGTCTTCCCCAGTCAGACGCCAATCTAGCCAGTCCTGACAGCTCCCTGTGTCTGCCTGCTTTGCTACTTTCCACAGATCAGACCCCAAAATATATCCCCTCCTCTCCCCACAAAGCTGGCCAGACACCAAGTCATGCAGCGTCCACAGTTGTTCACTCGCAACCTAGCTATGAAATCTAACAGGAGCTTCTCCGGGTCCCTCTTTCTGGATGGGATCATCCCAAAGGAAAGCCCTGTGAATAGCAGGGAAAAGAACGTACCAGCAACAAGGAAGAGGAACCTCAGGCTGGCATTTCTGCTGGGCATTCTGGAGCACTGGAAGGCAGATAGGGCAGGACCTGGGCATGTACAGAGGAAACCACCAAGATAAAGCAGAAGAAGGCTTTGCCCAAGCCAGTTTCATCATTGCGGAAGGAAGTTGCAGACGGTCCCTGAGGGCAAAAGGAGAGGGGGGTTTTATTCCTCTTGATGCTGTCTCTAGACACCCACAAAGCACCACCTAAAATCAGAAGGGCCCATTCCAGCCGAGGCCAGCAGTGGAAAGTGGGGAAGAGCTTGCTGCCAGATTCTGGGAAGCATTCTCCCCTCATGCTCAGGGCCAGGGTGACCCTACTGACCTCAGGGGGATTGCTGCTGACCTAACCTAAGTGAAAGGACAATGGGGACAGCCCTGACCTAAGTGAGAGGACAATGAGGAATGACGTAAGCTCAGTAGTCACTCTAAATTTCCACCAAGACCCAAATCTAGCCCCAAATCCAGCAAATCCCTGTACCCCTGGACTACAGATCTCATACGTTTGTCTGGAGCTTTTAGGCCCCATGTAATTATGGCCTACAGGAACCTCCCCCCGGCTAATAAAATGCAGCTGGCTTTTGAGGTGGAATAAAGTGGTGCTTGCACAAGTTGTCATGATCAGAAGTGATGTACAACCCCGTGAGGCACTGAAAGGGCAGGAGCACTGTACCAGAGTTCAGCAGGAAGGATGAGAGGCAGTGACCAATCCCAGTGTCAATGCAGTCAGATGCAAATGTGGTTTGCATCCAGCAGGTGTGGGGGTGTCTTTCCAGCACTCAGCTTTCACCTCAAGCTGTAGATTCATAGATTCATAGATTGTTAGGGGCTGGAAGAGACCAGCCCTCCTGCTCTAAGCAGGAAGACAACTGGGGTCAAGTGACCCCAGTGAGGTGACTGTCGTCTTGAAAACCTCCAGGGTAGGAGACTGCACCACCTCTGGAGGGAGTTTATTCCACAGTCTGGACACCCTGACTGTAAAGGAGTTTTTTCTGGTATTAAGCCTGAAGCAGCCTTCCAGGAGTTTATATCCATTGGTCCCGGTCTTCCCCAGGGGTGCCTTAGTGAACAGTTGTTCATTAAGCTCTTGATATACTCCTCTGATATAATGGTAAGCTGCTATCAAGTCCCATCTCAACCTTCTCTTCTGTAGAAACTCCTCCTGTTGCTGCCAAGAGCCAGGCCAGTTGGGGTGTCCAGGGCTGCATGAGCGAGTAACCTGTGTGTGAACAGGTGGCACGTGCCACACATGTACATGTGAGATAGCCCACATCAGACCAGTTCTCACTGAAGGCCGACTGCCCTCCAAACTCTCCAACCTTGCTGAGCCCTCTCCTTCTAGAAGGGGGCTCAGGAGACACCAGGCTGGTGAAACTAAACCTCTCCCTCCATGTCTGACTCTCACTGGGAGGCAGGACGACGCTTCTAGGACCACTAGAATTTGCCACTGCTGCCTCCCAGTCCCCACCATTGGATTCCCGCAAAGAGGAAAGCGTTGACTATTGGCACAGATGGCTCCGTTCCCCCACAGCCCCTCACCTAAAGGTCTCATCTCGCCCTCTCCTTAATCAGCCTCAATCATAAGAACACTAGCAGCATCACACTGGGTCAGACCAACTGTCCATCTTAGCCCAGTGTTCGGTCTCTGACAGTGGTGAAGCGGCAGGGAGATACCATTAGGCGGTTTGCAGACCAGGTGGTTTTATTTCCCTGGCAGGGGACATCCCCTTCTTGACTTTGAATGACATGGTGTAGTTAGAGGGTGAAGGCCTGTCCTTTGCAGTCTGCCACTTGCAGGCTGAGCCCTCTAAATCCAAGGATCTTGGCTACAAAATTTATGGTGACAGGGATTTGCTCTTGGGCTTTCCCCCTAGCTTGCTCCTTCAGTCTTTTGGCTAGGGGCAAGCAAAACTAGGGAGCATCTGAACGCCAAGGCCTCCCGTCTTGGGGTTTGCATGTAGGATACCTGCCATGGATTTGGGAGTATCTGAAGCCCCAGGCTGAAGAGTCTGGGAGGTAGGATACTTGCCAGTGGTAGCACCACAGACTTGAATGACTGAGCTCTGCTCAGTCAATAGAAATCGAAATTGATTTGGCTGATTTGACCCGAGACGTGATATTTAAAAAAAAGGATGGTTTAGAGGGAGAGCACTGAACCACATATACCTAAAGTGATCCATCTGCTATTCATTACCCATCCTAGCACCCATCATCATTGGTTCGAGATGCCAGAGGAAACACTGACTCTCTAATGAATTGCTATTAATCCTAGAATCAGAGAGAGAAGTGGGGCTGGAAGGGACCTCCACTGGTCATCTAGTCCAGCTCCCATAGGATTGTCTTCTGTAAATTGGTCTCATCCAGTAGTTCTTACGTTTAGACTTGAGGACCCCTCAGAAAATGTCAACTCCTAAATTTTCACTCTTCAGAAGTTTTTCTGTTGCAAAGAACTCAAAAAAGGCTGCAACTGTGCATTTTTATTAGAAATCTCTGGGTTTATCTCGTGAACCATGCTGGCGCACGTAACAATGCTAATGTTACACAGCACCCTTGAAAGGATCTCAAGACACCCCAGGGTGCTGTAGCACCTGGGTTGAGAATCACTGATCTAGTCCCCTGTTGAACCTGCCCACACTGCCTTGACCACCTCCCCTGGCCAGGCTTCCCACAAGTTAATGGCAAGTCCTGTCTCGTTAGTTTTCAACCTGGCTCCTCCTCATTCTAGCAGGTGCCCCCTTGTGCAGTATCCCAGGACTCAGCGAATAACAGCTGCTGCTTTGCTTTGTCCATGCCTTTCTTGTCCTCTATCCTCTCCCTGTCCTGACCCTGTTCCTTTGAGCTGAAAAGTCCCTGTCTTTTCAGTCTCCCTTACTCTGGCACCTGCCCCATCCCCCTGACCACACCCCAGTCACCAAGGGGTTGATCCCAAGGGGGTGGGGGAGCAACAGGGGTCCCCTAAATCCAGATCTCCCCAACCCCCACCTTACCCCAAGCCTCAGCATTGCCCCAACATTCCCCTCCCCGCTGCAGGAAGAAGGGGACGATTCCCCCACCTGCTGTAGGGGTCCCTCAGGCCTGACCAGGCTGCAGCAAGTCAGCCCCACTTGCACCAGGACACCAACTGGCTGCCTAGGGGTGCAACCCTGTAGGGACACTGTGGAGACCCCACCTAAGCTATGCTATTGACCACTGCCCAGCTGCATTCTAGTAGTCTAGACCCTCTTCCCCGCAGCAGCGGAGACTGGCCACTGGCTACACCAATGGGCTGACGTAATACTGGAAAAGGCGGGAGGAGGGACCGTGGGGCCCGAGGGCCAATAGGATGGCGCGATACTGCAGAAGGTGAGGCAGGCGGAGCCAATGAACGGGCCCCGTGGGGTCAGGCTGCCGGGGGTCACCGAGCATCCGTGAGGGCCCTTGACCCTGTTCCGCGTCGTGGGGGAAGCGGCGGGTGTTATCAGATCAGGCATTTAGCGCCGACAGCCCCCAGTCTCAGGGTCCTCCCGCTTCTCCTCGCCCCCGCGTCCAGGCTGGCCAATCGGGATGGACGCCATGGAGAGGGCGGGGTTTGTCTTTAAAGGCGCTGCTGCCGGCGCTCAGATCCGGATGATGGCGGCTGCTTGGCACGGGCTGTGGCTGCTGCTGCTCGCTGGGGCGCTGGGGCCATGGGGTGCCGCCGCCGCGCTGCCCCCGGCCCAGCCGCCGCCGGACGTGGAGTTCACCTTTCTGCTACCGGCCGGGCGCAGGGAGTGCTTCTACCAGAGCGCGCCCGGCAACGGCACCATGGAGGCAGAGTACCAGGTGGGGTTGGGGGAGAGGGGGCGGGGCTATGCGGCATCAGTGGGCGGGGTGGCGGGCGGGGCATAGGGGCAGGGGTGAGACGTTAGAGCAGGGGCTGTGGGGTAGGGCAATGAGGCAGGATCTGGGTGCCGCAGGGCAGGCTGCGGGGTACTAGAGGGGTGGCACCGGGTGAGGGAAGAATACTAGATGGGGTGGGGCAGGACAGGGATTTGGGATTACAGGTGAGGGCATGGGGTCAGTGGGTGCGTTACTAGGTGGGGGTCAGGTTAGGGAGCAGGCCCCGGGGTTCAGGCCCATGTGAAGGTGAGCATTTTGGGGGGGCACAAAGGGGAGGGGGTTGGGGGGAGCAGGGCTGATCTTGGATTCAGAGGATTGGGTTGAGTTTGGGGTAGGGGTGGGGATTGAGGGACCTGGCCAGCACAGGGCAAAGGAAACAGAGAGACAAGGGTAATGTGTGGGGAGAGGACCGAGGAAAAAGGATTGGTTACAGCACAGTGAGGGAGGAAGCAGGGGCCTGGCTGGGGGCAAAGGTCTGGGGGTGCTGGGTGAAGGGGCTTTCTGGCAGGCCCAGGGCTATTTGGGGAAGTAGGGAGGGCACTGGGGAGCTTGCAGCAGCATGTGTTGTGCAGGGCTGGACCCCATTGCTCACCTGGTGGTTGCTGCTGCAGGTTATTGGTGGTGCTGGTCTGGATGTGGACTTTTCCCTGGAGAGCCCCTCAGGCGTGCTGCTCATCAACGAGTACCGCAAGTCAGACGGGGTGCACACGTGAGTACTGCCGGTGCCCTCTGTGCGCACAGCTGGCTGTGCTTTGATGGAGGAGCATGTCCCCTTCGCTTCTGCCCCACAGAGCACCAGACACGGGGGCTCATCCTTCTCCCCCCACCTTTCCCAGCATCGAGCCCACAGAAGCTGGTGACTACAAGCTTTGCTTCGACAACTCCTTCAGTACCATCTCGGAGAAGTTAGTGTTCTTCGAACTCCTTTTCGACAGTCCGCAGGATGAGGAGGATGCCGAGAGCTGGGCTGAAGCTGTGGAGCCTGAGGACATGCTGGATGTCAAGATAGAGGATATCAAGGTAGGAGGTCATAAGAATGGACCCATTGAGGGGGAGCATGGCTCTTGGCTGGGATGGGTTAGATCTTGACTGCTGAAGATGTTTATCCTGCATCTCCTTCCCCGGCAACAGGAATCCATTGAGACCATGAAGAGCCGCCTGGAACGGAGCATCCAGATGCAGACACTGCTCCGGGCCTTTGAGGCCAGGGACCGCAACCTCCAGGAGAGCAACTTGGGTCGGGTCAACTTCTGGTCAGCTGTCAACCTGGGGGTGCTGGTGGTGGTGGCTTTCCTTCAGGTCTACATGCTCAAGAGTCTCTTTGAGGACAAGCGGAAGGTGCGAACGTAGCTCTAGTTGGCAAGAAGGACTGCATCCCTCCCAGGTGGGGGCTAAGGCCGGGGCAGAGCTGGGTGGTACCAATGGCAGTGAATCCTGGCCCTGAGCCCACTACCCATTGATGGACACGCAGGATCCCTCTGGTGCGGCTACTTCGCTTTGTGTCTCCGTTCATTCAAGGGATTAAATGGCTCTGCTTTTTACCAAAGCAGTGCGATGAACCAGGGGGTGTTGGGAAGGCTTGGGGGGGGGGGGGGGGGGGAAGGAGAGGGGGTGGGCAGCACAGATCCTGGCCACTTGGCTGCAATGGGCTCAGGTCAGTGGCACTGCCTGGAATGGATTCTCTGTGGACTCAAAGCCAGGACAGCTGCAGTGCTCACTGCATGCCAAAATGTGCAGCCCCGGATGCAGCAAAGTTGGGGGTGATGCCAGCTGTTTGGGGAGGGAGGTGAGGGGAGCTGCTGCCTATCACCAGCAGGGATCAGAGGTCTGTAAGAGACCCTGCCCTTTGCATGTCTTCCACAGTTCCCCTCCTTCCTCAGTAGCATTCCCTGTGCCTTAGGAGTGGCCAGTCAGGGCCATGGTATGGTCTTTCAGCCCCATTGGGGCTGGGACATGGACATGGTCAGAGCCACTCAGCCATGCGGGACATTTGGCTTAACCTTCAGCTAAGAGTGCAACTCCCTTTCCTTCTTATTTTCTCCAATCCTGCTCCAAGCCATTGCTCCTCTATACCTGGCCTGATGCATGGGCCTGTCCTGCTGTGGGAATGAAACAGGATCCGGTTCTGCCTTGAGCAAGGCTGGCCCTGCATTCTTCTTCCCTCCCTGCTCACCTCCATAGTGTGAGATCTTCCCCTGCTGCATAAGTAGCTTCCACTAAGGGGTGCCAGCAGTTTGCAGGTTGCTTAAGACAGTGGTTATCCTCTGTGGAGTGGGGGGTAGTGTTCCTTCTCCTGGCCTCCATGGTGGCCTCCTCCTAAGGATCTGATCTGTGCCAGCTCCTCCAATGTTACTTTGGACAGGGCTCCAGGGAGAGGCAGGAGGTGGCAACCCCTGTGTGTCCAGGGTAGGCTGGGTGGATTGGGGCTGGTGAAGGGATCTGGGAACAGTGTTGTAGTTGCAGTTAACTCTGGACCACTCCAAGAAGCCAGCCAGGCTGGGTGTCTTTCCTTTAAACTCACTTAGCTTGCCCACATGATGTTGGGCTTGGAGGCACAATATTTTCTTCCTAAGGCCTGGAGCACTCTGGATCTAAGCCAGCAGTGGGAGGCCTCTATCCATTGCTGGTGGGTGGGGGTGAGCCTGACTGTTTAAGTGGGGGTGGGCCATGGCTTTATGCCCTTCCTAGCATGTGTGTCCCCTTCAACTGAGAGGCTGAAACAGTTTGTGCAAAGCTACTGTCCCTTGATGGATGCCGTCCTCAGACCCTGGGGCATGCTACTAGCCAACTGGCCTCACTTAGGGCACTGAGGTCATCTCTCCAGAGCCCTGGAAGCAGCTGCCACAGCAAGATGCATCTCATGGGAGAGCACTGTCCAGGCCCAGGCTGCTACATGGGGCATTTGGGAAGGGGTAGGCTGCTTGCTTGTCTGTATAACTTGCTTTCTTATCCATGTCATGGTTCTTTCCTGGCTCCCAGCTGGGGATAAACCACTTTCCTATCAAGGTTTTGCCAGCCTAAAGGTGCCTTTAAAACTCCTGGAGAGCTACAGCTGCACTTGATTTGCCTTCCTACAGCTGCCCTGGCTCTGGGGGGTGGGGAGTCTTTCTTTGTGGCTACCACCTTCACCTGCCTGGAATTAAGCTCTTTAGATGCTGCCTGAGAAGTGGCAGATTCCTTGAGACCCACAGCCTCCTCTATAGCGGTGATCCCATAGCTTTCCTCCAACTCCATTTCTAAGCAGCAGAGACTCATTCAACTGAACTCTGTGCATGCTGCACACTACCCCCCTCACTGTCTAGATCTGATCCCTAGAGCTGGGGTAATGCTTCCAGGCTCTGAGCTGCCCCCTGTGCTAGGGTGATTTGCTACCTCATGCAAGCCCTGGCTAGACAGGCTGTACCTGTCTGGTACTGATGGCTATGCATGTCCAATTAGCACAGGGCTGCAGAGCCTCCTTGGATCCCATTTGTGTCTCTGAGCCTTTTAAAAAGTAATCCAGTATTTATTCTGAGCATTAAAAGAGCATTTTACAGTGTGAGTCTCTGCTTCGCTTCTCCCTGTTGTTGCTTGTGTATGGTCAATCCCAGCCTGAACCCCCTAAAATCCTTGCTGGGTTAGGTGGGCATGGCTTCAGCTGCAGGGGGTGAACTTCATAGGCCACAGGCAGAGGGGTAGGGATGTTTGCAGAAATGTTGGTACTTCAATCCTGGTGAAGCAGTTGCCATGTTGGAAAATCAGGGCCCCAGGAGTGGCTGCTTTGTGGCTTTGGCATCCAAGAGGTGCCAGGCAGGTGCGGTGTGGGTTTGGTTAAGTGCAGCCCCTTGCCTGTGGCTATAGCACAGACCTGGCTCCCATCCCACATCGTCTTTGCCCTTGGGAGGGCAGGGTGGATGAGCTGCCTGGCGTTGGAGGCAATGTGCAGCTTCTGAAAGGCCAGACTGGAAGGCACAGGTCTGGGGCAGCAGCTTGGTGTGGGTCACATGCTGCCCTTGCACCTGCATAGCTTGATGTTATGTCAGCTGCTTGTGCCAAAGAAGGGGTGCTTGCCCTGCTCCAATGCCTGGGATCTGCACAGCAACCAGAGGCTGCCTCAGCCCCTCTTGATTGTTTGCCAGGGTCTTCTCAGCATCAACTTCTTGATTTAAAGCCAGCAACAAAGCAGCCATAACTCTGTTCACAGTCTCTTGCCCTGCAGCTACCTAGGAATAGATGGGAAATAGTGACTGATGACAGGGCTGTAGTGACCTCTGCTACTTGCCACATTGGTCCTTCCTGGCTGGAGTGGAAAGGTGGCCATCAATGAGATCCAGATCATAAGAAGTTGGCGGCTCATTAGTGCATATCAGCCAAGCTCAGCAATTCTCAAGCAGGGTTGGGGGCACTGTGGAGGCAGGAAGAGGAAACCTTGAAGAACTTTCATGGCTGTGGGTGCTGAGAGCAAGGTAGCTCCTGGCCCCCTAATGACAAGTGAGGGCAGAGCAAACCCATCCCCCCATGAGATGGTCTCCTGTCTTTGGCTGTACTGGGGACCTGGTTGGTCCTGTGCACAAGACACTTCTCTCCCATTTCATTTCTTATGCTGGGAATTGCTGGAATGGGTGACTTGGGGCAGTGCTCAACCACTTCCAACTTCTTGCCCTGGCTCTGAGCTGATCCAGCTGTAGGTAAATGCCCAGTTCCCCTGAGGTGAGGGTCAGGGGTAGCTGGACATCAGTTGCCCCACTGCTCCCTTGTGCAGCACTGGCACTCCATACCCATGCTAGCCCAATGCAGGAGCTGAGCGTGACAGGGAAGGAGGCCTGGGCAGATGAGCAGACACTCCTATCCCCATCCCCAGTGTGACTGTTCTTACCTGTGTCTGTCCTGCAGGCCAGCTAGGGCCCCCTGGCTCCCACATTTAGCTTTTTAGAGCTCCATTTTAGCAGCTCTCACAGAGGCACCAGCCATGTCAACAGCTGCACTCAGGGAATGCGGTCCAATAATAGTCTTCCTACCCCTCTGCTCACTGCTCCTCCTCCAGCTGGGCTCTATCTCCTTGCCTGGCACTTGGTTGTGGAGTCCTGCCTCAGCCAAAACGCATCAGGGACCTAAACTGAAGCCTGAGCTTATCCCAGCCCTCTCCCCAAGCTCCTGACAGCACAGCAGCTTGCAGAGCAGATCCTGTTGCTCCCTCCTGTCATTCCCTGGGCTGGCTTTCTACAGGGGATTCACAGTGCCAGACTTATTGCTTCAGGCTCTGGGTTGGTGCCATGCCAGTTCCTTTCTTGTCTCGAAGCTTCTCTTTGCAGCCAGAAGAGGTTGAAGCCTCTCAGAGACTGGAGAAAACCAAAGGTTGGCCTGTCTGCCCACACCCTTGGTCTTGCTGCTCTGCGTTTTGGCTCAAGAAACCTGACATCAACCTGTAGGCCCCCCCTCAGAGAATGCCAGCTTTGTTTTCACTTTTTTTTTTACTGCAGAAAAATGCCATCACAATCTTTCCACTGCCAAAAAAAAAAGGCACAGACCACAACTGGTCTGATACTACAGCTTCCTAGTTGACATCTCTGGGTTCCTCTCGTGCATCTTGTTTGCACACCTAGCAACACTGAACACTGCACAGCACTCCTGAAAGGCTCTCAAGGCCTCTTGGCTGAGAATCATTGGTTTAGGAACTGCTGAATTAGGGCATCTGAGGAGAGCTCCCTAGCAGCATATAAGCCAACAGCTTCATGGGCCCAAGACTCCCACGCAGAGGGCAGCCGTTGTGAGAAGTATGGGCCACCACCGGGATATGGACTACCCAATTCTTAGATGGTGCTGCAGCCTTGTTGTGAAACAGCAGAGCAGAGGGGAGGTAACCACCTCTGGGCAGGCTTGCCCCAAAGGCAGGACCATGGAGACTGGAGGACTTTTCTGCAACACAGAAACCATCCTCTTACCTCAAATCTGCAAGTGAGCTGTTAGAATGGGAATCTCTATCCTGCTTTTTGCCAGAAGCTCCTGCTCTGGGCAGAAGGGGGTGGGGGAAGAAATGCTTCCATTTTTTCTCCATCAAGACTGATATTTCAGATGCAGAGAACCAATCCTTTCCCCCATCATGTCCCAGAACTAGCAAGTGCGGGGACAAAAAAGATGCAGGCTTAGATATACATGCAAGCATGTGGCTCAGTTGCACAGGGTGAGCTATTAGTCACCATAAATAAAAGTGGAACCTGGGGAATTCAGCACAGAGGCACAGAAATCTGGATTCAGCAAGCAGAACCTGTAGCTCAGGCCTGATTCATAGATGTTAGGGTCGGAAGGGACCTCAATAAATCATCGAGTCCGACCCCCTGCATAAGCAGGAAAGAGTGCTGGGTCTAGATGACCCCAGCTAGATACTCATCTAACCTCCTCTTGAAGACCCCCAGGGTAGGGGAGAGCACCACCTCCCTTGGGAGCCCGTTCCAGACCTTGGCCACTCGAACTGTGAAGAAGTTCTTCCTAATGTCCAGTCTAAATCTGCTCTCTGCTAGCTTATGGCCATTATTTCTTGTAACCCCCGGGGGCGCCTTGGTGAATAAATACTCACCAACTCCCTTCCACAAGGTCACCTCTCAACCTTCTCTTGCAGAGGCTGGAAAGGTCCAGTTTCTCTAGTCTCTCCTCGTAGGGCTTGGTCTGCAGGCCCTTGACCATACGAGTTGCCCTTCTCTGGACCCTCTCCAGGTTATCTGCATCCTTCTTGAAGTGTGGTGCCCAGAATTGCACGCAGTACTCCAACTGCGGTCTGACCAGCGCCCTATAGAGGGGAAGTATCACCTCCTTGGACCTATTCGTCATGCATCTGCTGATGCACGATAAAGTGCCATTGGCTTTTCTGATGGCTTCGTCACACTGCCGGCTCGTGTTCATCTCAGAGTCCACTAGGACTCCAAGATCCCTTTCCACCTCTGTGCCACCCAGCAGGTCATTCCCTAGGCTGTAGGTGTGCTGGACATTTTTCCTCCCTAGGTGCAGCACTTTGCATTTCTCCTTGTCGAACTGCATCCTGTTGTTTTCTGCCCACTTGTCCAACCTATCCAGGTCTGCCTTTAGCTGTTCCCTTCCCTCCGGCGTGTCCACTTCTCCCCATAGCTTTGTGTCATCTGCAAACTTGGACAGAGTACATTTGACTCCCTCGTCCAAGGATAACATCATAACACCATGATAACATCAACTACCACGGAAGCAGTGCATGGTGAGTGAATGTTGGTCTGTGCAGAGAACAAACGCGGGAGGTCAGCCCACAGAGAGAAGTTCTCAGGCATTGGGCGGGGACTGGGCTAGGAGAAGGGGCCTGTACATCATTCCAGCCAGAACAGGAAGAAGAAACCTGCTGGGGCCAAAAGGTTTCCTTCAGGTCAATGCAAAAAAGTTGTGTCCTCGAGTTGAGGGGGTCTGGGGCTGAACACCCCCCCCCCCCCATGGAGATGGCGATTTTAAGAAGGCAACGAGCCACGTGAGCTGGAGCCAGCCTGAGGCAGGAGCACTGTTTATCCATTAGAATATATACAACGATTGAGGTAAGAAGAAAGCAACCTGATCCATCGTCCCAGCCATGCCAAGTCTGACTTGGAGATCCTGGCTGTTCCTAGGCCTGGCAGAGTTCTCTTCATGGAGGATCGCAATGTGCTCTCTCCCTCCTTAAAGAATTCCTTGGAGGGGAGTTGCTTGATGCCAAATGCATTCATACAGCCCCCGCCACTGTTGCCCCCATCCCATTCCCCAGAGCTCTGGTGCATGGATCATCTGCAGTTAGCATAAGAGATGCTGCAGAGCCCACATGACATCCCCTCTGAACCTCTGCAGAACGGGAGGTGGTGATCAAGTCTCTCCTCTGGCTGGAGCTTGGCTGGTATCAACAGAAAGACCAGGCAGAAATCACGAGGAAAGTTACCATGGGTTAGGAGCAACTGGCTCAATGGAGATGGTTTTCGGGAGAGGCAGCTCCTCAGGAGAAAGGCCGGGAGGGAGCAGATGGAGCTGGTCGCCTGGTCACAAGAGGACAGAGAGAGAGAGAGAGAGAGAGAATGTGGCATTTAAATGCATTCAGGCTACAGTTATTGGGGGTCAGGAGACAGGAAGGAGACCATGGCTGGCAAAGCAGTGAGAGCTGCTAGAGCAGAACAGCCTCTGCATGGGAGGGGAAGGAGCCTGTCTGGCTAACCCTGTGCAGGACACAAGCAATGGCTTAGATCCAAAATTTGAAGCTGCCCACCCCACATCTTGCCACAAACAGCTCCCTGCTGCAATCACCTTCACAAGCGGCATTTGCCCAGTTCTTGCCACAGCATGGAAACAGTGGCCCAAAGCTGACAAGCCTCATGGCAGCACACGGGCTCTGTGACTCAAGGTCCTGTCTGGCAAAGCTGGAGCCAATGGTTCCCACAGAGCTCAAGGGGCTACACTGAGCCAGGCAAAGCCTCACTCATTCATACCAACCAGAAGGAATCAGCTGCTACTTCTCCATCACCCCCTCAAAACATGTCCTGCTCCTACTGCTCCCCTCATCCTGTGGTTCCTTCAGTCAAAGATAATCCCTTCAATTTATTTCATACACCCTTCAACATCAATCAAACTGATTTGTCTGCCTGCCCATACATAACACAACTGCCATTTACTGGGTCAGCCCCTAGGTCCACCTCACCCAGTCTCCTGTCACAGAGAGATGCTGAAAGGGAGAGTGAACTGGGTCTGACCTGGACTTTTTCCACTGTTCCTCTCTCACTTGTAGTCTCCAGCATTAAAAGGTCCAAGAAGGTCTGATTTAGAGGCCGTAGCCTTAACCCCTGTGATCAATAGCAACTGATGCACTTGCAAGGATCAATTAACCATCACAGCAGCACTTGGGCAGGTAAGGCTATGGCAACCAACGGGAGAAAAGTTCAGGGCTGGAGAAAGGATGGAACCAGTAATTGTGCTCTACCCCAACCCATTCAACAGTAGATGGAGTCACTTCTCCATCTGTTGTAGCAGAACTATGCACACCACTGCCCAGTCTGTCAGTCTTGATTCAGGGCGTCCAAGATGCTGGGCCTGGAGGGAGTTACCACAGAACAGTTTTCCAATTAGTGGAAGTTAGAGCCAGATTAGAAATACCCGCACATTTTGTGGAGAGCCTGGGAGTCTTTAAAGCTGACTCCTAAAGACAGTGGTGGGTTCTCCATCGTTGGTAGTCTTCAGATGGAAAGCTGGATGCTTTGGCTCATCTAGAGAAAACCATTACTCAGATCAACAGAGGTAAGTCTCTCTGGCCCCTCAACCACATCAGAAAAGACAATCTAATCACCTCTTCCAGACTTAAACTTCACACCTGATTTCCTCCCTCACACTTCTACATAGACGGCCACAACACTCCAAGCAAAGGCTGTGATTTCAGGAAGATCTCAGCCTAAACTTTTAACCCTGTGAAATCAATGGGGCAGGTCATCCATGCAAGGGGGAGCTGATGGAGGGCAACGGGCATGTTTTTTCCAGCACTGTCTTTAATGGTTAGCACAGCCTCCCACTGCCAGCACCCGTGGGGTTCAGCAGGAAGGCCGGGGCTTCTGTTGTTCTGTGGGGTATGGCACCTTCACAGGGCCACATCATGGAAGTCAGATGTTTTAGAGCATAACATGCAACTGCTTTGGGGACAGGGCATGACCTTGCTTCTGCCACAGCAGCTCACAGCCCAACCCTGGCTGGAGGTGGGACACAGAAATGGGAGCAAAACAGGTCTTGGATTCTCTTCAGCCTCAGAGCTGAGATCTGGCAACAGGAGAAAGCAGAAAAGATCCCTAAAGAACAGCATCTACTTTCAGCTGGCAGCAGGTAAGGAGCATAGGGAAAGGGATGAGGAGCAGCTCAGGGGAAAGGCTGAGAAGAGCAGAAGCAAGGTGCTGAGACGAGTGGTCCAGTGAAGACCCTTGTTTTTGTTTCCTTCCCTGCTTGGCTCTGGGGTGGTCCATCACCCTCACTCTGTGCAAGAACCACCATGCCTAGGGCCAAAGCTGGGTCCTGGCCTCCCACACGTCAGCAAGAGCTGGCTGTGGGTGTGAAAGTAAGATAGGCCTTGTCACCTGCAGAATGACAAGTAGCGCTGCCTTTCACTGGTCTTGTTTCAAGGGACTGGCAAGGCCAGAAGCTTTGTCAGCCACTGCACCAGGGGAGCAGGCAGCTTCATCAGGGCCTGGCTGAAGAAGCAACCGAGCCAAATCTTCCCATAAACACAGCTGAAGCCACCCACAGCCACAGCTGGTTGGCTGCTGTGGATGGAGAGTTGTTGGGGCTGATGAGGGAGAAGGGGCTCTGACAGTACGGGGCAGAAAGCCCAAATTGTGCTTTTAAGTCACTCAGCCCAAGAGTCCCAG
Organism: Alligator mississippiensis; assembly: GCF_030867095.1. Classification (NCBI taxonomy): domain Eukaryota; kingdom Metazoa; phylum Chordata; order Crocodylia; family Alligatoridae; genus Alligator; species Alligator mississippiensis. Next base: position 23,613,083 of record NC_081831.1, read on the forward strand.
CCCTGGATCGGGGACTCTGGCACTTAAGGGTAAAAATTCCTCCCTCTTGCAAGGAAAGCAGTTTCAAGAGGGCTCAGCCTGGCAGTTGAATAGAGTTCCTAGCTCTCAGAGGCATCCTACTGGGCATACAAGCAGTGCAAAGCTCTCTCCAACCCAACAGCATCCAGATACTTAAGGAACAGACAAGAGGAGACAGGAAGGTACGAGGAGACAGAAACACCACAGGTCCAGAAACCTTCACCAGCAGAATTTTCCCTTTATTTTTTTTCTTTTTAGTTTATTAATAGGATACAGAACAGAGGCACTTACACATTGGCAAACCAAGGAGTAGGAGAGAGAAGGGGCAAGTCCTGGGTCCTGTGTTGCAAGTGCTAACAGCAGTGAGCACCAGCAGGAGGCACAGTCAGCTGCATTTTGTAGAGGCAAAAAAAAAAACCAAACAAAAAACAAAACAAAACAAAACAAAACAAAAACCAAAACAAACAACCCCAAGCTGGGCCTTTGGGCAGCTCTGGGAAGGCCACAAGAATAGCCATAGCACCATGGAAAGGCTGAGAGATCAGAGCTGATGGTAGCAGGGAGGAAACGGCCTTGCCTTCCAAGCTAGCGAGACCTTGCTATAGCTCCAGGGATGGGGGGCACCAACACCATCCCAGCTGTCAGACCCAAGTTACACCAGCCAATGGCTTGCAAGGAGGGGGCAGAGGGGGTGTGGTTTGTCACCCAGCCCTTGGCACCCTCTGTCCCCTGGCACAGTGGCCACAGCGTGGTATCCTGAGGAGTTATTAACTGCTGCCTACGTCCCAAGTTGGAGCCCTTCCTTGCCAGGAGGCAGAAAGGAACCAGGCTGCTATGGTAACATTAACACAAAAGGGTGTTTAAGGCAGGTAGGCATCGACCTGATCCAGACCCTGTGGGCACAGAGAGATAGGCACCTAGTGCCACCCTTAGTGGTTTGCTTACAGCAGGGGTTGAGCTAGAAGCCACCCAGGGGATAGGAGTTTTTCCACATCAGACTATCTCTAACAGTATGTATAACCTCTGTGTTGACCACAGCCAGGCATGTTGCTGAGACAGCTGAGAAGGCACTGCAGGCTAAGTTACAGGAGCAGGGGATGCAGGGGATATGGGGACTAGAGGCACATGGGCTCTCCCGAGCACCCTTTGTAATGGCGAAACAAGTCCCCTGCAAGCAGCCTCCTCCCAGCGGAGTGGCAATGATCTCCTCATGGGGCATGCAGCCTCTCTTGGATGCTGTGTCACACCATGGCCATGTGAACCTTTGCTTGGAGTCAGCCCCTGCTGGCAGTTACGTGCTTTGCTCCCAGCCACAGGACATACTAGGGCTCTGACAGCTCTCTCTGCTCCTCCATGGACACCAGCTAAGCTGCCGTAGTGGTGCCTAGGGACACAGGGAGCTCTCCCAGAAGCATAAGCTGCCCCAGTGGGTTGGGAAGACAACTGAGATACGAATCCCTGCCTCCCAGATCCTGGCTCTCCCTTCTCCTCTCCTGACCTGTGTGGGACTCAAACCCGCTTCAGATATAGCTGGTTATTACCAAAGGTTATGAATGCTGCATACAGCACAGTGCTGCTTTAATAGCTCCCTCCAAACCCTGTTACCCCTTGAGAAATACCTGAGGTTTCCCTGCTGACTGGTGCCTCCAGCCAAAAGGACTAGCCTGGATCATCTGCCCCCGTTTGCGGTGAATTAGATTTATTAGCAACACGGCTATTTGCAGTCCCATCCTCCATATATAAATTTTCCTCAAAGCTATAAAACTGAAATATAGACTATGATCAGTTTAGCCAAAAAAAAAAAAAAAAATTGGGTTTAGGGCAGGGTGGGGTGGAAATCAGTTTCATATAGAATATATTAAACAATACAAAAAAAATTCTGGGTGTCAGGAGGGAAGAGGAAGCCGGAGATCAATCTGATCTGCCCAAGAGGCAGCGGAAAGAGATTCTGCACATGGCAAAGGCAAGGAGACAGTCCCCAGTTCAGAGCTCTCCTCTCAATGTCCCACACATTCAGGCAACCCTGAGGCCAGAGGGGGGTGGGGTTGTCAAATATGTGGTTCCCTCCACTCCAACAAAGTGCAATATTCAACCCAAAGAGACAAACAGGAGGCTCCACTGCTTGTTCCACGCCAGGGCGCGGAGTGGATCCATCCTATTGTGAGGGATCTGCCGTGGGGGGCTGGCAGATTCCCCCCCCCACATCATTAATGCCAATTGCCCATTTCCTAGTGTAGGAACAGCAGAGAGATGGGGAGAGAGGAGGGGAGGCAGGACCAGGAGCACAGAGCCCATCCCAAACTGGTGCAATCAGTATGTACAACCAACACCTGCCATGCCTGCGCTCTCACCCAGGAGAGGGAGGCTGGCACTGCTGTGGGTATAAGAACCAGCTGTGGCTCAATCATGGTGGTAACCTTTGTAACATGGATTAAACTGAGTTTCCCCTCCCCACTCCCCTAATGGCAAATGAAAGTGGCAGATGTGTATGTGGGGGGGAAGCCACACCAGGCACACGGAGTCGCTTGGACACGCCCCCCCAGAGAGTTAGTCTAGCAGGGAGGGCTCGGCCGGGCGGATAATGGTTGGCCGGTTCGGTGCCGCGGGGGGTCTTCTGCTGCAGAGAGAATGAGACATGGGAACAAAGGCATAAGCATTCAGGAAGGAGGGAGTCAGCTGACAGGGTGTGGGAGGGCACCACGATGCCTGCCCCCAAGAATCCCCCCACCCTCCTTGGCAGTGCCGGCTGCCTTCCCCTCAGCTCCCATGGTGCTTTCATGCTCAACACAGCCATCTGACTGTACAGGGCAGGAGGAGAACAGCCTGACAGAGCAGGGAACCCAGGGTTCATACCACTATGCTACACTGCCTCCCAAGGGTGGAGGGTCAGGGCACTCCAGCCCACTGCTCCCCAAGAGGGCAAGCAAAGCAAGAAGCCTTTGCACTACCAGTGCCTTCACGCTGGACAATGGAGTGGGCAGCTTGGCAAACTGGCCCCTGCCATGTGCTACCTGTGAACACGCTGTAGGCTCCCACTCTACAGGATGTTTCCTCTCTGCCAGCAGAGGCCTGACACCCAGCCCAGCAGGCTGGTGGCAGGAAGAGAGGAGCCCCTATCTGCTGTCACCTCCAAGGCTGACCAGGGGAGCAAGCCCCTTCAGGGATTCTGCCTTGAGACCAGATAGGTGCCTTCAGGGTTCCCCTACTGTATGGAAACACTTCTGGGCCTGTAGTTTAGATACAGCCCAGCAACTGCCATGGGGATGATATGACCCAGAACCAGGCCTGACATGGGGACCCACACTACCACCATGGCAGGATGCTGCTTCCCCCTTATCTACTTGTGGCTGCTGACTGGGAGGAGCAGCAGTCACTGCGAGTGCCATGCTCTTACCTGGGCACGCCAGGTGGGATGCCAGGGGGGATGCGTGCCGGCCGCGATGGGATCTGAGGAGGGGCTGAGAAGGGGTCATTGTTAGCAGCAAATACGTTCTGAGGTCCGGGCCGTGAGGGTATAGGGGGAGCAGTGAAGGATGAAGGGCCCCCAGCAGGCATGGGGATTAAGGGTGGCCCTGGCGTTGGGCCCCTCACAGCTGGGGGCCTGCCAGGTGGCAGCACAGCAGATAGAGGCCGGCGATGCAGCGGAGGGCTATGGGGAAAGACAGAGAGAGTGAGTGTCAAGAGGGATTCGTCATCCAGAGCCACCCAGCTCTTGCCCCCATCCAGAGTCAGGCTCCAACCGTTGTTTCCTTCTGGACCCACTGGAGGCTGGGCATGTCCACAAACAACATAAGAACAAGCATTGCCATTTACTGGGTCAGACCCTCAGTCCATCTGGCCCAGTCTCCTGTGTCACAGAGTAGCAGAGTGGATGCTGACAAGGAGAATGAATTGGGTCTGACCAGGATTCTTCCCCATTCCTTTCACTTGCAGCCTCTAGCATTTAAGGAGTTTGGAGCCATGGAACTCATCCACAGAGTCATGGGCCCTGTGAGGCAGCTTACCCAAGATCCCAGAGGGGCATCCACAGGAACAGACATGTGACTGGATTCCTTCTCTGAACCCTCAATTCTGGGCATCCTGCCTTGTTTCTCCCACAACTAGACTCCCTGCTCCCCTCTCTCCCAGCACCCAAAGGCCATCAGTCTCTCAAGGGAGGAAGCCACAAAGCAATAGCCACCCCCCCCATGACTCTGGCATCAGGCACCACTGAGCTCACAGTACACTGTGTCACTTGTTCTAGCCCCTGCCTCCTCAGGCAACCAGACCTGTGCCCACTGCTCCCGGTCTGCAGCCATGTATCATCCACAGGGGGTGGGACAGGTGTGGAGATCGTGCTGGTGCTGATGTCGCCAATGATATTCAAGGCCTCCTTGAGGGCATGGTACATGCGCAGCATGTCATCCCTGCGCTGGGCCTGGTCGGCTGACTCCTCCATCAGGCTGTTCTGGTCGGCAGACGAGTACAGGTAGGCCAGCAGCTCTGAGTGAATGAAGTCCTTGGTCTGTGTGGGGCAGCAAGAAGATGATGAAGGTGCAGATGTCGTGACACTGAATGGGGCTGAAGCCAGGGAGCTGGGAAGCCAGGACACCTGGGTTCTATCCCCAGTACTGGTCTACAGTTAAGCCTCTAGAGACACTGGGTTACAGTCACCCCATTAGTGCTACTGCTAGCCTGAAACCAAACCAGGAATCAACCCCATCATGTGGAGCTTTACAGTCAAGGGCTCGTCAGGACTCTGGCCCCAGGTGCAGAGACCTGACTCTGGTGCCTGAAGGGTTAACATCGCCCCCCACAGAATATCACCGTAGGCACATGCTCTAGGGGGGAACCCCCACAGCCAAGATGCTCCCTGCACCCCCCTCCCCCAAATGCAGGAACCCCATGTGTGCTGTGCAAGGCCTGGGCAACAGGGCTGGGGCACTCACATTGTTAATCATGAGGTGCATTATGGTCTTTGGCATGAGGTCACGGATGGACTTATTGATGATGCCCACATAGGAGTCAACAAGGTTGCGGATGGTCTCCACCTGCCGCTCCAGCTGTGGGTCCATGGAGAAGGTGTTCTCTTGGACGCCGTCCTCGTTCTCAGTCTGCTCAGGTATACAAAGGTGCCACACATTACCTTGGGGATCTCCTGGCTGGGGGGGCAGGTGCTTCCAAACAGACGAACATGGGGAGATGGGCAAAGGGAGAGCAGACTTGTGCCCATCATTGCAAAAGGCATCATCTCACCAGTTGCCTCTATGCAGACACTTACAGATAACCCTCAAGGTTGGGGATGGCAACACATCCAACCTTTGGGCCAAAGGCTCCTGCTCCCCTGCCCTTGCCAGCTGGCACTGGATGAGATTCATTCAACATGTGAACCTAAGTCCCATGCTTTGGCAAGGTGTCATGTCCTTGCTTGCAGCCATGCAAGATGGAGAATCCATCCCCAGCCCTATGGACTCCCTCCCACAGGGAACTGCTAAAGGTCTACTCTAACAGGCATGCCAGTGACACGAGAGGCTGCTACCAGCAGCCACTGAGCTGGCCTCAAATTCATGCAACCTTAGTGGCCTGTTTCAGAAGAGATTGAGGAGTCAAAATGAACGTTTACTTGGTCTTTCTCAGGGTAGACGCCGGCCCGGAGGAAGGAGGCTTTCCAGCTGTCCACGTCTTCCTGGGAGTCACAGGCCAGCTCAATCTGACGGAGATCTTTATAGACATTCCTGCCAGAAAAAGACACAGAGTGAGAACCCAGACTGGGCATGCTGGGCTGGGAAGCTTGGCCCTACCCCAGCACACAGCAGCAAAGATACAGCCAGCAAGACAGTGCCATGTGTTACTCCAGTTGGCTTGGGAGGCAAAGCACTACAAGGAAGGACACTACTCGTGCAAGTCCTCAAGCCACAAAGCCAGAAATCTCTTCAGAAAGTCCATGTAAACCAGGGCAGCCTTCCCTTCCTGCTGAAAGAATCCTCCTCATCAGGCCACAGCTACTTCCCGTGCTTGAGAACAGCCCCCTGAGCAGAGAGGAAGGTAGATGCCTTCTCCTAGTGGAGGCAAGCAGGGCTCTGGACTCAGGACAGACCAGCTGGCCTCTCAGGTGATGGCCAGTTCAACAATTAACTGGAAGCAATGCAATAACAAGGCTGCATCTCCCCAGAAAGCTGATGACAGCCAAGAAGGGTGAGCTGCCCCTTCCAACTCCAATACCGAGACTGATGTCTGTAGTTAAGCATGGACAGTGAAGGCAAGGAGAAGGCCTGGGGTCTGTACAGCCTGCTCTGGGTGACAGCCTATACTGGGGAGGGCCCCAATGAGACAGAAGGGGAGAGCAAAGGGGCTCAATAATCCATGGGCTACCAACTCCATTAAGTCAGGTCACATTTGCTTGCTACTCTGATTTACAGTAGATGGTACTACCTGCAACTGTTAATGCTGAGTGCTAGGTGGTTGCAGGTAGTACCTTCTACCTGGGTGCTGGGTAGTGGATAAATAACCTGGCAACATCTAGACTGCCAATGGCTTCAGGCAGAAGTGCACCTTAGACAGTAGTCATCTTACCTCTAATGGAGGAAATGCCACCATGAGGTTGTGGAACTGTGGTCCACTGCATGATGGTAGACTGGGCTCTTAACACGGGTTGGCAGCCAGTCTAGGAGCAGAGCCCCAATAAATAGGCAAATAAACAATTTCCTTTGTTCTGGCCACCCCTGCATCCAATCTGGTTCCAAATGTACTGACACCTACCTTTCTTCTGGACTAAAGCAGGAAGGCCAGGAGGGGGACACTGCTGCATGCGAAAATCAGTGTCTCCATATACACTGCCCAGGCTTTTGAGCCCTGGAAACATCACTCCAGCTTTGCTTTATCTTTCAAAGATGTTCAAAGAGCTGATGCCTCACTTGGCACAATTTTACTGTCTTGTGAGACAGACAGATGCCTACTACTACTGGCTCCATCAGAAGAGCTGCCCCAGGCAAGGTCCTAAGGAGGTCTGTGTGTCCCCTTTCTTTTACCTTTGCTCTGTATTAAAGATGGCGAAGACATGCTTGTTTGACATGAAGCCTTTCTCCACGTCCCGGATTTTCAGGTTATCCAAAGGCAACATGTATTTCTTCTCCTTTTCCTAAAGGGGGGTGGGGGTGGGAAATGCAGACGAGTCAACAGGGTGTTAGAACCAGGAGGTAAGTTTCCCAATCCAACATCTGTCAGCTAGTACAAGTACAACTCATCAATTCTCAATCTAGACCCATCTTCAAACCAGCTTGGACCCAGCTTGACTGCAGGGGTCAGGTTCTGTACCAATGGCCAAAAGCAGGTAGCCACAGGGGTTCATCTATCCTGGTACCTGCTCTCTAAGACTGTCTAGCAGCATTGTTGAATCTTTGGCATCTGGTTACCTATCCTCTCCACTGGAAATTCCATCTGCTGCATGGGGACTTGTGTGTGAAGCTTCTACTGTGCCCAGTGCCCTCAAGGACCATCCCCTCCAAGCCTCCTGCCCTATGTCCTTCCTGTCTACAAAAAGGCACCACAATGGAGCCTTGTGGCTGCCTGGGAAAACAATTCCCTCACTCCAGGCACTGAGAGGCCCTCGCCCAATGCCAGCTGCAGCACAGCTGTAGATCTGCTCTGGCCTGTAATGTCTGTGCTTTGATGACGGATGGGCCAGCTTTCAACGGGAGCACTCATTCCTGGCATGTGGCATGGATGCCTCCTTCCCCTCCCTGCTGCTGGTCCCTCTCAGAACAGGGTGCTGGGGTTGGGGGGGAGGGATGCCAGGCTGAGGAAACCGGCAGGAAGGAGGTTGAGATGAAGCAGGACTGAGGGGCCACCCTGCTGCTGAGTACCACATCTGGAATTGCTTAGGGACTTTGGCTCCAGATGCTGCATTCACGCGGGCCCCAGAAAGAGAGGGAGGGAGAGAGTGACGTTCTCCTTTGTGGAGGCCACAGACCTAAACCCTCCTCCCGGCCGCCCCCGCCGCCCCACACTCCTCTGCACCATTTCCTGAAAAGCCCACGGCACTTCCAGCTGGGATGCAGCCGCCGTTGCTGCCACGTCAGAAGAGACAAAGCAGCTTCCTCGCATTCAGGAGAATCTCCCCCAGTTAACAAACCCGAGGAGGAGGCCGGGAGGAGGGAGGGGGGGGGAAGAGAAGACACCCCTGGGGCTGCCCGGGAGCAGAGTCCAGCCCAGCCTGCCCAGTGTTCAGACTACCTGTTCAGGAGCATATGAAGTTGTACAGTAGTCTGCACATTGGTTAGATCGGGCTTGGCATAGCGACGCCTTGGCAGCAGCTGGGGAGACCCAGGTAAGGTGGGCAGTGCTGGGCTTCACTCCTCCTCCTCCCTTCTATCATCAGCCCCTGCTTCCAGCCCAGGAGCAAACTCTTCCCTCCATGTTTGCCACCAGCTGGACACAGCCAGATGCCCAAGCGCTTGTGGCTGCCCAGCTTCCCTGGTGGGAGGTGAGCACAGAAACGTATGCTGCTTTTGTTTCCCACTTTCCCCCCCACCTCACCCCACCCCCAAGACCTGGTTTCAAGGAAGTTTTTCCACGGCTGTGGGCAGCTGGGTGCTTTCTGGATGCTCTTTGCAGGCAGCGGCTCTTCTAATGCCACCGGGGGGGGGGGGGGGGGGCCGGCCAGCCACGCGCATGCTGGGGGAGCACAATTTCTGCTTGCTGAACACAAGAGCCTCATTCATCTGCAGCTTGCTGGTTCTCATTACCCACCACAGAGGGGCCAGACAGGCAGCCCCAGAGAGGCCTCCCCACAGGAAACAGGCTGCCATGGCTGGGGAGAAGAGGGGGCAGGGAAGGGGTGGGGGAGAACTGATCAGCCCAATGTGTTTCCTTCCTTTTTTTTTTTTTTTTTTTTTTAAAGGAGGTAGATTAAGGGGGTCTTGATCTAGATTTACAGCCCCTGTGCTAAGAAGAGGTTCAATCTTTGCAGCTTGCACTGAAGATCCAGGACGCGAACAGAGGGAGCATGGGGGCTGCCTCCAGATACTAAAGCTGTATGGCCACTCAGAGAAAATAAAACTTCTGCTAACATCTCCTTTTCTCCAAGCTGGGTGCCTAGAGATTGCGTGTGGGCGGCTCGTGGCATTCCACCCAACCGCCGCCTCTTGCCACCCAGCCCTGGCGTCACACAGACCCACCAGCCTCTGGTGGGGAGGCCAGTGATGTGGGGGAGGAAGACAACATTTTCAGACTGTGGGGGTGGGAGCGTGGAAAGCTTCAAGGCAGCAGGTCTACTACAAATACTGAGGAGTGGTGCTGGGAGATCCCTCATCAGGCCCTGAGAAAAGGGCTGGGTAAGGGTTATGTGCTCTGTCTGTCTGGAGCAGGGGTCTGCAGTCAGACCCATGGCAGGCGTCTTCCCCATGGGCATGAAGATTCAGTTCAGTCTGCACCAAGACCTGCCAGCCCAGAATTAACAAAACCTTCCTTAGGACAACGTGAGGCTCAGGCCAGAGTGGGGCGGAGTGACTCAGGGTGGTGCCACAGGCAGTGGAGGAGAACATGAGGCCCAGGTTCTACTCCCAGCCCTGCTGAGTAACGCTGGGTAAGTGTTTCCCTGTGCCTCAGTTTCCCCAGCTGTAGGAGAGGACTAAAGGTACCACCGTCCCTTGGTAAGTGCAAGAACTGGGTACTGCACAGCGCTGAGGTACATCCCTCTGGTTTGATGGGCTTACCCCAAAAACAGTGCTTTATTATTGGGTGGGGGAGGGATAGTGTGAATTACAGTAGGTCTAATTAAATTCCAGTCTCAAGGTACTCAGCAGCACCCCCATTTGTAAGTACCAGGGGGTGTGGGGGGAAAGCTGCTTTGGGATGCCGATATCTGAGATATGCAGGAGTTTTATAGAGCAGCCAGTCTGCCAGGGCTCAAGCAGCTAAGACAACCTTTGCGCCTGGGATCCTATGCCTCTCCATGACCCTACGGCTCTGCTGATGGGGAAGGGCCTGTCCCTGACATCCAAGAGCCCCTTGGGATCCTGGCCAAAATCAGACCCGAACTCCTGGGATGCTGGGATTCCCGAGGGTGGTCAAGCTGCATTTCCCACTGGCCCCACTGCAGCAACAGCATGTCTGCACCCCACCCCCAGCATGCCAGGCCTTGGCTCTGCTACACCCAGGCAGCTGGGTCTTGTCAGACCCCACTTGTCAGTATCCTGCTCTTTATCTGCTGTTTACACAAACCCAAGCTCTCAAGGGACCTCCGGAGCCACGGAACTAACTGGCTGGGGGGATGCACGGGGAGTCTCGGCAGCAGCTGAAAGAATGGTGTGCCCAACCCCATGTCCCAAACACACACTGATGTGAGAGGATGACTAGAAGGGGGTGGGGGGCAGAGTCCAGAGCAGCTGAGCCTGCTGGCTTGAGACCCTGATGCTCCTCTAACCCAACCAAGCACCCACAGGCATTACTTTGGGGCCAGTGGAGCTGCAGCACCACAAGAGGGGTCAAGAGTTCAGTGCACATGTGCCCAGCTCTGCCAGCCTGAGAGGGGTCAAGAGTTCAGTGCACATGTGTGCCCCTCTAAGGCTGGAGGAAAGCCAAGCTAAGCAGCTTTTGAGGCAGGGTGGCTTCTCTGGGTTCCTCAGCTCCTGCCCTGTGCATTTGAAAACAGGGGGCAATAGCAGATGACCAGCCAATGCCATCCGTGCAGGGAGGGCAGAATCTCAGCTGGATCCTGCCATGGATAGAGCATGGGCATACCCTGTTCCAGAAGAAAACCCTGGTGTATCCCAACACAAGAATGTGAAACCAGGGGCCCTTAGATCCTGGTGCCCCAATCCTAAGCCACTGCAACAAGGGCATAAGCTGCCATCCAACCCCAGAGGTCTCAGTGGCAGCTGGCTGAGCTGGTCTTGATGCCAGTAAGTGCCAACAGTCAACAGCCACAGAGCCTGCCCCAACTGCAGAGCTCAAAGCCTGAGTGACAGCCACCCCCTCTGATGGCAGGGCCTGTTTTGGAGGTGCCTGCCCAGCCACTGTGACACATACCTCCTCATCTTTGTACCAGGACAGTGACTCAGCCGTCAGCACAAACCAATACTCCTTAGAGCCCCCTTTCATGATGCTGATGTTGTTGATCGTCAGCCAGCCCCTGCGGATCACCTGGAAGAAAGATGAAAGGAGTGGGAAAACGGAGAAAGGCAGTGAGGCCACGGCTACCGAAGGCAAGATCCCTCTAGCAGGAAAGGAAGCGTGGGGCCATCTCTGGCAACCCGGTAGGGATCGACCAGAGTTTAATGTCATCAGCAGCCAGAGACCTCACCCACGTGCATTTCCTAGATGCCCTTTCCACCAAAGCTAGACACCTGAAGCAGGGAGGGTGGGAGCCCCCACAATGCCCACACTAGCTTGTCAAGCATTGCTCCCCCTAGCACAGAGATGCTATTGGAATCACGGGCCAGGCCCACCCTGGCTCCTGTCAGGAGAGAGAGGAAAAAATCAGCACTTGCATCTCAAAGAGCTCCCCATGCTAGCCTGGGCCCCACCACAGCCAGCTTTGCAGGTAGGAATCCAAGGAGAGATTAAGAAAAGAACAGGCCTGCCCAGAAACATTACCATCTCTGCCATCTCCAGCTGTCTGTTCAGGTCAAGGGGCTACTGGAGGGAAACCTGGAGCAGAGAGGCTCAGGGAGCCTCTGTACAGCATATACATGGCCTAGCTGTGGCCTAGAGGCATTTCTGCCACCAGGCTCCCAAGGCTACAGAAAAACAGTGCAGGCGAGCTGCAAATCCAGCTCAGGCAGGGAGCAACAAGAGTTGCTACAATGTGGTTGAGTGTAGAGGACTGGGCAATTCAAGGCCTTCCAGGTGCTACTTGACAGCAAGGCAGAGACCCAGTGAAGAGAAGCCAGGAAGGGGTCACTACTTCCAGGACAGGGCCCCTTTACAGCTCCCTGTGATGACACAGCCTGCCCAGGAATGGCTGGAAAAATGCTGGAGCTGGCCAGGATGGAGCCTTGTGCATCTTAACCATCCAATTCCAGACCTTTGTCTCTAGCTGCAGCATGGGTTGCACTGTGCTCTTAGGACTGGTTGCTAGGAAGCCTGGGATAAAACAACCCCAAGGTTGCCTCCCCACTCCCCTCAAGGGCTGGGTGTGGAGCACACAATGGCAACAGACAGGTTCAGGGCACCAACACACTGAAGCAGCTGCCAAAGCCTCACTGCAAGCAGACAACGAGGATGCGCTGCCCTGCCCTGCCCTGGGCTTTGCGTGGCAGCTGGCTTAAGCCATGCAGGGAAAAGCACTTCCTGTCCCAAACTAATAGGGGAAATTGGGGTTCCAGCCCCTCCTGGTGATCAGTCTCCCTGGCCTGAAGTTGGTGCTTCTCCATGAACTGTTAAGAGAGAATGGGGAAGCATCCACAGCTAGTCTCTTGCACTACAGCACCCACAAGGGTTTTTGGCAAAGAGGCAAAGTGGTTATGGTCTTCTCAGAGCCAAGGAGAGAGGATGGAGCCTGCCTCAGAGAAGGCCCCCGAGTACTGCTCAGGCCCACAGAGCCCGCACAGGCAGCTTCCTAATCACCACATGCTGAAGCCAATAGAGACCATGTCTGTAAGGAAGGGATTTCTCCAGGGGAACAGTCTTTGTGGAGCAGCTTCCTAGCCAAGGATCCCTTAGGGAGATCAACAGCACCAGAAGCCTCAGCCTGCGACTTGATGTGCATTGCCTTCAGCAACCAGCTAGGAAATATCCTGAAGCCTTTGAGGCAATTGCAGCCAGCTTGCGGGGGATGCTCTGGGATGATGCTGGAAGCTGGAGCTGTCATTAACGCCATTCTCCAAATGAGCTGATTGCGCTATGACAAATGATAGCTTTGAGGGGCTAGCAAGTGGCTTGTTTCTCAGCCTCCGAGGGAGCCAGGTCCCACCTTCAGAGATGCTGAGGGCACTCCACCAGCTCTGAGGGGAGCACAGAGGACATCCACCAGCATGATAGCACCATCTAGCTCAAATGTTTGCTTGGTCCATGGTGGCCTTGGGGACCCTTCCCAGGGGACAGGGATGGGAACCCATCTCAAGGAAGAGAAGGAGGGACAGGACAAAGGGAAGAGAGACCCTTTGTTACTCTCAAAGGGAGAGAAATGGCTTCCTGTTCCAATCAGGACATTTCCCAGAGCCCTGTGCATGCCTCAGCACCATTAAACTATTGACAAGCTCTTTGGATGCAGTGAGGACCCTTCAGCTTGGATCAGATTTATCCTTATTGGGGCCATAGCGTGACATCTCCCCTCAAGTTTAATCCCAGGATATTGATCCTGGAATCCTGGCTTCTGCTAGATCCCTCCCTGAAATATCTAACAGTCTAGGGCTTCTCACCAAGGCAACTCAGGAATAGAACACACTTCCCGGCAGCTAACAGGTTCAGTCAACTCGGTCTCCCCTAGTAGGGGCCTAGCACTTAACAGGAAACCGATTACAAGGCATCACAGCCCCCTGTGTCAACACATGCCTGGTCATTCCAGAGATGACAGTCCCTAGATGCTAGGGGACTGCTCTGAGGCCTGTCACAATGAACCTGGAGCCCCTGTGCACATCCTCTGCTTCAGAAAAGTGCCGGGGATCCCTCCACAACAGGCAAGCAAGGCCCAAGTCTTGCAGCCAGCCAGACTGCAGTAGTTAGATGGAGGTCTGGGACTGGAGGTCTGGGACTAAAGCCTTGGCTGCCAGCCCAAGGGCCCTGGTGCCAGGCCCACAGAGCACTCTGGTTGCTCTAGCCAAATGCTACACATTAGTATCATCACACAGGTTAGTCAGGCAGACACTGGGGACAGCACTCTGCACAGGGCGATGTTTGATTGGGGAGTCAGTCCAAAGCAGGGAACAGGTGGGAGCGGGGGGCAGATAGCCCATGTTACACAGAAAGGGGTTAGACATATACACCAGCTTTTGGGAATTGTTATGGCTTGTACAGGAACCACCGGACAGCAGCGAGAGAGACCAGAGCTCAGGCCTGGAAATCTGACTGAAGCGAGACATGGGCTCGCATTAGTTCTAGTGCCGCGATTAGTGGGCGAGAGAGGAGGAGGAGGTCGAGGGGGTCAAATTCACACCAGGATGGGTCTCTGTTGCTGGGACCCTCCCTCAAGGGTCTCGCTCTCAAAGCTACTCCGGTAGCTACTGCCACAGAAGCCATGACAAAAAGGTCACACATGTTACACGCATACACAGAATACAGTGCACTGACGGGCGCAGGCGGCTAGAGCTAGAACTTAACTCATACAGATTTTCTGGCGAAGGGAAGGAAGGACCCCTGAAATCAAGACGGCAGAAAGGAAACTGAGGTTAAGGTGTCGCTCCCTCCCAAGTCACCCCAATTTGAGACCCGATTTCCACTGGACAGCAAAATTTGAAGTAAATTTGGATTTAAAGGAACAGAGGCAGGAGAATGGGCACAAGGCAGCTGAGAGGGTCTGAGCAGAGGCTCTGAAGGGCACCTGGAGTCGAAGCACAGAGTGCAGAGAGAAGGATGGAGGCAGGGTGGGCCAGAGTAGGAGGCTGAGCTGCAGAGCTAGAAGCTACTGCACAGGGAAGCCAGGCTGAAGGGGTTAACTGGGCTTGGTAGGAAGGCAGCAATTAGCAGCCTGGGGGACAAGAGGACCAGAAGCCAGGCTTCTCAGCCAGTAACTCTCCAGTTCTGGAGAAAACCCTTAGGGGAAGGGGGCCATATGCATGTGTGGGTAACAGGGGAACAAAGTTGCTGCAGCTCGTAAGGCTGGATATGAACAAGAAAGCAAGGAAGCAGGAAGATGGGGAGGTGACACTTAATTCTGGGGGTCTGGGAACATGCCAATACAATGCCAGCTTTGCTCCCAATTTGCTAGGGGACCCCTAACCACTATGTTATAGTGGGTGAAATGAGGCAGGGGTGAGGGGGCAGGTTGAGGCCACATGGTGCCAACGGCAGAAGCACAGAGCCCAAGAAGTTCCTTTAAAGACTTGCCAGAAGCAGCATGGTGTCAATCAGGAAGGCTAGGGCCTCTCCCTGGCCCTCTGCACTATTCTGAATCCACAGCGGCCAGGGCCCTGGCTCAGAGCTCTCCCTTCCCATCGCCACAGCACAATCACGCTCTCACAGCCAGCGATGGACAACCGGCCTCGGGAGACCAGGACGGAAGGGGACAGGCAGGCCCTCGGGAGGATTCCCAGTCTCTGTGGGACACAGCAGGGAGAATGGAAGCGTCTGGACTTTCAGGCCGGGGTGGGGGGGAAGCATACGATTGATGCCTGCAATGCTGACGACAGGTGGGAAGGAGCTGCCCTGAGGTCTAGAGAGCCCATCGAGCCCTGTTCTCTGCTAGTTGGCCTCAACGCAACCCTGTTTCTGCTGGAGTCACCCAGGCAAGCTGTGGTTGGGCTCATTCTGCCTTCCTCCTGTGAGGACATCATAGCCAGCTGCCAAGGCCCAGGGCACAGTTGGCCATGTGAGGAAGTGTCCTGGGCCCCAGCTGATCACATGTCCTGGATCTCTTCAGTCTCCTGGCCCCTTGCTCTGCTTCCCTTTCCTCTTCTCCAGGGCTTTGGTGCTTCACTGCTGCAGACAGCCTGACTTGCTAGGGGAGACTCTGGCATGCTTAGCTGAGAGCTGCAAGGACTCACTGTAACAGCCTTCCACGTCCAAAACCAGCCCTTTACTGGGCCCACTGTGGCAGCACCCCGGAGCTGGCATGGGTGACCCAGCTAACATGCTGAGCCTTGAAGCTTGATGTTGCTTGAGAGGCTGGAGACCTTGGCGATTCCAGCTATGCTAGTCTAGTAGATCCCAGGAAAATAGTGAGAAGCTGGGGACCCCTTACCTCCTGCCAGTTCCCCAACCCCAGGAAATATCCTTCCCAGCACTTTGTGCCTCAATTTCCCCATGCTGGGAGGGTCAATGCTCAGAGAGCATCAGTGTTAACTCTTCCCCCAGCAGCATCAGATCCTGCTCCTAACCCAAGAACCCAATTTGAGGCCTGTTTCCACATGAAAACAAGGGCTGCTCTTCCATGGCACCTAGCTCCTCCTCTTCCAGCCAGCCAGTGGCTTAGTGTGCTTCAGCCTAAGGCAGACTGATAGGGTTGTGCTCAAAGGGAACATCATGTGTGATGCTATGCCTCAGCAGGGACGACAGAGGACAGACTGATGTATTTTGAGAACATGCTGGGAACAGGAAGTTCCCTCTCTCTCTACAAGGAACACCCTATATGGATTCCACAGAGCAAGATCCTTCCCACCATATCTCCGCCAGCCCAGCACGTCAGGCATTTCCATTTTCCGTGGCAGTCCATGAGAATCGGAGCCCCTGATACCAGTTCATTTGGGATCCAGCCCTTTCACCCCCCTTCCTCCAGAGGGCACTGCTCACCCTAAGGAGCAAACAGCTCCTAATGGGGTTCAGTGATAACAGCACTCCTCATCTTGCTAGAAGCGACTGCACTGACCAGAACACCCTTGGCAGCTGGATCCTGAGGGAGGCTTTGGAGTCAGAGGCATTCGCTGGGACTCTGCCCTCCAAGGTGTACCTGCCCCCATTTCAGCTGTGGAGGCACAGATGCTTGGTGAAGACTGGGTGCCCAGCCATGAGTGGCATAGGTGCAGCCAGCCTGGCTTCCAGCAAGTGCCATCAGCAAAGAAAGCATCTCTGCCCATTGATGCCAGCTGTTCGCAACTGCTTTGGGAACTGGCATCTTGGCAAAGTGCAGGGGGGTGGGGCGGGGACAGAAATGTGGCTGATCAGTCTGCCAGCCCATGTCTGGAACCCTGCCTCCTCTACATCCACCTCCCAGACTGTGGGATCTGAGCAGCTGACTGACTGGCACTATCCACAACCCCCACAGACAGCACTGGGCTCTCCTCAACTCACTCACCTCCTAACCTACCCCAAAGGAGGAAAACACTGCCAGACAGAGTGAAGAAGATTCACAGCTGTGTGCCCAGGCTGCAGAGTTCAGGCTTCAGGGAGCCCCCTGGGCAGCCAGATAGAAGCCAGAAGAGCAGAGGTGCTACCTCTCCCAGCCGGGTGGTGCCCTAGCTACACTTGGCTCTGCCTGTGTCTACCAGCACCCAGGATGCCAAGGGTCTGCCTGCATGGTCGCTGACCCAAGCCTCCCTAACCAAGGCCTCCATTCCAGACAAACCTGGCCAATCGATGTGGCCAAGATCCAGCCTATGAAACAGAAGCCCCCAGTGCTCCATAACTCCTGAATTATGCTCAGACTCCTCTGGGAAGAAGACCATCCTCAAAGGTATGTAGACATGGGGGGGAAAAACAGTTCTGCACTGCATCCCCCTAGGCCTCAACTACCCCCACAATGGCATTTCCAGGAATAGGCCAAGAGACTGCACTCCCCTCCAGAGCTGTCCCTACCCTCCTCACCACAACCCACCCCCCAGCATGAATTTGGCTATTTCAAGCATAGAGAAGCCAGGCAGGGCTCCATCTCCTGAGACCAGGCTAAATCAGGGACCAGAGAGAACTCTGGTGAGTGCACTCGCTTTTAGGAAGATAGGGGCCTCACTCGCTTGGATCAGATGCTTTGGGAGGCGTCTCCATCGCTAGGTGCTCTACCACGTACTATCACACTACATGGGTACTTACCAGGATCTCACCCTTTAGGTGTGCAAAATTAGGATTGCGGATATATAAAAGTGGGGAGGGGAAAAAAGAAGCAGGACAAAGAGACAGAACAGTGAAGAAAAAGTGACGGAGGGGGAGGAAGAAAGCAGGAAGCACAAAAAATGGTAGGGAAAAAGAAGCAGAAAAAAAACAGCAAAAGAAAAACAGTTACATGCTATTAATTCATTATAACTGTACAGTGTTAATATCTCATCACAGTCTCTCCAAACAAGGCCACGTCCACATCCTGCTGGATTGACACTGTGCAAGTGGACACGTTGCCAATCCTGCCTGGATATCATCTGGGCTAAATAGCAATGCCCTCCCCACCACAGGAAAGCTGCGTGGAGACAGAACGACGGTTTAAGCCTGCTGCTGGGGTGTGGACTCTGTACTAATGCCACCCTTGCCCCAGCCCCATGGCTCTTAACAAAGGGGCAGAACTGAGCAGTTCTGTGAAGCCCCTTTCCCAGATCCCTTCTCCTCTTGCCAACACTCCATGGTGAGTGAAGAAAATTCAGTCACAGGATGGGCTCTCAAACCAGGACACGTTAGGGTGTGAATGGGCAACTAGCTCTGGGGCTTGACCCCATAATCCCATGCCAGTGTTTTCTGTCAGGGACTGGCTAGTCAATCCAGCTAGGACAGCAACAAGCAGCTCACAGGTTGCACAGAGGCACTGTGGACCTAAGTGGGGACCCCTGCCCCCCTACACTAGCCAGAGAGACAGCAGGTTGAACAGGCACACCATACCTGATTTGGGATGGCTCGTTTCTTGTTCATCTGAGTGCTTCTTTGCTGAGCACTGAAAAGAAAAAAATCAAAGCACCAACAGGCTCTACACAGACTGTACCAAGCAAGGGGCGGGCAGAGACTCAGCGCAATGCTCTCCCCACTCAGCAAAGAGACTTTAGGGGTGCCCACCACCTCTGACCTGCTCCAATGGCATCTGGGCACCCACAGCTTCCTCCCTCCTCCCCGCTGCCCCCCACCGATGCAAGAGGCTATAGCTCAGAAAGGCACAGGGCGTTTTACCAGCAGCGCCAAGGGAGAGTTGTGCTGCTCTCAGGCTGGCGCCGCGAGGGAGCACGCAAGCAGGAGTGTGGTACATACAGTTTCCAGCAGGTACCCACCCTGTCGCCAAGTGCTGCTCAGTGTAACAGCTGGGGGCAGTGGGAGGAGAGGAGGTGCAGAGAAGTCCAGAGGAAAGAGTGAGGTGTTTCAAAGGGAAAAACAGGAGAGATTAGGAAAGGGAGAAACTGGAGTGGAGTGTGAAGAGCAAAGAAAGAACAAATCAAAGGAAGAACAAACAAATGAGGGGGCAGGAGAAAGAAGAGGGAAATGCCTGGGCCTGGCTGGAGGAGCCCAAGGTGCTGCCTCTTGGTGGGGGAGCTGTTTAGATCTGCTGAGGCCTGTTTCAGCAGATGCTTGGAAGATCTTGGCATCCTTACCAAATCCATCTGCCCACCCTCCTCTGTGTGTGGAAGAGATCCCAGACACCCACCTCAATCCTCCCTGGATGCTGAGCTCTTCAGAGCAGGCTCCATGCCCACCTCGTGACATGGTGCCTAGCAAAGGAGAAGCCCATTCGTGTATCACAGGGGATCAAACCAGCCTCCCCAACTTCAGACAAAAGCCTGAGCCCAGGGAGAGAGGCCCCCACCCACTCCTTGCTTTTGGAGCAGGTGTGTCCTGATGCACTGGCACCCAGCACTGTCTGCAGCAGCTGAGGTGTTCCAATCTGAGGACTCAAGCGCTGCCGGGATAAGACTTTTTGGACAGGCCTCCTCACACCCCTCTGCACAACGGGGATGCTGGTGCTCTCTTTAAGCAGTACTGAGGGCACACTGCTCAATGCTGGAGGCTGACTGACTCCAGGATGGTCTTGATCCCTATCCCATGGCCTCAGCCACGGTGGCTACAGCTCGCCTGTTAGCTGTAATGAGAAGCCTTGGTTACTTAAGTACCCAGCTCCCTGCACCCCTAGGCTAGCAGGGCAGGTACCTACTTGGCAAATCCAATGAAGTCCTCATGGTTTGTGTTGATGTAAGAGAGCTCAATGTCGATCAACAGGAGAATCTGAAAAGATGGCCACGATTACAGGCCCGTCCCAAGCATGTTGCATTTGGTGCCAGGCCTAGGAAGGGGGTGGGGCAGGGAAGGGGGGTTCACCCCAGAGCATGGAGGCTCATCTGTTAAAGCTCTTCTCAAAGTGCCAGGCACTAAGACAGGGAGGTGCAGGGCTCTTAGTTACAGCCATGCAAACTGCGCTTCTCCCAGCAGAGGGCACTTTGGGACTTCTCTCGCAACAGTTGCCCAGCCTTGGAGGTGGCTTTGCAAGGAAGGGAGGCACGTCTGAGTTTGCTGCTTTGGCGGTGGGGTGGAAAATGGTGTTGAAAGGCTCTGGCTGGAGCACCAGGTCTGACTAAGGCTAGAAACAGGCACTGCCAAATGGAGAAACTGAGCTATGCCTCAATGTTGGCCTGCCCTTGATGGTGTGGGACAGGGAATCACAAACTCCCTGCTTTCCCAGACCCACAGAGTGGGTGGAGCAGCGGAGAAAGCCAGGATTGCCCCCACCCAGTCAGCTCCACGAGGCTGGCTGAGTAGGGAAGCACTTTCCCCCTGCCCCAAACCCACAGCACAGGTCTGGGACAGCAGGGAAAGCGGGGTTTTTCCTGCCTGTGGCTGGTTGAGCAGGGAAAGAGTACAAGGTAATAGACATCTGCCACAATAAAGCAGCAGAGTCTATTACTACCTTTTGCTGCACCACTGATTTTCCTATCATATGGTGCAACAAAGGGTAAGGATGCCTATTTACTCTGCATTTGTGCCGCCTTAACATTTTTTAAGGCAAAATAAATGAGAAATCAGATGAGGTTTGTTTCCATTCAGAAACAACACCATTCTGCTGGACTAAATCATCTCTGCCTTTGCCCTCTGAACAGAACATGAACACCTAATGCGCTGGGTATCAATGAGGCAGCCGAGGCCCTGGCCTGCTAGGAGCAGGGCAGGATGCAGTGCTTACCTGGTCCTTTGTTTTCCCTTCCCGTTCCCTGATGTAGGTGGTAACAATCCTCTCTGTCTCCTCTCGTAACCTTGGGTAGGAGCCAAGCTGTGGGGAAGGGGAAGACCACGGGGCATCAGATCATGGCGACCCCACATGAGCCACAAGAAAGCCTGACAACACACACCCACTCACGGGATAGAACAAAGCACAGGGGAAGGCTTGAACGCTGGTTGTGTCCAGGAGACAGAAACAGGGCTCAGAGGCTGAGAACAATGGAAAGCTACAGCAAAGAGCAGGGCGACTGCTTCGCTGGGGTCTCAGAACTGTTCTGCTTTTGCATCCCTGCCGGTGTCCCAGGGATGGGCTAAAAGCTAAGCAAGGCAAGTGAGATGGCTCCTACCAACACCAGGCCTCAGCTACTCGGGAGCAGCATTAGCCCAGGCCACTAGGGTGCACAGCAATAACTCTGCCATCTGTTTTACCAGGATCCAGGCTGGGAAGGCAGCTTCACACAGCAATTAGCTAATTTGCAGGTGTCTGGGCCACAGATGCTTGCCTGTCACACAAGGGACATCAAAACCCTGATGCTCTGACTCGCTTTGGTAGGCTGGGTCCTGGGAACAGATGCATTCCAGATGCTCAGGGTAGGGCAGAGAGGGAGGAACAAAGACCTATTACCTTTTCCGCACACTTTTTAATGACCGTGGCCAGCTCTGAGACCACCAGATCAACACACTTCAGACTGGGCTCTTTGAGCTTTACAAGCTGCTTTTTCACTATGGCTTCGAAGGCCATGTCGGGTGTGAAGAGCCCCGTCCTGCCCCGTGCAGAGCGTGAGAGCGAGATACCAAAGGAGGCAGGCAGGGAGACAGGGACAGAGACAGGAAAAGAAAAGGAGATTTAAAACCAGGTTAGTAACATGCAGAGGAGAAAGCAGCAGCGCCAGTGCTAGATGTTTTCAGGTCCCTGGGAGTCATTTCAAAATGTGACTGGATCAGACCTCCCTGCCTTTCGTGGATGCATTAAACCCAAGGTTTAGCAGAGATCTGGACTCGGCCATGAGTCCATTGCCACCCTGCTCCAAGGCCATTTCACAAAATCATAGAAATCAGGCCAGCAGGGACCTCCAGAGGCCATCCAGTCCAGCCTCCTTTGTTTAAGCCATCAGGCAGGGGCAGGAGTAGAGATCTCAACAGGCAATAGCTTCCCACCGGGGCTGGGCCCTGCACATAGCCTTGTTAGCCTGGCATGGAGGGCCATGCTCCCTGAGTCAATCAATACCTGAAGCCACTCTAGCAACCAGCTGAGACTTGGGAGATTGCTGCTTTACCCTGGGAATGCAAGAAACCCACACTGCCTTCATCAGCCCAACAGCTGGTTCCTTGCTTTAAACAGTAACTGCTACAAGCCATATGGGAGCCTGGGTGGAGATTAGGGAAGCAGAACACCACTGCTCTGTGGGCCTGAACAGGGCTAGGAACTAACTGAAACAGTAACACACCCCTCCCCAGATAAGGGGGGAGCTACCTGTGCAGAGTGTACCTAGAAGGTCTTGACTAGGGCACCTTTAGTGTCCCGATTCCCATGGCAGCATGCTATGTGCCCACCATGCAGTCACCTACCTGTGATGCTTCCAAACCCTCCCATTGACTTGCTGCATGGAAAATTCCCTACCACTCCCCACCACCACTGGCACTACCTAGAACTGAAAGAATCTCAGCAACTGACGTCGGCTTCTCCATGTTACACAGCTTGCTACACCCATGGCACAGAGACAACAGCAGGATCCCTGCCCAGACAGACTCCCAGGGCTCCTACGACAGACAGCACTGGACAAGCATTGAAACATTACTCTGCTCAAGCATCATGCTCTGGGAAGCAACACTTGTGGGCAACTCTGCTGGGAAGTCAGTTTATTGAGTGTGGAAGCAGCCAATTCATCAAGGCTCCCACTCCATGCCAGGCTGAGGTACAATAGGGACAGCCTTTGAAGTGGAAACACGTTTGTTACCAAGCTGGTTATTGCCAAACAGTAGGTTTTGTAAATAAGCCACAGCCATCAGAGAGAATCGGTGAAAGCGATTCTTTCCAGCACTGGCTTCTCCTGTCCTCCATGGCTTCCCTGAGCAGAGGCAGGCAGCAGCTGCAGATCCAGAAGTCACATGCTAAGATCGGTACTGAGATTGAGACTCACCCGCCCACCTGCCTGGCAGACACCAAAACGCTCTGAGACAAATGCCTTGGCAGGACCTGGTCAGGTCTGTCACAGAGCACCATTGCTGGAAGCCACTGACAGCGTGAGGCTCCCTGATGGGTCAGTGTCCCCAAAGTCTCACGTGTATTACAAAAAGAGTTGTACTTGGGGCCTGGGCACATGACACTGCAACATGAGTGTTACTCACATCACCTCAATGTAAGTGATGCTGGGATCTGGAGAGGACAGCCAGCCAGTCTGGGGTAAAGCTCGAAGGAGGCACTGTACAGCCCCTTCTTATTCAGGGGAAGGGGAGCAGATACTAGCCTGTTTACAGTACGCAAACTGCTCCTCTGATGTAGCTGTAGACACACAGCCCCTTTACAGGAGTATAATTTTACCCCTAATTTTGACAAGGTTGGCTTCTATGCCAGATTTGAGTCATGCAGGTGCTGAGCTCCATGTCACTTTTAGCCTGGTGTATATTATGTAACAGGTTCAAGACCTGAGCTCTCACCACGCAACCTGTCATCAACAGAGCTCAGTGCTGGTGTGCATCATCCCCATGTGCTTCTGATGGAGAAAACTGAGGCACGGCATGAGGAACTGACTCACTCAGGGTTAACCATCAGACCAGTGACAGAATCCAGGACAGAAACAGGCATCCCAGAGGTCACACTGGGAAGTGACTTGCCCAGAGGTCCCCCTCACCCTCCAGAGGTCCAACATGACCTTTCATGCAATCAATCCAGGGCTTCTCTTACATCTCAGCAGTGCCAAGTCCCAGGTAATCACAGGTACCTCAGGCCAGGACTCCTGGACACTAGGCTTAGCCAGAGTCCCAGTTAAGCTAGTCCCAGCTGATGCTTCCAGAGTAGGATGGGGTCTTGCCAAGCAAAGTGGGCAGGGGAGAACAAAGCCAAGGTAGCACCCGAGTTGCTCCACCCCGCGAACAGGAAGGGGCCAGGTGGCCTCCAGAGGTTCAATACCTTACTGGTACACTGTCTAACTGTATTGATTAACTCCTGAATAACCAAGTCGACACACTTCAGACAAGGCTCTTTCAGCTTCACCACCTGCTTTTTCACAATGGCCTCGAATGCCAAGTCTGGTGTGAAGAGCCCCGTCCTAGAGGTGGCCGTGTGCGAGGGCAGAGAGAAAACAAAATGGGTCAAGAGGTTTAAAAAGAGGTGACGGTCTGTCCCAGGGAGACATTCAGAGACAGCCCAGAATGCAGCTCCCTCCCACCACTTCTGAGCCTCATGGTCCTGTGGAGGTCTGGCTCCAGGAGCCAGGGGACTGGGGCACCAATGGAAATCTGCTTTGTAGGGTCCCATCACAATGATAAAGCAACCACAAAGCTATCCCATAAGTACTGAGGGATCTAAAGTCAACACTAGCTGCAGCAAGGCCTAAAGGCAATTGCTTTCTATAGCTATGCTGCAGCCAGATGGCCTCCCAGCTCTCCAGGGGCAGCCAGGATGGATGGAGAGCTTTTGAAAAGATCGAGAAACTCTTGGGCCAGGGTTCACGCAACACATATTAACATGTGGAACTTGTGGTCACAGAAGGTTGTCAAGGCAGAGAGTAAAGCCAGGTCCAACCAGGGACTAGACATGTTCATGGAAGACAGACCCCATTAACAGCTATTAAACAGAACAGTCAGAGATATTTCTTCTGGTATCATGAAACCAATGATGATGGATGCCCAAGAGGGTCTGACAAGGGACAGATCCCTCTGGACATACCCAGTTCACATGCTCACCCTCTAGAATCCACTCCTGTCATTCTCAAGAGACAGGCCTATTTGGCTCACATAGGACCACAGGTGTGAGTCCACACAGAAACAGTTTGCCTCCTCCAACTCAGAGAAGACTAATAAATGTGAACCAAAAGAGTTCTCGGGACAACTAAAGCAATAATGGGGAAAGGAGAGAGGGTCAAAGATTAATACCAAGTGCTCTAAGAGGGGGCACAGAGCAGGGCACGCTGGTCCCTGAATGGATTGAGGGAGCCTGTGGATGCTGATCAGCAAAAAACTCATCCTAGAAATGTGAGCAGAGAAGTGAGAGGAAAACAGGCCCCCGACACTTGCCCAGGTTTTTCCTGGCCAGAGCCTCCTTCCTGGTCTGGTAGAAGCCTAGCTTAGCTAGGGCCAGGACTGTCAAAGACAGGCTGCTGGGCTAGATGGAGCATTGGCCCAGTATGGCACTGCTGATGTTCTTAAAGCCACTGGCTTTCCCTTCCATCTTGCATGTCTGAGCAGCTAGAGGGGGTACACATCTAATATAGCTCCATGGGACCCAGAGTTCTA
Source organism: Alligator mississippiensis (assembly GCF_030867095.1). Classification (NCBI taxonomy): domain Eukaryota; kingdom Metazoa; phylum Chordata; order Crocodylia; family Alligatoridae; genus Alligator; species Alligator mississippiensis. Next base: position 23,638,238 of record NC_081831.1, read on the forward strand.
CCCCATCAGACCCAGGGCCTCCAACAAGATAGGCATGTGAATGTACCCACACGCCAGCAGTGGGGTCACTGCAAAGGGAACACCCAACCCAGGACATCACCTAGGCCTGATCACAGGGAAACAAGAAACATTTCCACAACTGGAAAGAGTCCCTCTGACACTTGCCTTACACCATGGATGTTTTTAATTGCATAGCTGATTTCTCGCCTCAAGTCCTTCTCATCAAATTCCATCTAGGACAGAAACCACAATTAAGATTTTACAGTGAGCTGCTCCCAAGCTGAAGCACAGGTTTCTAATTGAGGGCTGGCTCGTAAGAAAGCCAAGTTCTCAGGCTCACTGGGGACCAGCGGATGCTCACAGTTCCTGCCAACAGCACATTCAGAGCTTTAAGATGTGCTATTTCTTTGCCTTCAGGGACCTGTGAGCCATATAAAACACACAGCAAACATGCAGTGCCAGGAGGGGGGGTGGTCCAGACCATCAGATGAGAGACATTTTGGGTTTACCCCTTAAAGCAGGCCGGCAAACCCCTTTCTTTTTAGTCCTGTGTAAGCTAGAGGCGAGGCCTCAATCCCATCATGACTGGCTCATCTGTCTCATGCCAGAACTGACACATCCCATCTTCTACAAAGAGATAGGCCCCCCACCTGTGAAACTGCTGTCTCTCATGGCTGCTACTGTCCAAGCCAGACATGGCCTGCAACCAGGGACACTTCTGCTGGACTCTAACCAAGCCAGAAGCCAGGGGGAGGAAACATGTGCAGTCAAAAGGCTTCTGCAGCCTAGCATAGAGGAGACAGGGCAAACACAAGAGCATAATCCAGCTCAGTTTTACCTTCACCAGCTCAAAGGGGAAGCGCTCGTGGAAGATGCGGTTTATTCTGGCACCGCCTGAAAGCTCCAGTGTGTCCACCTGGTCGCCGGAGCCTTCAATCCGCTTCTCAAAGTCCACCCCAAATTGCTGGACCATTCTGCAGAGAGCGTGGGACAGTGGGTGTTAAACCCAAGGTGATGGAGACTGCAATGACTCAGCTGCTCAGGCCACAGCTGTCCGCACCATGCTAGCAATGATGCATCTTTTAGCTGCTCGCAGCCAGGGAAGAATTCCCATGGCTTTCCCAAAGTCTGGAAGGAGAATGGAGTCTCCTTTCCAGCTGTTATCAGAGCAACAGAAAGCAGGCAGCTCACCTAGGATGCGTAAACACCCTCCCCTCCTTTTCTTTTTGGAAGAGGAAAGACCATGCAGCTGCCCGTGTCTGCAGATGCAGGGAACATGGAACACCATTTATTGAGCTACAAAAGACATCTGTCAGGTATTGCAGCTAGAGACTGTACAGATCAGCCCCTACACTTGAAAATAGCCTAATGCTGCTGCAGTCAATCTCTGGGACATGCCAACTCAAAAAGCACCACTATTTGAAGCTGGCAACCTCTCCCCAAAGCTGTCTGCTCCTAAAGATTAGAACCAGGTTCTAGGAGCAGAAGACAGCAGGAGCTAGTGGGTCACAAAGGAAGAGGCTGTGGACACTAGTCTTATTTGAACATGCAACCATGTCTATTTGAGGCTGGAGGTGAAATACCCCTCACCCCGTTCCTTCTAACACCACCCGCAATGCAGCGTCCATGTGCCCTTAAGGGCAGGAAGGCACCTACTGGAGCAAGGCTTTGGTTTTGCGTGTGGGGTCATCGGGGCGAAAATTCTTGTACTCCTCCACCTCCTTCTCCAGGGACAACAGCTGGCTCTGGAGCTTGCTGCGTAGTGAGGGCAGGGTCTCCCGAATGTGGTTGGTCAATTGCTACAAGAAGATGAGAGGAACAGTCAAGGCTGCTGCTCAGCTGTTGGTGCCAGCACCCGCACTTCAAGCCTTTCCAATGGAGCGACAGCAGGTAGAAGCCAGAGGCTGGAGCCCATGACCATGCACTGAGCCCCATCTAATCTAGCTGCTGTGTGGAAAGGAGAGGAAATACTCCGGTTTCTCTTCAGAGCATACAAATCTTTTGCCTTTTTTGGCTTCTTGAAGCCTCAGGACAAGTGTAGTAGCTACTTAACCTGGCAGAGGAAATACCATGCATCTGTGTCAAAGAAGATAGAATCACATCGCAGAACTGCTCTTCTGGCATGGCTCAGTACCTGCTAACGTGCAGCAGCTCTAAGCCCAGTTTATGGAAATGGAAGTCTCCTCCCTTACTTGCTCCGAGGGCCTTATGCCTAAGGGCAAGCAACACTCAGGGGCATGCAAACCCCAAGCCTCTGGGCTTGTGCCTGCAAGTAGGATGCCCGCCAAAGGTTTTGGAAACATCTGAAGCCTGAGGTGCGAGTGGATCGGTAGTAGAGCCACTTATGGTTCTAGACTCTTGGATTTGGAATTAGTTTGGGCTAATTTGGCCTTGGATACAAATTTAAAAAATACAGGCTGGTGGCATGGGGGGCACCAAAAGGCCTGGTTCTCAGACAGAGCCCTGGATAGCTTCCAGCCAGACTAAGCCCTCCAGCTGCTGAGAGCTTCAAGCCACATTTTTCCTGTTTTAATGCATTTTCCCCATTCCTATAGCTTCCATCTTCTGTCTTCACTGTGACCTTCTTCCTGCTTCTGTCTGCTATGACAGCAATTGCTGCTTCTACCACTGGCAGGCTCAAAGCCTCACTGGCCATCGTCTGGAGGACACAAGGGCTGCAGGGAAGGAGACCCCATAGCCGCAGGGTCCTATGTCATTCTCTGCACCCATGCAAATGCACAAATGTCAGCCAAGCTGACCAGCCAGGAAGGGGCATAGCTTGGCACCAAGACCCTGAGGCCAGGGCAGATCCAGAGTTGCCCTCTTTAATTCCTGCTCCACCCAAATGTTAAAACAAACCACCTGACAGTGGCTGCAGCATTTCTATTCAGGCAGCAGTGAGGGGAGTTCACTGACTTCTTGGCTTATTACAATCTGTATGATTCCTTCTAAACTCTTTACTCCACAGGTATTAACAACCCTCTCTCCTTGTCAATGTTCTTGATGTTTCACTAATCAAGCTAGCCCTTTGTTTTGCAATGCTGCTGTCTGGGAGCTGCTCCTTGTCATGTAGCTTCTATTTCCCAACCCTGCAGACTGTTCTGAACTAATTCCAATGCAGTTATATTTGTTCTTGCATCCATCTTAAACTGAAGAATCCAGCCCTAGGCCTACAGCGAATTAGTAAAGCTGTTATATTTTATTTTTTGGAGGAAACTGTGTGGTGATGCACATCACCATGCACACCCCTTTTCAAAATCCTAGATCCACCCATGCCCTGGGTCTAACCTGGTTGAGGACTTTCTGCAGGTGCGGGGTGCCCATGCGGTCTGCCATGTGCCGGTAGGCTGGATGCGAGAGGAAGAACTTGCGTTCGGCTGCCAGAGCAGCCCGTATGTCCTTCTTGCCATCAATGTCCTTCTGGCTCCGGTTCACTACCCCGATGTAACCTGCAGCAGGGGAAACCAATGTGTCGGCTCCGGGACAGAAGCCAGGTAGCAGGGGAACTCCGATACTGGGGCAAGGGTAGGTTAAACATCTGTCTGGGAAGGTCTGGACACAGCAGATCCTGCCTAGAGTTGGGTGTGTTCAGCTGTAGTCCTCTATGGTTAAGGAACACTGGAAAGCCTCAGTCTTGAGTCCCATGCCACACTCCCTCCCAGGCAGGATTGGTCTGTACCAGGGGTCAGCAACCTACAGCCTGTGAACTGGACCTGGCCTGCAAAGCCATTGGATCCAACCCAGGGACGCAAGGTTTTGGCTGCGGGTGCCTCCCTATGCCATCAGAGAAACATTGGCTGCAGGTAGGTTCTAGAGCCTGTCAACCTGCCTCTGACCTGGAAAAGGCTACCACTACTCTATGCCAGAGGTGCTCAACCCCCAGTCTGCAGGCCAGGAAATTTGGTGGCAGGGGAGCAGTGCTGCCAAGTTCCCAGGCTCATGAAGGGCCCCAAGCCCTGTGTTCTGGCTGATCCCAGTGTGCAGGGCTGGACAGGGACAGTGGTGGGTCCCAGAGCCCAATCCCTGTGTGGAGGGCTAGGAGGGGGTGGCACCAGGCCCAACCCCTGTATGGGGCTAGGATGGGGCGGCAGGTACCAGGCACACACCCCACCTTCCCCTCTGCTCCAGGATGTCTCTACCCTTTTTCTACAGGCAGAGAATTCCCAGAGTGTGCGGCAGGCAAAAGCACATCACCCAAAGCCAGCAGTGCTATACCTCTCCTCAGAGGTAGCAACTTGTTCTCCAGGATGTCCCTGGCGTCAGTGCCTTCGTCCATGAGGTCCAGTTTCGTGATCACACCGATGGTCCGCAAGCCTGTGTGAGAGGCTGGAGGTTAGAGGAGAGGCTAGTGTGCCTGCTGCTGCCCATCCTGAGGAACCCACTCCAATAGGGCTGGAGAGAGGGATGAGGTCACTGGAACTGCCCCTGGCAGAGGGAGTTGGGAAGGAAATAAACCCTGATTTTAAAGCAGAGCTCAGTCTGTTTATGAAGATGTGCAGTTTATGAACTGGACTCAGGACCTCAGAATATGCCACAGCTGCTTGAGGTTGCGAGCAGAGCCTGGGACACACTTGGGCTCCTAGCCACCCATCACAGGGAGGGACAGGTGACACAGAAGCCTAATGCTGTGACTCCAGCAGCCCTTTAGGCAGAGCTGAGGGGGGCAACCTCACTCCCTGCAGACACAGCTGTGAGCCCAGTGGATAGCTGGAAACAGTAGCTACTGCCAGCAGCTGAAGCCAGAGGCACCGATGCTAGAGAGGGCTATGCCAAGGATGGAAGGGTTTGAAGCCATCTCCAGATACAGCAGCTTCCCCCCACCCCCCGCCCTGGAACTAACAAGTCAGCAACCATGTGGTGCCCAAACCTACTGGGCCATCCTATAACCAATAGGACTTTCAGCGCCTAACCCCAGCAGGGTTCCATAGCTGCACAAAGGGCATGGAAAAGCTGCATTATCCTAGGGGAAAGCTAGTGAGTCAGGCATCTGCCCCTCACCTTGAGGATCAACCTCCTTAGCCATCTTGAGGGCATCCGAGTTGGCCAGGTCCATGTTGGCTGGGGTCACAGCAAGAATCAGGCTGCTCTCACGGCTGATGAACTGCAGGATCATATCCTTGATCTGGTACTCGATGTCCTGTGGTTGGTCTCCCACAGGCACTTTGGTGATGCCCGGGAGGTCGATCAAGGTCAGGTTCAAGACTGCAGAGAGGGAAAAAAAGAGAGCCTATGCATGGGAGGTGGGGCAGCAGGGAGTGAACATTCCCTCTGTGGGGTCAGGAGAACCTAAGGGTGAGGCAGGGTCCAGGTAGTGTGAGAGAACTCAGTATCACCATGGCAAGAAGGACACAGAACGGACCATCACTTTCATTGGCCCTGGCCCTTGTGACCCTTCACAGCCTCCCCCATGCCCTGACATACACTTCCATACACAAGTGCCTTCCTTCATAAGAACATAAGAGCTGCTTAGGTCCATCTGGTCAGCCTCATGCATCTCACAGTGGCAGAGAACAGATGCTGAAAGGGAAGGTAAACTGGGTCTAACCAGGGTTTTTCCCCCGTTCCTCTCTCTCTCTCTCTCTCTCTCACAGTCTCCAGCATTTAAGGTCTAGGACACTCCGATTCAGAAGTCGTGCCCTTCGCTCCCATAGTCAATTGCTACCGATGCCCCTTTCCTCCAAGAACGTGTCCCGTCCCTTCGCAAATCTGGCGGAACTCTCAGCTTCCACCACATCTGGTGGCAACAAGTTCCTCACTTTAATGAAGCACTGGGTGAAAAGAAACTGCCTTGTGTTAGTTTAAAAATGACAGCCTCCTAGTTTCATGTTGTGACCCCTAGTTATTGTCTGGTGAGAGCTAGTCGATAATAAATCCCTACTGTCTTTCTCTTTGAGATTTAGTATTTTGTAAACCCTTCTTATGTCCCCCCTCAAGCATCTCTTTTCTAAACTGAACAGACCTTGCCTTGTTAGTCTCCTCATAGCGAAGTCATTCCATACCACTCATCATCTTTGCTGCCCTTCTCTAGTCCTTCTATATCAGGGGCAGGCAATGTTGTTTGGCTGGAGTGCCGAAAAAAACCACATCTACCTTGGAAGGTGCCGGAGTGCTCACACGCTGGAGCCTGGAGCTCCTGTTTGCAGTCTGCTTGCAGCAGGGCTTGCAGCCTCCCAGCTGCCTGCTGGGAGCAGCCTGGGCTCTGTGGCTGGCAGCAGCTGCTTAGAGCCCAGGCTGGCAGTGGTGTGCTGAGCAAAATGGCCTTGCGTACCATGCTCGGCACATGTGCTGGGAGTTGCTGACCCCGGTTCTATATTCTCTTTGAGGTGTGGGGACCAGAACTGGACACAGGATTCAAAGTGTAGACGCACCATGGATTTTATGATCCCTGAACTGTCTGCTGACAGCTACTCAATAATAAATCCTGATTGACTCTCTCTTCATCACTTAGTATTTTTTAAGTCCTTCTCATTTGTAAACTGTTATATCAGTGGGCCTTCAGGAGCCCACTGGCCCTTGGCCAGGCCAGGCCAGGCAGCATGAAGCCTCACTCACCATGCGGAGAGTAGACCCTCAGGTTGATAGGGACAGGGGAGATGCCCTTGTTGGTCCCCGTGGCACGGTCCGTCTCCGCCTCGATCTCCTGCCGCACCTCGTCAAAGTCTGTGAACTTTTTCGATTTGCAGTGCAAGAATTCAGCATACTCTGCAAGAGATGCGCCCACCGTCACCAGGGTGGATACATCTGACCCGCACCCTCTGGCCTCACTGTGATGGAGGACCCCAATGAGGTTGTCCCTGACCCCAGAGCTCAGATCTACAGCAACATGAGGCAAGGAAGGGAAACTGAGGCACGGTAGGTGGGAGGGAAGGGAGATGCAATTCTCTCAAGGTTAGGGTTACCATATATTTCCTGTTCCAAAAGACAGTGCGCTCCTGCTGGGGGGGACACCTCACTGCCAACCCACAGCCACCTGACCCTACCACTGCCCCTCACTCATGACCCACAGTCCCTCACTCCTCCAGGCCATGCTAGTGCCCCTCGTTCCCAAGCTATAGCCCCCCTGGCACTACTAGTGCCCCACACATCTGACCAACATCCCCTGCCCCCCAGCCCCTCTCATCCCCAACCTGCAGCCCTCTGCTCCCCCACCCCTAGCCGTGCCAGAGGGAGCCTCCGACTGGGCCGAGGCATGGCAGCTCCAATTCATGCAGGCAGCGGTGGGACAAGTCCAGCCCTGACACAGACTAGAGGGAAGACGAGAGGATGCCTGTGGGCTCCAGCACCGCACCAGACAGCCTGGCCACCAACCACCCCCGCAGTGTCTCCTAGCCACCCTGTTCCTACAAGCATGGGCACTGACCCCATACCACCAACCCAGCCACACAGCTCCCTGCAGCCACCAACAGCCGCCCCCCCCCCCTTCCCACATCCCCGGTGCCTGGACAGCTTTCCCCAGCACAAGTAGGCATCTGCCCCACCTCACACACATTCTGGCTGGCAGCCTGGTCACTGGTGTGCTGGCATCTGCTCAGGTAGGGACGGTCTGTCTTCCCCTGCTTGCCTGCTATCTCAGGCTGCAGTGCTGGACTCTCTCACAGCTGAGGCAAGCCTGCATCTGGGCCTGCCTAGGACCTGGGACATTTTGGGGTATGACAGGGGCACCAGCTGGGCAATCTGAGGCAGATGCTCCATGCTTTGATACTGGATGGGATCAAATCCCAGTCACTGCCATGGCAGCCAGGTGCCAGGCACTCAACCACACTCACCACTGAGAACCTGGGTCACAGACGGAACAGGAAAGGCAGGCTCTGTGCCAAGGAGCCTTTGTTTCATCACCCCCAGAGCCAGGTTCCTGCTCCCTGCCCCACTGCCTCCAATGATAAGACAATGCAAGCCATTTACACACCTCAGAGGTGCCCAGATGGAGCCAGCCAAGCCTCACTTGTGTTTACAGGTCATTTTGGGAGCTGCAAAGCAGGTTCCAATTGCCCTTGGATGGGCCAAGCTGCCCTCAGATGGGCCTGGAAAGATCAAGCCAGGAGGGATCTGCTAGCAGTGGCTCTCACCCCATCCACTCCCCTGCTCCTCCCTGTGACCTGCACCGTGCCCTCCAGAGCCCCTCAGTGGGAGACAGCTTCAAGCAGGGACCCCACAGCTCCTAGCCCAGGGGCAGCAGGAAGAGAGGTGCTGGCTTGGGCCTGAGCAGCCAGTCCAGACAGCTGGACTCCTTCCCTGCTTTGCACCTGCTTCTGCAATTAGAGCAGCCTGCCCACAATCCTCTGAACAGGAAGATGCCCAGGGTCATGCCTGAAAGATTCAAGCCATGCATTCACAGGAGCTGCTGGCTGCCAGGCAGGAAAGCAGCCAGAGTTGGGCCAGTCTGACCGGCTCCTTGCTTAGTCAGTTGGAGCAGTCCTGTTCCAATGCCTGCTGAAAACCGAGGGAGCCTCCCCCCACATTCAAACAGGCTCCAAGCCATCCCAACATGTGGTCTTTAAGCAAGACCCTGCACTGACCCTCTCCCCCACCTCCCACCCCCCAGCAGTGTCAGATGCATTGAGACTCCTAACCCAGGCTGCCCACAGATCTCTGGGGATGGAGAGTCCTCAGTGCCTGAAGATGCCACAATCATCATTGGAAACTTGGTGTCACAGATGCACTAGAGCAGTTAAGCAGCAGCTGCAGATGCTTCAAAGATCCTGGCTACCAGTGCTCTCAGATGGTCAGAAGGAACCGGCTACAAGAAGAGCCCCATGACTTCCCACAGCCCCTTTGCCGACAAATCCCACTTCTACCCCTCTGGTGAAGCTATAGCCAAAGCTGGAAGCAGGCAGCAGCTTGCCAGGAGAGGCTGTGCTGAGCTGGGAATGGGAAGAGAGGCCCATTTCCATCCCTGAGTGAGCAGGCATGAGGGGCACATCATACTCCCTGCCCCCTCAGGTCCTCCCACCTCCCGGCCTCTCAAGTGACAAGCACCCATCAAGCAAGGCACCTTGTTGCCATCATGACTAACAAATGAAACCACCCAATGTGAGCTTTCCAAGCTCCTCATGCATTTTGGATGCTGCAGTGCTCACCCCTCTTAGATGCCACCCTTCCCCCACCCAAACACTCACTCCAGTAGCAACAGCACTCCAGGTTGCTGGAATTTTCCAATACAGGAGTGTGCTGGGCTTGCTGCTTGAAGCCACCTCATCTGCAAATCAGTAGGACTAAGGCCTCAAAAGGCAAGAGCCCCAACCCCTCATTGTTCAGCATGGGGGGTGGGGGAGAGCAAGGGGCAGAGACAAGCCTGTACTAGCAGGTCTACAGTTACCCCCCTCACCCTCCCCACCTCTAAAACCCAGAGGAAGTTCTCAGGACACAGGGGATTTGAACCATTAGGTATCTGATGCCTTGCATCCAGCTATGGCAGGCCAGGCCAGGCCAGGCCAGGCAACCGGCTGCACAAGACTCCTACATATTTCATTCAAAGGAATGTAACCAGATCAGTCAACCTAGAATCAGGTGTTGTGGTGGAAGGAAGGGAGGGGGATGGCACTCAGCATATGCATGCTTGCCATAGCTAGTAGCAATGCCAGGCCTGGTTTCTCGCTTACTTGGGCACATGGGACCAAATTGTGGGAAGACAAGGCCGCAGCCAGGGTAGGTTTCATAGCCAGGCTCTGCATGGCACTGTGTTCCTGTCACAAAGATGGGGTCTGCTCCATTTGCCGAGATCAGTAGGATCCTGGAAAGCCCTGCTCAAAGCTTACTGCTGACGGAGAGACAATGACCTTCCTGGAGCAGCCTTGTGCTCTGGTGTCCACCCCTCTATCTGCACTGGCAGCTGATCTTCAACGTGAGAGAAGATCAGCTTTCCTTCCCACTCTTCTGCTTTCCGGAGCCATGGCACAGTTCATACGCTCCACATATGAACTGCCATTTCCTGGGTCAGACCCCAGGTTCATCTTGTCCAGTCTCCTGTGTCACACAGCAGCAGAGAGCAAGTATCGGAAGGGAGAGTGAACTGGGTCTGACCAGGAACCCATCCCAGCACAGTGCCACAAAAACCACGTACCTGTCTTGGAGAAGATGAGCTGGAGGATGAGAGGCCGTCGGGTAACGATGCCAGAGCCCCGGGGAAGGAAATCTCTGCAAGAAGGGAGAGAAGGGGGTTACTTGGAAGCACAAAGGGGGCCAATGCTCTAGCATGGAGGGTCACACATGTAAGAACCTTGTACTCCATGATGGTCACATCCAGATACTCCTGCCTCAGGACAGATGCTTCATGCCCTGTCTGGCTGAGCAGAAAGAAGCCAGTTAGACCCATGGTAGGTGGAAGGGACTGTAGCATCACCCTTTCTACAGAGGAACCAGAGGCAAACATCTTATACAAAGGCACACGGGGAGCATGCAGCAGAGACTAGCACAGGACTCGGATCTCCCTAAGCCTTCACCCCTTGCATCCCTTATTTCAGCCTCCAGCTAGGATTGGTGAAGAAGGAAAAGCCCAGACCCCAAAGGCCAGGGACAAAATGCTCACCGGAGACAGACTCCTCCATGATCACTGAGGTCTTCTAGCACGCATGACATTTGCAGCCCTGATGCACTAGCAATCACTGCTCTGTCTGGACCCCAAAGATGTCAGTACTCTCCCCCACCCCAACCCTGCCTCTACCTTGGGGCAGCATCTGGGGAGGGCAGGAAGGTCTCAGTTGCTGAGTTTAGAAACAACCCTTGGCCAATGAAAGGCTGTTTTGGAAATAAAGCACCCACCCAAGTGGCCTACTTCAAAAGAAAGAGACAATGTGAGGGGACAGAGTTTCTTCTTCTTCAAAGCCACACACAGGCCATTGTTATGAGCCCTTCCCAATAGGACCAACTGGGTTTCCTACAAACCGCAGAGTGAGACAAAGAGCTGGCGCAGCTCCTCATGGCTCCAAGTGACTCATCCCCCCGCCCCACTGGGTGCGAATGCAAGTGTGCGGTGCCATTGTGTGAGACCTCTGTGCTGGATTCTTCTGCCAGGAAATGGAACTGTACTGACATCAAGGGGGAAATGGAACTGCACTGACATTCAAGAAGGATTTGGAGAAGCTTAAGAGAGTCCAGAAAAGAGCCACTTGTATGATCAGAGACCTGAAGAGCAAGCCATACAAGGAAAGGCTGACAGATATGGCACTGCTCAACCTAGAAAAAAAGAGAAGACTTCAGGGGATTTGGTGGCAGTTTATAAATATATCAGGGGCTAGGCAAGCAACTATGCACCAAAGCGGCCAGGGGAAAACCAGGAGCAACAGTCAAACTCCTAGAAGGTTTCAGACTGGATGCAAGGAAAAACTTCTTCATGGTTTGTGTGACTAGACTCTGGAATACTCCCAGCAGGGGTGGTGCAGGCACCTATCCTGGAGATCCTCAAAAGGAGACTGGATGCACACCTTGCTGGGGTTATTTGACCCCAGCAGTCTTTCCTGCCCAGAGCAGAGGGGCTGGAACTGATGATTTCACAAGGTCCCTTCCAGCCCTAAACTTCTGTGAATCTGTGCCACAAGGCTTCAGTGGGGACCATCCACCCTGGTCTGCCATAGTTCTCACTCCAGCAACAGGAGCAGGAACTGGAAAGTGTCGCTGGCCAGAGCAGGAGGGGGAGAGGGGTGTGGGGGACAGAAATGCAGGTTTGCCAAGTGGCTCTTTTCTGTCTGGCACTTGCGATTCCATTCTGTTTAAAACAAGGTGGAGAGAGCGGCCAGCTGGAAGGGACTGGAAGTCTCTTCACACGCTCACTGGGACCAGAGTGATGCAATGGCCAAGGCCGACATCCTAGGTGCTGTATAAAAGAGCTAGAGGCTGCCCCCGATCCCAAGCAGCCTTCACTAAAGGAGTGAATTAACTGATCTCTGCAGTAAAGCGGGCAGGGACACACATGACACTTCATGCTGCTCTAGTTGCTCCCTACCCCCTTTCTGTTACATGCATCAGGACATTTTTAAGCCTTCCTCAGAGGCACTGGGTTTGGCTGCAGCCCAGAATGGGGATGGTGACTGGGTTGTGCCAATGATCCTGCTGGGACTCAAACCCAGACAGTTTAAAGCAGTAGTTTTCAACCTGTGGTCTGCAGATCCCTGAGAGTCTGCAGACCACATCCAAGGGGTCCGCCAAAGATGACTACGATCGAAGTGTGTGAATACCCACTTACAATTCAAAGAGGTCCACACCTCCATTTGAAATTTCTGAAGAGGTCCGCAAATGAAAAAAAAGGCTGAAAACTACTGGTCTAGAGGGTCTTGCCCCTCTGCTCAGGGGGTCAAAGCAATGTGGCACTGGGAGTGAGAAAGGAATGTTGCCCCCTGATCAGATTGGTACAGACTGGGGGGGGAAGGGTTTGCCTTCCTCTAGCAGGGGGAACAACCTCTACCTGGAATCTCTTAAGTGCACGTTACCAACCTTTTACAGCAGGGGGATGTTGGCTGTCATAGTCCCCTTGCTTTCCCTGTGGCAGGGTTGGGTGCGATGTCTGGTGTTGCATCAGGGCTGATGGTAGTTTTAGAAAGAGTTTAGATAATGGACTTGCCTGAGGTGGCTTGGACAGGGCTGATCCTGCCTCAGGCAGGGGGATTCACTCAATATGACCTTGGGAGGTCACTTCCAGCCTGGCAGCTCCATGATTCCATGAAGGAAAGCCCCTCCCCCCCCGGTATACCGCTTATATACCTATGGTACTTAGCAACCCATAGGCCAGCACTACAGATGAAAGGGACTTGGGGGTAATGACTGACCACAAGATGAACACAAGCCTTCAATATGATGCTGCAGCTAGTAAAGCAAGCAAAACACTGGCTTGCATCCATAGATGCTTCTCAAGAAAATCCCAGGACGTCATTCTCCCGTTGTACTCGGCTTTGGTGAGGCCACAGCTGGAGTACTGTGTCCAGTTTTGGGCTCCGCAATTCAAAAAGGATGTGGAGAAGCTTGAGAGAGTGCAGAGGAAAGCCATGTGCATGATCAGAGGTCAGGAAAACAGACCTTATGATGAAAGACTGAGAGCCATGAGACTCTTCAGCCTGGAAAAGCACAGGCTCAGGGGTGATCTGGTGGCCACCTATAAGTTTATCAGGGGTGCTCACCAGGATCTGGGGGGAACTTCTGTTCACCAGAAGGCCCCAATGGATGACAACATCAAACGGTCACAAAGTCCGCCGCAACCGATTCAGGCTGGACATAAGGAAGAACTTCTTTACTGTCCGAGCCCCCAAGATTTGACGTAGACTGCCACCAGAGGTGGTTCAAGCACCCACTTTGAACGCCTTCAAGACACATTTGGATGTTTTTCTTGCCTGGATCCTATGATCCCTGCTGACTTCCTGCCCCTGGGGCAGGGGGCTGGACTTGAAGTTCCTTCGGGGTCCCTTCCAGCCCGAATATCCATGAAATCTGTGGGTGCCATCTAGCCTACTGGTTTCCCCATACAGGTCTGAAAATTTAGGAGACGGGGAGTGACAATTAACACTGCCACCAATTTCAAGTTTCTGGATATACAAGGAATCCCAAAGGTCGGATATGGCTCACGGGACAGGGGTTGAGCACCACTGGCTTACTGCAACCCAGTCCCCCAACCACCAAACACTGCAATAGCATCTGCTGAGGGCAGGTAATCATCCTCACTATGGAGGGAAGTCAATGGTAAACTACTATCCCATAGTAGTGGTGCATGTCCATGCCCAGAGTGCAAGAGGGATAAAGACACACTGGGAAGGAGTTCCAGTGGGACAGGCAGGGACACAGAGCTACTGTCATGTTAAACATGCCCAACACTGCCCAATTTCACCCCTCCCTTGGTTTTTTCCCTAGATAAGATCTGTGCTCAGTGCTGCTAGTTAGCAAGTCTGTAAAGCTGGACCTGGTACTTTCACAGACTCGAGTTAGACCAGTGTGCCCTGTCACACTGCTGCAGGCTGAGCGCAAACACCAGTGGAGTCAGCAACAGGCTGGACTAAGTTGACCTGAGCCCCCAAACGTACACTTCATGCCCGAATCCCAGGCTACCACTGGGATTGACATCCATATCGGTAGAGGCAAGACCAGTCTAGGCCTATGTCTACTGTGGGTGGTTCTAGGCACTCATGGCATAGCAGTGCCTGCTTAGGCCCATTCATGGCTCTGGCAGGCAGGGGGAATCTGCAGCCAGCACCTTCCCCTGGCCATAACAGGGTCAGCGCGACAGAGTGAGGAATCCATAACATAAGCGTCAGGAACAGTTCCCCCCCAGCTGGAACACAGGAGCCAGCAGGACAAGGAAGCATTTTAGACAGTGAAACAGACCAACCTAACTCCAGTGAGACTTCCTCTCACCATCCTCCCTGCTCCCAGACCAAGTCCAGGTAACACACCATGACTGCAGTTCTCTGGTTCTTGGCTAGATGCACACGATGAGACTCATGTGCAAACATTCCTGAGAGGCCTTACCCCTGCCCCCACCTCAGGGTCATTAAAACCCACTCTTTGTGCCCTGTTGCAAGACAGCACAGTAAGACATGAAAGCATCTGGCAGGCCCTGCTCTTAGTCTTGCTGCCCACTTCTTCTCTTACCAGAGGCATCTGGGATCATTGTCTCATCTCTAAATACTGCAAACCTATCACGCACCCTGATGCTGGAGTCATCAGGGCCTTGTGGCCTACCCGATGCTCCCACCAGTGCCAGTTCCCCCTACAGGCATTTAGCATCTCCACAGCCTGTTCCCAGAGCTGCTATGGGCATCATGGCTTTGCAAAGAACAATGCTCAGGGGTACCAGCTCACCTGCCTGGCCCTGCCCTCTGGGGATGCCCTAACCCAGGCTTCTGGCCAGCAAACAGACACTGCTTGAAAGGCCAAGGTGTGCAGGATCAACTCCACTGAAGCCAGCACTCGGGCCCAGTCCAGGTCGTTCACAACAGCCCATAGCAGCAAGAGGCTTTTAGCTGCAGCTCTGTCCCTGCCACAAGCCAGTGGGGTCACTGCCTCAGCACACAGGTTTCAGGGTGGAGGGTCTCATCTCCTGGGAACAGCCTATTTCCTCATTTGCCCAGTGTCTTAACACAGATAACAGAGAAAAGCTTTGTAACCTGGGCAGTCCCTTCCACACCTGCTTGGCACTGCAGCTGGATTGCCAACTCCCCATTACAGCCCTTGATGCATACTTTACTCTTTCCAGCTGCAAAGACCTGCAAAGACCCAATATGCCAAGCTACATCATTCTGGACAGTGCTGTGCTAGTATGAGCACTGACAGCCTTTGCCTGCTGCATGGGGAGCAATGTAGCCCAGAGTTCCCATCTAACCTCCCGCTGGATTTCACCTAGCTGAACAAGCAGCCAAGAGCTCACTGCTCAGCGGCCATGCAGCAAGGCAGGAACCAGGGGCATGAAAGTGACCTACACACCTTCGTTTTACAAGGGCAGAGGAATAAGGCTAGACAGCACAAACCTGTTCCCCAAGAAAGTTTCCAGGTCAGAAAGGAGCACAGCCTAGTCATGCCCTAAGAATGCAGGACAGCTGGCTGCTTTGAGGAGACTCCATGGGACAGAGGACACTGCCACCACTCCATAAAAATTGCCTCTTGTTTAGTGGCATGAATGCACCTATGCAGGCAGGGGCCACAGGTTGACCTTTGTGAGGCAGAAAAGCCAGGTCTCTTCCGGCAGCACCCACAACTGCCAAGTGTGGGAGTGACACAACCCAAGGGCGTTGCCATGTTCCGTTGGGGTCAGGCAGGCTTATCTTGCTGGCAGCCCTAACAGGAGGCCTCTTATCCCCAAAACAATGGAGGCAGAAGAGACACGGGCATGGCCAAGGCCCCTTCTGCTCACAAGAGATCTGCTAGTGTCGAAAGGGCTCTGCCGGTGAATTGAGCAAGGCCGTATCCCAGCCATGGAGGGAGGGGGAAGGGCTGGGGAAGTGGATCCTGGTGCTCCCCTGGCCTCACTGCAACTACACAGGCCTGACGACGGGCTCTCGATCACCGAGCCAGGTGACAAGGGCAGAGGGCTGCATGCTACAACAAGCACCTGCCCTTGAGGTCTCTGATCCCTTGCTTGCAGGAGCCCAACTCCAGATGTGTGCCCTCTCAGGCTCAGGCCTCCTGCACTGGTTTCACATGGCTGTTTGAACCCATAGTGCTGCTTATCTTGGCAACTTCCTCAAAGCCAAGGCAGCTCCTGCTCTTCCTCCTACAGCCAGATCCTTCCCACACCAAATAGCTCAGATTTCTACTACACACAGACACACACACTTGCTGCACAGCTTTAAATGAGCCGGCTCACCTCTGTCACCACTTCCTCCCCAAAAGAGATGACATTTCCCTCATCAAATCCTGCCCAGTGGGCCCCAATCCCTGCAAGGTACCATGCGCTGTGCATATGGACGGCTTCCACCTGCTATGGGGAGCTAACAGAGGGGCAGGCTGACACAGGGTTGGCCTGTCTAGGCCTTCCACCCAGAGGAGACAGAAGGCAACTCCAGACAAATCCAGAGCTGACTTGGTCAAAGGCTGTCCCTGGTTGCTCAGCTGTATGTGGGCACCTGCTCAGCCAGACCAGGGATGCTGGCTGCATCACCCCTGTCTCATAGCAGTGGGCACACAGGCAGGCAGGTTTTTACCGCACCAGCCCAGCAGGCTGCCCCAAAGAGCTCAGGCTTCAATATGGCTCACATGGCCAGCACAGCCTCTCCTCACCCCTGAATTTGCCCTCCCTGCACTCAACCAGCTCCAGGCTCTATCAGGGACATGCTGCTCAACTAAATGATATTTCTCCAAGCACCTAAGCCCACCGTTGGCTCATTTGATGCCACTCTCCAACTGACTCCTCTTGCCTTCTGAATTTCCATTGCATCAACTCTGACATAGGTGACTAGGTTTGAACCAGATCTCTGGGCCGGCTCTCAGCAAACTATGTACCAGCAGACAGTAGCCCCCCCCCCCCCCCCCCCCCCCACCTCCTCAAAAGAACAGCTTCCCAGCAAATGGGGGGGGGACTGAAATGTGCTATCGCCATCTTCCTGGAGGTCTCATTTATTCGTACTATTTGCTTGAGGCTGGAGTGCTGAGTGCAGAGTGTGCGGACAGGTGCTGCCCAGTCCATGTAGTTAGGAAAAATGTGAGACACCAGAAGCCTCCAAAACACAACAGAGAATACAGTGGAACAGGAGCCAGGGCACTGCAGAGTGCTTTGTTTTGAAGTTAAAGCACTGTGAACTGAAAGCAATGGATTTTAATTCACTGAGGACTAGGGCACAGGGAAGGAACAAAAGCTCTTTTCCCCTTGACTGATTGCATGTCACGTGCCCACAGTGCAATTATTCAGCTTTGTACTGTACTTTTGCCCCCTCTGCTCTCTTCAAAGCTGGTCACAGCCCCATGTGGCTATTTTACCATGCAGGAGAGTAAAATACAAGGCCTAATGTGGGGAGGGAATGCAGCACTATTCAAGAACCCCGAGGCTGCAGCTTTCCATCAAGGCTGGACACAGGGAAAATGCTGAGAAACCTCAGATCTGCCGCCTTCCCCAAGTTCACAGTTGGTTTTATTTACAACCCCCAACAGCCTTGATAACATGTTACCAACAAGTCACAATGCCCCCATTGACAAGGGAGTTGAGGAACCCAATGTCAAAGGCTGGGCCTCCCAACGGCATGCATCACAATGGCGCCATTGTGTACCCAGCTCCCAGCAAGCCAAGGCCCCACGACAAGTCAATGGGTGAATTTGATGTCAACTGAAACGTCTTTTACGTTTCCTACTTATGAGGATGCTGCAGCAAGGGCTGTGGCGTGCTGGGGTGTGGGGAGAGAGACACAGAGCCTTTAGCACATCTGCACTGACATGACAGGGGCTTCACAGAGGGATGAGTCAATAGACTGTTCACGAGGATGTCACCAGGATGAGCTCTCTCCCTTTGCGCTTCTCCCTGGGAAAGGCCCTTCAGCTGAGAAGCAAGACAGTAAAGCTTGCCTGCGAAGTCCACAGTGCTTCATGACAGCCCTCACATCTGAAGAGATGCAAAGGGATGCGCTGAAAGTCAAGTAGCTGTTGTCACCGTGAGTAGGCTGAAGCTCAATGTCTCATGCAGAGAGGACCCCAGGGCTTGTCTGACCAGGACCCCTGCTCCAAACTGCATCCCACCCAACACATAGAAAGCCCACAATAAGCAATGCAACCCACTTCCTTTGCCTCCCCGTTAGCTACCTGCTAAGTCATTTCTAACCAACACGAGCTCATCCTGAGTCTGTGGCTGCATTTACCTCGAGAGCCGGACTCTCAACAAGCTTGTTTAAATTGGATTTGTTTCTGAGCAGGAAGCAGCAGAGACCTGCTGCCATCAGAGCTTGGGAACATCCTGCCACCATGGTGGTGAAGGAAACCTGGAACATCACCTTTGCCAGTGTTGCTCTGGACTGACAGCTTTGTCAAGAGACTCAAGGGTTGTGGTCCTGCCCATTCTCTGCATCTAACCACCTACAGGACAGCTCCTCTATCTGGTCCTGCATCTTGCATTTGGCAGACTGTTAACATGGCCCTTCCTCTGAGGTCATTTCCATCCACACTCCAATCCCTCTAGTTCGTCAGCTCTAATCATAACTAAGTGAGACCCACAGTAAAGGTCAAACCTAATCCTCAAGGGTGATTTCTCAGTATAAATTACTTCTTTTAATAAGCAGAGGTCATCAGCATCTCCAGGCATCATGGAAGATGGAAACTCGCATAAGAGTTGCCATTTACTGGTTCAGAACATAGGTACATCTTGCCCAGTCTCCTGTATCACACAGGGGAAGATAGTGGATGCTGAAAGGGAGCATGAACTGGGTCTGACCAGGTTTTTTTTTCACCCCAATTGTTTGTTTCTCATTTGCAGCCTCCAACATTGAAGGTCTAGGAAGGGATGCAGGAATTCTTGGGGGTGATACCTTTTATTGAACGAACTCAATCACAGTTACCTTGGTACCTGAGGTTTAAGGAAGGGTGCTGTGATACTTAAAAGCCTATCTATGTCTATCCCAAACAATGCAGTTAGCCCTAATAAAAGATACTGCCCCCCCAAAAATCTTGCTTCTTTCACATCTCCTGGAAAAGAAAAAAAAAAAAAAAAAAAAATCACAGCTCCAGCTTAGTTTCACCACTACCCTAAATGAAGCAGGACAAAGAGAAATGGTCTCAAGTTGCAGCAAGGAAGTTTAGGTTAGATATTAAGAAAAACTTACCTGAAGAACAGGAAAGCACTAGGAGCAGGTTACCCAGAGAGGTTGTGGACTCTCCATCCTCAGAGGTTTTTAAGACTTGGCTAGACAAAACCTTGGCTAAGATACAATTGGGGGTGGTCCTGGCTTTGAGCAGGGGGTTGGACTAGATGACCTCTTGAGGGCCCTTCCAACCCTGATTTTCTTTGATTCTGAGATTTGTTAGAAGGAAACTTGATCAAAAGCCAGTTGAAAGTAAGAACTTTTGCCTGTACTACCAGCATCTGAGTCCAGTGGTAACATTAGCTATTACTGCAAAAGACCGGGGGGGGAAGACAACCAAACACTGAAATGGAGACAGAAGGGGTGAGGGGTGGGGTGGAAATATTCTCTACTTTCACATTTGACCCTTCAGGCAACTCCAAACAAGCCTGATTAGTATGAAGCCACTGGGTCCAATTCACTGCTTTGTTTTCAGGCAGCCGGGGAACTTTCTGCAAACATTCACAGGGAAGTGACACCCAGAGGCCATTTCCATGAAGGGCTCCTCCTTCCAAAACCTTTTGAGAGCTCATCTGGGTAAGCTGAACTCAAACCCAGCATATGGCACAAGGGAGAGGGTGCTTTGCTGTTCAGATTTCTGGGCAAAGCTAAACCTTCTACAGTCCGGCTCCGTGTACTGGAGAAATGCAGTAAGAGCCACACACTGGATCCCTTCCCACAGGGCAGGCAGCTGCAGTCAGAGACCTGAAACTTGGATATGCGTGCATACAGCTGTCATCAAAAGCATCACGATGCCCCTTTAAGAATCCCTGGTGCATCCACACCTTGAATCCTATGCCCAGTTCTGGTTGTCACACCTCAAAAATGTGATAGAACTAGAGACAGTCTAGAGAAGGGCAGCAAGGATAATGAGTGGTATGGAGGGGCTTCCCTATGAGGTCAGACTAACAAGGCCAGATCTGTTCAGTTTAGAAAAAGCGACACATGAGGGGGCACATGAGTAGGGTTTACAAAATACTAAGTGGTGAAGTGGAAGTCAACAGGGATTTCTTATGGACCATCTTTCACAAAACAAGAACTTTGGGTCAAAACATGAAACTAATAGGTAGCACATGTTTAAAGCCAACACAAGACTGCTCTTTTTCACCCAGTGTGTCACTAAAGTGGGGAACTTGTTGCCACCAGATGTAGTGGAACCTGAGAGTTTAGCCAAATTAAAAATGGATTGGACACATTCTTGGAGGAAAGGGGCATCGGTAGCTATTGAGCATGGGAGTGAGGGGCACGGCCTCTGGATTGGACCTTCCTGGACCTTAAATGCTGGAGGCTGCAAGTGAGAAAGGAACAGGGTGTGGAGAAAACCCTGGTCAAACCCAGTTCACTCTCCTCAACAGCCACTCTCTGCCCCAGTGTGACAAGAAACTGGGCAAGGTAGACCTAGTGTGACCCAGGAAATGGCAGGTCTTATGTTTTTATGTACTGCTAGAGCAATAAACGCTGGGCAGAGATAAACCACATGGGTCCCTGCCCTAAATAGCCGACAACTGGAGTAAGCAATTAGCTGCTTCAGGGCCATTCACCCTTCTTTATTGCTACCATGTATGGTGGCTATGAAGGGTGTGGAGAAACTAACTGATTTCCCCTGTTATTTAATTCCCAGACACTTTAGCACCACTATCCTCTTCCTCTTATGATTACTACTGACACACAATAGGAGCTCTTCTTCTGGATGAGGATTGCTGAAACCATGGAGCGAAGGCAGAATTCAACACGTGCATAATTTTCCTCAATTATTAACACAAGGGCATTGCAGGAGAACAAAGTTAGTGCCACAAGATACAAGTGGAAGATTCCAGGTTGCAGAAGCAAAAGAAAAATGCATAAATGTAGTCTTATGTAAAATTGTCCTATTCAGATATGCACTGAAGCAATTCTATGGATTTCATTTAACCCCTTATTAAAATCCTCCTGATGAAGGCTTAAAAGCTTCTGAAACAAAAGCTTTTTAATTACAGTGCTGACTGTGCCCTTTCATTTTAATTAGGGGCTGCCAAAATTCCCCACTGCCAGCTATTTTTGAGGGGTAATAACTTGACCATTTTGATTCAGAGTGGAGAAACTTGGCACAGGGCTGCAGCCAGATGCAAGCCTTGTTTTACAAATGAGGTTTCAAGTGGTCTTTAAAAAATTAAAAATAGAGGAATAGAAACAGGGCCAGAGGCCAGCCCAGCCTTGCAAACACCACCCTCTTTGCAAGAGTTAGCCCCTAGCACGGGTTAACCCACGTGAGCATCACAGCGCCAACAAGCTGCGTCAGACACTGCATCACACTCTAGGCCCCCAAAGCCCGATCTTGGCTCAGAAAATTTTAAGTAAGAGAAAATGCTTCACTGCAGGAGATGCCAGAGCAGAGGGATCTCAAGCAAGCCTTCTGGCCGCCCCTTTCCTCCCCAAACTGATCCATATGAGATCATGGTGATGAAAAGGTGAAGGAATCCAAGAAGAGGGCTTAATCCAAGTCCAGCAAAAATGGCTTTTTTGGACAGAGGAAGGTATGTGTTCCAGTGAAGGAAAGCAGGGAGCAGCAGGACCAAATTACAGTCATTTTAGCTTGTCAGCAGAGATAACCCTAGGCATAAACTAGTGCTGAGTTGAGGTGACAGCAAGAGATTAGTATTATAGTTTGTCTCACGCAATCTGCATAAGATGTTCCAAAGAGCTGACAAGCCTAATATAGCCATGTGTCTGTCTCACAAGACAAGAGACCCCTGCCGTGTAAGAAATCAGTTTGGTGCATGTCTTTAAGTGTTGCTGCAGAGCCCAATCCTTGACTGACAGCCCCTTCTACACCCATCACCTGTGAACTTAGTATCTAACTGTCCTGAATGTGATAAGGCAAAGACAGAGAGAAGCAACAGGTCCCCAGTCACACAGCACTCAGAAGAGCAGGAACAAAAACCAAGACCCCTGTCCACAACCAAACCCACTGTGGGAGCCCCACAGATCACAGCACATGTACCAAGTATGAGCCCTCCACTGCCAGCCTGAACTGGAACATACCTCTGGTAAAGCAAAAAGGCCTTTTTAACCATGTTGTCCCATTCCTCACCCCCAGCCTTTAATAAATCAAGACCCCTGACCTGACCAGACTCCTGAAAGTGTGTGTGTGTGTGTGTGTGGGGGGGGGGGGGGGGGGGGGGGGGGGAAGGGAAGAAGAGACAGGAGGAACAGACACAACACAGGACTACATCCATTGCACAAACCAGGCCTGACACTACCACAAAACCTTGCGACACACAAAGAAGCTGCAACGGGGCTGGCTTGGGCTGCCATGGACAAAGAAGCAAGGGGATGTGTTAGGATCTTGGGGCAAGGTTTCCTTTGCTGAAACTGCTATTTGTTTCTCTGGTGTCACAGATGGCAAGGAAACGGCCATCCTAGATGAGCTGACCGGGAGAATGGGAAACCTCCAAGCGTCTGTGCTCATGAAGTCAGCGGGGCAGTGCCCTTGTAAGCCCAGATCTAAGCAGACAGGCTTCTGGGCCTGACACAGGCTGAAGGACCTTGCCATTACCAAGGGCAGGGAGCAGACCTAGGCTACAATGTTTGTAGCCCAGGGGCAGGCTGTGACAGGGACATTAGGTCACCTACCCCCAAAGCTACGAGCAATAACAGTTGCAGTGGCTACCACAACACCATTCTCCTTGCCCAAATCATCCCGACCGTTATCATACACCACCTAAATCAACGGTAGGACCCCTATACAGCATGTTTGTACACCACATAAGGCTCCTCCTCCTCAGCTGTCTGGGGTAATTTCTGCAAGGGTAATAATAAGGCAAGGCCAGAAACATTGCTGGAAAAGCCAGTCCAAGCACAACCTGAGTAAATGAATATGGTCACACTGCTTATCAGCTGGGGCAGCGTTTGAAAAACAGGTTCTTGCTTCTCCAGCCCTCTCATTAGGAGTTGCACCTGGGCCAATAAGCCTCTGCCTTTCTTAGGCCTCACTCACCAGCTCTCCCAGAGGTCCCTGTGCTGGTCACAAATGTCTTCCAGGTAATGATTAAAGGAATCCAGAGCTGAAGCAGATCAACAAGTGAGAAGCTGGTGAGTAACACTTCAGGAGAACTCCAGCTCTCTGGTACAAACACACACACAACCTGGGCCACCAACCCACACACATGGCTCAATTAACAAGCAACCTCAGCTATTTTTAGATTGCTGATAACAAACACCAGCCAAACCCATTTGGGTAACAAAGTGTGGAGCTCTGCTCTTTCCAATACCATGGTTTTCCAGTGTGTATCAGTGGCTGGTATCCCCCACTGCCCGAGACAGGGTGTTGCAGAGATCCCAGTTCCCCACAAAAGCAGCAGCAGAGTTTAATGCCATGCAGATGACTGAAGCCAAGCCTCTACATCGGGCATGAACAGCAGTGCCTGGGGAGACCACAGGGGTAATGCATGAAGGCAGATGTACCAGAGTAACCCCTCCCACCCAGCTGCTGACATCCCACATTGCCAGTGCCTTTCATCACAACACCACCTGAATACTCCAGTGCAGTGACTGGCCCCAATTCTGCCCCAGTTAACTTGAATGTGAAAAGACCTGAACCCACAGCAGCCCCACAGGAAAGACTGCTTTCTGCTGGGATGGTAAATGGCAGTCAGAAGCAGCTCCCCTTACTGTGCCACAGGGGAGACACTGGGGAGGAAAGGGGGCTAAAGGCAGCATCAAGAGACTCCCTGGACCCCAAGGTAAATGCCCACGGGTTTGTTAGGGGCATGTACAGCAGGCCTGTGCTGCTGCAGCCAGATCGGGGGGGGGGCTGCTCTTCACCAGCGCCAGCCTGTGCCTCTCCTAAAACCACCACTACACTACTGGCGTTAACTGTCCCACCCCCGGCAAGCGACGAAGGGCCCCAGGATTACCAGCGCCCTTACGCCAAGTACGCAGGGTCCCCAGCGAGAGGGGCGCCGCTAACGCCATCGGCGCAAAGCCCCCGGCGGCGCTATTCACAAAGCCGGCCGGACTCCCCTCGGAGGGCAAGGGGTGAAGAAGTTACGCGCTTAGTTTACGGCCACAGGGAGGGATTCCTGGGCCGCGTTACGCCGGGAGCGGCCGCGCCGGACGTTCTAGTGGCGCCGACTTACGCCAACAGCGCTGCCGCGCCCCCGGTATTCACCAAGCGAGTTTACGCGAACTCCGGCTCCGCGGCAAAGCTGGAGAAAAGGGAGCAGAGCTACGCCGTTTGCGTATCTCGGCCTGGAGCCCTCCCCTCCAGGACTCACCGGCCGACGAAGTTCTCGAGCACGGAGCTCTTGCCGGCACTCTGGCCGCCCACCACGGCGATCTGCGGCAGGTCGAGGTGGCAGCTCTGCCCGATGGAGCTGAACGCGTCCTGCAGCTTGTTCACCAGAGGGATCAGCTCCTCCATCCCCCGGTTCCCCATGGCGGCGGCGGGGCAAAGGCTCCCGCTTTCCGGGCGGCGGCGGCGGCGACTTCTCAAACGGTCCCCGGCGGCGGCGTCGGACAAACTTCCCCTCAGACTCTCCTCATCCGGATCTGGCTACGCCCCCAGCTCTTCGCCCCGCCCCCTCCCTGAAGATACGCTTTCCACTGGCCAGAAAGGCTGTCACTCTGAAGCGGCAGCCAATCGGGAGGCGGATTTCCCTGTCAATCAATAGGAGGGAGCGGGGTTGGGACGCCACGCCTATTCTCCGTACTTTCATTGGTCGCCTGACTTATCACTCCGTTCCTCCAACCAATGGAGGCCCTCGGTGGTTCGGCCTCTCTCCCGCCCCGAAGCTTTATTTTGCTTTCTCATTAGAGGATCTGCCTGTCGGTCATAGCTCGAAAGAGCAAAGCGGGGCACGCCATCACGTCAACCTCTCCTTCGCGCACTTTCATTGGTCTAAGGTTCTGCCACTCGACCACAACACCCAATCACTGGGAGAGGCAGGGCTTTCAAGAAAAAAAGGGGACTGACTTGTCAATCATCGTATCGCATAATTTGATTGGTCCTTTTGTTCCACTTCCCGCTCCTACACCATCCGAGGGTGAGCGCCCTGGGCGGTGAAGTCCATTTTACCATATGTATTCGTGTAGAAGTCACCCCAGTTGATCTCCTCCATTGATCCTTACAGCGCCCGTTACCGTATATCTCCACTCTACCGCACTTGGCACCGTATATCTCCCTCTAGAAGCATCACGAAATTATGCTACCACATTTCACCCTGGCAAAGATCATCCTTGGCATGCCCTGTGCTGCTACACCACTATGCTAGGACAATTTTTCCCTATAGAAACATTGTGTGGGGCAACTCTGGCAAACTGCTGCCTTCCATGACCTTACTGTATTCTCTCAGTTATAAGCTCACCGTTTTCCTGAGTAGCAGCCCAACAGTGAGGTATTCATAAGCAGATGCTGTCTTATGCAAAACATGAGTATCAGTCTGAGAGAGACCTCAAGGTCTCCCATAGCTCACCCACTGCTCAGGCCACAGCCTTCTGTGTGCTACAGCCTGCTTCCAAGGAGGAGGGGAGGGGGGAATGATTTGGAGGGTGACACCCAACAGTAGTCTTCAGCCTCGGCCACAATTAATTCCTGGATGTTGCATTGCTAGGCTGCATTCACCTACTGGGTGCAGAGCTGTTTATTGCCCACTGCCAGCATCTGCTCCCACCTCTCCAATCTGCTGTTGCTGTGTAGTAGCTTTGCGGGGAAGCTGGAATCAGACTGGTTGCTGCTTCATTAACAGACCTGCAAATATCCAGATGGCCATATGACAACTTCCTTCTGGAACACATGTATGTTCAGAGCTGGATTACTGAGAAGACTTTGTTAGCCTCATTATCAGCAATGTCACTGTCCTCTGCTGTAGCATATATCGCAGCTTGATTTCTCTCGGGGTTGCTGCAGCAGTGAGGCACAAAATGACTCTGTTTCCCATGGCCCAGGCATCTTTGCCCATCCAGTGAGCATTTCTCTAGCTGGCTTTTCTGCTGCTTCCCATAGTACCAACATTGGACTGCATCCTCTGTTGGCCTGCCTTCATTCTGTCTCCCGGATCCCCTTTAAATTGACCCTGTTCTGCACCAGCAATTGTTCCGAGTCTCTTGTTAAGATAATTTGGCTGCCCTTGAAATTTGGAGGCATTTGTCCAGAATCAGATTGGCGTCTCACATAAAAACATAAGAACTGCCATTTACTGGGTCAGACCATACATTTATTGTGCCCAGTCTCCTGTGTCACACAGCAGCAGAGAGCAGAAGCTGAAAGGAAGAGTTCACTGGGCATAATCAGGGTTTTGCTCCCTGTTCTTTGCTCCCTTGCAGCCTCCAGCATTTAAGGTCTGGGAAATTCTGAATCAGAGGCTGTGCCCCTCATTCCCATGCTCAATAGCTACTGATGCCCCTTTCCTCCAAGAACATGTCCAATTCCTTCATAAATCTGGCTGAACTCTTTAGTTTCCACTGCATCTGACGGCAACGAGTTCCCCACTTTAATAACACACTAGGTGAAAAAGAACTGCCTTGTGCTCCTTTTAAACTTACTATCTGGTAGTTTCATTTTGTAACCTCTAGTTCTTTCCTGATGAGAGCTAGTCAATAATAAGTCCCTATTGACTTTACCTTCACCATTTAGTTTCTTGTAAATTCTTCTCATGTCCCCCCCCCAAGCATCTCTTTTCTCAACTGAACAGACCTGGCTTTGTTAGTCTCTCCTCATTGGGAAGCCCCTCCACACCTCTGCCTTTCTCTAGCTCTTCTGTATCCTTTTGGAGGCATGGGGACCAGAACTGGGCAAGGTACTTAAGGTGTGGACACACCATGGATTTACAAAGGGGCATGAATATACTTTCATAATACTTTCAGCAATCTCTCCCTCATTTTAGGCCCAGATGGCCCACAGATAATTCTGTCTCTAATAAGGGAATCTGTTATGTTTCCAAAATTACACGTGGATGCCAATGTTTTCAGCTCTGTCACATAATTATCTATTCCTCCTTCTGGATGCTGATTCTAGGTTGAAAAAAAAAATAGTGTCTTATATATCTTTCCACAGTCTCCTTTTTCTGGGATCACAGGACTCATCCAAAGCCTTCATCGGTTGCTCTAATGTCTTGAGCCTCTTGGAGAAAAACATGTTTGTTGAAAGTTGGTCTCCAGGCACTCCCTTTATCTCAGTAGTAATGGGAAATGTTTTACCTTCATTGTCCCATCCGTACCTGCCATTATCAGCTGTGTATCCATGGTCAATTCTTTCTTCTGCTGTTTCGCAGACTGGAAATCTAACTCCCTCCATGCTGCCTGCTTTTAAATCACATGCTGTGGTTTCAGCCACTGCCCCCCATGAGAGCCCTGTGATAAGAGAGCCTCTGTTTGGGCTGCAGCAACTTGGATCTTTATTTTAAGTGCTGTGGGCTCAGTGTTGCTCTTCTCAAGTGCTTAGAGGTGTTGCAAAATTTCCCAAGCACCTGGCATTTCCTGGTGTCACCCTCCAAATCATCATCCCCCCCCGCCGCTGACCCCTGCAACTGGTGTTTCAACCTGCAGAGAACCTGCAGGGTTGTTACACAAAGAAGCTACTGGGGGCAGCCACCACCAGGCTGTCAGTGCAGACGGGCCTGATGGTAGCACAAGGTTGACTGCACCTTGCCAATGCAGCTTCTCTCAGTGCCCTGGGCTGCAGGTGTCCCCTGATCCCCTGCTCTCCCCCTCCAGGCCCCTGCAAACCCATGCTATGGTGGGGGGGGCACAGACCCCACCCCCGCAAGGATGCTCCCTCTACAGGAGCTATCCTGCATGGCTGTAGCAACTCCCACCTCCTCTGCCTTAGATCCTAGCCCCAGATCTTTTCTGCCGTGCATGGGCACAGAGCCCAGCCCTCATACTCCCCCAGGGGCTTGATGCAGGTGAGAGGGGTGGGGGCCCTCAACACCCTGCAGTCCGGAGATGCGGATGATGGGAAGGATGGAAAACTCCCTTGGCCATAAAGGGAGCCCACGCCTAGCACCAGGCTTCTGGCAGGGATGGGGGCTAGAGGGGCATCAGGAATTATCTTTGCCCCAGCTGAGTCCAAGAGGCTGAAGCCAGGCAGTGCAGTGCAGTGAGGGTGTACACGCATGTGTACATACATGTGCAGGACAGAGGCACTTTTCAAGCAGTTGCAATTCATATCCTTTTATATCCAGGGCTCTAAAACATCCCCCTGCCCTGCTGGATCCAGGATGGACCCACAGTAGCTTACAGGCAGGGCCGGATTAACCCTTTAGAGGGCCCTAGGCAAACAAATTCGTTGGCCCCTACTTAATACTGTATATTTATATTACTTTTTTTCACTCAATAATTATAATACATAAAATAAGCACAACTGGGCCTCCTCTTCAATTAGGGTCCTAGGCATGTCACTAGTTTGCCTATGCATTAATCCGGCCCTGCTTGCAGGAGGCATCTAAAGTGCATGGGAATGTCCAAGCAGGGTCAGGCCCGGGCGTAGTGTTACGTCCAGTAACGTTATTTTGGGCCTTGCACCAGGTGTTAATTCCAAGACTAGAACATGGTTACTCCTTAACCAATAACAAATGTATTAAGCCATTAGCAGTTACAGTTCTATTACTGTAGTTAATGAAAAGCAATACAACATGCCTCACCACCCCAAAATCTAATGAACATGATGTCACTCATTGATCAGGCTGTGAAGTCTTCTCCATGGTCAGAGACTACTGTAGCAGGGCACGGGGCCTGGGGCAAATCAGCCTGTGCAAGGCCCCTTTAACACTACAAGGGGCGGGGCCCCCAGAGCGCAGCCCAAGGCAGTGCACCCCCCTTCCCTCCCCTCCCCACCCAAAGGACAGTCCTATCTGTGGTTTCCAACTCCTTTGCCTGAGTTTTGAATCTTGGGTCGGTGACTGGACCTTTCAGGAGGAGGCTCAGAGGGCACACTCTCTCACCTCTCTTTATATACCATATAATTTTTAATAAATAAAATTAGCTTAAGCCTTCCTCCTAATGCATTATTAATAATTTTGCTTCTGATTGCCAAATATGGTTACCCTTAACTGGAATTTTCTATTCTGAGGTAATCTTTTCATTCTTAGGTGGAGGTAGGCTTTGCTCTGATTGTTCTTCTTCTGCCCAGGCTGTATTCATTCAATTTAGTTAGCCAACTTCCAGATTAATTTCAAGTCAGGAACAGTATTTTTCTATCTGGTCTTTTTCACCAGGTGCAAGGCTTGACCACAATTCAAGCTAAGCATGCTGCTTAAGCTAAGCACAAAGGTCAAAACCCAGGCCTAAAAGCCTTTGGTCCCAGCAGTAGCCAGGTCCCAGGCCTGCCTCTCTCCATGGAGGCTGTGGGGAAGGACATGGAGTCAAGGCCTATCCAGTCTGACCTGTCCTGCCCCCTGTCTCCCCTCAGCTCCTTGCCATTAAATGCAGGGACCAGTCTGACCATGTGGCTGCCCTGGGAGAAGCCACAGACACACTTATCCCCGCCTATCTTTATGCTGGGGAAGGGCATGTGCTGTGTGCCTGTTCTGGGCATGGGGGGTATTTGGTGGGGGACAGTCTGTGTATGTTGGTATAAGCTGCTGGCCAACTCAATTGTGTGGCTCAGTCTGTGCAGAGTCTTGCCCCCCACCTTCCCCTAGCTGGGACAGGCTGCAGCAGCCACCTGGAAGTCCTTCCAGACCCTCAGCAGCTCCTCAGGGTCATAGTGGTGGGACAGCACCAGCTTGGCGAAGTGGCAGGGCTCATACTCCACCTTGTACATGTTGAACAGACCCCAGGAACTGTCAGTCACAGGGATGCCCAGAGCATGTAGGCACAGCCCCACAAACACATCCTCCATGTTCACAGTCTGCAGGGTCTGGGCAACAGCAAACACCTTGAGGGCCAGGTCCCCAGAGAGCACGTAACCGGGGCCCCCACAGTAGGGAGGGTAAGTGGTGTTGGGGTACAACTCAGGGGGCACATACCACTTGCTATTCTGCCACCGGATGGGGCCTGTGTCATGGTATATGTAACCTGTGGCGAAGTTCGGCCGGGGTGGGCACTGGGGCCGGAGCACCCGATGCACCAGGTAGCCCACATTGATGAAGACATCGCTGTCGGCCTTGAAGACATAGTGGGCGCCGGGGCAGTACCGTGCCACCCACTCCAGCCCCATCAGCGTCTTCAGCGTCAGGTTGTTGTAGGTATCCAGGAAATCCTGCTGCAGCAAGTCTCCATGGGCCATGCTCTCATTGGCCAGTGCCTGTCTCAGGGGAGCAGACCATGGGGAAGGCTTCCCCAGCAAAAAGAGGCGCCGTATTGAGACACCCGGCACAGTGCTCTCGTTGCCCCAGGTGCAACGGATAGCATGGCGCCTGGTCACATCCCTCGGCTCTGACACCACAAGCATCACCAGAAAGGGGGCCTCTCCTTTGCATTTGTGGGGCGCATTGAGGAGGAAGCGGTAGGGGTAGGGGTAAGGCGGCTGCAGTGGGTGCCAGGTGCGTGTGGGTGCTGGTGGGGGTGTGGGTGTGGGTGCTGGTGGGGGTGTGGGGGTGACATTCTGGCTGCCTCTGGTCTCTTCCAGGATGGAAGGATTCCCCGCATCCAACTCCTCCCACTGGAAAGTGATGAGGCTTTGTGGCGCCCCAACAGGTACTGGCAGCCTGAGGGTGCCCAGGGTGGGCACCTGGACCCAGATGAGGGGAAGAAGCAGAAGGGTAAAGGCCAGGAACAGAAGCAGCCGGGGCAGCAGTGCCTGTGGGAGCCGCAGGAGCTTCATAATGGAGACACTGGTTGGGGCTTCTGGCTTCCTTCCTCTGGAGAAACTTGTCAAGGGCAAGGGCCTCTGGCTTCCTTTCTGACCTAGAGAATGGCAACCCCAGGGGACATTAGACCAAGAAGTAGATGCACCCACACCCCAGCCCCATCCCCTGCGAGTGCAGGGCTCAAGCAGCAGGGGGATGCTGGCCTGGGGGAGGCAGGACAGGGGCCAGGGGGTATTGTGCTTGTGGGGGAGGGGGCAGGGCAGGGGGTTCAGCAGGGGGTGCTGGGCTGGGGGGGGGCAGGGTAGGGGACAGCAGGCTTCCTCCATCTGCAAAGGGGCTTCTACACCTACATGTTGGTTTCCACCCCCCCACCCCCCCAGGCCTTAGAAGTGCCCCACTGTGGGGGCAAGAGGACAGGGCCCTGTGAGCCCTTGCTGGGGGAAGGAGCAGGGCCTGGGACCCATTGGCTGCTGTCTCTGGCAGCGTGAGTCAGTATCAACCCAGGCCTGCAAACCCGGAATGCTGATAAGGAGTGATCCGGGAGGCATAAAGAGGAAGAGATTAGTAAGCCCTGTGCGGGCCTGGACACCTGGGTCCTCTCCCTGCCCTTGGTGGGGAATGCAGGGCTAGCAATTAAGGCAGAGTGGAACCTGGACACCTGGGTTCTGTACGGCAGTGGGAGACACAGAGCTGAGGCTGCACCAGGGCATGGTGTCATGGGCAATGCTGCTGGCACATGCTGGAGCTGTGCTGGCCAGGGAAAGGCAAACATAGGTGAGCTGAGTCCAGCCTGTTGGAGCATCCCCTCCGCCTGCCAGCTCCCCCAGGCTGGCCCTGCCATGTATGCCAGGCACACGGGAGGGGGGCAGGGCAGAGGCACTGAGTATGTGGGGCCCGAAGGTCCTGGCCCCCCTCAGGAAGAGGTCTGACACCTGAAATGTGTAAAACTTTCCACATCCATCATCTTACCCCCACCCCCACCCCAAATAAAAGTCAACACCTATGGGGCAGGGGACAGAGCCCCCTTGCAGTGGCTGGGAGAGGGCCAGCCCCTGCCCTGGTGCTGGGAGCTCTGGGGTAGGGGGGGCTGCCCTGCCCTGCAGGCAGTAGGGAGGAGAGAAAGCTTCAGCAGAGCCAGCGAGAGATTCCAGACATCCCCTAAACCCTAGACACCCCATCGCCAAAAGCCAGCACAGAACCCAGGAGTCCCAGCTTCAACTCCCTCCCCTACCCCAACAGCAAAAGAAAGATCCTGCCTGGGGTAACCCAGAAGAGCCAGGCAGAGAGCCTAGACATCTGGGCTCCCTGTCCTCTCCTGCTCTAACCTGCCAGGCCCCTCTCTCTTCCCTAGAGTGGGGATAGAACCCAGGTGTCCTGGCTCCCTGCTCTGATCCCAGCCAGGGAGAGCAAACCCAGGAGTCCTATGCCCACAAATAGTCACTGCCCTGGCAGCTCTGAGCCCAGGAAGCAGGTGTCACAAGGTCCTGGCTTTGGGGTGTGACGGCTCTATGCCTCCCCCAAAGGGAGAGTCCTGGCTGGCAGGATTGGGAGGGGGTTGTTGCTGCCCTTTCATCCCTATCTGTCCCCCACCCATCTAGATCTGCCCCCACACCCAGCCAGCCATGTCCCTCCACCCAGAGGGAGCATTTCCCTGCGGGTGTATCCCAACATGGGCATGGGGCAGGGGAGGGGAGGGGGGACAAACCAGTCCCTTCTCCCCTCCCAAAGCTGGCAAAGAACCCAAGTGTCTGAGCTCTCTGCACACTGTGCTCTCACCCCGCAGCCCCCACTCCCTCTCAGAGTTTAAGAGAACCCAGGCATCTGGGCTCCCAGCCTCCTGCTTTTGTAACTCCTCTCCCACTCCCCACTCTCCTCCCAGAACTGGAATAGGACCCAGGCATCCCAGAACCCAGGCACCCATGGTCCCAGCCCCTCCTGGTCTCTCCCTCCAGCCCACACTCCCTGTCCCAGACCTGGGATACAGCCCAGGCATTTAGCCTCCCAGACCCACTAATTTCACCCTGCATCTTCCACTGACCTCCCTGAGGTGGGGAGAGAACCCAGGGGTCCATGCTGCCAGCAAGGGGAGCCATTGCTGTGACTCTGAGCCAGGAGCACGGGCTGGGCCAGGGCTGGATGCCAGGGACCTGATGGGGGGCAGTCCTTGGGGGGGTCCTCCTGGCTCTGGCTGTAGGGACCTCCTAGCTCTGGTTCTGTGGCAACCCCTGACCCATTGTTCCTCCTTGGAGCAGGGCACTATTGTTGGATGCCAGTCAGAAGGTAAGTGGGAAGGTGGGTTGGCCAGAAGCAGAGCTCAGAAGGGAGCTGGGGTCTCTGGGAAGGGGAGGGGGCTGGTTGCAGCTGCCTCTGGGGTGTTAACGATCTCCACTCCAGGCCCTGGTTAAGGTCTAAGGCAGGGCAGAGATGATGGTAGGGCTGGGCAGTAATGGGAGGACAGGGCTAAGGAATGAGAGGTGCCAGTGCCAGGAGCTGGGCAAAGGCTGGGCAGTAGAATGGAGCCAGTGGGGTGGCAGCACCAGGTGCTGGATGAAGAGGTCACAGCAGGGTTGGGGGTGGGCAGGGAAAGGGGGAGCAAGGTGTATACACACATGTCAATATGTGCTAGAGGGGAGCAGCTCTCACCCCCCCAGACCCCACTCCTGTCCTGGAGCCCAGGTGTTTGCATTCCCAGCCCCCTGCTATAACCCCCTCAGGCCCCTGCTCCCTGTCCCTGAACTGAGATACAGCCCAGGCTTGGGATCTCCCAGCTCCACCCTCACATAACCCCTTTCCAGCCTCCACTGCCCTCCCAGAGCTGGCAGAGGACCCAGGCCCCCACCCTGCTCTAACCCCCCATTCCCATTTGCTGAGCTGGCAATAAAACTTGGCATCCAGGCTCCCTCCCCCTGCCCCACAACTCTTACCCTGCAACCTCACGCCCATCCCAGACCTGGGAGAGAACCCATGCGACCAGGTTCCCAGTACTACTCTGCTCTCACCATGCAGCCCCTAACTCAGAGCAAGTCCCGGGGGTCAGGGAAGGAGGCCTCAAGGAAATGGGCCCAGGACTGGATGCCAGCAGAGGGGCATCACCCAGGCAGGAGAGGATCAGAATATCTTGCTGCCTTTGACTGTCAGGAGGGCTGGGAGGGTGAGAGTGAGGGGGCTAGTTTACTGCCCCTTGGCTGGGGGAACTATCCCAGAGGGACATCTCCAGACCCCTGGGGATGGGGACAGGGACACAGAGCCCTCTTATGAAGCAGGGACCAGTCTAGGCTACCCTCAGAGCAGAGGAGAACACTTTGCCCCATGACCTTTCCTTCCTTCTAGATGTTAATGAGTTCAAACTGAGCCCTGCCTAAATTGCAGCCCAGCAGGGAAGAGCCAGCAGCCAGCACTGCCTGGGGCCAGGTGGGACTGGCAGACAGCAGGGGAGGGTCCTTTAAGAAGGGGAAACTGAGGCACAGGGTGGTTCCCAGCAAAGTAGGGGTCCTACTCCCCTCCTCAGGGTCTGAGCCAGATTGACCAAGCCTCCAACCTGGCCAGCACCCCTGCAACCACAGCCACACTCCTAGAGCCATGCCTCAGTTTCCTCACTGTGGCAGGGGGGATGCTGGCATGAGCCCGGGGTGAGGCAGCTGACCGGGTTTCACACGGGACACGTTTCACATGATGTGTTTCATGTCTCAGTGCCTCCAGGGCATGTGTTTCCTGCCTGGCTGCTGGCGGAATAGGTGCAAGTGGCATTTACAAGGGGATGTAGAAGGTGCCAGAGGTGTGAGCATTCCTACAAAGCTATGAAAGGCAACTGGTGTGACTGGGGCTGGGGCAGATAGAAGGCAGGGGCTAGGAGCCTGAACACTTTGGTTCTACCCTGGCTCTGGGTACAGGGAGTGGGAGGGCTAGTGGTTAGAGTTTGGGGGCTCTAATCACTAGCCCTCCCGCTTAATGGATGCCACTTAAAATGGGGTGGGGGTGCTGGGAGCCTGGACACCCATGTTTCACCCTGGGTCACTGCTGTAGGAAAAGGCAGGGCAAGGGGTAGATGTCTTTACACAGCACCCCGGGACTGACTCACGTGGAAACTGGCCCCAGAGTCCAGGCCTAGGCCTTGGCCCTTGCCCTTGCCCATTCCTGCCCCATAAACCCAAGGAAGGAAGCGCTGAACCCAGCAGTTTCAAGGCAGGAACCTGGATTCCTCTGTGCAACTCCAGAGCCCCTCAGCCTCCCCCCACAACCAATATTGCTGCCCAGAGGGGGCTGGGGGCAGAGCTGGGAGCCCCTCCAGGACTGCAGCATGTCCAGATAAGCCAAGAAGAGACAGAACAGGTGCCTCCATAAACCCAGAATTGGGATCCCCACACTAGCAGTCTGCAGAGCAGGGTGGGGGGTGGGGAGCGGCAGGCAGCTCTGGATGCTGGAGTTTTGTTCCCTGGATGCCAGCTCTGGGAGTGTGGTGGGGGCTGGAGGGGATTATAGGAGGGTGGAGCAGGGAGTTTGAACAGCTGAGTCCTTTGCCAACTCAGGGAGGGGGACTGGAAGGCTTGGGGCAGGGTAGAGCTGGGGACCCAGACACCTGGGTTCATTCCCAGGTCTGGGAGGGGAGTGGGGCTATGGGGTGAGAGCTGCTCCCCAGCCTGACCCCCCTGGGGCAGGGAACACCTGGCTGGGACCCTGCTGAGCCAAGACCCACTCAGCAGGACCTGGGATCCCCCCCATCCATCCGTGGCTGGGGGGTTATAGCTGCGCCCCCCCATGTGCACCCCAGATTCCCCTTCTTTCTCCATCCCTCTCTATTCTCCCTCCCTCCATCCTTCTGCCTCGCTTTCTCCCTCAAGCCCAGGGGGGCTCTCCTGAGCTCCATGCCACTCACCTCTCCGGTGTGGCTCTGTCCTTCTGTTCACGTTGGCTCCCGTCCAGGGCTTGGGGCATGTGCCAGGGTGGGGAGGGATTTTACAAGCCTATGACGCCAGAGAAAACTCCCTGGACAAACTTCCTGATGGACCAATGGGGTGGGAAGGGTCATGCATGCCAAGGCAGAGATGCAGTCACCTCTGGGGTGGGACGTAGGGAGCCAGCCCAGCCCTCGGTACTCCCTGTGATTAGCTGTTTCTGGGGTGTGACACAGGGTGGCATGGAGGAAAGGCCACCAACAGCATCTTCCCCCCCCCCCCGCCGTTCTCAACCCCCCCCCCCCCGCTCCTTTGCATTACCCCCACCACCCTTTGCCTCAGATAAGCCCAGATTCCCCAGAGGGGCTGCAGCTTCCCCTGGGGACCCCCAGCCCAGCATCAGCAGCCCCATCCCCTCCACAGGATTACTGTCCACCGCCTGCTCCCCCTCCCCACATCAGCTCAGCATATGAGGATGCACACCTAAATACCAGCTCCTCCCAGGACTCTGGGAGCTGGGGATTTTTGCTGGGGAGCATGGACAGATCCTGGCGGGGGGACAGACGGACAGACGGAGCCAGCTGGCGTTTCTCTACAGCTTTATTGAATCTGTACATCTAGGACCATGTTCACAGTGAGACCAGAGAGGCGGCAGCAGGGGGGTGATGACAGAACCCCACCCTCTTCCGCCTGGGGCTACATTCCACGACCTACTCTGGGGGTCCCCAGCCTCGGTGCTTTGGCCCCCTGGGGGTCAAAAGAGGAGGGGGGCATGACGTACCCCCAGGGCCTGGCTCAGCTTTGGGTGGCGGGGGTTTGAGGCAGCCCCCCAGCCCCCTTGCTCTGGGCTGGGGATGCCCAGAGGATGCTCAGGGCGGGGCAGGGCAGGGAGTACTCTCCAGCCAATCAGGCCAGGCTCTGGCAGAAGGACCAAGTGCGAATTGGATGGAAGAACTTGGTGGGGCAGCGAAGAGCCAATGGGAGCACGGCAGGCCCAGGGACATGGGCCACCAGGCGAGGGAGGGGTGTCACAGTGTTGGCAGCAGGTGGGTGCCCCGGGGAGGGGTCAGAGCGGGGGGACATCCTTGGTGGCGCTGGTGCTGGCTTTCTGGCTGGTGCCGCTGGCCGAGACCAGGGTTAGGGGGTCAGGGCGGATGAGATACCTGCAGGGGCCAAAAGAGGGCAGTCAGGAGGGCTGGGGCATCTGCCCCAAGCAGGGGTGGCTGCTGTACCCCCACTAGCCTATAGGACCATGTGGGGTTCCCTCTTGGATTTGGGGGGGGAAGGGGGGGAGATGGTCCCAGCTTGGTTCTGCCTCCCTGCTCTCCCAAAGGTACATGATGGGGAAGGGGAACTGGGGGGAAGATTGGGGGGGGTGAGGGCACTCACACGATGTCGTTGACCTCCAGCCGTGTGTTGGGTGCAGGGTTGAGCAGGATGTAGGAGAATGTGTTGTCATGATCCAGAACATCCACTGAGGGGCGGGGAGGGAGGGGGTGGTGGTGGAGGTGAGTGCTGTGTCCAGGCTCCCCACCTTATCAGACCCATGGCCTCCCCCAACCCTGCTATATCAGACCCATAATCTCCCCCTTTACAAGATGCATCAACCCCCTAGATCAGAGCCCTAGGGTCCCCCTTGATCCACCCATATGAGAATAATCAACCCCTCCATACCAAACCCGTAACCCTCCTCAAAGCTCCCTATCAGACCCATATATTCACCCATGTCAGATCCTTAACATCCCCCATATCAGTTCCCTGCCACTCCAGCAGTCCCCAACCCTCCATATCAGCCCCCTCACCCACAGCTATCCCCAACCCTCCATATCAGCTGTCTGCCTCCAGAACCCCCCAACCCCCTGTACCAGCCCCCCCAACCCCTTAATACTAGCTCCCACCCCACCAGGTCAGCCCCTCATCTCCCAATATCACCCCCCCCCCCACTCCAGTTCATACTGAAGCCAGTAGAGGAGAGGCCAAGGTGGCGCAGCCGGGCACGGACAAGAGCACTGAGCTCCTGGCGCTCAGAGCGGCGGTGCAAGGCTAGGCGCTGCTGGCGCACACGGGCAGCAGGTGCAGGGTCAGGTGGACGGGCACCACGGCGGCTCAGGCGTCGCGCCCACTGTAGGCTCTTGCGCCGTGCTAGGGGGACCTCACCCACCTCCTCCCCAGCCTCTGGGCTGCCTGGAGCCTGCCACTGTGGAAGTGGGAGAAAGGGGGTGTCATCACAGGCAGAACTTTCCCATGGCTTCTCCCACCTGGGCCCTGGACACCTGGGTTCCAGGCCAGTCTGGGGCACTGGATGCCTTGGTTCTAGCCCCTGATGCCTGGGCTCCAGCGCTGGGCCTGGGGCACCTGGGCTCTAACTTCCAGGACCGGGATGCCGGACACCTGGGTTCTAGCTCCAGACGCCTGGGTTCCAGCCCCAGGTCTGAGGTGCTGGACACCCGAGTTCCAGCCCCAGATGCCTGGGGTCCAAGTCTGGGTCTGGGCACTGGACACCTGGGTTCCAACTCCCAGCTCCAGGGCACCTCATGCCTGGGTTCTATGCCCAGCTCTGAGGCACCCAACACCCAGCTTCTAGCTCCTAGCTATGGGATGCCAGATGCCTGGGTCCCTCCCGCAACTCTACCTCGCTTTCCCCTCAGCCTGGGTCTATGTAGACTAAGCATGACCAGGTCCCTGGCATAATGGTCACCAGCCCCCATGTAACACTCCCCACTTTTCCCCCTCCCCAGGGCCATGCACCTCAGAGGTGGGGAGCAGGTGGCTCTCAGTGCGGTAGATGCCAATGGGGACATCGCCCGTGGTAGAGCAGAGCTTCTGGTAGAGGCGTCCGTAGGAGCGGATCCACAAGTCGTCCTCCGTCACCTTCAGCTGCAGGGACAGCCTGGTGCTGACCCCTGGCACCTGCCCCCTCCCCCTTTGGCACCCTTTGCCCAGAGCCTAAGGCCCTGATGAGAGGGAAAGGGGCAGGGGGGATGTTCTATAGGCCCCATAGGAGGGATTCTCCCTACCCCCCCAGTACCCGGATAGACGGGTAAGGAGGGAGCAATGCAGGCTGGGGGCAGTGATGGAGTCAGGAAGGGATAGAGATAGATGTGCATGGGGATGGATGGATGGATGGATGGATGGATGGATGGATGAGAGCTTATGGAGATGGATGGATGAACTGATGTGTGGCTTATTTAGAAGGGTTTCATGGGGAAGGACTGAAGGA
Organism: Alligator mississippiensis; assembly: GCF_030867095.1. NCBI lineage: Eukaryota > Metazoa > Chordata > Crocodylia > Alligatoridae > Alligator > Alligator mississippiensis. The sequence goes on from NC_081831.1 coordinate 23,677,311, forward strand.
CAGACAGACAAATAGAGAGGAGTGTAGCAGGTTTGAGACTGCTCAGCCCAAGCAGTCTGTGGTTTCCTTGGGGTAAACACACTCCCAGCATGGATCAACACAAACAATAGGGTTATCTCACCCCTGTGGTCTTGTCCCAAACCAACATCTGGGAGCAGCCCACCCACCTGCTCTCTCCCTCTCAGCTCTGCTCTTCCTCAGCTCCTTTCCCTTAGAGTCTTTAACTTCCACTGGCAGCTAATTCTCCTTGTCAGCTGGCTGAGTTTCATGGCCTGCAGGCTACTACAAGGAGTATGTGGGGATGGATGGGTGGATGACTAGGTGGGTGAGTGGATGGGATGGGGATGAATAGGTAGATAGGTGTGTATGGGGATGGATGAATGGATACACGGATGACTTATTTAGAAAGACTTCACAGAGATGGGTGGATGAACAGATAGAGATAGAAAGGTGTGGGGATGGAAGGATGGACAGATGAATGGAGGGGAGTTTGTGTGGATGGATGGATGGATGGATGGATGGATGGATGGGCTGACAGGTCGGTTACTTAGAAGGAATCCATGGGGATGAGTGGATGGACAGATAGCCAGATAAAGAGGAGTGTGGGGGGATGGATGGATGAATGAATGGATGGATGGATAGATGGGTGGACAGATAGGTGTGTATGAGGATAGACAGATGGATGGACTAAGGAAGACAGTCTATGGAGATGGATGGATAAACAGAGCAAGTGTGCAGATGACTTGGAAGTGCTTCATAAGGATGGGTGGACAGACGGCAAGGGATGCATGGGGATGGACAGGTGGATGGACAAATGGGTGGGGGGTGGCTCATTAGAAAGGCCATGTGGGGATGGTTGGATGGAGCAGAAACATCTCTAGACAGAACAGATGGATGGATGAACAGGAAGGGCTGGATACATGCATGTGGGAGGGGGAAATCAGTCTCTGCTACTCACTGCGCACAGGAAGCCAGACCCAGGCAGTGAGTCGAGGCCCAGCAGTAGGCGGGTGATGGAGATCATGTAATCCTTCACAAACGACTGCAAGTCAGGAGAGGGTGGAGGGTCATGCTGAGCCAGTCTATGGTCCCCCACTGCTCCAGGAGGGTGGGGGGTCAGAACACTGCACTGGGACAGCTTCTTGGGTGCAGGGAGGGTCACCTGGTAGAGCAGCGTGTCCAACATGCTGACACTGAAGACTTTCCCAGCAGCGAAGGGCAGGCGGAACATGAACACCAAGTTGGAGCCCTTCTCCCGCTCCTTCTATGGGGCACAGAGGGGTCAGTGGGGCAAGGGAAGGATTGGGGGGCAGCTTGGGGGTAGGGGGGATGTACCTTCTCGAGCTTGGACAGGGCCAGCCCATAGCGGTCCTTGGCTTTGAACTGCATGAAGCGCATGTTGGCTGGGTGCGTCAGCTCTGTGATGATGTTCAAGCCCGGGAACAACCTGCCAGGGTATGGGGGAGGGAGTCAGTGGGACCCCCCCCAGCCCAAAGCCTGGGAGAGAACCCAGGCATTTGTACTCCCAGTGCCCCCCTGCTCTCATGCATTAAACCCCTTTCCCCCTGCCAGAGGGCAGAAAAAAAAAACAGGCATCCAGGCTTCTAGCTCCCTCCAGCTCTAACTCTCCCAGGACCACACTCCATTCCCAGAGGTGGGAGAACCCAGGTGTCCGGGCTCCCAGCCCTGCCTCGGCCCTAACCCCACAGTCTTCCCTCCTCTCCCAGAGCTGGGAGAGAAGCCAGGCATCTGGGTTAGCCCCACCTACTTCAACCCCCCAGCTGCCCCTCTCCCCTGCTCTAGCCCCAAGCCACCCCTCCCCGAGCCGAGGAAAGAACCCAGGTGTCTGTGGCACCTGAAGAGGGTCTGGACATTGACAATGGTCTTGGCGTCAGCCATGTAGTCCTCATCAGCGATAATGGAGCTCTCCTTGTCCACCACCACCATATTGGCCGCGAAGGTCACCCCACAGCGCAGCAAATCATCCAGGCTGGGGGAGGGGAGACATGACCCCTGTCCCATGCCCCTGCCACCCTTGGGAGGCCGTCCCAAGACCGCCGCTGGCTTCTCAGCCCTCTGCCACCCCCTGGGTGCCCCAATGACCCTGTGCCCCAATGCCCAGCCCCTGCCCCCAATCTATCCAGTCTCCCACCACACCTGAGCCCCCATACACATCAGTTGGCTCCTATCCCCCCATATAGGCCAGCCTACTGCCCCTACCCTGTACCCCAATCTTCCCCCTAGCCTCCCATACCCCCTAGGCAGTCCCCAGCTCCCCATATAGCCCAGCCCCTACCCTCTGCATCCCAGGACTCCCTGCCCCCCAGCCCCACTTCCCTTAAGGGCCATTCATACATCCCAGCCCCACCATATACCCCAGCTCCTGTCCTCCAGTCTGCTCCTAGCCCTGGCTCTATCCCTATGTGTCCAGCCCCGCAGCACCCACTCACTTATCAATGGAGCCCACCATGTAGTAAACTAGCGGGAACCAGCAAATTGCCTCCAGGAAGTGGGTCTCAGGCCTGTGGGGCAGAGACAGGCAAAGGGGAGAATGGCCAAGGAACTCCCTCCAGGTCCCACAGCTCCTTCCAATCCCCCCCCACCCCCCACCCCAACGGCTCCAAGGGCTCAACCTTGGTTGAAGAGGGGCTGAATTACTTCTTATCCAATGTGGGAGGAGGCTGTGTGTCCCCCCCCCACTTCACTGTGTGCCCCTTCTCCCTTCACTGCCCTGCCATCTGCCCGGGGGGGGTGGGACACGGGACTGTGGTCCAGGACCAATTGAGGGGGTTCATAGCCCATTGGAGGGAGTCCATGGCCTACAGAGAGCATCTGTGGCTTGTGGAGGGGTGGGGGTCCATGGCCTGTGGAGGGTCCATGCCCCATGGTGGGGTGTATGGCCTATGGGGGGGGCCACACCCCATGAAGGGGCAGACATGGCCTGTGAGGGGGTCTGAAACCCACTGACGGGGGTTCACGGACCATACGTAGTGTCATTGCCCACAGGAGTTATAGCCCATTTATGGTGCCTGTGGCCCTTTGTGGGGGTCTGTAGCCCATTAGGGGGGGTCCATAGCCCATGGGGGTGGGGGTGCAGTCTGTGAGCCACTGAGTAGTCCTTACAGGTCCTCGAGCAGCAGCACAATGGGGTTGAGCTCCTTGCGAGGCCGATAGTAGGCCCGCAATGGCACCACGAAGTTGTAGAGCCCATTGCCGGCACGCTCAGCTGACACGATAATGAGCCGGTTGTGGAAGCCGTAGGCACGGGCATCCTCATGGGGCAAGTGGGGGCAGCTCTGTGGAACAGAGGGAGGTCAGTGCAGCCCACTGGTCCCAGTCTGAGCCCCCAGCACTCCCCCTGTCCCAGTGGGTGGGGGGGCAGCATCATGCCTGGCACCCCCTATCTCCACTGGCACAGGGCAGTAAGCAGGCAGCCAAGACAGGGGTGTGGGGCCATATCTGAGTCCCACTCCCGGTTCAGCCTGGGCCTGGAGAGGGGCAGGGGTATTACCTTGTCCAGCCGCAGGCAGCAGAAGGGGGTCTTCTCCGGCAAGAGGTGGCAAAGGGTGGGCGAGCTCCCAATGTAGGGCGTGTTGCTAGGATAGCCCTTCACCCAGCTGCAAGATGGGCACAGGTAGGGTGAGGCTGGGGCTGTGGGGGTCACTGGGGCATCCCAGGGAAAGGGGGGCATTGGGTGTTGTGGGGGGAAGGGTGCAGCCCCCTGGACCAAAGGGAGCTCACTGGCTTGTCAGGTCCTGGGGTCTCTATTCATACCAGTACCACACATGGATATAAGCAGGCACACACTTATATAAGCACGCCTACACATGCACATGCCTGCAACACATGCCTGCACAAATGCACGTATGAACACTTATACACATGTGTGCACACACACAAGTATAAGCACTTATGTGCAAATACAGACACATACATAGGAACTTGTGTGTGTGTGTGTGTGTGTGTGCACACACATGCCTGCACACACACATGCATGGACAAACACATACCTGCACACACATGCAGCCATTTGGATCGGTGTGAATGTAGGAATCTACAACACACATGCTTATCTGGGTGCACAAGCGCATGCCTGCGCACATGTGCAACCATTTGGCTGTGTGCATATAAGTGCACACACAAGCTTGCCTGTTTACCCACATGTGCATGCACACACGTGTGCGCGCACACACTTCTTGTCAGCAGCTCCCTCCTCACTCTGCCCTGGACCCCCCTTACCCCTTCATTACACTCCAAATCCAGGAGGCAATTACCCAACCCCCACTTACTCCCCACCCCCACTCCGGCTCAAGCCCTCCCCCAGCACATGTAAGGTATCCAGGCTCACCCTGGATAAGGTCCCAGGGGCAGCAGGCACCACCTTGAGCTCACCTGCTTCCATGGGGTGGGGGACATGTGGCCCTGGGGCCCTGCTCACCCCTGCCCCTCCTAAACTGCTCCCCTCCCCATGGCCCCCTCACCAGGCAGAGGCAGCACCATCCTCATGGGGGCTGGCCTCATCCTCAGAGGGATCGCTGAGCAGGTCGAGTGTGGGGCTGGGCAGCGTGTCTGGCCCCTCCAGCACAGGTGCAATGCTGGGTCGCTTCTCAGCATCTGGTGCCTCGACGCTCTCAGGGCTGCTGCCTGAGTCTGGCAAGTCCATGGCCACCGTCCCTGCAGGGCCCAGAGCCAGCAAGTCAGGGGCCAAGGGGAACTTAGAGTCACTCTCCTGTCCTGCCTCCCCCAGCTGGGGGTTGAGACCTGGCCCCAGCCCCACAAGGCTTCAGCCCCTGGGATCCTGCCTCCTTTCTGTGTGGGGATTGGGGAAGAGGTGATGGGTGGGGCACTGGTAAACCCCAAGCTAAATGGTGATTAGCTGAGGAAGTGTGGAGGGGGGGGGGCGCACTCGTTACCCCATGCTGGATGCTGATTGGCTGAGGAGGTGTGAAGGGCAGGGCTCTGGTAAACCCATGCTAGGTGGGGATTGGCTGAGGACGTGTGATGGGTGGGACACTGGTAAAAACCATGCTGGGAAATGATTGGCTGAGCAGGTGTAAAGGGAGAGGCACTGGCAAGGTCCATGCCAAGGGGTGATTGGCTGAGGTGTGATGGGCGGGGCACTGGCCTGTCCTATGCTTGGTGGTGACTGACCAAGGCAGCAAGATGGGCAAGGCAGTAGCAGCCCCACACTGGGTAGTAACTGGCCAAGGAGGTGTGAAGGGCATGGCACTTGTTAAACCCCATACTACATGATGATTGGCTGAAGGGGCACAGTGGGCAGGGTTCTCACCCATGCTGGCGAGGATGCTGTGCACAGGCAGGCGCGTGAGGCCACGGTAGGCCGTGGATGCAGGGCGGCGGGGGGGTGCTGGGTCCTGCTGTTGCCGCACCAGGGCTGAGTTCTCCTCCTTGGACACGTTGATGTAGAAGCAGGTGTCGCTGGCAGCCAGGATGTGGCAGGGCCCTGGGTTCAGCAGGATGCTGCTCTGCTCCTCCCGGCACACACCCATCAGGCACACTCCGTACCTGCGGCAGCCACAGGCAGCCCTCGGTGCCCGCCGTGCCCGGGGGGGAAGGGCGGATAAGGAGGGGGGGGCCTATGCATGTGTGTAGGAGCAGCTGGGAGTGTGCGAGCATGTTTAAGCATAAGCAAGCCTCTCTTAAGTGTGCACAGACCTCTAATAAGCATGCACAGGCCTAAGTGTGTACACAAGCGCAGAATTGCAGGGAGTCAGCACAGGGGTGTGCAAGCAGGTACGAGGACATGTGCATTCAGAGCCCATGTGCATGCGAGTGTGCATCTGTGCAAAGATGCGCTACGTATATATGCGGGGGACGGGGGAGCTATGCCTGCAGGAAGGCATGAGTATGGGAAGGACATGCAAGGCCACTTGCCCACAAAGATATGTATGCAAATGCACGTGAGTGTGGACATGCATACGCAGGCAAGCAGGGGAGACATGCACACACAGGCAAGCAGACCCCCTTCTGCTGCCTGTGGCTAGGGGGAGGGGGCCAGGGCCGTGGGTGCCCCTGTATGCCTGTGCACACGTGTTCCTCCCAAGACATGCACGTATACTCACTTCTTGTGGGCGTGGAAGGATGCATAAGTGAAGCTCTTCCCTTCATACTCGCCCAGGAACTTGCTGTCTCCCAGGCGCACATGATGCACCTCATTGGCCGAGCACCGGCTGTACGTCCTCTGCCACTGCTCCGGTGATGTGGGGCCCTCCCTGGGGGGGTGGGTGCCTGCTCCCATCAGTGCCCAGAGCATCCCTCAGGGCACCCCCACCCACCCTGGGACCCTCCACCCCCATACTGGGCCACAGACCCCTCCCTACTGGGTCAAGGGCCCCCCTATAGAGCACAGACACCCTCCATGGGGCATGTACCCCCCTCCATGTGTTTGGGCCATGCACCTGGGAGGCCAATGTGACAGCCTAGCTGGGCAGCTCCTTATGCATACGTGTGTGAGCACATACTTCCAGCCAGCGCTGCTCTCCTCTCCCCCACAAACCACCCAGCTGGGGAAGGAGGGAACCCAGGTGTCTCCCCAGCCCAGCCTTTTCTCCACTGGGGCTCACCTGGAGAGGGGCTGCCAGGTGTCAGGCCGCTGCCTGAAGGACTCTGCTGGGGTGGTCCTGCCAGCGGGGGTGGGGGGAGGGGGAGGGGGTGGCATGGGGACAGGACATAGGGGGACGTAGATCAGCTGAGACCCTACAACTGGTGCCACCCCCCTGCCCCCTGGGTTGGGAACCCCTAGCCTTGCCCCCCCAAGTTGGGGGGCAGCTGGGGGTGTCCCTGTATGATCCCCTTGCCCTCTTTCAAGCAACCTTTTCAGGCTCTCAGCAAACTCAGGCCAGTGCTGTATCTGGTTCCCCAACCCCGCCATTCGCCTGACTTACTGCCCCCGGGAGGTGTGTATGAGCAGGGTGATGAGCGTGGAGGTGGCTGGGCACACACAGTTGAGGGCCAGCATGGCATATTTGAACTCTTCCTCGCACACCACATGGTCTAGAGAAGGGGAGGGAGAGGGGCTGTGAGCTCTGGGCCCCTCCCCACTAGCAGGTCCCCTCCCAATGGACTGTCCGTCCATCTGTACACCCATCTGTTGTCTGTCTATTCATCCATTTCTCCACCCCTCCATTGATCTGTGTATCTATCTCTCCCTTCATTTATCATCCTATCTATCCCTTCCTCTTTTCATCTATCTGCCTATTTATCTATCTGTCTGTCCCATCCATCCATGCACTCACTCACCCACATATCTGTACTTCCCTTCCTTTATCTGCCTATCAGTTTGTCTTGCCATCCATCCATGTATTTCTGTCTCTCAGTCAATCTCTCTACCTGTGTACCCATCCACCTATCCCTCTACCTGCCCATCTATCCCTCTATCTGCGTATTTATCTATCTGTCCATCCACCCATCTTCCTAACTATCCCTCCCTTTATCTATCCCTCCCTCCCTCCCTCTCTCCCTCCTTTCACTTATCTATCCATCCATCCATCCATCTGCACATCTATCCATCTAGACTTCTCATGAGATCTTTCCATCTATCATCCACCCATCCATCTGCACACATGTCAGTTCATGCATCCCTCCTGCATCTGCTCCATCCATATCTTCCCCGCCGCCCCCGCCTCTATCTAGCTACCCACAAGCTGAGCTGTGGGGCCCTCACCTGCGAACTTGATGTGGAACTTGTTTTCAGGCTTAAGGATCTGCACGTACAGGGGGCAGTTGGGGGCAAAGTCCTTCACAGCCCAGGCTCGCAGGATGGTCTGGTGATCCTTGGGGAGGGGGGCAGCTGTCACAGCCAGACCCCCCCACCCCAGGGTGCTTGGCATGACTGTACCCACCAATCCTAGCCTGAGGGGGTCTTTACAGTGTCTTGTGCTCCCTGATCCCAGCCTGGGGGGTCTGTACAATGCCAGGTGCCACATGGTGACTCCAAGTACTACCATACTGCATGAAATAAACACCCCTCCCCAGAGCCATCATTAACCCCTTGTGGCCTGGACAGCATCCCTCTCCTACCGCCCCAGGGGCGGCATAGGGGGCACTTACTGCTGCCACACGGTCCACCTCAAAGCGGTTGCTGAGGATGAAGCAGGCCTCAGCGTCATCCATCCTGGGAAGTGGGGGGGCAGGAAGGGGGTGGTGGGGGTGGTCACAGCTCAGCAGGACCATTGAGACACACACAGAAAGGAATGCGAGTCACTGGGACCCCTCCCCACCCTTGCCAAACCCCCACCTGCCCAGGCAGGGAAGGGGACTCCAATGTCCCCTCCCCTCCCCATGTCCACGCCACCTCTCCAGGCAGGGAGGGGGTCCACACTGCCCCCAGCCCCCCACACACTTGGCTCTCATGAGGTCCTGGTCCTTGAGGGCCGAGCCCTGGAGGAAGATGACACGTTGGGCCCAGAGCGGGATCTGTAGCACGCGGCGCACGGGCAGGTCCATCTCAGTGGGGCACAGGATCACCACATAGTAGTCCTGGGGAGAAGGGGAGTCAGGGCATGACCAGCCCCCAGTCTGCCCCCTGCCCTATGTCAAACTTCAGGGCCTGTGCTGCTCCCCACAATGTGGCAGAGTGATGCTAGGGCACCAGCCAGCCAGGTGGGCGCAGCCCATATGGCAGAATCCTGGTGGGTGGTGAACCGGGATGGGAGCCCAGATGCCTGGGTTCTCTCTCTGCTCTGGGAGGGTGGGGGTCTGGCTAGCTCCGCCCCCACGACAACCCCAGTACTATGCAGGGAAGTGGAGACAGAAGATGGTAGGAGCTCCCCTGCCCAAGGGGGTGGCTCATTTGCTTACATGAATATGCAAATGAAACAGTTATGCAACCAGAGGGTGCTGCTTTTCTCTCCGAGGAGAACTGATGGTGGGGTGGGGAGCAGAGACAGTGGGCCTCAGCCCCCAAAGCACAAACAGCCTCCCCCCATCTGGTCCCCAGCCCAAGCCCCCCAGCCCAGTGCCCCAGCTAGACCCCCCAGGCTGTGCCGCAAAGGGCCCCCACCTGGAGCCGGGGATGGGCATAAAACTCATTGAGAAAGTCCATGAGCAGGTCAATCTTGAGGGCGCTGACACACAGCACCACGTGCTTCTCCGTCTGCGCCCGGTACCGACTGTAGTTACCCCCTGACTTCTGGCGCTCCATCCACAAGAAGGCCAGCTGCTCAAACTGTGGGGTGGGGCAACAGGGGATTAGCAGGGGGGGGCTGGGCTGGGAGGCCAATGGGGGTGGGGTCCAACAGGGGGCATTATGCTGTGGGGGGGCAACAGGAGGGTCCAGCAGGGGGCAGCTCCATCCCACAAGATCCCAATATAAGCAGCTTCCACCTCTCACCCCAGAAGCAGTTGCATCTTGGCACCAGGCCAGGATCACCCCCCCAGATGGTTACTGTATCCCCTCCCTTCCCCCCCCCCCCCCCCCCCCCCCCCCCCGGGAACCTGTATGGGCAGGACGATGAGGGCGACGCAGATCATGACAACGACCAGCAGCTGCGAGGGCCAGATGCGTGGCGTGACGTCACCAAAGCCCACAGTGGAGAAGGTGACGATGCAGAAGTAGAGCGAGTCAAACAGCGACAAGTTGTTCCCCGCCCGCTCCAGGTGCTGGATCCCACAGATGCTGCCACCGGGAAAAGGGGATGACTTAGTGCCAGGCTGGGTTCCCCCCCAGAGCCAGCTCCAGCCAGGCAGAAGTGACGCCAGGGGAGCCGCCTGTCCCCTCCAGCCCCTCCCATGGCCCTACTCACCAGGTGAAGATGAGGCAGAGCAGGGTGCAGCCCAGGATCAGCACCTGGTTGAACATGGCTGAGTGCGAGCGCTGGATGGCACGGTGCAGGTCATTCTGCAGGCAGGGGCGGAACGGGGTTGAGAGATTGGTGCTGCCTCCAGAACCCCCCCACCTGTAAGTAGGGGGCAGCGTGTGCATGCATGCCTCTGTGTGTGTGTGTGTGTGTGTGTGTGTGTGTGTGTGTGTGTGTGCGCACACGTGCGCGCATGGGGCTCTGTAGGGCTGGAACTGGCAGGGGCACATATGCCCTGTCTGCCCCCTCGCATATATGTGCAGAGGCCTAAGGAGGGGGCCTACATGTGTGCATTCAGCCCTGCACGCCCCCATGCACACGTAAGTGCACACATACATGTGAACACAGGCCTGCACTTTCCCATGTGCATACACACACATGCGCTCATATATACACACACACACACATATATACACACACACACACAAACACATTATATCACACACAGGTGTACTTGTCTCTACACTCCCCTGTGCATGCATGCACACATGCACGCATGCACACATGCACACACGCACACACACACACACACGCACACACGCACACATTCAGCCTTATGCTTCTGTGGGCGCACACAGGTGCTCTCATCTCCCATGTGCATGCACACAAAGAACCCAGGCATCCAGGACACAAACACCCAGAATCCAAATGTCCGAGACTGTAGCAGGATCAAAACCCATGGGTGGCCACGATGCCCCCAGTGGCCACATGGCTTCTACCCCACTAAGGCTCCCTAGGTTCTCTCCCTTGTCTTGCCTTCCTGCCATGCCTTGATGTGCTTAGTTGATTTGTAAAAGGGAGGCTGCCCCCGGGTCCCAGAGCAAGCCCTCATCTATCCTTCAGCCAGCAGGTCCCTACCAGACCCCACTGGACCCAGTTGTGCCCCTCAAGAACTAAGTGGGCTCTCCTGGCTTCTCCATGCCCTGCTGCCTTAAGAGCTATTTGTGGCCTCCTTCCATCCCTACAACTATGCCCATGCTGTATGGATGTTACCAGCTATCACTTCAGGCCTCCACACCCTTCTTGGGGCTTCCATCTTCCCGACTTTTGTCCCTTTTATCTGGCTGGGCACCTTGCAGCCTATGTCCACTGTTCTGGACCTGGTTTCTGAGCTCCAGCCCATCTCACCTCTCTTGGACTGTGGGCCCCTGGCCCTGGTTTCACCCCTCTTGGCTTTCTGCCTGCCTGATCTTGAGCCCTGGCCCCTGGCAGGGCTTCAAAATCATGCATGCCCCTTGGGCACCAATGTGCACATGGTGTGCCCCTCAAGCACCCCCTGGGGCTTAAACCTTAAGTGGTCATCCTTAAGAGTGCCCTCTCAGGCATCCCTCCATGGCCTCCTCATCACCCCTTATAGCAGTAGCCAATTCAGCAGTGTAAAGCTTAAACAAAATACAAGCCCACTGACTACAACAAAACTATCCGCATGCTGGCTCATACTTTCTTGCCAGCCACAAGTCTTTACTTGCAGCTCCCAGGGCAGCTCAGGTGCCACTTAGTCCCTCTCCTGCAGCCATCTTGCTGCAGAGCTCTTCACCCTGCAGGGCCAGCCCCTAATGGGCAGTTTTCCCCCAACCTGGGGATCTCCCTTAAAGTAAGAGAAGCCTCTGGCTCCCAGGTACAGACACACCCACATGCATACACACCCACATACACATGCCCATGGCCCCACACTTCCCCATGGTACGTGCAGGGCCTGGAGACCGCTCCCCCACAGCAGGCCCCACAGCCATGCCTCCCCATCCTGGGCCCAGGTCTAAGCCCCCCACAGTGCCCACAGCATCCCCCCAACCAAAGGTAGGGCCCAGTTCCCCCCTCCGGGGCCTGGAGGCCCCCCTGCCCCCCACTCACAATCATGTTCTCCAGTGCATGCTTGGCCAGCCAACAGTTCAGAAACACGGGGATGAAGAGGTTGCGTAGGGGGGGCCACAACACCTGGGGCAGGGGACAGTGCAGGGGTCACCCACAGCCCTCCCAGCAGGCCACAGGCCCAGGCCTGACCCCCAGGCCCAGGGACAGTGCCCCACCCACCAGGAGGCCTCTGTCTCTGGCTGGGCTGGGGGGGGCTGGACTCACCGTGATGAGGAAGGGCACAGTGGTCATCACCTCTAGCACGAAGGGCACCCGCAGAACCTGCTCCCACAGGTTGCCCTAGCAACAGGGGGGGCAGAATCAGCTCGGGGGGGGCAGGGGGCTGCAGGTTGGGAGTGAGGGGGACCGGCAGGGCTGGGAGGAGGAAGGGAGCTGTGGGTTGGGAGTCAGGGGCACTGGCAGGGCTGGGGCGGGAACCTGGGGCTCCAATCCCCATAGAGATGCCCCCACTGTGCCCCCCCCCGGGGCATCCAGTACCTTGTAGCCCAGGTAAACCAGCAGCATTGTCTCCAGGAAGCTGATCAGAGCCACAAGTACCTGGGAGGCAGTGAGGGTTAGTGTGGGACCCCCATGGGCAACCCAGGCCCCTTACCAGCTCCTGGGTCTCTGGGCAGCCTGGCTTGGCTCCCCCCTTGACCTTCATGGCCTCAGCCCCCTGTCTTCCACCTCCCGCCCTGCTGATACCCCTCACTCCCAACCCATAACCCCCTGCCCTCCACTCACCTGCAACCCCCACAGGGGCAGGGGCCTGTTGACCCAGATAATGGGGGTCCTGGAGAGTTGGGGGGGAGGGGAGAGAAGCCACAGTCAGCACTAGCTCCAAGGCTCCCCGCCACCCCATGGCACCTGCCCCCATCCTGCACTCACCAATCAAACCGGGCTGCTGGGGGGTTTGAGTGGTTCTGCTTGGGGCAGCCCCAGCTGCAAAGACATATGACAGCCAGTGAGAACAGACAGACTGGCAAGGCCATGGGGGCAAGAATGGGGAGGCAGAGACTGGGAGCCCAGATGCCTATGTTCCCTGTTCCTGGAGGCACTCACCAGCCCCCCCGGCCCTCGCGGGGGTCGTCCAGCAGCACCCGGACAATGTAGAGGAGGCAGCTGAGGAGCTTGAGGAAGAAGTTGAAGAGCCGCACGCGGAGGCCTGGAGGGGACAAGGGAGGGACGAGGTTAAATGCTACCCCCTCAGGCCCACTGGTGCCCTTCACTCCCAATCCACATGGGGTTAGATGCCCTCCCCAATGCCTGAGATTCCCTCTCTAGGCTGGACCCCCTCAAGCCAGGATCGGGGCCACTCACTGGAACGCTGGTTCTTGATGAAGAAGAGCTTGAGCCGCTCCTTGAAAGTGTTTTCATGGACGTAGAACTCGACCTGGACCCTGCGGGGAGGGGGTAGATGGGCAGCAATGGGTGGGATGGGGGCCAGGGGGCTCCCTGGGGGGCATCTAGAGAAACCCCCATCCAAATGGACCCTGGCAGGTGTGGGGATGGACCAGAGCCACAGACAACCCTGGAGAACCCAGGCATCCAGCCCCCCCACAGAGCTGGAGAGAACCCAGGCATCCAGGCTCCCAGTGTCCCCATGCTCTGACCTCCAACTCCCACTCCCTTCCCAGCGCTGTGTCAACTGTGGGGGGACCTCTTCCTGTCTCCTTAAAGAGCCTCATTTCCAGAAAAACAAAGGTTATAGGGTCAAAGGCAAAAGGTCAGGAGCAGTCACAGCAGGGTCAGGCTGGTTGGGAGGAAACTGGCAGGGCCTTGGACCTGAGCTGAGGCATTAGAGCAGTGAGACTGCAGGGCACCAGGTATTGTACAGACCCCCCAGGCTGGGATCGGGGGACACTTGGAGCAGGGGCTGCATGTTGGGAGTGAGGGCACCAGCAGAGCTGGGGGGCGGAAGGGGACTTTGGACTGGGACCAGGGGTCCCCCCCAGCCCAGCCCAGCCAGTGCCCCTCATTCTCAACCCGCAGGCTCCTGCCCCACTGAGCTCTGCTGGTGTCCCTCACTCTGGACTGAGAGGACCAGTAGAGAGGAGGGGAAGGGGCGGGGGGCGCTAGGCTAGCAGGGATCTTGTAGCCACCTCTGTTGGCATCAATCACCAGGTGCTGGGGACAAGCTGTGCTGGGTGCGGGCAGCACGTCGCTGCGGGGAAGGCAGCTGGACCAGGGGGTTCTGGGGACGCCAGGTCCTGGATGCCTGGGTTCTCTGGTGCTCTGCTGGGGCCTCATTCTCCCCACTTCCTACTTCTTCCTTGCTGGTGTGATTGGGGGCGCTCAGCAGCAGGGCTCAGGGCAGTGACCTTCTCACCCAGGCTCTGACCAGTACCCACCGCAGACTCGAAACCCTGGCCCTTCTCAGCCCTACTGGTGCCCCTCACTCCCGATCCGCACTGAGTGGGGGGCGCAGTGCTCGATGCCGCGGTCCCGGGGGGAGGGGGACACGGGCAGGTTTCTTGAGCGCCACCAGCACCAGGGACAGCTCAGAGCAGCTCCGAGCCCAGCGGCGTCGGCAGCACTGCAGCCCCCGCCCCGCCCCCGCGGGGAGAACCCAGGCGTCCGGGTCCCCCTCCCCAGGCGTCCTGGGCAAGCCCCGCAGCCCCCCAGGGCTGGGGAGAGAGCCCAGGCGCCCTCACCACCCCACCCCCCGATACCTCTCGTCCAGCTGCCACTCGCCCAGCAGCAGGTCTCGGAAGCGGTAGCGCGGGGGCAGCGGCAGCGCCTCCTCCTGCCGCCCCTCGCCCATGGCCCCCCCGACCCCGGTCCCCGCCCCCCCCCCGCGGGCATCCGCCGCCCCTGCCCCCGCCCCGGGGCCGCCAGCGCCGCTCCCAGCCGGAGGCGGCGGCGGCGGCGGGAGGAGCTGGGGAGGGGCCAGCGCCGAGCCCGCCCCCCCACATCCCCCCGGACGGGCAGGGAGGGGAGACCCGGGGACCCGGGCGTCCGGAGCCCGCTCCCGCGGGATGCCACCCACCCAGGCCGGGGAAGGGGGGAGAACGGGCCCCCAGCAGGGCACCAAGGAACCCAGGCGTCCAGGCTCCCAGCCCCACCCAGGCTGGGGCACCCCTCCCTGGTGCCCCTCGTCCCGACCCACGGCAGCGGGGAACCCGGACGCCTGGGTTCTCCGGACTGGGGGGTAACAGCAGGAGGGCCCGGGAGCCTGGACGCCTTGGAGATACCGCGCCCCCATCCCAACTCCCGCACCCAGTGCCCAGCCCTCCACCCCGGCTCCCCTAAGCGCTACTGCCCCCCCCCCGCTAGCCCACAGCTGCCCCAAGTGTGGGTCCAGTCAAGCCCGTCCTGTGCCAGCTGGAAGGCAGAGGGACTGGCTGGGGCCCTTTTAACTCTGCCTGGAAGAACTCAGGTGTCCAGGCTCCCAAGACCCACTCCCCTCCCAGTGCCAGGGGATCCCAGCCTGGAGCCAGGGCCCTTTTAACCCCCTCCGCCCACGGTGCTGACCAGGGAGGCTCCTTTGCAGGTCAGTAAGGCCCGGCTTCGTGTCCTCTCCCTTCTGCCCTGGGAGGGGTATTAAGGGCCAGATCTGCTTTCAGGGTAGCTTTAAAGGCTTTATTTGGGGAGGGGGTGGGCAGGACCATCACCTTCCTTAGCACCCTCATCAGCAGCCCCCCTCTAGGCAGCCAGGGCCACCTCCACCCTGCCCCCACCTCTCTGCTTAGGGTCCCAACCACCCAGTAATGGGGGGAGGGGGCCAGTGTTACCCAGAATCCTTTGTGGCAGGGAAGCCAGATTTGGAAATGAACAGGAAAAGGCAGAGTCCCTGGCCTAGAAGGGAAGGGGGAGGGGGTAAACCAGGCTAGTTCAAGGCAGGAGGGGAATGTAGAAGGGGGCTCAGGTCAGCCTGGGTCAGGAGTGGGGGAATCCAGGGAAGGGGAGACACACATGAGGGAGAACCCAGGCCAGCCTGGGGCAGGACAAGGGTGGGGTCCCAGGTTGGTCCAGGGCAGTAGGGTAACATGGAGAAGGTCCCAGGCAGTCTGGGAAGGAGGGTGGGGGGTATCCCAGGGCAGGAGGGAGGGAGGGAGGGAGGTGTGGGGGTAACCCCAGCCAATCTGGGTAGAGGGGGGTGTGGGGATGGTCCCAGGCTGGTCATTCAAGGCAGGGGGGTAACATGGAGGGGGTCCCATGTCAGTCAGTGCAGGAGAGAGGAACATGGGGGATCCCAAGCTGGCAGAGGACTCTGAGTGGCTCCAGGCAGGGGCTCCACCTCTGGTCAGTCGAGGGCAATGCCAACGGAGGCAAGGGCATCGAGGGCCCAGGCAGGGCAGCGTTGGGGGGTGCCATACATGGTGCCCATGAAGTTGCGGACGAAGGCGGGAAACCGACCCTCCACAATGCTCTGCCGCACAGATGCCATCAGCTGCAGCTGGGGGGGGCAGGGAGTCAGAGCTGCTGGACTAACTCCCACATTTCTCCTCCAGCCTGACCAAGCTCACCCCTCCCCCACCCCCCTCTCCAGCCCTATGGGCAGATTAAGAGGCGCCAGCCCCACCTGGTAGGCAATATTGTGCACAGTGAGGTGGTGCAAGGCGGCCGTGTCTGTGCGGATCAGCGCATTCAGGTAAGCGCGGGTGTACCTTGGGTAGGGAGAAAGGGGGCAGGAGTTCAGTAGCCTGCTGCCCCGGCCCCAGGCACACCCCCAAATATGCATACGTATGCACATGCATGCACCCAAATGCGCACCCACACCAACATGCACCTGGGCATATCCAAACATCCAACCACATGCATACATACATACCTGCACACACATCTGCACGCTCAAACACACACCCACGCATATGCATGCACATGTGCACACACCTACTGCAGGTGGGGCAGGAGCAGTCCTCGTTGAGGGGTCGGAAGTCCTTGGCAAACTGCTTGTTCTTCACTTGCAGGGTTCCCCAGGGCACCAGGGCTGAGCCAAAGCGCTGTAGTGGCAGGGGCGGTTGGAGGGGGCTGGGGGGCAAGTGAGAGGGAGCAGGGCCACATGCTCCCCCCCCTCCCCCAAGGCATCTCAGGACACTGGGGGCTACTTAAGTGCCAGCCCCAGGGTGCCCAGAGCCTCCATCCCACCCTGCTACTGCCCCCCTGGGGTCAGAGCTCCCAAGTCAGGGGGTCAACCCCACCTCCCCCCTGCCAGCTCCTCACCGCCGTCCTGGTGGGGAAGACGCAATCGAACATGTCGCAGCCCAAAGCGATGCAGACAACCAGGTCCGTCGGGTATCTGCCAGGTGTGGGGGTGGGTTCTGAGTGTGGCTGGCAGAGCTCAGCATGTCTCAGTCCTCAGTGCAGGAAGCCGAGAGTGAGACCCTTTGGCCTGCACACCCCGGTCACCCCACCCCCAACAAAGCCATGGCCTGAGCTCACCTGCCCAGGGACCCCTGGCCTCCCCCCACACCCTACCCAGCACTGGGGACCCCTCCCTGTAGTGAAGCCCCTCCTTACCCTGGGCTCAGACAGGGAAGGGGAACATGGGAGGGTCCCAGGCCAGTCTAGGGCAAGATGAAGGGGTCTGCGGGAGGTCCTAGGCCACTCCAGGCCAGAAGGGGGGCAGGTGTGGTGGAGGGTGAAGACACCTACCCAACTCCCATGAGGTAGCGTGGCTTGTCCCGGGGCAGATGGGCAGTGCTAAGTGCCACCATGCGCCAGAACTGGTCCTTCTCCTCCCCACCACTCAGGCCCCCAATGGCAAAGCCAGCCACATCCCGCTGGGTCATCTCTAGGGGGGTAGAGACAGCCTCACAGCCTGGGGTGGCGTACTCCAGCCTCTCCACCCCAAGGAGAGGACAACACCCCCAGAAAGAGATGGTAGGGTTCAACACAGTCCAGCCCAGCCTGGCCACAGGAGGGTGGAAACCCTGCCTAGCTCCTAAGCAGCACCCCCAGCTGCGGTTAAGGCCTGGGGGAAGGCTGCAACTAGCTCCTGCCACAAGAGAGGTGGTTTTGACTGGATCTCAGGCGAAACCTCTTTGCTGTCAGAGCTGCGAGGCCAAGGGATGAACACCTCAGAGGGTGGGGGGCAGATTTCCATTCTCAAGGAGAGGATGGACGGGCATTGGTTGGGATGATCTAGGAGTAGCTCTTCCCATGCTCTGCTAGATCTCCCAGGCTTCTGGGTCACTGCACAGGGCAAGGAGGGGATGTTTCCTCCCTCTCCTGCTGCTACAGGCATCAGAGGGTTTATTTCCACCATCCTCAGAGGCATTGGGTACTAGCTGCAGCCCATGCTGGGGACAGTGACTGGCCTGTGCCTGTGCCCATGCTCCTGCTGGGACTCAGCCCCAGAGGGTCCTGGCTACAGGGTCTTGCTCCTCCACTTACATCAACACCGGGGTTGCCTTCATCTGCCGTGGGGACACAGTTTCTGCCTGGCGTCTCTTGAGCGTGTATTAACATCACAACAGCAGGACACTGGCTGCCACAGTGCCCCTGCTTTTCCTGTGGCAGGGTCAGGGTTGATGTCTAGTGTAATGTCAGGGCTGATGGCAGTTTTACAAAGGGTTTAGATGATGGATGCATCTGGGACGGTTTGGACATAGCTGATCCTGCCTTAGGCAGGGGGTTGAGCTAGATGTGAGCTCTGGAGGTCCCTTCCAGCCCCATGTCTCGTCTCCATGGTTTGAGGCCTGAGGGGGGGTGGGGGTTGAGAAGGAGCTGGAGGTAGGAAGGTCTTACCTTTGAGGCACTTGGTTCTCAGGGCAGGGTCCAGGCCCCCTGGATGATGGCAAAGAGGTTCTGCTTCTCTGGGTGGCAGTTTGCAGCGATGCAGCGGTCCAGCCAGCGAATCGACCTGCAGGTACGTGGCCAGGTCACCCCATGCCTCAGCTTCCCCGCACAGTTATGAAAAAGGGGAGAAGGGCAGGGGGGAATGGGATCAACAGGGGTTCTGAGCAGGCAACCCAGATCGCAGACTAACCTCCCCCAGGTCAGAAAGGACGAAGGCAAGGAATCTAGGAGCTGGGCACATGACCCAGACATTTGGATTTCCACCCCTAGGGCCATGCCAGCTCCTGGCAAACCTCTGCTCAAGCTGTGGGGGGGGAGGGCGGGGGTTGGAAACACTCCCACCTGTACATGGCTTCCTCCACGCGGGGGCCTGTGACTGTGCTGCTCACCACGTCGTCCAGCTGCATCATGATGTCTGACCCTGCATGGAGGCAGCATGAGGCTGAAGCCATGAGGGATGCCAGGATAGGGGCTCATCCAACTCCTCCAGGGGTTCTCAGCCACAGGCTATCACTGACCTCCCATACCAGGGAGAGAACCCAGTCATCCTGGCTCCCAGCCCTGCCAACCCCACTAGAGCTGGGATAGAAACCAGGTGCCCAGGCTCACAGAAGCCCATGCTCTAACCAAGAGCCTTTGCCAAGCCTTCCTGTGGCTGGATCAGGGCCCAGCAATCTGCCAGGAATAGATCTGCACCTTCCTGTCATGGCTCCCAGATGGCCTCTCAACTCCCTCTACAGCACCCCCCACGCCATTAACCCCAACTGGGGTGCAGTGCATTCAATCAGCCACCTGCTAAGGCATCCTCCACTTCTCCCTGGCTGGAGCAAAGGCTCCACAGGGGTTCCAGGGCAGGAGCTGCCAGTGGAGGGGACCACAGAAGACACCAGGGCCACAGCAAATTTCAACCCCCATCCCCCACACTTACCCAGGGCATTTTGGATCTCAATGGACTTCTCTGGACTTAGCAGGATCTGCCCACCATCATATGGGGACTGGAACTGCACCCCTTCCTCAGTCACCTCGGCCAGCTCCACCAGCGAGACCATCTGGAACCCACCACTGTCCTGGGAAGCAGTTGTTAGGGGGGAGGAGGGGGGTGTTGTTAAGATGCCCCAGGAAGGGGTGAGGGGTAGCATGGAGGCCAGCTGTATGCCAAGGCTACCAGCACAAGGCAACATATGGACTCTCAGCCATTAAGCCCACATCAGGGCAGCAAGTTACACCCCCACTCCAATCCTTGTCCTTTCTGCTACATGCATCAGAATGTTTTTCAGCCTTCCTCAATGGTGCTGGGTGTTGGCTGCAGCCCAGGCTGGGGTTGGTGACTAGGCTGTGCCAGTGCTCCTGCTGGGACTCAGCCCAGAGTGTCCTAGCTAAAAAGTCTTGCCCATCCACTCAGGATCAGACCAATGCCAGATTTAGGGGCCAGGAAGCAATTCCCACCCCCACCCCTCCTTGTCAAATTGGTACAGATTGGGGATTGCCTCCCTCTGTAGTGGGGATGCAGCCTCTGACTGGGATCTCTCAAGTATATTAACAACCTTTTATAGAACCAGGATGTTGGCTGCTGTGATCCCCCTGTTTTCTCTCTGGCAGGGTTGGGGGATTCAATGTGACCTCTGGAGGTCCCTTCTGGCTTCACTTCTCTAGGATTCTCTATGATCAAGCCCCACACACAAGCATGTTAGCCCCAGCAAGGCAGAGAAGTGCAACGCCAACTTTCTAGGCATAGAAACTGAGGCATAGTTGCAGGAAGCAGCAGACAGGGAACTACAGGCAGGGCTAGGAATGGGCCCTTCCCAACCCCCACCTCCAGCCCTGGCACCCCAAAGACAGCCCCACCCTCCCTCAAGTCTAGCTGGAGCCCTGGCAAGCGATGCATGGCCCCAGTCCTGGAGACCAATGGTGCAAGCTTGTCCCTGTCACCCCACCCGCCCTCATTATCTCCCATTCTTGTTATTTCTTAGATACAGAAGGCAGGTGGTATGCTACAGTCAGCCAAAATGCCAGGCCTGAGCTCGACCCACGCCCCTGGCAACAAGTGGCTCCCTACCCTTGGTACATCCCCCAGAAGTCCTCTCCTGCCTTGGACCTCACCTGGCACCGGGGGCTTGCTCAGGGGATGTTGTTCAATCAGCCTTGAAGCTCTTTCCCCAGTCAATGCAGACCAAGCACCAAAAAGTCCCATACTGGTGCCACCCTCCCCCTACACTCACCGTGAGCAAGTTGTATGGCCAGTTCATGAACCCATGGAGCCCGCCTGCTTGCTTGATGAGCTCAGGGCCCTGGGGTGGGGAAGAAAACATACCCAGGTTCAGTCCCAAGGCTGCTAGCGGAGACAAAGCAGGAAGGCACCAGGGAATCACTCTCATCCCACGCACCCCTTGGCTAGTAGGGAGGAGGCATGTCTAATGGCATGGCATGAGGTGCTGGAAGGGTGATAAGGTCCAGAGTCACAGGAGTCCTGGAAAGGCAGGGAGGGGCCCCGGCCAGGGTGGAAGACATGGGGCTGTCCCTTTCAGGGACAGGAGTGATCTTAGACAGGGAAAGGGTTCCAGTGCCAGTTAGGGGATCCAAGGGAGGGGCAGGAGGGGAGCTGACTAGGACAGCAAGGGGTGGGCAGGGGGTCTGGCTAGGAGGGCAGACCCCCATGCCGGGTCAGACATCATGATGCAGCTGGACGATGTGGTGAGAAGGAGGGGATCTGGCTAGAAGGGCAGGCTCATGGAGGGCAGGGGATCCTGGCTGGAGGGTGTCTGTGGCCAGGCAACAGTCCTGGTTAGGAGGGCAAGCCCTCAGCAGGGGGAATGGGGTAGCACTCATGGTCAGGCGGATCCTAAGCAGGGTAGGAGGGGCCCTGGTTGGGGGGGGAGGTGGATGGGGGGTACTCAGCAGGGGGCTGGCAGGGAGGGCTAGGGGGGTTCTGCCTAGAGTGGGGGAGGGAGGAGGGAGGACTGTCCCACCCCCATGCCCAGCTGGCAGATCCTAGCTGAGGGCCGCAGGGCTGGGGGTTTCCTGCCTAGGCTGGGGGAAGGTGTGAGGGTCCGCCACGCCCCGCCGCGCCGCGCACCGGCCGCATGCCCAGGTGATAGGTGTTGCCCAGGCAGATGCGGCAGCCCAGTGCTTCCAGCTGCTTGACCGTGACGCCCTTCATGGTGCCCTGCGTGCCCACAGGCATGAAGACCGGGCTGGGCACGGCGCCGTGCGGCAGCCGCAACTCGCAGGCCCGGGCTCGGCTGCGCCCGCACTCGGCCACCACCCGCAGCGACAGCGCCTGGCCGCACGCGCTGGGAGCCGCCATCTTGCGCGCTGGTCATGCGACCTCCCGGCCTCCCGCCTTCTGCCTGGTCACGTGGGCAGCGCACCCCATTGGGCGCCGCCATCTCTAGCGGCCCGAGGCAGGGCTCCACTGGGCGCCGCCATCTTGGAGACCGTCACGTGACCCGCCAACCGCGCTCCTAGTCACATTGAGGCGTTCCCCCGGGCGCCGCCATCTTGGTCCGAGACCCGTTGCTGGGCAACTGGAAGCGGTTGCCCGGGAAATCGAGGCCGCCGTGTTCCGGCTCCCGCCTCGCCACTAGGCCTCAGGGCCTGAGTCCCCCCGGGTCCTACAGCGAAGCCTCCATGTGCCCCTGTGGGAGACGCCCCGGGCCCAGACAGAGGCCTGTCTCCTGGAGCCACCGGGACAGGAGCCCCCTCCCCTGCAGTGGGGCAGGTTGGGGGTTGCCCATCCCATCCCCACCCCCAGGTCCCTTTACGCATTGCCCCATACTCCGGCTCCACCCTGGCCTCCGCTCAGCCTCATCTCCAGCATTGCCCCCTCCTTCCTGCCCAGCTATGACCCTGGACCAGGGCTGCCTCAGGCCCTGGGCTTTGCTCTGGTGCTCCTGGGGTCATGGAGTCTCATTCAGGGGAGGCCGGGATTGCTGAGGCTCAGAGCCTCAATGGGGGAGTAAGCATCAGGGGCCTCAATATCCTGTGGGATCAGGGTCTTCCTCTTTCTGGGCCTCAGGTCCCACATGGGGCCAGCACTGCACCCCCCCAAACACCCACATGGGGAGAGCCAGAGGCAGATGGACAAGCCACTGCCCTCTGCCATTGCCTCCCTGCTCCCAAAACTGCCAAGCCAGAACCCCCTCCCTCGGCTTGAATGAAGGGGAGGAAGCAAGATGACATACAGCCAGGGCATGAGAGACTGGAGTAGGGGTATAAAAGAAGGATCAGGCGTGAGGGAGAGCTTCAGGAGGTGAGAAGAGTTGGCAGCTGAAGGTAGAGGAAGGGGCTGGGGGCTCGGGTGGTGAAGAGCTGGGGCCAGGCTCCTTCAGCTGCTCAGAATATAATTAATTGCTGCTTGCTATAATCTATACCAAGGCAGATAGGAAGCCGGTGAGGCTCTTATTCACCATGGATGGTTGTTTTTCTAGCCTTGCAGCTCAGTTTTATTTTTGTGGTGAACAGCTCTGAACAGATGCCAGGTTTGTCCAGGGTAATGCTGGGCCTTAAATAATAGGTCAGTGCCTGTGAAACCAGGGATAATTTCCCAGTCTGCCTTAGCCCTGCTGGGAGAGTGCTAATCATGGCTGAGGCTGCAGATGAGGTGAGGATTTCCCCAGTAGGGAGGGCTGCAGTCTTGTCTTGCCTCCCCCTGGCCATAGCTGGAGGTCTCTGTGCCTTGGTGGGGCAAGCTGCCAGGTGCTTTTCAGTGGGCAGAAAGCATAAATTGCATCCCAGAGCCTGGTGGGGGTGGGTAGCAGCCCCCTGAGGCCTGGTGCAGAAAGACAAGGGACTAGTCCCCTTGCTTCTCTGAGGTCTAGTAGAGGAGGTTCTGGCCCTAGGCTGCCCCGGAAGGGGGCAAGATTCAACAAGAGGCCTATGCTTTGAAATGGGGTTGTGGGAAGGTGCATGAAAGCTGCTGGCTTTGATTCCCTCCCCAGTTCATGGAAACAGAAGGGGAGGCAGCTGGGCTGCCCCTGCAGCTCCCCCTGCAGCTGGGCTGTTTTAAAAGAATGATTCTCCCCATTTTGCAGATGGGGAAACTGAAGCTGGTGCTGCCCTGGTATGGGGGGGTGTGTCCCTTTGACTGCTCTAAGCTGCCCCCACATCTGTTCCCTGCATGCTCTTATTCTCTGCCTGGATGCCAACTGCTTCCTGCCCAGGGAAGGTGGGTAATGAATGCATTTAATACAGCCAGGGGCTTAATTAGCTCTTCCCAAAAAGCTAGAGATGGAGAAGGGATCATTAGCTGGCAGTGGTGCATGGTTGTGGGGTTCCCTGATGCCTTCTCTGTGGTGCCCATAAAGTGCTGCTGATACCTCTAGGTGTTTGCTGGTAGCTGTGCCAACCTGTTCTCCTCAACTTAGGAACTACATGCCTGTCTTCCATGGGGCTGCAACCAGACAACGGCAATGAGCCAGGGCAATAATTGCCCACCTCCTTGCTAGGTTGAGCCTCAGTGATTTAGGAGCTAATTTCTCACCCACTCAGTTGTTCTATGGGTTTGTGACTGGGAGTGGGGTGCCTGGTCCTCCATGCCCAGGTGCCTGGTGGGGGACACCTTGGTTCAAGTCCTGGCCCCATGTGACTGGAGGGAAATGAGGGGTGAGTTCAGGACCAGGATGGGGGATGCCTGGGTTCAAGTCCTTGCCCTGGCATGACTGGAGAGGGAGGGTGGTTGTAGTGAGTCCCTGTATTGCTTCAGGCCTCAATTTCCCCATCTGTGAAATGGAGCTGTACCCTACCCGCTGCATTGCAGCTGCTGGGACCTGAAAGAATGAGGCCAGATTCCTATCCTGATCTCAAGGCCCTGTGAAGATGGAGTCAGGATGACACCAGGCACTGGCGCCAGGGTCCCTTTGGCCAGCACCCACAGGGCTGGATTCTGGTGCCAGAACTCACCATGGGTCAGCATGTGGCTAGGCAGGGATGGAGGGTCATGGTGAAGAGGCTGGGAGCTGCCTATTTTCAGCTCTCCCTCACTTTTCCTCAGCTGAAGATGGATGCAGCCCCTGCCCCACAAGCAAAGGTGCTGGAGCTGCAAAGTCGGAGGGTGGTGGAGGTCCTGAGCCCGGTGCTGGAGCCCAGTTGCGTGGACAGGAAACTGCTAGGGCTCCAGCTGAGCCACGGTAGGGTCTGGCAAGGGGGGAGTGGTGAGCAAACCCAACCCTGCTTAGCGGGGGTGAGTAGATGTGCCGTTGCTGCTGCTGCCCTCCCTGGGTGTGAATGAAGGAAATGGGACTCCCTTGTCCACTGGTAGCACCTGGGCAAAGGCCAGTCCAACCCTGGATTTTAGGAGTCCAGGGACTGTGGCGGGGGTGGGAGTTGGGGGGGGGGGGAAATGTGGGTTCTATGGCTGCTTTGGCTATGGGCATACCCCTTTTGCTTCCCTCTGCCCTCATGACTTCATCTCCACCCTCCACTCTGGCTCAAGAGATGGCACTGGAGCACCCAGACCCTGCACTGCCCCACGGTTCCCTCCTGTATCAGCGGCATTCCCTGCCCGACTGCATTGTGCCTGCCAGGAAGACCCTCCACACCCCTGCCAGCCTCAGGTAACAGCAGGTGGAGGAGGTGGATCCTAAGCTGGGGCACCCTTGGGGGAAGAAATCACCCCCCCTAGTGCCACATTTACCCATAGAGAATCTCCAGTTACCCCAGCAATATGGGGTCTATGACACCAAGGGCTGCAACATGTGGGGTATCCAGCAGGGGGCAGCAGCTCTGGGCTTGGGTGGGTGGCTGGAGGCAGGATGAGACTGACCCTTCATGCTTACCGTTTCAGGAGCCCCCGCCGATGCTCGGATGCAGGCTGGTTTTCCACCAGGCCTGGTGACTCCCTGTCAGCTGCTTGGCACCCTGTGGGGCCGGTGCCCATGGCTATGGGTGGAGGGAGACTAGTGGTGCGGCATGAAAGACCCCCAGCCCAGGGGGGCATCGGGAACATGGCTGATGCTGCTGTGTGCTCTGGTCAGGGGAAGCAGAAAGGGGCAGATGACTAGGAGGAGTGAGTGGCTGGGGGGATCCTGCTGCCCCCACCCCTGTAACCAGAAGCTCTGGAAATAAAGAAGCAGCATCAGAGAATGGTTCCTCACTCGATCGCAGCTCTTCCAGGTGCCCCCAGCTCTGGTGGAATGCCCCCAAACTCTGCCCAGCTACTCCAGTCAGAAGAGACCACTGCCTCAGTTTCCCCTGATCCCATGGCTGAGGCCCAACAAGCACATGGGACTAAGGGGATATGAATCTGCCCCCTGTGCTGGGGGAGGGTGGGAGACTCCTCCCTCCCTGCTGGGAAGAGGAAAGGCAGCATGAGGCAGGGTTCCAGCCAGCCATGCCTGAGCTGCAGGGTCTCCAGTGCCTTAGTTTTCCCCCTCCCCACCTTGTTTGCTTTCTGGAGAGGACAGCTACAACCTGGGGAGCTGTGGCCAAGGCATATCTGATGCTTCTACCTTATGATTGTGTGGACATGCAATCTGGAATCCCCAATCCCTGCCTAGTGACTGACCCAAGACCTTCCCTGAAACCCCCCAGGTGCTTGGCAAGGCCCATAGTTGGAAGGTGCCTGGAATTTAGGGTGAAGGGCAGCCAGACAGGCTGGGAGCCAATGCCAGCAGCTGCAGAGTGCAGCTAGCCCTAGTGGGGGGGGGGAGCCAGGGGCTCCATTAATTACCCCCAAGTCCATTAATGCCCCAGTTGATGTGGCAGGCATGGGCAGCTGTGGTGCTTGTTAGCCAATGACTGCCTCCTCCAGGGATGACGCAAACCCAGCCCTGGTGTCCCCAGTGATCCTGCTGGGCATGTCCTAGCAGGGGACATGAGCTGCATCCCCATACTGTCCACCTCCTTCCCCCCCCTGCCTCAAGAATAGTTCCATCCCAACCAAGTGCTTCCTCAGTTGCTATGCAACCCATCTCCCCACTGCCCGCTGGTTGCCATGGAATCTTCCCCACCCCATTGCCCTTCCCCATGGAGATGGGTGACATCACCTGCAGATGGAGCACAGGGTCCCCTTGTGCCTGCCCCAACTAATGCAGTATCTGGGGGGGACTGTGGATGTAGCTCAGGCCCCCCAAAGCATGGCTGGAGAGGGAGCAGGGGCAATAGCTGCCCTGAGCCCCCTGTGGGTTAGGGGTTAAGAGTGGTTCATGGGGTGAGACTGGGCTGCCCCTAGCCACTGTACTGCCCATGTCCCAGCCAACCATGGGGGTATCAGGACCAGTTCAGCCACCACCAGCTTAATTTCACCCCCACCCCCATTTGAGACCTGGGGCAAGCCAAGATGCAAAGGCATCAGGCCTAATGCCACCTGGTGTGCGGTCTGGGCTGGGGCAAGAACTGGAAGATAGCTCACGGCTCCCCCTAACCCTCAGAGACATGAAGAAATAGGAGGCCAAGACTTCTGGTGCATCATGCATCAACCATCCTCCCTTGTTTGCTCAGCAGCTAAAGAGGTGGGTTTGGCCACCAAGACATTACCAAACATGGCTGGCAGAGAGGGCAGCTTTCTAACCCTACAGAAACACACAGCCGGAGTTCCACGGCCTGATAAAATTATCTAGATAATCAGTGGCTCCAGCTGGTTTCTGGCTGGACAGGCCAAAGCACTCTGGGCTGATGAGGAAAAAACAAACAGCTTATGGTTTTGTTAATGCCTTTTTTTCCCCCACTTAGTTTTGCTGCTGGGGCTGGGTGCCTTGGGCATTTCTCTGGAGACTTTTGTCAGGCATCTGGAGGCAGCAGAGATAAAGCTGCTTCTGGAGAGGGGCAGAGGTGAAGCTTGACTAGAGCATGGGTGGGCAAAATACAGCCCAGGGGCCAGATGCGGCCCACCAGGCCATTCTATCCAGCCTGTAGTGCCCCTAAAAATTTAGAAAATTAATATTTAGTTGCCCCTGGCTGCCTATCATGCAGCCCTCAATGGCTTGCCAAAACTCATTAGGTGGCCCACCGCCGAAAATAATCGCCTGCTCCTGGACTAGAGCATGACAGAAAGTAAAGAGAAGCTGGAGGCTCCAGTAAGCTGCATCTGGAAGCCTGCATCTGAGGTAACTTTCCAGAAGCCACTTCCTCCACATGCCTCAGTTTCCCCATGTGTATAACACTGCTGATCTTTTTAAGTGCTTGGAAGATCACTGGGGCTGAAATTTTCAGGAGAGATTGTGATATGGGCAATTTGTGCCAAAGCCAAGGACCACTGGCCCCTGCATCTGGGGAGAGGGCAGTGAGCTCCAGGCTGTAGATCTCAGGCAACAGAATGCCAGCAGCAAGGAGATCTTTTGAGGCAACAGCCTCAGATATCAGCCTTTACCCTCCTCCCTGCTTCAGCTGCTGGCTTGAGGCTCTTTGAAGTGAGCTGCTTGGTTGGAGGAAAGAGGGTATTTATGATCTGAGCTTGGATCTGCCTTGCCTCCAAATCTCTCACAGGTCTCCCAGCTCCCTTTGAAGCTTCCATCTTCACCTGTGGCTCAGCTCCCTGGGACTCCCCTGATTGTGCCCAACTCAGCCTGAACAGCAAGCCTAAACCTGGGAGCACCAACCTCTGCCCACAGCAGTATAGATCTTTCTTTCAGAGAAATAGATGGGAACACAGAAACTTGAATCTGAACTGTATAAAACTCTCCCATACAAAAGCAGAGAGGTGGGAGTCTGAAACTTGCCTCAAACTATGAGTATGGATTGTGAGGTCTCACCACCTGCTAGCATGCCTGTTGCTCTTGGTTGTGTTGCCTAATTGCCAATATCCATTCAGAGGAACCTGCTTTGGCTTCTCTTGTACTTCTCTGGATAAAATCCCAGACATCCAGGGTGTAAAAATAAAAACAGCACAGGGAGCTGTGCCTTTGTCTCTGGGACAACAGCTGCTGCAGCCCTGCTCCAAGCAGCACACACAGGCATCGGTTATTTCTTCCAGAGGGGCTCCAATCTGGTAGCACCTGGCAGGGGAAACACCATGACCAAGAAGTTGGTTTTCCTAGTTGCAGGGGAAACAGTCTTAGCAGATGATAGTACCTTGACAGAGGTAAGAGATAATTAGCCTCCCACTTTCACTTCTAGTGGGAAGATCTTGGCTATACATCAACTTTATGGAAATGGGAGACTCCTCCCTAGCTTGCTGCTGAGGGCAAGCAAAACTTGGGGGCATCCAAACCCCAAGCCTCAGGGCTTGGTCCTGCACAGAGGATGCCTGCCAAAGAATTTGGAAGCATCTGAAGCCCCAGGTAGGGGTGGAGGATGTTTGCCAGTTAGCAGGGCCACATTTGGTTCTTGACTGACTC
Source organism: Alligator mississippiensis (assembly GCF_030867095.1). Taxonomy (NCBI): domain Eukaryota; kingdom Metazoa; phylum Chordata; order Crocodylia; family Alligatoridae; genus Alligator; species Alligator mississippiensis. The sequence continues at coordinate 23,705,995 of NC_081831.1, forward strand.
CCAACATTTGGAATTGATTTGGGTGATTTGACTTGGAACACTTAAAAAAGTTACCAGCTTAGTCTCTGCTGGTACAACAGATGATTAAAAGGCAGCAAAGTCTGGCTGCCCCTAGGCTGGGTTTATGTTCCTACATTATCACACAGGAGCTGACCACACATTGGTGGCTACATTCATCTCACTGGGCATTCAACCCAGGCTCTCCAGTGCCTTAACTTAGAAGCTGGCAGGGATACATTTTTTTTTTTTTTTTGGGGGGGGGGGGGGGAGGGGGGAGGAGAGAGAAAGGACTGGTTCTTCCTGCTTTGTTCCCCACACAGAGGTACTGTAGTGATATTACCAGCAGCACTGACTGGCTGGAGAGATCCAAGAGAAGAGCTCCAGTTGCTTTTGGAAAGAGCTGGCAAAAGAGGAGGAGGAAGAGAAGGGTAAGGGTAGATGGAAGTCTGGTGTGATAGCCAATACGCAGGTCAGAAAACCTAGCAGCAAGTACTGGCTCTGAAGTTGGTTCATCACAGTGGTAGCAACATCTAGTGGGCAACTCCTGCATTTCAGACAGATTGGCATACAGTAGTGGTTTCTGCTCAGCACACCTCATGCCAGCTGAGCACAGTACAAGCCAGCAGCCCCACTATCATGATAAAGTTTCATTCTGCCCTAGTTTCTCTTTGGAGAGCCACCTTCCACCATATGTTCAAGGCAACCCATCATGCCCAGGCCCTGTGTTCCCAAAACAAGGCAGCACTTCTAATAGCTGTAGAAAAGGAGAGAGGAATACCAGCTAAGTCCCTCTCCCCTCAGGAGGATGGTGGCAGCTTCATAGAGGCCCATACAGTCAGGACCAGAACCCCCCAAAGCCAGAGTTGATAGATGCCATGGTCGCATCGAGGGGCTTGTTATTCCACCTATAAATGCTACTGGAAGCACTGCCCCAGCCCTGGCAGTACTGGCACCAATGGTCAGAAGTGCAATCAGAGTTAACTCTGAAAATCAGGAAGCAAGACTTGGGAGGGACTCTAGTTTTAGAGACAGCTACCACATCCCCTATTCCTCTGTATTCTCCCTCCCCTCCAGGATCTTCTAGGTACATTGTGTATCAAACACATGGCTCACACTTTAAATTCAGCAGTTGGGACATCGGTGCAAAAAGAAAAAGGCAAGAGGTTATTGACTGCAAACAGGTAAAAGCCACATGTTTGGGAGACAACGACATCAAGAGTTTGTGTTTATTTGTCTACATTCAGCTTAATCCAGATGTACTGCCTGAATGATTCAGACATACAAAACCCACTCTTTTCCCCACTGGTTTTTAAAATAAAATCTTCACTTATAAAACTGAAACACTAAAGCATTAAAATACAGAAAGCTCGTTTAACTCACTTCACAAAAGCATTAACAGATGACATATCCCTTCTCTATTTAAAGCCATACCACGGTCATGCACCGTCTATTTTAAATAGAAAAAGGATACTGAAATTGTATTAACTCAAAAAACCCTATTTAGACAAATTGTAATGGCAACTAACAAACCATTAAATACATAGATGTCCAAAATACAGCTAAGTATGGAAATACAGGTACTCAACCATTAGTGACTGGTATCACAAAGAGCACTGCAACATGGAAACGGGGGGGTTTACATGTTTACTGTGATGCAATAAAACTGATATTCAAAGGGTGCGCAAGTGCAGAAGGTAACAAAACTTCACACCCATGGAGAAGGGGCTGGTTTATCTGTATTGGTAATTCATGCTGTGATCGTTTCTGCCGTAGCCACCTTGAGAGGCCTGGTAGGAGCTGGGGGGTCCACTGTAGTTCTGGCCTGAACCTGGAGAGTTGTAATTGGACTGAGAAGAATATCCACCTGAAAGGGAGAGAGGGGAGGTGTTACTTCCTTGTGGGACAAACAAGGGAACATGCAATGAAAAGGAAAATCTGGTGTGAACTGCTGTGATGCAGAAGGCACAGAAAAACCAGCAGTTATCTTAGCATGAGGCGTATGAGAGAAAAAAAAGTGCCGTATACTAACCTTGTTTACCTTGGTATGAGGACCCTCCTCCCCCAGATCCTCCCCCATAGCCACCGTGTGATCCAGTGTTGTACGAGGAACCTCCTGACCCATAGTTATTTCCTCCACCACGGCCACCACCACCACCATAACCTGCAAAAGGAGAATGCAAGCTTAACGAAGCTGGCTGTACAGCACACTGCTCTGCTCTTGGAACAGGATGTCTTGTGAATGCAGAGACCATCAGCACACAATTCCGGACTCATCTCACTAATTGCCAAAGAGCTATTGCCAAGTGTTCAATTAAAAGAAAGCCTCTGGCTGGTAAAAGCTTTGCAGGCCTCACTTCCAGAATATTGGAGGCTTAAGCAAAACGGTGCACAGAAAACTTCAGTGCCCATCTATTATAGTGCTGCTCCTCTGCATGTGCGCATGCATGTTGTCTGACCCAGGGCTGCAGAAAGACCGCATGCAAGTCAGAAACCCCAGCCTGCTGTGAAGAGCCAGGGCTTGAGTACTTTCTCCAAGGCACCTGCTTGGGGCCATCAAATTTAAATGATCTCCTAAAGCTACTTGGGTGTTAGTGTAGGGCCTCTGACTAGTGACCTGGTGTGCTCCGATTTACAACTCTAATCATTTGCCTACTCATGTTTATTCTTATAAAGCTACCAACTAAACTAATAAAGATGGATAGTACCAGAGCTAACCCAGAAGCAAAGACCCTTAAAACAAGCGACACAGCACAGGCCTTGGCTAACCTGCTAAGAAAATATGTACAAAGCCATTTTCAAGGAACGCAGCATTAGGATAGGGTAGGGTAGATCAGTAAAAGAGTTCCAGGCTAAACTAGTGAATTGCTATTTGACAGCAAAATAATCTGTTTTAAATATTTTAGGTGCCTGTTTTAACAAACTCTGGTCCCAAATTCTGATCTGTTTATACCCAGGGAGAGGTGAGGACATCCATTCTGTGTCCATACCAGCATCCTGATTCTGTTCACATATGGAACAAAGAATTTGGGGGACACCTTTAAGCCCAGCAAACAAGTCTCCTGCCACTTGGGCCCAGAACTGGCAGCAAACAAAGCCTGCTACATGCAACAGGCCTGGCACTCTGAGCTTGCAATCTCCTACATCCATAAGCAGATGCAGACACCTAGTTGAGGGCCAGGCAGTACCAATGACAACCAGCTTTCCTTTAGGTGTGCCCCATGGAGCAACACTTATTCTCATCTTCTTCAAACCCACTCACATTCCTAACTGAAGATGAGGAAACTTCAGAGTAATACAAACTGACAATGAAATCTGGGTTTGAAATATCTTGACCATAACAGCCAAGTCTTAGCAGGGCTTGGGAATACTTAATCCAGTACCACTCACTAACCCTTGAAGACTCCAGCAATATTCTCCATGGAGGCATGACTCTGCCTCAAGTACAGCCACTTAAGCCTAAGCACTCACCTGGGCTCTTTTTCCCCCTGGGTCATGCTGCTTATTGATTCTACCCCCTCCAAGCACAGCTTTAACTATAATAACAGCCAGCAGTCCCAAGTCTGTTTAGATGTATTGTGAGAGAACCTCACAGCTGGCCTTCACTGCCATCCCCGCCCTTTTCAACCAAACCACCACTCACTGTATTTGTTCTCATAGTTGTAGTCCGAGCCTCCACCACCAGGTGAGTTGTAGGAGTTAGAGTACGACGAGTAGTTGCCTTGGCCATGATTGTACCCTTTCTGTTTGCCTTGTGGGGGGCCATAGTTGCTGTACTGATTTTGGTTATACGACTGCTGCTGTTGGCCTTGGTGGGACTGATACCCTGAACCATAGGAAGGTTTTTGCTGTCCTCCGTGCTGCTGCTTCTTTCCAGCATGCTTAGGTGGTACCGGCGAGTTGTAGTTATCACCACCTTGGTAGTAGGAGCCATACCCAGAGGAACCACCGCCGCCGCCGCCGCCACCACCACCGGAGTTAGAGTGTCCCCCATTGCTATAAAACTGGCCTAAACAGAAGAAGCACAAGTTAGGTTTCAAATGCCACAGTGTTTCTGATGGGCAGATGCATTCCCAGGCCTTGGGGATCTCCCCTAAAGAATGCTATCTAAGGGGTTATATACCTTACCTCACAGCTGGAAGGTTGCCAGTTTTATGACTATTTTGATCTTCACATTGGAGGAAGGATTTAAGAAATTCCACGCAAAACCAAGCTGTGTAATGTTTTGCTCGTTTAAGGAAACAGATAATTTCTAGATACATTGAAATGACGCCATCTTCCAGTTATACCCTGGAATTTCTCATTAACAGCTCTGACCTCATTCCCCATAGACTTAATTCCTGCTAAGGATTACTCCAAATTCTAGAGTTAAGTTGAGAGCAATTCCATTCCCCCCCCCCCCCCGTGCCATGCATGTTACAATATTTCATGGTTATTAACTTCATGTTTGGCAAGCAGCTAGTATTTATCTGGCGCTCAAAGTTACATTGGAAATTGAGTGGGTCATCAGTAACCACTGAAATTTAACTCTCTACTGTAGAAAGAAATGGCGACAAGGAAGTCAACTTACTTCTGTAACGAAGACTTAAAAAAGCCAACATCATGCAGGGTTACCAGACACCACTGCAAAGGTACACAGAAAAATCAGGTCCTAGTTACCTTCAGACCCCTACCTCCGTGTGGTAATACAGGCAGATTCTTAAGTTACTGAGCAATTGCTTTGCAGCCCAACTTAATGACTGCTCAATTAAATTATCAGCCAACTTTAAAAATGGGTGATGGGAGCAGACACTCTTTGCTCAGACTTTTGGAGTAAAGGTCTTTTTGTTTGGCAAGAAACAAAAGCTGCCAGGATCTAGATGATCTTTTGCATCCAATATGCATAGCATTCATTCTGGGAGACTACCCACTGCCCCAGGAAATGGCCTGGTTAGTTTAAATGGCTCTGGAAGCCATGGGGAAATAGCAGGAGAATGTATTCCTTCTCCAAAGAACGAAGATCACAAAAGCCAATGAATAAATATTTGCTCCGTTTCAGCCACTTCCTGCTTACAAAGCCTGGACTGGACATCTGAATGGGTGAATCAGTTTGTTTCCAATTTTTTCTTTTCCCAGAGTTGGTTCTTGAAGGCATCTAAATTTTTTAGTTACCGTGTTGGTTTAAAACTAACATTATGCTTAATAATAAGACTACTTACTCTTCATCTCACCCTCTAAATTAGATTTTCTGTACTGAATGATTCATGGTTTTTTTTATTCCCATGTGTATAGTTTAGACAAAGGTTTTTGTTTGTTTGTTTTTTAATCTCTCTCTCTCTCTGCCCAAGAAGATTTAAAATACAGTTATGGCTGCAACTGGAGCATAACAAACTACTTCTGTGCTCCATGTAAATTTAAGGTACCCTGCTCCATCACTGGTACTTAATTTCTAGTCTTTGGTTCAAGTAGATCACTGGAATGAATGCATGAACTTCTCCAGATCTGAAAATTAAGGTCTGGGACTTGAACCATTTGACTGCAAAATGGTAGAAGCCAACACTCTTCCGAAATGAAGAGTTAAAACGGTTTCTACAACTGTTCCATTCAGGCACAAACTTCATATTTAAGTACGAAATGTTAACGGTAACACCTGGAGCTAATTTCTTTTACTCCCCTGAAAGCCAATGAATAAAAATATCCAACACACAAGTAGTTACTTTAACATGTATTCATTTAAAAAAAATGGCAGTTTTTCACCTCATTCAGGACAATATCTATTCCCTTGTATAAAAAAAGACATCATCTCAAACAATAACTTTCTAAAAAAAATAGGGCATGCATTAATTTTTTGTTTTTAAAAATTGTTCACTAAATATCTGAAACTTTCCTCAGGCAAAATTTCAAATCTGATGTTTCACAGGATAGTATTCTCATCAATTTAAATTACTGAGTTAACTCAAAATGTTAAGCCTCAAATTAAATTAATGCAGTGGTGCAGGCTTTGCAGCTAAAGAAAAAAAAAAGAATAAAAGAAAAAAGAACAGTGACAAAGAAAATACAATTTTAAACACAAATGCTTGGCAAGAATAAAGGACCACACACTTGATGTTTCATAAAAGGCTTGCGTCTAAACAACCAATTTATTCCCTGCGACTTCAAAATTATGTGAAATTTTATTTATTTTCCAGCCTACAAAGTACTTCTGCTTTAAGGGCAATAGGCATACACTACACCTTGCAGATGGCCTGAACGACCACTCCGCTAAATTTGCAGCCATTTTAAGGTGGGTGGGGCATGGTGAAGGAGGGAAGGGAAGGGGGGGGGGGGGGAAGGTCGGTCAGTGCTTTAGGCCCTTTATGCTTGAATCAAAAAAAGCCCACTTTCATGTCACTAATCAAAATCCATGCATTTTAAGAAGTTATCAAGACTAACATTTTTTTTTTTTACATCAACTCCTTAATGCCTGGATATTTATTGTACCAGTATTGGAAGCACAATTACAATACCTTTGAAAGTACACTAAGTCACATCCCTCCAGCATTTATCACCAGTGTATTACAAAGGGTGTGTAAAGTTTAAGTTCAACACATAAAAGATTCCACATACAAGTCAACAATTTTGCATGCTTAAAAAGCCGGGCTGTACTAGATTCAGAGATGTTGAGAGCCTTCCTAATATCAGAGGCATCTACCCAAGTTCTGGGGCTTATTAAAAGGTGTAAATTTTGTACAAAACCTGCCATAAATTAAGACAAAGGTAGATTAAAACACTTGAGTAATCGGTTCTTAAAAAAAAAGAATGCTTTCCATAAAAAGCAAAAGGTGGGCTTTTTGCCTTTATGCTGAACAGAGCTGGCTTTGAAATTTGTGCTAACTGCACAAAAACATTCTTTCATAATTAATTTCCCCTGTTGTGTACATCAATACAACCAAGTTCAAAGGCAAATAATCACAATAAAAACTGCTACTGTCTTAAAGTTCTGCAGGCTAAGAGTTTCAGACAAGCTGCGGTGAAAAGCCACTGTTGAGAAACCCAGTGAAGCACAGGGACACAGCACGAACACTTTGGGTTTTGGAGTTCGAGAAAATTGGAGTAAAAAGCTGTTTTTTGTGCAATACTTTTAGATGATCTAGGAAGACCCAAAATCATGATAGCCGTAGCAGTCTGTGAAAAAGTCACCTACAAAAGGGGGAGACAGAGCAGAGAAAAAAATTAGAATTCTTTTGAAGATGGCAAAATGCGCCACATTTGAAAGTCATGTTTTAGATTTCTCTGCTCCTGTCACCCCCCAATGAAGGCTTCTTCTCAAGACCAATCGCTGGGTATTTTCAGGAAAATCATATTCACAAGAGTGGTGGGTTGCTTCACATGGCTTAAAGCAGAGAAATTTAAAATATTCACATTTTTAAAAGAGGAAACGTGAAGTCACCTGGATTCGAGGTTAAATTTTAAAACATTGGATTCAGCCATCTCTCATAATTTCTCATTTCCAAAAAAAAGTGAGAGAACCCACTATGATGGCTTCAAGCACAGGTATAATTCATGGCATGTCGTAACCCAATGTGTTTTACTAACCCCAGAAGAGTGCTGTGTTTCAGAGAGTTTAAAACATGAACACTTACTGTAGCCTGCTGTTGCCGAATTGCCTCCATAACCATAGCTTCCATATCCAGCTCCTAGAATGCAATGAAGTACTGTAAGACACTTATTTTCTATTAATACAGGGGAATCAAACCTCATTATAATGAAGGCTTCCCTTTCTAATCAACTGGATAATAAACTGGTCTGAGCCCATGGGAAAAGGCTCATAGCTGGTCCACGTATCCTGCTGGCCTCCCACCCCATGCTACCCCTTTTTTAATAGAAGTTTCAGAGTTCATGATGGGCTTTGAGAAATGCTCACAAGCTGGTCCCACAGGGCTGGAATGGCTCAGAAACCACTGATCTAATTCATGAAACATAGGAACTACAGTGGTTTATTATTAATGACATGCAAGTGCTAGCTCTATGCTTTCAAGCCATGAACTCTTATTAGTTATATTTAAAAAACAGAGGACAAGTTAACAAAATGAGCCAAGCCTGCAAACTCACCGGAATTCATGTAGCCACCATGATTGCCACCAAATCCCCCTCTGCCTCTACCACGGCCACGCATGTTGCCTCCTCTACCGCGGCCACGCATGTTGGGAGGCGGTGGCACTTCATTGTGCATGGGGCCACCCATTCCAAAACCAGGGTTATGTTGCTGAAAAAGGCAGAGACCAGTTACACATGTCTGTTTCTAAAGAAGAAAGTGCCACCATGGTGAGACAGCTTTTATTTTTGCTTCTCGAGTTCAATGCAATGTATCCATTAACCCATGGAAACTGAGGCCAAAAAGGTAGCCAAATTAGCTAGACTACAGTGTCAAACTATACATCTGTCTACCTTCATAGGTTATGACTTGGGCAACTTCTGACATGGTGTCTTTTGAGCTTAAGGCAGAAGAATCTAGCAGCATGAATGGAGAACTTAAATATTTCTGGGTGGTGGCTTTGTGATGATGGGTGCTAGCCTCCATAAGAACTGCCATTGACTGGGTCAGACCATAGGTCCATTTAGCCGTCTCCTGTGTCTCTCACTGGCAGACTGTGGATGCTGAAAGTGAGAGCGAACTGGATCTGACCAGGGTTTTTTCCACCGTTTCTCTCTCACTTGCAACATCCAGCATTTAAGATATAGGAAGTTCTGATTCAGAGGCTGTGCCCTTCACTCCCATGCTCAGTAACTACTGATGCCCCTTTCCTCCAAGAATGTGCCTAATCCCTTTTTGAATCTGCTGAACTCTCAGCTTCCACCACGTCTGGCAGCAACAAGTTCAACATTAAATGCTGTGTGAACAAAGACTGCTTTGTGTTAATTTTAAATTTACTACCAACTCATTTCATGTTGTGACCCCTATTAATAAATCCCTATCGATTTTCTCTTCAGTTTAGTATTCTGTAAACCCCTCTCACGCTCCCTCTCAAAAGGTCTCTAAACTGATTAGACCTAGCCTCGTTAGTCCTTCCTCATAGTGAAGCCCTGCCATAGCGCTCATCATCCTTGCTGCCTTTCTCTGGAACCTCTCTAGAGTTCTATATCCTTTTGGAGGTGTGGGGTCAGAACTTGGCCCGGGAGTCAATGTGTGGATGCACCATGGATTTATGAAGAGGCATGATGATACTTTCAGCTTTGGTTACAATTCCCTTAATAATCCCTAACACAGGGGTCAGCAACTTCTGGCATGCCTACTGAGCATGGCAGACAGCAGGGTAGCACAGCCCGTCCTGAGGTGCACAGTCACCACCAGCATGGAGCTGATGCTGGAGCTGTGGAGCCTGGTGCAGCTGTTTTGCAGCCTGCCTGCTGCTTGCTGCAGCTGCCCAGAGCCCAAGCTGGCTACAAACAGCTACGTTGGGCTCCAGAGCCCAATCACCAGCTCTGTGCTGGGAGCAGGGGAGAGATGGGGGTTGCGCTGCCTCAGGCCCCTCCCCCACTGCTTGCTCTGAGGCACGCAGGCACACACCAATACAGAGCTGATGCCAGGCCTCCAGAGCCAGGCACAGCTGTTTGTAGCCTCCCAGCTACAGCCAGCCCCAGCTCTGGGTAGCTGCTGCCAGACAGGAACCCAGGCTGCTCCCAGCAGGCAGCTGCAAGCCCTGCTGGGAGCAGCCCAGGCTCCAGCAGCTACCCAGAGCCAGGGTAGCTGCTGACAGCCAGAGCCTGGGATGGGGGAATGGGGCAGCAGGGCTGGGCATCCTGCCATATACCCCCTTGCCCTCATTTTGTTTTTCCTGGCATGCCGGCACTCCGGCACCTTCCAAGGTAGGCATTGTGTTTTTTGGCACTCCAGCCAAAAAACATTGTCTACCCCCCTGCCCTAACATTTTGTTTGATGAGCACTAAGCTGATGTTTCTAGCCAACTGTCCACAGCAACTCCCATCTCTCTTTCCTGTGTGGGAACAGATAATATAGAGCCAATCATAATGTAGGTATAGTTTGGGTTATTTTTGGCCAGGTGCATCATTTTGCACTTATCTACATTGAATTTTATCTGCCATTTAGTTGCCCATTCGATTAATCAAGCCAGTTTCTTTTATAGTTCCTCACACTCCACTTTGGTCTTTACTACTCTGAATAATTTTGTGCCATCCATCTTTTTTATAAATGGCATTACACCCCCTCTCCCATTCTGCCAGTGGCTGGCACAGAAATTACAAACACTATTAAATCTGATCACAGTACAGATGGCAGAAGCACTTAACCACTGGATTCACTTACCTTAACTGCAAATTTTGGTCCCCCCCTTGCAGGGACAGGAGCTCTTTTCTTCTTATTTTGTTCAATGGGAACAGGGGCATCTGGGAACAACTTCTCCAGCGCAGCCAAAGCAGCGTAAGCTTTTGCCACCTTTTTGTTTGAACCAGCTCCTTGAAATTTCTGCCCATCCACCTCAACCTTTGAAACAAATTGAAGCATCACAGTATGAATGACAGCTAGATAACCGTCACCACATTCACCTCGCCCACAGGGCAAGGTCTATGTATAGGAGGAAGATGCATCAATGCCAAGCAAGTAGCATAAGTGTGATGAAACTGTAACTAGATCAGGGTATTAATATTTGAGTGCATCTAAGTTTAAACCTCAGATGTAGAGGACCATAAAAAAAAGAAGTCAGCTCACCTCCATGACAAAGCGCTTGTCATGACTGCCACCGGTTTCGGAAATCAGCTCATACTTTAGGCCACGCCTCTTCTCATTCAGTTCCATCACTGGATTCTTCCCATGCTTCGTCAAAATTGGTCCCTGCTGTTTCACATTCTGAAGTAAGTAGGAGCTGTGTTAAAGGTTCTAAAAGCTGCTAGACACTGAGTTACCAAACCACCTGTGGCTTTTATAATTGAGAATATTAGTCTCAAGGCCACAACTAAACTAAATCTACCTGAGCTCACTTTTTACACCTGTTACTAATTACAATCATTTATTGTTAGCAAAAACAGACAAAATAAGAAGAGAGCAGAAAGCAGTGTCTATTTTGCAATAATCTGCTTGATGTCTTATTAGACTCCTTGCTTAGGACTCGGGGGGGGGGGGGGGGGGGGGGGGAGAGAAAGAAGGTAGCCTTTATAATAATTTATGGGATTTACAATAGGAGTTTTGAGAGATGCTTTTAACAAATGCTGTACCAGAAACATGGGGACATGTGCTTCAATTGGAATCCATGAGCAAAGTAAAAGATCCCTGCCCTTCAAAAGAGGGGTGTTAGTTGCTCAGGGATAACACACTTAAAAGATTCAGTGTGTGCATTTACCTCTGTAGTCTGCTCTGAGGGAGGAGAGGCAGCACTGGGTGTAGACACAGTTTCTACTACAGGTGGAGGTGCGACAACTACTGGTTTTTGCTCTGTTTCCTCTGCTGACTCATCTCCTTTCACAGACTCTTTGCCTTCAACTCCTGTGGGTAAACCCATATCCTGCAACACCTGGGAGGGAGAAAAAAAAGGGGGTTCTTTAGAAAGACCCGACACCCAACTCCATGCCTCTGTAATTGGCAATACCTGGGCAAGTGCCTCAACTTTACTTAATGAAGCATTAGGTTCAGCACTCTTCCTGATGAAGCTCCCAGGAGATTTCAGACATTCCCCCAAAACTCTGCTATGAAGGCAATTCAACAGCAGAGAGGGAAGAGCCTCTTGGACTGCTCTGATTTCAGTATTTAAACTACATGAGATATGCTTTCGTCAGTCCTGAAGGGCCTATGAATTCTGCCTATATAGTTCAACCTAATTTTCCAGTTAATCAAGGAAGTTTCTCTTTTCAGGCTTGAAAGAGTAGCTGCTGGGCTATTTAAGGCAGGCAATTTGTTAAATATTTACATATGAAAAAACCCCACAAACTCTTACCTTTACTGCAACATGCAATTTGGCTGTCTTTTTAGAAGGTCCCGATGCCTCAAATGTGCTGCCATCAACTTCCACAGACATAGTAAAGATAGGCGCGTGAACTGGACCAGTCTGAGAAACCAGCTTGTACTGGAGTCCAGGTTTTAGCTGGTTTAATTTCATGAGTGCATTCATAGCCTGGGGAGGTTCAGTTTTTTCCTCTGAAGGGAAGAACACAATACGTCTTTTGTCAGATGTTCATGTTTGTTTTAAGACTAACAAACTGTTTTCAGAAAAAAGAGTGGTTACAATATAATCACTGCATAGTCCTTGCATAGAAACTTAGATTGGAAGTTTATATTGTATAGCAAGTAGAGTCTTAAAAACCTTAAAGCAGTAGGAAAAAAAAAACCCTATTTCTACTCCCACTTCCTGCCATTTGTATTTACAACAGTGCAAACCTTTATACATTATGAGTTCTGTAACATGCCCCCCCATTTAATCTGAAAATCTCTTTTTTAGGCAGCAATTTACACCTACCTCTTGTTAACTCAATACCTTTTTTCTGAATCTTCTTTTTCTTTTTGCTGGGAGACTTCTCCTCTCCATCCTCCTCCATAGGGCGTTTCATTGGGGTGACAGCATACGTTGTACTGGGGGGAATCTGGACTGCAAGAACCAGAAGAAAAGCAATTACATACTCTACCAATTATTCCAAGATAAAAGTAATTATTCTGAACACTTATATGATCTTAAAGACTTAAACACCTACCAGTGTAGTCAACTGGGTTCTCATTCTTTGGTTTCTTGGGCATTTTGGAAGGTAGGGGATCCATCCCCAAAACCTTGTGAAGCTGGCCAAAAGCAGCAAGGCGCAGTGCATGCTATAAGGACCAAAGACATGTTACCGAGATGCACAAGTTGCTAAAGAAGCATTTGTTCACTGCAGAGTTCCAGGCAAACCTTCTACCCACCCTTGCACAGAGACTCGCTGGTTTATATATGACACTCCTCAGAATTCCAAGTTCAACCCAAAATCTAAACAATGGTGGTAAGTCACTACATAATGCCTGATGCTTTGCTTCTGGTGGGCCAAACTATAAACTCCTTTATTGGTGTGGGACCCATTTGTATTTACTTGATTAGGTAATTAAAAAAAGTTAAACCAACCTCAATGAGGTTACTATACTACCATTACCAATATAGAAGTTCAGAGTCAATTGAACTCATTAAGTTTTTGTAACATCTGTAGTCAAAACTATACCTGAGCACTCTGTGTGATATCTTCCCTTTGTTGTCTGTCTAGATGCCCAATAGCATCAGTGGCTTCTTTTTCACAAGGATCATAAATACCAGAACCATCTGAAGGCAGGAAACAAGGAAGATATGCAGAGAATTATCCTGGTGTTTCTAAAGAAACTAAACTAAGTATTCCCTTGGCATCCATCAACACTCATCTATATAACACCCACAACTGATATTATCCATCCAATGTCCAACATTTGGAAACGTATCTGGATTATTTACAAGTACAGTTATAAGTGAAGCTTGCTGAAACCCCTTAGAAAGAGAACCAGTTTAGTGTTCATAGAATCTGATCCTTCTCCCTAAAAGATTTAAATGTCATGGGTCCATTGCTTTAAGCACATATGCCCTAGGTAATACCGAGGTACGGTAGTACCTGTATGCGCTACATTATTTTGGAAGCTCTAAATCCAAACTGTGCATACACGAGGGACGCCTTGGAAATACGAGACAGTATTACAACGTACCAAGCTTCATCTGCATTCAATTACAACTTCTAGTTTGGAATTCAAATACAGAGAACCACCTAACCTGGCATCACAATTCCTGACGCAAGGCATTCAAGAACACGTCTCAGAGCCTCGCCAGCTCCCATTGGTCGGTTAGCTGTTCCAATCGATTTTTCGCACAGCAGCTCTAGGGGCTGAAAAACATTTTTAATCAAAGTGAGGGAAGCAAATGCATGTGGCTCAGTTGAGTGCTGCAACTGTCCTGAGTTTAGAATTTTGAATTTCTGCAGTGAATTTAAGTGAGTTTATGCTGTAGAAAGCTGAAAGTGTACCTTCAAAAAGCACAATTTCTAAAAATGGAGCGTTTTGAAACTGAAGATACTTTAACAGAGACATAACACAACGTTACAGAAATAAGTAAGTAAAATTACCCATCCTCTAAGCGGCGCCCAAGTAGGAACACGAGTACACAGATCCCTCAGCACCCTGATGACGATGACGCATGATTTCAGCCCATTAGCCCTGGCCTAGAATAAGTAATCAAGCAGAAGCACATTTAATAAAAATCCAGAAACCCGTTAAAAAACAATCTGCAGACATTCATTTTTGCAGTGCTACTTTGTCAAGGGTAAAAAAAAAAAAAAAAAAAAAGAAAAAAAAAGATCGATTCACAACATTACAATTTAGAACTTAAAAAGAAATTACAGTGTACAAAAGCAACATTACTCTTAACACAAAGCAGCAGCTATGCATCTACTCATTAAATAAGTTTCCTCTTTGAACGTTAAATTCACTTAAGTGCTTCTTTAGCAACTGTGCCGTTGACAGACGCTAAATTCAGTACATCTAACTATTGTCCAATGTTTTACGTATTTTAAGATAAAAGTTAGCCAGTTAAACTTTACAAATTTTCTACTTAAAGACAAATATAAGAACAAAATGCAAACCTGGAACCACTTGGCGTGTCGGAGTGACGCCAAGGCAGCAAGGCATTTCTGCCTGTCCAGAACGTCCGGGGAGTCGTTGACTGATAGCGTTTCTATTCGTGGATGGAATAAGAAGACAAGGCACAGTTTGACCAAGGGGGTTCTGTCAGGTGGAGAGGGGATGAGGCAGCTTCCTAGAGGGCAGCTGAGGCTCCCAAGAGATCTTGAGCTATACCCTGTCCCTGGCAGAATGGCCTGCAGTACACTGCCCTGTGTGACCCTTACTGAGAACTTGGAACTGCTGAGAGGAAGAAGACTATGTGCAGCTGATGGTAGGCTAGCTTCTCTACTGAAAGGGAGGGGGAATATATTCCTGTTTGGAAGGGGAAAGAAATCCTATGCTTCTAACAAAACTATGGAGGACCTAAGCCTACAATAGCTAGTGCAAGGGCAGCTAGACTAAATTCCCATTCTACATCCAGAGCATAACTGTAAGATGTTTTTTCTAGAACCAAGGGAACCCCCTCCGCCCATAAGGCTTGACTGCCCTGGCCCCAGCTCGTGACAGAGTGCGTCCTGTTGGTCAAAGGTCCAGCGTCCCTAAAATCGACAAACTAGAAGGCTTGGTAGACGAGGTCAGATATCAGAACCATAGACAATCAATAGAGCACAAAAATACTCTCCAGTCTGTGCTGCAGCAAAATTGAAGATCCATTTGAAAAGGTTTTGAGTTTCTGAAGACCAGGGTTTTAGATAAGGCTAGTTTGAACATTTGCTAATGTATACAAGTTTGCTAAACAGGGTGATGCCTGTGGTACAGAATAGACTGTAGTAGAAGGATAAAAAGTAACATATATATTACTTTTCAAAGTATGATTTTAAGTCTTTTTTTTTTTTTAAATAAAAAAAAATGAATCAGTAAGTTGAAGGACGGAGTCTAACTTTATCCAAAACTCTGCATCACATCCTGGAATCCAGAACTTAAGCTGATAAAACAGCCAATCTAGAGAGACCCAGAGTGCCCATCATTTTTGCTGCAACACAAACTGTTTATAACAAATCCAATTTCATGTACATGCAAGTCATTAACAAGAAGCCTTCAATGTTTTGAGAGAGAGATGTTTACATTTGTCATTTGTGTGGGCCACTTACATGGCTAGATAAAAAAAAACAAAGATTAAAACAACGACATTATATATTAGTGAACTAAAG
This sequence comes from Alligator mississippiensis, assembly GCF_030867095.1. Classification (NCBI taxonomy): domain Eukaryota; kingdom Metazoa; phylum Chordata; order Crocodylia; family Alligatoridae; genus Alligator; species Alligator mississippiensis. The sequence continues at coordinate 23,721,766 of NC_081831.1, forward strand.
GCCCAGGTAAAAAATAAATAAATAAAAAAGTGGAATGTCATTTGAAAGGTGCTACTCAATTTTAGAAGTCCATTTCTAATTAGCCACAACCACAAATCTCGTAGTCTGTATTAAACAGTGGAATTTGCATTGTGCGGTTTAAGTTGTGTAGCCTGAAATTGAATAGCACATTTTAACAGTGAATTAGCAACGGAGAACGTAAGTTTCCAGACTGACTGTTAGCCGTTTTCTGTCTTCCATACCTCCAGCTAACTGTTTTTCCATTTCTTCTCTGACAACAGGAGATGTCAAATGGATGGTCAGGGTCAGCGGAGGCTCTTTTGTGTTCTTAATTATAATTGCAGCATCACCAACTGACTGGATTATTTCATATTTATCTTCAGTAATAGCCTACAAAGCAATAATTTTATTGTTTAGACCAGTGAGAGGGGCAAAACTTTTTAGCAGAAGTACTGCAGATTGATTAGCTATACACTTTCCTCGAGTGCCACTTCAACCCCCTTCCTCTGCCCAATATGCTGCTCCACTGCCCTATCTGCAGGTTTGCTACTGGTCCCAGCCCTCCACCCTTGCCTCCCTGCAATCTGCAATAGGCCACATGCAGAGGCTACCCATGCCGCTTGTGGCACTATTGCTGCAGATTATCCAAGCCAGGAATGCCCATTCTCCCAGATTTGTGCAAAGCAATACCCTTCTTACCCTAGAAAGTATTAACAAGGTTTGTATGATTGCTACCTGAATTTTCAGTTTAGTTGACATATAAAGTGAGATTATAGCAACTGTTTAAAGAGGGCGACATGCTTATTTTACAAGGTGGTCTCGAAAGCAGCCATCAAAAGACATATCACCAACTTCTCTGTTCCGTCTTTGGATCTTTAATTACAGTGCCCATTGCAATATGTATACAAACTGATTCAAGGGTTTTTACTCACAGCCAGCTGTACTCCAAGATTGTCAGCTACTTTCTCCAGAAGACCTGTTGTTGGTTTATCCTTGCACAAGAGAACCAATTCAAGATCCAAGTCTCCCTTCAGTAATAAACCTTTAGCTACCAGCCCAACACGCATCACTCCACGAAGGGTCCTAGTCAACTGCTCTGTAGCCTTCTGGTCCCTGAGAAGATGGATGCACACAAGGTGGCACGGGTCAGTGAAGAAAAGAGTTACTAGATTTCTGTGCCTTATTCTCCCTTCCAAAGCCATAATGTTATCTAATAGCATACTGCTATTAATCTACACAGGGGTGCTTAAACCCAGGCTATGGAGCTGGCATCCAGCCTGTAGAGCTCCTCACAAGCTGGGAAGTTTGTGGCACTATTAATTGCCACTCCCCTGATGCCAAAATTATGGACTGGTAGGGAACCCTGTGGGCTGGATAACATGGCCCTGGGCAGTAAATCTGCAAGCATACAGGGTTAGCCCAGCACACAGCCCAACCTCATGCAGGATCTGACCCTCAAACCAGCATCACACCACTCAGGTTGGATGCCAGGGGTCTAGAACAGTGATTCTCAACCAGGTGCTGCAAAATCCTTTGAAGGGTGCCATAAAGTGTGACGAGATAAGGCCAAGAGGATATAAGCAGATAAGTGCAGGCTCAGTCCCTCCTTGAATGTGCTCCTGTCTCCACTGCCAAGCCCTTCTACAAGGAGCACTGTAATAAATTATTTTTTGAAGTGGGGCAGGGGGGAAGGCACTCAATTCAGAAACGTTATGGAGGGCACCTTGAGTCTGAAAAGGTTGAGACCCACTGTTTTGGAAGAAAAGCAATGATTCAAGCACACAACAGTGTCTTTGAACAACACCTGCCTAGTAATGTCTCTTACCCTCCTTCCTTGTTTTCTTCTTCTGCTGCTGTTTCCATGGCCTCCGGTTCTGGCTGCTCACCAGTGACTTTTTCTTGTTCATCAATCCAATCAGACACAGCTTTGAGAGCACGTTCTGTATGGGAGACCATGTTCTGAACAGCCTCCAGCTCTTCCTGAGTTGGGTAAACGGCTGAATGTTTTGCCATGACGTGGCGGTCATCATTCACGAAAATCCGCATCGGTCGCTGAAAAGACCATTTGAAGAAATTTAGCTATCAGTCAAAAGCACCAATTTCATGGCTATTTCTGCAGCCTGATTTCAGAGCCTTACCATTTTTGCTTCCGAATTTTTGCTGTTTTCAAAGTTTTCCAAATGTATTTATCGCGATTCTCCTCTTAAAGAGTTATACCAATACCACAGCTTTCTGTAATGTGAGAAGAGCAGAAAAAAATGACTACCAATGTACTGAGAATCGACCAGGGTATCATCTTGCTAAGTGCATAAATCTAATAATTACTCAGATGTGTTAATATTTATGCACTTGTTAAGTGATATCGTTATAGAGTAGGACCACAGAAATATTTACACCTGGCCAAATTGTATTCCTGAAGACCAAAACACCTAGACATTGATTTACTAGCTGAAAATTGCCCAAGTGCTAAACACTGACCAAAAAACAAAAACAAACAAACAAAAACCAACCCCCCCAAAACCCTCTATCTGATACACCACACTGGTCTCCACATGTCCTTTTACAGCATCTGATGAATTGAGCCTGGGCTCATAAAAGCTCATGCTACACATCTCCGATTTAGTCAGTCTATAAGGGGCAAACCTACCCTGCTTCTGCAAAACTTAATTTACCAAACAGCTGCCATTCTAACAGCTGGAATGACTGCTTGGAAAGCTATTCTGAAAGAAACTGCAGCATGTTCAGCTTTAAGATACAATATCACCTTCTCAATACTGGTCTGACAACTGCTTCCAAATGTTTGTTATATATTTTAGCCATGTATAAAGACTACCCAGATTATGATATGAGGCCAAACACGTACCATATTTTTTTTCCTAAAGCACAAAGGGAATGAGGTTACAATTCAGGCTCTAAACAGGATGGAAGAGATTCTAATAGTCAGGCCAGTAAACAGGATCACTGGGTGTCTAATCCAAGCTTTGTTTCTGAACTGCAATGGCCCATGGTCAGTTATTTTGCCTTCCTACGCCTAACATTCTCCTCCATGAAAATGCTTCATAAAAAAATTCACCAACAAATACCCTCCTAATTTGAGTTGTAATATATAAGCGCACTTAAGGTAGACTACTGGCCAGCCCATGCAAAACTAGTCTACATTGGAGAAACGCCAAGAACCGCTGCTAAGGTTTAACTCCTAGCTATTCAGTTTTATGGGAAAAGGAACCAGCTGCCATAAAACCAGTTTTCCCAACTAGAAATGTCCTCCTAGCACCTATTTATCCTAGAGAATTATAAATCAGTAATTTATTATCTGTCTGCCACACTGATTCTTCTCACAACCTCATTCTAATGCCTGTTAAGAAGCAGGCTACTTTTCTTTGCGACCGATACGGGTATTACATAGGGTTCATTAACTTTTTTTTCCCCCTTCTGTCTGTATAGGAGTTACAAGGAAATAAAAGTTTAGTCTGTTCAAGCTGGCCAATTTGTGTAGATTAACTTTAACACCTTTAACAGAATTATTACGATACGGTTATCCAATGGTGATTCTTGCATTTCTTGTCACCACTCAGAAGTTATCTCCAGACTGGAACAAAATTACTAATATAGCCCATATCACAACTGAGTTAGCTTGCTATCCATCTGTATGAACTCACATACCTTCCCCCCTGCCCCCATCTTTCTTTTGAAAGCCCTTCAGCAGTAAGGAGTTCAGATTCAACTCCTACAGGATTCAAGTCTTTGTGAAAGGCTATACCTTTCCAAGAATGTTTTCAGATGCAGACTGACTCTTGGCATGAAGCTCAAAAGACCACCTTCCTCCCAGTGGAATTTACCCTTCTAATCTCAAACAGCTGTGAGAATATAGGAAACTATGAATTGATATTATGGTACAAATCATTAAGTGCTTACGGTAACAAAGTCATCAAAATCATTTCAAAAAATCTTTTAGTCATTATTGGTTTATCAAACTGAAAACTGACATAGTCCATCCATCTCCTCCAAACCCCTTATAACAAATCTGATATTACCTTCAAAGAATTACATATTTTTTGGATGCTAGCTAGCACTCAACAGAGCACACAAGTGGTATCTTCAACATGAGAATCTTATTGAGCTGAAACAGGTGATACAATGTTATCAGGCTTCAGAACCACTGAATAAACACAAGGGCTTTCAACAAAAAATGACACATGAATACAAGTGCTGACAAACTCTTAATTTCAATACCTCTGCAAGGCTCCGTTTCATTTCATGTTGGGTGATGTTAACTCATCTAGTTTAGCTTGATGAGATAATACACATCCATACTGATTGCTTGTGGCACTTTCTGCCCGCCTCATGTGTCAAACATTGTAGGGTACAAAACCACATAAATCTACTCTAGAGTTTTAGCTATTTGCGGAAGTTTGTGCTACACAGAAACGGGATGAGGTTATGCTTCATCTTCTTTACACATGGATCAAAGCAGGTAGGTATCCTTGAAAACAGTTAAAACCATAAGGCCCTGATGAGTATTATGAATAAAGCTCGCAACTTGACAATATGCTCAGGGTGCCCTGCGTTATCTATTTTGATTATTGAGAGGATAAGGTTAGGTGTACTTGCAAATTGTAAGAAGTATATTAACAACCTCTGACAGAAGCAGGACATCGGTTGCCATGGTTCTGCTGCTTTACCTGTGGCAAGTTTGGGTGTGACATCCTGTTTTATCAGGGTTGACAGTAGTTTTACTAAGAGATTAAATTACAGATCTGTATAGGATGGTTTGGATTGGGATGATTCTGCCTCAGGCAGGGGTTTGGATTAGGTGACCTATGGAGGTCCCTTCCAGGCCCACTTCTCTATGATTCCAAGTACAAAACACTGTGGAGAGTTAGGAAAAGTTATCAGCAGCTAACTGGCACAACAGCTAGTGTTTTAATAAAGCAGTGCTGCTATAACTTTTTATTATTTGTACTGCAGCAACTCCTAAAAGCCAGCCATGAACAGGATCCCTTTGTGCTACAAACTGTAGGAGTGGAATGAAGATGGTCCCTGCCTCACAGAATTTACAATTTAACCTGTTATGATGTAACCCAATTGTTAAATATATGTGGCCCATTCTCATTAGGGCTTTAAGTGGGCAATTTTCTCATTCAGATTTTTATGACAGTCTTTTGAATCAGAAATAGTTAATACTCCAGTCTCATTGGCAAAGACCTTTCCCCTTCACTGGGACTGCTTGGAAAAATAAAGTATGTTAGGTGATTGCAGGTGTGGGGCAGCCTAAAAGGCATAAAAAGCCATCACACATTATTCTCAGCCTGTAAGACAGAGGTGTGCAGATATCCAGGTATAGTCACGCATCTCACCTTATGTTAATAAAGCACAGAGTTTAAATTTTCTAATACCTTTCCTAAAGCCAGGGAGTTGGATTCATGTACCAGTCTCAAAACTTTCCCCAGCCAGACAGGTAAAGACATGACTTGCTAGCCATAGATTACTTAGCCGGCATTACCAAGTAATTTAATTATTTGTTCTTCCTGATAATTACATTTTATACAAGTTGTTTGCAGCCATACAACAGTAATAGCTGTTATTAAAATCTCCATAATTCCCTCCAAGGGAGATGAAAATCTATTTAACAGCAGGGAGTTAACAGCAACTCCAGCTTCCCCATTAAAAAAAAAAAAAAAAAAAGTTAGGGAGATTTAGGTTTCCCCCCTTTTCCAAGACCAACACTCTATCAGCTGGTATCACTGAGGCTTTTTAGAGCATAAACACAAGAACCTCATATTATGGCTCCTGCTGCATCAAAGTCCTTGGACTTCTCAGGAAAGATAGCCACAGACCAGATTATTAATAAAAATGCAGATGAAAAAACTCTATGAGTTGTGAAACTTGTCAGTTGTACACAAGGTTAATAAGCAATAAACCATGGAACAAACCAAGAGGATATACCACTCTAAAGTGGCATAATTTCCCTAACTAACTTGTCTTCCTTTGAATTTTTAGCAGCTGATTTTGAAGCTACAAAGCACCAGTGCTTCAAAGTAACGGATCAAATCATCTCACATGCCTGAAGGGCATAATGGCAAACCAAATATTAGAAGCTTGCACATTTTTTTGTAAAGACTTTTTTTTATCCCGATGATACCTTAGGTTAAAGAAGAGAGAATAATTCATTTTAGTGTACATTTCTCAATTTAAGGCAGTTCCAAAATAAATAAATACCCATAACTTCAATAAGACTGAGTAATCCATTTAATTTTTGTTTCTAGGCAGGTCTGTTTTCCAGTTCTTATACCTAACAGGACACTGTAGAGTTGGGGTTAGCAAAATCCAAACATCTTGTTGTTCTTGGGCTTCGTAAGGCTTCCTACATAAAGCCTACTCTAGGTATAACAAATCCAACAGCATGTTTTGTCCTGTGCCATGCCTGACTCCAATTAGAGACGATGTCTATTAATAAAAAGCAGAGGTACCAGATTTTTGCAGTTAGGTAACTATGCCTTCTGAAGGTCATACTTGAAACTGAATTTTGAATCATCCCTAAACTAGGGGACAAGAAGGGGGGCGGGGGGGGAGAAGAGAAGTAATGGGGATAAGGTAAAACAAAGAAGAAAAAATGGGATTGTTTATGAGACAGACCAATCACTGCTGAGGAAGTTCAGTTTGGAGGGATCTGGAGAAGGAAAAGCAGTGAAATGTCTGCTGGGAAGATGAATACGACTGAGGCCTACTGGAGGCCTCTGACAGGCCTCCTACCTTTGCAACCACCTCGCACACAGCAGAAGCACAGATCACCCAGGGACGCGAGATGGCCAGCTTCCAGGGCACTGGTGTGGAACAGGCCCAGGGGAGCGGTTGCAGCCGACAGCCGAGGAGGGGAGCAGCCCCCGCCAGCGGATGGGACCCCCAGGGGCCCTTCCCCCACAACACGCACATCCGTGCCCGGTGCGGGCATCCGCGTGTGCTTCTGTGCCTGGCGCATGCACGTGCCTCTGCCTCCACTCACCGCGTGAGCAGGCAGGGCCACGCACGTGCCCCCACGCAGCCGCCGGCCCGTGGCACTGGGCTCCCCGCGGCGAGGCGGCGGCTGCATCCACCCCCGAGGGGGAGGGGAAGGTAGGACGAGGAGCAGATCGAGGCTCGGGCCCCACGCGAGGAGCCGCCGCCATTTGCAAGCGCAGGCTACAGAACAAAAGCGGCCGCGAGAACCCGCCGCCGGCAGCAACGGCGCGAGCCTCCCCCGCCTCCCGCTCCCCCATCTTGCCCCCTCCCTCAGTCCCCCGACCCCGCGCGCCGGCCGGCTGCGCGCGCACCTCCCCCCCCCCCACCTCGGCCCAACCGCCGCCCGCCGCCATTTTGTCTCCACAGCACAATGGGGCGAGCGCGGGGTTTGCCCCGCTGGGCCGCGCGGCCTCAGCCCGGGCCCGGCACCACCCCCCACATCGCGGCACCGCCCCCACACCACAGTGCCCCCACCCCCCATTACTCCTCAGAGCGGGCCCCGGCGAGGGGGAAAGGGGGTGGAAGGGAGGCCGCAGGCCGGCTCCTACCTGGCCCGGCGCGGGCCTGCTCCCCCCGGGGCCGCACTCACCGGCCGGGCCGTCCCCGCCGCTGCCGGCTTCCCCCACACAGCGCGGTGCGGTGCGCAGCGCGGTCCGGCTCCGACTGCAGCGAGGGGGGAGGAGCCGCCAGGCGGGAGGGGGCCGCGCGGGCAGCGCCGGGAGGACGGAGGGGGGGGCGGGATAGGGGACGTCACGTGGTCAGGCCGCCTCAGCCAATGAACGCCGGGCGCGCGGCGTGGCGTCATCGAGTGCGCCCCGCCCCTCCCCCCTCCCCGCTGCGGCACGCGCCGCCTTGCGGGGAGCGCGGGAAAGCGGGGCAGGCGCGAGGGTCCACCCACGCTCCCTTTCATGGCGCGGGGACAGGAGAGATCCTTTCACCGCCATTGTTCCCCAACACACAGGGCATAATAGGGAAAGGGGGCTTCTGCTAGGGGTCAAAGCAAAGCATGGGCGCCCTGACTGGAGGGTGGCGTGAGGGGCCAGCTTGCCTGAGGAAAAGGGAGTAGGGTGTGTTGGGGGAGCCATCATGAGGGGGAGGAGGCGATCTTCCTCAGAGGAATGGGGTTGGGGCCTAGTGCATTCTTCCAGGGGAAGGGGGAGTTTTTCTCAGAATAGGTCAGGCAGGGGATGGAGCGGGGGTGGGGAGGTACAATGTGCTGGGACAGCTTCTCTGAGGGGAATGGAGCTGGCAGCAGGGTGAGGGGGCTGCCTCCCTGAGAGATGGAGTATGAGATCTCCCTGAGGGGACTGGAACCAGGGGAATGAATGGGATGTGAGGGGACAGCTTCCCTGAGGGGATTGGGGCTGGGCTGGGCATGGTGTGAGGGGGCTGGCTCTCTTCCCTGAGGGGAATGGGGAGTTTTCCTGAAGAGAATGGGGCTGAGGGTGCTGTATGAGGGGACAGCTTCTCTGAGGGGAATGGGGAGTCTTCGAGAAGGGAATGGGGTTGGGCAGGGCATGAGGGGGCTGCCTCTCTGAGGGAAATGGGGTGTGAGCTGTGCCTGAGGGGAGTGGGACTAGGGGAATGGGACAGTTCCTCTGAGGGGAACGACCAAGGTGAAGGGGGAGATGGGTCAGTGCTCAGGGGAGTGGGTGTGAGAGGACAGTTTCTGTGAGTGGGGTGGGACTGGGACAACCTTTTTGAGGAGAGTGGGCCAGGAAGAGAAAGCTCCAAGAGGAGGGGACCAGGGCAATGGCAAGGGCTGCCCTCAGGGAATTGGAAAGGAAGGTATCCTGAGGGGGATGCGGTAAGAGGGAGGTGGTCCTGGAGAAGTAGGGGTACTGGGATGACCTCCCAGCTTGGGGCATAAGGTAGTGCCTGCCTTGAAGACCAAGAGAGTTGATACCCTGAAGGGAAGGGCATCAGCCAGGTAGCTGCCTTAACAAGGAGACACAGGGGTGGCTGCCATGAAGGGGGAGAGGGTTGGGTCAGAGAGGGATAAAGAAAACAGTTATGATTTGTCAAAGCTGCTGTGCATTAATCTTCAGACCAGTGATGCACAATCCAGTTATTGAGGGAGACTCACTTCCATGGGAGTTAACCAGACTTTCGTGTGCATAGGTATTGATCTAACTTAAGAGAGGCAGTGGGAAAAGTAGATCTAGGAGTGAAACTGGTTTCCCAGCTGAGCATATGTTGGTACATGCTACAAAGACAATGGGAGCCAACTCTTCAAAGGTTTTTGTGTCTCATCTCTGATATGCTGTAAACTGTAAGCTTTGTCTTGCCAGGCTGGAAATTAGAGAGAAGACTAAAGAGGTAAAAAGTCTGTCTGAGAAGGAGGGGCAAGGGGGGGAATCTCACTTGTGAGCAGCTGTTTCAGCAGACTGCCTGGCACTGATGGGCTCTGTCTGAAGGACTTAGATTTTCTAGATCCAAGAAGTAGTAAACCAGATGGAAAAACAAGATATGTGTAGCGTACTTTGTTTCTAAGGTACATCTTCTCCGAAATGCTTCCATTGACAATAAATAATAATGTAATGAATTGGTTGTGTTACCAATATATTTGCTGCCATAGTCGTGGAGGGTCTGTACCCAAGTCAAACATGCAAGGTGATTACAGCTGGCACACAGGTACTGCTGCCTACCCCGAGTGAAAGAAAATCATTTTCCTATCCAAAGGAAGAGGAATAGGCCTAAGACCTATGAGGGTGTGCTTGGAAACACCAGGAGATGGATATACAATACCCGTGGAAGGGGATCATGAAAATTGGAAGGAAGTGGCCGTCCTGAATGGAAGGGGGAGAGGGAGCACAAAGAGGGAGACTTGGAGATGTCACCCATCAACTGTGTGGGGAAGCCCAAGGCCACTACCTATCCCCGCAAGATAAGAAGCATGACAAGGATCAATCCTGCACTTGTAATAAAGGCAGTTTTGGTGTGGTTTGGAGTCCCAGATGTATCCCAACATCTCATCACTCTTACTTCTTACCTTCAATATGAAGAGAAAAGAAGAGACAAGCTTGGGTCTAATGGTAGGCCCCCCTCCCCTCTCTTAGCTTGAGTGACCACATTCCCAAGCCAGAAGTATAAGAACACTTGTGACATTCTCTTGTCCTACCTGTCATCTTGTTCTCCAGCCCCATGGTCCAATCTTGGACAAGACCGTAGAAGCAATAGCAGGTGCTTAGGCATTGATTGCACACAGAAACTCCCCAGTGAAGATAAAAATGCAGCCTTTGCTTTGACTTAAAGCTGGCCAGGAGTTTGGCCTCTTACTCTTACTCAGATGCAGAATCACATTTGATGCACTCACCAAACAAACCATTTCTATTCCTCTTCCAAGCACAAACCAGTGTCTGATTCGGGCACATGGTGGCTTTTAAAATTCTGTTCATTTAACTTGGAGTAGGTTTCAGACTTCTGGCAAGCTGCCAAGGCACATAAATAATAACTACAACAATGCAGCCCTTGCTGTTGTGAAGCTTGGATGCCCTCTGTTCTGCTGAATGTCTTATGCTGAGCAGCTATGACTATCTGGATATCACTTCATTTGAGAACAGGTTGCATTGCCATTTTCAATCATTTACATTTTTGTCACTGCCTGGTTTTAATGGATCAAGCATACAGACGGATGTGATGTCCTGTAGTGGTCACTCTTTGCATTTATAATTGACTCAATCTGTCTTCTTGTCTAGGTACAATGAAAACCAGGATCTAGCCTTCTACTGCTTCTGAGAAATCTTCAGTATAATGAGAGGTCAGCAAGTGATGAGTTTAGTTTCAAAAGGATTGGTCACTAGCCTTTGGAGGGCACCACTGAGAGAATTCTGGGGCCTGAGGTTTCAGATGGGGAAGAAAGTGGTTAAGTGGCATTTGGTTGCAGTACTGAGAGGAAGGGCTTTTTTTTCGTTTTGATCCTTCTTCATTTGCTGAGTTAAAGGATCAACATGGAAGGGAGAAGCACATATGAAAGCATCTAGAAGGCGCAGGGCTGCATTTGTAACGCCTAATAATTCCAAGAAGTAGCTGAGTGACTATGTCCTTGAGGCATACATGAATGTCACCTTAAAAATGCCAAGAAACAGCAACCACTGGTGGCTGTACAATAACCTTGGAGTCCCATGTTTGGATCCAGGCTCATTTATTAACATCCCAGGTCTGTAAAGGGGTTGTCAGATGATTAGCAAAGGAGCCTGGGCTATGCGTCTAGTCTCCATTTGCAAATGTGGCAGCAGCAAAGAGATTGCAGTTTGCCAGAGTAGATTCACGTTTTCCTGCCAGTGTTTTCCCTGGACAAAACATCTAATGCTACATTGCAACAAACCAAGAGTCATTGGGTTGGAAGGGTGTAGAAGAGGGTGAGAGCAAACAGCATAAAGATAATGATATCTTGATTGTCCCCATTACTTCACATGGGCATTCAACTAGGCTTTGCAGTTAACACCTCCATGTGATGAGCTAGTTAGTTGGGGCCTGGATTTTCCACCTCTGCTGTGGCTACTCTTTCAACAGTCTGTTTTTTCTGTAAATGTGGAAAGCAGCAGGAGTTTATACCACCTCTTTAAAAAAAAGAAGAGCTCTGTCTTTGCAGTGGCAAAATGGTAGAAAGGCTTTAGATGGTAAGTTCTCACAGAGTCTGTCCTCAAACCAAGAATTGGAAATTAGGAGCTGAAAAGAGACTTTTATGAACCTGGAAGCTGGAGAAAAAAAATCTTCTGAAAGAACAGGAGAAACTGGAGCAATAGTTGTTGAATGGGATCCTAGTAGTCTGCTGAATTAGGGAGAGAAGGATCTCAGCCCTTACTGTGTGAACACTGCCACTGGGTGGTTGGTAACATGATGGAGGAGAAACAGCTAAAGGGGTCATGAGACATTATAGTGAGCAGCTGAAGGGAAGGGGAATTTAAATCTCTGCAAACCACTGAAAGAAGAATTAAGGTAGTACGAAGTTAGAAATACCTGAAAACAAGAAAATATAATGTTCAGACACAATCCAGCCCTGTGTGGGCAGCAGTACCATGGCAAGGAAGTTTGGCATCTGGGGCAAAGCCTGCAGCAGCAGCCAACCATCGCCCTGCGCACAGATCTGAGGGGCATATGCCCCCCCATGCTTGCCCAGGAGTGCACACAGCAGGAGCCACCTTCTCCCTGTCCCTGAGACCCCCCGAATCAGTCACTTGCGGCTCTGTTCCATGCCCCGCAGCAGCTGGGCAGCGCCTGTTGGTGCCCCTTTGCTTCAGCACTCAGGGTGGTCACCCTACTTGGCTCCCCACTTTGCTATGGCACTAGCAGGAGGAAGGTCTAACTGGGTTAGTCAAGGACAAAGCTGGAAAGACACGGGCCAATGACGGGGATAGGGGGACACAGGACCAGATATAGTTTGCAGCTCAGGCTGTATAACCAGGGAAGTGCATGACCTTCCAGTAAGCAGCAGAGGGTGCCACACAGCAAGCAGCTGTGTGGCAGATATTGTATGTGCTAATGGCTTAATGGACAGGAAGGGGAGATTTAGGAGGAAATTCTGGTACAGGGTTGGGGAGAAAGAAAGACACACCAATCTTCTCTCATGTCCTTAGTTTTATTCCATGATGACCATGGTAACTATTTCTGGCTGTTGGGGGACAGACTACCTGGCCTACACTAGTTTTGCCGGCATAGCTATGTCAGCTTCGGGATGCAAAATAATCACAGCCCTGAACTGATGTGGCCATATCAGCAAAAACCCTGATGTAGATGCAGCTGGGCTGAGACTGGGCCTCAGCCTCGTTGATGTTGTTTGGGTAGACACAGCTGTGCTGGCATAGAGATAGCAGCAAAGACTAGCCTAGACCAGTACTGTGTCCCATCTCTCTCCCTGCAACTTGTCAGCAACTCCATAAACACTTCAGAGTGCACTCATCATTCTCATGCCACCCAAACCTCATGTGCAAGAAGAGGAGGGACAATGCAGGAAATGTATAACTTTGCCAGCCTCAGTAGCAGCCCTCCTGCTAGCCAATACAGTAGCAGCTGTCGAAAAGCACTCCCACAAGGAATGTCTTTGTTAAGAAATCCTCATACATTTGCTGAACCAAACCATTACTTGCCTAATAACATCAGGTGACTTTCTGGAATGCTGGGCTAGCAGGACCCAAACCTCTGAAAACAAGGAAATAGTGACAAGGGCCATGGAGTACTTGTAGCAACTTTTGCTATATCTGACACTGCAAACACTTCAGATAAGGTACTGGCCCACACGCACAGAAAGGACGCAAGTACCTCAGTGAGCTTGGCCGTTTCAGACTGTTTCTGTATTTTTATTCCCCCTATAAAATACAGGGGAAAAAATTCTATGGAATAGGAACTAAAACCCAAGTCTATGTCCTCCCAGAAAGGGGAGAGCCTTTCTTAGGTTTTGGTAGGTACCTGATCTCAGGAGATGTTTTCAACAGAGAGGGGTGGCACTGAAAACATAGCCCAATGTTTCCTGCTGGCTGTTTCATACAACACCCTCCTCGTGTAGGCTTTTGTGGATCTCATTCTGAAGCACAGAGGCACCTAACAGAGCTGTAGATTCCAGACTGATTTGTTTGAAAGATGCCCAAATAGGCTCCTACTGCCTTTCAGATATAGCCAAACAGGCAGGGAATGGGGCACTGTAGCACAGTTTAAAAGTCTTTGCTGAAGCTAGATGCTGCCAAAGCCTGTGCCAGAGAAATGACCCCACACCTGATAAGCCTTACAGGCCTTGCACTTAGGATGTTGTTTAACAGCATACGATCACCTGCCTCTCGTTAAACCTGCAGTTGCTCCCTCTTGCATTGTAAGAAAACTTCCATACACTGTTACTAATGCCCTCCACAAACTCAAGCGATAAGGCATGCTGGACTTCACTAAGCCCACATATCTTCTCATGTCAGCCTCCCAGCTTTGCCAAGCTGCTCCTGCTAATCTTTCCACCATTCCATGAAGCTACGCTCAGTGCAGTAAACTACACTGAATTGCAAGCAGATAATTTCTAGTGGTCACTGCCAGCTCAGGGGGCTGGGGCACCTTCCTTGGTTCTTGGGTTAAAGCAGATCATGTTTAACTGCTTCCTGGTTTTCAGAGGTTTGAGTTTTTGTTTCACTTGATGTCCTGTATTTTCTTCAGTCTGGGGTGTAGCATTGTGCCTTCCATTTCCCTATGTTTGAAAGCCTGGATGTTTTATGCAAGTCAATCAACACGCAACAACATATGCTCCAGTATTATTCTATTAATACAGCAACAATGAATATCGTCATCTGCATTTTCCCATCAGCAAGGAGGAGGAGAAATCAAAATTGACTGAAAAGATTTCAGGAGAAAGCTTCTTGCAGTGGAGTAATTTAATTAATGATTAGCACAAGCCTTAATGAATCACTCTGAGGAAAGCCAGGTTTCAGTCCAAAATAGGCACTTTATTTGCATTTGGAATGCTGACATTGATGTAATAGGAATCTCACGCATACATTGGAAACACACATGTACATCCCGGCTCGAGGTATTTTAGTTTAGTTTTTGCGTAAGAAGCCCAGTGCATAGCATAAGCATTTATTTTTCTAAAAAATAAGGAACAGATGCTATAAAACATCAAGATGACAGGTCTTGACCCTGGGGAAAGACACTGCAGGATTAATTCTGAGAGGTCTGGGGAGAAAAGGATGGAGGACAGAAGGGGTTTACCAGGGCATAAGGAGAGAGGCAGAGAGCAATGGTTAAATAAGATGAATAATGAATGAATTTAATTTGCATTTAAAGGGAAAACTTCTAATTACACAATCAGTTGAGTAATGGAACAAGCATCCAGATGGAGATGGCAAGAATCATTCAGAGTCCAAACCTAATCACTGGAACTTGTTTAGGGATGTTACTACGCTGCCAAACTGCGTGCCTGGGAAAATGAACTAGACAGCCTTCCAGCCTGAGTGATTCTGTGCAGACATAAATATTCTCAACCACCCATGTAAATGTGCTGCAGAAGGCAGGATCCTGGTGACCTTTCTGTTTTACCAGGATGAGGAAAGGAGCATGTTTGATGCAGTGTTGTTTGTTTGTAATGATCATCTTTACAAAGAAGCATTACAATTCAGTCAGTTCTGGCATGGCTAAAGGAAGATTTGCTTTCCAGCTGCTTAGAAACAGAATTGAAATTTCCTCTTATCCCACTGCTATAATCCCACAACTACATGGAACACAATTGTACATGCCACCCCATCTGATCATGAAAAATAGGTCCTGTGGAAGCTAGGTTTCCTCATCAACCTTTGTGGCTCAGAAGATATACATCTCTATACTATGACAAGGTAAAATGAGCCAATTTATGCAAGCAAATATCCCAAGAACAAAAAAACTCCACATCTCCTCTGCTGTTGGTCCTCCAGTGCACCTGCTTTTTGGGAGACTGCATCTCTGTAGCCATCACAATAACTGTCATACAGAAAGACAATCCACAGTTGAGGTGGAGAAACAAGCAGTAGGAACATGCTCTGCTCCACAGCCTGTTTCATTCCTCACAGTATAAAAAACAAGAATGTGGAAGGGAGAGAAAGAGCGCAAAATAATCTCTCATAAAATACTTTGCAAACATTTCCCACTAGGTGCCAGTATAGCTGTAAATCAAGTGCACATGCTACTTTCTGTAATTGCATCCAGCCACCTGCCTAAGGAATAAGGAACATCTTTTATCCAATGCCTGCTGTCTCACAACAGATCTCCAAACAATCAGCATTCAATTGGATAAAGTCTGCTGGATTTTTGGATTGCGAACAAAACACAGAAGTGGAGTAGGAAAAATGCTGATTTTTTTAAAAAGAAGCAACTGCATGTTATTCCCTAGAAACATAGATTGCCACTTTGCCTCTACACTTGATTAAAGTTAGCAGCACTGTAAACCTGTTATACATAAAAGACACATGTAACTCACAGAAAACAGATCATAACCCTTCCATTCTGAAATGCTGTCATATGAGGCCAAGATAAGGCTGTTGAGTAGATGACTCCAGAGATTTGATTTAGTGTATAGGGAAGCTGTATACCAGGTGAAGTTATTTCCAAGGGTTGTAATTTAGTCAAGGGGTCACTGAAAATAGCAAATCCTGATCACTGCACCTCGATTTATTTTTTTCAGATCTAGATAGATTTTTATCCTGCCCTTCGCACTGTAATGGCTTAGTATTTCCCAGTAGCAAGTGATGCGACTAATCTGTAGTGCATAATTTGTTTCTCCTTTAGTTCCTTTCCAGAGGGGTAGCATAGATATTTTGTTTTGGTAGGGTTTTGTTGTCTTTAAGCCATCAACTTGGCAAATCTCAGTTGCATTTCCTTTGTAAAACAACACTGAAGACTCATTTGCCCCTCCTATACTAGTATTTTTTTCTATACCAGTTCAATGGGCAGGTGTGTGGGCTCCTCTTGTTAGCAGCAAATCTGTTTCCTAATGTAGACGCTGCTTCTAAGACCCAGAGACATTGGCGTGATCAACAGGACAGTTGCAGGAATCTGGAACTTGATCCTAAATGACAAAATTCTGTGCCAAGTTCTACTCCCTACTCCTCAAAAAGGATAAAGAAGAACTACAAAAAGGCCAGAGAAGGAAAACAAGGATGATGAGTTGTCTGGAGGGGCTTCCGTAGAAGGAGAGACTAATGAGGCCAGGCCTATTCAGTTTAGGAAAGAGACACTTGAGAGGGGACATGAGAAGAGTTTACAAAATATTAAATGGTAAAAAGGAAGTCAACAGGGATGTATTATTGACTAGCTCTCACCAGACATGTGGTCATAACATGAATCTAATAGGTAGCAAGTTTTAAAATAACCCAAGGTAGTTCTTTTTCATATGGTGTATAATTAAAGGGTGGAGCTCATTGCCACCAGATGCTGTGGAAGCTGGTACTTTAGGTAGATTCAAAAAAGGGACTGGACACATTCTTGAAGGAAAGGGGCTTTGATAGCTATTGAGTTGGGGGAACAGCCTCTGAATCAGAACTTCCTAGACCTTAAACCCTGGAGGCTACAAGTGGAAGAGGAATAGTGGAAAAAACCCTGATCAGACCCCGTTCACTCTCCCTTTTTGTATCTGCTCTCTGTCATGGTGTGACACAGGAGACTGGGCAAGATGGACCAATGGTATGACCCAGGAAATGGTAGTTCTTATGTTATGTATTTGGAGGCACCAATGTTGGAAGCACAAGGCAAAAGTCATATCAGTTTCCCCACAGTGAAATGGGGATTATGTTTACTTACCCGAAAGGACATGGAGGAGGAGAATTCTCAAGTGCTGAACAAGGGCTTTGAACATGCAGGCTCCTGAAGTATTACACGCACAGCAACATGGCAACAGCATCATTCACATGATGATTTTCCCCTGCACAGTGTTTTAGATGAGTTGTGAGAGCTGTCTCTGCAAATTTAAGAGCTTGCCCACAGATAGCTAAGGTAGCAAATATTCTTCTGAAAAAATGAAGGCTTTCAAAAGAGCAAGGAGATCTTACATTGGTGAGAAAAGAATACAAGGGGTTTTAATACAATTAAAAATCCCTTGCCAATTTGCTGTTGGAATGACAGAATCTATGCTACAGTGCAGGCTGATGTGATTCAACAGCTAAATTATCTGCTTAAATCAGAGCAACAATGTAGCCCAGTGATTCTCAACCAGGGAGATGTGAGATCCTTTTAAGGATACTGTGGGATGGCCACACAATATTGGCACTATTAGATGTGCCAACATCTACACACAATTCCCAGGATAAACTCAGAGATTTCATACAGGAATATATAGGGTTAAAAACATTCCAACCTGCGGTAGTCTTTCTGTGTTCTTTGCAACAGAATAATTGCTCTAGTAGTTTTCTCTAGTCAGATAATGAGGGGAAGCTAAGAGCTGGCATTTTCAGAGAGGTGCCTTGAGTCTAAGAGATTGAGAATCACTGATACAGACTAACAAAAGTACTGGAGCTTCCAGATACTATGAATAAAAAACCAAGGTGTACAAAACACCCCAAAAAATAAAAGTAAAAAAAATCCAAACCTTTAATATTTCATATATAAAACAATTCTCATAGCTTACAGAATATTGCAGGGATCTAAAAGTTACTAGAAATAGGTATTAGAAAAAAAGCTAAATATCCTTCAGCGCATATTAAAGTTACAAATAACTGGCCAACTAAGTGGAATAAAGAGGATTTTCTATTTCTTTATTTATTTAAAAAAAGGCGTGATAGCTTCACACAGCTTCTTTAACATCTCTAAGTCCCGCATACTTCGATAACTGCAAACCATCCAAATAGCACCCCATTTCAAGGTTTTCTGAAGCAGGTTAAAATAATAGTAAAATCAAAGTATTAAAGGTTTATTTAATTTTCTAATGCCCTGAAAAGCCTTCTTTTCACCAGCAAAAATGGAAGCTGTTCTTTATTAATAACAGCAGCTCCAGTGGAAGCTGTAGCTAAGCCTAAAACCTGTCACCAACTTGCCTAGTCTGCTCAGATGTGAAAATGGAGACCCATCTCCATAGCAGTTTCTAATATTGCTACCATGGGCTGAGTCTGGTGAATTAGGAATTCCAATGTTATGAGCAGTAAGCAGTCGTACAGATAACAGTTTAAAAGAAGATGCTGTGACTGTTTATCTAAGGCATTGTATTTATGGCACTGAGTTTTTTTGACTGTTTAGTGGCAGTGGTATTTCGATCTCTGTTTCTTTATTTCCCATAAAGTTGGTCTCTACTGATGTGGAAGCTGCCAGTGGATTAGAACTTCCCAGAAGGCACTCAGATGAGAGTTTGAGGAATGCTGCGACTTAAAAGTGTAAGGTAAGTGTGTGTCTTTGACATTTGGGTGGTTCAACCATTGTTAAAACTACTTTGACAGTTGCCAGTTCATCTAATAAAACCATGAAACTATTTCCCATGCATTCAAATGGGCTTCTGAATTCCTAAAGTTCTTCCCAAAGTTAGATAGTTTTATTACAAAATTCTGCTTTACAGTTTATGGTACTTTAAAAAATATAACTTTTTTAAAATAATATTCCTTTATATAATGATGAGTTTTTCAGTGAGCCAGGCTGGAGCACATACTTCTGGGTCATCAGCCTTGTAGAAGAGGCAAAACAAAATATACAAAGCTCTCATCCATAATATTAACCACTTTATCTAAATACCTGTATAGCTGGATAATTAGCATGTCCTATGCTGTATACATGGCATGTTTCAATTAACACTATTGATTTCTCTTCCATGCCTATCATCAGTCAGGAAGGCAGTAGGACATTAGTCAATATATTACTCACTCAAACAATTTAGGGATTTAATGTGATGGTTTTAGTAGATGTATGCTAAAGTAAAATTGGTGCCTATGATTGATATCACAGTCCTTGGTATCATAGACTACCTCCCATGCCATTGAACTTTTGGTTATAAACAGACTAATTGGGCACTTGCTCTCTCCCCCAGAACCAACAACATTATGACAAGTTCTGTAGTAATGGTTACAGGGGTTTAGGTTGTAGCTGTGTTGGTCTAAGGACATAGGCAGACAAGGTTCCTTGGGTGAATTTGATATCTTTTATTAGACCAACCCAAATAGTTGGAGAATAGTTATTAAGCAAGCTTTCGGGTTCAAAAACCCTTTGTCAGGCTAAGGAAGTTTCAGCAGTTGGTGTGTGCTCTTCCTGGATGGAATGAAAAGTAGTAATGGTTACCCGCTCATTAGGGCAGTAGTTTTCATTTTCCTTTTAGCAGATACCTGGCCTTATATAGAACTATTAACAGCAACTCTTTTTGTCTCTCTTAAGAAGGAAGGAATATCCAGCAAAGCTCTCAGGAAAAACCTCTCTCTACTGCTCTGCACAAGCCACCGGTCAACATAAATCTCAACTGAATCATGAATACTGTGGTTCAAAAGATATTAACAAAGTTTGCATATTGGACCAATAGGACATAAGGCTGTATGTTACCCATGCAAGCTTTGTTCCTGAATGGCAGCTGAGAGGGGGAAGGAACAAAAGGGAGTTTCTCATGCATCCGAGTGACCTTTGTTTGTCTTCTTCAAAAGCTTTTTCAGATTGGACGACATAAAGTAAGGCTTTTCTGCTGAGCCATCATTACGTTCCAGGTCTTCCACTGCAAGAGAGAGAATTCCCCCCAAAAGAGGGGGGATTAAAAAAAAACAAACCAGACCTTGAGTAGTGCATGAATATAACATTTTGCCTGGGAACCAGTTACAGAAGGTACGGGGCATCCTCTTGGCAAGGGCTAAGCAATTTGCCGTTGGTCCCATTAAAATAGCAGATGACCTTATATCAACATGCATAAGCTTTTTATGATTCAGACAAAGTCAGATGCTGGAGTGTTATTGCAACAGTCTCAGAAAGCCATAGAAGGGCAGCAAGGAGCCTAGAGGTAGTTAGGTCCTAAAAGAATAGGTGTCCTACTTGTTTGGAAAATACCATATTTTCTTACATAAACCATGCCCTGGACTATTATATGCACCTTGTTTTTGAAACAAAATGAAGGGGAAAAAAAGATGTTTTCAGAGTTATGGCTGCATACAGCAAGAACATAGCCTCATCCTCCCTTTCCTCCTTAATTAAAACTGGAACCCTACCTGCTGCTGCAGACTGGTCTCTGTGTGTGGATCTATGAGTCTGAAAGGAGCTGAAGCATCTCCAAGGCTGTGAAACAGGAGGAGAGAGAGAGAGACCAGCAGAAGCAAGGAGA
This sequence comes from Alligator mississippiensis, assembly GCF_030867095.1. NCBI lineage: Eukaryota > Metazoa > Chordata > Crocodylia > Alligatoridae > Alligator > Alligator mississippiensis. The sequence continues at coordinate 23,742,482 of NC_081831.1, forward strand.
CACCAAAACTGCCCTTAGAAAGGTTAGCTTGATTAGTGGAATATCAAGACCTTTAAAAAGGAGAGATGATCATTAATGCCTCTGGGAGTGAAGAGCAATAAGCCATGAGGTCAACTGATGTCCTCAGCTGCCTGAATAATAATGCCATAGCTGCTGCCCAGTAGAACAGGAATCAAAGAGTGCCTCTAACCTGGTCAGAAAAATCAGCTTCCTCACTTAATACTGGGATACCTTGAGAGAACTACATGGCTTTCTGCTTGTTATCAGACACTGGTTCCTGTTTCTCTTCTAAAACCTAGAAGTCAGAACCACACTGTTTTAGGAACAGAGCAGTGGACTCCCAAAGGAAGGCTGTGTTATCAACAACCATTTGGAAGAAGGTTTCGGTGAGCAGGCAGGTGGTTTGAGAGGACATGGAGGACACCCTCTCATGAGGTGATAGTGCAGTGAGACAAGACACTCCCCTTACTCCTCCAAGCACTGTAACTGCTTGTGACTTGGGTGTAAAGTCACTTGTCATTCCTTTTGGCACACCTCGCCTTGTGGACAACACCCTCATCAACGTATACTACAAGACATCAAAATTAGGCACACTCCCAGTACAGAATACGTTGTTCTGATTCTCTAGCTGTTCAAAGCATTTCAGCTAGTCCAAGAAAAAAAATCATAGAACAGCCTTAAAAAAAACACAAACCAGACTGTCAGAGCTCAGGGAAAACCCTAGAATTTTTGGAGGGTTACAGCATGGTGATGAACCTGGCAGTTTTAAATGTCTACAGCTTTGTCCTGGGAGAATGATTCAAAAGACAGAAGCCTTGTTTGGATAAGAATTAAAAATGCAAGAGCTGGTCGTGATTGCATGAGCCCAGCACAGGCAGTCTCTAAGGGAAAGAACATTTTTTTCTGTTTCCTCTTATGTACAGAAGTCTTTCTGGTCCTTGTCATGTATTCCCTGACACAGAGTTATAAACTTTAAAAGTTTCCCTATATCCAATAACCCATGGAGTCAGTTCCATAGAGGTGTAGGCTCCTACACCTAGGACAAGTTGTCACCTACCTGATCCCCCCCAGAACTGCACATTAGTTGAAAGCTAAGAAAATGCCAGAGCTTTATCATTTAAGACACTCACAGGCCACATCACGGTGCAAAAGTTACTTTCCTCATCTCTCTACTTATGCTGGGGAAAGACTGTGGAGCAGACATCAGCTGAGCTGACTTGCCCTGACATGAGCAAAGTCCCAGAAAGCTAGTTACTACAAAAATCTACTGCCTTCCACTTAGCCCCTCGTAGGTTTATAGGCAACCACAAGATGCGAGAAACCGATTGAAGTCTATGCAAAAAGGCAAGCTGTGTGCACCAATAAAAGATCAAAAAGCTGCTTTTTCACTAATTAAAGAACCTGCCAACTTGTTCAGTCTCATTTCTAAAACAACTGTGTGAGGAAATAACAGCTGTAAGGTTCCTGCTGTAAACACAGAGCAATGTGCTCTGGGGTGAAAAGTTTTCAGGGGCATTGCTGGCCTAACAGATTAGAAAACCCTAACAACTATGAAACTATGAAAGCAAAACTTGCTGCTCGTTAAGAAACCCTCTAGTTTGCTGACTGCTTTTTGCATAGAAAGAGCAGCAAGGAGACTGTTGCTCTTTTCAGCTAGCTGTGGGCAGAGCAACTAAAAAGAAAAAAACCCAGCTGCATCTGAGACAAGCCAACACGTGGACAGCTTTGAGTTCTTAAACATTCTTCAGCCTAACACCATGCCAAGTACAAGGAGAAATCACTTCCCCCAACCAGAGCAAACTTCAATTCATTTGTAAAAAACATTCCAGAAATAACTACAGTGTCCCTTTCATAACTGGTGACCAAGGACAGAGGAAAACACAAGGTAACTTTTTTTTAAAACTCAATATACATTATCCCAGGCATATATAAAAGCCAGCTTTAGCTTCAGACTTTGGGTTCAGAGTCTCGGTGGTTAGGGCTGAAAGTTACCTGCCACGCACAAACAGATGAGAGGGAAATCGGATTTGTTTGAATTTCATCAGTGATGCTTCCACCCATTTGATGCAAAGAATATTTGTTAGCAGAAAGAAAGATACAACATTTGCCCATTTTTACTGCCCAAGAAATTAATGCCCCCTCAGCTCTGTATCCTCAGGAATCCCAAAGACGTCCAGATGAACATTTCTGTTCTGCCACGACTAGGGTAGTCTTGAATGAATACCACCCAGGACAGATTGACAGGGCAAGCAAAAGTTTTCCCCACAAAACACACAAATACTCCATGCCTTTCCTGCTCACTCAAGCCCTATCCTTGACTATCGGCGCTTTTAGATGACTCTAGGCTCCCCTTCAGCAGGATCTCACTCAGTGCCGGAGACATGTAGTAAGGTCGCTCAGGAGATCCATCATTCCTCTCCAGATCTTCACCTTTTCGGAACCCCAGGAAGATGGAGGAAGCAGCCACGGAAGTGGGAGGAACAAGCAGTAGCGGAGTAGCAGGGACAGGCATGGCCAAAGGAAAGAGATGACAAAGAGAGAGAAAAAGAAGGAAAAAACGGAGTTAGTCATAGCTAGGTTCCACCACCAAGACCAAAGCACCCACCAGAGACCCAAATAGGTTAGAGAAGGTCTGCTGTCAGGCTGTCAGCTTGCTTGGCTACCAAGCAGGATGAGGGGAACCCAGTTGTAAGAGGAACAAGGGAGAAGAGAACTCGACTATAATAGAAACAATAGAGGGATTAATTTTCAGAGGCTTCCCCCACATTGTTCTATTCAGACCTTAAATATAAGGTGTCCGTCTCCTAGATCTCTCCCTCCTGGTTACAGCCTTAGTACTACAACTGTGAACACGAAAAGAACAGACACTGGAGATTAACAATGCCACAATGCAGAAGACAGAGAAATTCTCTAAGGCAATGGTACTCAACCTTTGTGAGCTGTGTGCTGGGTGGGTGGTGTCCAGTCTGTCTGTGGGCTATATCTGGCTAATGGGCCTGATCCAGCCACATGGAGTGTGACAAAGGGAGCATGGCCCAACCCTGATCTGGCTATGTGTGTGTTGGTGGAGGAAGGGGGCTGTGGGCTGGGTGTTGAGCACCCCTGCTCCAAGAATTACTCTTAGACTTCTCTGAAGGAGAGGCAGGAGGAAGCCCTGAATTAACCATGACATGTTACAAGGGAGAGAAAGAAGGGAGAGCGCTTCTGTGGTCTTTTGGGGCAAAAAAACTGGTGGTGGGAACAATATCTCTGAGCAAAACAAAACAAAAAAAAATAGTACGAAGAGATAAGCAGAGAAAGAAAGGGACGAGGTACAAAATGCAGAGGAAAGCTCCCTGCAATGAGAGGCTGTATTACACTGCAGTAACACCCAGCAGCCCACCGACTTCCCCGTGGCCCACTGACTTACAGAAGCAGAGGAAGAGGGTGTCCACACACATCCCGTAGACACTGAAGAATCCATGCGCAATGAGATAGGAACCCACGATCACTGTCTGGAAGAGAGACCAAGCTGTCACCTCACTGCTAACCTGAGAGCCACCATATGGTGCAAGGTGCTATGGAAAATGAGTTTCTTGATGGGGAGAGGAGAGACCTGCCAAACCCAAAATTTGCTATTACTGTTCCTTCCTTCTGTGGAAAGGGAAGGAGACTGCCCAGGCCACACAAATGCCAGGTCTCAGGCCCTGTGCTGGACAGGAATGCAAGCTGAAACTGTTACCCTACAATTTTGGATGGAGGAACCAGTGTGTTGATGATGGAAAGAATGCTTGAAAGATAGGAGTTTCTGCTCCACACATGTAGGTTTATTCAGCAGGTCGCACGTATCCCTGTATGTAGAACTGCACTAGTTACTTTACAAGCAAGTCTTGTTTGCTATTGATAAGACAGACCACGGTCTTGATGGGATGATTAGGGGCATACTGTACTAGAGCAGTGAACTTTTTTCCCTGGCAGGCCAGATAGACAATGCCCCATGTCTGTGGGCCAGATCTGGCTGGTGGTCTTAGTCTAGTACCCAGAGTGGATATGGTGGAGCCCCAACTGGCTGCATGGAGGGGAAGGGGGCTTGACCTAGCCCTGCAGGGGAAGGGGAGAGGGCTTGACACAGCCTTAACCCAGCTCTCTGATGGGGAGGGGGCCCAACTCAGCCCCAACCTGGCCCTTCAGGGGGAAGGGGGCACTGCCTACCTCCGACCCGCCACGGGGCTTGGGAATTTGGCAGCAGGGGAGGGTGGCCATATTAATAGCTACTACTCCTTCACCACCAAATTTCCACCCCCATGGGCCAAATGCTGTGGCTCCATGGGCTGTACTTGGCCTGCAGGCTGGAGGTTGAGCACCCCTGGTCTAGTCATCCAGTAGTCTAGTTAGTCTAACAATCCTTTGTTTCCAAATATTGTTATGCCTTTGTGACTTATTTATTAATTATTTTCACCAGGAATACTGCTACAGATAATGGCTGTTTATTTGCAGCACAGAGTTTTTACTATGAGGTATTTAAAAAAAAATGCTGTCTGCATAAACACACTCAGACTGGCAGATGGTTTTTTATCATACTCTTTTTCTTCCTGAAATCTCCAGCCCATTGTCCTTGACAAAGTTTCTACTTTGGCAAAACTTTCAGCTTCTTTGCTCAACTTGAACAAGCTAGTGGCATTTTAGCCAGCTCAATTCCTATGCAATGCCTTGCAGGAATGGATACTGGAAGTTCTTAGGGTCATAAAACCATCTGGAAGAGGTGGTAAACAGGTAGATTTTTGCAACCATTGTCTCGCTCCAGAGAAATGCCCAGGTTTAAATGAGACATACAGAACAGACTCTCTTTGATTTATAAGCTAGGTTCACTTCAGGGCAGCACAGCTTTCTTTGGTGTCTTTGTATCTGGTTCAGGGCAGAGCTAAGGTCCCATTTTTGCCATCTCTAAATCAATCATAAAAAGATACCCACCAGGATAGGGACCCAGTAATAATTCAGAGGTGGGGCTGAATCCTGCACCAGTTTTATTCGCTGGGTGAAGAAGAAGAAGGCAAGAATTCCTAGAAAGAAGAAGAAAAACAACAGTATATCCCATGAGTGCCTCCAGAGAGAGCCCAAGAAGGGTGATGCTATGGGGGTAGGGGAGGAAGGAGACCTAGAGGGGCATAGGGAAAGGAAGTTGGTTCCTGGAACATACAGGGAAATTTAGGAGCAGTTGAGCTGTGATGACAGGCTGCTTTCATCAGAGCCTCTCTACAGGTACAGGGGAAGGGGCTCTACAGGAATAAAACCCCCAAAGAGGGCTGAAGTCATCATTAGCTTACCAACACTTCCCACAATAAGGAGTTTTCCAAGGAAGAGCAGGAAATCGGTGACTTTATCCAAAACAGCCACCCTGGGAACAAAGAGAGAAGTGAGGATCTTTTCTTTCCTCCCTTAATTCTGTCTGGAGGGGGGAAAGAGGGCATCCAGGGAGTTTCAGCAGTTTTGCTGTAGAGACAATGGGGGACAAAGGCCATTGAGGAGATAAAGACGTGCAAAGAGGCCGGGAAAATTAGAACGTGTGTGTGTGTGTGTGTGTGTGTGTGTGTGTGTGTGTGTGTGTGTGTGTGTGTGTGTGTGTGTGTGTGTGAGAGAGAGAGAGAGAGAGAGAGAGAGAGAGAGAGAAACACAGGGGGAGAATAAACTTCCAATCGAGCTGCTTCGTATGTCTATCCAAGTCCTTCTCTGCATTATAGGCAGCAGGTGGATAACAGTTCTTCCCCTGCAATTTGAAGCTCTTAGGCTTTGGTGGCTTCAGGGTTTGCTATGCCTATATCTCCAGCTGCTCACAAGCGAGAGGTGGGTCTAGAACAATATTTCACAAGCTTGTGATACCTGGGGCATACCTTTTTTCTGAATTAAAATTGGTGGCACTTGTCTCACACCCAGAAGTGTGTGTATATTTATCTATTTATAATAAGGCATAATACACACACACACAAATATATACACATGCACATACACATCTGTAGACATAGATATATGTATCTATATAGACAGAGATGATAGAGATATGCATCTCCATCCCCAGGTATCAAAAGTTTGGCAAACACTCAGGAGGTGGGAGCCAGTCCTGTTGCCAGGCTCTTACCTAATGATGTTTCTCATGAGCAGGAAGAAGGCATTCCTGGCAGAAGTGCAGAAGTTGGTACCATAGATGGCAACCTGGATGGGACCATGGAGGCAGACATAGAGAGAAAAGAAATGGTTAACTCAGAAGAAAGGGTAGGTTTTGCCCCAAGTCTGCAGACTGTCAAGCAGCCTTCTAACCTGGTCACATAGACAGCAGGGTAGATTTGCACCTTATAGACTAACCAGAACACATGCATATAAAGCCAACACCAATTCCTTTGTGTGCAAAGCAAAAGTGATGCCAGCTGCACTTCTGATCGTGTAGCCATCACCTGGAGACAAGCCAAACCCACACACCTAGAACAGCCACTGCCTCCGAAAACCCAACTGAGATCCCCAGGGAGCAATCATTGGCAGGCAGGGAACAATAAGACTGAGACTCTCCAAGCTGTAGTGACCCTTCCCACTTTGTCAGCTGCTTGGCACTGGTTCTCCAATGGGCACCCTCACCATGATGTATGCATTCCTGGTCAGGAACTTGAGACATTTTTCAAGGCACCAAAAGCAGCACTTGAGACAGCTCAGGAGGAACTTGGCAAATTTGTTCTCAGCAACTAGGACCAAGAGAGACAAGAAAAAGAGGGTGAGAAGCAGAAAGAGGCAGAAACTTGGGTCTCAGAAATCCCAGCAGTGGACACCTTGCCCCCCTGATCCCCTGCCACACATTGAGAGAACATCTCCCTAGGCACACTGCCCACTCGTTTACGTTCTCCAGCCCTTTTTCCTTCTCTTACTATTTTGACCCATGCCACCTCAGACAGAGCAGACAGCTGCCTTCCCATCAAAAGTACTCCCAGCAAATGCTTGAAGCCAGCCAGGCAAAAACATCCTCAGTCACACTGCAGCAGGGTTCCTTAGCTCCTGCTACTTAAGAGACTGAGAAGGCAGCACATAGAAGAGCTGCAGACAACTCTCTGGGGCAAGATGCCTGCAGTAAGCTATGGAGGCTGCACATAGCAAGCAGATAGCTAAGAAGCACATGGAGGACAGTTGGGCAGAGTGCAGTAGGAGCAGGAGAAGTATTGAGCTAAACAAAAACCCCTGAGACAGTCAGAGGTGACTGGAAAGAGGTGAAGGCCAGGATATTTAAAGCCTGGCTCCAGAGCTAGAGGGTCAGCCTAGCTCTGAGCTGCAGAGAGGACAGAACCCCTGGGTCCTGCTACATATTCAAATTAAACCTGGATAGAAACCAGCTATAGAGTTGTTACACATTTTCAAGCACTAATGTTGAAGCTGGTTGCTGTTTTTATAGCTGCATAGCCATTTTTATGGTGTGATAATTACTTTGCATGAGTGGCTGGTCTGAATTTATTGCACGATTCACCAGTTCCTTGTATGACAACTACTTGCATGTGTGGGCAGTCTAAATTTATGGTGCAACTGGCTGGTGAATTGCATAATATATAATGTGTAGCAGGGGCCCCTGAAAGCCCAGGCTGCTAAGGTGGTAGACATAGTCAGTCCAAGAATCCAGGGAAGCTGGAGCAAGCCAGGGGGCAGAGGACTGAGAAGTACCAGGACCTGAAGACTCAGGAAACTGGAGGTTTGGGTAGCGGCTGCAGGGAAAGTTTGGAGGTCACATGCAGGACACTAGGGGCACTTTGCAGGGCAAGGATGTGAGGGGTCAAGGCCTGGGAACCAAGGTCCAAGGCACTGGACTGGGGCTGAGGGCTTGGCCAAAGAAAAAAGCGGGCCAAGGCTGGGATGGTTGAAACCCCAACAAGTGCTTTGAGGTCTGAGTGGGGAGGGATGCCTTAAAGGGATAGCACCCCTAGAGAAGCATACAGACCCTCCCTTTCCCCACCCCAGAATGAGTTTAGGCAGAGAAGCTCAAGGACAAAGACAAAAGGAAGGAGGCACCACTGAAGCTACTCCCAGCCTTCAGGTACTGGAAGAGAAGGGGATGGAGTATGGCAGGTGGGTCTGACCCCACAGGGGAACCAGGTGGTGGGGCAGACCTCATGAGTTTGTTTTTTGGAGTGTGTAGAATTCCCAAACCTCTACCTTTCAGCCTGTGGTCCAGATATTCTAAAATGACTCTGATGACCTGGACAATGGCAAGAATCAGAGACCCAAAAGCCAGCGAGCCAGTGTGGTACCTGCCATGGAAAGAGAGTGAGAGGATCTGGGTTAGAGGCCACTTCTTGGCACCCTTTGCTGTGTTTTATTTATTTGTCTCCACCAAAAGGCACTGTATAATTATAAAGAAAAATTCCAGCACCTACCTGAGTGCACGCCCAAAGGATGAGAACAGGGGAAAAGCTGGGATGTCATCAGGCTTCTTGAAGGCCCAGTAGTAAGATGCAAAGGCACCAGCAAGGGTGACTTGTCCCAATGCTATCACAAAGTTGGCCAGCCAGAAAAACATGAAGACATTATAGAACTGGAGGAAGATGAGGTATTTGTGATAGGCCGTCTCACCTCCGTAGAAGGCAAAGAGGCAGCGAGCATCTGGGCACTGTTTGGTGATGTTGGTGGTATTAAATGTCTAGACAAAGAGGAGGAAAGACATGCTTAGAACTTAAAGAGTTATGAGAACCATAAGGAATCTAGGCTGTTGATTCTCAACCAAGATGCCTTGAGATCCTTTCAAGGGTGAGATACAATGATAGCTCTGCTCAGGGCGCAAACATGATTCATGAGATAAACCCAGAGATCACAGAATCATGCAGAAGTGGGGCTGGAAAGTATCTTCAGAGGTTGAATCTAGTCCATCCCCCTGCCTGAGGCAGGATCATCCTTGTCCAAACCATCCTGGACAAATCCATCATCTAAACTCTTCATAAAATGACCATCAGCCTTAACAACACCAGACATCACATCCAAACCTGCCACTGGTAAAGCAGGGGGACCATGGCAACTGAAGTCTTGCTTCTGTGAAAGGTTGTTAATATATGCTCAAGAGCAGGCCATTCCCCCTGTTACAGAGGAAGGCAAACCCCACTCCGGTCCATGCTAATCTGAGCAAGGGGTGAAATTCCTTCCTAACCTCAATGCAGCATCGGTTTGAGCCTGAGTGAAGGGGCAAGACCCTCTAGGCAGGACCCTCCAGGTTTGAGTCCCAGAAGAAGCATTGGCCCAGCTCAGTCATCATCGTCAACCTGGACCTGAGGAATACCTGAGGAAGGCTTAAAAACACCCTCACACATGTAGCAGAAAGTAAGCAGAAGAGCCAACCACAGTTCAAATTGGAATCCATGAGGGCATACAGACCCATTGTGGGTTTTCCAAGTTCTTTGCAACAGGATTGCTTCATTATTTTCTACAAACCAAGTGAAAACTGGCAATTTCCAAGGGAGGCCTCAAGCTGATTTAGGTTCTTGCCAACCCAAAAGCTGCCTCTGAAGTCTGAGCCTGGGAAATTATTCTTTACTGCACATACACCACCCTTGAACCTGGCAGCAGCTGCCTTTTATCAAAATGGAGAAAAGGATAAGATTCCACATGCTGTTGTTCACTCCGCCTCTGAAGCTCTACCCATAATTCTGGGCAGTTAATATGATGAAGATAAATAGTGTGACCAGAACTCAGAACGAGGAGTCGGGAATCTCCAAGTTCTAACTGCAGCTCTTAGTATGACTATGAAGCTTCCTTTGCAGCAAGTCTGCTTCTTAGATTCTCTGGAATAAAAGGGACCCAGACCTCCCTCCAAAGGGTGTGAGGGAGAGAATGAATACTTAGAAAGTATCTTGGAGATGAATAGAGTTCACTATTAAGATCTTTCCTAACTGGGGAAGTGCAGAGAAGAACACTGTTTATGAAGCCAGAGGGACTGACTTGGGAGAAAGAGACTGCAGGAACTCTACCATGAACGAAGGTGGATTATAAGAGCAATCGAACACAAAGATGCGAACATCATCCAAAGGGTCAAGAAGGGATGAAGAGGTTTAAGTGGTTCCAAGGGGCTTTCTTAGCAAATAACATCTTTCAGGTACCTTCTAGGACAACACTAGCTACCAGAGGGCCCTGCCACACAGGTTCAAAACAAAGCTGGATTGAAACCAGCTATAAAATTGTTACATACTTTCAAGCACTAGCTTTGCAGTTGGCTGGTTCTTTTTATAGCTGGATGGCCATTTTTATAGCACGATAATTACTTTGCATGTGTGGCTGGTGCAAATTTAGTACATGATTCACCAGTTCAGTGCACATCAATTACTTTACACATGTGGCGAGACTAAATTTATTCTGCAATTTACCAGTTAACTGCATAACATATGTCACATAAGGCAGGGGCCAAAACATTTTCATATGAATGTGCACACCTAAATCTTATTACCAGTGTGTCAGTCTTCAGAGAATCTCCTTACCTCTGGTTTACAGGTCTGTCCAGCAAATGCACACGGTGTCTCATTGAAGACCTTGTAGACAGCCTCATTCGAGGTAGATAAGAATCTGAGGTCAAACCGTTAAGGGGATCCAACATTTTGAAACCTGGACTGGAACTCTGAGTCTGTCCATGCAGATTTACCATCCTTACTATTACCGTTTCTCATTTGCACTGAAAAATACACTGACATGGTTCTGGAGGCAGCCGATCTACCCAAGGGACTGCTTGCTTGGTCCCTGGTGTTTCATCACCATCCCTGAGGTCAGCTGCAAGCAACCTTTACAAATAACATCTATGTGCCAAGTGCATTTGGCAAAAACACACTGGAAGTTGTTCCCAGTAGTCATTCCTCAGTTCTGGAGTTCTCTCCCAGATGGACCCACAGCCTAAACCTGGACACCTTCTGGAAGTGCTGTATGACCTGGTTATCTGAGCAGCCCATCAGAAGTGCACTGCAGGGGCACCATCTGGGGACTTGGCTTTCTTGCTTACATAGAATTTTATTTTGATATCTTTGTGTCTTTATCAATGCCTTTGTTTTTTATCGTAAGGAGCCTGGAGCTGCTATGTTTGTCCAGGACTTTCTTAAATATATGACTCCAGCCCCCAAGTGTGGGAAAGAGCATCACTGATTGGCAGGTACTGAATACACTTGACACCAAGTAAAACTATACATGCATTGGCATGATCTGATTCAACAGAAAGGAACCTAAGATTCACACATACAGTTTCAATGCATCCGCACAGCTCACAAGAGCCTCTTTTGCTGGGGGTGACCTATACATCGAATACATACGTACAACTAATTCTATAGCGTTTCTTGCCTTCTGGAGGGTGTAAGATCTATACACCTCCCTGCATCTTCCCATCAGGGAAGTGGAGAGGAAGATGGAAGGATACACAGCAGTGCTGGCCCAGTAAGCGATACAGAGACACAACAAGAAGAAGGTGCAGAGAGGAAACAGGAGGGATGTCATGATGTGGCCAATAGCCCTGTTGGTGGGGAATGGGAGGTAGAAAGGAAGAAGGTTAATTAAAAAAAACACCTTTTCCGGCAAGAGAAATTCAGACAGAACAGAAGCCTTCCGCAGGCCATAGCCTGTGCACAGGCGCCATTAAACTTCTCACAGCCAGACTACCACAATGCAGCCACCTCTGGTGTAAGGCACAGGGTTGGGCAGGGAAGGAGGGCTACACACAGTTTGCATGTTAAACCCAGAAAGGGCTGGAGTCTTTCTTGTCACACAACAGACAGCTGGGCTGGGATGGTTTAGTCAGCCAATCCTGCCTGAAGCAGGAGGCTGGACTAGATATAACCTCATGAGGTCCCTTCCAGCCTGACTTCCCTAGGATCCTATGAACTGCGTTCCCCTGTCCCCACCCCTCTTTGATTCCTGGGTGCCGTGATCTGTACTGTACGTACCGGCTGGCTTCCTTGATGAGCGCAATGGCAATAAGGATCCTCTTACGGAGGAAGATGAGCAATAGGATAATGACAACTTCCAGGATGCACAGGATAATCACTGGGGAGAAGAGATCAAGAGTTGTTAAGGGAGGTGGGGGCCACAGACTCCTGTCACCAGGACTTGTCCAGAGCTGAAATCCATGTTGAAAAATGGTCTCCATCCGTCCCCCTGCAGCTTGGCCTGCCCATCCTGAGCTTGATCCGATGGCAGAGATATCATTATACCCAGGGCAAGTTCTTGTAGTGTATAAAAAGAACCCTTTCAGTATGATCACCATTGTCATAGCACCTTCAGGGGCACAACCTGGATCAAATCTCCCTTTGTGCTGGCAACCCCTGGGGAAATCCATCACCTCAAACCCTGTGTGCAGTTATGGTCTCCGTACCTCCAAAAGGATGGTGTAGAATTTGAACAGGTCCAGAGAAGAGGAACCAACATTATCAGGGGCCTGGACCAGTTGCCAGACCAGAGGAGACTTAAAGGCCAGGGTTCTTCAGCTTGGAAAGGAACAGACTGAGGGCAGATGGGATAGAGGTCTATACAATCATGAAGGGCATGGAACAAGTGAACTGGGAACTGTTCATCATGTCCCAAGATACTAGAACCAGGGGACTCCCACTGAAATGAGCAAGCAACTGGTTTAAAACTAACATGAGAAAGGACTTCCTTATGCAATGTGCCATTAGTGTGTGGAATCTATTGCCACAGGATGGGGTGGAGACAGATAACAGCCAGATTCAACATGGGACTGGATAAATACATGGCTGATAGATCTCCTCATGGCTATTGAGCAGAATGTTTGGAGAAGTTTCCTTCGGCATCTTGAAACCAATAACGGTAGATGCCAGGGAAGGTACTGAATAGGGGATGGATCCCTCTAGAGATATTCATTTTAATGATCTCCCTCTATAACATCCACCTCTGCCACTGTCAGGGGCAGGATACTGGGCTAGGTGGGACCATTGGTCTGACCCAATAGAGCACCTATGTTCTTATGCAAGGATGCCCCCCAAGAGATGAGCACCATGGAGCGCTGCACGGAAAAGTGGCATGGTCCAAGCCCTAGTCTCAGGGCAGTAGAGAGACTTACTGAAGGCCAGCCAGGTCTGCTTCAGGTGGAGATAGACTCGCAGGTCTGTCTGGAAGCCCAGGTCCATCAGGGAAACGTCAGAGCCTGCCTCTCCTTTCAGTTTGCTGTACTCCATGTAACAATGGAAGATGCCTGTGATATGAGATGTCACACAAGAGTGAAACCATGGAGACAAGAAAGACACCCACAGCCCCAGCCTAATGTTATCAAGTGGGGTCTAAGCTGTGGAAACTCCTCTCTGTGCTGCGAATCAGAGCCCTGTAGCTTTGATGTGGAGGGGCCTAAACTAGTGGTTCTCAAACTTCTTAGACTCAAGCCATGCCTCAGAAAGCAAACTCTTTAGTTTTCACTTGATTTTTGGTTACAGAACAACAACTGAGCCATTCTTTTTTTGCAAAGAACTCAGCCCACAGCAGGGCAGGATGGTGTTAATACCCTGGAAGTGAGGGGCACAGCCTTTGAATCAGAACTCCCTAGATTTTAAGGGCATTTGTACATATGTGAGTGCCACAGCATTGGGCGCATTTAAAAACACCTGGCACTGTGGCACATGCATTTGGGTAAACGGTGAAATGCACATCAGCACTGAGAAAATGGTGGCGGCGCACTTTTGAACTAAAACACATCAAAAGTGTGCCCAGGGAGCAGCAAGGCAGACCCTACGAGGAGAGGCTAAGGGACCTGAACCTGTTCAGCCTTCACAAGAGAAGGCTGAGAGGGGATCTAGCGGCCGTCTATAAACTTACCGGGGGGACCAGAGGGGAATGGGTGAGACCCTGTTCCTCTGAGCACCTCCCGGAGTAACAAGGAATAACGGCCACAAGTTGACTGAGAGTAGGTTCAGGCTAGACATCCGAAGGCACTACTTCACAGTCAGGACAGCCAGGATCTGGAACCAGCTTCCAAGGGAAGTGGTGCTGGTTCCTACCTTAGGGGTCTTTAAAAGGAGGCTTGATATTTACCTAGCTGGGGTCATATGAGCTTAAACTTACCAGGGGTAATATAAGCCCAGTATTCATTCCTGCCCAGGGCAGGGGGTCGGACTTGATGATCTGCTCAGGTCCCTTCTGACCCTACATCTATGAACCTATGAACTATGCCACTGCCATTTTCTGCATGCTGATGTGCATTTAACTATTTATACAAATGCATGCGACAGCGCCGGGTGCGTCGATTTGCATGCTTCGCAGATTCAGTTAATCGAGTCTGCTCCAATGCGGTGAATTTCTGGTGCATCGGAGCGGACAATAGGTACGTGTATAAATGCCCTAAATGCTGGAGGGGTGTAGGTTGTAGCCATGTTGGTCTAAAGACATAGGCAGACAAGGTTCTTTGGGTGAATCTGATATCTTTTATTAGAGCAACTTAAATAGTTGGAAAACAATTATTAGGCAAGCTTTCAGGTTCAAAAACCCTTCGTCAGGTTAAGGAAAGTTCAGCAGTTGGTGTGTGCTCTTCCTGGATGGAATGAAAAGTAAAGAAGCCAGGCTGGGCTGGTATGCATACAAGACAGGTAGTCATTTCTGATGGAACTCAATCAGAGATTGTATGTTTTCAGTCCAAATGATGAAGATGTCATCGATATATCTTAAGTATAGCAAGGGTTTGATAGTGCAGTTCTTGAGGAAGTTTTTGTTCAGGTGGCTCACAAAAAGGTTGGCATACTGATTGAGTTCCATCAGAAATTCAACAACCACCACCCCTCCATCCAACTTTCTCTAGAATACTCCAGCACCAACATCTCCTTTTTAGACACGATGATCAGAATGATAAAATACAGACCACGTTATACAATAAACCCACAGACCAACACACATATCTGCACAGAACCAGCAATCACCCTAAACACACCAAAACAGCTGTGATATACAGCCAAGCCCTCCGATACCACTGAATTTGCACTGAAGAGAACACCTGGGATTGCCACCTCACCAATCTTAAAAAGGCTTTCACCCAGCAAGGACACTCCTCCAGAGAGACAGATCGCACGTTTGAAAGAGCCACCCAGATACCACATGAAGAACTGCTGCAGTACAGAAGAAAACCCCCCACAAATCGCACACCGCTGATTATGACATATCACCCCTCCCTCGAACCTGTACAGAAAATCCTCAAACAATTGCAATCCATATTAGAAAGAGACCCTATTCTTAAAAAGATCTTCCCAGAGCCACCCATCCTAGCCTTCAAACAAGCACCGAACCTCGCTAACCTCATCACCAGAAGCAAACTTCTCCAGGCCCAGAACACACCAAATGGATCCAGACTGTGCCATGACAAGAAATGCAAAACCTGCCAACACATCTCCACCACCCCCATAATTACAACACCCCACAACAGAGCCATCAGCATTCCCAGATCTTACAGCTGCACCTCCAGAAATGTAATATATCTCATCCAATGCACCAAATGCCCTGATGGAAAATACATAGGAGAGACCAAACAACACCTGCGCACCAGAATGAATGCACACCGGAAATCCATCAAAGACAGGAATACCCAAGTACTGGTGGGGACACATTTCTCACAAGAAAGCCACTCTCTCCGATCTCTCAGTCCTGATCCTCAAAGGAAACTTACAAAATACTTCCCAGAGACAAGCGTATGATCTCCACTTCATCAACCTTCTGGATACTAAAAATCATGGACTAAATATAGACATTGGATTTATGACACATTATAACCTGCCTGACATCTGACTCCCCAGGTATCTCTCCACTATTCATCCCTCTCCGCGCCCCACCCCCAAGCCTGTCTCTCACCCATTGACTCCTCAATCTACATTTTCACTGACTGCCTATCTTGTATGTATACCAGCCCAGCCTGGCTTCTTTACTTTTCATTCCATCCAGGAAGAGCACACACCATCTGCTGAAACTTCCTTAGCCTGATGAAGGGTTTTTGAACCCGAAAGCTTGCCTAATAATCGTTTTCCAGTTATTTAAGTTGGTCTAATAAAAGATATCAGATTCACCCAGAGAACCTTGTCTACCTAAATGCTGGAGGCTGCAAGTGAGAGAAGAACAGGGTAAACCCAGCTCACTGTCTCTTTCAACATCTGTGCTCTGCCACTGCGTGACACAGGGGACTGAGCAAGATGGACCTAGGGTCTGACCCAGGAAATGGCAATTCTTATGCTCTTATTTGAAATGTCTGGGTTTATCCTGTCAAACAGATTTGCACCTCTAAGTGCTACAATTGTGTGGCACCCTGTAGTACTCTTGAAAGGATCTCAGGGCATCCTGGTGGCAAACCACTGGCTTATACATGTTTTAGGATGCAGGAATAATAAGGCTCCCTCCAATGCACAGTCATGAAAGGAACTGCTTTCTATTATGTCCCTCTCAGGTCCTGGGCTGGAATGAATAGAACCCACCTGCTACCAAGAGTCAGCAGAAATAACCTGCAACTTTGGGCAGAAGAGCCCCTTGTCTCTGTTGCAATCTCCAAGTACATCAGGAATGGCCAAAGACAGTGACTGGACTGGAGTGACCCGGTGTTGCTAGGCTAATTTCAAATATCTCTGCAGAGAAGGGGCAGGGAAGAGGGAATCCCCAGAGTCATCCCCTACTCCAGATCCTGCCCTCAAGACCTCTCACCATATCCAAGCACCAGGATCACCATCACAATCATCACCCAGACCATGATTCCTGCCAGGAAGCGGAGAAGGATGACGAAGATGAGGCTGGCCACCATGGCAATGACTAGACCTCTAGGGAAGGAAGAGAGTAGCAAAGTCAGAGAACACATGAAGAAGCATGTCCATGTTACAACTTGCTCTTCTCTGTGCCCTGCATCTGTGTCTCATTAACACTTTGCTTCTCTTTTGCTTTCCAGGTGAGCTTTCATGATGGTAAAAGGTACCCAGCTGACAGTCTTCACCATGGCAATCCTCAGTTGCTGGGGCACATAAAAGCTAGTTTCCTCCTCAGCTGCATACACTGCATTTCAGTCCCAGAAGGACATTCTCAAGGGGCAAGAGGAGAGTTTCACCCAAAGCCTGGTTACACCCTGGGTCTCTGGCAGATACTAGCAACAAGGAGATCAATCAGCCCAACCAGACATGGGACCAAGACCCATATTCATTGCATTTAATATGCCCAGGAGTTGGAGATAAATAAACCTAAGCCACTACTTCCTAGGGGCACGACTGAAACCAGAAATCACTTCCAATTATCTTATTCACTACCCAGTCACTCTGACTTGCTTTATTCCTTTCTTCACTTTAAATTACTTCTACCTTCCCAAAATCAGCACAGGGATGGAAAAACCCTGCCCCCACACACAAGCTCTCCTACAGGCTTGCTCCAATACAGCCCCATTCTCAGATAACACATTTTCTGCTGGATGTCGTGCCCGGAAAACATTAGCGGCCTCTTGGCTCCATTTCTGCCCAGCCCTCTTTGTCCAGTGGGGGTCAGACATAATGCAGTTTTGTATGCATTAGATCAGGTGGTCGGTTTTCTGCTCACATTATTATCCAGTACCAGGAAACTGTGTAATCTTCAAAGATCTTCATGGCCAGTTGTCTTGCTTCCAGAACCACATTTGCTTTCCTGGAAATCAAAGCAGTAGGGAGCAGAGGAGGAAGGAGAGGAGCATTAGTGTCGACTCAACGCAGCACAGTGGTTCTTACAGAATCATAGAAAAGTGGAGCTGGAAGGGACCACCAGAGATCATATTGAGTCCAACCCCTGCCTGAGGCAGGATCAGCCCTGTCAAAACTATCCCAGAAAAATCCATCATCTAATCTCCTTGTAAAACTACTGTCAGCCCTGACACAATATCAGACATCACACCTAAACCTGTCACAGAGAAAGCAGAAGGATGACAGCAGCCAATGCTCTTCTTCTATAAAATGTTGTTAATATACCCTCAAGAGATTCCAGGTATGCCCCTGTTACAGAAGAAGGCATAAACCCCCCAGTCTGTCCCAATCTGACCAGAGGTAAAATTCCTTCCTGACCCCAAATATGGCATCAGTCTGATCCCAAGTGAAGGGCCAAGATTCTCCTGCCAAAAACCTCTGGATTTAGTCCCAGCAGGAGCATTAGCACACCCTGATCAAAATCTCCAGCCTGGGCTGTAGCCAACACCCAATGTCTCTAAAGGAGACTTAAAAACATCCTGACACATGTAGTGGCGGGGGGGGGGTAAAATTCTCCCTTGCTGACTACAAAAAGACACCTGACTTCAGCCAAGAAGCCAGTCTGTTACCTCTACTGCTTATACTGAAGATTCTTAGTGATCCCTTTTCTGAAGTCTTTTGTTGTACCATGTTTTATACTTGCATTTCCAAGAGTTTTAGAATTGCCTTTTATTGGATCAGACCCTAGATCCATCTTGCCTAGTCTCCTGTGTCACACAGTGGCAGAGAGCAGAGGCTGAAAGGGAAAGTAGACTGGGTCTGACCAGGGTTTTTCCCCCTGTTCCTCTCCCACTTCCAGCCTCCAGTATTTAATGTCTAGGGAGTCCCAACTCAGAAGCCATTCCCTTCACTCCCCCACTCAATAGCTACTGATGCCCCTTTTCTCCAAGAAGGTCCCCAGTCCCTCTGTGAATCGAGGTAAACTCTCAGCTTCCAACAAATCTGGTGAAAATGAGTTTCACCTTTTAATGAAACAAAAGGTGAAAAGGAACTTCCTTTTGTTAGTTTTGAACTGGTGGCCTCCTAGTTTCATGTTGTGAGTCCTAGCTCTTGTCTGGTGAAAGTTAGTCAATAATAAATCCTACCTTCTCTTGGCTGTTCAGTATTTTGTGAGTCCTTATGATCCCCTCAAGCATCTCTTTTCTAAACTGAATAGGCCTAGCTTTGTTAGTCTCACCTCCTATGGAAGCCCCTCCATACCACTGATCATCCTTGTGCCTTCTGTGAAACTTCTCTAGATCTTTTAACACATTTTGGAGGTGCAGGGACCAGAACTGGGCACAAGATTCAAGGGGTGGAAGCACCATGGATTTATAAAGGGGCATCATCATGCTTTCCCTTTTGTTCACAGTTCCCTCCTGAATAATCCATAATATCCTGTTTGCCTTTTTGACTGCTGCCGAGTACTGAGCTGATGCTTTTAGCAAACTGTCTACAAAAACTCCCAAATCTCTTTCTTGTGTGGTAACAGCTAATGTAGAACCCATTGTAGTGTGGGTGTATTTTGGGTTATTTTTGCCCACATGCATAACTTTACATTTAACTACACTGTTTTACACTTATCTACTGAATCAGACCTTAAATGCTGTAGGCTGCAAGTGAGAGGAACAGGGGGGGAAAAATCCTAGTCAGACCCAGTTCACTCTCCCTTTCAGCAACTGCTCTCTGCTGCCATGTGACACAGGAGACTGGCCAAGAGGGACCTAGAGTCTGACCCAGAGAATGGCAGTTCTCAAGTTCTTATGTACTGGCTTTAGGGGAGGCACGGGGTATGTTTGTTCTGTGTTTGTCACGTGTCTGGTCTTGCATATCCTCAGCACTCCTACACTCCTAACCACAGATAAGAAGCTCACCTCAAGGGAAGGAGTTTCTCCAAGGAACAGTTGCCTCCATAGCCTATCATCAGGGCTACTGTTAATACTCCAAGGCCTCCAATGGTGATTCAACCTATCCAGGCTACCCAGGGAGGCTGTGGAATCCCCATCATCAAAGGTTTTTAAGACTTGGCTATACAAAGTCTTGGATAAGATGATATAGCTGGAAATGGTCCTGCTTTGAGCAGGGGGTTGGACTAGATAACCTCCTGAGGTTCCTTCCATCCCTAATTTTCTATGATTCTAACCTCAACCAAGTGGCAGCTGATTTTGAAAGAAAATGCCTTTCCCCTTGAAGCAGAGAGGAGAGAGCAGAGGAAGGAAAAGGAGAAAAATCCCCACCAACAGCCTATTCTCTCCTGCAGAAAGACCTGCAGTTTCTGTGGAGGGATGCCCAAGTCAAAGATTGGACTCCTGAGTTACCACAAAACCCATCAACAAGTTGTGATAAAGATCATCTGCAAAAATATGGTACACGACTCACTTGGCCCCCTCCAGCAGCTCAGACACATTTCTCTGATGGTTCACTCCATCATCAAAGGTTGTCTTGTTTCCAACCATGATGACCCCTTTCTTGACACTGAAGGCTGGGAAACACCGGCGAGCCACTGTTGGAGGAGAGACACAGCAGTGTCAGAGAGTAGGGACAGTCAACAGGAGTCACCACATCAGGGGGACAAGGAGCTCAGAAAGGCTAATGAGGAAGGTGCTGATAGTGCTAACCCCATAATCCATCTAAATGGAAGAGGACTCTACCCCTGTGATGCTGCTATGCAGTGATATAGTCAGAAGCTGAACCTGGGTTATTCTTTTGTTCAGCCCCTAAAATACCACTGTTGATCTTCCGCAAAAATCCAGGAAGGTGGTTCTTCCTGTCTCCAGCCCCTGCATCACCACTATGCAACTGGTAGAAGGAAAGGGTCATCCAGTTCAGATCTGGGACACACACACCACACAGGGATGCAGTTGTGCAGTTACACCCACTTTGATTCCTGTTCCACCCTTTAAAGCCAACTGCCTGGGAGAATTAGTGGCATTTCTAGTTAGCAATGCCTGGTCAATGGTTAGAATCCATTGACTTTATGGTTCATTATCATCTCCCTGATTCCTGCTAATCTCTCTCCACACCATAGGTGCTAATGACCCTTTATCTTTTTAATGGTCTTGAGTCCCCCATTCAAACTGTCATTTTTTCTGCAATGTTGCTGTCCATTAGTCATCCCTGGGAATGCCTCTCTTCTATTTCACAGCCCTGCAGATTGTTTTTTTTTTTCATTTCTAGCTATGAATCTTAACTCAGGAGTGGTCAGATTAACCTGGGTGTAGACATGACTGACAATGAAGCACTGGAGGCACTGTCAAGATGCTCAAGAAGACTAGATTTATTCAGCAAACAGCTGTATGAATCTGAATAAAAGACCTGCATGGAATTGTAATGACTACAAGACAAATGAAACAATGTATTTTGACTCTTTTGTGCCTAGGTTGTGCTTTCTTAAAACTTGATATAGAAGCTAGCAAATGAATGCACATTCCAATTTTGCTTTGAATTTAAAATGAATAATCTAGCTCTACTCCCCTAACCGTATTAGTAAAGCATCTAGTTTTTCTTTAACTGGGGAAAAGTGTGTTGTCTTATATGTGCTGATGTGCCATACCATCTGTACCCCCCCAATCAAAATCCTAGATCCACCTCTGATCCAGTCTCAGAAGAGATCTGTGAGCTGGTCAGAGCCAATCCCAAGTGGGGAATCCCAACATAGTCACCAGGGGCTGGGGCAATGTATTTGCAACCTAAGCGGCCATTGGCCACCAATACTGCTGTACCAACAAAAAAGAAATCTTGAATGAATTCCTAAACCAGTTGTGATCAGTTCCTTGGACCCCTTGAAGCCTCTGCCCCCTCCTACTCCCCCAGGCAGACGTACAGGGCGTGCTGGGTGTGATCATGGCTGGACAATCTCCATCCCTCAGCACTTCAGGCATGGGCTAGAAGAGAGAGATACACATACATGAAAGTTAAGTTCTCAAGCTGGTAATTTCAAGGCCACTGAAGAAATGCACCAGCCTCCAGTTAATAGTCAAGAGTCAAATAGGATCATAGGAAAGTCAGGCTGGAAGGGACCTCCATCTAGGCCAGCCCCCTGATCAAGCCAGGATCATCCCCTACTAAATTATCTCAGCCAAGTGTCTGCCTAACCTGTTCCTGAAAACTTCCAAGAATGGATTTCTCCACCACATTTCTGGGCAGCCTGTTCCAATGCTCAGCCAAACTCAGAATCAGAACCTTTTTCCTCATCTCCAGCTTCAGTTTCCCCTGCTGCAGCTCAGATCTGTTGTTCCTAATCCCATCCTCAAAAGCCATAAAGAAGAGCCCATCTCTATCCACTCTGTCATCACCCTTTAGGGATTTGAAGACTGGAATCAAATCCCATCTCAGTCTTCTTCAAACTATGACCCCAGCCACACGTTATATATATTATGCAATTCACTGGCAAATCATACAGTCAATTTAGATTGGCCAAATGTGCAAAATAATTATGGAATTAACTGGTCAATGGTGCAATGAATTTAGACTAGCCACACATGCAAAATTATTATCATGCCATAAAAATGGCAATCCAGATATGAAAAGAGCCAACCAGCTACAATGTTAGTGCTTGAAAATATGTAACAGCTTCATAGCTCTTTTTATCTAGCTTGAATTTGAACATATGGCAGGGCCCTAGGTAACCCTGGTGTGCAGTCTGAAACACACCCTCTCTCACCTCATGCAGAAGAATCCACTTACCTTCTTTAGGTTTGTGAACTCTGGGACACAGAAATCCTTGTAGTACTGGAGGTCACTTTTGGAAACAGTCCCACTGCTCTGGGCCTTTAGGTATGTAAGATATCGGTCTGGGCATTTGGTCACACAGATCTGAAAGAATTTCAGACATGGTATAAGAACCAGCCCACAAGAAAAGAAAAGCCTCTTGTCCTGTTCCTCTTGATGGATCCTTTTGTCCTTTGCTTGCTGTTGCAATTTTCAGGGGTAACCAAATGGCTCCTCTCTCCATCTCCTCTAGGACATTCTGAGCAGGGCCATGAGCAGATCTAGTATTTTGAAAAGGGTGGTGCTGGTGGCCTGGTGCACACAACACATTTTTCTCCAAAAAAGAAACTAGAAGCTTTATTAATAATGAGGGTCCTAGGGCTAGATTCTTTCATGTGAGGAGACACTAAAGAGGCCAAGACTATTCAGCTTAGAAAAGAGATCCTTGAGGGAGGATATGAGCAGGGTTTACAAAATATTAAACAGTGAAGAGAAAGTCAATAGGTATTTATTACTGACTAGCTCTCATCAGACAAGAACTAGGGGTCACAACGTGAAACTAGTAGGCCGTCAGATTAAAAGCAACAGAAGGCAGTTCTTTTTCACCCAGAATGGAATTAAATTGTGAGACTTGTTGCCAACAGATGAGGTGGAAGCTGAGAGTTTATCCAGATTCACAAAGGGATTGGACACATCTCTGAAGGAAAGGGGCATCAATAGCTATTGGGCATGGGAGTGAGGGGTACGGCCTCTGAATCAGAACTTCTTGGACCTTAAAATGTTGAGGGCTACAAGTGAGAGAGGAACAGTATGGGGGGCAAAAACCTTGGTCAGACCCAGTTCATTCTCCCTTTCAGCATCTGCTCTCTGCCCCTGTGACATGGGAGACTGGACAAGAAGGACCTAGGGTCTGACCCAGGAAATGGCAATGTTTATGTTCTTTCTTATTGTTTGCCATACAAGATCAAAGTAAAACCAAATATAGCTTATTGGAATGTGCATGAATTTTCTATATCATACATGATGTATTAAAAAAACACAACAAACTAGGCAAGGAAACTTAAAAGCCATCGTTTCTTTAGTCCTGTCACCATTAGAATTCCATGTCCATCTTTTCCACATTCATAAAACATATTAAGCCTTCTTGAACTTCTTGCCAGCGCACCCAACACTTCCCTGGAAGTTACTTCTACCCCTGAGCTAACATTCACCCAAATTAACCTTTCTGCACCTGAATTAATATTTTCAGACAGAGTTAACAACAGTCTGTGGGGCTGTAAAATAGAAGCTACATGACCAGGAGCCACAGAATTGCAGAAAAAAGAATAGCTTGACTAGTGAAACATGAAGACCCTTAAACAAAGGAGAAAGGAGCATTAACACCTACTATGGAGTGAAGAGCTTAGAAAGAATCAGTAGATGACAATAAGCATAGTCAATTGATTTAATCACTGCTGCCTGAATAGAAATGCCAAGCTGTTGCCAGGCAGTTGATTTCTGCTCCACCCAAAGTTTAAAACCAAAGATGGGAGGGAGCGCAATTGCACCACTGCATCCCCACCCAAATCTGCCCCTGGGCATAACCCCCAGTACCCAATCAATTCAAGGATGCATTTAGGCTTCAAGGGAAAGCAACATTCCAGAGCTGAGGGACCACAGGGTAACCATCATCCAAAGCTTGTGCATCATCCCATATGCTTTAGACCATGTGAGAGTGAGGGCAAAGGGATGGCAGGAACCCCACAGGATATATCCCAGGGATGCCAGTGGGATGCAAGCATGAGAGAGAAAGAGAGGGGGGCAAAACCGCAGCAGTACCTGCGTGGTCGGACACTGGAACTCCAGCAATACCAGAGGGCTGGCACACTTCATAATGTTGAAGTAGAACAGGAAAGGCTTGTTCCTGCAACCAAGACAACACATCAACCTCTGTCCATGCCAGGGAATGGGATTTAAGACCCCGCCCTTGAGCCTGGAGCTTCTTACTGCTCACTGTACTGCAATGATGGCGTCACCAACCCTTGATCACATCAGTCCTAGGATATGGCTATCACTAGATCTCCATTCCCCCTCCCCACTCTCCTCCTCAGAAGGATACAGGGCAGAGTCTGACTCCCTCTGTATGACCAAGAGGAAGAAACTAGCTTCAGCTAGGCAATCGCAACCCACTCCATTGTCTCCTATGAGACAAGAGCTCTCAGGCACGTACTCGTTCGGAGTTCCCTGCTGGCCACAGAACTGCCCACGGCTGTTGGTGGGGTAGATGACTTTCCGGGGGTCTCCGTGAGTCCATGCTGAATAGGAGAAGGGAGGAACAAAAAAACAAAACAAAACCCAAAAGACAAAAAACTCAGTTGGATTACCCAGGCACCCCTCATTCCTTTTTTCCAGCTTTCTCCAAGTCAAAAGGGTTTCATTTGCCAGCGGCCTGTACTAGCTAGCAAGCCAATCTTCCCTAAGACGAGCAAACAGGGTAGCACCACAGAGAGAATGAATGGCGTGTTCAACTAGACATCTAGACACTGGGTTGGGGTAAGCTGGTTTAGTCAGGCCTGATCCTGCCTTGAGAAGAAGGCTTAACTAGATGGAACCTCAAAGTCTCTTTCCACTCAACCTTCCCATGATCCTATGATCTCTGCTACATCATAGATTTTTACATGGTCTTTTCACCCAGACAGAAGACACCCTGCCTCAAGGAAGAGGAGCACACCAATACCTGACGTACTTCAGGAGAGGATTTGTATAGGGCTGATCCTGTCTCAGGCAGGGGTTTGGACTAGATGTGACCTCTGGAGGTCCCTTCAAGCCTCACTTCTCTGTGACTATGAAAGCCACCATGGCAGTGAACTGGGCAAGACCCAAGCACACCTCCCAGAACTGCCTTCCCAAAGGCACCACACAAGAGGCATTCACTACTTGCCTACCTGGGGTATTTATCCCACCCAAAAGGTAATGGTACCCCAAGACTAGACTCCTGCAATGCCTGAGCTAGAAGGAGACAAATGGCACTCTAGCCTGATGAGGCCACTGGGTACATACCCACAACTCCCACGATGACATAGCCAATGATGGCAAGGAAGAGAAGGATACAGCAGATGATGTCTGTGCAGCCCCTGATGGAATAAGGAGGAGCCAAGAAACAAGCTTAGGCCCCGGCTCCAAACGAGTGGAACCTAGAGCACCTTTGCATCAACCCAGGACCCACCCCAGCACCCAGGAGGCAGCCACTGGTAGTAACAGGGAATAGGCTCAGTGGCCAGTCCTATATGGCTTCATCTATGCTGCAGGCCAAGACAGGACCCTGCCTTTATGTTCCCTCTTCCTAGGATCCCTTGTTCACATCAGCTCATCTACAGTAACTGGAAGATTCCAAATCCTCTGCTCCCACTCGTGAGCCCTCCCATGGCCTTGCCAGGCACCCAAACCCTGCTCTTACCTGTCATAAATAGGACCTTTGAATG
The DNA here is from genome assembly GCF_030867095.1 of Alligator mississippiensis. Lineage (NCBI taxonomy): Eukaryota > Metazoa > Chordata > Crocodylia > Alligatoridae > Alligator > Alligator mississippiensis. The sequence goes on from NC_081831.1 coordinate 23,768,319, forward strand.
TGGGGTCATATTTTTGTGGTGTCCCTAAAAAAAAAAAAAAAGAGAGAGAGGAGAAAATGCTCTGTGTTAGGGGATAATTTGAAACAGGGACAGCTGGACGATTTCCCCAGGCCTCCCTTTCCCCTACAGTGTTTATGGAGCGACTGTGCAAACAGAAGCAACAAGAACTTGGCAAATGCTAGTGTTGGTTAGGCCCTTGGCACAAGTTAAGAACATGAGAACTGGCATTCACTGGGTCAGACCCTAGATCCAATTTGCCCAGTTTCCAGTGTCACATGGGGGTAGACAGTGGGTGCTGAAAGGGAGAGTTAATTGGGTCTGACCAGGGTTTTTTCTACTGTTCCTCTCCCTCTTTCAGCCTCCAGTATTTAGGGTCCAGGAAGGTCCAATTCAGAGGCCATGCCCCTCACTCTCATTATCTACTGATGCCCCTTTCCTCCAAGGACGTGTCCAATCCCTTTGTGAATCTGACTGAACTCTCAGTTTCCACCACATCTGGTGGCAACAAGTTCCACCCTTTAATGACACGCTTCGCTAAAAGGAACTGCCTTGTGTTAGCTTTAAACTGACAGCCTCTTAATGTTATGTTGTGCCCCTTGTTCTTGTCTAGTGAGAGTTGCTCAATAATAAATTCCTATCAACTTTCTCTTTGCCATTTAGTATTTTGTAAACCCTTCTCATGTCCGCCCTCATGCCTCTCTTTTCTAAACTGAATAGGCTTGGCTTTGTCAGTCTCTCCCTTGTAGACAACCCCCATCCATACTACTCATCATCCTTGTTCTTTTCTGGACTTCCCTAGTTCTTCTGCATCCTTTTTGAGGTGTGCGGATGTTACATATGTTATGCATACATTGGGGAATTGCACAATGTTTAGACTGCCCACACATGCAAAGTAATTATCACACCATAAAAATGACCATCCAGCTACAAAAAGAGCTAACCAGCTACAAAGTTAGTGCTTTAAAATGTGTAAATGTCCATCCTTGGAGGTTTTGAAGACCTGGCTAGACAAAGCCTTGTCTGGGATGATCTAGTTGGGGATGATCCTGCTTTGAGCAGGAGGTTCATACTGGTTTCTATAGTTTGGATTTGAATGTGTTGTAAGGCCCTTAGAGGGGATATATTCCTTCCATTGGCTTGTAGACAAAAGCACTAGGAAGGAAAATAGTCTTGCCTCATGCAGCTCATGGATGGTAGAATCAGGAGTAGAACACCACTTTCCACTGCTCTATCTACATGGCCATGCTCCTTTGAGGGTACAGATGTCTGCAGCCTCTCGACTGTATACGCAGCCCCCTGTATTTCCCTATCCAAATCAGATCTATGTGGTCTGGAGAAGATGACTAATTTTAAACCCAGCTTCTTCTGGCAGCTGGAAGGAGAACTTGGACAGGAAGGCAGCATGTTAGCAAAAAAGCTGAGGTTCTCATTGGCAGGAAGAGGAGGCCAGGCCTACTAGATACAGATCACAAAGGTTGAGAACAGGAAATCCACTGCAGCCAACACTTAGGCTGATCCTGGCTCCCACAGGAAGAAGGGACAAGCAAAGGAAACCCTTGTTCAGCAATCCAATGATGAAAGAGGTAAAGCTGCTTTTTCGCACCCTGACTAGCTGTAAAACTCCAGGCAGCTTGATAATATCAGGAGGTTTTATCCCATAAGAATCACAGAATCATAGAAAGTTAGGGTTGGAAAGGACCTCAGGAGGTCATCTAGTCCAACCCCCTGCCCAAAGCAGGACCAGCCCCAACTAGATCATCCCAGCCAGGGCTTTGTCTAGCCAGGTCTTAAAAACCTCCAAAGATGGAGATTTCACCACTTCTCTGGGTAACCTGTTCCTGTGCTTTACTACCCTCCTAGTGGGAAAGTGTTTCTTAATATCTAATCTAAACTTCCCTTGCTGCAACCTGAAGTACACATGCTATAGAGGATTCCCAGAACTTCATTCCTCCCTCCTGTATCGTCATGTGACCTCAGCCTGAATCTAACTTTTTTTTTGGTTAGCTGCTAACCGTGGCCCTCTGCCTGGGGTCTCTGGAGCATATATTAACAACCTGTTACAGCAGCAGCATGTTGGCCACTGTGGTCCCCCAGTTTTCCCTGTGTCAGATTCAGGTGTGATGCCTGGTGCTGTGTCCCGGTTGATGGCAGTTTTATGAAAAGATTAGATGCTGGATTTGTCTGGCATGGTTTGGACAGGGCTGATCCTGCCTCAGGCAGGGGCTTGAACTAGATGCAATATCCGGAGGTCCCTTCCAGTCTTCTCTATGGCCTCTATGATTTACTTTTAAGTAGCAGCTATATCAAGACACCCAGACAGTTGGAAAACTTAAAAATAAAAGCTTTGGAACCAAAACAATTAGCAACACTCCCAGGAAGGGAATGCCAGTCATCAGCTAAGCATGCTAGCTATCTCCCCTCCCTTCCCCCGCTGCCTTTTAATTCAAAGATCTGAGAGTCCTTTACAAACAAAGCATTCACCATATAGGACCTCAGACCTCCCTGGGAAGCCAGTTTGCATGAACAGGGCTATTTTACAGGCTAAGAAGGCACAGAGCAGAACCCGTATGCTATCAGCAGGAGATCAGTGTTGGAACCCAGGAGCCCTGACTCTCCTTCATGCACCCAGCTCACAAGACCACACCACTTCCCTCTCTCTCTCCTTATCTTCCTTTCCCGGCACCCCAGTAAAAGCCCCTAACTCCTCCTAATTTTTCTTCCTGGGACTGGCATTCCAATAACAGTGATACAACACCAGCTAAGACAGCCTCCTCAACAGTTACAAACACATAAAGGCCTCCCAGAAAGGTGGAGACACCCCCCCGCCCCCCTACCATGCATGCCCAGGGGAGTTGTAGGCTCTCCATCACTGGCGGTGTTCAAGGAGAGGGTGGACAGCCAGGGCTTGCAGATGCTCAAATAGGAGTGGCACAAATTTGTGCTGGAGATTTTTGCCTCAGACCATGTGCCTGAACATGAACTTTGGTGTGGGGCAAATTGTGCCACTTAGCATAAACTGACCCTGCCCAGCTCCTCAGTAGTATAAAAATCTGCCTGGGGTGCCAGCCCCAGCCATACAAAAACTTGACCTTGCAAGCAGCTCAGGACTTCTTGCCATCAGGAGTTTGAGTCCACTGGCTCCTTGGATGCCTTTGAGGACCAGTGGGTGCAGCCCGGGGGGCTCTGCTTGGTGTCCCCCTCCGGAGAACTTATTTTCACATTTTGAACCTATGACCCCCACATCACTTCTACCCTTTTCTTCCTTCCTTGTCCCACAAAAAATCAGTTGCATCTTTCAGACTTTGGCCCCACACAGTAGTGGGGGCTATTAGTTAACTAGGTGGGCCTTAAGGCCCACGATCTCTGGAAGATACAAATAGACAGGAGCTTTTGAGACCCAGCCTGCTGGTATCTGGGGACACTACCCCTTGTGCCAGGTAGACAGCCAAAGCAGCCCTAACCTGGAGTGGGACTACACTGCAGCAGTCTAGCAGTGGGGGCTGCTGCCTGGCTGTGACCTGCTGCCACCTGTGACAGTATCCCCAGTCTTGAAACAGTGGCCCCATAGTTGCGCGCCTGCCAAACCTGGACGGGGACTGCACAGCCACCTAGGTTGTGGTATGGGCACTGCAGCAGAGCTCCTGCACTGGGCCAGCTGCCAGTGAGCCATGGCCACGCAGTTGGGTGTTGGGCGGCACTATTGTCAGGCCTTCTGATGCCCCTGCTCTGCCATCTGGGCAGCTATCGTCCAGAAGATGTGCTCCTTGCAGTGGCCCACTTTGAACTGTCAAAGCATGTCCTCTTGGCCCCAGATTACCAAGAGGTCAGCCACCTTGTCTGCTCTCCAGCTGGGTTCCCAGCAGGGCCATCCCGGTGGGGGTGGGTGGGGGGGGTGAATCTGGGCAACCGCCCTGGGCCCTGCACTTCGGGGGGCCCTGTGAAGCTGGGCAGAGCATCTGCAGCAACTCCACACTGCCGCTGGCTTCACATCTGGCTGCTTGGTGCCCCCCAGCCGAATCCAGCGCATCCGGCTGCTTGGAACCCTGCACTTTGCCACCGAATCCGCCTCTAGCTTTCTTGTATCTGGGGGCGGAGCCCTGCACATGCTGATTTGCCCCAGGCCCCGGACCTTGCTCGGGTCATCTCTGGTCCCCAGTGCTGGCTCTGGACAAACTCCTCTGCCCGGGTCTCACCACTTGTCTCACCAGCAGAGATCCTGGTGTTCCCTCTTTAAAAATTGCAAATTCTCTGATAAGAAACCCAAATTCTCTCATTAAAATACCCAATATCTGTGGTCTTTTGCTATTAAAATGAAATACTGCTATATATAGAGAAAGCTCAGTTGGGCAATGTTTTATTGATATATTTACAAGTTTAAAGCAATGTGGAAGCCCATTAGTGCCTCTATCATCATAATAAAATGGATTCTAAATATCTATACACTTTGGCATTTACTTTTGGTTTTTTTGTCATAGGAAAATCAGAGCTACCCCTACCACCTTCACTCACCAGGATGTGCGGTGCTGAGCAACACTGATATGCCACTGCCTTGTGCCTGCTCTTGCCCCTCATTCTCAACCCACAGTCCTCCCCAATCTTCCCCCACCCCCAGTGCCCTCGCTCTTGACCTGCAGCCCCTGCCTGCCCCCACTAGCTCCCTCCCAGTCACAGCTCTGTCTCAGCACCAGGACATGGGTCCAGCTGCAGCTGTCCCACCCAATGCTTTGTGACTCTGAGCAGTGCCAGCTCTTGCTGTACTGCTCCCTGCCCCATGCTGTCCCTGGGAAGCCCTAGACTGGGGATCAGGGACTGAGCTGGGCCCCTTTCCTCCCAGGCCAGCCTCCCCCTGCACAGGCTGCTCTAGTGGGGGACGGGGGCTCTAAGCGAGGCTCTGGAGGCCTCTCCTACCTGGAGCGCTCCCCCACCCCAATCCCAATCTCTCTCACACACCCCTGCTGACACCTCCACTGCTCCCCCCAGCCCATCACACCCCACAAGTGATACTTGGGACCAGGAGTCCTCCCTGGGCTGGGGCTGCATGTCCCAGCGCTGGTGTGGGCACAGGGCAGGGCTGCAAAGCACAGAGCACAGCCCCCCGCAGGGTGCACCGCCCCCTCCCCTGGCAGCCCAGTGGCTGTGGGGCGCTCAGGACTTGCTGCTGGCAGAGCCCCCCACGGTGCAGTACAGCCCCGGCCACCTCAGACCCAGTGCTGCCGGTGCCGCATGTCATGGGTCTGGCCTGGTCCGGAGCCATGCACTTTCAGGCAGGACCGGGCCGCTCTTGTTACCCGGGGTCCCGGCACTGCTCACAGGGACTGCGTCCTGCCTCCAAGTGCCTCGGACACCACCAAGCCGGGCCGGTTCCATGGAGGCAGAACCTGGCCCAGTGCGACGCGCGGCCCCGGGACCCCGGGTGACAGCCTGAATGGCCTGGTCCTGCCCAAAGGTGCACAGCCAAATGCCCTGTCTCTGCCAGGAGGGTCCTGAGCCCTCCATGGCTGCTGCTGCTGTGGCGGGGCTGCGGGCCATGCAAGGCCTCCCGGACAGCTCACCACCCACACGCAGTCCCCCGGACCCTCACAGCCCCAACCCCCAGGCCCTACTTGCCTGGGCCAGAGCCTGGGCCTGGGTCACGCTGCAGCCTGCACTGCTCTACCTTGCGCTGCATGCCGAGACAGCTCGCTGGAGCAGCAGGGCAAGAGGCAACCATAGAGACAACTCTGGCTGCCTGCTAGAGCATCTCTTTTGAGGCCCCTGCCTCTGGTTGCTTCAGGGCACACTACAACAGCGTGCCTTGCCCTACTTTTTTCTGTAGGGTTTTTTTGGGGAGGGAAAAGGGTGGGGGGAGGGGAGGTTGATAACTGGATTTCCAGGTATTACATTTAGAGGCCACACTGCAAATATGCAGCGCGGGGAACATTTTTTTGTTCCTAGCAGCGTCTCAAACTGCTTTGAGATGCTGCAAGAGGCACATGCGCACTCGTCTGGACGCACCCCTGCTGGCTGGGGATGATCTAGGCGTAGGGATGCCTGGGTTCTTCCATGGGGATTTCCAAGGCTTCTGTGCTTTACTGGTTGCCCCTCCTCACCTTGCTGCTACATGCATCAAGGCAAGCAAGGTTCTTTGGGTAGATGGCATATCTTTTATTAGACCAGCTAAATAGATGGAAAAAAGTTATCTGTAAGCTTTTGGGTGCAGTCACCCTTCTTCAGGCAAGATTACAACTCAGAGTACAGACCTCAAGATGTTACTGAACTTGTATACTTCATCCTCATACACAACAACTTCAGTTTCAACAACCAACACTTCCTCCAGACCATGGTGGAAACCAAAATGGCCCCACAATATGCCAACCTTTTTATGGCCTACCTGGAAGAAGAATTCCTCAAGAACTGCACCATCAAACCTATGTTACACCTGAGTTATATAGATGAGATCTTCATCAATTGGATGAAAAACCTGCAGTCTCTGATTTCCATCACAAATTCAACAGTAGTCACCCCTCCATCAGACTCTCTCCTGAATACTCCAACATCAACATTTCCTTTTCAGACACTATAATAAATATCTAAAATGGTAAAATACAGACCATGATACACAAGAAACCCGCAGACCAACATACATATCTACACAGAACCAGCAATCACCCTAAACACACCAAAAAAAGCTGTAATTTACAGCCAGGTTCTCCAATACCACCACATTTGCAGCAAGCAGAATACCTGCAATGGTCACCTCACAAATCTCAGAAGGGCTTTCACCCAACAAGGATGCTCCTCCAGAAAGATAGATCCTACTTTTGAAAGAGCCACCTGGATACCATGTGAAGAACTGCTGCAGTACAAAAACAAAACCCCCATGAATTGCACACTGTTAGTTATGACATACCATCTTTCCCTGGAACTTATATGGAAAATCCTCAAACAACTGCAACCTATACTAGAAGATCCTATTCTTAAAGAGATCTTCCCAGAACCACCTGTCCTAGCCTTTAAACAAGCACCAAAGCTCACTAACTTCATCACCAGAAGCAAACTCCCTATGACCCAAACCACACCTACTGGATCCAGATCATGCCAGGACAAGAAATGTAAAACCTGCCAACACATCTCCACCACCCCTACAATTACTACACCCCACAACAGAGCCATCACCCTTCCTGGATCTTACACCTGCACCTCCAGAAATGTTATACATCTCATCCAGTGCACCAAATGCCGATGGAAAATATGTAGGAGAAACCAAACAACTGTGCACCAGAATGAACGCACACTGAAAATCCATCAAAGATGAAAATATCCAATTACTTGTGGATGCCCACTTCTCACAGGGGAAGACAATCACTCCCTCTCCAATCTCTCAGTTCTAATCCTCAAAGGGAATTTACAAAACACCTTTCATAAACGAACCTATGAACTGAGGGACAGCCAGCACGGGTTTGTTGCGGGTAGATCTTGCCTGACCAATCTCATCTCCTTCTATGACCAGGTGACATATCACTTGGACAAGGGAGAAGAGATTGACATCATCATCATGGATTTTAAAAAAGCCTTTGATCTGGTGTCCTATGATCTCCTCTTGGAAAAATTGGCCAACTGTGGCCTTGGCTACATCACAGTCCGATGGCCGGGGAATTGGCTCTGAAGCCAGACCCAGAGAGTGGTAATCAACCGAAGTGAATTATCATGGTGCTCCATGACCAATGGCATCCCTCAAGGCTCTGTCCTTGAACCTGTTTTCTTTAATGTCTTTATCAATGATGTGGATGCTGGTGCCAGAAGTGGACTAACCAAGTTTGCTGAAGACACTAAACTTTGGGGTAGACCATCCACATCTGAAGACAGGCTGGTAATCAGGCTGACTTGGATAGGCTCAAAAAGTTGGCAGATACAAACCTGATGACATTCAATACCAACTAATGCAAGGTACTCCACCTTGGGGAACCCCCCCCCGCAGCATGCTTACAGGCTTGGCAGTGCTACACTTGCTAGCACCATGGCTGAAAAAGACTTGGGGGTCATGACTGACCACAAGATGAACATGAGCCACCAACGTGATGTTGCAGCTGGTAAAGCAAACCAAACTCTGGCTTGCACTCATAGATGCTTCTCAAGTAAATCCCAGGATGTCATCCTCCTGCTGTATTTGGCCTCAGTGAGGCCACAGCTGGAGTACTGTATCCAATTCTGGGCTCCACAATTCAAGAAGGATGTGGAGAAGCTTGAGAGAGTCCAGAGGAGAGCCACACGCATGATCAGAGGACAAGAGAATAGGCCTTATGAAGAAAGGCTGAGAGCCATGGGACTCTTCATCCTGGAAAAGCGCAGGCTCAGGGGTGACCTAGTGGCAGGTTATAAGTACATCAGGGGTGTGCATCAGGATCTGGGGGAACGTCTGTTTACCAGAGTGCCCCAAGAGATGACAAGGTCCAACAGTCACAAACTCCTCCAAGACTGTTTGAGGCTGGACATAAGGAAAAACTTCTTTACTATACTATCCAAGTCCCCAAGGCCTGGAATAGACTCCCTCCAGAGGTGGTGAAAGGTCCTACTCTGGACTCCTTTAAGAAGTGTTTGGATGCTTGTCTTGCTGGGATCCTTTGACCCCAGCTGACTTCCTACCCTTGGGGCACAGGACTGGACTCGATTATCTTCCGAGGTCCCTTCTAGCCCTAAGGTCTATGAAATCTACAAAAACTTCACTTCATAAATCTACTGGATACAAAAAAATTATGGACATTGGATTTATGACACATTACAACCTGTTTGACACCTAATTCACCAGGTACCTGCCTGAAGCTTACCATTTGCATTCCTTCACGTTTCCCCCCCCCCTTTCTCCCCTTCCCCTCCTCCTCCACTGTCGGCCAAACTTCTACCTATTTACATTTTGACAGACTTCTTGTCACACTTTTAACTTCCTTTCTATTTTGAAGAGCTCAGAACAACAGTGGTCTCCCAATGCCTGAAGAATAGTGTTTGTGCCTGAAAGCTGGCAAAGAACTTTTTGCCAACTATTTAGTTGGACTAATAAAAGATATCACATCTACCCAAAGAACCTTGTCTGCCTATGTCCTTAGACCAACAGGACTACGGCCAACAACCCAGCAACATGTGTCAAGGGGTTTTTAAGCTTCCCTCAGAGGCATTGGGTGTTGGTTGCAGCTGGGGGTGGTGACTGGGCTGAGTCAATAATCCTGCTGGGACTCAAACCTGGAGGGTCCTGGCTAGAGGGTCTTGCCCCTCTGCTCAGGGTCATACTGATGCTGCATTTGAGACCAGGAAGGAATTTCCCCCCTGATAAGATTGGAATGGACTGGGGCGGGGGGGAGAGGTCGTGTCTTCCTCCATCGCAGGTGCACAGCCTCTACCTGGGAATCTCACAAATGTATTAACCTTTTGCAGCAGCAGCAGGATGTTGGCTGCCAAGGTCCCCCTGCTTTCGCTTTGGCAGGTTCAGGTGTGATGCCTGGTGCTGTGTAAGGGTAGTTTTACAGAGTTTAGATGACAGATTTGTCTGGGATGGTTTGGACAGGGCTGATCCTGCCACAGGCAGGGGGTTGGGTTTGATGCGACTGCTTGAGGTCCCTTCCAACCCCACTTCTCTAGGATTCTGTGATCATTTTCCCCTCCCAGCCTTCCTTCTTTTCAAGCCTGGGAACAGCTCCCAGCCAGATTACAGAACAAGTTTCTTCATGGATTCCCAGCCAACGTTCAGAGAAAGTTTCCATTCCCGCTCTGGGACTTTTCCAAGAGAGACAGTCCACAGCCCAAAGACATTTCTAGGTACTACCAAGGGCCTCTGACAAACCTACTTGGAGCTGATGGTACGCTCAGCAAGGCCCAGTCTCTGCCAGAAATCTCTGTGTTCAACAGGTTACAACCACCCTCACACCCAATCACCCTTTGGGTGGAAGTCAAGAGTAGAAGCCAGAGCATTTGCTCCACCCTGGGAAAGAGCCTGGTGCCCAGTCCTCCTTGGAAAGCTCAGAAGCTTTCAGGGATACATGAGGGAGTTGATGTGGAGAGAGCAGCCAATGCAGAGGGAACACATGCAGGGGGGGATTTCTTGGAGAAACAGGACAGGGCTGGATCCAACCAGGGGCAGATCCAGAGTGGGGGCAGTGCCACCTGGAGTCTCTGGGGACTTCTTTAAAGTCCCTAAAGTGGAAGAGAATCCCCCCCTTCCCCTCCATGCTCAGAGGCATGTCCCCTCCCCTCCTCTCCCTACCTGCCCTGGCTGCTTTTGGGGAATCTTCCAGGACTGCCCCTGCCCTCTCCACCTGTCCTGTGAGGTGGCTGAACTCAGCTTGGGCAGTGTCAGTGGCTTCCCCACCTGCTCCTCCTGGTCCAGGCAGTATGGGGGAACCCACTGCCTCCCCACTGCTGCTGTCTCTGTTCCCAACTGAGCCCAGCCCTGCTGCGGGAGAGGGCAGGAGCAACTCTGAAGCTTCCCCTGCCCCCAGGACAGCAGGCGGACTGGAGGAGGAGAGAAAGGGGAGGAGGGGAGAGACACACCTCTGAGCATAGAGAGGAAAGCAGGAATTGTTTACCTGCTTCAGGGACTTTGAAAAGTCCCCAGAGCTTCCTGCAGCCTGGTTTTCTTCCACCAGTGGGTGCAGAACCAATCAAATCCTGGATCTGCCTCTGATCCACTGCCACCCTTTCAGCCTTTCCCCCCCTGCTTTGTACTCAGAAGAGCAACATATTTTGGCAGTGCCCTTCTCTGCTTATCAGCAGGGCGGGGTCCTTGCTAGCTCCCCCATGCTATCTGCCAGGCGCTTCCCCACCCTGAAACATGGAGAATGTAAAGAAATGACTGCAGAACATGGCCCCTTTCACAAAGCGACAAGCTCCAGCCAGGGATCCCCAAAATCCAACATGGAAAACATCCCTGGGGCTCTGATAAGTGATAACCTTTGGGGACAGGCTTGGCCTCCAATCCCACATCCCAGCTCCATCGCAGTCTTCAAGGTCTGGTCTTCCCAAGCCAAGGGACCATTCCCCACCTCCCAGCCTGTAGCCACCCCCAGCATTTCCAGCCCAGGCATTCTTCCCAGGTACCCCTAACCTTGAAGAAATTCCTTCCCCCCTGGAGAACCTCCTCATTCCTGTGACAACATCCCCAAACTAGACCCCCTTTCCTCCTGCTCCGGCTATTTGCTGATCACAAAGGGGGAAAGGAGGGAACAAAGGGAACACTGGGATTTGGCTGCTGCAATCAGAAACGAAGGGAAAATCCCCAGTGGCTTTGAGGCAGAGGGGTCAGAGAGGCACTGGGTAGCCTTGGAAAGGGGATGCCGGAGCAGGGAGTGTCAGCCATGAGCTTACCCACGGCATGCTGCTAAGTGATTCACCACTTGTTGACAGATAGACAAGACTGCACAGAAGCCAGTGAAGTTAAACCTGGTCGGCCTCCCTAGCACGCAGGCATGAAGAGACTTTACACTGGTGTATTGCTTCTCATCCAGGAAGAAGGTACCCATGTGGGCTAGGCCTTAAATGATTCCCCCCCACTGCTCCCCGTTGAATTTCCACAACAGGGGCTGCAGCCAAAAAGAAAAGTAGAAAGCAGTGTAGGTTGGAACCTTATACAGCTGTGATTCTCAACTGGGGTAGTATGGCACCCTGAGGTGCCTTGAGATCCTTTCAAGGGTGCCTCATAAGGCTATCAATGTTGTACCAACAGGATTCACAAGAGAAACTCAGAGACTGCAAACAGAAAGGCACAGCGGTGGGGTTTTGCTGAGATCTTTGTAACAAGACAACTGCTCTATACAGGCATGCCTCAAAGCTCTAGGGGTGCTTTGAGTCTAAAAAGATTGAGAAACATTTCTGTAGACTAACAAATCAGATGTATAGATAGATAGATAGATAGATAGATAGATAGATAGATAGATAGATAGATAGTCTAAGAGATCTGCTTTGGTTACACACACAATTTGCTTTGGTTAGATATGCATATACACACACATGTATACACACAAATGCTTGGTTAGTTAGATTATATATATGTATATATGCATGCATGTATGTAATCTACATACACAATCTCTTTTGTTAGATCTATATACATACATACATACATACATACTCACACACAGCTATATAAACACACACACATACACATAAATAATTTGCTTTGGTTAGATACACGCACACAATCTGCTTTTGTTAGACATATATAATATGCATACAGACACACACACACACACACTCTGCCTTGATAACTTGCACATGTATACATAAGCATACATAGACACAGACACACACACACAGCACAAATGACCGTGAACCGAAGTACCCTTCCTGAGCTGCTGTGAAAGTGTGCACAAAGCAGATGTAAGGTAGTGAATTGAGGAAAAACAGCCACAAAGAAAGGCGGATGAGAGGCGGCTGCCGTCTTGTTTCACCCAGGAGCTGGTATGTGAATTCTGGCCCCCCCTCTGCCCTGTGCCCACCCCAGAGCCAGCTGCTTAGGGGGAGTTTCACCCACGAAAATCCATTTCGTCATGGGGTTGCTTTCCAGCTATACCAGAGGTCAGCCCAGCCTCTTTCCACCAAGGATCAGAAATGCATTTAAGCTGCTGGCAAGGATCCTGGGGCTTTGGAGACCCACAAAGGCACAGAACCAAGACCCACCCTGTCCAGCTCAGGGCTTGTGCCATGATCCTGCCCCTGGCTTCCAACCTGTACAGCCAGCCCATGGGAGGCCTCGCCACCCAGAACTAGCAGACCCCACACTACAGTGCATTCCCTATGGAGAAGACAGGCCCCGCAAAGGTGACACTCTTACCATGTTTGCCATAATAGTTCTCATCTCTGCTCATCTTGGCTGCAAGATCAGCTGGATTTCTCTCTTTCCTACCCCTCCAAGCCAGCCAGCGGGGCTCCAGCAGAGCTTGCTGGGATTCCTTTCCCTTCTTGGCTAAACTGCTCTAATTTGTAGGCGGTAATTTGAGCAAGCCTCCCTTTCCAGCCCCTGGGTTTCCTTTCCCACATGCCTCCTGCCCTCTTCTCCGCTGAGGCGGTGCTCTGGGCAACCAATAAAAACTGAAATCTGTTCAGACATTGCATTTAAAGAGACAACAGACTGAAGAGCTCTCATAACTACCAAGGCACCAGACCTCATCGTGGCCCCACAATTCGGCTGTCCCCCTATACCCATCCAGACCACACCACCACTGTACCTAATAACAAGGTGCATGACATCCAAGAATCATTCGGCTGCAGCTCTGCCAGTGTCATGTATGCCATCCCCTGTGAACAGTGCCTGTCTGCAAACAGACTGGGTGATCTCTAGGTATAGAACAAATGAACGCCCGTTTGAGATCAGCTGCAGAAAGACACAAGACCCTGAGGAAGATACTTCACCCTCCCTTGGATGCTCCATTGCTGACCTTGGGATTGCTGTTCTCTGGCCAAAAAAATATTTAAAAATCAGTTTGAATGGCAAACTGAGGAACAAGAAAGCAGTCACAGACTGGACTGTGTTCAATCTGGTTTAAACAGGGACTAGGGATTCTCATCTCATTGCCTGGATTAGTTTGTGACCCCCTTTGTTCCTATTGGCATTTTTCTCTCTAAGAACTGCCCCCTTCCACCCTCCCTCCTACTCTCCCTCCCCTCCCTATTCTAATTTCTCTCTCCTTATACTCTGCTTCCTGCACGTCTTTAAACAACATCCAATGAAGCGAATGTGGGTTCACAAAAGCTTGAGATCTCTCTCTTTGCGTATCAGAGAAATCAGAGTCCCCTGCTACATTACATATATTACGCAAGAGGCAGACAAGGTTATTTGGGTAAATCTGCTAAATCTAACTCAAATAGTTGGAAAAATTTCATAGTTTCACAGTGCTTAGGGTTGGAAGGGACCTAAGCAGATCATCAGGTCTGACCCCCTGGCTCAGGCAGGAATGAGTGCAGGGTCATAACACCCCAGCCAAATATCTGTCCAGTCTCCTCCTGAAGACTCCCAAGGTAGGGGAGAGCACCACCTCACTTGGGAGCCCATTCCAGAGCCTGGCGGCCCTAACTGTAAAGTAATGTCTCCTGATGTCCAGCCTGAACCTTCTCTAACAATTTGTGGCCGTTATTCCTAGTAACCCCCGGTGGTGCCTGGGGGAACAGAGCCTCCCTGAATCCCCGCTGGTCCCCCCTGGTGAGTTTGTAAATGGCCACCAGATCCCTTCTCAGTCTTCTCTTGTGGAGGCTGAACAGGTTCAGGCCCTTCAGCCTCTCCTCGTAGGGCGTGACCCGCTGCCCCCTGACCATGCGAGTGGCCCTCCTCTGGACCCTCTCAATGCTAGCCACATTCCTCTTGAAGTGCGGCGCCCAGAACTGGACGCAGTACTCTTTTCACAAAAAGGAGTAAAAATTCCTCTATTTGAGTTGGTCTAATAAAACATATCAGATTTACCCAAAGAATCTTGTCTGCCTCTGTCCTTAGACCAACACCGCTACAACCTATACCCATATATTACACAATCCACTGTTGAATCGTGCAGTAAGTTTAGACTGACTGCAAGTGAAAAGTAACTATCGCACAATTAACTGGTGAATCACACAATAAATTTAGATTGGCCATACATGCAAAGTAATGATCTAGCTGACCAGGAAGGAAACTGGCTGAGAGGACCCCCGCGATTATGGGACCACTTTTCTGTCCCTCGTCTGCTCACATCCCCAAGCAGGTCCACTGGACTCGTTCAAGGGACAGCGGACACTGTCCTGTGTGCTCTGCTTGGTGTGCCCCCTCCGTCTACGAGATGTAAACTTTTGACCCTCACTCTTGTCCCTATTTTGTTATTTGTCCCAGAAATAAGTTGCCACTTTCCCAGGCTTATAGTTGTACTTGGTGGGCAAGTAAAGTTCTTTAAAGTAGCGAATAGACCTGTATCACACTGGGCCCTCGCTTACATCAACAAGGTCCTGTGCGAGGACAGTCTCTGCCCACCATTATCCCCCAGCCCCTGGAGCTCATCAAGGGATCCCAGCCTGAACAGCCCCTGCAGCAACCCCCACCCCATCATCTCAGCAGGCTGGAGGATACCAAGTCAATCTGCTTCCAGACTCTGCTGCTGCCAACTCTACACACTTGTGATCTGTACCCTCCACCATCCCATCCTCGCATCCTGCCCAGACACTAAGAGGTGGAATATGCTCAATGAGGATGCAAGGGTCCCCCAGTGGAAGAGCATACATTCCACCTTGATCCTGAGCCACCTGGGACCTCAGCTGGTGGCTCCTCCACAGAGCTGTCTGGGTGTGTATCTGGCATGCTTTACAGACACCCTTATACCTGCCTTGTCTAAGAGCAGAGGGGCACATGCCTACCTGTAGCTCCTTCACCATCTCCTCCAGAACCTCCTGCTGAGGTCTTGGCAGCACTTCTCCCTGCACCTTCTCTTTTATGCACTCCCCAACTGCAGTCCCACCAAGCCCTGCTCTTGGCTATGCTCAAGATGGCCATCTACCAGCCCAGGAAGATCCCTTGTTATCAATCAGTGGCCTCATTCTCTTTCTTATTTTCTCTTTTTTTTGTCCTCCGGAATTTGTTGATGTGTTCCCAGTGGCCTTCCTTACCAAGGGAGGCTTATAGTATTTCATGCTGGGCCTAAGCCCATGATCTTTTGGCACATCAGATTGCCAGTGTGACACAGGCCTCTGGCTGGTGTGCTCTGCTCTCCATGTCCCCTCCTTGGTGCACTCGTCTTGAACCTATGACCTTCACTCCCAGAGCCATCCCTGGGGGTGGGAATCAGAGTGACTGCCCCAGGCCCCGCAGAGCTGGGCCAGCTTTGCATCCAGCCACTTGCCACCCCACCAACACCACCGCATCTGGACCCTACACAGGCTGATTTGCCCCAGGTCCTGCTACGGGCGTCTCTGCTCATTCCCATCCCTGTTTTGTCTTTCAGTTGTCCCCAGAGATCAATGATGTGCCCTCAGCACTAACGGGGACTTATAGCTCTACTTGGTGGGCATTAGCTCACGTTCCAAAATGTTGCATGAAAAGGCCCATGTCACACCAGGACAAAAAGCAGAGGCTGGAAGGGAGAGTGAAGTGGGTCTGACCAGGGTTTATTCTTCCCTGTTCCTCTCTCACCTGTGGCCTTCAGCATTTAAGGTCAAGGATATTCGGATTCAGAGGCTGTATCCTTAATGCCTGTGCCCAACAGCAACCGATGCCCCTTTCTTCCAAGAATGGGTCCAATTCCTTGGAGTATCTGGCAAAACTCTCAGCTGCTTCTGCATCTGGGGGCAATGATTCCACCCTGGAATGACTTGCTAGGTGGAAAAAAATTGCCTTGGGTTCGTTATAAACCAACAGCCTCCCAGTTTCAGGTTGTTACCCCTTGTTCTCGTCTGGTGAGAGCTAGGCGATAATAAATCTCTAGTGACTTTATCTTCAACACAGTATTTTGGAACCTGCTTCTTGTGTTTCCTCTTGACATCTCTAACCCAATAACTGGTGGATGCCAGGGAGGATATTGATCTCTCTATATCTATCCAGATCAATGCTCCCCCTCTATAGCATCCACCCCTGCCAGTGTCAGAGACAGGATGGACCATGGGTCTGCCCTGGTCTGGCCCAGCTGATGGGCTTAAGGACACATCCAGTTGTACTCCCTGTTGCTGCCAGACCTGCTGCTAGGCAGGAGAAGATCCTGGCAGGGACATCCCCAGCTGCCCAAAAGCCAGCACAATTTCCTTTTGCTCAGCCAAGGACATCCCCAAAAGAGAAGAGAAGTCACTTCGCTTCTCATGAGTGCTGGGGAGGGGGAAGGGAGCAGCAGGCAGGCAGCTGCAGCCGGATACAGAAACCGAAAACAGGAGGGTGGAGGGTGCAGGGCTTAAAAAAAGGCCCCTTCCCCCTTCGCTCAGACTCATGCCCACAGAACCTGGGTGTCCTGACACAAACACACATGAGCACTTTCCCTCCCACCAATGCATCCAGCTGTGAGATTGGTGCATGCACACAGAACCCAAGCATCAGGGACACAAGTGCGTACATGCTTTTCTCACCCCACCAATGCACCCGGCTGTGAGCTGGCTGACACCTGGCCTTCATCTTGGGGCGCAGGCCTAGTCTCTCTCTGGGGAGTTCTCCCCCACCCCGTGCCCAGCAGCAACAGGCCTCCACCTGACTTCCTTTTCCTGTAGTAGAAACCAAAGAAAACCCCCTCCCCCCTTGAGGAGACCGAGCCCAAGCATGACATGCAAATCTCGAGGCCACACTAGGTCCTTTCTCTGCCCTGTTTCCCTGAGATAGAATGAAGGCGGTTAGAGGTGCAGTGGTATTTTTTCCACTGATTCACTTATAAGGGCCCAGCCAGCCACCTGGAGGCTGCTAAGCCAGGTGAAGGAGTCCCAGGCTCACGCTTCTCACCAGTTTGCAGCACCAGTTTGACAGGAGAGAAAACCCATTACACAGAGGCCAGGACCCTTACAAAAGAGGTCTTGGCACAGCTTATCTTAGTCCAGGATCTACCATATTTTGCGCTTACCACTTGTCTCCTGATAGGACACACCTTTTTGGGGGGATGGCAGAAGGAAGGAAAAAAAAAAAAAGATGTTTCCTTTTAACCAAACCATCCAGAATCAGTTTCTCCATTTTAAGACACATGTTGCAGTTTTCAATTGAGGGCCAAGGTGAGCGCTGTAGGTGAATAAATATGGTAATTTAAGCCAAACCTGAAAAAGCCCTTGACTTAACTCCCCTAGGCCAATACAACCACGTCCTGGCCAGAGCCTTTATTTGAAGGGTGCGATGATCCTGACAAAACAGGTCCAAGCAGAGCTTAGTTCATTCCTGGAAATACTGTATATATTCACATACCACATGCTTCCTAATAGGACACACACCTTTTTTAGGGGAAGATTGAAGGAAAAAAAAAAAAAGAGAGAGAGATTTCCTTTTAACCAGACCATTCATAATTGGTTTTCCCATTTAAGACACATGCTGCAGTTTTCAAGGAAGGGGAAAGGTGAGTATTGTAGGTGAATAAATATGGTAATTTAAGCTAAGTTTACAAAAGCCCTTGATTTAACTCCCCTGGACAGAGTTTGCTGGGACAGACCTATCGGCAGATGCCTGTGTGGGAGAGAGAAACCCTGTTCCCCAATGCCATTAAAAGCTCCTTCATGTCAATATAACCACGTCCTCACCTGAGGCTTCATCTGCAAGATGCAATTACACTGACAAAAAAGGCCAGCAGAACTCAGCCCATTCACATATCATATTTATTCACATACCGCATGTCTCCTGATATGACACATGCCTTTTTGGTGGGAAGACCAAAGGAAGGAGAAAAGAGAAGTTTCCTTTTAACCAAACCACTCAAAATCAGTTTCCCTATTTAAGGCATGCCACAGCTTTCAATTGAGGGGAAAGGTGAACCTTGTAGGTTAATAAATATGGTAATACAAACCAAGCCTGCAAAAGTCCTTGATTTAACTTCCCTAGGTAGTTTGCTGGTACCATGGCTGGATCTAGGATTATGAAAAGTAGGGTGCAGATGCTGCGGGGAATCATCCCATATGACACAACACACATTTTTGTTCAAAAGAAACTAGAAGTGATATTTGTTTTTGCAGCAATCTTGAACTGAGGAATCCAGCCCTAGGCCCCTAGCATATTAGTAAAGTTTCTAGTTTCTTTTTACCTGGAGAAAAATAAGTGGTGTGCTCTGTGTCATCATGGGTACCCTGCTTTTCAACACCCTGGGGCCACCCATGTTGACATCCACCATTTATTGGCATCCAGGCCCTGCTACGTGTTCAAATTAAAGGCAGATAGAAACCAGCTATAGAGTTGTCACACATTTTTAAGTGCTAAGGTTATAGCTGAATAGACATTTTTATGGTGTGATAATTACTTTGCATGGTTTAGTGCATGACTCAAGGGTGAAGGGTGTGATGTATGTAATGTGTAGTAGGGGTCAGAGATGCCATTAAAACACCTCCATCTGTTCTGGTCAAGGGCTGTGAACAGCTACAAGTTTCACCCTTTGTTGACCCTGGGTCTGCACTCTGCCTCCACCCCCTCATGTAGCCATGAATTCCACACACTAATGACATGCTGGGTAAAAAAAGTCCTGACTCTTGCTGGTTTTGAACCTGTTTTGGTCATTCCTGCGGGTGCCCCTGGTTCTAATATCTTGGGACTGAACGAGTAACAAGTCCCTGATCACTTGCTCCAAACTCTTCATGGTTTTATAGACTTCTAATCCTATCCCCCAACCTGCTTCTTTCCAGGCTGCAGCCCCAGTCTTTTCAGTCTCTCCTGGTCTGTCCAGTGTTCTGGCCCCTATTCGTGTTGGCTGCCCTCAGCCCTGGCTGTCCTTCCTTTGGCTCTAGGCTGGGGAAGGAAAACCTGCCCCTGGCCCAGGGTGAGAGGGTAGCTGGGAGTGAGTTGGGTGGTTCTGAGTTGCTGTGGGGGTTGTGATCTGTGACGCTGCCCCGAGCCAGCGAGTTCCCACCGCCATGGTTCGCTTTCCTCACCCATTATAAATAAACCCTGACTGGGCATGTGGGCTCAGAGCCAGGAATACAAACCAACGGTTTGTGGTTCCCAGCTGCCACTGCCCCCACGCCCCTCACGTGTCCAGGGCCCAGCTCCTCCCTGCACTCACCTCCCAGCTCCCCCTGCCTCCCAGGGCTGGAGAGAACCCAGGTGTCCGGGCTCCCAGCCCCACTGCTCTCACCCTCCAGCCCCCTTTGCCCCCCCCTAGCTGGGAGAGAAGCCAGGCATCCCAGGGGTCCCTGCTCCCTTAACTCCACCCTGGGTATAACCTGCAAGACAGGCCCAGATTCCCAGATTCCCGGGCATCCCCTGCCAATTGCTGGGAGGGAGCCAGAAGCCTGTTGCCTGGCAAGTAGCTCCCATTGGCTGGTAGTGATGTCATGGGGTGATGGGATGGACAAGGGAACAAAAGATGGGGGGGCAGGCCCTCCTGCCTGGAGATGCCTTCCTGCCCTTCACAGGCCCCTGTGCCCATCCCAGCCCCCCCTTCCCTCCCCCCCCCAAATTAAGGGAAGGCAGGAGCTTGAGGGGAGCTCCATGGGGGTCTGTGCAGTGCCGCCCCCTCCCCCCACAAAGGAAAGCAGATGAGCAACCCCCCCACCGCAACACCTTCATGAGACCCAGGGATGGTGAGTCCCTCCCCATGCCAGGCAACCCCTGGGGAGTGACAGGGGGATCAGGGTGAGATTTAAACGCCCCCTCTCTGCCACTGAATTATTCTAGTACCCTTGGTCAAGTCCCTTTGCCTCCACAGGAGCCAGGGGGCTGCAGCCTCCTTCCCACTGCACAGGGGATGCCAGACACAGTGGTGATGGGCACTGGGGCAACATCTAACTCTGTCCCCTCCCCCCCACTGCCAGTCAAAGCCACCCTGGCTACTTCCATCCTTCCAGCCCCCACAACCCCCTGAGCCTTCTCTGCTGGGGCAGGAGGGGGGATGGACACCTGGGGTCACCCCCTACCTGCCTGGGCACAGAGATGCTGCCAGGACTCCAGGCAGGGTCCCAGCTCTGAGGCCCGAGGGAGCAGGGATGACCAACATGCCCCAGGCCCAGGCTGTTGCCATCGCAGGCAGCTCAGGTCCGGCTGTCCCCCCCCCGGCCTTGCTGGTGCCCCTCACTCCCGACCCGCAGCCCCCCGCTAAAGGTGCCTGCCCTCCCAGTGCCCGGGTTACCCCCTCCCTCCCCGGGGCGGCCACAGACCCCAGGCGTCCGGGGGGGGCTGGGGGGCAGCGGCGCTGGGATACGGATCCCCCCCCCTCCGTTACCGTAAGCCCCGGGCGGGTCCCTCCGGTCCAGCTCCTCGTCCATCGCGGCCCGGAGACGCCCCGAGCTGGGGGGCGGAGCGAAGGGCGGGCCATATAGGTCCATCTCCGCCCCCCGGGCCCTAGAGCCGCCCTAGGGGCTGCCCAGGCCGTACAGCCCGCTTCTCCCCCCACCCCCGGCCGTATGGTCCAGCGCCCCCCCCCCGGGAGAACCCGGGCGTCCTGGCCTCTGCTCCACGGGGGGGACGGGACTCTGGGGGTCCGACCCGTGACCATCGCCCCCCCGCAGGGACTGGGCGGGGCTGCAGCGCCCCCTGCTGCCGCCTCGGGGGAGCGCTGGGGGGCCCGATCCTGCGCAGCGCCGGGCACAGGGAAGGACCCGATCTTGGCTCGGGGTTTGTACAGCGCCAAGCACAGCGAGGGCCCCGATCCCTGCTCAGGAGCTGAGAGAGGGGCCCAATCCCGGCTCGGTGTCCATACAGCGCCGAGCTGATGCAGGGGCCCGATGGGGGCGCAGGGTAGCGCCAGGCATGACCCCGATCCCTACTCGGGGACGGTACAGCGCCGGGCACAGCGAGGGCCCCGATCCTGGCCAGCGCCGAGCGCGGTGAAGGGTTGATGCCGGTCCAGGTCCGTCCAGCACTGAGCACAGATCTCGGCTCAGGAGCTCAGCATGGGCCCAAACCTGCCCCCACCCCGGCCCCCCAGCGCCGTGGAGGGGGATCCGGACTCTTCTGCCCCCTCGGGGCAGATCGCGGGGCTGCGGCCCCTTTAAGGCGGCGCTCACCTGTGCTCACCTGCCCAGGTGGCTGCGGGAGGCGGAAGAGGGACCGGGCCGGGCTGGGGCCATGTCCGCCTCCGCCGTCTTTGTGCTGGATCTCAAGGGCAAGGTGAGCCCGGAGTTGGGGGTAGACTGGGCCCCTTGCCCCTGGGACCCTAAGGGGAAGTCAGGCGTCCTGGGCCAGGCTGGTGCTGGGGGTGCACGGAACCCAGGTGGGGGGGGGCCCTGGGCTCGAGCCCTGCCCCACTGCGGGGTAGGGACCCAGGTGCTGTGGGTAGCAGGGCTGAACCCTGACCACCCCCAATGACTGGGCTGGGGGGATAGGGCAAGGCAGAGAACCCAGACATCCGGATTCTTCCCCCCCTCCCAGGCCTGCCCTGCTCCCCCTTGACCTGGGAAGGCCATGAAAGGTTACATCTAGGCCCTGGGTAGGGCCTGCTGGCACCAGAGCCAGACAGTCAGGAAGTTCCCTCAAAGATGCTGGGGGGGGGGGGGGGGGGTTTCCAGAGGGTCTCCTAGGGTAGAGGGAGGATTCCCCCAGAGGCGGGTGGGGGTGTCTCTTGGGTTGGGCAGTCTCCCTGGGCAAGGGGAGGATCCCCCAGAAGCTAGTGAAGGGTCTCCCAGGGTAGGTGGGGGGGTCCTCTGGGGTAGTTAGGGGTTCCCCTTGGGGCTGGGTGGGTTGGGGCCCCTGGGGTGGGGGTCCAGGATACCCTTGGGGCTGATGGAGTTCACCCAGGTTGTGGCCTGTGCCCACACTGCTCCCCTGATGCCCACAGCCACTGATCAGCCGCAACTACAAGGGGGATGTGGACATGGGTGAGATTGAGCACTTCCTGCCCCTGCTGGCGCAACGTGAGGCCGAGGGCACACTCACCCCACTGCTGACCCATGGCCACGTCCACTTCCTCTGGATCCAGCATGCCAACCTCTACCGTATCCTCCTGCCTGCCTGCCTGGGACACAGGTGTCTGTCCCCCACCACTTTGCTCCCCAAGTGGCTGGAGCTATCTGGCCTCTGAGAAGTGTTGGGGGGGGGGGAAGCATGGGGGCTGCCTCCTCCCTATATGCAGGGGAGGTATGGTCCCCCCTGTGCCCATGGTCCTAGATGTCAGGTAGCCCAAGCTGGGGGGATGCCCCAGTCAGACCCCAGATGCCAGCCTGGGGTTGGAGGCAGGGAGAGACCCAGCTACATGTTCCCACCCCCCAATTACATTCCTAGGACTAAATGGTGAGCCCAGCTGTCTGGGCTCCCACCCCCTGCCCCCTAGCTACACTCCAAGGACTGAACAGAGAACACAAGTGTCCAGGTTCCCAGGTCCCCCCCCAAAACTAGCTGGGTGTTGTGGGCAGCTGCATTGGGGAGGAGGGGGGGGGGGGCATGGCCTCTGCTCCCTGGCAGTTTGGGGCTTGTAGCAAACCCCATGGTGCCTACAGTCCTGGATGTGAGGTGCCCTGACCCAGGGCATTGCCCCAGACACCTGATACTCATGCAGGGGGTTGGGGGGGGAGAGTTGGGGGGGGATCATGGGTGCCTGTGAGTCCCTGCTGCCCCTGGTGGCTTCCTTAACCTGCCCCCAGTGGTGGCCACGACACGGAAGAATGCCAACGCCTCTCTGGTCTACACCTTCCTCTACAAGATGGTTGAGGTGCAGAGGCAGGGGATGGGGGTGATTCAACCTCTTGACCTGTGGGATGGTTTATCCCGAAATAGATGGCATGCTTTAATCCTGGGATAAAATAGGTTTAATGCTGGGATAGGATGGCGTGACTTAATCCTGGGATAAAATGTTTCTCAATGCTTTACTCCCAGAATTTATCCTGGGACCAGAGGTGACCCAAGCAGGGTGTGGGGCCCAGGGCAAATCAGCCCATGCGGTGCCCCACCCCCACTCTGATCCCACGGGCCCCGGACCCAAAGAAGCTGCCACTGTTGGCGGGCAGGGAAGGTAGCAAGCAGCTGGACGTAGAGCTTCCGCCCTACCCAGCTCTGCTTCACAGCAGCTCTGCAGGACCCCCCAAAGCGTAGGACCCAGGGCAATTGCCCTGATTAGCACCCCCCAGGGATGGCCCTGCCTGGGACAAAATGTCTCTAGATGGGTAAAATGGTTTTTGTCTAATTCTGAGAGAGTGTGTGTTAATCCTGGGGAAAAATGGTTTGGTTTAATCCTGGGATAAAATGTTTTAGAGGGTTTGCTTTAATTCTGGGATAAAATGGCTTGGTTTGATCCCAGGATAAAACAGGATCTTAATCCCTGGATTTTTCCTGGGATTGAATCAAGTCATCTAAAACATTTTCTCCTGGAATAAGATGGTTTGGTTTTAATCCCAGAATAAAACGGTGCATTTTAATCCTGGGATTTTATCCTGGAACAAGATTTTTAGATGGTTTGTCTTAATTTCAGGATTTAATCCTGGGATAAAATGGCTGGATTTAATCCCAGGAGAAGGTGGCTGCTTGCAGTTTTAGAGCTTGACAAGATTTCCATGGCAGGCTGGGGATACCTCCAGCCTCTAAATCTCACTGAAAGCTCTTACTGGTTTATCCCTGGATAAAATTCGCTTGAAGCCTGGGACTAAAACTAAATGGGGGAAACAGTTATCTGGGGTGGCTGATTTGTCCCTGGTTCTGACTTCCAGAACAGAGCTGGAAGGGCAATTGACCCCAGTTAACCTTTGATTGTCCTTGGCACAGCTGTTAATTTGGATATGCACAAATATTTAAGTGGGAGATCAGGGACTTGAGGGGTCCTGGTGTGAAAGGGGGGCAAAAATGGAGCTGGGTTTTGAGGCTGGGGTTTTGGGTAAGATGGGGCTGGACTGGGTGGGTCAAGCCAGGACTGGGCTGGGGGAGAGGTCTGGGACCCCTCTGCCTCGCCCTTGCCAGCTGGTGGCCTGCTATTGCAGGTCTTCTCGGAGTATTTCAAGGAGCTGGAGGAGGAGAGCGTCCGAGACAACTTTGTCATTGTCTATGAGCTGCTGGACGAGCTCATGGACTTTGGCTTTCCTCAGACCACAGACAGCAAGATCCTGCAGGAGTGAGTGACCCCTGACCCCTGAGTGACCTCCTTCAGCTGGGCCTGGGACCCCTGCCCTCACTCACTAGGCTGGGCCTGGGCTTCCCCAAGTGAACCAACCCCTCACCAGGCCTGGGATCCCTGACCCTCAAATGCCCCCCACCCCGCAGTGGCCAGGCCTGGGACCCCTAAGTGACCCCCCCAGCTGGGGAGGTGGTCCCAGACCTCTCCCCCCTAACCCCCACATGACCTCTGGGCCCGGCCTGAGGCCCCCAGGGGCAGGGCTTGGCTTATGGCAAGGCCTTGCAGGGGCAGGCGGACAGTTCTCTGGCTCTTGGGCAGGGGTGGGGGAGTTCTGGATGTGCCCTACAGGGCCGGGGGGGATCTCGGGGGCAGGGGGGTGCACAGGGGCACTGGCCACATCCTGCTGAGCTGTGGCTGTCCCAGGTACATCACCCAGGAGAGCAACAAGCTGGACACAGGGCGGTCGCGGGTGCCAACGACAGTGACCAATGCGGTGTCATGGCGCTCGGAGGGGCTGCGCTACAAGAAGAATGAGGTTTTCATTGATGTCATTGAGTCTGTCAACCTGCTGGTGAGAAGGTCTGGGTGGTGGTGGGGCTCGTATTTCCCTGTCTTGAATTTGGGACAGAAAGTTTCAGATTTGGGAGTGCTTTTGGGGCAAAGGGAGAAGCTGGCCTGGCCCTCACCCCCACCAGTGCTCCTGATCCCTTCATCCTCAAAGACACCCCCCCAACCCCAGCCTGATTACCTTGGGATTCCCTCCCTGCCCCAGCTGTACCCCGGAGCTCCTCTGCTTTCCTACCACCACCTAGGGGCAGGGGCTGGGGAGTAGCCCCGACCCAGGCTGAGTGGCTGGCATGGGGCCCTACAGGTGAGCGCCACGGGCAGCGTCCTGCTGAGCGAGGTGGTGGGCAGCATCAAGCTGAAGGTGTTCCTGTCAGGGATGCCTGAGCTGCGCCTGGGCCTCAATGACCGCATCCTGTTCGAGCTCACTGGCCGTACGTCCTGGGGCACAGGAGGTGGGGTGGGGGGACAGGAGAGGGTCCTGTGGGGGATGAACAGAGCTGGGGGGAGGGGTAGAGGGGACACCCTGCCCTGGCCCAATCCATTGCTCTGCTCCCTGCCCTATACCCCTTGTCCCATTGGCTGCTCTACTTTCTGCTTCCTACTCCATCTACTGCTTTGCTTTCTGCTCCATGCCCTGCACTCCCTGCCCCATCAGCTGTTCTGATTTTCCATTCCCTGCCCTGTGACCCCTGCCTGATCTATTGCTTTTCTTCCCACTCCTTGCCCCATCCGCTGCTCTGCTTCTTGCCCTGTGCAGGTGTTAGGGCCGACTGCAACCTCCCCTCCCCTCCCCCCCGCCACAGTTCCCCCAGATGCCCCCCCAGCTCATAGCTACACTCCCCCCACCCAGGTCCAGGTGGCAAGAACAAATCGGTAGAGCTGGAAGATGTGAAGTTCCACCAGTGCGTGCGGCTCTCGCGCTTTGACGCCGACCGCACCATCTCCTTCGTGCCCCCTGATGGCGACTTTGAACTCATGTCCTATCGCCTCAACACCCAGGTTGTGGGGGGCAGGGAGTGGACACTGGGGTTCTCTCCCCAGTGCTGGTGCAGGAGGGGTTGAAGCGGGGTAGGGGTTGGAAGCCTGGACACCTGGGTTCTCTTCCCCACCCTGGGTGGAGAGTTGGAGCCAAGGGGTTAGGAGCCTGGATGGCTGGAGTCTGGAAGGTTGTGTGGGGTTGGGAGCCCGGACACCTGGGTTTTGTCAGCTGTGAGAGGGAAGTACCTTTGTCAGAAGGTATTGGGAACCTGGATGCCTGGGTTCTCTCCATGTCTGGGAGGGGAATAGAGGCTGGAGGGTTAGAGCAGTAGAAGGTTGGAGCCTGGGTGCCTGGATTCCCTGTCCCTTCCTGTGTGACCTTCTCTCCCAGCTCCTGTGTGTGTCGGGAGTGGATGGGGGGGGGGGGGAGAGGGGGGCTGTTGTGACTCCCACATTTCCCCTTCTTCCCTCCCGGCAGGTGAAGCCCCTGATCTGGATTGAGTCAGTCATCGAGAAGTTCTCCCACAGTCGTGTGGAGATCATGGTCAAGGTGAGTCAAGGGACGCCTTGCCTTGTATTAGGAACCTCTTGTATTAATTCCTTGAGGCAATGACCCCAGCAGGTGGCCTGGGGCTGAGTCTGGTTGGAAGGGGGCAGGAAGAGTCCCTCGACCTGGTTGGGCAGGGAATGTGCCCCTTGACCTTTGCTTTCTGACCCTGGGCAGGCCAAGGGTCAGTTCAAGAAGCAGTCAGTGGCCAACGGGGTGGAGATCACAGTGCCCGTGCCCAGTGATGTCGACTCGCCCAAGTTTAAGGCCAGCATGGGTAGCGCCAAGTATGTGCCCGAGAGGAACGTTGTGCTCTGGAGCATCAAGTCCTTTCCGGTGAGGCAGGCCAGCTTCCTGGGTTCCCTCCCTCCTCTGGAAAGAGAGGGGAGGCAGCTGGGGGGCTGGATGCCTGGGTTCACTCCCTGCTCAGTGTGGGGGAGAGGGACTAGGAGCATGCACACCTAGGTTCTCCCTACTCCAGGTGGGGAGTAGGGGGCTGCGGGTGGGTCTCCAAGTCAGAACTCCTGGGTTCTCTCCCTGCTGGGGGAGGGGAATGGGAGCTGGGAGCTTGGATGCCTGGGTTCTCTCCCAGCTAAAGGAATGGGGTGGGGTGTGTGGGAGGTGGGGTAAGTGCACAGGGATTGGGGTCCTGGATGCCTGGGTTCTTTTTGCTGTGGGAGGGGAGAGGGGGCTGGCAGAGTGAGGGGACTGGGACCTCCTCTCCCAGATGGGAGGAGAACCCAGGTATGTATGAGAGCAGGCACTTGGATGCCTGGGTTCCCTCTGACACTTGGCAAGGGTGGACCCTGTGACCTCTCCCCGCCCTGTGCCGGCAGGGTGGGAAGGAGTACCTGCTGCGCGCGCACTTTGGGCTGCCCAGTGTGGAGCGGGAGGAGGATGAGGGCCGCCCGCCCATCGCTGTGCGCTTCGAGATCCCCTATTTCACCGTCTCAGGCATCCAGGTGGGCCAGGGGTGGGGCTGGGGTCCCAGGAAGGCCATGGTCCACACCCTGACCCAGGAATGGGAGGGTGTCCCTGGACCATAACCTATGGCACTTTCCCTGTGGTGACTAGGGGGATAGGGTCCGTGGACATCCCTCCCTCCCTCCTCAGCCAGCCTGCAGTCTCCCTGATGCAGAGATCCTGGGAGGGAGAAGACTGGGGTGGGGGTCTGGGGTCATTGGGGGGGGTGTTGGGAGTGTGGGGGCATTTTGGGTGGGGGGCATTGTCAGGCTGGAGAATATCCCTTCTCTGCAGAGTTGTGGTCAGACTGGTGCTCTGGCATGTGCCTCAACTTCCCTGCTCTCAAACATTTGGGGGGGGGGGAGGGGGAGAGCAGCCTGTATCCCCAGCAGCTGCAGGACTGGATTAGTGCCCTTCCACCTCCTCCCCCCCAGCCTGGGGCAGTCCCCCCAATACTAACCTCCCCCCCAGGTTCGTTACATGAAGATCATTGAGAAGAGTGGGTACCAGGCTCTGCCCTGGGTGCGCTACATCACCCAGAGTGGGGGTGAGTCATGGGGTCCCTAGGCCTCTACCCCCCCCAACTGTAGTAGGGGGTTCCTGGCATGTGTGAGGGGCATGTGGGGACTTTCAGCACATCCCCCCCAGCCTTAGTGGGGGGCATGTATCTATGTATGGGGCACACCTAAGGTGTGGGGGGCACCTGTGTATGTGATGTTCTCTATGGGAGAGGTCTCTCAGGGTGGGAGGGCTGCAACCCTGGGGGGGGGGGTGTGTGTGTGTGTGTGTGTGTGTGTGTGTGTGTGTGTGTGTGTGTGTCCCCACAGCTGCCTGCAGTCCCTCTTACTCCCCTACTCTACTCCCACCTCCCAGACTACCAGCTCCGGACCAGCTGAACGCCACCACCCAGTGGTGGAGGACCCTGCTGCCTCCAAGGCCTGAGTCTAGCACTCCCCTCTCTGCCCAGCTACCCCCAGGGGAGAACCCCCCCCATATGTTGCCCTGCCTTATCTGCTGGTTTATAAACAGAATGTGACTGTTTCCCTGTGTTCTGTGGGTCTTTTGGGTGGATTGGGGGCAATAGGGGGGCTGGGTTTGTCCCCCCCCAAAGTCTTGCATCTCAGGCTAAGTCCTGCTCCAGGGGTGGGGGGTTGAATGGCCCCAGTGGCTACCAGGCCTGGGATGGAGTGGGGGTGTCCCCCAGCAGTGAAGAGCTGCCTCCCCACTCTACCTCTGGGGCCTTGGCTTGGCAGCTGCAGCTTGGGGGTCTCCATCTTAGTTCCCCCCATGCCCCCCTCCTCAAGGCTACTGTGGGGGGTGGAGCCAGGGCTGGGGCTCATCTAGGTAGGGGGAGAGGGCAGTGCATGCCTGTTCCTGCACCTGTGGGCGGGTGCTCCTTTTGCCCATGCCCCATGTAGCCAGGCACCATTGCTTCTAGAGGGAATGTGAGGCAGCCACCTAAACTGGAGCAAAGTGTGTGCCTGCAGCTAGAGCAAAGCTGTGGGGGTGAGTCTCCATGGAGGGAGGTTGTGAGGTTGGGGTCTTCTGGTTTGGGGGGGGGGTCACTATTGGCAGGGGCATTCTCCTCCAGCCTGTTGCAGTCTGTCCCTAGGGGCCAGAAGCTAGCATCTGCCTCCCTTTGGGGGGGGGGGGGGAAGGGGGAGAATCATGGCCTTTGTCACTCCTCCCTGTGTGAATGGGTGGGGGGGGGCAGCTATTGGAGCCTCTGAACTGGCAGGGTGTCCCACTGTCACAGTTTATGGAGTTCATTGGAATAGGGGAGGAATCGTAACCCATAAAGTGTGGGTGGGGTAGGGTCTCAGCCCTGGGAGTCAGTGAAGTGGGGAGGAGTCCCGCCCCAGGGGGCTGGGGTGTACCCCTATGGGAGGGGGTTGAGGGTGTCAGCGGGGTGGAGGGTCTGCCAGGGGGCAGAGAACCTGTGTCGGAGTGGGGGGGGGGCACTACATGGAGCAAGGGGACCCCAGACCTAGGGGCTGCTTGGGGGGATCCATCCCAGAGAGGCCGTGGGGCGAGTCCCGGGTGGGGGTGTGTGTGTGTGGGGGTTCAGCTCCGGGACCCCCGTGGGGAGGGGCTACGGGGTTCCGTAGGGAACGACCCCCGTAGGAGCTCGCGGTCCGTGTGGCGGGTCCCGCGCGGGGACCCGGCATCCCCCGTAGCTTCTCTTCCCCCGCTGGGGTCACGGCAGGTCGCGGGGGTCGTGGCCTCGGGGGCCGCCTGCCCCTTCCCGCCTGAAGCAGCGTTTGAATCGGCGCGGTCCGCCCCCTGCCGCCCGCCCAGCGCCAGCCAATCAGCAGCCCGCGGGCGCCACCAGCCTGCCCGGAGCCGCGCGCTGATTGGGCGGAGCGGCTCCGACTGGGCGGGGCGAGGGGGCGGGGGCGTGGTTAGAACGCGGCAATATAGCTACAATGTAGCCGCTCGGGGGCTGGACAGACACACCCCGGCGCCGCCACGTGGGCGGAGTCCGCCCAGCCCCTGCCCCGCCCCGCCCCGCCCTGGATCGGGCCCGGATCGGGACCCCCACGGCGCAGCCGAGCCCGGTGCCCCCCGCCCGGGGCCGCAGCCGCCAGCGGACTACAGGTGCCCGCGGGGAGAGGAGGGGAAGGGAAGCGGAGATCTATCTGGGCCAGGGGTCCCTGGCCGGTGCAGCGGGGACCCGCTGACCTGTCAACGCGGTGTCCGTGCCCGCCTCAGGTCCTACCTAGCCCGGCCCGGCCCGGCTCGGCTCTGCGATGCTGTTGGGGGACGAGCTGAGCGGTGGGGACCGGCTGAGCAGCGCGGCGGCCCGCGGGGATCTGGCCGAGGTGCGGCGGCTGCTGCGGGACGAGCTGGTGCATCCCGACGCGCTCAACCGCTTCGGCAGGACAGCGCTGCAGGTGGGGACTAGGGTGGGCGCACCCCGGAGAGGGCCCAGCCCCTGGGAGGGATATCGGGGGTCCTCGGCCTTGTCCCCGTGGGGTCCCTGCTGCCCTATGTGGGGGTGGGTTGAGGATAGGAGGCTGGTTCCTGGGGGGTGAAGGGGATGAGGGTAGGATCTGGGGGGTGGAGGGAGGAGCCTCAGTGCCCACTTGTTACCCATGCTTCCCCTGGGTGGTGGTGCTGATGGGCACCCAGCAGTGGCGGGGGTGGGGGGAGGCAGGTAGGACTGGTGTTGTGGGGGGCAAGGGCCCAGGTCCTTCTCCTTCACCCAGCTCGCTTTCTAGGTGATGATGATGGGCAGCATGGCGGTGGCACAGGAGCTGCTGAAGCAGGGGGCCAGTGCCAACGTGCAGGACGCAGGGGGGCGGGCACCGGCCCACGACGCAGCACGGGGGGGCTTCGCGGACACACTGCGGGTGCTGCTGGAGCATGGCGCCGATGCCAACGCACCAGATGGCACCGGGGCCCTGCCACTGCATGTGGCTGTGGCTGAGGGCCACGCACCTGCTGTGGCTGTCCTGGCACCCGTCTCCGACCTGGGCCGCCGTGATGCCCACGGCCGCACCCCCCTCAACCTCGCCCAGCACCTCGGCCGGCCTGGCATTGTTGCCATCCTGGAGCAGCACTGCCCGGGCCCTGCCTGAGCCTTGGTGGGGGTGGGGTGCTGGGTCCCTGGCCTGGGAGGGGGTGCTGGCATGGAGCTGGCTCTTGCCAGCTGCCCCCCCATTCCCTCTCTTGCCCCTGTTCCCTGTCCTGTCCCCCTGTGAAGGTCCTCCCCATTTCCTCTCTTGTCCCCTCTGACCCTTTCCCCACTGCCTACCTCAGAGTTTAACTTTTACTGTTGTTTCTATTTATATTTTTTGGGGTGTTTCCCCCTCTCCCACTGGAGCTCTCCAATGGGGGTTCCGCCTGCCCCCCCATAGCAGGGTGGGGGGTCTGGCCTGGTTGCCTTGGCCCCAAACTCAGGTTTCAATCTGGTTTCTACCCAGAAAAATCTGATAGCCCCTGCTACCCCCAATCTGCTTTTCCCTCAACAGGTGGAGGAGGGGGTCTGTCTATGTTGTAGAGCCCCCCAACCTCCTCCATCAGCTACATCCACCCCCATAGAGTATTGTATTGGTCTGGGCTGGTTTGGATTGAATGGGGAAGGGGGTGAAGGGATCAGTCTGATGGGGAGGCTTCGGTCTCAGGGTCAGGTGCTTGGTGCTGGGGAAGAACACCTGCCCCCCCCCCCCCCCCGCCGCGCCAGTCTGGGAGCTGGGCAGTTCATAGCTCCCCCACCAGCTGCAGGTACCTCCAGGCCCACTGGGGGTGGCCCAGATGCCATGTAGCCTCCCAGACTCTCCACCCCAGGGAGCCCTGCTATGGGCTGGAGCTCGGAGGGTGGGGGGAGCATCACAGAGCTCGGGCCCTGATATTGGGGCCCTAATTCTCCTACCATAGCCTGTCTGTGCCCACCCCCCACCATCTGTGCCATGGTCTGTTACCTGGCTGCATGCCTCAGCTGGGGGGGAGGGGGGTGCTTTCTATTTGGGGGAAGTGGGGTGTGTTGGATGGATTGGTGCTTTTAATGAGCTCAAAGCCGCTTCTATTTATTGGGCGCCGGGATAATTTAACGATTTTAACCATTAAATTAATATTTGCCAATGGTGACTGCTCTGCTCTTGGCCAAGGGTCCCTGTGCCCCCTTCTCTCCACCCCATTCCACTGGGTGGGGGTCTTTGTGTTCCCTTTAATCACCCTAACCCCACACCCAGCAACTCTGGGCAGGAGATGCCCCCCACCAGCTGGCATGAGGGCAGCAGAGCTGGACACAGAACCCAGGAGTCCAGGGTTCCCCCTGGAGTTCTGCCCCTATTAAGCCACATTTATAAGCCCCTTGCCTAGGATGCCCCCAAAGAGCCTCTGCCCAGCCTCCGTCACCTCCCCATCACTGTGTGGTGCAGCTGGGGAAACTGAGGCACAGCAGGGGCTAAGTGATATGCCCTGGGACACAGGGCAGTAGCCTCAACCTCTGCTCAGCTGCTTGCAGCTTCCGGCCCCTCTCCCAGCTAGGTGCCCCACCCACTCCGGGCACCGACATACTCCCCCCCGTCGGACGTCACGCTGGGCACTGAACCTAGGAGTCCGGGCTCACCTCTACCCACTAGGCCAGCTTCCCCCCAGCCCTGAAGCCGGATATTTGGCCATGCCCCCCAGTAATCCTACCCGATTGGCCCCCTTCTGCCTGTGCGCCCCCCCGCTGGGGGTCCTGGGGACCAGCCCCCCTCCCCAGTTTTCTCGCCAGCCCCGGCCCGCCCCGCCCCGGGCGTGGCCCATGACACAGCAGGGAGGGCGGAAGGAAGCGGCATGGGGCAATGCCGGGGGGGCTGGGGTGGGGCACCCAGCTGTACCCCACCCCGCAGCTGCCGGGGGGGGCAGGAAGAGGCCGCAGCTGCGTGGGGCGGAGCTGTGCGCCGGAACACGTCACTTAGCCCCGGCCGGGCCCAGGCAGGGGGCGGGGCTCCCCGCGGGGGGGGGGGGGGGGGCCGGGTGGTCAGCGCACTCCTGATTGGGCGGTGCGACGCATACCGGGGCCCGCTGACGTGACCCCACGTGACCGTTGACCCGGAAGCGCTTGGCGCCCACGTGTGCACAAGGGGAGGAAGATGTCTGCGCCGGCGCTGCGAGTTAACGAGGCCTTCGCGGAGCACTATGGCCAGTACCGGCGGCAAGAGGAGCTGCGTCGGCGTGAGCCTGGGGGCGGGGCTAGTGCGGCCCTGGCTTGGCTGGGGGGATAGGAGTGGGGTTAGACGAGTCTGGGGACCCTGGGGATGGGGTCAAAATGTGGGGGTGGGGCTAGGCAGGATGGGAGCGGGGCTAGGGAGCCCTGGGGACGGGGGTGGGGGGGGGTCTGGTTGAACTGGGGCGGGGCTAGGAGCAATTGGGAGGGGTGGGGCTGAGGGGACCTGGTGGGGGTCTGCGAGGTGGGGCTGGGGTGGGGAGGCAGGAGATGCCCTTGGTCCTTGATCCTCTTTCTCCTTGCCACCAGTGCAGGCACGCTATGGAGCAGATGCCGAGAGCTCCAGCTCCGAGTCAGACTCAAGTGGGGATGACGTGGTGAGGGATGGGCCGGGGGCGGGTTTGGACACTTGGGTTCTCTGCTAGTGCTTTGAGTGGGGAGGGGAGCAGGGGTTAGGAGCCAGGATGCCTGAGTTCCCTCCTTACATGCTTGGGTTCTCTTCTCATCCTGGGAGGGGGGAGGAGGTGCCAGGGGCCTGCACACCTGGGTTCTCTGCCTCCTGGAGAAGGGTAGGGCAGGGGACTGAAAACCCAGATGCTTGGGTTCTTTCCTTGTGCTGAGGTTGGGAGGGAGGAGGGGGGAGGTATTTACAAACCTGGATTCCTGGCTTTCTTGCCAGCTCTATTTTTTGCTGTTTGTCAACTTCTTTGTGTGCCTGTTTTGCCTTGGCTATAGCTGTAGAGCAGGGAATAGAGCAGGGACTTGAACTCTGGGGCTCTGGTGGGCAAAGGTCAGAGGGTGCTGGGAATCATCTCTGCCCCCTTTGCCAGCAGGACCTGGACCCCCGACAGGACCGGGACTTCTACCGCACCCTGGGGCTACTGAAGACAAAGGACCCGCAGATCTACCAAGCTGATGCCACCTTCTACAGCCAGGAAGGTATCACCCTCATCTCTGCCAGAGCTGCAGTGCAGGCCTGAGGACCCAATTTCCCTGCCCTGGGTCATAGTAGCTGGCCCCAGCACGAGCTGTGTTCTGCAGCCCCCTGGTCTTATCCTGCAGGAAACCTGAGCAAGGCGTTCACAGCCTCCAGCTGGAGATGGCAGGGACTGGGAGCCTAGATACTTGGATTCTGTCCCAGCTCTAGGATGAGAGTGGGGGTCTTATTATTGGCAGAGGGAGCAGAGCGTGAGCCCCAGGACTCTTGAGTTCTGTCCCAGGATGAAAGTGGGATGTAATGATTTGGAAGGGATGCGGGGTGCTGGAAGCCAGGACTCTTGGGTTCTATCCCAGACTTTGCTGTAGTGCTGGTTTGGGACTCTATGCCTGGCCGGATGTGTCTGGGATCGCTTCCACCCTCAGCCACCCAGTACAGGGTCCTGCTGATAGAGCTGCCCTGATTTCATCCCCAGAACCTTCTGGTGGTGAATCTTGCTAGCAGCATATTCCCTTCCAGCATCCGGGCAACACAGGAACAGGGGGGTGCCTAGTGCTTCGGGGCGTACCTTCCCCCCCCCCGACCTTGGTACTTGAATCCCCTGGGTCCTTGGTCCCTGCCCCCCCCCCCCCCAAAGGGAGCCTCCAGCACTGATCTGGCTCTGGTCCTGTGCTAGAATCTTCCTCAGAGAGTGAGGAAGAGGTGCCGCAGAAGAGGAAACAGAAACCGATGTATCTCAAGGACTACGAGCGGAAGGTCATCCTGGAGAAGGAAGGGTAAGGCTGGTGGGGGGAGGTCCTCTAGCTGGTGGGGAACATGAGGCATCCCTAGGGCTATTGGCTCCTCCTGTTAAGAGGTGCAGGGAGCTGGGGAGGGTTTGTAGGGCTGTGGCAGCCTTGGGGGGGCTTTGCCATGGGGGCTGAGACTGGCAGAGAAGGAGCTGGGGGTGGGGGGTGTCATTTCTCCCCCAATCCCAACCCCACCCCTGGGGCTGGTAACTGATCCTCTTTGTCTCCTGCAGCAAATACGAGGATGAAGAGGACGAAAAACACGAGGAGGCCACAGCCCAGAGGAGGAAGGTGGGGATGGGTCCTGGCTCCACCGTAGAAGCAGCTGCATTTTTTTGGGGGGGGGCTCCATGGAGTCAGGGGCTGAGTTGACCCTCCCCTTGTTTCCCCCATGTAGAAAGCTGCCTCCAAGACCTACATGGAGGAGCAGCAGGAAATCAAGCAGAGGTGAGGGAGGGAAAGGGGGCAGGGTTGCGGATTGGGCTCCTCAGCATCCTGACTTGGGGGGGGGGGCGGGAAGGAAGGGTGGCATCTTCCTGGGGGGAAGGGGCAGGTAAGGCTTGGTTGGGGAGCGGCCCAGCCTTGGGTAGGGGGGCTGGGCCAGGGCAGACACTCTTAGAACCCACTGAGGGGGGCAGGGTTGGGGGCACTAGGGCTGGCCAGGTTCCCTGGGGGGGACCCTGTATTTGCTCCCCTCTGTGCTGCATCCTGTCTCTGTCCAGCTTCCGGCCCTTTGTGGCTGACAGTGAGGAGGAGGAAGAGGATGAGGGCAGCTCGGCCCTGCTGCGCCACCGCCCACAAACCACTGAGGAGAAGGTGAGGGCTGGGGACCCTTGGGGAGGGGGTGTTTCCATGGGTCCTGGCCCTGTGCCCCTTTGGGTGGGGAGCAACTCTATGCCCCTCTTGTGGGGCCTGTGGGGGGCCAGCTCTGGGCAGATGAGGCCCTGATGGGGTTCTCTCCTCTCCTTGCCCCTGCCATTGCCCCCTCCCCAGGCCCGTGAGGAGAACGACTACATCACCTGGCTGAAGGGACAGACAGACACCCCAGACCAGCATCTCCAGGACCTGGTAAGCCCCCATCTGCCCCCCAGGGCCTTCAGCCCAGAGCCCATATGCCCCCACTTGCTTTTGCTGACTGAGGATGTAGGAAGGGGTTGGTGCATGGGGCTGGGCTGAGGCTGGAAAGAACTCAGTTCACTAGTGCCCCAGCTCCAGGGCCTGGTGGCGGAGGGGGTGGTGCCTAGATGGGGCAGGTCTGTGCCCTCCTTGTAGAGTCTGGATGGGGGGTCCAATCATGGGCAGACAAGGCCTTGACAGGGTTCCCCTGCCCCCCTGTTGGGAAAACAGGAGCTGCTGGAACCTCTCTGCCCCCCTTTCTCCTCTCTCCCACCCCCATCTGGGGCCCTCAGAGCCCCCAGACCAGCCTGAGTGGGGGTTGCACCCTCCTTCCCGCCAAATCCTTCTGGCTGAGGAGGTGGGGGAGGAGTGCCTGGAGCTGGGCCGAGACCTGGATACAACTCACATAGCTAATGCCCCAGCTCTGGGGAATGACCTTTCCTATCCCAAACCCAGGCCCCACTGAAGGCCTTCTGGAGTGACCCGGCACTGGAGCCTGGGGAGCGGTTCTTGCGGGATTATATCCTCAACCAGCGCTACAATGAGGAGGATGAAGAAGATGGGGAGGAAGAGGAAGGCCAGTAAGTCTTGAAGGGGGGTCATGGAGCTGAGGCCTGGTGAAACTGGCTTCATTGATGCTCTGGGGGTGGTGGTGTGGTCCCATGGGCTCAGGATTGGGGTGGCGGAGCGACTGGCTGCAGCTCCCCAATCCAGCCAGCCCAAGGACTCACCTTGTTGGTTGATGCAGGGCCAGCTGGGGTGCTTGGGTCAGGGGGTTAGAACCCCCCAGGGGTTCCAATGCGCACAAAATATGACTTTCCGTGACACAAGACATTAGACATCTTTCCTCCACACCCCTAGCCTCCTCCCCCCCTCCCAAAATCGGAGCTAGAGTCTGAGCCCTCCGAGATTCAAGCAGCGCCTCCTTATTGGGCGGACCACTCCCAACCCAGCCACGTGCTGCTGCACTGGCACAAAGGAGCCCAAGTTCTCTAACTCTTCCTGGAAATGATCCAGATTCTCGTGTGATGGGGGAGCAGGGTGCCTGGAGGGGGATCAGTACGTTGGTTCTCATGTACGGCTTCCTAGGAGACAATCGCAGGCGCAGAATCACCCACCTACCCTTCCATTCTTCCCAAACTCTGCTATCTCACTTATCATCGTGGGCTGACATTAAAGCACACACTGAAACCTGTGGCCCCTGGCGGGGGAAGCCCCTCTGCTGGATTCACCTGTCATGGTGCAGCTTGATCTGCAGGCAGACGGAAATCGCGGGTGAATTGCAATCCTCCCATTCAGGGGTGGGCGGGAAGAACAAAACCCACCCAAAGAAATTTTTAACATATCAGATCCAGGCAAATAACACAGCCACGTAACTGTCACACATCCACAATCCTACCCCTCCTCATGCTCAGTGTAACCTATCTACCCCCTGAACATGGAGTCTCCCCCTGCGGAGGGGCTTGTCAGTCATGTCTAGCTCTGGGGTGGGGTGGGAGCTCTGGCTGTGCTGGGTCCTGCATTGATCCAGGTTGCTTCTTCACAAGGGTTCTGGGGAGGGAAGGGAAGAGGGTTGGGGCTGGGGTCTCCTGATGTGGCCCCTCTCTGTCCTAGGGGTCCCGGTCCCCCCCTAGGGCTGGGCCTGGCTGACTCATCGGATGAGGGGGAACTGTTCCTGCAGCGGCAGGATGACTTTGAGCGCCGCCACAACTTCCGCTTTGAGGAGCCTGACAGCCAGCAGGTGAGCGGAGGTCCCAGGGCCCCATGCAGCCACCCCAGACCCCCTGGGACACCTCAATTCCCTTCATGACCCTCAGACCTCCCAGGACCCCGCCAGTCCCCAGAGAGAGGGTGGGGCAGGATAAAACCTAGCATCTCCAGAGCAGATAGGGCCTGGTATCGTGGTGGGCACCACGGTTGTGTGGTAGTGTGGGGCCCAGATGGCTGAGTCCTTCCGACATTGTGCCCTGTATCGTGGGGGGCAGGAGTGGATGCCTGGGTTCTACAGCTGCTGTGCCCTGTGTTTGGAGTCCCAGACACAGGGGTCTTTGAGATGTTGCCCTGTATTTGGGAGGGCCCGGATGCCTGTGTTCTTGGGGGGCGGGGGGGTGTCAGATCTGACTGGCCCTCCTCCTCCCCTCCAAGGTGCGTACATACCCCCGGACCATTGCAACCTCAGTGCGCAGGAAGGATGAACGGCGCAAGGAGAAAAGGGAGCTGCGGCAGGAGAGGAAGAAGAAGGTGAGAGCCTGGATTCCTGAGTTCTCTCATGGATCTGGGGTGGAGGACCAGACTATGGTGTTTAGTGGGGGGTTTAGGAGACCCAGATGCCTGGGTTCTTTGGTGGGGAATGGGGTCTTGGGGTGCAGAGCAGGGGTGGGACCTGGGACACCTGGATTCTCTGCTGTGCAGGGCTGCAGGTGCAGATGCCTGGGTTTTCTTCTGCTCTGGGAGGAGAACAACGGGGGCTTTGGGGGTTAGAGCAGGGGTAGGGGGTTGAGAGCCCAGGTGCCTGGGTTCTTTCACAGCTCTGGGAGGGAAGTGGGGGTTTGGGGGGGTCATGAGATCCAAATAGAGGTTTAGGGGGAAGGTGAGCCCAGATGCCTGGGTTCTTTCAGAGTTGGGGTGGAGGCTGCTGGATGAGAGTGGGGGGTCTGGGAGCCCAGACACCTGGATTGTTGGGCAGGGATATTGTCCAATGGGATGAAGCAGGAACTGGCAGCTAGGTCCCGGGCCACCTGGGACCTGTGGTCAGCTCTGGGTGGGCCTGTGGGGTGGGGGGAAGAGCTGGCAGGTGCAGTCAGTGACGATGTTCATGTGTCTTCAGGAGCGGGCACAGCGACAGGAGGAGCTCAAGCGCCTGAAGCGGCTGCGGCAGCAGGAGGTGGCGGCCCGGCTGGCACAGCTGCAGGAGGCAGCGGGTGGGGCCCCTGTCCCCTTTCATCCTGCCCACCTTGAGGGTGACTTCGACTCTGCCCAGCATGACCAGCTGATGGAGGCCAGTCCCTGGCTCTGGACACCTGGATTCTTTCCCCGGGGGGATGGTTCTGTCCTGGATGCCTGGGTTTTTTCCTGGTGGGGTGTGGACTGGGCATCTGGGTTCTGTGGGTTCAAGCAGGGGAGCCCCAGATGCCTGGGTTCTGCCCCTGAGGTTGGTGGGTTGGAGCAGGGGGGACCTGGATACCTGGGTTCTACTGGGTCCGGTGGGGGGCTGGGAGCCTGGATTGTGCCCCTGGGGCTGGTGGGTTGGAGGAGGCAGCAGGGAGCCCAAATGCCTGGGTTCCCTCCCATGCTAAGCTAAGCCCAGCCTCTCATGCTCCCTTCTCCCCCAGGCATTCTTTGGGGCAGAGTTCTATGGGGTTGCTGAGGAGAAGCCACAGTTTGAGGAGGAAGATGGGGTGGATGGTAGGTGCCCGGGGAAATGAGCTTGTGCAACATGGCCTCATGCGATGCATGAAAGAGTGCCTGAGCCCTTGTGCAACACATGCCTTGTGTGATGGGAGGGGCTGACCCCATTGCCCTGTGCTAGGGGAACCTCCTCTGATTGACAGGTGCAGGCAAATGAGCACTTTGGGTGGGGGGCCCTTCCTGGCCCCTCCCACAAGCTTGGTGCTGTTGTAAGTGGCTGTTGCATTCCAGCCCAGAGCTGGTTGCATCCTGGGGGGGGGGCAGTCTGAGGATCCCAGTATAACCAGTACCACAGACCTGGCTTTGTCCTCTCTCTGCAGATGCCTGGAACTGGGATGACTGGGCTGGTGTGGGGGGGAGCAAGGGGCCAGGAGGAGGCAGCAGCGAGCCCCACTGCGAGGACCCCAACTTTAATGTATGTCCCTGGGAGCCCAGACACCTGGGTTCTTTGGGAGGGGATGGGGATGGGGGGGGTGAGAGCAGGGGGGTTGGTAGCCTGGCTGCCTGGGTTTTTGCGAGGGGTGGGTGATGAGAGTAGAGTCTGGGGATGCCTGGGTCGTCTTTCTGGGTCCAGTGCTTTGGAGCCAGGTGGCTTGGGAGCCCATATGCTTGGGTTTTCCCAGTCCCAAGATTGGAGCAGGGAGTGATGGTGCTTTTGGCCCCTCCCCCCCCACAGATGGATGCTGACTATGACCCCTGCACAGCCACCCCCACCCCGCACTTGCAGCAGGCTCCACTAATGGGCAAGCAAAGAAGGAAGAGCCGATTGGCCAAGGCTTTGGAGCGGGACAAGCCGACCTTTGACCCCAGTAAGCTCCCTCCCCCAGCCCTGAGGCCTGGGACCCATCCTCTGCCAGGGGACAGAATGGGAGCCCAGATGCCTGGGTTTTCTTCAGCTCTGGGAGGTGGTGCAGGGTCCAGTGATAGGAGCAGGAGGCCCTGGGAGCCCAAAAGCCTGGGTTCTGTCCTGGCTGTGGGTGGGGAGTGGGTTAATGGGTAAGAGCAGGGGCCCTGGGAGCCTGGATGCTTGTGTTGTCTGGAAAGGGGGTGGAAGCTGGTTTAAGAGCAGCCTGGACACCTGGGTTTCATCCCCAGTGTGGGGTGGGGGCTGGGAGCCTGGCTTCTTGGGTCCCCTCCTTGGCAGGCACCATGGGGATGGGGGTTTGTGCTGACTTCTCCTGCCCCCAGGGGCTGGCACCTTCGAGCAGTATCTGGATGAGTATTACAGGCTGGACTATGAGGACTTGATCGGGGACCTGCCCTGTCGCTTCAAGTACCGCAGTGTTATGCCCTGCGATTTCGGCCTCACCACTGAGGAGGTATGCTCAATGCCAGAGTTCTTTCCAGCTCTGGGAGGGGAAGGGG
This sequence comes from Alligator mississippiensis, assembly GCF_030867095.1. Classification (NCBI taxonomy): domain Eukaryota; kingdom Metazoa; phylum Chordata; order Crocodylia; family Alligatoridae; genus Alligator; species Alligator mississippiensis. The sequence continues at coordinate 23,809,258 of NC_081831.1, forward strand.
CTGGGGGTCCTGGGAGCCTGCGTTTTTTTTCCTACCCTGGGGGGTAGGGTTGGGGGAGGGCAAGGGGCTAGAGGCCTGGATTCTCTTCTTGTTTAGGGTAGGGTCTAGAGTGGGGGCAGCCAGGAATCCGGACACCTGGGTTCTTCCTCTGCTCAGGAAGGGGAGAGCAGGGCGGGGAGTGGGAGCCTGGGTTCTCCCCTAGCTCTAGGAGGGGAAGCAGGTCTTTGGGAGTTGAGAACCTGGACACCTGGGTTCCCTCTTGGGTTGGGGCGGGGTCTGGGTGGTGAGACCTGGGGCAGCTGGGAGCCTGCCCTCCCATGAGCCTGGGAGGGGAGGCAGGTGCAGGATGCCTGGGTTGTACCCCAGCTCTGGGAAGGGTGTTGAGAGTGGGTACTACTGCTCTGTGCTCATGGCTGGACACCCCCCAATCTCAGGTCCTGGCCGCGGATGACAAGGAGCTGAACCGCTGGTGCTCCCTACGCAAGACTTGCATGTACCGGTGAGGGGGTAGGGCCTGGACCCCTGGGTTCTTCTCCATCTTGTGAGTGCAGGGGGGGGGCAGTGTTCTGTGGCCTAGACACCTGGGATCTATTCTTCAGCCTGGTAGGGAGTTGGGGCCCAGATACCTGAGTTCCCTTCCTGACTCTAAGCCAGAAGCCTTTGTTCTTTGCCTGCCTGGGACTTGGTGCCTCTGTCCCAAGTTGTCCCCTCAGCGGGGTTGGGGGGTGGGGGACAGCTCCTGGGACCCCTTCAGCACTGAGCATCTGTTCCCCTACCCTCGGCAGGTCGGAGAAGGAGGAACTGCAGGATCAGGCTGCCTACAGCCTCAAAGCCCAAGACCCCCGCAGGAAGCAGCAGATTCTGTCCTCTCTCTCAGCCAGGTATGGGGTGGGACAGGACTCCTGGATTCCCTGGAGGGATGGTGGAGTCTGAGGGTTCACCTCCTCTTCTCCTGCCCTGATCTCCTGGGTCCTCTGACTTTCCCAGTCCCAAACTTCTGGGTTGCCTGGTAGTGCACCAGGGCTGGGGGAGGGGAGCTCCAGAAAGGCCACTCTGTGCTCTTACTCACTCCCACCATTCCTGGCACCTGTGTTCCTGGCCAAGGGCTGTCAGGCTGGGTGAGGCCTGGAAGTTGGGGAGCAGCAGGGTCCCCCCTGGATTGCCACCCTGCCTTGCTAGCCCTGAACTGGGTTCTCTGGAGGGACATGGAAGAAGGGGAGTGCAGCCAGCTCAGCTCTTGGGCTCCTGGGTCCCATGACTTGTCTGGCCCATCTTCTGGTTTCTTGCTGGGGCAGCTGTGCCAGAGGTGAGGGGGTGGTCCTAGAAGAGCCTGCTGCTGAGTTCCACACCCATGCACACAGGCAGGAAGAGGCACCACAGTTGGCATCTATGCTATGTCCCAATCTGGGGAAGAAACGCCAGGATAAGCTGCACCCCCCAGTAGTGCCAGGGGCTGAGATGAGACCCAGGGAAGAGGAGGATGATGCTGAGGCTGTGATGGGGCTTCAGATGCCTGTGGCTACCAACTCCAGTACAGCTGAGCTAAAGGTCAACAAGAGGCGACATGGGAGTCGACGGGGGTTCCGGTGGGGCCCTGTACGCTTGGGCAGGCACCAGTTCAGTGGCCAGCGCCTGCAAGCTTTTGGCCTCAACCCTCGGCGCCTCCGCTACCGCCAGTTGCTGCGGGACAAGAGAAAGGGGAAGAAGCCTGGATGCCCAGGTCCTGCTGCCAAGGCCTAATCTCTCCGTGTGTGTGTGTGTATAGGGCATTGCTTAAATCCTGGAAGATGGAGGGGGGTACATTCAGCCAGACTGGGACTGTGGTATGGTCCCTTCTTCCTGCATTTTGCTGATGGCAGTGGCTCAGACACATGGGTCCCTCTCCAGCCAGCAGCAGCAGTACTGACCTCTACTGGGGACAGGGCTATGGTTTCTTTAATAAAAGCCTCAGGCGTTTCACTGCAGTTAATGCCTCTGTTCCCTTCAGCAAGGGCCACCAAGCCTGTACCCACTTTCTAGATCCAGCTAAGAATTCAGGCTTGACATTGCAGGGGAAAGAGTCAGTGTTATCTCCTGGGGGCATAGAGACTTCAGCCTAGTCTTAAACCCTCCCATTAATTTAAAAGAGGGTGGACTCTAGCCACCCCTCCCAAGCATAGGGAGGGACCTGGACACAGCCACCTGGAGTCACAGCTCCCAGGGTTCTGCTGTCTGCCTTAGCAGTGCCTCCAGGGCTGGGGCCAGGCCTCATGCTGGTACAGACCCTGCATAGCCTTCAACTGAGCCTTGCCCTGGCTTCCACCTCAACTTAACCCTGCCATGCCCCAGAGAAGGCACCTGGTCCTTACCTGCATTAGCCTTTAATTCCAAGGGCAAGTCACAGGTGGGGGGGGAGGTGGGGTGAGACAGACAATAAATAACCCCAGACAGACCCCCACAGCATGAAGCAAACCCTGATACACCCCCCCACCCCATGGGCAGTAATGTCATGGAAGTGGGAGAGGCTTCACCTTCACCATGGTCCCTGCTCCCTCCCCCCACTTGAGAGCAGCAGCAGCACCAGCTCTAAACCCTGAGGAGTAAGAGACCTGGGCCAGGCACTGTACATTTCCAGTGTGAGTTATGGCCACAGACCACCCCCCCACTCCCCTGGCTCTGTTTGGTGGCCAGTAGGGGGTTGGGGGATATCAAGTCAGATCACAAGAAGACAAAGTCATCAGCCTCTGGCTTCTTTCCCTTGCTACGCCTCCCAGGACGCAGGGCAGGGAGAGGGGCCAGGCGGGAGCACAGCTCCTCCAGCCCATAGTCCTGGGCCCGGCCATCCACCACAGAGAACATGGGGTACTTGTCCTTGGTAGAAGCAGCTTTTAGCACCTGAAGGGGGGGTGGAAGCAGGATTAGGAGGCAGCAACCATGCCCAGCAGGGGAAAGGGGGGCCTGAGTGTCTTCCCCACCTCCCCACTATCTCAAGACCCCTCACCTGGGCTAGCTGGGCACAGAGAGTATCCAGATCCTGCCCGGCCTGGGTATAGAAGCCGATGGTGCAACTAGGATCCATCTTGGCGAATGCCATCTTCCGGGGGGAGCCGCAGTGGTAGGACTGGGGGAGAGGGAGAAAAAGGGGCAAAGTGAGGGTTGGGTGGGAGAAGGGCAGCTTCTGGAGCTGGGGAGGGTGCAGAGACATACATACCTCCAGTGGAAAGCACTCCTGGCTGGTGTCCACAGAGGGCTGGCAGTAGTGCGGGTCCAGGTACAGCAGGTAGTCATCTGGAAGGCAGTGCAGAGACCATCAATTTCCACCCCCGCCCAAAAAACTCTGGCTGTTACTCCCAGGGCACCAGGTGTGGACTGTAGGACACACAGAGTCCAGATACCTCCAAGACTCTTCCCCCCCCCCAGAAGGGGTGTTCCTTACCTTGGAAGCCGACAAAGTAAAGTGAGTGCCTGGGCCGCCCCCCAATGATGCCCAGGCAGGCCTTCAGCTTCAGCAGCTCCTGGGGACATAGCACAAAAGTGGGGAACAGGCTCCACCTACCTTAAACACAGCCCTGAATCCCCCCAGGCCTGGCCCTGGCCCCAGCCCCCTACCCTGCTGGGAGCTGGTTGCAGGGGCATGAGGGCCACATCAAGACTATGTTTTGCCCCAGGGCTGGTGAATTCCCCGGTTCAACTCCTGACCTCATCCCTTATGTCCGGCTATTCCCCCAACTTTTGGGACCCGCCCCTGCAACACGCCTACCTTCACACAGTTTACATAAACAGGGTTCAGGGTCTCTCCCCCCAGGCGCATGGGCACCAGCACGATGACAGCACCAGCTGCCCCTCCACGCAGCAGGCCAGCCACATCCCCCTTGTACACTGCAGGAGGGCAAAAGGATTTAGGAACCTGGGATGCTTACCTCACCTCCCCCATCCCCTGCTGGGGGTGTGCCACTCACCTGTGCAGTCTTGAGACACATAGATGGCCAAGTGGCTGGTCCCAGGGCTGCTCTCCACAGCTCTCCTAGGGATTTGGAGGGGGGGGGGTGCAGTTAGAGGCGTGAGATGCACTGCCCCCCCACAACCCAGCCCCACCTCACTCCCTCTCACTTAGACTTACCTGAGGATGTGGGCAGCGATGGAGGGGCCGTACCAGTCCCCAGCCTTCTTTCCAGAGCCGCGACCCAGCTCCACCAGGCGGTGGATGCCAAATGGGGCCTGCGGGTGGTCGGCAAACCAGGAGACCAGGGTGCGGTGCTGCTGTTCTTCCTCCTGCTGCCGGGGGCTGAGGCTAGGCACAGCAGCGGAAGGCCAGAGGCGCCAGCCTTGCTCGGATGCCGCAAGCTTCCCTGGCTCCATCTCCGCCAGGCTAGCACTGAACGGGGCATCTGGCCAGGTCCAGTCTGGGGAGGGCAAGAGGAGCCCTGTTAGAGCTCCCAGAGTCAGGATGCTTGGGTTTTTAGCCACTCCCGGGCAAGGCAGGGCAGGGCTCGAAGGGGTGGGAAAAACGGCCAGCTCTGGTGTCCCCTCACCTCGGCCGAGGACGTGAAGCAGCAGCCCCTGGGCAAGCAGCATCTGGGCACTACGTAGCATACAGCCCCAGCCACAGTCTGTGCTCCACAGCCCGCTGCCCAAGGGAGGGAAGTCACGGCGGTAGGTGAGCCACAGGCGTGAGGCGAAGTCTGTCTGGAAGCGCTCCACAGCCTCTGCCAGGCAGTGCAGAGCCCCTGTCACTTGGGGGTATGCTTCCCCCCCCCCTCCAGGCACCTCCTGGGGGAGGTGGCTGTCCATCCCCCATCATCTCCTCCTCCCCGCTATCACCTCCAACAGGACCTCCCCCCCATCACTTCTTGGGGGGACCCCACCACTTCCGAGGAGGTCCTCTGCCCCCTCAGTCACCTCCCAAGAGGCCCCAGCTCCCCTCCCATCAGCTTCCAAGGGGACCCTGCCTTCTCCTCCTGCCCCTGTCACTTCCTGGGATCCTATCTCCCTGCCATCACCTTCCAGGGGGCCTTGTCCCCCTCCCTGTCACCTCCCCTACCCCCAATCACCTCCCAGGTAGTCCCCACTCTTCACCATCACTTCCTGGAAGCGTACCCTGGGCTTCCCATGGCTGGGGGGCCCCAGTTGTTCTCTCTCATAGCAACCCCCAGGGCTCACCCTCAGTGTCCAGACGATAGTCACGGCCGAAGAGGTACACAGGTGAGTGCTTGCTGAAGTGGGTCTTGGTCTTCACTGTCCAGCCTGAGGGGCAGAGGGGACTATGAGCTGGGACCCCTGGTGCCAGGGACCCCCTGCCCCCTGGCACTTACCATACTTGACGTTGTTCCAAGCAGAGAGCAGCCGGCCCTTGAGGCGGTCTACCTCGTCTGGCTCCCCACCCTCCGCGCAGCCCCCCTGGGTGCCCCCAGCCCGGGGGGCACCACGCTCCTCTGGGCTCCCATACTGTGCTGCGGCTGGTGACACCGAATGCATGGGGGGGGCCACGGGGAGGGGAGGCAGCCGCATCGCCGGGGGGTGGAGCAGCTGTAGGGAGAGGAGGGGGATGGGTGGTGGGGGGGGGGGCTAGCCTGCCACAAGCCCCTGTGGACCCACCTTGAGAGCCCCTTAATCCCCCCTGGCTGCTTCCCCCTTGATGCTCCCAGCCACACCCCCAGGCCCACTTCATTGTCCCAGCCCTGCCCCCACCCCATCACTGCCACACAGACCAGTTCCTCCAGCCCCTGGCTCCCCCATCCACTACCCCCAGCCCCTCCCCCACCCTGTACGAATCCCCCAGCCCGCAAAAGCCCCTCCCTAGTTCCTCCCCCCATAGATTCCCCTAATAGCCCCCCAAGAAACTCCACCAAAGCCTCTCCCCCCTGCCACCCCCAGCAAATCCTTCCAACCCCCCTCCCCCACAAAGATCCCCGATATCCCCCAGCCCCCAAAAGACCACCGCAGCCCTTCCCCCACCTGGGCGGGCTATGGCGGGGGCGGCGCCGCCGCTCACTCGCTGCCTGCAGGACCCCCCGCGCCCGGCGCTGCTACCACCATCTTAACTAAGGGTGCCACACCCGGAAGTATCTGCCTCGCGTCTGGCGGAAGTGCCCACCCTGGCGCCGGAACTAGTCCTGCCCGGTGAGGCCGCGGATTGGCTGGGCCCAGGGGTGGGCAGGGCCGAGAGGCTGGGTCAAGGGGTTAAATGAGGGGCGGGAGGGGTCTTGGTTGGGCAGGAGGTGGGGTTAGAGGTCGATGTTTAAAGTTCAAGGATCATAGGTGTGTCCCTGATAGGTTCGTTGAGGTTAAAGTGCGGTGCAGCTGGGAGGGTAGCTAAGGGTCAAAGGTCAGGGGTGACAGAAGGAGGGGGCTAGGTGTAACCCTACTAGGGTAGGGGCGGGGCGGGACGGGGCTGGGAGGCCCGCGTGGGGTCACGTTCTCAGGGGCGGGGCCTGTAAGCTCTGGATGAGGTCAGAGCTCCTGGTTTGGCTGGGGCTGGGGCTGGGGCTGGGAGCCCTACCTGGGGTCAGAGTTTAGGGACCCTGGGTTTTTGTAGTGGGGACTATACCTCATCTCCTGTCCTAGGGGGGTAGAACAGGTCACAGCCCAGGGTCAGATGAGCCTTGGGTTCAGTGTGGGGGTGGGGCTACAGTTGGGTCTGAGCCCCTTCCACTCCCCTGTCCAGGCTGGAGCAGTCCCAGGTCCCAGGGGTGAGAGGCTGAGACCTGGCATCCATAGGTAGCATAAGTGGGGAGGGGTTAATGGGGATTAGCTTCCCCAAATGCAGGGCATTGGTAGGGCCTCAAGGCAGCCCAGCTGAGGGTTCAGGGCAGCAGGGGGGGGGAGGGGGAGAGAGAGGGAGAGGGAGCGGGCCTGGGGGTGAGGCTATGGAAGAGGCAGGTGCTGCATAGCTGGCAGGCATGGGACTGAGCTGTGAAGTGACTCATCCAGAGAGCGCAACTCCTGCTGCTGCCCGCACCCTGGGAGGCATGAGGGGCACAGGCCCCCGGATCTGTGTGGGGCAGGGCAGGCTGCGGGCTGGGGCTGGTGGCTGTGCTGGGGTGCTCCCGGCAAGGAGGGGGACTAGGCTGGGAAGAGCCCAGCAAAGCCTCCATCCCAGCCTGTGGAGGCACCCTGCCCTGCCCTGCCCCATGTGGATCTGGGGGCATGTGCTGCCTCTGTCTCCTGGGACGTGTGCAGTGGTGGGAGCTGCCACCCCCTTCCCAGACCCCCCAGAGAGCAACAATGACTTGGGGTGGGCATAAGGGTCCCGGGTGCTCAGTCTGCTCCGGCCTGGCAGCGCAGCCGGGTCTGACCCCACTCCAGGCTCCCCGGGTGGTGTTGGGCCAGGGCTGGTGTAGGGTTGTGGGGTGCCAGGGCCAGGCAAGAACTCCAGCTGTGGTAGAAGTGGTGGCTGCATGGGTACAGTGGGTCCTGGTCCCAGTGCCAGGCCCACTCCCTCCCTCCCACGGCCCTTACCCCTCCCCCCACCCCTGTAGACTTTCCTACCAGGGGGTGCACATACTCTACTCCCTGCCCACCCCCCGCTTTTTCTCCCTCTGCCTATGCTGGCACCACTCACAGCTGGAGGACTCCTGCAGACTCCATGTCATTCCCTGTTCCCCATTCCCCACAGTGTGATTTCCCCCTTCATTACCACCTGCCATACCTAGCAGGGAAGGGGTTAAGGCTGTGGTGGTGGGGCAGGAAGGAGCTGGAACTGGAGGTGGGGGCAGGGGCAGGAGGCTGGAAGGAGGCTCCTATTTTACAAACTGGCTACAGTTAAAGAAAAAAGTTGGAGACCACCCATGCATCAGGCAGGGTTAGGGATGGGGGTGGGCAGGGATTCAGTCTGCCTTGGGCTGGTGAGGGTGAGGAGGGGCTCCTTCCATTCCCAACAGGGTAGATGGGGTGGCTGGGGCAGATCAGGGTGTGGGGAGGGGGAGGGGCTGGGCTGCCAACCCGAACTCCTTCTGGGCCATGGCCCTGCAGCCCTCCCTTCTTCCCCTCCTCATGCCCCCACATCTCCTGAAGGACAGTGCTGAGCACCTGGCACTGTCCCCCCAGCCCTGGGGTCCCAATTGGTGAATTCATAGGTAGAGGAAGACAAAATTATTGTGGGGGGTGCTGAGCACGTGCATGCATGCACCCTTTCTCCCCCCTGCCCATCAGGTAAGTCTGTGGGGAACGGGCTGGGGGGGGTACATGGAGGCCCCCCGTGGTGAGAGAGAGTACGGGGCAGGGACGGGTGAATGGGGGCCAGGCCAGGCTGGGTGGTGGGACAAATCGGAGCCTGGGTGGCTTGTCTAGGAGTGTGGGGGAGGGGGAAAGGGGGGGCTCCTGCTTCTGTGTGCACCCTGGGGGAGTCCTGGGGGAATGTACCCCCCCCACCCCCCCAATCTGTGTGTGCAGCGGAGGTGGATGTTGCTGCTGCATGTTGGGTGTTGCATGTCGCTGCAACTGCCTCGAGCTATGCGATGCCGTGTGTGTCCTGCCACGGGGCAGGGAGGGGGTGCAGTGCAGCTGAGCAGCAGTGGGACACGCATGGCGTGCCACTTCTGGGGCAGTGGCAGTGGCGCACAGAGTCCAGTGTGCAGTGGCAGCCACCTCTGGCCTGCACACAGGTCTCGGGGGGGCATATGCCCCCCGGGCCTCTGCTGGGGTTCGCACAGTAGCAGGAGTCCCCCTGCACCCCTGGACAAGCCATCTGGGCTCCGACTGTCCCACCACCTGGCTCAGCTGGGGCCCCATTCACCCCAGCCCCTGCCTCTGTCCCACTCCCACCCTCAATGTGGGGGCCTCACAGAACAAACATACTGATACTTGCCTGCTGTGCTGGACAGCCAGTCATCCAGAGGCTGGGCTGCAACCTTGGCTGTGCGCGTCCCTCTCCACTCTTGCCGCAGCTGCCTGGAGCTCATGGCCAGGTTTCTTTGCGGCCCTACCTGCTGCCTCATGCTTGAAGGGGCTGAGCCCCATTAGCCCAGGCCTTCCACGGCCTATGGGTGCATGTCAATGGCCAGGTTCATCATGGAGTTGAGCAGGGCTAGGCCCAGGAAAGAGTTGGTGTGAGGTATCACTTGGCGGGCATCCCAGGCATCCAAAAGGAGGAGGAAGAAGAGTGGCTGCCAGCAGGTGAGGAAGTCTTCCACTGCAGCCACTGGCATCCTTGGTAGAGCAGTCCTGGGGCCAGAAGAGCAGGTAGGGCTGGACATGGATGCTGGCAGGAGCTGGCCTGTGAAAGAAAGTGGGGGAGGGATCAGTGCTATGCAAAAAGGCCTTTGTCTTATGGGGCCCCCCTGACAGCCTCCCCTAGGCAGTTCCTTCCCCCCCCCACCCCCAGCCTGAAGCCCTCAGGCAGGGCTTGGCCCCCTGTTAGTCCCCACCCCAGACAGGGACTAGCCATGCCACCCCTCCACCACACGTCCTCTGCTTCTACCTGTAGCTGTTTCCTGTACAGTAAGTGGTGGGGGCAGGGGGTGCTTTCCCATGCCCCTGCAACAGGTAGGGCTTGCCCCCCACCCTCCTGACTGCTATGCCCCAGGCAGCACCTGCCCCCCTCCCCCTCCAGACACCTGCCCTCTGCTCCTTCCCCACGCTATTTGCTGTGCAAGGTGGTTGGGGTTTGCTTCACACCCCACAACAGCCAGGTAAAGCTGCACCTGCCCCAGTGCCCTGCCTAGGAACTCCCACAACCCCTCCTCCATCCCTGCAAGGCCTCCATGTCCTCTGTTCCCCCACCCCCAAGAACTTGTGGGACAGTACTGGGGGGTCCAGCTGCCTATAGTGACTTTCCCTTCCCCACAATCCTGGTCTCAGGCCAGTTGTGGGGAGGATGCCAGGCACTCCTCCCTGTAGCTTGTGGATGGCTGCTGGGGGCAGGGGGGTGAGATGGGGCCAGGGTGGAGGGAGAGTTGACAGAGTGGGGAGGCCCATGGATGGAACCTCTGGCTGGGGTGGGAAGCACTTGGCAAGCAACCAGGTGGGGCAGAGATGTGCAGACACACACATGCACGCACAGCTGCCTCCTGCTGTTAACTAGGGCACTCCTACCATGGGCCCCACTTACCTCCCAGCACTGTGCTGGAGGAGTCTGTCGGGTTCTTCGGCTCTTGCGCATCTCTGCCAGAGAGCTGTCCCACATGTATGCACACATGCAAGCGCACACATATGGGCGCACATACATGCACAGATGTGGACAGACATACATATATATGCTCTTAGTGCCTTCTGTCTACTGAGTTTCCCTAGATATGCATGCCCGCGCACACAATAAGCATGCAGCTGCGTGTGCTCATGTTTGTGTGTATACCACATGTGCATGAGCGTGCGTGTGTACGTACACACACACACACGGTACTGTAGCAGAAAGCCCCCTTTTCCTCTTGCTTGCATTTGCTCTCCCCTCTTTGAATATGTTTTTCCTCTTCTACCTTTTCTTCCTTCCTCTTTCTTTCACTTTAAGATAAGGAATTGTGTTTTAAAATTTGTGTGCGCGCATTTTGTATCTCTCCATGTATTTTTGTATTTTTATCTATTTGTGTGCCATGGCATTTGTAGCTTATATTTTATACTCCTCACCTTTCAACTTTCAACTAAATGTGTTTAGTTTCATAAGCAGACAAGGTTCCTTGGGTGAATTTGATATCTTATATTAGACCAACATTTAGTGTCATAAGTAAGTTATACATTGTAACAATGTTAACAAGGGCAGGAATCAAACTGCCCTTCCCTGTATCAGGCTGGCCCCTGAAAGAGCGAGTGAATCAGTGATTGAATGTGTAACACGGTAGCAGGCAGAAATTAACACCTAAGGAAACTGCAGATCAACCAACAGAAGAACTCAATAGAAGTCAATGTAACAACCGGGAAATCTCTAAATGTCACTGATCGAGGGCTAGAAGCCCTGGCCTGAGTTAATCAATGCCAGGGACCAACTTTTGGGCTGAATATCTCCAGATCGACCACTCCCAGAGCCCTATTCAAAATTAATCAACGGACTCCCAAACCTGCACGTACACGCGGACGACCCCTGGGGCTGACAGATGCCATCCAGTAGCCACTGAGGGGGGAAGTCCCATGAAGGTCAATGGATTGGGCAAACCTGAAAACTGGGGAGTCACCAAAGTCTGCTAAGGACAGATAAAAAGCAGTGAAAAGTGACCCTCAGTGGCGCCCTCTTGAGCTCCAACTTGACCAGCTCCTGACCTGTCCAGCCAGAAGGACCAGCTGGCAACCCCCTTCTGGAGGATAACACCACACTGGAAGAAGCCTCAACAGCAGACTCCAGCGCTTGTAGGATAGGTATACCTGACTCTTGTAGCATGTGTGTGTGTGGGGACCAGCCCCAAGGTTTATGTTTTAACTTCATTACAGTGTTTCAAGCCACCTAATAAACCAGAATTTTAAGGATCCCAAGTTGGACATTTGTAGCCAACAGTACCTTGTGAGCTTACTTTGCTTTCCCTACACACCCGCGTGCAGATGTGTGTCTACACACAGGGGCCCTCCCTACTGAGCTCCTCCTAAACAGGACTGTGCACTTGCCAAGCACCTGCTGCATGTACACTTTGCTCTCACACTGCACACGTGCACCCACACATGTGGACACATGTACACACCTGCTCACTCCACCCCCCAGCACAGAGGCTGATCCTTCAGCCTCACCCAACAAAGCATGGCAAGCCCTAAGCACCCCTTCCTCTTCTCTCCAGGGGAGGGGAGTATGGCTTAGGGGCAGTTGGAGGGGGAAAGGGGGGTGTGCTGGGAGCCCAGATGTCTGGGTTCTCTTACTTTGTTCTGCTCTGTTTGCCGGTTGGGATTTGCCTCTTCCTTATGCCCCCAGGACTCATGCCATGGCTCCATATTCATTTTATGCAGTTCCTACTAGGGATATTTCTCTCCTAGTCCTGCCTGCCTCTGTGCCCCTGGCCTGGCAGGCCTTCCTGAGCACCCTTTCTCTGACTGACCATCATCTCCTCATGGGTCTGGACACACTTTCAGATCCTGCTGCCAGCAGCTTTGCTTGGCAGTAGCAAGTGGCCTCAAGCTGGCTTGGGGCCTGTGCTGTACCGAGCAGGAATGGACACCAGCAGTTCTTGGGGCTACAGTGGTGCAGCCTTGAGGAGGATCCCTGCCCTGGACTGGGGTGTGATCATGGGACTGAACTAGCAGTGTGCTGGGAGGAGTGGGGAGAGGCAGTTCCTAGCTCAGCCCAGCCCCAACCTGCACTCCACCCATCTTAGGCACAGTCTAGACCCCCCAGGTCAGAACTGGAGGGGGGGACGATGACTGGTTGCTGTCCAGAACCTCCCTCAGGCCAGGATTTGGGACATCAGGTGTGCACAACCGCCTGCCCCCAGGCTGAGAGCAGGGGGTACCAATTGCTGTCCAGACCTCCCCAGGTAGGTGTTGCCTTCTAGTGGGCATTGGGGACAGGGGCAAGGCTTGCCTGGATCCATTTGTCCTTGCACCCCAGGTCTGTCTGTCTCCACCCATCGATTCCCCACTTCCCCTTTGTCTCTATCCATCGAAGCCATCCATCCATTCTCTATCCCTGCCTCTGTCTACCTATTTATTCTCTCCTCAATCTAATCTAATTTAAATCTGTTCTCGATCTATTCCCACCTCTACTTGTCTGTCTACCTGTTTCCCACTCTGTCTGTCACCTAATCTTTCCTACCTACTCATTTAATTATCATGGCTACCAGACTAATGAAACACCTGCTTTTAACTTCTTTTCAGCCCAGCTCCTTGTCTTTTTTTAACATTGATTTACAGTCCAGCTAACTTGATGCCTTCTGATGATGTTTTATGGGTCCTGGCCTAGCTCTGAACTTGACCTGTCCCACCCAAGGCCCCTTGTGTATTACTGCAACTTCTCAATTCTCTTTCACTGGAGAACAAGGCACAGCCTCTGCACCCCCTTTTCATAAGGCTAGATCCCTCCACAGGACCAGACTCCCTCCCCCTCCTGGTATGGGGAGAGAAGAAAGACATCTGGCCTCATGACCCCCCACAACTGCAAGCCAAGAGATCCAATTCCTTTTCCAGGGTGGGGGGAAAAACCAGGAGCTGGGCTCCTCTGCCACACTCCACCCATGGTGTGCATTTGGGGGAGAACCCAGGCATCCCAGCTCCAGGGAGGCAGGGGATGTGGGGCTAAGGCAACCCTTCCCCTGTTTCTGCCTGTATGCTGACACCCTTGAAGCCTGAATTTCAGCCCCCCCGTCCCACCTGCCCACCACAGCCTGGCATGACAGTTGCCTGTGGGGCACCACTGTGGTTGGGCCTGGCAGTACTGAGGGTGATGGTGGAAGGGGAAGTGGGATCCTTCCTCCAATGGCTGCTGGATGCCTGCAAGTGCCCACCTTGTGGGGAAGGGAGGCTGTTTGGAAAGGCTGGGAGATGCTGGGGTGGGAGGGTGCAGGGATGGGGGTGTGTTCAGGGGGCTATGGACTGGGGCCCTGGAGGTGGCTGGGGCAGGGGGGTTGTCAGGAGATGTGGGCCCTGGACTGGGAAGGGCACTGGGCTAGTGCCGTGTGGGGAGTGCTCAGGCAAGGCTGGATTTGGTTGTGGGGGGGCTGCCCAGGCTGTGGGAGTCCAGAGGTAGTGGTAGGAGGGGTGGAACTGGGGGCTGCTTAGGGGGGCATAGGCAGGATGTGGGGAGGGAAGTTGGGCTGTAGAGCCAGAGACGGGTATTTGATTTGGGAGGTGGGGGGTGGTGGTGCTCTGGAGTGGGGCTGATGGGGATCTGGCAAGGGATTTGAAGGGGAGGGAGCATTTGGAGCAGGGGGGCCAGGTGCTGGGTCCTGGCCCTGCCCACAGCAGCTCCCCACTCCAGGGCACCCTCAGCCCCATTCCAGCTCCACACAGGCCCCCAGTCCTGCAGCTCCCTCATTTTTGGGGGAGTCCCCTAGGTCCCTGCTGTCCCTCAGTGAGCCATCACCAAATGGTGTGTCCAGTGATGTCATTTTATTGGCAGTTGCAGAGGGCCAATGAGAGCAGGGCTCCCCTGCTCCCATGTCCCCTAGGCCTCAAACAGTTTCTTGAGCTGGGCTACTCGGGGAGGGGCGGGGCTCTCGGGCAGGGGGCGGGGTTCTGCCAGGAGGCAGGGCTCTGTCGTGTTAGGGGTGGGGCTAGCTGTCAGGGGGTGGGGCTTGGCCTCCTGTGGGTGGAGCTCTGCCTGATTAGGGATGGGGCTAACAGTCAGGAAGCAGGGCTCTACTCTATGAGAGGCAGGACATTCTGTTGGGTGGCAGGGCTCTGCCTCAGGGGTGGGGCTAACTGTGAGGAGGTGGGGCTGTGCTCCCCCTGGGGCAGGACTTGCTGTGAGAAGGCAGGGCTGTGCCTCTTCATGGGCGGGGTTAGCTGTGACGGGGGCCTCAGGGGTGGGGCTAGCATTGAGGGGGCAGGGCTCAGCCCCCTCAGGGGCGGGGCTCCATGCTGAGGCCTGTTGCTCTCCACTTCCTGGGGGCTGCGGCTGCTGGGGGTAGACAGGTGCCTTCCAGCAGAGGGAGGGCGCACCTCTCGGGCTCTCCCCCATCTCAGGTGCCTTATCCTGGATGCTGGGGTTCCATGAGCTACACTCGTCTTCCTCATCATCCTCCTCCTCAGGCAGCGCCCACCAGTCCCGGCTTGGCCCATCTAGGCTAAGGTTCAGGCTCTCTTGGCTTGGCCCCAGCTGTACAAAGAGGGGAGGAGTTAGGGGAGTGGGTGTCGCTAGTGAACAGGGTGGGGAAGGGCCAGGAGTGGTGTGGCCAGTGTCAGTGGGGAGGAGTTAGGGGGCGTGGCTAGATAATGAGAGGCAGAATCAATAGGAGCAGTTAGGGATAGGGCCAGGTGGAGGGGGCATGGCTTGGGAAGAGGGTGGAACTGGAGTGGGAGGGGCATGGCCATGATGGGGGAGAGCAAAGTAGGGGGCATGGCCAGCCCCCAAGGGATGGAGGTGTGGCCAGCCCCAAGGGATGAGGTTAGGGGCTGGACTAGGGTCAGGAGGTGTGGCCTGTACCAGGGTAGTGGGGTTAGCAGAAGGGGTGTGGCCAGCTAAGGGGTGAGGTTAAGGGCTGAGATGACTGGAGGAAGTGAGTGGGAGGGAGGAGTTAGACAAAGAGGGCATGGCCAGGGGCACAGGAGGGGCTGGGAATGGGTAGGAGCTCACAGAAGGAGATCAGGAGGGGCAGGGCCTCACCTGGGTGAGGTCAAGGCTGCGGGTGCCATAGAGGGCCCCGCCTTCACCAGGTGCCACCAGGCTCAGCGCCTCAAAAATCTCGCCCAGCAGGTCCAGGTCCTCGGGCTCCGGGAAGCTGGTGTCCAGCTCCACCTGGTCTGCAGGCTTCTCCCTGTCCTGCCCCTGGACTTCGCTGCGGAGAACACACCTGACATAAGGGCGCAGGCGCCAGGGTCATGGGTTCTGCCCCAGAACCAGCCACACTCCCCTCAGGGAAACCTCCCCATCGTGCCCCTCCCCCCTCCACACACACTGGTACTTTTACACGCATGTGCACACGAGACTGCTCACACATGGGACAGAGGACTTGCACAACCAGGTCACATCCCACCCCCTGTCAAAAGCCCCCTCCTCCTTATCAAACCACCCCATTGTGGATCATCCTCCTTTCCCACCACACATAAACACACCCCTCTGGTGCCTTTGCACAGTGCCCCGGTGCATACAGGCATGACAAATGATATGCAGAGCCAGGCTCTGCCTGTCCCCAAACAACCCCCCCTTGGCCCCTCTCATAAAACCACCCCATCATGGAATACTCTTTCCCCGCACATACATGCACAGCCCTCTGGTGCCCTCACATGCATGCAAGTACCTGCTCAAATGGGTGTGACAGAGGACATACAGAGTCAGGCTCTAAGGCCCCCCACCCCACCCCCATGAAACCACCCCATCCTGGAACAGTTTCCCCAACACACACACACACACACACACACTCTACTGCCCTTACACACTTGTGCCCACATGTCTCTACTCACACAGAGGACATGAAGAGCTGTCCCCCCTGCCCACTTCTGCTATTACCTCTGGGTCTGTGGCTCCATCCCCCCAGGCTTGGGCTGGGGTCTCCGGGGCCGTGACTGCAGGAGGAGAAAGGGGCTGAAGTGCTCATCCCCCCCACCAGCCCCCCATATCCTGCTGAACCCCTTGGCCTGCCCCACTGTCCCCCATGGTCCTCTCCAGCTGTGGCACATCTGCCTGGCACCTGCCCCCCAGCACCCCATCCAGATGTTCCCCATGGGCTTGGGGGGCACTCAGATGTGTCCTACCCCCCCTTCCAGATGTTTCCCAATTATCACAGAAGGCCCCAGGTCCTCTCCAGCTGTGGCACATCTCCCTACTTCCCACCCTGCTACATGATCCTGTCAAGATGTGGCAGCCCAGCCAAGGACCCAATAACTGCTCCAGATGGGGGCCAGCCACACCCCGCCCTCCCTTCCAGCTGTAGCCCAGCTGCCCCATCCCCTACCTATGTTCCCAGCCACATCTCACCTTCCCGAAGTGGTGGGTGATGGGTAGGCGTCGCTGCAGCCGCTCTGACCGGCTGCTTGAGGCTGGGGTGGGGGCTGGCTCTAAGTGCAGGGATGCCCCCCGCTGCAGGCGCTGCTCAGGGCTCCCAGTCTGGGGGGCAGGGGAGAGAAGTTGAACCCAGGACCACCCTCCTTCACCCCTTTACTTTGGTGATGGGGGGGGTGCTGGAAGTTTGCTGGAAGCCAGGGACCCACCTCCCCAAAAGTGCCCCTGCCACCTGGGGGGACCTCATGGCAGTAGGGAGGAGGGGAGGGGGTATTGAGGGGGTGGGGGGGCAATGAGGGGGTATAGAAGGAACCTTACCTTGTACAGTAAGCGGCTCCTCATTTCTTTTAGCCCCAGCCGGGCCTGGCCCTTGGCCTGGGGAGGGGGGTGATGGGAGTGGGAGGGTGAGACTGGGATCCCCCAGTGCTGAGAAGACACTGTTCCCTCTGCTACAGCCCCATCCCCTTTGCCCCCCACTAGTGATCCCTTGCTAAAGCCCCACCTCCTGCCACTCCAGCACTGAAGATGCCTTGCCCATACCCAGATACAGTCTTATGGGCCTGCCCCCTGCTATAGCCCCACATCCCTCTAGCACTGAGGAAGCCTCACCCCCTGGTTCCCAGCCCTGAGCAAGACCTACCCCCTACAGTCCCCCTGCTATAGCCTCCCTAACCCCCACCCTGATTCAGCCCCACTCCCAGCCCCAAGACCTGCCTGCTATAGTCCCCTCCCCTCCACCATAACTTTGACCCCTCTCATGTAGCTCTGCCCCCAACGCCCAGGACTTGGTGGGGGGTCCTTACATATCGGTACATGTTCCTCATAGCAGGGTTCGCCTTGGTCCTGACAGTCTGGATCAGGGCCCCGCCACCCTTCTGGGGAGATGAGGCCAAGGAGACACATGGGACACTCCCAATTCCCCCCCTGCCCAAAGGGTCCCAGCACCCTCTGGCAGCTCTAACCTACTAACCTCACTCCCCTTCCTGAGTGGGATGAACCCAGGTGTCCGGGCTCCTAGCTCCCTCTGCTCCAACCCACCAGCCCCCACTCCCCTCCCAGAGCTGGAGAGGACCCAGGCATCCGGGCACCAGGCCCTGCTCTTACCTTAAAATTCTCTACCCAGAGCTGATAGGACTTCATTGTACCTAGGGCAGGGAAGGGGACAGGAAGGGGCATCAATTCCTAACTGTACCCCCATAGGGGATGCTCCCATCCATGCCAGCCTCAGGGCATTATGGGAGAGCCTGGTACAGGGACCATGATCCCCAGGGAGGGCCGTGGCTTGCTCCAAAGCAGGGGAGGCAGGGGAATGGAAGTGACCCCCTTACCCGCTGCCATCCCGCTGCTGGTGATCTCCTGCTCGAACATGTCTGAGAAGCCCTCGCCAGCATTCAGCTTCTCCAGCCGCTCATCAATGAACTGGGGGAAAAATTGGGGGGTGGGGAGGAAAACTAGAGGGTGAATCAGAGAACCAGGGTCACAGGGATGGGGGAAGTATTAGAAGCGAGCTCAGAGGGACCCATGGGAGATTAGAAATGGGGGAAGGGAGAACTAGTAGAGCAGGGGACCAAGGTGGGGGACCAGAAAAAGTAGAGGAGCTTCGGGAAGGAAACAGGGGTGGTGTTTTCAGGGATGAAAGGGAGGGGCACAGAGAGGGGGAATCCTTAGATAGTGGCATGCACAAGGCCATGGAGGGAGGAACCATTAGAAGGGGACACACAGGTGAACCATTAGAGAGAAGAATCAAAACTCATGGTAGAGGTGATATCTTTTATTAGACCCACTAGGTTTTCACAAAAAAAATCTTTAAATTTCAAATTTGCTAAAATCTAGCAGGTCTAATAAAAGATATCACCTCTGCCACGAGTTCTGATTCCTTTTCCCTCTAGACCAGTATAGCTACAACCTGGATACCTGACACCATTTAAAGAGAGTGCACGAGATCAAGGAAAGGAGCTATTACAGCAGTGCACAAATAAAGCCACTGAGAGGGGAGAACCATTAAAGAGGCCCACAGGCAACCGTACAAAGGGGGTGGACTATTGCAAGTGGGCACATGAACAGCCTTGGAGAGAGTGGGGAACCATTAGCAGGGGGCACATATAATGCTTGGGGGTGGGAACTATTAGAGAGGGGTACACAGGCAGCCATGCAGGGGCGGGGGAAACGCTTAAGAGGGGGGTACACGTAAAGCCACACAGAGGGGGAACACTTAGAGGGGCATGTGTAAAGCCACAAAGACAAGGGGAAAACCGTTAAAAGGCACACATGGGGAGCCACAGCATGGGGGAGGAACCATTAGCAGTAGGAACCCTGAGAGGGGCAACCAAAAGGCCACACACAGGGGGAAACCATTAGAAGTGTGCAATGAGATGGGGGAACCAACATCAAAGAGCCCATTGGCAGCCATGGAGAGGGGGAAACCATGAGAAGACACAACGCTACACTGACACAGGGAACCATTAGCAGAGGACATGCTTGAGGCTGGGGTGTGTGTGGGGGGGGTGACTATTAGGGAGGGGCACACAGGCTGCCACAGAGGGGGAACCCTTAGAAAGAGACACATGGGCAGCTACAGAGGGGGGACTCATTAGAAGTGAGCACACAGGCAGCCAGCCACAGGTGGGAAGAAGAACCACCATCAAGGAGTGCATTGGCAGCCATAGAGAGGGGAAAAGCACACATGAGGCCATGTGGGGGTGGGGTACCATTAAAAGGGGACACATGGGCAGCCACAGAGAGAGATGGAACCAGCAGCAGGTGGCACACGTAAGGACACAGAGAGGAAGTAACCATTAGAAGGGAGCACACAGGCAGTCACAGCGGGGGGATCCACTGGTGGGGAGTACAGTGGCAGCCATGGGGGGGGACCATTAGGAAGGGGTAGCCACGGAGAGACAGGGGGAACCACTGGAGCAGGCACACACGAGGCCACGGGAGTGGGAACATTGGTGCCAGGCCCGGACTCCTGGGTTTCACCCCCCCGGGTACCTGCTTGAAGAGCTGCAGGTGCACGGCGCTGTGCAGGAACTCCCGCATGGGTCCTGCCTTGTGGCTCAGAAAGGCCTCCTGTGAGAAGGAGATGGGCTGGCCCTGGGGGCAGGGGGAAGGCTTTAGAGGGTGCACCCATGAGACCCCCCGCCCCCCCCATGGTTCCACCCCACTGCTTAGTGGTTAGAGCACTGCCCTTCCAGCTCAGACACCTGGGTTCCACGTGACTTCCCTGCCCCCCTGCCAGGCCTGGGACTGCCCCACAGAGAAGAGGCCATGGGGAACGGAGGTCATAGAGGCACCTCTGCCATGATTTCACCCTATCCCTGCAGTACAGCTTAGTGGTTAGAGCACACACACCACCCCAGATGCCTGGGTTCCATGCAACTTACAGGTCCCCTTCCTGCACCAACTTTGGGGCTGCCCCAACTCATCCCTGCAGCATAGCCTAGTGGTTAGAGCACTGCACCTCCCCCCCCGCACTGGCCCTCTGGGTTCCATGTCTGCCCAGTTCTGGGGCTGGCCCAGAGAGAAGGACAGGAAGGGGTGGGGGCATTGGGGCCATCTCTTTGGCACATACAGTGCTTGGTGTGGGGCTGGGGCTGTGCCCACTGTGCCACCTTACACCCCAGCCATGAGGAAGAGATGTCCCTGCTGTACCCCTCTCACCGGGGTGTAGAGCAAGGCCTGGCGATAGGAGCCGAACAGCAGGGCCTGGGCCTGCAGGAAGGCATGGGCGACACCGGCCCCGGGACTGGAAGACCAACGGCGCAGCTGCAGCTTCAGCAGAGACACCTGCCGGGAAGGTAGTCAGGGACCTCTTGTATCCCAGCATACTTTGGGCTAGGGAGAGACTCATATCCCAGCATGCTGTGGGGTGGGAGAGTCCCTGTATCCCAGCACAGGTACCTCCACATCCCATCATCCCCTGGAAGAGGGAGCACCCATATCTCAGCAAGTCCTGGGGCAAGGATGCCTCATATCTCAGCATGCCCTGGGCTGGGGGGAACTATATTCCAGCATGCCCTGGGACAGGGAGTGCCTTTACCCCAGCATACCCTGGGATGGGAGGTGTATCCCAGCATGCCCCAAAGCTTGGGGGTCCCCCTATCCCATCATGCCTTGGGTCAGGGGGGCCACCCCCCAGCATGCCCTGGGGAGGAGTGACCCCCACACATCCTAGCATGCTCTGGGTAGGCAGTGTTTCTGTATCCCAACATCCCCTGGGGCAGAGAGGTCCCCTGCAGCCCATCCTGTTCTGGGGCAGAGGCAAGGGCACAGTTAAGGGGATTCTGTGCTGCACATTCTATGTCCCCTGGGGGCTGCTGCCTTGGGGCAGGGAGCAGAGCCCAGCCCCAGGTGGGGGTATGTGTGCAATAGGGCCTTACCACGTCCCCTGGCAGCTTCTCCAGGTCCCGGAAGGGTGACTCCAGAGTGTTGGTGTCGATGTTGAGGATGATGACGTCTTCTAGGGCCTTCGCCCGCACTTTCTGTGGGGGGAGGGGAAGAGAGAGTAGAGGGGGTGGGGCAATGGGGGCCCCTCCTCCCCAATACCTCCCCATCCATTTCCAACTGCCCATCCCCCGGCCCTGGGAGCCTCCTCCCTGCCCCCATCTCACCTCTACCCCTCTGGCCCCTGATACCCGCCCCCTCCACCCCCGATTGCCCCTCCCCTGTCCCTGGACCCCCCCAGAACCCCGGAAGCCCCTCACCCCCCCATCTCCCCTCCACCCACTTCTGGGAGCCCCCTCCTGGCCCCCATTTCCCCCCCCTACCTCCCAAGACTTGCCCCCAACCCAGGCTGACGTTCCAGGGACAACCACTAGGGGGTGCTGGTGGTGGTGGGGTTGGGGCAGGGGACACGACAAAGGCATGGAGATACTCACCTCCATGAGGCTGGAGTGGACTCCAATGAGGTAGGGCATGGGGGCACTGGTGGGGGGGGGGGAAGAGGGGTGAAAGGGGGTAGATTCTCATCCCCACTGCCTCCAATCTGGCCCCCCAGCCCTGCACCCCCTGCTGGACCCCACAATCTGTCCCCTCCTAGCACAGCACCCCTTATTGGATCCCCCTGGCCCCCCCAGCCCAGCGCCCCCTGCGGGACTCCCCTCTCACCAGCAGTAGTCGAGCAGGTGGGGGGGGAGGGTGGGGATGAAGATGTGCTGCCAGGACATGGGGTACAGCATCCCAGAGGAGGCCAGGATACAGGCCGTGAGCTGGGGGGCACATGCAAAGCACAGGCCTCAGGGCATGCTCTGGCACAAGGGGGCAGGGCTGAGGCATGAGTGGGGAGGAGGGGGAGACTCTGCCCTTTTGAGGGTGTGTGAGGGGCAGGGGATCCTAGACATGAACCATGAGGAGCCTGGGGGGGGGGGGGGGAGGGGAAGAGGTTGTGAATGGTGTTTGCACCCCCAATGCATGTACAAGAGCTCATCCTTGTGCGAGAGCCCCTTTCCTGCACATGCTGGAGGGGGGGATCCCCCCCCCTTGCACCTTGCACACATGCAAGAATGTAGCCGCCTCCCCCCCATCCACTTGTGAGGGTCCCTGCCCCACACCCGTTAGTGCATGTGCATCTGTTCTGTTCATCAGGGCTCTCATGTGAAGCCTGCAGTCAAAAGCATGCAGCTGGCCACACCCCCACCATTGTATGTGTGCAGGGGCATGTCCCCGTGCACCCAGGTGCATTTGTGCAAGGCCTGCACTCCCAAGGCACATGGGAGTAGCCCCACGCCCCCGTGGAGGCCTGCCACCACCCTCATGTGAGGCCCAGACCCTACCCCTGTGCGAGACCTAATCATTGCCCCCATGTGAGGCCCTCATGCAAGGCCTGCTCCGCCCTTGTGCAAGGCCCAACCCCCACTCTTGTGCAAGGCCTGCCCTCTGCCCTCGTGCAAGGCACCCATGCGAGGCCTGCCCCTACTCTTGCACAAGGCCCCTATGAGAGCCCTGCCCCCATGTGAGGCTCCTGTGTGAGACCTGCCCCTACCCTTGTGTGAGGCCCAGTGTAAGAATCACCCCCACCCTCATGCGAGCCCCTGTGCAAGATCCCTCACCGTGCTGAGCTTGCTGGCAGTGAGCAGGATGCGGCGCTCGCACAGAAGGCTCCCATAGAGCTGCAGCATGTTGGGCACGTCCACGGCCACCACGAACTCTGTGAGGTTGCGCTGCAGGAGTGGGAGGAACTTTGACACCCCCAGCCCCAGCCCCAGCCCCAGCCCTCTCCCCCCAGGGGGGCACTCACGTTCTCAGGGATGCTGGGCAGCCCCCCCAGGTCTGGGGCGATGAAGTACGAGGGCTGCAAAGGAGACAAGGGTGAGCGGGGGGGCCGTGAGTGGGGCTGGGGCAGCTCCTGAGCCCCAGTGGCTACACTGGAGTATTAGGTTCAGCCCTGCCACAAGGGGTTAATCCCTGGAAGTCAGAGCCCAGGATGCGAATGAGTCTGGGGAGGAGCTTAGAGCTCAGGAGCTGAGGAAGCAGCTGGGTCTGAGGGTACTGACTCACCCCCTCGTCCTGCCTGCTGGGCTTCTGGTCCTGGCACTGCCCCTGTGACAGGGCCCCTGGTGTGATGTGCAGCCGGGTCAGGCTGGAGTCCTGGGGCAGCAGCAAGCGGTTGAAGATACCCCCCTCCCACCAGGGATTGGGTGTGAGGGGTGGCCCCCGCTGCCTAGGTGTGGGGCTTGGTCCTTCCATCCCCAGGACTCCTGCAGTCACGCCTGGCCATGCTCAGGTGTCTCCAGGAACTCCCAGCCTGGCTTCCCCCTGCATCTGCCTCAGCCCCATCCACAGAGCCCCCCTGACTGCTGCTGCCTCCTCGTGACCCACTCACTCCTGCATCTATCCATCCACCCACCCACTCATACCCACTCCTCCAACCATCCATTCATACCCACTCCTCCATCCATCCATCCATCCATCCATCCAACCATCCATCCCATTTTCAACCACACACACCCACCCTATTCAGGGATGCTGGGCAGCCACCCACTCATTCCCCTTCTCCTGTCCTGCCCTGCCAGCCCCCTGGCGCTGTTCCACCCCAGAGCTGGGCGCACGGGTATCCCTCATCCTGGGACCTCCAAGACCCCCGGAGGGCCCAGTGCCCCAGCTCCCAGGCCCCAGGGCAGTGTGGGGCAGGAGAAGGTGTCCCTTAGATGTGACACTTACAAACTCCAGGCGCATGGGGCTGCCACGTGGGGGCACGGGGTGGCTGTACAGGGCTGTCAGGAAGTGCTCCAGGTCGCTGAGCTGGGGGGTGGGCAGGAAAAGGGTTAATGGGGGGTGGAGAGGGAACCTGGGGGGTTGGGGGAGGGGAAAGGGACCCAGGAGTCCAGGCTCACCTGCTGCTTGGCCAAGTGGTCAGCAATGGTGTTGAGGATCTTGTAGAAAAGCTCGAACCAGGGCAGGTAGCTGGGGGTGGGGGTAGAGTAAGACGCAGCCCCTACCTGGCCTTGGGATGAGGCTGGCTTTGGGGTGAAGTGTGAGCAGTTGGGTATGACATGGACCCCTCACCCAGCCCTGGGATGCAGCTGGCTCTGGGGAGGGGCACTGGAGGCAGAGTGTAACAGGGACCCTTGACCTGGTGCTGGGATGCGGTTGGCTCTGGGGTGGGGTATGAGAGCTGGGTAGAGCAGGGATCCTGCTGAACCCCCTGCCTGCCTCCCTCAGCCCAGCACCCCCTGCTGTACCCCAGTCCTGCACCCCCCAGCCCAGCGCCCCTTGCTGGCTGCCCTGCCGCACCTGAGGATGCAGAGGCAGGCACGAGCACTGGGCGCGAGGCGGCAGAAGCCGAAGCGCTGGTTCCCGTCCATGTCCGTGAGGGCGAAGGTGAAGTTCTGCACTGGGGCCCCATCCTGCCCCCTGTGGGGGAGCGGGAGCCAATGGTTAGAGCTGGGGGTGGTGGAGTGGTGCTGGGAGCCTGGATTCCTGGGTTGTCTCCTAGCCCTGGGGAAGGCAGTTGGGGCCAGCCCCAAAAACCCAAGCAGCTTCCCCTGAGTCACAAGCCATAGACCATGGGGATGGGAGTGGATGGGGGACGCCCGGAGCTCTATTTGGCTACATGCACCCACACGTATGTACATGCTGCTTGTGACATGCATGCAGGCACAGACATGCATGGAATCCCATGTGTGCCCAGACCCCCACAACACACATGGACGCACATACTCCAGTATGCACACAAGTGCTCACAGCCCAGTGCATGTAGCAATCCTACGTGGGTGCTCATATGTGCACAGATACCTGTGTATGTACACAGCAGTGCATACACACCCAGAGAGATGCACATGCTTGTACACATACAAGCACACACTCATAGGCCCACCCAGCCAGATGGAAATGCACGGACACACAGAAGCACATGCACAGATGTGCACACCCAGGAAGATACACGTGTGCACATACACATAGATGCACACCCAGGCAGGTGCAGGCAGAGGCACATATGGATGAACACATGCACAGGCAGATGCCCGGGCACACGGCTGTGCTCCCAGATAGATGCACGTACAGATGTACACTCAGATGCTTGGGCACACAGATACACACCCAGGAAGGTTCACACACATACACATACGAACATGGATGCACACCCAGGCAGGTGCACACATGCGCACGCACACACACATGCACACCCAGACATGTGCAAAAGTGGACACACATGGATATGCAGGTGCACACACATGTACACTCACCTCTCCACATCAAATGGGAAGCAGAACCGGGGTAGCATCTGGATTGACTCCTGGGAGCAGAGAATAGAGCTGCAGCCTGTCCTGGATGGGCCCCATGGGGTCTTGCCCCACACCCTGGCCTGGGCCAAGCTGGGGCTCCCAGCAGAGGCGCTCTGGGGTTGGGGGGTGGGGTGGGGGGAGATGGGGCCAGACCTGGTCTTCAAACTCCTCTGGGAATTGTCTCAGCACCAGGGGGTCTGCAGAGAAAGCAGAGGAGTCGTGAGACCCCCAGCCCAGTCCCTAGCCCTGAAGCCCACCTAGGGTGGGGAGAAAACCCAGGCATTCGGGCTCCTAACACCCCCTGCTCTGACCCCCCAAGCCTGCATGACCCTCCCAGGGAACCCAGGTGTCCAGGCTTCCAGGTGTCCTCTGCTCTCACACCCCGCCCCCCCATCTGTGCAGAGAACCCAGACATCCAGGCTTCGTGCTCCCCCCTACTCGGAGCCCCCATACACCACTCCCCTTCCAGAGAACCCAGGTGTCTCGGATCCCAGCCCCTCTCCCCCTCTGCAGTAACCCTAGTGGCCCCCCTCCCCTTCCAGAGCTGGCCACAACCCAGGAGAGAGCCCCGGCTCCCAGCAACCTGCTTTCACCCCCCAGTCCCTGCGGCAAGCCTGGTAGCTTCCTGTGGCTGCTAGAGGCGGAAGGGGCCTGGCTGGGGGTGGGGAAGGGTTCAGACCCTTGCTCACAGGCCTGGGGGAGTGATGGGGGAGCCCTGGACATCCCAGGGGGCAGGGGAAAGGTCCTAGCCCTCCATGGGAGTTAGTTTCTGGCCTGGATCAGATGGCCAGCGAGCACAGCAGACATACAGCTGATTCTTGGGGTGGGGGGCACAGATCCTAGGCTCCTGCTGCTGTGACCCTCACACCCTCCCAGAGCCAGGAGAGAACTCAGGTGTCCCGGCTCCCACCAACCTGCTCTCACCCAGCAAGCCTCTCTCCTCCCAGAACTGGGAGAGAACCCAAGCATCCAGGCTCCCAGGACCCCTCATCTAACCCCAACCCCAGCCCCCACCCAGGCCATCCAGGTTCTTGGATGAGAGCCCACTGCAGCCCACTTCTCCCAGAACTTGTGAGGGAACCCAGGCACCCAGGGTTCCCACTGCAAAAGCTGAGCTATATCTGAGGCAGGCCCAGATCATGGAGAACAGGAAGTGAATCACACTCCTTGCAGGTGCAAAGAGCGGGTGTGGGGGAGGGGGTGCAGAAAGTAACTGCCCCAGGAGAGGAGGGTTGGGTAGGGCCAGGAGGCAGTTACTTAACTGTCCCCCACAACCCCACCACACCTCAGCTGGAGGCAAAGGCCAGGTGGAAGATGGTGATCTCCCAGCCAGGAGCTAACTCTGATAGATCCTGCAGGGAGTTCACAGGAGGCCCAAGGGCTGGGAGCACTTGTAAAGCTTCCAGGGCCCTGTCCTGGAGACCCCACTCCCAATGGCCATGGGAGGCGCCACTGGGGTCATGGAGCTGTGGGACCCAGGCGTCTGAGCTCCCAGGCCCCCCTGCTCCCTTCCCCAAGCTGGGAGAGAACCCAGGTGTCCAGGCTCACAACCACACCCCTCCCAACCCTCCACCCCAGTCCTTCCCAGAGCTGGGAGAGAACCCAGGAGTCCAGCCTGGGTGCCCCATTCCCTTGGGCTCCTTGCACCCACCCCCCACCCCTGGCCAGACACAGGGGCTCCCAGGTGACCCCACCCCAACACTCACCATCCTCTGGGGTTGCAGGGCAAGAGGCCTCCAAGAAAAAGTCAAAGGTCCTGGTGGGGTTTTCCCTGCGGGGGAGGGGAGGAGGACCCCACACTGAGAATGGACACAGCTCAGTGCACCGGTGGGGTCATGTGGCCCAGGCAGAGCCAGGCCTGAGGGGTGGAGGTGGGGGGAAAGGCCCAGCCCAGATGCTTGCAGTGAGGGCAGGGGGGAGCAGTGGGGCTGGGAGCCTGGACACCTGGGTGCTCTTTCTGGTCTAGGCGGGGAGTAGAGCCCCCTGCTCTCAGCCCCCACTCCCCTCCCAGAGAAGGGAGAGAACCCAGGCATCCTGGCAACAACCACGAGACCCCACTCCCCGCCCCCAAGAGCCGAGGCAAGCGAACCCAGGCATCTGGCTCCCTGCTCTCACCCCCTGCCCTTGCTGCAGACAGAGCCCAGGCATCCGGGCTCCAACCAGCAGCCCCAACTTCCCTTCCAGAGCCTGGAGCAGAGAACCCAGCTGTCCGACCTCCCTGCCCTCCCTTGCTGTAGCTAGAACCCAGGTATCCTGGGTTCCCAGCCCCTGCTCTCAAACTCATGCTCCCCTCCAGGTGCTGGGTACTAAGACCCAGGTGTCCAGTCTCCAACCACTAGCCCCACTCCGCTCCCAGAGCTGGAGAAAACCCAGGTATCTGAGCTCCCCGCTACCTGCTCTCACCCCTGCTCCCCTCCCAGAGCTGGGGGAGAGAACCCAGGCATCCAGGCTCCCCCCCCCCCCCCCCACCTGCTCCCTGCTGCAGCCAGAACCCAGGCGCTCGGGTTGGGGAGCTCTTACTTGATGCGGCAGCCCATGGCACCGGGGGGGGGTCAGGGGGACCCCCAGAGCTGGTGGCCACAAGCCCCCCAGCCTCCTCAGCACCCCCCCATTGTTAGCGGGTGCCCAGGAGCATCTCGGGGCGGTGGGGGGGGAGCGAGTTGTTGCAGCTTCCTGCGTGGGTTCGGGGAAGAGGAAGTCACCAAAGCTCTGGCCTTGCAGGGGGGTTGGGCCCTGGGGGGGGGGGGTGCAGGGGCTCTGGGGGTGGCTCTGGGCCAAGTGGGTGGGGAGGCTGGTCTATCCCCACATCCCCATGGCTCCCCACCTCCTCCCAGGGCTGGGAGACAACCCAGGAGTCCAGGTCTGTCTAACCCTCCCCCCCTACTCCTACATCCTCCCCAAGCTGGGACAGAACCCAGGAGTCAGGGGCCCATCTAAACCCCCCGGCTCTGTTCCTGATCTGAGACAACCCAGGAGCCTGGGCCCCTTAGTCCTCTAGGTCTTTCCAGAGTGGGGAAAGAACCCAAGAGTCTGGGCCCCTCTAACCCCTGCCTCCCACACATCCTCCTGCAGCAAGAAGGGAATCCAGGAGCCCTGGGCCTGGGCTCCATCTACCCCTCCACTCCTAGGCTGAGAGAGAACCCAGGGGTTTGGGCCCAGTCTAACCCCACCTCCCCCAGTCTCTTCCCAGAGTAGGAGAACCCAGGAGCCCCAGCGCCTGCAGGTGGGGGAGGGGGCTGTCACCTGGTGGTAGTACCCGCAAGGGCACAGCAGGGGGCACTGGGGGAAACGGAGGCCAGGGACCCTCCCAGCACAGCAGCTGAGGAAAAGAACCCAGGTGTCCCCCTCTGCACAGTGCCCTTACTGACCACCAGGCGGCGCTCCCAGCCCAGATGAGCCCCCCCCCCTCCTCCGGCCTGCCAGGAGATAATCCAGGCTGCCGAACTCCCAGCATCCAACGGGGCCCTTGGCCAGACGTCTGGGATCGTGCCTGGTACCAAGAGGACTCCGGCTGCAGCTCCCCACAGCCGCAGCCACCCTCCCCCCACCGCGTCATAGACCCTGTATGGCTAGGGGGGGAGTCCCGCCCCCGCCCTAGACCTTAGCCCCCAGGCAATGCATGCTGGGTAACACTGGGACCAGCCACCAGGGTGCACCTGGGGTATAAAGTCACCCCCCCCCCCAGGGGTGGGTGCACAAGTCATTTGCCCTGCTAATTACCCCAAGGGGCAATAGCAGCTCCTGCTGCCCCATGCAAGGGGTGGGCATAGGATCTCAGCCCCACCCCAGCAGTGATTGCTTGGGCCGAGACCCCAGCGAAGGGGGTGGGAATGCCTCAGTCTAGGGGTGTTAGGTACCTGGGAGAGGCAGTGCTTGTGAGTAGTTAGCCATGCCCAGAGAGAGGAAGGCAGGTCTGGCACCCAGCCCAGTCCAACAGCCTCCTCCCAGTCTAGACTGAGCAGCCTCCTCCTGTGTTCAGGCATCACCCCTCACCCCTACCAGATGCTGGTGGAAGCAGTGTGGGGAATAAGGCAGGGGTCCCAGCTCTTAAATAGGGTATGTGGGGAAAGACCCCAGGTGTCCGAGGCTCCCCCCTCTAACCCCCTGCAGGTGGAACTCAGGTGTCTGGGCTGGGCCCAGGGCTCTTACCACAGTCCCTGGCCCTCTCCTAGCACATGCCTCTCCTGCTACCTGGGTTGGAAGTGGGGCAGGCAGGGGAAGCCCCCAAACCACAGCTCACTGCCTCCCAAACCTGGCCCAGACTCTCCCCACAAAAAGGAAAGAAGCAGCCACTGAGTTCTGGCATCTTTGACTGATACTTTTATTGCGGAAACACACAGACAGGCCTGGTGGGAGCCCAAATCCCACCCCCTCCCCCCCCTCCGGCCCAGCCAATGGAGAAAGAGAAAGATCCATGTGGGATGAGTTAGTGCAGACTCAGCCCCAGGAGAGAACACCACAGGGGACTGGACAGGACATTTGGGGGGGGGGGGGGGAAAATAGATAAGGGCAGTGCTATCCATGAGATCCCCCCCATCTTATAGCACAGCCTGCTGTACCACCTCCTTGTTGGAAGGGGGCAGCCATGGTAGGAGCCCAGGCCAGGACTGTCTGTTGGGTTGGGGTAGGATGGGGGCAGAGAAGGGAGTCAGTGCTTTCCATTAGACCCACATTCCCCCCACCCTTTTCCCCTCTGCCATTCCACTGTGCTACCCCACCCCACCCCAGGGGCAGTGCAGCTTTAGGTGAACCTTAAATCTAGGTGTGGGGACCTCATGCCCATTGGGCTAGAAGGAAGATGGATGGAAGATGGCAGAGAAGGGAGTGTGAGCTTCCCCTCAACCCTACATCCCTCCTACCCCATCACGCACCTGTCTTACCCCTTCCCCCCACACCAGGAGAAGCACCACTCTAGGTGAACTCTAGATCTACATGGCAGAAATCCAAGCCATGGGTTAGGTTGGTGTAGGATGGGGGTAGGGGAAAAAAACAGTGGACAAGGGAGTCAGGAGCTTTCCATTACATCTATACCCCTCTGCCCCATCTCACAGGGCCCATCTTACCACCACTCTTGCCAAGCTCAGGAGGAAGGGGATGATAGCAGACAATGGAGACCGAGCTTCCCGATGAACTTATATAGCCCCCTTGCCATTATACATGGCCTCTTACCCCCACGCCACCAACAGGGTCACACCACTTTGGCCATACTAGTTCTACAAGGTGGGACTCCACGCCCTATTCGGTTGGGTGTAAGATAGCAGCTCTCCATCAGACCAAGAGACCTCCCCTCTGCCCCAGCACACAGCCTGTCTTACCCCCAACCCACCACCAATGGACAGAACTGCTCTTACCAAACTCTAGGTGTACAATGTGGGAATCCATACCTCACTGAGTTGGGTAGGGTGTAGGATTACGTGTGGGGAAGACAGTGGACAAAGGAGACAGTTTTCTATTAGACCTATAGAGCCCCACCTACCATCACCCACAGCCTGCTTTGCCTTCAACAGGGGGTGACACCATTCTTGCCAGCCTGTAGGTCTACAAGGTGGGAATCCATGCCATTTTGAGTTGAGTGGATGATTGAGGGAGGGAAGATTTTGGACAAGGGAGTCAGTGCTTTTCATCAGACCTACATACCCCTCCACCACCACCACACACAGCTTGTCTAACCCCCACACTGCCACCATGGGGCAACACCATTCTTGCCAAATTCTAAGTCTACAAGATGGGAATCCATGCCAGGTTGGGTTGGGTTGGGTGCTGGATGGAATACAGAGGAAGGGGAAGCCCCGGGAGGGTTTCCTAGGCCACTTCTTCCTCTGCCTCCTCCTCAAACTCCCCCTCCTCAGCCGTGGCATCCTGGTACTGCTGGTACTCAGACACCAGGTCGTTCATGTTGCTCTCGGCCTCCGTGAACTCCATCTCGTCCATGCCCTCGCCTGTGTACCAGTGGAGGAAAGCCTTGCGGCGAAACATGGCCGTGAACTGCTCCGAGATGCGCTTGAAGAGCTCCTGGATGGCCGTGCTGTTGCCGATGAAGGTGGCAGCCATCTTGAGCCCCCGCGGTGGGATGTCGCATACTGCTGTTTTGACATTGTTGGGGATCCACTCCACGAAGTAGCTCGAGTTCTTGTTTTGGACATTCAGCATCTGCTCGTCCACCTCTTTCATGGACATACGGCCCCGGAAGACAGCTGCCACTGTGAGGTAGCGCCCGTGGCGGGGGTCACAAGCTGCCATCATGTTCTTGGCATCGAACATCTGCTGGGTCAACTCGGGCACTGTGAGAGCTCGGTACTGCTGGCTCCCGCGGCTGGTGAGTGGGGCGAAGCCAGGCATGAAGAAGTGGAGTCGGGGGAAGGGGACCATGTTGACAGCCAACTTGCGGAGGTCGGCGTTGAGCTGGCCGGGGAAACGGAGACACGTGGTGACGCCGCTCATGGTGGCCGAGACCAAGTGATTGAGGTCACCATAGGTGGGCGTGGTGAGCTTGAGGGTGCGGAAGCAGATGTCATACAGGGCCTCGTTGTCAATACAGTAGGTTTCGTCCGTGTTCTCCACCAGCTGGTGCACGGACAGCGTGGCATTGTAAGGCTCCACCACCGTATCCGAGACCTTGGGTGAGGGCACCACGCTGAAGGTGTTCATGATGCGGTCAGGGTACTCCTCCCGGATCTTGCTGATGAGCAGTGTGCCCATGCCTGAGCCCGTGCCCCCACCCAGCGAGTGGGTGAGCTGGAAGCCCTGCAGGCAGTCGCAGCTTTCTGCCTCCTTCCTCACCACGTCCAGGACTGAGTCTACCAGTTCAGCCCCTTCTGTGTAGTGTCCCTTGGCCCAGTTGTTGCCTGCACCACTTTGACCTGGGGGGAAGGGGGGGGGTTAGGGTCTCAGTTGCCCCCTAGCCCCACTTCTGGAAATGGGGAGAAGGTGGTGGGTCTGGTTACCATCCTGGGAGGGGTGGGGGATTGTGCAGGGCTGCAGGTTCATTTCTACCCAGGTCCCCCCCCACAACCCACTCAAGCTGCAGCTGGTGGGTGCATGGAGCTGGCCAGATCTCAACTTTACTGCCCCACACCAGGAGAGCACCCAAAGGTTCTGCCTACTTCTTCCCATCTAGGTCTCCCCCTGCCTGGGATGGTTTTTGGGTGAAGTGGAGGTGAGGAGGCAGCTGGGATGGGGATCCCCACCTCCATGTCAGCTTCCCTCCTAGCCCAAGCCAGTGTGTTGAGTCCACCAGGTCCCAGCCTTGCCACCCAACACTGGGATAGCACCCAAAGGGTCCTCTCCCTTTCATGAAAATTTCTGCCTGGGATGGATTTGGTGCTAGGGGAGGGGGGATATCCCCACTTCCACCTAGGCCCCCAGCCCAACTCAAGCTGCAGCTGGTGGGTGCATTGGAGTTAACCATTACCCAGATCTATCCTACCAGTTGGAGGGGGGAGCCCACGGGTACTCTCTCTCTCATGTAGGTATCTCCCCAACCTTAGATGGCTTGGGAGGGGGTCCCCATCTCCACTCAGATGCCCCCCTCTTTCCAGCTCAACCTGCAGCTGTGGGGTGGGGGTTGAGCTGGCCAGGTCTCAGCCCCACCACCACACACTGGGATAGCACCTATGTGGTCCCCCTACTCCTTCCCATTTAGGTCTCCCTCAGCCTCTGATGACTTTTTTTTTTTTTGGGGGGGGGGGGGGGGGGGGAGAGAAGAGGGTGGACAGGGCTAGGGAACATTTCTACCTCCACCCCAGCCCCACCTAGCCCAAGCCACAGCTGGTGGGTATGCAGAGTCCACCAGGTCTCAGCCCTGCCACCCCCACTGGGATAGTGCCCCTACCCCCCTCCTCCCATCTAGGTGTCCCCCAGTTGGGATGGCTTGACAGTGGGGTTCCAGCTCCACCTAGACCCTCCCACCTCAAGCCAGGGCCATGAGTTGCAACAAGTTGAGCCAGTCTCAGCTCCAGGGGTCTGTACAACACCCCCCACCCCATCTCAGGCAGCACGGAGGCTGCTGCTTCCAATTCAGACCTCCCCCTGCCTAGTAAGAACCCAGGAGTCTCAGTTGCCCCCCAGCCCCACTTCTGGAAGCATCCCATGGGGCACTGAAATCCAGCAAGTCCCCCCCTCCTTCACCCAGTGTTAAGAACCCAGGAGTCTCAGCTCTCATCCATACCTCCTTGCCATGCTTCTTTGGCCCCCTGATTGGGGATGGGGATGGGACCATGGGTTGGGGCCTTACCGAACACAAAGTTGTCAGGCCGGAAGATCTGTCCAAAGGGGCCGGAGCGCACCGAGTCCATGGTGCCTGGTTCCAGGTCCACCAGCACTGCGCGGGGAACATACTTCCCACCTGGGGGTGGCAGGGTGAAATCAGAGGGCAACAGGATGCCCCCCACCCCTTAACCCTTGCCTCCCACCCTGGCAGGTGCACAGGGGGTCTTCAAGGCCCCTTTAAAAGAGCAAAAGGAGAGAATCCAGGCATCTGGGGGACCCCCCCCCACCAACAAGCCTGCCTGGACTGTAACCCAGGCATGTGGATTCCCAGCCCCACTCCGCTCTAATCCCTCCAGCCCTCACCCTCCTCCCAAAGCCAGGAGAGAACTCAGGCATCCGGGGTCCCAGCCTCACCTACTCCAACCCACTGGATCCCCCCCTCCACAGAAGCCAGGTGTTCAGGCCTCTCTAGCTTATGTGCTGGATGCCAGTGTCTAGCCCCTGGGTGTTGGGCATGAAACCCAGGCATCCGGGCTTCTAGCCCCTCCCACCCCTCTCAGAGGTGGGAAGGAACCCAAGCATCCTAGCTCCTACCCCAACCCACTGGACACCAGCTTTCCCAACCACTACAGGGCAAGGGATGGAACCCAGGCACCAGGCTCATACTCCAGCCCAACATCCCCCAACAGACTCTCCTCCACCCCAAACCTTCCCCCAAGGGCAAGGGAAGGAACCCAGGCACCCACATGCCCCTTCCTCCTACACCCTGCCCCCCCCTCCCAGAGGCCCCCTCAGCTCAGCTCAGCCCAGCCCAGCCCAGCCCAGCCCCATCCCTTACCTGTGGCTTCATTGTAGTAGACATTGATGCGCTCCAGCTGCAGGTCGCTATCGCCGTGGTAGGTGCCTGTGGGGTCAATGCCATGCTCATCGCTGATCACCTCCCAGAACTGTGGGGCCGCAGGCAGCAAGGAGTTAGAGGTCAGCAGGGAGCAGGGTCTCTCCCCCACTCCAGCTTCCTCCTTTCCCCCAACCAGAATTGCAGGGCCACAAGCAGCAAGGGGTTAAATGTGTCTGGGGCAGGAGGCAGGGTCTGCCCCAGACCTGCATGGGGGGGGGGCCCCTACAACCCCCCCCCAAGAAATGCAGGGTGAGTGGTAGGAAGGGTCCAGCCTCCTTCTCTAGAACTTGGAGAAGAAATAACCCAGGTGTCCTGGCTCCTCCCACCCCGCCAGCACTTATCTGGGACAAGGGGAAAGAACCCAGCTGTCCTGCTTCCACCCCCACCCCAAACCTGGGGAGAGAACCTGGCAGGGCTCCCTCTTTCCCCTGCCTGCCCCTAGCCCCTGATCTTCCCTCACCCCAAAGAAATGTGGAGGGGACTGCAACCCCCCACAGCTCCCATCTTCCCCCCCAGCCCCCATCCACTCCCCCTCAGGTTGCCCCCCAGCCCTCATCCCATCTCCCCCAGTCCCCTGCTGGGCCCCTTCCCTTCTCCCCCTCAATCCCTTACCCTCACATACCCTCTACCCCACTCCTGCCCCCTCAGGTCCCCCTCACAGCCATTATCCCTTCCCCCTTCAGTTCCCTGCCCCCCTCCCTCCCCCGCTGGGTCCTCAGTTCCCCTGCCTCACCTTCCCCCATCAGTTCCTTCCTGACCCCAGCTGACACCCCCCTGCCCTGAAGCCTGAAAACAGCTCCTGACAGCCTGGAGACCAGCTGCTGCCCCTGGAACCTGACACTGAGACCCTGCCACCTCACCCCTCCCTTGTCTCCAGGGAAGGAGACATTAATTAGCAAATGGATTAATTAATTAATGAACACGGGGGGGGGGGGGGGGGGGGGGTGTGGAAAAATCAAGGCAGGGGCTGGGCTGGGCAGAGCTCCAATGAAAATCCCCAGAGGCAAGAGGCTTGCCCTGCAGCAAAGGATCAGGGCCCCATAGGGCTAGTGTATCCCCCCCCACCTTGCTTAAACCCACTGGACCTCCTCCACATTTCTTTGAAAGCTGAGAAGAGAACCCAGGTGTCCTAGCTCCTCCCACCCAACTTTTCTTCTGCAACTGGGAGGAAGAGAACCCAGCTGCTGAATCCCAACTCCCCTCCCTTCCTCCAGAACCTGGGGAGAGAACCCAGGAGCCCCCACACCCAGCCCCTCTGCCTCTTCCAGGGCTAAGAGGGAGAGAACCCAGGCATCCAGGTCCCCAACCTCCCCTCCAAGTCAGACTGCACCATACAGCCATAAGGAACTAACTCTCTCCCCAGTATCCAACTGGATCCAGTCATTCTCCAGCTGCAGGGGGAAGGAGATCTAGCTTGCAAATAGGGTCCCCCCTCACCTTGAAAAAGGCTTGGGGTGCCAGGACACCTGGGTTCCTCGCTGTCCCCCCAGAGCTGTCCACATCCTAGCCCTGCTCCAAGATGGAGCCT
Source organism: Alligator mississippiensis (assembly GCF_030867095.1). Taxonomy (NCBI): domain Eukaryota; kingdom Metazoa; phylum Chordata; order Crocodylia; family Alligatoridae; genus Alligator; species Alligator mississippiensis. The sequence goes on from NC_081831.1 coordinate 23,845,098, forward strand.
TCTGCCTTGCTGCAGCTTATAACACCCCCTGCCTTTCTCCTCTGGGGCTAGGGGAAGAGAACCTAGGATCCAAGCTGCCCCCCACCTCCAGGACTTGGGGAGAGGACCCAGGCATCCAAACTCCCAGCCCTACTCCATGCACCCCAACATGACAGCTCCACTGCCAGCCCCCTCACTGTGGGGCTCCTGCCCCCATAGGGATTTTGGGGAGGGGTCCCCTGGGCTAGATTATGGGTAAGGTGGGGGGGGGGGGGCTTTAAGACTCCCCTAGCATCCACAGAAGCTGGGATAGAGTGGGGGGGCAGAAGAGCCCCCTAGGCCTGAAATATGGGGAAGCAGATTATGGGGGGCTCAGAGTACAGGACAGGATTCTACTATGGGGCTCTTAAAGAGGCAGTCCCCCAGGGTTGGGGATAAATAGGAAGCTTGTGTCTTTGCCAAGGGGGTCCTTTAAGGCTGGGCTTTGTTCCCTTTCTTGCTGCCTCCAGGGGCAGTTAAAGGGGGGGGCATCTTGGCACCAAGGCAGTGGAACCCCCTGCTCAGTTACCCCTGGCAACGGGTGCCAGGGGATGTTGCTACAACACAGGCCAGGGTGGGGGGGGGGGGAAGTGCATGGCTGCACTGCTACCACAGGCAACCCCCTGCAAGGCACTGCATGCATGTGTCAAGGGTGTACCCCCCAGGGGGTATCATGGGGGCTCAGGGGGAAGAGTCCGAGGGCACTGCCTCCTTCTGGACATTTTGCACTGGTTTCACTAGTGCAAATGCCCATGGGGGGGGGAGGGCTCCTCGTGCAAGTCCTCATGTGCAGCCCCTCCCAAGAGCAAAACCCAGCTTGAGAGGCTGGGAGGGATCTGGCCACAACATAAAGCCAGCAAAGCAGGGGGGGAGGGGGGAAGTGAGTCAGTCCCACTTGGGGGATGGGGGGGCAGCACCTGCAGCCATAGCAAGAGGTTGGGGAGGGGGTTAAACAGGGCTGTACCAAGTGGCTGAGAGGGTTTCTGGGGTGGGGAACTGTAAAAAAGGGGGAATTGGGCTGTACCATGAGATTTCTTTGGGTCGTTATATAAATGGGGGACATGGGGGTCTGTACAAGGTGGGGGGGGGAGAACTGGGCTGTTCTAAGCAGTTGAGGAGACTGGGGGGGGGGGGGAAGAGGAGAATTGGGCTGTACCAAGCAGCTGAGGAGTTTTTTTGGGGGTGGGTTTTACCAAAGGGTGAAGGAGGGACGTACAAGGGGGGTGTGGAACAGGGCTGGGGGGGTCCTAGGGAAAGGGGTGGGGGCACAGCTTGGGGGAGTTCCACTGGGGGTGTCGTGGGGGAAGAGGACTCTACCAAGGGGCCTGTGGGCAGCGGGCTGTACCAAGGGACCGGGATATCTAGGGTGTGAGGGAAGAATAGCACCAAAGAGGAAATGGGTTGTACCAATGGGGCAGGATGGGGGCCTGTGCCAAGGTGCAAGGTGGGGGTTGGAAAGAGGGCTGTGCCATGTCTGCATTGCCCCCCCTCCCCTTCACTTGTGGCCCTGACTCAGCCGGGTGGGGGCGGTGCTGCAGGCAGCAGCCATGTTCGGGCAGGCAGGGCTCTGCAGGCAGCTAAAATTGGGGGAGTCGGGACCTGTTGGTCTGTGCCCCCCTGTAGCAGAAAACATCCCTTTAACAGGCTGCTGGGAAGGGGCAGTGGGTAAAGGGGGGGATCGCGTGCCAGGCAGGGAGGGGGCAGGTCCCTTCCTAGCAAGTAGCGCCCCCCCATGCAATACAAACGGGGCCGTGGGGGCTGCAAACCAGTCCCCAAGTCCCCCGATCGCAGCCCCCCCACCACTGTAACCTCCACAACTACACCCCCCTCAATCGCACCCCACTACAACACGGGGCGCTGCATTTTTTCCTGGAGGGGGCCGAGGACCAGGTGTCGACTCCTTGCCGTCCCCTCAACATCCGGGCTACTGGCCAGGCCAGGCTGCTGGGGGGGGGGGGGGGGGAAAGAAGGCCGCTCCTCCCCCGCATTACACCAAGCAGCTGCTCGGGGCAGCGGGGCAGACAGGGGGGTTATTACCCGCCGCGGGAAGAGGGACCCGGCTGGGGGGGGAAGGTAAGAGACCCCTCTCCCGCTGCCAAGGGGCAGGTGAATGGCGGGGCGGTCAATCCTGGTTGGATGAGTTTTGGGTCGGGGGTGGGGTGGGGTGCGGTGGGGAGGGGGGCGGCTTGTGGACCCAGATCCCGGAGTGGGGGGGGGGAGCAATTTTAGCTGGGGCAAGAGAGGGCGGGAAAGGGGGGTTCCCGGGGTCCCAATCCTGGCTGGAGGAGATTGGGGGGGCAGCCCGGGGGCCCCGATCCGGGCTGGGGGAGGAGGATTCCCAGGGGCCCGATCCCGGCTGGGCGGGGACGTCCTCCGGGGCCCCGGTCCCGGGCTGACCTTGGCCCCGATCTGGTTGCCGCACTGCCCAGCCTGCAGGTGCACGATCTCCCTCATGGCGCCGGTACCTCCTGCTGCACACACGCAACGCCTGCAAACCGGACCCCACACCCCGCCCGGCCCCGGCTGCGCGGGCCCTTTAAAGCCTGCGGGGGAGGAGCCGTAAACCCTGCGCAGACGCGGGAGTTGCCGGGCAATTGGTGCCCCCCCAGTCAGTGCAGCGCCGAGCACCCCGAAGCGCCAGGCAGAACCCGGGTGTCCCAGCATCGGGGACCCGAGACTGCACAGACCCCAGGCCCGTGTCCCCGCAGTGCAGGGACGGGGCCCGGCAGGGTCGTCTGTCCGCACAGCCCTGGTCTGTCTGTCACATGGACGTGTCTGCCTCCCCACGTACCTCTGCCTCCATCCATTCTCTATACATCTCCACCATCCACCTACCTACTTATCCATCCATCCGTCTGTCTATTGTCCATCTTGTCTGTCCCTCTATTATATGTTTGTCTATGTATTTATATCTATATCCATCTATATCTGTTTATCTATCTACCATCTATTTAATCATCTGTCTTGTCTATCTGTCCTTATCATATATGTAGGCTTGTCAGTGTATTTATATCTATATCTTTCCATCCACTTCTGTCTGTCCGTCCATCGATCCATGTATATCTGTCTTTCTAATCATCCATCTTGTCCATCCATCTCTCTATCGTAAACGTTTGTCTATGTATTTATATCTATATTAATCTATCCATCCACCTGTCTCTCCCTCCATCCCTCCGTCTGTCTGTACCTATATATCTCTATATTTCTGTCTGTGTATTTATATAATCTATCCATCCGTCCGCGTGTATCCTTCTGTCTACCCACCGGTCTATCACTGTCTCCATCCATCCCTCTATTCCCCCGTGTATCTATCCATCCATCCATCCATCTTGTCTATCATACATGTTTTCCTGTGCGTTTTGTCTGTTTCTGTCTACCCACCCATTTCTCCATTCACCCACCACCCATCGAGCCTGCTTGCCTATCATCTACCCGTCTGTCTACATCCCTCCAGCCATCTCTCTACCTTTCTGTCATCCACCCATCCGTTCACCTATTCATCCATGCCTCTGTCACCCTATGCATGCATGCATCCATGCAGCCTCTGTCTCTATCACACATTGGTGTCTGTGTATGTATTCTCTCTATCCATCACTCCGTCTGTGTGAATCCCTCCCTCTCTCCTTCTATCGCTGTCTGTCTCTATCCTTCTCTCTCTCCATCCATCCAGCCATCTCCACGCCCCCTGTCTCTGTCCGTCCGTCCAGCTCCCGGCCGGGTGGGGGCCGGGCAGCACGTCCCTCTTCCTGGACCCGCAGGTGGGGTTGACAGGTCCAGCCTGTAGGGACCCTTCTTGCGCCACTGCGCATGCGCAGCATCGCCGCACCGCTCTGTCAGCCAGCAGGCGGCGGCAGAGCCACACGCAGCCACGCAGCGCCGCCGGCGGCCACCAGGGGGCGGCACAGGCCCGGCCCCCAGCACTGGCAGGGAGGAGTGGGGGAAGGGGGGGTACTGCCGGTCGCCTTGGGCGGGTCCCCCCAGCAGGGCGTGCTGCAGATAACATCAGGCTTGTTCCGAACTCGTTGTCCCTGGCAGGGAAAAACTTGCTCATCCACCCGGACCGGTCCCGGGGCTGGGTGGGGAGCGCCGGGCACCGGTAGGGCCAGGGGCTGCGGCTGCTGTCCCACCTCAGAGGTGGCTGCATCGCAGGCCCTACAGCCCAGGGGGCTGAGCCAGGCCCTGTTCCCCATGGTCATGGTAGTTGCGTGTGGGAAACGGCTGAGAGACGAGTATCCAGCCACCCGCACAGCTGGTGGGCCAGGGGGCAGGGATGAGAGCTGAGCTGGAGGCAGTGGAAGGAGTGCAGGCAGGAACCCAGATGCCTGGATGGCACATGTGCATAGACACACATGGGTATACACGGGCTGGAAAACACAGGTCTGGGGATACCCACACAGGGGCAGAGCTCCATACGCAGCCCCTGCAGGAAGCCAGCAGGGAAGAACTTGTAGAAAACCCAGGTGTTGGGGACATACAGGCACTGAGCCCAGCCCCTTGGAACCTAGGAGACCAGGCACCCCCAGCTACGAACCCAGGTGTCCTGCCCACCCCGTGCCCAGGACACACGCACTCCCCAATCAGACCCCAGGTATTCTGGACACTCCCACACCCCCCACATCCGACACAATACATGGTACCTGCCCATGTGTGTCTGGGACCCACTTCTACCAATGGAGCTGCTCCCTGGCTGCAGGGCAGGGACCTAGCCCTCCTCCCCTTCCCCAGCAGGCCCCAACAGGGGCAGGGAAAGTAGGAGGGGGAACCCCAAGTCTGAGGGCAGAAGACACCATCCTCCTTTCAGCCCCTGCCCCTCTAACCCTTAGTCCCAACTCCTTCCCAGAGCTGTGAGAGAACCAAAGTGTCCAGGTTACCAGCCCACTCCCCACCCCACTCCCCTACTCACCACACTCTCCTGCCCTAGCCAGGCATGGGACCTAGGTCAAGCCTGGAAAGCAGTGTGGGGAGAAGGAGGTCTAGGAGCCGGGGTGCCTGGGTTCCCTCCAGCTCTGGGAGAGTGTTGGAAGGGGGAAGGGTGGGGGGGGTAGAGCAGGGGGGACTAGGAGCTGGGATGCCCCTGTTCTCTCTTCCCAGGGGACAATCAAGGCTTTATCTGCAGAAGATGCAGGCAGCTCTGGGGTGGGATACTGCTCCAGACTTGCACACAGCCCAGCAGCTGGCCTGGACCATTTATTACAAAATTCATATTCACATTACTGGGACTAGCCAACTGGAAGCACTGGAATGGAGGAGGTGGGGTCTCCTGACCCCTCCCCTCCACTGGGTGCTGTGGCCTGTGGTTTGTCCTTCATGTAGTAGTTTGGGCGCTCTGGTGCCCCATAGCCAAGTCCAAGCCCCACTCCCAGTTGTAGGGGGGTGAAGGGGGTGGGAAGACCTGATCCTGGTGGGGTGTCAGGGACCCCTGTGTTATCCTTCAATGAGGGGGGAAATCCCAGCGTGAAGGGTGGGACTTCCTGTAATGCCCTGGCAAGGGGGGGGGTGGGACTTCCTCTGTAGGTGCTGCCAAGTCCTGGCAAAGGAAGGCAAGACTTCCTGTAATGCCCTTCTGAGAGGACGTGGGACTTCCTGTGATGCTTTGCTCCACTGCTCCAGAGCTACCTCCAGTTTCCATGATGTGCACAAAGGCAGGACTTCCTGTAGCATCTGGACCCAGGGAAGGCAGGACTTCCTCTCGTTCCTGGGCCCAGGGAAAGGAATGACTTCCTATAGTGTCTGGACCTAGGAAAAAGGCAGGACTTCCTGTCATGCCTGGGCAATGTCTGGGTCCAAGAAAAAGCAGGACTTCCTGTCTTGCTGGGACCTAGGATAGTGGGTCTTCCAGTGATGAACCCATGCCCCTGGGCTAGGTGTCCAGCAGGGGGTGGCCCCCCAGGGGTCCTGGCCCTTGCTCCACTCCCCTCAGCAGTGGGTGTGGCCAATGGTGGTGGGGCTGTCCGAGCAGGGAGGGAGCTGCTGGGGGGCCAGGCGCTGAGGCTGGAACATGCCTGAGATGTGGAAGGCCTGGAGGTGGGGAGAGAAGGAAGGGGGTGAGCCATGCTGCAGGGAACCCAGGAGTCCAGGCTCCCAGCTACCCTTATTCTAACCCCCAGCCCTGACTTCCCTGCCACAGCTGGAGAGAACCCAAGTGTCCGGGCTCCCAGCCCCCTTTCCTACCAGTCACACCCACTAGGCCTCACTCTCCTGCCAGCACAGAACCAAGATGTCCAGGGTCTCCTAGCCTACTGGGTCCCACAGCTGGGATGGAATCCAGGCTCTCTGCTGCTTGCATCTGCCCCCTCTCCATCTCTGCTGCTGGGAACCCAGCCCCACTCCCACCCTGTGCTTCAGTTCCCCTGAGGGGGCAGGGGCAGGATTTCCATGCCCTACACCATCAGCAAGGACTGAAACAGGCCGGGGAACTGTTTCCTGCCAGGAAGCCGGACGTCCAGCACCGGATGCAGCCGGTCTGAAGCCATGGGAGCGACTTGGAAGCAGACCCAGGTGTCTGGGCTGGTTGCTAGACCCCTGCCTAAGCTGGGAGAGAGCCCAGGAGTCCTGATGCCCCTCCCCAACTCCAACCCAGTCAAAACCCCTCCACCCTCCTGCCAGAGCTGGGGAGAGAACCTGGGTGTCTGGGCTGCCAGTTTGGCACAGACCCAGCCACAGCTGAGCCCAGATACACCCCTGGACTGAATAGAGACCCAGGGGGTGGGGCTAAATGATCAGGGGGCAGGGCCAAGGACCAAGACCAGGGGACCAGGAGATGGAGCAAATGACTGAAGGGGGAGGGGGGGGGGGTTGAACCATAGGACCAGGGGGGCAGGATGAAGGAACCAAGAGGCAGGGCCAAGGACCAGGGGTGGAGCTAAAGGACTGGGGGCAGCATTAAGGAAAGGGAGGGACTATGCAACCAGGGTTGGGGCTAAGGGATTGGGGGTGGTGCCTTACCGCCCAGGTGGCAACAAGGATGCCCTGCAGCAGCCCAGCGGCCACATCAGCTGGGTGGTGCCGGTGCTCGGCCACGCGGGTCAGTCCCGTGCCCAGTGCCAGCAGTAGTAGTGTTGCCTGCAGCAGTGCCCGTGGTGCCCGCCGTCCCGCCCCCTGTGCCTGCATGTACAACTGGGGAGGGGAGGGGGCAGGGCCTCAGTGAGGTGTGGGGCAGGCACAGGCCCCACCCCCCACACCTGCACATACAGCTTGGGGGGGGGGTCTTTGCCCAAGCCCCACCCACTTGGTGTCCAGATCCTAGTATCTCCAACCAAACTATATCCCACCCACTGTACCCACCTCTAAGCCCCACCTACTTTGGGGATGCCTCACAGGCCCTGCCCCCTCAGCTGAGCAGCTCTGGGACCCCCTGGACTGGGAAACCAGGCTCTGCCCCTAGGGGGAATGCCCCACCTACATCCTAGGCCTTGCCACCAAGCTCCGCCCAATCTGTCCCCACATGCTAGGTTCTGCCCCCAAGCCCTATGCCCCACAGTCTCACAGGCCCTGCCCCCAGCCCTAGGCCCTGCCCCACACAGCTCCCCATCCACTAGACTCCACCACCAGCCCTATGCCCTGCACACAGGGCCCCCGTGCCCTGCTCCTACCTCCTCACAAGCCCCACCCTAGCCTTAGGTCCCACCCACACCCAGGCTCCCCCACCTTCACTCCTATACTCTGCCCCAGACCCACACCCTGTCCCCTCCCAGCTCAGCTAGGACAGAAAGAGCTTTAGCCAGGGTCCCCCATTTGATGTCCCTCCTCCCTCCCCTTTGCCTGTCTCCTCCCCCCACATCCCAGGAGGCACAAAGGGTGCCTCTGTGTCCAGCAAACAATGGACCCTGGCATCTGGAAGGCCTGGCTCAGCTGGAGGGACTGACTGTGGGGGAGGGAGCAGGACACCTGGCTTCCTTCCTCAGCTGGGGGAGGGGAGGGGAGTGGGGTCTAGTGGGTTGGGCGGGGCAGGAGCCTGGATCCTTCATTTTTCTGGGCCTCAGTTTCCCCCATTCGCCTCTGGCGAACCCAGGGGTCTGGATACCCCATTCCAAGCACCAGCCCCACCCCCCCCCAGCACTAGGGCCCAGGCATCTGGGCTCCCAGCCCCCCCCTCCCCCCCAAGCACTGAACCCCATTCCCCACCCCAGATCTAGAAAAAGAACTCAGGGGTCCAGGCTCTCAACCTGTCCCCCACACCAACCCAGCACCCTCCCAGAACTAGGAACAGAACCCAGGTGTCTGGGCTCCCAGTCCCCCCTTGCTCTAACCACTTGACCACCCTCCATGCCCGTCCAAGATCTAAAGATCATAACCCCCTGAAGACCCAGGGTTGGGAGAGAACCCAGGCATTTGGGCTCCCAGCCCCCTCTGCTCTAACCCCTGTAGCCTCCTTCCCCCATCTAGGCAGGGAGGGACACTCACCACCAGGTAGGTCATGGTGTACATGGCGAAGGAGGCATGGCCTGAGTAGAATGACTTCCTGCTGGGGAGGAGGGGGTTAAAAACCGGGCCAGCCCATTCCCTGCTGGTGAGGTGGGGGGCATAACACCCCTCTGCTCCCCCTCAGTGGGGCTGTCCTGGCCAGCCTTAAAGGGGCAGAGACAGGATCATTCTGGGGAAATCCAGGCCACACCCCCAGGCTGTCATCCCCTCTGTGGCCACTAGGGGCCCCCCCAAGTGTTTAGCTCTGCCCTCTCCAGTCTTAAAGGGCCAACTCTCACCACGGGGGGTGTGGTCCCAAAGCACATAGCTCCGGTTCCCCTCAAGCTTTGCCCCCTCCAGGCATAAAGGGCTGCCCCCCACCTCACCTAGCTTCCTTCTCCTCTGAGGGGCTGGCGGTACAGATGTAGGCCTCCACGTAGCCCCGGGAGCAGTCAACGAGGGCCATGTCAGGGCGGCAGACAGCCAGGAAGTGGGGGCGCAGCCGGCCCACAGCCACCTTGGCTACGTTGGTCAGGGACTGGCCCACGGTGCAGCCAAAGAGGAAGGCGCCAAGCTCTTTGTACAGTGCCGGTGCATAGGCCTGGGGGCCGAGGCCCTGGCGCCGCACCCGGTAGCTCTCACCCAGGGCAATCTGTTGGGGGAGGGGGGTAGGGAGATGTGGGGTGCTGAGAGCAGGGAGCCCTTGGATTTATACCCACCGAGGAGGCCTACTGACCCCTCAACCCCTCTCATGCCCCTCACAGAGGGTATCTGCAGTGCCAGGCCTTTCTTTGGCTGACTAAAAGGCACCTGGGTGCAATGCCAGCTCTGGGAGACAGAGCTAAGGGGATGCCTCTGGGGGCACTGTGCTGGGCGGTTGGGTGGAGGGTCCAGTAGGGGGGCACTGGGACTCACGGTGGTGGCGGAGAGAAGGAGGCCGATGGAGACAAGGGCACCGTCGCTCACAGTCTCGGCTGCCGTCAGTGGGTACCGGATGGAGCTGTCGTTGCAGTAGAAGCCGCGGCGTACGGGGGGCACCAGCCCCAGCTCGCACAGCAGGAAGGGGACAGCCGCTGTGGGGTGGGAAAGGGGGTCATCAGCCCAGCAGGGAACCCCCGAGACCACAGTCTCTTCCTAGAGCTGGGATGGAACCCAGGTGTCCCAGCTCCCAGTCCCCCTGCTCTAAACCCCCAGGCTCCACTCCTCTCCAACCTGGAGCAGAACCCAGGCATCCGGGTCCCTATAACCTGTAAGATCCCACTTCCCTCCAAGAGCTGGAGAGAATCCAGGCATCTGGGCTCCCAGGTCCTCCTGCTCCAACCCTCCCCAGGTCCCACTTTCCTCTCAGAACTGGGAGGGACCCCAGGCATCCGGGCTCCCAGGCCCTGCCTTTTCGAATATCCTGGACCCCTGTCTTCTTCCATGGGTGGAGAGGACCCAGGCATCTGGGTTCCCAGGCCCTTCCTGTTTGAACATCCTGGACCTCTGTCCTCTTCCATGGGTGGGAGAGAACCCAGGCATCCGGGCTCCCCTCCCCAACCCCACCCCCAGCTCTACACTACTAGATCTCTTTCCTCTACCAGGTCTGAGAAAAGAACCCAGGTGTCCTCACTCTCCTAACCTTCCCCTCCCAGCCTTGGGAGAGAACCCAGGCATCCAGGCCCCCTGCCTTCTCCCTCCCCACTGTTGCAGCTGCCTGCTGGGCAAGCAGTTTCCCTGCTCTGTGCCTCACTTTCCTCAGCACTTCCCTTGTCCCTACCCCCACAGTCTGCCCCCACTGCCCCAGCCAGCTGTGTACCCCCTGCCCCCAAGCTCAGGGAAGGGGGAGTCTGTAGGGGGTGCTGTGCCTAGGCAGACCAGGGAGTGGGGCTACAATCCCAACCAGGATTTTGGGGGTAACTACCCCTTTAAGAGTCACAGCTGTGGTTCTTAAAGGGGCAGTCACCTTCAAATCCCCCCCCCCCCCCATTTTGGGAAAATGTTTGGGGGGCACATTTCCTGGCGGGAGTGGGATTGTGACCCCTGGTGCTCCCTGTAGAAGGATTTGACCTCCCCAGATCTGTCCCTTCCCCCCCATGCCCTCCCCTGCCCTTGAGGCTGGGACTATTTTGGGGCAGGCTATTAATACCTAGACTCCTGCCATGTTTGGGCAGCCCCTGACTCCCTGCCTGGAAACCTTGGTCCCTGGCTGGGTGGGTCCCTGCAGTGGGGTGGGGGTTAGGCTGGGGGGGGGAGGGTTTGCACAAGATCGCTGGGCTCTTTGCACATGGGATGAGTGTGCAAGACCTGATATAGGGGCACCAGGGTCACAGCCCCATGTACTCCCTTCAGCCCTGTCCCCTGTGCCTCAGTTTCCCCCAGCGGGAACTGGGGCAGCAAGGCAGGGCCTGTTGCTGCAGCAATGGGCATGAGGGGGGCTTCTCCCCATCCAGGTTCTGGCCAGACACCCTCCTTGTTCCACTCTATCTACATCAGCTCTACCCTAGACTCAGCTGCCTCCTGCCCCACCTTCCCCCCAGTCCTGGGCTCCAAATGAAGCCAGGGCAGACTTCCCAGCTCTCTCTCATTCCCTTCCTGGATCTTCCCCTCCCAGGAGAGTTCTGGAGGGCAGGGGGAGACCCCATAGGGGGCAGTGAAGATTGTGGAGGGGGGGGGAGAGTGGAGGGGGAGCCCTCAGTTCCCAGGTTGGAATCCCACTAAGCCTCACTGGGCAGCCCTGGGCAGGGCAGATCCAAGGGCCCCAAGGTATGGGGTGAGGGAAGCTCTAAACAGTGTCCCCTAGCTCCTGATCCCACCCCTGTTCTATGCAGCCACCTGTGTTCCACCCCAGAAGCAGCTGCATTTTACATCCCAATGTATCATGCCCAGACCCCACTCCACATCCCCATGGTGTCTGGAGGTGCCAGCATCTCCCCCCAACCACTGGGTCTCCCTGGTCTGATCCCATGCCCTGTTCTATACTGCCATCTACCTTTCACCCTAGAAGCAGCCACATTTTCAGGCCTCACTGTACCATGACCCAACCCCTCCCTACAGCCCCATGATGTCTGGGCCCACCAACATCTTCCTGCCCCCATTTCACCCTGTCTCAGGCCTGAACCCACCTTTCTGTTCTATGTGGCCACCCACATTCCCCTCCAGAAGCAGCTGCAGTCCAGCCCCCGCTGCACCGACACTCACCCATGAGTAGACATGCAATGTCCAGGGCCACCAGCGTCTTCCTGGGCCTCCAGCCCAGCCCAGGGCACTGGTCTATTTGGGTGCTGGGGCCCCGCACCGTCACCTGCAGCTCCCGGGGGGCCGGGGTCCAGGGACTGGGTGAGGGGGGATGGAAGCCGCCTTCCCCCGTGTGCATGGCAAGGGGGGTTAGGAGTGTGTGGGAGTCTCAGGACCTCCTAGGTTCCTCTGGGTTGGGGATGAGGGGCTGTGGGGAACAGAAAGGATGAGGTTGGAGGGGGCAGATCCATGGGAGGCATTGATATAGGCCACCCCGCTCCCTTTCCAACACTGGGAGAGGACCCAGGTGTCCAGGCGTCCAGGCTCCCAGGCCCCCATCCCAACTAGAACCTGGGGATGAAATCTGGGTGTCCTGACTCCCAGATGCCCCTCCCCCAGCTCTAAGCCAGGAGACCCCCCTCTCCAAACCCAGAGTTTCCCCCACTCCCCTTTTGGTGATGGGAGGGAACCTAGGCATCCAAGCTAGCTCCAAGCTCAGCCCCCTCCCCAGCCTCTAACCAACAGGACCTCATGCCTCTCCCGGACTCCGGGTTGGGGAAAGAACCCTGGCCTCCCAAATACCACCCCTCCCTCCAGGACTAGAGCAGAGAATCCAGGCGGCCGGGTTCCCAGGAACACCCCCATCTTGGAGTAGGGGAGTGAACCCAGGCATCGGGCTCCTGAATTCATACCCTCTAGGACAAGGAGTGTCCGGGCTCCGAGATCTGCCGTCCCAAGATTAGAGCAGAGAGCCCAGGCGTCCGGGCTCCCAACCCCCGCCCAGCTCTCGGTACCTACCGTGCTCGGCGCTGCGCGACTCCACTGGGGACCACACGGGCTAGGCTGGGCGGGGCGCAGGGGGCGGGGCAACCGCAGACCCCTCCCTGGCCCCGCCCCCGCTCACCAGTGGAGCGGGGCCGGGGCGGGAATCCGCAGCTCCCCTTCTTGGGACGCCCTAGTGTAGACGAGGACCCTACAGCCCATGGGGGGGCAGCTCGGGAGCAATTAGCCGAGGCTGGGCGGGGCAGTAACAGGGTTGGGGGGCAGATGGTGGGACCCGAGGACTCCCTCCCGGGCTCCTGAACCCCAGTTGCCCCAGGGTGGCCGCAACTTCCCCATCCCCACTAGGGGGCGCCCTCAGCCCTGCCTCGACGCCAGATGCCCGCCGGTTCGAGCCCCGCTCCCGCCAGTCCCCCGTCCGGGGCTCCCAGTTCGCCCAGTATGAGCCAGTGCTCCGCTTCCAGGAGCTGGGAGTCCCCCGCGGCGGGGTGGAGGCGCAGCGGTAAGGGGCCAGAGGGCCCAGAGAGAACCCAGGGTCCCAGCACCCCCTCCCCCAACTCCGCCCAAGAATAATAATGAACATCCGCCAATGGCAGGGGGCTGCAGCAGGCCAGGACGGGGGCAGTTTCCCGGGTGCCAGGTTCAGGGCAGGTGGGGGAAAGACCCCAGGCGTCCGAGATTGAAAAGACCCCCCCTCCCAGGCCTGCGGGTTTGTAGGGGTGCATCGGCAGGGCAGGGGTTAAGGCCGTGGGGATGGGGGGGGTCTCAGTTTGGGGCCTGTGCCCACTTCCCTCTCCCAGCAAACCCAGTATACTAGGTTGACTGGGGCCAGGCAGGGAGCCCGGACGCCTGGGTCCTCTGCCCAGCTCCCCTGCTCGCTGAAGGGGCTCTGGGGGTTGTTGGAGGGGGACCCTCTTTGTCTAAGTTTCCTTATCCACCAGGCCCCCAGCCCTGCCCCAGGCCTTGCCCTGGCCCCAAGGCAGATGGGGAAACCAAGCCAGCATGCCTGGGCTCTCCCCCATGCTCCACCCCGGAGCCAAGGGGATTCCTGGCGGGGCTAATGGAAGGCGGGGGGCAGGGAGGGAGGACAACCGCGCCCCCATGGGGTCTGCCCTCCACCTGCTTTCTCAGGGCCCCATGAAATGGGTATGATCGCGGGTGGGGAAACTGAGGCAAAGAGCACTGCCAGCCCAAACCCTGCTGGAGGGCGGGAAGGGGAGAGCAGCACGGAGCTCCCCCAGGCAGAACCAGCCATGCCAATTTGGTCCCCAGGATCCCCCCAAGCTGGGGAAGCTGAGGCACAGAGCCCTTTCCCTCCGCCTACTTCCTAGGCTGAGCTGGGATCCACAGTGCTGGGAACTGCCCCCCCAAGGATGGGGGGAGGGGCTGAGCCCCAGCGGCGGCCGCGGTGGGGGGGACGGGGACGGATGGACGGATTGCTCTGAAGGGGGAACTTGGACCGAAACCAAAGTTGGGGGCGGGGAATCCTCATCGCGTCACCGGGGAAATAACACCGGGGCCCAAGTGCTGCGCAGATCCCTCAGGCTGAGATTGGGGGGCTCCAGGTGCTGTCCAGCCCCCCAGGCTGGGATCAGGGGGTGCTGGGTGCTGTCCGAACCCCCCAGGCCAAGATTGGGGGCGCTAGCACTGTACAAATCTGCCTCTGCTCTCTTGTGCCTCATTCAATCTTTTGGTGTCTGGGGGGTTAGAGCAAGGTGGGGGGCTGGGTCCCCGGATGCCTGGGTTCTCTCTCTAGCTCTATGGGGGCGCTTTGCTTTTAGAGCAAAGAGACTTGCAACAGTCTCCCCCCCCCCCTTCTCTCCCCACTCCCCCACGGCTGGCAGATGGGAGTGAGCCCCCTCCCTTGTCCCCCAACTCCCTGCCTCAGTTTCCCCACAGGGGGCCATCTCCCCCCCAGCTCTCTTCTCCTTTGCTGGGGCTCCTCTAAGGCCTGGGAAGAGGAAGGTGGAAGCTTATGTGAGCCTGGGGCAGGAAGAGGAAGCAGGTTTCTGGGCCCTGTGGGAGGGGGTAATTCCTCTTCTTGGCCCCCCCACGACCAGGGATTTTACTGTCCCTGGAGTTTCCTGCCCTCCCTGTCCTGGAATTTCTTACCTGTCTCTGTTAGGCTCAACCCCCTCCCCTGATCCCAGTCTGGGTTGTCTGGACAGCATCCAATGCCCCCAAGTCTTGGCCTGGGGGCTCTGTACAGTGCCCAGTGCTCCTCAGTCCCAGCCTGGGGGGTCTGGACAGTGCCTGGTACCCCCGAGTCTCAACTTGGGGGTCTGTACAGCACCTAGTGCAACCCTGATCTCAGGCAAAACTCAGAGCTTGAAAACGCATCTCAGCCCTGAGAAGCCCAATTGGGGCAAGATGCAGCTGGCTCTGGGGAGGGGCAGTGAGGCTGGATTGAAAGCTGCATAGTTGCTCAGTGCTGAAAGGCAGCCAGCTCTGGGGTGGGACACGGTGTGGTCCAGAGAGCATCACAGCAAAGGTGAAGAGGAGTCATTCGCTTAGCATTGGAGCTGCAGCCAGCCCTGGGGTGGGAGGTGGTATCATCCAGATAGGATGAACAGGGGGCATTTTCTTAGCACAGAAATGCAGCCAGTGGTGGCCAGTTGTACTGCAGGACTCAACGGGGATCAGTCACCCAGCACTAAAATGCAGCCAGCTCTGGGGTGGAACATGGTATGATCCATATAGGATGAACAAGGAGCATTCACTCAGCACTGAAATGCGGTCACCTCTAGGATAGGAAGTGGTGTCTCCCAAGGAGCAGAGCATGGACACCTGGGTTGTATTCCAGCTCTGCAGACGAGTGGGATTGAGTCGAGTCAGAACACCTGGGTTTTCTCCCCAGCTAGGAAAGGGAATGGGATTGACTGCTTAAAGCAGGGGGCTGGGAGCCCGGATGCCTGGGTTCTCTCCCCAGGGTGCTGAAGTAGGCAGCAGCCGGGGATCCCTTCCTGGCATGGGTTGTAGGAAGCAGGGAGGCTTCCCTGTGGGGGGGTGGTTGGTGGTTAAGGGTGGGGGTGGTGCTGGGCAGTCCGGACTCTTGGGTTCCCCCCTAAGTAAGGTAGGGGGGGAAGGGAAGGGAGAAGTAGGGTCAAAAGGTTCAGCTACACAGCAGGGAGGCTGGACTCCTGGGTTCTACATCCCCAGCCCTGGCTCTGGGAAGGGAGTGATGTTGAGTGGTTAAAGGCGGGGGGGGGGGCGGGGGGAGGGCTGGGCTGGGAGCCCAGATGCCTGGCTGTGATCAGGGCCCGGGATGTCTGGTGCTGTACGCACACCGTGAAACACAGCCCAGCCAGGATTAGGGCCCCATGTGTCCAGCGCTATGTGACACAGCCTGGTTGGTGTCAGTGCCCCACGTGTCTGGCATTGTACATACACCATGACACACAGCCTGGCTGGGATTGGGGTCCCATGTGTCTGGTGCTGTACATACACTGTGATACACAGCCCAGCTGGGATTGAGGTCTCATGTATCCAGTGCTGTACACACACACTGACACACAACCTGCTGGGATCGGGGCCCCACATATCTGGCACTGTACACACACTGTGATATGCAGCCCAGCTAGGATCAGGCCTCGTGTCTAGTGCTGTACACACACCATGACACACAGCCTAGCTGGGATTGGGGCCCCATGTGTCCAGTGGTGTCTGTACACTCACTGTGACACAGCCCAGCTGGGGTCAGGGCCCCGTGTGTCCAGCGCTGCACACAGTGTGACACACAGCCCAGCTGGGATTGGTGCCTAATGTGTCCAGTGCCATGTATGCACTAGCAGCCAGGGAAAAGGGAAGGAGGAAGGAGTAGAACAAATCTCCAGTCACTCGAGCCGCAGCTGGGAAACTTTCACCAGGGGAAGTTTCACCACTTTCCCACCCCTGCATCTGTGCCCTCCCCATGCTTCCAGCTACCACCACCCAGGCTGGTTCCTGGCCAGATACGGGAAAGGATAGGCCCTGCTCCCCAGCAGCAAGGCATTCCAGGTTAGGGCCTGCCATTTTCCGGGATAAAAGCCCTACTACTGCTGCCCCAGCCCCTGGTGTGAGCCCTTGGGGATCTGTTGCACGTGGGAGTAAGCGAGAGGTGGCTTTGCACAGGCATTGTGTGAGAGGGATGGACTGTGGCTTCTCTCCCAAGGTGTCTCCTGAGTGCAGTGCATTGTGGGAGAATCACTATGGAGTGGGGATGCACTCCTCCCCCTGCTTTCTTCCAAGGGATCACTAAGCACCTAATGCCCCTGGGCCTGTCATGCCGTGAGCTGTACAGATTCACCAGGCTGGGATCAGGGTTGCTGGGCTCTGTACAGACCCCCCTCCCCTGGCCAGGTTTAGCAGGGTACAGACCTCCCAATGTGGGATCAGGGGTGCCAGGCACTGTGCAGTCGCCCCAATTCAGGATCAGGCCAAGCCAGGCGCTGTACAGACCAATAGTAAACCAAGCCCCTGTGCCTTAGAACTCACTGGACTTGGTCCTTTCTCCTGCACACATCCCTCCTTTCTCTCCCACACTCCTCCTTTCCCCACTCATCCTCTTCCCCACACCCTGTCTTTCACCCATTCTTTCTTTCACGCTCATCCCTTCATTCTCTCCTGCACACTTCCTCTGCCCAGCTCTTCCTGCCTCCCTCTCTTACACTGCTTTTTTTTCTGTCCCATTCAGCCCTTTTTCTTCCACTCTTTCCTGCTTTCTGTCACGTTTCTCTTCCTTCTTGCTCTTGCTTGTGTTTCTTTCTCCCTTCCCAGGCTCCTCCTTTCTCTCATCCTGTTTGTTTCACGCTTTCTCCCACACCCCTCCCTTCTTGCTTCCACTCGTTCCCTTTCTCTCCTACATTCCTCCTTTCTCCCTTTCTTTCACTTACATTCTGCTTCTTCCTTTCCCACACCCTCTGTTTCCTGCCACACTCCTTCCTTTATTTCTCTTTCCCCTCCCTTCTTCCCTTCTCTTCCACACTCATTCATTCCTTGACACATTCCTATTTTTTCCTTTTTCATTCTTTCCCTCCATATTTGTCCCTTTGTCCCCATACTCCTTTCCTCCCCTCTCTTCCACACTCATTCATCCCCTCTTCCTCACTCCTCCCTTCCTCCTTTCACCCTCTTTTCTTCCACACTCTCCCTTTTTCTCTCTTTCCCCTTCCTCCCTTCTCTTCCACTCATTCATTCCTTCTACACCACCCCATCTTTCCTTTTTTCCCCACTCTCCTCCCTTCTTTCTTTCACCTTCTTCCACTCTCCTCTTCTCTTTCTTCCCTCCTACTTACTCTTCCACACTCCTCCCTTTCCTTCTCTCCCCACTCCCCTCCCTTATTTCATCCTCTCTTCCACCCTTCTCCTTTTCTCTTTTCCCTCCTCCCCTCTTTCTTTCTTTCCCCTTTCACTCTTCCACACTCCTCTCTTCTTTCTTTCACCCCCTTCCTTTTCACACTCTTCTTCTTTCCCCTCCCTTCTTTCCTCCTCCTCCACACTTTCCTCCCTACTCCTTCTTTCTTTCCTTCTCTCCCCCACTCTCTTCCCTTCTCTCTCACTCTATCCATAATCCTCTTCCACATGTCTACACTCCTCCCTTTCTCTCCTTACCCTCCTCTTTTGCCCTCTCTTCACCTTCCTCTTCTCTCCTCCCTTACTTTTCCATCCCCTCCCTTTCTCTCTTCCCTCTTCCTCCCTTCTTTCTTACCCTCTCTATCCACATTCCTCCCTTCCACCCGTTCACTCTCTTCCCTTCCACGCTCCTCCCTTTTGCTCTTCCACCCTCCTCCTTTCTTTCCTGCTCTTCCACACTCCTCCCTTTCTCTCACCGGTCTTCCTTCCAGGCTCCTCCCTTTTCTTTCCCCTTCCTCTCTTCTCTCTTCCACTCTCCTTTCTTTCACACTCGTCCCTTTCTCTCCCCAGATTCCTCCCTTCTTTCTTTTGCCCTTTCTTCTACCTCCCTCCTCCTGTCTCCCCTTTTCCATCCCCTCCTTTTCTCTTCCCCCTTCCTCCCTTCCTCCTCACCCTCTTTATCCACACTCCTTCCTTCCACCCTTTCACTCTTTTCCCTTTCTCTCTCTTTTTCCTTCCTCCCTTCTTTCCCCCACCCTGTCTTTCCCTCTCACCCCTTTCACTCCTCCTTCCTTTCTCTCTTCCCCACTCCTCCTTCCTTTCTCTTTCCCCCTCGTTCCTTCCACACTCCTCCCTTTCTCTCTTTCCCCTTCCTCTGCCCCCTCTTTCCTCCCCCTCCTTTCTTTCCTTCCGCGCTCCTTCCATCCCCCCGGCTCTTCCTGCCCGTGATGCTCGGAGCCGCCCGCGGAAACCCCGCGGCCGCCCCCGCCGGCTCCGCAGCCCTTAAAGACGCGGCGCCCGAAGTCGCCTCACCCCGCTCGACGCCGCGATGTCCCCGCAGCACCACAGCCAGCCCGGCCCGGCCCTGGCCCCGGCCCCGGCCCCGGCCCCGGCCCCGGCCGTCCAGAGCCCCCTCCCGGCCGCCGGGCCCGGGCCCTGCCAGGCGCTGCTGCTGGCGGCGCTGGGCGCGCTGGGCGCTGCCTGCTTGGGGCTGGCGCTGTGCTCGGCGCTGCGCGTCTGGCCCCGGCCGCTGCCCCCGCCCGAGCTGCTGGGGGGCCTGCAGGTGAGCGGGGCGCCGGGGGCAGCGTCTGTCTGTCTGTCTGTCTGTCTGTCGGGAGGAGGTCTGTCCGACCCCAGGCTGTGCCCCCAGCGGTGCCAGGGAGCCTGTGCCTCAGCTTCCCTACTTGGAGGGGGGGGGGGGGCAGGGAGGGAGATGGGGCATCTAGTCTGTCTCTTGGGGGGCAGCACTGTCTATCTGTCTGTCTCGGGGGCAGGTCTGTCCAACCTAGGGTTGCCAGCCTTCCTGGATTGCCTGGGAGTCTACTGGAATTGGTATCCATTTCTCCGTGGCTGTTGAAAGCAGTGCGGGAGATTGAACTTGTGAATGGGTTAGCTTCAGTCAGAGTTGGCAACCCTAGTCCAAGCCAAGGCTCTGCCCTCAGTAGTGCTAGGCAGTTTGTGCCTCAGTTTCCCCACCTGGTGGAGGGCAGGGAGGGAGATGGGGCTTGGAGATGGGGTGGGAGGGGGCAGTGTCTGTCTATCTGTCTGGGGGGGGGGTCTGTCCATCCCCACATTGTGTCCTCAGCAGCCCTGGGGGTGCCAGGGAGGTGCCTCAGTTTTCCCACCTGGGTGTGTGTGTGTGGTGGGGGGGAGGGGATAGTCCATGTCTGTCTGTCTGTCCAGGGGAGTCTGTCTCCACCATCCTACCTCTAGTGGTGTCAGGGAGGCAGCTGTTTCCCCACCTTGGAGGGGTGGGGGATGACAAGGAAGGAGATGGGGCTCGGAGATCCGGGTGTGGGGGTGTCAGGATGTGTCTGTCTTGGGGACAAGGGGGGAACAGTCTGTCCAACTGTAGGCTCTGCCCTCAGCAGCACCAGCGGTGCCAGGGAGGTGGCATGGTTCAGTTTCCCCACCTGGAGGGGTGGGACAGTCCTGAACTTGGAGATCTGGCGTGGGGTGGGGGGGGATGACCATGTTTGTCTGTCTGTCCAGGGAGGCTCTGTCCCCATCATCCTCTCCACAGCGGTGCCAGGATGCCTGTTTCCCCACCTTGGGTGGGGGGTGGTGGAGATCAGTGTCTGTCTGTGTTGCTGGGCAGCTGCGGGCTGTGATCCTTGTTCCAGGCCCAGACCCCCTTCCCAACCCCAGCCTGATCCAAGCCCCTTCTAAAACTCCTTCCTCTCCCCTCTCTCTGCAGCACACGTCTGGTGCCCACCTGCTTATCCAGAAGGGTGAGTAGCTCTAAGGCATGGCGGATGGGGTGGGGTGGGGTGGGGCAGGTTACTGGGAGGACTGGGTCCCCATGACCAGTAGCTGCTAAGCTGCCATCATGGCTCCTTTCCACTCCCTTCAAAGACTCCCAGCTCACACATACAACACCTGTCTGTCCTTCTGTCCGTCCGCCCCCCACCAGCCCCTACCATTAGATCCAGGCTCAGCTCTTCTCCAATCATTCAGGCAACGTCAGTGAGCATGATACAATGGCCTTGCTTGCTGTGACCCTTGCTCTACACTGCCTTCTACCCATCCTCCCTGCTTCCTCCTGGGCAGTTCTGGGAGGGCGGGTAGCCTTAGCCTCTGCTGAGCCCCATTGTTGTAACCACAGAGGCCTGCTGCATCAGGCAAGAGATACTTTTTCTTTGCTGGCTTCCCCTGGAAAACTATTATGGGTGGCTGCCTGCTTTGCTTCACCCCAGAGATGGCTGCATTTTTCAGCCCTGGGCTGAGCCAAAGCAAAAAAAAGTGCTCTTCTATGGGTTGAATCATTAAGAGCTGGAGGGAGAGTCAATGCATTTGGAACCAACCAAAAATACCATATTGATTTATGTATAATGCTCACCGCCTTCCTATTAGGCATAGTAATATGGGGGGTGTGTGTGTGGGGAGGTGGCGTTAAAACAGGTAAAGAAGGGTGGAAAACAAACCATTCTGATTCATTTGATTAGTATCCCCCCCCCCAAAAGGTGCATCCCAGAGGCATGGGGTATGTGAGGATATACGGTAAACGGGGGAGCATTTCCCTCCCCTCTTCATTCTAAGGCTCTTGGCTCAACCACATGCATGTGTATAGGACTATAAATATTTATTTTCCGGTCTCAGCAGAGCAGAGGGTTTCCGTGATCCCCTTCCTGCCTCCCAGTCTCACCCAGTGTCATGGGTTGGGGGTGTAGAGTGTTGCTGCTTTCCATTGCAAGGTGCTGAGGCTGGCACACAGAGCGGGGTGGGGACTAGAGGGTGCCTGGTTCTGGGTGGGGGGGCAGGATTTACCCACAGAGCAATGCTGCAAAGGCCCTGTGGGGTCCAGTGCATCGACCTTCAGTCTAGGCCCCAGAGAATTGCCGCCTGCTGCCCCCAGTATGATCCAGGCCCCTCCAGAGCAGGACAGGAATGCCACTTCATAGACAGGACCCTGCTTTTAAGAGACTCTCCTATGTGCCATTGGCCACGCAGGGGCTGTAACCTGTGGGAGACTCTCCCCTTGGCAGTATAGGGTACATGATACACAGTGGAGCTATTCAGGGCCATGGAAGGGGAAATTGGGTGTGAGACCAAGCACGAGGGAATAATCTTTCCCCTGCTGTTCAAAGACACTATGACAGGGGCTATGACAAACAGTGGCTCTATTCAGGTGTCCCCCTGGCTGCTGTAGCAGCTCTGCTCCACCCCAGTACTCCTGGGATGTGGAAGGGGATCAGGTGTTAGAGCAAGCATAAGGGAGCCATCTTTTCCCTGCTGTTAAGAGACTCTATTATGAAGTAGCAGCAGAACAGAGGCTATGATACACAGATGAGACATTCAGGTTTCCAGCTAGCAAGGGGCACTGTAGTGTTTCTGCTCAGATTGTGGACAGGGAAAATCAGGTGTTAGAGCAAGCATGAGGGAATCATCTTTCCTTTGCTGTTTGGAGACTTTCCCATGAGCTGGCAGCACTACAGGGGCTATGACACACAGCTGAGCCACTTAAATTTCCAGCCAGCAGATGGCATCTCAGTGCTCCTGGATCTTGGAAGGGGATGGGATGTTAAAACAAGCATGAGGGAATCATCTCTCCCCTTGCTGTTAGGTGACTCCTATGAGCCATTAGCAGCACAGGGGCTATGACACACAATACAGCCGTTCCTTTTTTCAGCCAGCAGAGAGTGCAGTGATATTTCTGCTGCACCCCATTGCTCTGGATCCTGAAAGAGGATTGGGTGTTAGCACAGGCACAAGGCGGGATCTCATTTGCCCTGTGGTTAGGAGACTTTCCTATAAGATGGCTGCAACATGGGTGCTATGACACATGATTGAATTAACCATCCTGCCTCTTTCTGTTCTCTTCCAGCTAGTTTACAAGACAGCCCAAACAACATTGAGCTGCAATATGAGGAAGGCATCTATGGTGTGGTCCATAGCCCGGACTTCCACTACAACAAGGCCACGCACCAGCTGGAAGTCAAAGTCTCTGGCCTCTACTTACTCTATGCCCAGCTCGCGGTTACCTGCGTGGTTGCCCGGTCCTGCCTGGAGAACAGCACCGTGGAGCTTCAGGTCCACATGGAGGGCATCACCATGACCCCAGCTGTCACAGTACAGCTGTCCTTGGCACCCCAGGCCGGTAAGGCCCCATCCCAGCTGTCTCTGGGTATGCGCTACCTCAAAGCTGGCACCCGCCTGGTTGCCCGCCTATCCACTGAGCCCCGAGCCCTGGAGACATGGCAGTTGGATCAGAGTGCTGGGAGAACCCGCAACTTCTTGGGGCTTCTCCGGCTGCCTGGTGGGGACTTGACAGACAGTGGGGGATTATGAGATTCCCCCTCCATCCCCACCAGTCACCGTAAGGGTGAAACAGAGACCTGGAGATTGGTTTCAGCAGTGGGATCCATGAACAATCAGCTGGTCAAGCCTATGCAGAAGATGCCAGGACCAATCGAAGGGATGTGGGGGGATAGGCAGGAGGGGTATCCAGCTATACCCCTTCCAATTCTGCAAGCTGGCCCTGATCCTGCCTGTCCTCCACCCCCCTAGATCTGGCGGGGCTGGGGAAATCTTTGACGGACATTGTTTTTTATTTATTATTGGGGGGGTTGTTTATAGGGTGGTAACTTATTGCAACAGTGCTGCTTTCCCTCCTGGCATGGACAGAGATTGGAGAGGGGTAAAAAACCCCCAGAAGCTCAGGATGCCGGTGCCACCTTCCGCTGGTTGGATTCTTGGTGGCTCCGCTGTGTGTCATAAGCCCTATAGGGCACAAAAGAAGGGAGTGTCTCCTCGAGACAACAGTCTGTTTTCAGAGCAAACTGAGGTGAGGGGGAAGATTTATTTTTTCCCCCAGTCTCTCCTTTGGACTCTGGTCATAGCATTACCTAGATCATTGTCGCTTCCTCCAGCCTGGTTTCCCCACCCTGAAGCGACACAGCGGGGGTGGGTAACAGAGATCAGGGTCTAGGAGAAGGCCAAATACTGAGTACTTGAACCCAAAACTCTCCCCTGCCCCCACTTCCCCTTCCCCAGACTATTCTTTCCAGCCCAGGGAAGACCCAGACTGGCCCAGGAAACACCCTATTTCCCCCCTAACTCCTCAGTTTGATCTGCTATGGGGCAACCCTGGTTTTTGTTCATGGTGGGGGCAGGGGGAGTGGATGAAATCTAGAGGACTGTGCTCTCAAAGGCTTCCTGAAAGGGACTTGGATTTTGCCTGTGGGTGGAAACACAAGTCTCAGCTGACGGGAGCTGCTTGAAACCTCATGGGGTTTTCCACGCCGAGGCGTTCTTCGCAGCTTCTTGTTCATCTGAAGCCTAAATGGTGCTAAAGGAATCTATATATTTTTCCACCCCCACAGACTGTTAGATCTCAGGGCGCCTGGTCTCTAGGGGCTGGGGAGGGGTGAAGTGCGTCTTCAGCCCTGCCGTGGGTGCCTAAATCTCCGTTCCTCTCCACCGTAGGCTCCCAAATCTCCATCCTTCCCCGGAAAGACCCCAGGTCCTTCATTCCCCCCTCTCCTGTCTTCAAGAACACTTCAGACTGGGTTTCTACCCCTTCTCCACAATGCACTTTACAGGGCTTTATTTATTGATGTTGTCTGGTGATGGGTGTAGTAGAAAGCTTATTAAAGTTATTTATCTGACTCTTAATCACGTTGCATTGTAATGGTTTCCTGCTTCCCCTCCCCCGCTCCACCCTTACGGGAGCTGTGTCTTCTAATTCCCCCCCACCCCGCGTCCATCAAGACTTGTTTATTCAGTTATTTATCCTGGGTCATTATCATCAGGAGCCTTTGTCAAGCTCCTAATGCACCTGGGGCTCCAGGTTCTGGGGCCTGTCACCAGGGGACACTAGAGGGTGTGGGGCAGGACCTGGAGCTGCCCTTACCCCAGTCCCCAGTAGGGAGGCTGGGGAAACTGAAGTAAGGTTGAATGGTCACAAACTACTGGAAGACTGTTTTAGACTGGTCATAAGGAAAAACTTCTTTATCGTCCCAGTTTCCAGAGTCTGGAATAGATTCCCCCCGAAGTGGTGCAAGCACCTATTCTTGATAGACATCCAAGCATTTCTTAAAGTATATTGCTGGGGTGATCTGGCCCCAGCTGACCCAATGATTCATAGATGTTAGGGTCGGAAGGGACCTCAATAGATCATTGAGTCCAACCCCCTGCATATGCAGGAAAGAGTGCTGGGTCTAGATGACCCCAGCTAGATGCTTATCTAACCTCCTCTTGAAGACCCCCAGGGTAGGGGAGACCTGATCTCATGAGGTCCCTTCCAGCCCTAATGTCTATGAAATCTATGAAGGGTCTGACTTGGTCCTGGGGGAAGGGCATCTGTTCTCAATTCTTCCATCTGTCCCATTTCCCCAGACCAGTCCCCGATTAGAGGGGGAACCCTGGATACACAGCCCCAGGATGTTCTACCCCAGAAGTGGCTGCATCAGGCAGCTTCTCCTGCATCCCCATGCTAGCCAGGGGGTCATCACAGGCACTCGGGGGAGTGTGGCATAGCAGTTGGAGCCACAGGGGACAGGTGAATGCAGGGGAATGTCCTTCCAGAGCTAGGAAGAGAACCCAGGCATCCAGGCTCCCAGGCCATGCTGCTCTAGCCCCACCTCCCAGCCTGACTCCAGCAGGGGGCTGAGGAGGGGACCAGGCTACAACAGGGCTGCTTGATCAGGCCCAGTCTATCCCCTGCCACTGCCTTTCCATATAGCCTTGGCTTAGTCACTTAGTCCCTCTCTGCTGGGGCTGGGGGTTGCTAGATCAAGGCTGGAGAAGGGGATAACAGAAGGGGGCAGGAACTTCCCTGACCAAACCCTGCCCCCCCAGCCCTTGTCAAGCTTCTAATGCACCTGGGTCTTCAGGGAAGAGGAAGAGAGGGAATCCCCATTGCCTTGTGGATGGACGGGAATCCCCCTGGAACCCCAGCCTGTGACATCATGGGGGGGGGCTGTAGGAGGGACTACATAACACCTAGCCCTGCCCTCCCTCCAACAGTGGGCAGGAGTCACGGCTCTGTGGCATCACAACAGTGGGGAAGTCAAACCACATCCCCATCTGGTGGGTCCAGGCCTGTCCATCCTGTCCTATCCCTATAGCCTTGCTTGGATGGCTGGGTCCACCTTCCACCCCCCACTGTTGCAGCCACCATGCCTCAGTTTCCCCCTGTCCACACCCCTGGCAGCTGCAAGGGGATCATGGCTGGGTCTTTGTACAGTGCCTGCAATGGCTGGGACGGCCCTGCTGCTGTGGAGGGAGGGTGTGGGGCTTGTTCATGGGTTCTGGACAGGGCAGCAATGGGGGCATCTGGGCCACAGATCAAGGCAGCCAGCCTGCTACTCCAGCCTCGGCCTCTGCCACCAGAGGGCGCCATAGGACTGAGGGGGGGGGGAGGAGCTGCCTGGAGTGGGGAGTTCCCAGGTGCCCTCCTCCCCCACCACCGCCAGGGGGCACTGGGGAAACTGAGGCAAGGATCTGATTAGTCCCAGGGGTGGATGCCATAATACAAGACGGTGCCTCCCAAAGCTGGGGAGAGAACTCAGGCATCTGGGCTCTCAGGCCCAGCCCCAACGTTTCACCCCAGAGGTGGCTGCATCAGGCTGCTCCCCCCCCCCACCCCCCCCCAATGGGTCAGTACCTGGCTTGCCATAGGTTCATCACAGGCAGCTGAGGGAGTGTGGCGTAATGGGTGGAGTTGAGATCTCTACAGGGGCCAAGGTCAAAGGTCAAGAATTCAGGGACGAACCAATACCAGGTGTTGAGACCCTGTTTATAGGCAGAAAGCTCCTGGGAGGTGCCAGCCAGGCTTGGGGCTAATTAGTGGCCCAGGTGGGCCAGCTAATGAGGGATTGTGGCCCTGAGCCCACCCCAGCCTGGTAAGGGAGATGCAGCTGTGGGCTTTAGCTGGGGAGTGGGGAGCACCTGGGGGGTGGGGGCTACAGGTTGGGAGTGAGGGACACCTCTAGGGCTGGGGGGCTGCCCCCTTCTGGGCAAGCAGAGAACTCTCCAGGGGGGGTTGGGGTGCCCCTATCAGGGCCTCTGTGCTGTCCGCTGTTGGACCGATGGCCCTGCTTCAGGCCTGGGGGCTGTTACCCAACCTGCCTCACCCCAGAGGCAGTTGCATCCCAGGCCCAAGGGATGGATCTCTGCTGCCCCCTAGCGGCCACAGCTACTTCCTTGTCCCCAGCACCAAAGGGGACAGTCTCAGTCTCTGGGGTTGGGGGTAGACCTGTGGGAGGGCAGAGATGGCTCTCACAGGCTGAGAGGCAATGGGGGGAGGGTGGCATCTCTGCCTCCCTGGCCCTGCCTTTTGCCTTGACCCTTGACCTCTGACCCTGGGGACAGCTCAGCTCCAGCCACTAGGTTATACTTCCCTGGCTGCCTGCCATGACCCCACGGCAGGGTGGGGAAGGTGCTTGGTGCTGCCCAGGACTCCCTCCCCAGCCTCACTGGTCTAGGAAACTGGGAGCAGACACAACCCATTGGGAGCCACTGGGAAGCAGGATCCCTGGGTCAAAGCCCTGGCCCAGGCTGGAGCTTGCTCCCTGGCACCCAGCTGCCCCCTCACCACCCAGGAGCATTTAAGAGGCCAATGAGGCCAGATCGGGGGTGGTGGGCAGTTCATTCCAATATAAGCCAGTGTGGGGGGCACCCGGGACTGGCAGCTGTGGGGCTGCGAGGGCTCTACTGGCTCAAGTGTCTGCTGCTGCATGCATGTGCACACACCTGCATATGCGTGATCCCAGAGTGTGCCGGGCACATGCACTCATGCCTGCACCTTTGTGCAGACCCACGTGCAATCCCAGCATGTGCCAGCCCCTGCAAGCACACACAGATGTGCACAGGAATATTTCCAGCATGTGGCTGCTGCTACATGCACATGCATACACACACACACACACACACACACACACACACACACACACACACACACACACGTACAATCCCAGCACACGGCACCTGCGTGCTCACACATGATCCCAGCACATGCCAGTTGCATGCACACACAAGCACACATGCATGGCCACACATGCATGACCATAGAACATGCCAGCTGTTATGCACACACATGTGCAAGCACACGAGTCCAGCATGTGCCAGCCGCTTCATGTACATGCATGCATATGCACATGCCTGATCTTAGCACATGCATGCACCCACAGACACATGCATGATCCCAGCATGTGCCAGACCCCCACAGCCCAGGCTGTGCCCCTGCCTCCTGTCCTGCAGAACCCAGGTGTCCTGGCTCTGCCCCCCCACCCTGTCCTGCATGGCACAGAGAAATCAGGCCATGGCTCAGAAATCACAGAATTTTATTTCCAAGCTCGGGGGCTGCATGCAGCTGTAGGGTCCCAATGCCGGGGGCAGGGAGGGGACTGGTTGCCTTCAGGGGGGGGCGGGGAAACAGGCAGGGCAGGGCAGGGCAGGGCAGGGCACTGGAGCCAGCTCCATCGCCCCACCCAGCATTCTGCCTCTGGCCTGGCCCAGGACTCAGGAGTGTGGGCTCCCTCAGCCCTACTGTCCATTCCAGAATCATGCAGACAACCCAGGTGTCTGGGTGCTCCCAGCCCTGTTACTTGGATCCAGCAGGGGAAAGAACCTAGGTCTGGGCTCCTAGCCCTCTTCGCTCTAGCCGCTAATTCCCACTCCCCTCCCACAGCCAGGTAGAGAACCCAGGTGTCCAGGACCCCAGCCTTCCCCTTCTCTTCCCAGGCATCCAGGCTCCTGTTCCCAGAGAACCCAGGCATCTGGGAGGCAGCCCCTGCCCCCAGCTCAGAGCATGAACGTGCCAAAGATGGAGTGGGAGCCAGTGTGCACTCCTGGATAACCCAGGCGCCTGGAAGAAGGTGACCGTGGGTGGCTCAGAACATGATGGCATTGAAGACAGAGCAGGCGCCGTCATGGACCTGCATCCTGGCTCCTGCCCCAGAGAACCCAGGTGTCTGGGCCCCTGGTGAACCTAGGAGTCCAGGAGGTGGCAGCTGTAGGTGGCTTGGAGCATGAAGACGGGGTAGGCGCTCTTGCGCACCTGCAGCAGGTGTCCAGGCTCCTGCCTCAAAGAACCCAGGTGTCTGGGCCCCAGTGAACCCAGGCATCCAGGGGGCAGTGAACCCAGGTGTTCAGGAGGTGGTGGCCATAGCGGACTCAGAGCATGAAGGCGCCGAAGACAGAGCGGGTGCCATCGCGCACCTGCAGCAGGTGCCGTGGCTTCACGTCCACGTAGAGGCGGTCGTGTGGCGCCAGGTGCACGAGGCCGCCCAGGGCGCTGCCATGGGCCCAGAGCGAGTGGTTGCCGGAGCCGCAGTGGGGGGCCAAGAGCCGCTGCAGCAGGGGCAGAGGCCTTGGGTACCGGGGGGTGGTCTTGTAGACTCTGTGGGTAGCAGAGGTCACGGCACAGGCCTCTGGCACTGCCCGCAGCTGCACAACTGAGTAGACGTAGTAGTGCCCGGGCTGGTGGCACACCAGCGCACCCTCCTCGTAGCCCAGCCCCCGCACGAAGGCCCAGTCCTTGGTGCTCTCCCATAGCAGTGCTTTGCCTCCCTTCGTCGTGTTCTCTGAGCCTGGGTGGGGAGGGAGGGAGGGTGAAGGACCCAGGTATCCAGCCAGGCCAGCCCCACCCCGCCAGGTTTCTCACCTCCCAGAGACAGATGGACCCCAGGAGTCCAGGCTCCCAAACCTCTCCACTCCCCCCAGTGCCTAGGTCCCTCTCCTCTTCCAGAGCTGAGGGGAGAACCTGGGCATCTGGCCCCCCTCCCGCTGGCCCTGCATCCTTCCTTCCCCCCTGCCCAAAAGGAGGATGGCTGTGCCCTTGTGTTAGTGCTGCAGGTAATGAGCTTACCGATGAGATGAGCTGCCGGCTTCTCGGCCTGCAACATCCGCTCTGGAATGGAAACAGGAGATGGCAGTGAGGCCAGCCTGGGCCCACAGGGCTCAGAGCCACCCAAGTGCCCACTGTGGACCCCTCACTCTTGCTCCCAGAGGAGACTCGCCTTGTGGGCAGTATGGGGGCTCAGAAACATGGCGCAGTGCCAGGCTTGGCCAGCAAAAGGTGCTTGCTAGGTACTCTATATGGTGGGGAAACAGAGGCACGGGGAACGCTCCCAGCCCTGCTGGTGCCCCTCACTTCCAACCTGCAGCCCCATCTCCCCACCACCTTGCTGGTGCCCCTCTCTCCCGACCCACAGCCCCCTGTCTCCCCCTGCCCTGCTGGTGCCCCTCACTTCCAACCCGCAGCCCCCTGTCTCCCCCCTGCCTTGCCAGTGCCCCTCACTCCCGACCTGCAGCTCCCTGTCTCCCCCCGTCCCTCACTCCCATCCTGCAGCCCCCTGTCTCCCCCCTGCCCTGCTGGTGTCCCTCACTCCCGACCCGCAGCCCCGTCTCCTCCCCACCCTGCCAGTGTCCCTCACTCCCAACCTGCAGCCCCCTGTCTGTCCCGTGCTGTGTCGGTGCCCCTCATTCCCAACCCACAGCCCTGTCTCTCCCTCTACGCTGCTAGTGCCCCTCACTCCTGACCCACAGCCCCCTGCCATTTCACATCAGATGTTTCCTTTCCAAACCACTTGCTTTGTAAATTTTTTCCCCGCCCAGCAAAGCTACCGACTGCCTCTGGGCCCTGACCTGGGACTAAAAATATCCCCCTTCTCTCCCCGCCTGCCATCAACCTGTTATAATTAACCCCAATTTGCTCCGCTCTGACAACGGAAGGTTTGAGGCAGCCGGTAACCAGAGGAAGTGGAGGGGGGTGGGGGTGCAGAAAGAAAAAGGGGGGTGGCTGGTTATGGGGCAGGAAGCCAGGACCTGCTCTTGGAATACGTTTCGATCTCACTCCCTGGCAGACGCCACATTTATGGTGTCACAGATATGTTCAAGGTGCCCTAAATTGCCCCATGTTCAGCCCATCAGTGGCACCATAAAATGGCTGTCCAGCTACGAAGATGCTCCACATTTCAGGGAGCTGCCAGGTGCAGCCACAGACCCCTGTCCCACCAAAGTTGTGCATCCAGGCTTGTGTGTGTCCTGGTTTGCACAAATCCCCACATGCACGCGCACGTGCATGTGCCCGACAACTAGGCTTGGACCCAGGCCAGGGGCCTCCTGGCTAGCCAGGGAATAGTGGCACCTACCTTGTATGACTTTCTCAGCAAGGGCCTCAGCAGCCTGAAATGGATGGTAGGAAAAGAGGTCAACGATGTTCACAGCACAACACAGCATCCTGGCTACACATGCAGCCTGCACAACATGGTGTCAGCACACACAACTCAGAGCTAAGATGAGCCGAGTCTGGCAGAGATGAGTCTACCCCAAACCCCCAGGCCTGTTTCCAGCCAGCTAAAGTGTCCCCATCTCAGCCCATGCACACACACAGTACACAGCACACATGCATGCAGGCACAGAGAACCTAGGCATCACCCCTGCCACCCCAAGCATCTGATCTACGCATATACACATGCACACACACAGAGCCCAGGTGTCCGGGACACACAGGCACACACACAGAACACAGGTATTTAGGATATGCGCGTGCGCGCGCGCACACACACACACACACACACACACTCTCTCTCTCTCTCTCTCCAGCTGTCCTGGACATGCAGTTACCCACACACACACAACTAAGGCATCCAAAACAGACACACACACACACAGAGCAAGATGTGTACCCCTCTCTCCAGCAGTGCCCCCCACCTTCTCCGCCCTGCACACTGCCACACATGTAGCTTCAGCCAAGCTCGCTGTCACAGGTATACAGATGTCTCTCAACACATGTGCATGCGTGTGCACACAAATGCACACACCTGCCATCACACACAACACCAGGCAAATACACACAATCCACCCCCCTCCAACTACACCCCCACTCCAACCATGTTCACACACATACAGCTGCCATCACACACAATGCCAGGCAAATTCACGCACACATACACACCATCACACCCCCCTTCAACCATGTTCACCTCCCCCCTCCAACCATGTTCACACAGACACACAACCCCTGCTCTCCAGCCAAGCTCACACTTAACCCTTTACTGCCTACCCCAGCCCCTGGCACACCCACCCCGCTCCCATCTCTATCCCCATCCCCAGGACTCACCGCATGTGCTGGCACCTGCCCCAGCACCCCCTGCAGGCGCAGCAGGTAGTAGCCCTCCACAGCCACCCCAA
The DNA here is from genome assembly GCF_030867095.1 of Alligator mississippiensis. Taxonomy (NCBI): domain Eukaryota; kingdom Metazoa; phylum Chordata; order Crocodylia; family Alligatoridae; genus Alligator; species Alligator mississippiensis. Next base: position 23,876,703 of record NC_081831.1, read on the forward strand.
CCAGTGCCAGGCTCACCAGGGCAGCCAGGACCAGCTGGCCAGGTGAGCACTGCCGTGTGTGAGGTTTCCTCCGGGGGGGCACGATGGGGATCCGGTCTCCCTGCCCCTCCACAAAGAAGACTGAGGGGTAGATCACACCGTCGCCCATAGCCCCACAATGCCTGTGGGGGGTGGGGGGTGCTCGACCGTGGCCTGGATGGTGGCACTGGAAAGCAGGTCGCACGTTGGCCTCCTAGGCTCTCCCTTGCCTCCAGGGTTATGTAGTGACACCCTGCAGGCCCTGGGGAGGAAACCACGCTATTTCTCAATCGGCTGAGGCCTGGGACTTTGCTGGGGGAGGAGGGCGGGGCTTTGGGACACCAAGCCCCACCCCTTGTGAAAAGCCCTTCCCCCTGTGGCCTCCCCTTTCCATGACCTCCATCATGGGGCTTGTGGTCTGCTGCCTCACTGGGTTCCCACCCCCACTGGGGACTGGAGGCAGGCATCTCTGCAGGTGGGGGGAATCCCCCTGGGTGTTCATGGCTGCCATCTGAACTCTGGCAGTCCTCCAGCTGCTATCCCACACTGCTTTGCAGCAGGCTGGGGCCCCCAACCTATGGCCCTCTTGCCTTGGTAGGATGTGGATCCAGTGGTATTTCCAGGCTGGAGGGGGCGATGCAACAGAAGCTGGTGCTAGGCGTTGTACATCACAAGCAGTGAATTGTAAGGACAGTGTGGACGGGCTGAGCAGAAGCCAGGAGAAGCTAGAGAAGGAGGTGCTTGCAAAGCCAGAGTCTTCAGGGGTCTTCAAAGGCATTGCATGGCCGGTCAGATTTCATTGTCCTTTTACTGTGTCCAGCCCTAGTGTCCTTTTATTGCACGTAGCCTTAAAAGTCATTCAAAGTACCGCACTGTTCTCCCTTTTCTTATTCCCTTCCAAAGGACCCTCAGAATTGCACTGCAAAACCAAGGCTGCCCACAGTCTCGACATCTCCCTTTGGGGATGTAATAAAAAGAGCCAGTCAGAATTCTTCCCAGAGCCATTTTTATTTAGTTTAATTTTTTTTTCAGGGCTTTTTAACCCACTGTGTCCTTTCCTTGGTTCTTGGATCCTCCTTACAAAGGCAAAAACTGATCAAAGTTTGTTTTTTTATTTGTAGCTACCAATTTATATTTGAGGGGGGAGGGAGCTGCTTCCCCCCAAAAAAATTGAATCTGAAAACACAGGGTCAGCTTATACACAGGGGCATCTTATAATCAGAACAGTACAGGACCTGGGAAGGACAGCTGTGTTCTCATCACCCAAGAACTGTAACCATTTAAACCACCATATGGTGGCTGTTTCCATGTTGTTAGCAACACACATAGAGCCTCCATTGCCTGTGTATTCAACATGGTGACCGACAGCTGTATGTGTTCCAGGGGAAGTGTGTGCTATATATTCTCCTATACAACACACCCTGGAATATAATATGCACTTTTTTTTTGAAAAGCAGAATGAAGGAAAAAAGATGTTTCCCAGAGTTACGGCTGCATAGAGCAGGGACAGAACCTCATCTTCAGCTCACTGCCCCACCCTCCCCCCATTTCCTGCTTAATGAAAGCTGAAACACTAGCTGCTGTTGCAGCCTGGTCCCTGTGGGTAGATCTAGGATTTTGCAAAGAGCTAAAGAGTCTCCAAAGCTGTGAAATAAGAGGAGAGACACCGAGAGGGGCTAGCAGACAGCAACACTGTCCTAAAGAAGATTAGCTTGACTACTTGAATTTGAGTGCCGTGGTGTTTGCACATAACAAATCCATGGACGTGATGGATTTGCGGTGAGCCAATTTGCAGCGAGCCAAACTAAACGATATCCAAGGAGTTTTACTTTAATGTACCACAAAGACTTTTAAAGAATCTGGAAAACTTGCTCATGCAAACAGTCACACCATTGCAGCACAAGAAAGAGCTAAAAATGTGACATGTACAAACACTCCAAGACCCTTAAAAAGGGGAGGCTATTGTTAACACCTGTGGAGTGAAGAACAATGAGCTGTGATGCCAAGTGGCCTCCTCAGCTGCCTGTATAATAATACCACAGCTGCTGCACTATGAAGCATAAATCAAAGTGGGAGGCACCTATCCAGGGTAGAAATCCAGCTTCCTGGCTTAATACACACCCCCTAATTTTGGGTAGGAGCTGATTTAGAGGGAAAAGTTGCATATCCTGTGTAAGACAATATGGTAGATTAAAAGCACAGGGTAGCCCATACATAATTTGTCATGAATCTATCCAGGGGTCTTCTATCCTGGGAAGCAAATCAGCTTCTCTGCTTTATACTCACCCCATAATTATGGGTAGGGGACAATTGGGGGTGGGGAGGGGGAACAAAGCACATGTGGTATGTGAAGCAATACAGTAAATTAAAAGCACAAAGTAGCTCCGAGACTGGGAAAAATCAAGACTATTTCCAAACCATGTCCCCCACCCCTCTCCCCCCTGGGTTGTACCTTTGTTCCAGCTGTGGGCAACATATCACAGCCCTCCCCAAGCACTGATAAGTCAGGATCACTTCCATCATCCCACGCAAGATGTATCTTGAGTGCTTTTTCCGGTTTCTATTCCTGTCCCCAGTGATGACTCCAGTACTATTTCCTAGCCTCGCCCATGGCGCCCACACAGCTTCAGGTATGATCTTGTTGCGTTTCCACAGGCAGCTTAATAGACAAGCAGCTACCACTTTCTTCCAGCTCTTAGTCAGTCCTCTCCAGCAGCTCCCAAGCTGTGGGCGCCTTCTAGCCAAAAGTGAAATTGATAAGACATGAGAACGAAACTGACCGGTTTTCGTATTGAGACTGGAAACCACTAGGTCTCGTACATACGAACATAAGACCTGCCATGGATTGGATCAGACCCTAGGTCCATCTTGCCTCGTCTCCTGTGTCATCCTGGGGCAGAAAGAGGATGCTGGAATGGAGTGCAACTGGGACTGACCTGGGTTTTTTTACCTGGTTGCTCCTCTCCCACTTGAAGCCTCCAGCATTTAAGGTCTAGGACAGGCCACGCCCCTCACTCTCCTGCTCAATAGCTACTGATGCCCCTTTCTTCCTAGAATGCATCCAATCCACTGTATCTGGTGGCAATGAATGAGGAAAAACTTCTTCAAGGTTCGTGTGACCAGACTCTGGAATAGATTCCCAGCGGGGGTGGTAGAAGCACCTACCTTGGAGAGATCTTTAAAAAGAGACTGGACGCGCACCTTGCTGGAGTTATTTGACCCCAGCAGTCTTTCTTGCCCAGAATAGGGGCCTGGAACCGATGATCTCACAAGGTCCCTTCCAGTCCTAAACTTTTGTGAATCCATGAATCTGTGACACCTTTTAATGACCCTCTGGGTGAAGAAGAACTGCTTTGTGTTAGCTTTAAATCGACTACCTAATGGTTTTATGTTGTGACCCCTTGTTCTTGTCTGGTGAGAGGTAGTCAATAATAAATCCCTATTGACTTTTGCTTTGCCATTTAGTGGCTGCGTCTACACATTCATTAATGCGCAGTTCTTACTGAACATTTTAGTATTTGCTTAATGAAGTATTAACTAAATGTACAGTAATTATAGTTTCTGCACCCTAGCGCCAGCTCACAGTTTTTTGTGGTGGTTACTGTGCAGTAGCTTAATAACACTGCTCAGTAGCTTATTAGCATGATTATGTGCTGGCATGCTACTGCATAGTGTTATTAGGCTACTGTGGAGTAAGCGTCTTGTGTAGATGTACCCACTATGTTGTAAACCCTTCTCATATCCCCTCTCAAGCATCTTGTTTCTGAACTGAACAGGCCTGGCCGTGTTAGTCTGCCTGCATAGGGAAACACCTACATGCCACTCATCATCAGGAATCCTGGTTTTCTTCAATTTAAAGAAATCCCCAATTTTCGGTTAAAAAAAACTAACCCTAAATCCACATTTTCCAATGATTTAAATGAAACACTATATATATATATATGTGTGTGTGTGTGTGTGTGTGTGTGTGTGTGTGTGTGTGTGTATATATGTGTGTGTGTGTGTGTGTGTATGTATATATATGGAATTATGGAAAAATGTGGGTTTGGGGTTACTTTATTTTAACTGAATATTGGGGATTTTTTTAAAATCAGAGAAAACCAGGATCCCTGTTCATCATTCCTTTTTGCCCTTCTTTGGACCTTCTCTTGTTCTTCTATATCCTCTTCAAGGTGTAGGGAACAGAACTGGGCACAGGATTCAAGGTACAGACACACCATGGATTTTTTTGATGCCTACTTCTTGCTTGGTAAGAGCTAGTCAATAATAAACCCCTACTGACTTTCTCTTCACCATTTAGTGTTTTGTAAACACTTATTATGTCCCCGCTCAAGTGTCTCTTTTCTAAACTGAATAGATTCAGCCTAGTTAGTCTCTCCTTATAGGGAAGCCCCCCATAGAACTCATCATCCTTCTTGCCCTTCTCTGGACTTTCTTTGTACCTTCTTATGGCAGGGAGTTTTGGAGCCTGAACTCAGGCTGGACTTTAAGGCACAGCAGCCTTCATTTGAACAAGACACATAAGCTAAACTGAACAGATTCACCTTTGTTAGTCTTGCCTCACATGGAAGCTGCTCTATACCAGGGTGGGAGCAGGGAGTGCCACGTGGGGGCCTGATCCTGTACCCCCCCCTTTGGAACATCCTGGATTTACCCTGGGATGGGGCCCCAGGCAACTGCCGCTGATTTGCCCCTGTCCCCCTGCCCTGGCTGGAAATGCCGCCTTCGGTCGTGATGGGGGACAGGAGGCGGCAGGCACCGTCACAAAAGAATCTGTCTCCAACCACACACGGCTTCATGTGGCTGGGAGGAATTGGGCGGATTTCCTCCCATTCAGAGCCCACGGCTTCTCTCTGAGCTTGCAGCTGCCTTTGCAAAAGCATCTTCAGAGAAAGCAGCTGGTGCTTCTGAGAACTGCCTGCCCCCATCCCCTGTGCCAAGCAACTGTTTGGAGCAGGCCCAGAGGAGATGGATGGACCCCAGTGGAGGGCAGGGCTGGGGTGACCCATGGGATTGTGCTCCCTCTCCTGGAGTTAGTGGAAGACAGGTGCTCTAACCATTCATACCCATTCTCCTCCTAGAGGAGAAAGAGGGCTTCTGAGTCCTGGCTTCTAGCACTTATGAGCTCTATCCCACCAGACACCCTACCTGCTTCCAAAAGTGAAGAGGAGAACCCAGGGGTCTGGGCTGCTATCAATCCTGCTTTCTGTCCCACTGGACCCCATCCTCCCAGCAGGAAGTAGAGATCCTCCCCCAGGGTCCTGGCTCCCAGCACCTCTACTTTCTATCCCACCACAAGCTCTGGTCCTTTCCTGGAGTGAAGAGAAGAAACCAGGAGTCCAGGCTGCCACCATTCCTATTTCCTTGTATCACTAGCCCTCATCCTTTCTCAGCATGAAGCAGAAAACCCAGGAGTCCTGAGTCCCAGTCCCTAACAGTCCTAATAAGCCAGCAGAATAAGATGACTCGGACCTTGGGGGGCTTCCAGACACCCCAAACCCTAGCATTCGCCTGGAAACAAGCACAGAAGAGAGGGACAGAGATGAGGGACTGTTGTACGCTCAGCTGGGAAATAGGCTGGGGCTGAGACAGGCCCTGGTACCAGGAACAGTTCCCAAAATAGCTGAGGCAAGCCCCAGGCAAATCCTGTGACTCCTGACAGAGACTTTGTCCCTGAAACTAGGAAGCAGAAGTAGAAACAGAAGTGGCAAACACTGGAGTTGCTTCAGGATCTCTGATTAGAAACAGATCCATGAGCTCATAGCCCAGAACAAACATGGCGTGAGTCTAAGATCCAGAAGCAAAGTTGAGGAGGTGGCAGTGGGCAGTGTATTATTCAGCGTTCCAAGGAAAAAGGGGGCATGGGTTATCATATTTTTTCTACCTGCTGCAAATTATCATATTCTTTTGCATACGATGTGTCTCTTCCTAAGTCACTCCCCTTGTTTCTTGGAAGGTGCAAGGAAAGAAATACAAATTTGGTTTAAAAATGCCAGGAACTGCAGGATTTTTGCAAGGGAAAATGCAGGTAGTGGAAGGATGATGGGCGCAAAGACGCGAGGCTGCTCTATGACTCCTCTCGCTTCAGGATGCGGCACCCATCCAGCTTGAGAAACAAGGCCAGGCAGTTCAGCTCCAACAGTATCAGGCCCTTCAGGTAACTCAGTAGGCAGCCACTGACCATTCTCCTGGTTCAAAAAGGGGCCTGGAAACTCATCTCCCATAGGCTCAGACCCTTTGATACCTGCATTTCCTTAAGATACACCCCTCAATTTTCAGCAGCTAATTTTTTTTTTGGAGGGGGAAGGGGGAAGGGGGAAGTGCACATTGTATACACAGAAATACGGTACTAACCAGGTTCCATTAAAACATTAAGAACTGCAGTTGACTGAATGTAAAGGACTTGTCAGGGACTGAAAGGAAAAGAAGAAAAGACCAATGTCTGTGGACACTGACTTGAGCTAAGGGAGTACCATTGATGGTAAATGAAAATATGTTATGGCTATTTTAGGGCAAGTATCAGCTACTCACAGGCCAGATCCAGCCTGTGGAACCACTGGATCCAACCCACAGATGTGGGGCTTCCCATCCACCCACCTCTGACACAGGGTGGGTGGTTCCAGCTCATAACTGGAAAAGGTTGCCTCCCCCATTTTAGGGACTGGGATGTCCCTTTAAATGTGTTAAATGCATTATTTGCTAAATTGGATCCATTAAATAAATCCAATTAAAACAAAAAGCAGCAGCTGTGCTTTGATTTCAGTGCACTGGAAAAATACCTCAAGAGAAATAGATGCACACATTCAGTGGAACTGGCTGGGGACCAGATCAAAGCCTGACTGCCACAAGGCCAAAGAAGTCCATAGGATGAAGGCAGAGACTTGGAAGGCCATGCTCATCCAATTGATGGAGGGTAGAAAGCAACTGGGAAGGCAGACAGGACAATGCCCAACTTGCAGACATCAGATATGGGATCAGGTCCCAAGGTTACTGCAATTCCAAGAAGACCAAAGCAGCAAGACAATCCCTGATGGAAGAAGTTGGAATTTCCACTGAAACAACAGTGTCTGGACGTTAAATAATCTCATGACTCTCAATACATGTGCATGGTCAAAGAAGGGAAGCAGCCATGCATCAGCCCTTGCTTTGGCATTACTGTATATACATAATTATATATATATATATATATATATATATATATATATATACACATATATATATATTATAACATAATACATATTATATAGTTTCTCACATGGAACGCACACTCCCACCCCCCCCCAAAGCAACTGGAAATTTAAGTGCATGTTATATATGAAAAATATGGTAAGAGTGGTGGGAAAAAAGTTAACATAAAATCTGATGGCAGAAGTAGGGATTTACACCAAAGTGCTGGTGTCTAGAGTGTGCCTTTAGTTGATCTGATGACTCTTGATACATGCATGTGGCTGGAAGAGGCAAGCAGACAGGCACCAACCCTTGTTTTGGCATTACCATGGTTTCTCATATTCAATTCTCTCACCTGTGGAAACTGGAGTGCACATGATATATGAGAAATATGGTAAGAACAGTAAACAAAAAAAGTGAACATAAAATCTGATGGAGGAAGAAGGAATTTCCACGGAAGCACTGGTGTCCAGAGTGTGACGTTAGCTGATCTGATGACACTTGATACATGTGTGGCCAGAAAAGGCAAGCACTGGCCCTTGCTTTGATGCTACTGTAATTTCTGACATGCCACATACATTGCCACTCCCCAAAAATGGCTGGAAATAAAATCTGATGTAAGAAATAGGGATTTCTACCAAGTGGCAGATGTCTGGAGTGTGACATTAGCAAATCATAGAGAAGTGGGGCTGGAAGAGACCTTCAGAGGTCACAAGTAGTCTAAGCCCCTGCCTGAGGCAGGATCAGCCCTGTCCAAACCATCCTGTACAAATCAATCATCTAGTCTCTTTGTAAAGCTACCGTCAAGTCTGACACATCACCAGACATCGCCCCTGACCCTGCCACAGGTAAAGCAGGGGAAACTGGCAGCCAACATCCTGCTGCTGTGAAAGATTATTAATAAACATTCAAGAGATCCCAGGCAGAGGCCATCCCCCAGCTACAGAGGAAGTCAACCCCTCACCCCAACCAAATCCATACCAATCTGACCATGGAGTAAAATTCCTTCCTGACCCCAAATTTGGTGTTGGTCAGACCCTGAGCAAAGGGGCACAAGTCTCTAGCCAGCATCCTTCAAGGTTGAGTCCCCGCAGGAGCACTTAGCTTTGGCTGTGGTTAACGTCTAATGTCTCTGAGGAAAGATTAAAAACACCTTGACAGGTGTAGCAGCAAGGAGGTGGGGATGTAGAGGGCAAACAGCAAAGCCCAGAAGCCTGGGAATATGACGACTCAATATGCACGCATAGCCAGAAAAGGCAAGCAGCCAAGCATCGGCCCTTGCTTTGGTGTTAACATATTTTCTAGTATGCAACACGTATTCCCACTCCCCTCAAAATCAGATGGAAATAGGACTGCACATTATATGCAAGAAATATGGTAAGTGCAGTTAAAAAAAATAAAAGAAAATTGGAGGAAGCAGGGATTTCCACTGAAATACCAGTGTCTGGAGTGGGACATTAACTAGTCCTAGAGAAGCAGGGATAGAAGAGACCTTCAGAGGTCACATCTAGTCCAATTCCCTGCTGAGGTAGGCCAAACCATCCCAGACACATTCATCATCTGATCTCTTAGTAAAACTACCATCTGCCCTGACACAACACCAGACATCACACCTGAACCTGCCACAGGGTAAGCAGGGCAACAATGGTGGCCCATGTCCTGCTGCAGTAAAAGTTGTTAGGATATGCTTGATAGATCCCACGCAGAGGCCATGCCCCCACTACAAAGGATAGCAAGCCCCCCCCCCCGGGTCCGAATCAGTCTGATCAGGGGGTAAAATGCTTTTCTGACCCCAAACCTGGTGTTGGTCTGATCCTGAGCGGATGTTGGGGTGTGATCTCCAGTGTTGTGTCAGGGCTGACGATAGTTTTACAATGTGTTTACACGATGGATTTGTCTGGGTTGATTTGGACAGGGCCGATCCTGCTTCAGGCAGGGGGTTGGACTCAATGTGACCTCTGGAGGTCCCTTTCAGCCCCACTTTTCTAGGATTTCTATGATTCTCTACATGGCATTGCCTCCACTTTTGCATCCCTCCCTCCCCCACTGCCATCTCACCATCCCAGAGCTGAGCAGTTCTTGCGGTGCCAGCAGGGGACACTCATCCACCCCCTCGCTTCACAATAGACTTCTCAGCTTTTCATCCCACCTTCTGATCTCTGTGGCTGGGCCTGACTCATTGTGTGGTCGCTGCTGAGACGGGCTATGATCGGAGCTGAATGGGGCTCACCCACACAGCCTGCCAAGGCTATGAGCCCAAAAGCCCCGGTATCTTTGAAGTTCTTCGTATCTTCAGAGCAAGCCAGCCTCTGGGCCATCCCCCACCACTGAAGTTCAGCTCTGGAGCCCCTAGAACAGTGATTCTCAGGCAGGGTGCCATGAAATCCTTTTCAAGGTGCTCCAGATGGTGACATATTACTGTATTTCCTTGCATATAATATACCCCCCAAATATAATCTGCACTTTGAAAAGTATTATGGATGCTCCGCCTCCCCCCGAGTTATGGCAGCGGAGAGCAGGGATAGGGCATTATCTTTTGCTGACTTGTCCTCCCTTTCCAGCTGAACTAAACCCCTATCTGCTGCCAAAGCCTGGTTTCCAGACCCCAGGGGAGCCCTGTGGGTCACATGACAGGGTGCCATGGTGTGGATCTGGCCTGAGGGCTAGAGGTTGAGCATCCCTGTTTTGAATTAAAACCTCTACAGCGCAGGGGCTTTGGTGGACTAGGGCTCACTTCCTCAGCTGCTTAAATACTGGAGGCTGCAATTAAGAGAAGAACGGGGGAAAAACCCTGGTCAGACCCAGTTCACTCTCCCTTTCAGCATCCGCTCTCTGCTGCCACATGACACAGAAGACTGTGTTCTTACATGCTGCGAGAGGACAAGCACAGAGGTGGGTATAAAGGGGAGTATGCAACATAAGAACTGCCATTTCCTGGTTCAGATCCTAGGTCCATCTTGCCCAGTCTCCTGTGACGCACAGCGGCAGAAAGCGGATACTGAAAGGGAGAGTGAACTGGGTCTGACCAGGAAGAATGGACAAACCCCCTTTCTCACTTACAACCACCAGCATTTAAGGTCTAGGAAGTTCTGATTCAGAGGATCCAAGAATGTGTCCAGTCCCTTTGTGAATCTGGCTAAACTCTCAGCTTCCACCACATCTGGGGGCAATGAGTTCCACCTTTTAATGACAGGCTGGGTGAGAAAGATCTACTTTATGTTAGCTTTAAACTGATGACCTGTTGTTTCATGTTGTGATCCCTCATTCTTGTCTGGCATGAGCTAGTCAGTAATAAACCACTATTGAGTTTCTTTTCACTCTTTAGCATTCTGGAAACCCTCATCATGTCCCCCTTCAAGTATCTCTTTTCTAAACTGAGCAGGTCTGGCCTCTTCAGTCTCCCCTCCTGTGGAAGCCCCTCCATATCACTGATCATCCTTGTTGCCTTTCTCTGTATGGGGTTTTCTATGTCTCCTCAATGCAAGAAACTGGGATCAGACTTGCTGCCCTACTTTGGGCCAGCTGTGGCCAGATCTTAGTCATTACTCACTAAATTTGAATACAATAAGTGGGAAAGAAGAGGGAGAGGAAGGTGGGGAGGGGAAAGAGAGACAGAAACAAGCAAGCAAAGAACCCACAAAAGTCCCCAAAAGCTACCCAAGGTAACAGGATAAGAACCCATAGCCGCTGTTCCAACCAGACTGGACCCCATTCAGCTTGTATTACCTCCCTCCAAGGAGAGATATCACCCCCAAATATTTTTGCCTCTCACTTATTAAACCCACCCCATCACCTCTTTCTCAGAGGAAAGCTGATGATATATATTTCCTTTTCCCTCACAAAGATTGCACTGTTAAAAAGCTCTACACCCCCCTCCCCCTCTGCTGGTCCCATGCACTGAGGTTTCTCAACACTTGCTTATGAAATGTGTTTATCTCTCTGCAAGGCAGCTGCCTGGGTGCATATGCTCACCACACTGACCGGATGCCACCCACCTGCTTTGCTTCTCAGCTCCCTGCGCTGGCTCTGATCTTAGCTCGTGCTAGCATCTTGCCTGTCCCCAGCTCTGTGACGGGCCTCCTCTGCTTTCTCTTCCCCACCCCCCAGGGCTTAGGCGGCACCCCCCAGCTTGAGGAGAGAACAAGGGGTGGGAAGTTTCTGAGAAACCGCATCAGGGCAACTTACCCTGAAAAGAGGAAACCTCAAGACTGGAGAAACCCAGGCCCCATTGCTGCCTAGGCCCTGGCTCCAATACCACAGTCACGCGGGAGATATACAGCAACCTAAGTGTGGGAGTTGGGCCTGGCCTAGAAGATCCGTGATGCTGGGAAGCCTGTGATACTGTGATCATGTCTAGGAAATCTCTCTCAGATGGCAGGATGGACTTTCTCTAATGGAAGGAGGGAGGTGGATATCCTTTTTCCAAGCCCCACATCTTTTATCATCCCATCTCCTTGAGTTGGGTTAGGCATGGGTGAGGAAGTCGTCAAACTCAATGACCTGTTTATCCGCACCTGCAATTGCCCAAGGGATTTGGAAACTCATCTTATCTTTAGTGATCTGGATCTGGAAACTTTAGGGAATGGGGACCAATGTTTTTGGCCAGCAGGTTGCAAATTTAGCCCTGTGGCTCCCTGAGCATCATTCTGATTTCCTGTCCCTGTCTGATCTGCTGCTCCCCTGTTTCTATGCTCAGCCCCATCCACTGCCTCTGCTTTCTTCTCCCTGCCCAATCTGTTGCTCTGCTTTCTGCTGCTTCCCTGATCTGCTGGCTGGGCCACTTGTGACTTATGGGCTGTGAGTTGGTAATTCCCGCCACAGAGTCTCTTGCCATGGCACATCTACTAGCTGGGTAGATTGCTAGTCTGGGTCTTACTAGTTTATGTACCTAAAACAGTCTTATCACAGCCATCAGCTTCTGCTATACACCCTGCCTCTTATCAGTGCCACTGTAATGCAGCTATTTTACTTCTGGTGCCTGAACTCAGCTACTGTATTATGTTACCTACATGTGCAGCAGTCGCAGGCAATCTGGCTTAGTGACTAGGCCACTGAGAGAAGGCAAAGAGCCAGGGCTGACTCAGCGCTTGGCAGTCAAAAGTTACCAGATTCTGAGGGACAGTCAGGATCCAAAACCCAGGCCATGGTCAGGGGCTGGGAATCAGATACCAAGTTACCAGGTGCAGGAGACAATTGACAAGCTGAAGTCCAGGGACAGAAACCAGGAAACAGATCCACGAGGAAATCCAAAGTCAGAATCCAGGAACAGGTACACACTGGGAAAGCAGGAGTACCACATCACCAAGGCTTACTAAGCAGACCTTAGTCAGAACTGTTGGCTGGCCTCACATCTGCTGCCCCAGCTGGGGCTATAGGTAGGTTGTGCTCCCAGGAGCCAAGCAGGAAGCCAGGCAGCTAAATAGCTGGGGCAGAGCTCGTCAGTTCAAGAGACTCAAAGCAAATGTGCCTGCTTAGGAAATTAGCCTGAGTTTGGGTTGCCTCTTAGGGCCCCTGACAATACAACACCCACCTTTCCCCCTACAAACCAATGGCTTGAAACTGGGAGTGAACATTATACATGAGAAATATGGGTAAGAACAGTTTCTACTGCTTATCAGGTGAAAGCAAAAGGAATAGGTTGTTGAGGAGCCATCTCTTCTTTTTCCTTCTGCTTTATTTAAAAAAACCAAGGGGAATATTATATTCCAGGGGCTTGTTGTAGGCAAGACATTACATCAGGCTGCTACAGATGGACTGAACCCAAGCCCATCATCCGGAAAGTGAGCTTGCCTCGAAGAGATCAACAGATGGAGAACCCACTTCCCCTGCTAGCTGCTGCAAAGATAAAACCCCCGAGCTGTGAATATAGGGCACTGAGCTCTGATGTGAACGTGTCTGTCTGCAGCTTCTAGCTGCTGATTCTTGCTCTGGTTTCTAATAAACTGGAGGCCTTTAGTACTGACATCTTCTGGTTTGTACATTAAACTTATGTGATGCACCAAACTGGGTTGTACTAACAGGACTGTCTTTTGCTAAGCAAAGGAAGTGATTCTCCAGCTCTATTCAGCACTGGTGAGGCCTCCCCTGGAGTCCTGTGTCCAGTTTTGGGCCCCACACTTCAAGAAGGACATGGAGAGGTTGGCAAGAACCCAGCAGAGAGTGACCAAAATGATCAGGTGCTTGGGAAACAGGACTGATGAGGACAGGCTGAAGAGCTCGAGTGATGAAGTCTGGAGAAGAGAAAACCGAGAAGGGATTTGACCACAGTCTTCAAATCCCTGAAGGGTGATGACAGAGAGGATGGAGATGGGATTTTCTCTGTGTCCATAATGGACAGGACTAGGAGCAACAGCATGAAGCTGCAGCAGGGAAAACGGAGGCTGGAGATGAGGAGGAACGTTTTGAGTCTGAAGGTGGTTGAGCATTGGAACAGGCTGCCCAGAGAAGTGGTGTAATCTCCATCCCTGGAAATGTCCAACAGCAGGTTGGACAGATACTGGGCTGGGCTGGTTTATTCCGGGCTGATTCTGCCTTGAGCAGGGGGCCAGACTAGATGACGTTGTGAGGTCCCTTCCAGTCCGACTTTCCTATGATACGGGCTCATTATGCTACTTCTTTTCTTTGGATGCAATCCAGCCTGTTGCATCTATACAGCTCTTTTTGACTTAGGTCCACACCCAGTGGTAACTGCGAGTCATTCCCTGCTGTTAGTCATCGTGATAAAGATATATTCCAGGTTGCCACTAAGGCAGGTGAAATCAGAATCCGGCCTGGCTGATTTATCTTCATTGGAATAGAAGTATGGAGACAATGCTGCAAAATGGCTTCTGTGCTTCTCCTTCTGGCAGCCTCAGGGAGACATAGCAAGACACCTTAACCTTGCTATCCTACCCCCACTCCTGCCCTGACTCCTAATTCAGTGTTGGCTGCAGAGGACAGGAACAAAGAGCAACAGCCTCAAGCTGCAGCAGGGAAAACAGGTTGGAAATGAGGAGAAACATCCTGACTCTGAGAAGGGTCAAACATTGGAACAGCCCAGAGATGTGATGGAGTCTCCATCCCTGGCAATATTCAGGAGCAGGTTGGATAGACATGTGGCTGAGCTGGTTTAGTCAGGGCTGATGCTGCCTGGAGCAAGGGGCTGGATGGGACGTGACCTGCTGAGGTCCCTTCCAGACCTGCTCTCCTAGGATCCAATGATCCCACATCACCATGTTATGTGGGGAGACTAGATACTTGTTGCTGAAAGGGCCATACAAGAGGCTGGAGTATGAAATCAGGCTTTTTATATTGCTATATTCAGAGAGGATTGGTCACTTGGAGATGGGTGAAGGAATCAAGACAAACCACAAGCCATCAGGGGATCCAGAAGCGAGAGCACCAACTCTGGGTGCATGTTGCAGCCTGCTTATTACTCTCTGTATGAAGCTGAAGCCTTCTTACCCATGCCCAGCTGGAAGTGCCAACCCCCAGAATTAAGTGGGGCAACCAAACATGGTCATGGCTTGGGAGAACTCCTCGAATTCCTGGCACAGAGTTTGGAAATCTGGGTCCTGGCATTCCTCCTCATTCGGCCACTTCTCGATCCAGGTGTCCTTGCTGATGTAGTAGGAGAGTCTGAGAAGGGTGGGAAAAAGGATTTGACCCTGGTATGTTGCAAGTCACTACTTTCCACCATGAATAAACTCTGCTTGGTTTCTCTTAAGAGTAGGCTTCTGGCGTACAACAGACACCTTTAATTCCCCCTCTTTCCCCCCCCGAAATTGTAGCGTGTATTATATGTGAGAAATATGGTAAGAACAGTTTCTGCCAATGATGACAGGCAAAAACGAAAGTCAAAACTACAGACAATCCCCATGCAGCTGCAGGATGAGTAGGAGGAAAGATCTTTTATTTCTTCATCTTCGCTTTCAAAAGCAAGGACCATGCCCCTACTACAGAGGAAAACTACTCCCCAACCTCAGTTTGTGCTCATTTGGCCAGGTGGTCAAATTCCTCTCTGATCCCCAATGTGTTGGGCTGATCCTGAACAGAAGGGCAAGACCTTCTAGTCAGGAACTCCTGAGTTTGAGTCCCAGCATGGCCCAAACACCATCCCCAGCCAGGGGCAGATCTGTGAGAGGGGTGCAGTTACCTCCCTTTGATTTCTGGTCCATCCAAAGCTTATAACCAACTGCCTGGCAGTGGCAGCAGTATTTCTATTCAGACAGCAACAAGGCAGTCAATTGACGTCACAGTTTAGTGTCGCCTACCTGATTCCTCCTAAACTCTTCACTCTGGAGGTGTTAATGACACCCTCTCCTTTTTTTGCTCTTTAATGGTTCCATTATTCCAGCTAGCCTTACTTCTGCAGTGCTGCTGTCTGTTTGCTGCTCCGCATTGCTCTCATTTCACAGCCCTGTAGACTGTTTTTTTTTTTTTTAAACTCTAGCTAGAAACATTCACTCAGGTGTGGAAACACTAGCTCAGGAGAACCTTTTATGTGTGGAAATAACTTCAAAGGAAGCACTAGATGTGCTGGCAAGGTGCCCAAGAAGGGTATTGCGTTTTTAAAATATATAATATATGAGAGAGTAAATTAATGCAAATTCCAGTGAAGTTGGGTTTTTTTGGCTCAACCTTAAATTGAATGCTATAGCTGTAGGCCTCCGGCTTATTAGTGAAACTTCTAGTTTCCTTTTAACCAGAGAAAAATGTGCATTGTGTTCTATGGGATGATGCACCACAGCAGCTGCACCCCCTTTTCAAAATCCCAGATCCACCCATGGCTGCAGCCAACACCCAACACAGAGAAAAATATACCTTGACACATGTAGCAAGAGGAAGCGAAAAATAATTAATTGCCAGCCCCATGTGGCAACCTGTAAAGCCTAGGAGATCTCCCTAGTAGATGATAGTCATTGCTATGCTTAGATCATCCCTGATCAATGTGTATCCAACCTCTCCTTGAACACCTTGAATGATGGATTTATGCTAGTGAAACACACAGCTGGCTACTCCTTACCAGTTAACCCATGGAATTAAGTATAATGCTGCAACCTCCCAGCCTCCACCAAGGGCTCTGATGGGTGTTAAAACTCACCCATTTTTCATGTTCCACAAATCGCTGCTCAGGCCCCAGATCAAATAGTTCTTGTTCACCTCCATACTCAATGAGTCCCGGCACTTAATATGGCTGATGAACCTGCGATTTCCACTTCGGGGGTTTTCATCTGACCCTTTAGTGGGGAAGAATCAAGAGGATTGTTTAAATGCTCTGGAGAGTGGAGAGGCTGGGAGAAGGGGGTTCATTTTGGAGTCCAAGGAGGATCCTTCACCTGCTTTGATGATCTGCAGGATCTCCATCATGTAGTTGTCATAACTGCTTTCCTCTTTCTTGCTCACCAGCTTGGTCTTATATACTTGGAGGGGTGGGGGGAAAGAGAAACAGGTTAGTAGGCAGTGGTGTCCAACCTCTTCACCCTGTGGCTTGGGTAGTGGGGGGCCAGGTCCATCCACAGGCCAGATCTAGCCTGTGAGTTCGATGCGGCACATGCAGCCAGTGTGGCAGGGTCCTCTATCCATCCAGCTAGGGGGTGGGGAGTAGCCTAGCCCTGATCCAGTGGCTCTGATCTGGACACATGGAGGCAGGGGGGTACAATGGTCCTGATCCATAGTGGGGGGACTGGTGCAGCCTCAACCCAGATGTGGGGGGTAGGGTGCAACCCCAATCTGGATCCATGGGGGAGGGCACCTCAGTAGCCCTGATTCAGACGTTGGGGGTAGGGGTGGAGTTGTCCCAATGTGGATGTGGGAGGTGGGGGAGTCAGAATGACCCTGATCCCAATGAATGGGTATGTGTGTGTGTGTACTGAGTGGCCCCAATCCAGGCACAAGAGGGGCAGCAGCCCCAATCCAGATACAGAGGTTGGGGGGAGGGGGGCATGGATTGAATCTGATCCAGATGGGGGGTGGGGGGAGGCAGTGGCCCCGATCCGGATGTTGGGGAGAGGATGGAGTGGCCCTGATCTGGATGCATAGGGGATGGACCTGGCCCTGATCCCACTTTGTGGCAATGGCCTGGGCAGGGCTGGATCCTTCTGCCTGGAGCTTCCACCATTTCCAGCTGCCACATTTCCCAAGCCATGGGAATCCCCATGGGTTGGAGACCAAGGCTTTGTGGGCCAGATTTGTCTTGCAGGCTGGGGGTTGAGCAGCCCTGGTTACAAGCTTATCATAGAATCCTAGGGACGTGGGGCTGGAAGGGACCTTTACAACTCACACTGAGTCCAACCCCCTGCCTCAGGCAGGATCAGCCCTGTCCAAGCCATCCCAGACTAATCCATCATCTAAACTCTTTGTAAAACTACTGTCCACCCTGACACAACAATGGACATCCCACTCCAACCTGCTGTACTTCCTGCACTGAGGCATACTGAGAAGCAGAGAGACTTGAGCAACTGACAGAGCCTTGACTGCTTTCTTTTGATGGGATTTCCCCCCAGCAGCTTGAATATTGGCGTTTCTTAGCTGTGTTATAGGTAGTGCTAAGAACTGAGGAGACCCAGAGAAGAGAGACACGTGGCAGCTTGTTAGAACCTCAGGGACTGCCTTTAAATCACGTCTGAATGGCTGCCCTACAGAGAGGCCCAAATACTTTCCAAGCCCACTGTTAGGGTCAAGATGACATGTCCAGCTTGTAGACTTCATGAGTCAAAGATGGAGCCTAAATTTGAATAGTTCTGGGCAGAGTCTCTATATGACCTGCTACTCTGCTTTCTGCTTCCTGCTTATACTCTCTGTCCCTTCCCCACCCACAGAGGCTGCCCACACCATGTATAGCAGGTTGGACACCCCTGCCTTCTACTGCTGGCTCTGGGTTGGATCCAAGATCACGAGAAATTTACTCTCCAGAGGCCACTCGGAAGAAGATGAGATCAGCGGATCTACCCAAATTTCTGCCATAACAGGAACTCAATCACCTCTGGAGTCTTTTACAGCAAATCCTGAAGACACCTGTAATTTACGTGATCCACAACAGACCTAGACGTTGGGATGTGGTCAAGAAGATACTGCGGCCTCCAGGGCTTGTAGGACACAGCAGGACACAGCTGCCCACCCAGCTCAGACAGTTTAAGACAAACACCCCAGTTTTGGAGGGCTGATTTTTTGGGGGAAGCTGCATGTGATATGTGAGTATTTATACTATTTCCATTATACACACCCCACCTGGGCACAGGTTCAGATGAATCACCTAAGCCTGATGGCACATTTCACTGAGGATAACTAGAAGCTGTCTCCCAGTTATGTTTGATCCCCATCTACACTCCCAAGCAAGGCTCAGACTAAAACCCAGATCTTTTACCATAATCCACCCCAGGTTCGCAGGCTTCTTCAATTCGCCCATCTAGCGTGATGTCACTGTCCCTCCTGTGCTGCACAAAGCACTCTTCTGTGGTGGGGGAAAAAGAGGAAGACACCAAAAATCACCAGGAAAGACCACTCAATACCACTCACCCACTGAGACCCTTATAACCAGGGGTATAGGAGGGACTTGATTATCCTGCTCAGCTCAAAACTATTGCCAATTTGAAAGCAGCTGGGAAAAGTTTCACTGAGAGAAGGAAATGCTTCTTGCTGCCTGAGAGAGAAGCTGGCAGCCATTTTAGAGCACAGTGTCTCCATGCTTCTGTGCCAGCAAAAAAAAAAAATCAGCTTGGCTGCTTGAGACATGTACCCCAGTTTTGGAGGGCTATTTTTTTTGGTGAACGGTGAAGGTGTGTGTGGTATATGAATAAATATGGTATTCCCATTACCAACCAGGCTCAGGTTTGAGTGTAGTTGAGCCACATAAACCAGCTGGTTCATTTACCTGCCCATAACGCCTAGAAATGAACTAGAGACAAGCCAGATTCTTACCTTCTGCACAGCGGCAAACTTCCTCATGACAGATCTTACTGAGCTGGCCAGTCTGAGAAGGCAGGTGGTAGAACTTGGTACAGCGGTTATCTGCAGGAAAAGCAGAGCAACATGGGGATGCTAGGTTTGAAAATTGCAAGGGAACCTCAAGTTTCTTTCTAACTTTGGTGATGCCTTCCCTAGAATCTTGTGTCCAGTTCTGGGCCTTGCGCTTTGAGAAGCAGGTGGACAGATTGGAAAGAGTCCAGTGCAGAGTGACAACAATGATTAGAGACCTGGGAGACAGTACTGATCAGGAAAGGCTGAAAGAACTAGGGTTATTGAGTCTGGGGAAGAGAAGATTGAGGGGGCATTTGATCACAGTTTTCAAATCCCTGAAGGCTGATGACAGGGAAGGATGGAGATGGGCTTTTCTTTGTAGCCATAGGGGGCAGAACTAGGAGCAACAGCCTCAAGCTAAAAGACTGCAGTGCTGGTGTCATTGGGAAGGCTTTAGCTTCCATGACCACAGTCCACTCTTTGGTGAGAGAGGCAGCGAGCTGCTGGGAAGGGATAGCCTCCACCTCTCTCTGCTAGGGAGGAGGCTCTTCTCAGCCAGACTGACTGACCTGCTCCACTGACCTTTAAACTAAGCCCACCAGTGGACAGGGGGACTACCACCACTGCTGGCCTGCTGAGCAATCTCTGCAAAGCCAGCAGGCCAAGGCGCTTAAGGGAGCCCATCCCTGCCCCAGCCCTGGAACAATCTGTAGGCAAGGCAAGGGCCCCCAAGGGGACGCTTGCCTGCCTGTACACAAATGTCAGGAGCTTGGGGAATAAACAGGAGGAATTTGTCCTCCCACTTAACACAAATAATTACAATGTCATAGGGATAATGGAGACCTGGTGGGACTCCACCCATGACTAGACCACGGGTATAGATGGCTATACGCTGTACAGGAGGGATCGAGGGGACAAAAGGGGCAGGGGTATAGCTCTCTATGTCAAGGAAAGCTATGTGTCCCTGCAAGCCGACATTGGCAACCAGGGTGGACGATTTGAGACCCTCTGGTTAAAATCTGTGGGGAACATGGCACAGGGGATACTATGGTGGGAGTCTACTACAGACCTCCCACCCAAAATCAAGAGCTTGACCAGGAGTTCACCAGGGAATTGGCTGAAGCCACATGCTCCTGATCCATGGTTGTCATGGGAGACTTCAACTACCCAGACATCTCGTGGGAAGAGCACTCGCCCAAATTCAAGCAGTCGCAAAGCTTCCTCTTGTGCATGGATGACCTCTATCTGATACAAGAAGTCTACTGGCTGACAAGAGGTAAAATGCTGCTCGACCTGGTACTGGCAACCGGAGATGATCTAATCAGAGACCTAATGATGGATGGGAAGCTGGGTGCTAGCGACCATGAGCTGATCACCTTCACCATCTGCTGTAAAGCTGGCAAGTCAGTCAGCAATACAGAAGTCCTCAACTTCAGGAAAGCTGACTTCGATAAGCTTAGGAGGCTTGTCGGTGACCCTAAGGGGAGGGGAGTTCAGGAAGAGTGGTTTCTCCTTAAGGGAGCAATCCTAGATGCACAAGCTAAGGCTATTCCATCTTGGAGGAAAGGCAGCAAAAGGGCACAGCAGCCCCATTGGCTCAGCAAGGAACTAGCGGGCCTTCTTCATCTAAAAAGAAAGACCTACAAAGGATGGAGGATGGGATTCACCTCCAAGGAGAAATATTCCGCACTGCTCCAGACCTGCCGGGAGTGAACCAGGAAAGCCAAGGCTGTGACAGAACTCCAACTGGCTACTAGGATCAAGGACAATAAAAAGTCCTTTTTTAGATATGTGGGGAGCCAGAGGAAAAGCAAGGGCAACACTGGACCCCTGCTAAACCAGATGGGACAATGGACAACCAATGCCCAGGAAGAAGCCAACCTATTAAATGGGTACTTTGATTCGGTCTTTCACCAGTCTCACGAACACCTCTGCCCATCGCGGGACAGGGAGGCCCAAGGGAGGGAGATTCCCTGCCCTCCATCAATGCTGACCTCAGGAAGGAACACCTTGAGAGGCTGGACACCTTCAAGTCAGCTAGCCCTGACAATCTGCACCCCAGGGTACTCAAGGAGCTGGCAAGCATCATAGCTCAGCCCCTGGCACGGATCTTCGAGACCTCCTGGCACTTTGGTGAAGTGCCTGAAGATTGGAAGAAGGCCAATGTGGTGCCTATCTTCAGGAAAGGGAGGAAAGTGGATCTGGCAAACTACAGGCCCATCAGCCTGACCTCTATCCTGGGGAAGGTCTTAGAAAAGATTATTAAAGAGACCATTCTTAACAGACTGGCCGATGGCAACATCCGGAGGGATAGCCAGCACAGGTTTGTTGCGGGTAGGTCTTGCTTGCCCAATCTTATTTCCTTTTATGACCAGGTGACCTATCACCTGGACAAGGGAGAAGAAATTGATGTCGTATATCTTGACTTTAAAAAAAGCCTTCTATCTGGTATCCGATGATCAACTCTTGGCAAAACTGGCCAACTGCGGCCTTGGGTCCACCATGATCCGCTGGCTGAGGAATTGGCTCTGTGGTTGGACCCAGAGGGTGGTGGTTGATGGAAGTCAATAATCGTGATGCCCTCTAACCAGTGGGGTTCCTCAAGGCTCTGTCCTTGGACCTGTATTGTTCAACATCTCCATTAATGATGTGGACATTGGAGTCAGAAATGGACTCGCCAAATTCGCCAATGATACCAACCTCTGGGGTAAAGCAGCCACACCTGAGGGCAGGAGGGTGATCCAGGC
The DNA here is from genome assembly GCF_030867095.1 of Alligator mississippiensis. Lineage (NCBI taxonomy): Eukaryota > Metazoa > Chordata > Crocodylia > Alligatoridae > Alligator > Alligator mississippiensis. The sequence continues at coordinate 23,898,572 of NC_081831.1, forward strand.
AGACCTTGACAGGCTCAGGAAATGGGCAGAAGAGAATCTGATGGTGTTTAACACCGAAAAATGCAAGCTTCTCCACCTTGGGAGGAAAAACCTGCAGCATGCTTATAGGCTCAGCAGCGCTACGCTGGCTAGCACTATGGATGAAAGGGACATGGGGGTCATGACTGACCACAAGATGAACATGAGCCTTCAATGTGATGCTGCAGCTAGTAAAGCAAGCAAAACACTGGCTTGCATCCATAGATGCTTCTCAAGCAAACCCCAGGAAGTCATTCTCCCGTTGTACTCGGCCTTGGTGAGGCTGCAGCTGGAGTATTGCATCCAGTTTGGGGCTCCACAATTCAGAAAGGATGTGGAGAAGCTTGAGAGAGTCTAGAAAACAGCCACGTGCATGATCAGAGGTCAGGAAAACAGACCTTATGATGACAGGCTGAGAGCTATGGGACTCTTCAGACTGGAAAAGCGCAGGCTCAGGGGCGATCTGGTGGCCACCTATAAGTTTATCAGGGGTGTCCACCAGGATCTGGGGGAACGTTTGTTCACCAGAGCACCTCAAGGGGTGACAAGGTCTAACGGTTATAAACTCCTGCAAGATAGTTTCAGACTAGATATAAGGACGAATTTCTTTACTGTCCGAGCCCCCAAGGTCTGGAATAGCCTGCCATTGGAGGTGGTTCAAGCACCTACATTGAATGCCTTCAAGAGAAAACTGGATGCTTACCTTGCTGGGATCCTATGATCCCACCTGACTTTCTGCCCCTGGGGCAGGGGGCTGGACTCGATGCTATTCCGAGGTCCCTTCCAGCCCAAATGTCTATGAAATCTATGAAGCTGCAGCATGGGAAACTGAGGTTAGAGATGAGAAGGAATCTTCTGACATTGGAACAAGGTGCCCAGACTGTGGTGGAGTCCTCAGCTTTGGGAATGTTCAACAGACACTTGGCTGGGATGGTTTAAGCTTCTACGAACAGTATTTGATGAAGTCAGTTTGACATCACTAAAGTTTGTGTTCTCTCTATATCTTATTTTGTTAGTCTATAGGGTGCACATCTGCCCTGCCTTTTGCCTGGCTTCAGATGAACATGACTAACAACCTCTATCTGCGATGGTTTAGTTAGGGATGATCCTGCCTTGAGCAGGGGACTGGACTATATGTAACCTCATAAAGGTCCTGCTAAGCCAACATCTATTGTTCTCCTTCTTGAATCTCAAAGAACACCCAATTTCAACACATTATTCCTGTCTTGAACTCGCCATTTGCTCTTAAGCCAGAGGCCGTGTCTGGAACACAATCTAGGGCCTTGGAATTTTCCTCTTTGTACACATGGTATCTGCCAGCTGAAATACTTAGGCACTTCTCTGAAGCTTCTGGCCAGAAAAGACCAGAAAGGATATTCTGCTGATTTTTCTGCCACACAGAATGAGCAATGAGTGAGTAATGACTAAGATCGGGCCATCAGTGTAACTCCAAGTACAGCAGCGAGACAGATTCAGTCTCGTGAGACCCAGAAAGCACCACACAGAGAAGGACAACAAGGTTGATGAATGGCATGGAAGGACTTATATATAAGAAGAGAGTAACAAGGCCAGGCCTTTTCAGTTTAGAAATGAGATGCTTGAGGGGGAATATGAGAAGTATTTACAAAATACTAAACGGTGAAGAAAAAGCCAGTAGGGATTTATTACTGACTAGCTTTCAGCAGACAAGAACTAGGGGTCACAACATGAAACTAGGAGGCAATCAGTTTAAACTCGTAAGTTTAAATTCATAAGTAGTCAGTTTAAAACTCACGAAAGGAAGATCTTTATCACCCAGCATGTAATTAAAGTGTGGAACTCATTGCCCCCAGATGTGGTGGAAACTGAGCATTTAGCCTGATTCACAAAGGGATTGGACACATCCTGGGAGGAAAGGGGCATCAGTAGCTATGGAGCATGGGAGTGAGGGACACAGCCTCTGAATCAGAACTTCCCAGACCTTAAATGGTGGAGGTTGCAAGTGAGATCAGAATAGGGAGAAAGTCCTGCAGACTCAGTTCACTCTCCTTTTCAGCATCTGCTCTCTGCTGCCATGTGATAAAGGAGACTGGGCAAGATGGACCTAGGGTCTGGCCTAGTAAGTGTCAGTTCTTATCCTCTAAAGAGACCAATTGTTCATTTCACCCAGCGGTTGCCCCAACTCCAAGGCCTGGATCATCATCATAGATTTCAATACCAACGGGGGCCATGACATCATCTCATCTGACATATTGCATCACAGGGTGGAGAATTCTACCCTGGGAAACCTATCTCTTGCCAGAGATTTAAAAGGATCAGAGGATGGAAAATCCACCTCTTGGTAGCTGGTTCCCCCCGTGGTGAATCACTCTCAAGACCTGAAGTGGAGGTTTAGATCTGGAGATGAATTCTAGGCTTCAGCTTTAACTGACTCTTGGATCTCTCTCACTTTTCTAGTGATCCACCCTGATGTTACCTAGGAAGTCATAAGTCCCCTGGAATGTACTGGATAACATGGTGATATGCATCACTTCATGCCCTGAGTTTTGGGGACAGGCCCTGACACCTGGTTTGCTCCACCCCCAACATGGCTCTGTGGGCCGGATCTGGACTGTGGGCCATTAGTTGGACCCTCCCCGTGCCCCTTCCAATGTCACTACTGGTGCTTTTCCCTTTGCCATGACCAAACGTTTTCAGAAATCCCATAAGATTGGTGGCAAAGTGGGTATTGTCCTCAGAGGCTGGGGAGGGAGGATGCATCAGAAGATCTCTGTTACCTAAGCCATAGTAGTCATATACAGTCACTGATGCTGGCTGGATGAGCCCCACCTCGAAGAACTGGTGTGCTTTGAACTTCAAGCATTCATTCTCTGTATGGGAAACCTGTAGGAGGAAAGGGGGAGATAAAGACTGATACAGCATGAGGAAGCCAGGGCAAGCAGGCACAAATGAAGCCCTTTATCCTCTCTGAGTGGCATTGCCATCCTGTTTCCCAGCGCAATCTACTGCTTTGCTTTTTGCTCCTTGACCTGTGCTCCCTGCCCCATTGGCTGCTCTGCTTTCAGCTCCCTGCCCTGGTGCTCCTTGCCCAATCCACAGCTTTGTTTTCTGCTCCATGCCTAAACTTTCTGCTCCCTGCCCTGTGCCCCCTGGCCCACCTGTAGCTCTGCTTCCTGGTCCTTGCCCTGTACCCCCTGCCTGATCTTTTGCTCTGCTTCCTGCTTTTGGCCCTATCTGTGTTCCCTGCTCCTTTACTGATCTGCCTTGTGTTGCACATAGAGGCTGCTTGTGACACTTGTGACACACATGCGTTGGATTAGGCTTTTTGTATATAGGGCAGGGAGGAAAAAAGGGAGCGGAAAGGCTGATTTACTGGACATTAGCCAGGGCACCTCTCATTGTAGTCAGGGAGAACTGTGGTCCTACAAGGTGGAATCAGGAGTAGAACCCAGTTCACTAAGAGCTGGAAGGGGATACAGGCTTTTGAGAAGCTCTTACCTTATCCAGGTAAATGAGGAGGGTGCTTCTTTCAGATGCGGCCTTCTCCAATTCGTACTTGGATATGTACCTGTCAACACCTCTGGAGAGCTAAAGCAAGAAGCAGTGTGAGCAGGGGCAGATCCAGGTGCAGTGAGGCAGTTGCACCTCCCTTTACTCAATGTTTCACGCCTCCCCCCCCGAATCAAGTTTGAAACAAACTGCCTGGCAGTGGCAGCAGCATTTCTATTCAAGCAGCAGTAAGGGAGACAACTGACTTTGTGGCTCATTGCAATCTACCTGAGTGACTTAGACAAACCAGAGATGGGCCAAAAGAAATCTCATGAGGTTCAACAAAGATGAGTGCAAAGTCCTGCCCTAGGACAGAACAATCCCATGCACTGGTACAGGCTGGGGGCTGACTGGCCGGGCAGCAGCTGTGCAGAAAAGGACCTGGGGGTTACAGTGGACAATGAGCTGAATATGAGCCAGCAGTGTGCCCTTGCTGCCAAGAAGACTAATGGCTTACTGAGCTGCATTGGTAAGGGTGTTGCCAGTAGGTCAAGGGAAGTGATTATTCCCCTCTATTCAGCACTGGTGAAGCCACATCTGGAGTACTATGTTCAGTTTTGGCCCCCCCCAGTACAAAAAGGGTGTGGACAAATTAGAGAGTCCAGTGGAGGTCGACAAAAATGGTGAGGGGGCTGGGGAACATGACTTATGAGAAAAGACTGGGGGAACTGGGTTTATTTAGTCTAGAAAAGAGGAGACTAAAAGGAGACTTAATAGCAGCCTTCAACTACCTGAAGCGGGGTTTGAAAGAGGATGGAGCTAGGCTGTTCTCAATGGTGGCAGATGACAGGACAAGGAGCGATGGTCTCAAGTTGCAGCAAGGGAAGTTTAGGTTAGATATTAGGAAAAATTTTCTCATTAGGAGGGTAGTAAACTTTGGAACAGGTTACCCAGAGAGGTGGTGGAAGCTCCACCCTGGGGGTTTTCAAAACCTGACTAGACAAAGCCTTGGCTGGGATGATCTAGTTGGGGCGGGTCCTGCTTGGAGCAGGGGGTTGGACTAGATGACCTCCCTGAGGTCTCTTCCAACTCTAACTTTCTATGATTCTATCTATGATACCTGTGAAACACTTCACTCTACAGGCATTACTAACCTTCTCTCCTTTTAAATGGTCTTGATGTTCCAGTAATTAAGCTAGCCCTTTCTTCTGCAATGCTGCTGTCTGTGAGCTGCTCCTGGTCACATAGTTTAATAGCCATGAATAGATCAATTCTCCATGATTTTATCTAGTCCCTTGTTCAACCTTGCTCTGCTCTCTGCTGCCAACATTTCCCATGGCAATGAATTCCATAAATTAACTACATGTTGCTTAAAAAAATCCTACCTCCTGTTCATTTCAGCAGATGCCCACTGATTCTAGTATCCTGGGACTTGGTGAACAACAGTGTCCTGTTTACTTGGTCCACATCCTTCATGATTTCATAAATCTCTATCCTATCTCCCTCAGCCTGCTCCTTTCAAAGCTTAAGAGTCCCAACCTTTTTAAGTCAAGATTTCATAGTTTCATAGTAGCTAGGGTCAGGAGGGACCTGAAGAGATCATCTAGCCTGACCCCCTGCCATAGGCAGGAATGAATGCTGGGTTCACAAGACCCCAGACAGGTGATCATTCAACCTCCTCTTGAATTTGCCCAATCTTTGGGTAAATCTGATATCTTTTATTAGACCAACTCAAATAGTTGGAAAAATTCTTTGCAAGCTTTCAGGTATAAATACCCTTTGTCAGGCTAAGGAAGCATCTGCAGTTGATGTGTGCTCAACCTGATGAAGAGTATTTATACCAGAAAGCTTTCAAAGAAGAATTTTTCCAACTACTCAAGTTGGTCTAGTAAAAGATATCAAATTTACCCAAAGAACCTTGTCTGCCTATGTCCTTAGACCAACACAGCTACAACCTACACCCCCAACCTTTTTAAGACACCGCAGAAGTGTTCAATGATTGTCTCTCCTTTCTTAGTGGTGTTGATATTCCACTAATCAAACTAACCTTTCTTAGAGCAATGTTACTGTCTGATAGCCAAGCCTGGTGTCTCTTTTCCTATTTCATTGCCTTGGACACACTTTAGTTCTTCTTAAAATCCTAGATCCACCCACAGAGACTAGGCTTCAGCAGAAGCTAGGGTTTCAGCTTTAGTTAATCTGGAAAGGGAGGGGGAGTGAACTGAAGACAAGGCTCTGTCTCTGCTCTATGCAGCCATAACTGGAAAAATCCCTTCATTTTACCTTTCAAAAATAAGGTGCAACTTATATCTTGGTCATGTTGTATGTCAGAATATATGGTATTTGAAGTCCCCATTACTGCTCACAAATTCATCTGGGTCCATCTAAGCACCAGCACTGGTTCTGAAGTATCTCCCCCCCTCCTTTTCTCTCACTTGGTCCCTGCCACCATGTGGAAAGTCTCAACATACCCTGTTCAGATCCTCTGTGTCTGGAGAGAAGCCTGTGAGCATGGAGATGTCAATGATGGACATGGTGGCATCTACTTCACCTAGGAACCTGGCATGGGAAAGAGGAGACCTTGGCATGAGAATTCAGGGCTGAGAAAAACATGGGACTACTGGCTTGGTGAGCCTGCCCTGTTTCTTTCTAATACAATAAATGCCAGATGATGTATGCATGTGTGGGTTGTGGGGGGGTCAACTTTTTTGCCAGGTGGGCTACAAATTAGCCTCACACTTTCCCCCAGTTCCACTCTGATTCCTGTCACCTGCCTGACCAGCTGCTCTGCTTTCTACTCCCTACCCAATCTGGGGCAGTGAGAACTGGATAGGGAGCAGAAAGCAGAGCAGACAATGGGGCAGCAAGCACAGGGCAGGGAACAGAAAGAAGAGCACCAGATCAGGCAGAAAGCAGAGCAGCTAATGGGGCAGGGAACACAGGAGAGCCTGCCCCTCCCCCCCACATACTCTTAGGGGCTCAATAGCTCTGTAGGGAGAATGGCCCATCTCAGGCCTGCCTGGGTGTCTCTCCTATGCCCTGGGGAGGGTGGTTGACCCCCCGCAACCTGGTGCCACTTCTGTAGAGTGAGCCACTGGGAAAACCATGACACAAAGAGGCACAAACAATAGGCCAAGCTAGGGACATTTTCTCTCCTCCACAGGCACCTCCATCCTCAGCTGCAGAGCCAGGCTTTTGGCTTCAACAAGAAGGGACTCATTGTGTAAGCTGGCCTGGGGATATACTACTGCCCTGTGAAGCGGGAGCTCAGAGTTCAAATCCTGCCTCCACAGGAGTGGGGTCTACAACCAGCCTGCCTGGTGGTACCACCATTCATGAGCAGCAAGGCATGGGGCAGATATGGTGGGAACTGATGGTGGGTTCTAGCTGGCTGTGCTTTTAGGGGGCTTACATGTTATCACCAGGTATTTTGCAGGCATCATGGCAAAGGAGAGGTTGAAAGGGCAATGAGACAGCTAAATAAAGGGTCTTGCATGGACCTCAGCCAGCCCTGTTGTCTTAAAACCCAGCTAGCTCTTTCTTGCTCCTCTTTCAAAGTCCCATAGAAGCAAGATATTCTTTGAGGTAGCTGTGATAAGCTTCAGACACCACCAGCACATGGCTGGGGTTGGGTTGCTCCAACCAGCCCAAGCAACCCAGATGCCTTTGATCAGACACAGCATCCCTGTGGACACAGCTGGCCAGGGCACAGAACAGCACAGCACAGCACAGCACACCATGTCTACAGTTATCACCTGGTGCAGATTGTGATGAAGACTGATCGTAGGGCTCCTTCTGGGCGCCTCACTGGCAGTGTAGGAGAGAAAGACAGTTCATGATTTTATAGTGATGTTAGCATATTTACTTGGGTACCACAGTCACTGCCCCCCTCCCCCCCCCCCCAAAAAAATTAGCAATTGAAAATTAGGGTGTTTCAAGGCAACTGATTGCCACAAGGGCTGGAGACTCTGGGAGCAGGAGATGGAGGGGCACTCCCTTCCTCAGCCTCACTCTCCCTCCCCCTTCTGGGCAGCCAACAGCAATAGGTTTAACCCTCTGATAGGACAGGTCTGGACCCAGTGGTGGCAGCAGGGATGACTGCTGCTCACCTTACTGCCAACTTCTTCTCTCTGTCGGCTCTGGGTGTGCTTTTCAGCGGCAGTCAGTAAGCAGAGGCTGCCTTACAGGAGTGTGGGAGATTGGAGCAGGGAGGGTTGGCATGTTGCAGAGAGGACTTCAGCAGTGAGTGTGGACTCAAGAAAGCTCCAGCTATGCATCTCTGATGGAGTTAGTGTGTAAGGTGCAAGCCACCCCTGCCCTCTGTCTGGTTTCAGGCCTGCTATTCAAGAAAACTGCTGGCCCCTGGTTTGAAGCTATGGCCTGGATTAGCATTTGCAACTCCTCCTTCTTCTCAACCACTCTCCAAGACAACCACTCTCTTTCCAATCTCTCAGTTCTAATCCTCAAAGGGAATTTACAAAACATCTTTTGTAGATGAGCCAACAAACTTCACTTTATAAATCTACTGGATACAAAAAAAATCATGAACTAAAGATAGACATTGGATTTATGGCACATTATAATTAGCCTGCCATCCAATAACCCCAGGTAATTTATCTACATTTTACCAGCTACATTTTATCACCAGTTTACATTCCCCTCTTTTGTCCCTCCCCCCACACCTACCTGTCTAACACCCATTAACTCCTATCCCCAGTACCGTAGCAATTGGGTAGGGGGTAAGCGGGGTGACCTCCCCAGGGGCCGAAATGTAGGGGCACCAACAGGTGCTGACCAGCCAGGGTGGGGCATGGGATGGAGCCACGAGTGGCTTGTTTTGGGAGGGGGGGTGCAGGAATGGGGGGAGGGCAGCTCCCACTGCTGTGTGCAGTCCCAGGCAAGGATGTGGGGGCATGTGCTCCCTGGATCTGTGCACAGGGTGAGGGCAGGCTGCCGCAGCAGGCTTGCCCCAGGCACCAAACTTCCTTGCTACGGTACTGCCCGTCCCCTCTGATCTTCCCTGCCTCACATTTGCATTTTCCCAGGCCTGCATTTTGCCTATTGGCTTAAGCTTCTATTCAACCCTACAGAGCAGACAAACACTAGCAGACTCTCCCTATGACGGAAGAAGGGTGTGTACGCCCAAAAGCTTGTAAAGAACAATTTTTCCAACTATTCAATTGGTTTAATTAAAGATATCACATCTATCCAAATAACGTTGTCTCTCTCTGAGCAACTTGTTATGAGGAAGATTTATGAGGGGACCTGGGACAGCTTGCTCTTGGACTCTGGCAGTTCAGAGCTGGATCCAAGCTTCCTGCTTGCCCTTGAACTCTGCCCAGACAAATCCTAGCTAGAAAGAGAGCTGAATCATGGAAAAGCCCGGCTGGCTGGGTTTTCTGGAGGTCATCTGGTCCACCTGCCTCATCCAACTGTCCCAATCCCAGCTGTCCCAGAAACATCCTTGTCCTAAAACTATGCAAGAACACCGTTGCACATTTACAAGGCCCATTGCCCCAAAATACCCAAAGCTCCTGACTCTGTCTCAGGTGAGGTTAAATGTACTTGAGAGATCCCAGGCAGAGGCTGTGCCCCACTCTGCAGAGGAAGGCAAAACCCCCCAGTCCAGGACAGAAGCAATTTTATCCTCTATAACTCATTATCCCTATCTGTAAAATGGGCATAATGATGCTGACCACTGCCCTATAGAAAAATAAGACTGGAGGGGACCTCAGGAGGTCATCTAGTCCAACCCCTGGCTCATGACAGGATGAGCCCTGTCTGAATGATCTCAACCAATTTCTTGCCTTGGCTTCCATCTGACTATGAGGAAAAAATCTTTCCTGACCCTAAATGCAACAGTCAGGATGATGCTGAGCAGAGGGAGAAGACTGTCTAGCCAGGAGCCTCCAGGTTTGAGCCTCAGCTGTAGCATCAGACTACCTCAGTCACCATCCCCAGCTTGGGCTGCAGCCAATAGCTATTGGCTAAATTGCGTATGGTCACAGCTCCAACTAAGACACTCACTGTTTTAGAAAGGCACCAGTGTTTTAGAAAGGCTGTCCTAAACAACAGCCCACTTCATGGAGGCTATGAAACATTTGCCACCTCTTAGCTCATGGAAGGTGCCATGCTCAGCTGAAGGAAAAAGACTCCATCTAGTGGCTGATATCCAGCTTAAAGCAGGGCAAGATCATAAGAACACTGGGTCAGACCAATGGTCCATCTAGCCAGGTATCCTTTGTCTGACAGTGGCAGGGGTGGATGCTATAGAGGGAGATCACATACACAGGGTATACCTAGTGTGATCCATCCTTTATCTCAAAGCCCTCCCTGGGCTTTGATTCTCAGATGCCATAGGAAATATCTCCAACTGTTTCATTCAATAGCCATTAACAGACCTATCAGCCATGAATTTATTCAGTCCTTTGTTGAACCTGGCTCTGCTACCTGCTTCCACCACCTCTTATGGCAATGAGCTCCACAAGTTAACAACATGTTGCTTAAAAAAGTCCTTTCTCTTGTTAGTTTTTAAATGCATCTCCTGCTGCTTTCAATGGGTGCCCCCTACTTCTAGTGTTCTGGGATTGGTAAACAGTAGTTCTCCATTCACTTGGTCCACACCCTTCATGATTTTATAGATCTCTATCATCTCCCCCCTCAGCCTTCTCCTTTCTAAACTGAAGAGTCCTGGCCTTTTAGTTTCTCCTGGTCTGGCCACTGCTCCAGGGTAGATTTTCACCTTATAGGACATTATATATAGTATATATAATACATTTTCTTTTTCATTCTGCCTTTCCAAATCAAGTTACGTATCTTATGCTGGAGCATGTTGTATGCAAGAAAATACGGTATATTACAGTAGTAGTGGGTTCTAACCCTAGTTTGAAATGCATTGGACTGTGTCCCTGCAGCTAAGTTTCCTCTGCACTGGAAACTGAGCTGCTTAGGGGTGATAGTAATATGAATTAATGCCAATTAATTATTGGCAATGCCTAGCACTGATACACAGCTTTTCATATGACCACCTCAATGTTTTTCATGGAAGCCTGGGGAAGCAGTCAGATGAAATGGTTCAGGGGTTGGACTAGATGACTTCCTGAGGTTGCCTCCAGCCTTATTTTTCTATAGGGTGGTGTCGGGTCATTATGCCCATTTTACAGATAGGGATAACGAGTTATAGATTACTAGATTCTTATTGTCCTGGTCTTTATTCAGGCCTGTCATCCTGGAAACACTCTTATCTCCTTAATGGGCATATGTAGGGGGAATCTCCAGCCACATTTTATTTGCCCTTCAGATGGTAACTTACCGCTTTGGGCTTCTTCAACAGATACTTCCAAGTCAAACTTGTTGCACTGGGATTCATTCTTGGTAGACTTTGCATTGTAAATAGTCACCACAGTCAAGACCCCTTCTCCTGTTCCTTCTGCTTTCACAATGAAGTCCTTGTTGAGTTTTGTCTGTGAGAAACCCATGGGTAGACAAGATGAATCTCCCATGAGATTAACTGGATTTCATAGGATCAAAGTCAGACTGGAAGGGGCTTCATGAAGTCACATCTAGTCCAGCCCCCTCCTCAAGGCAGGATCAAACCTAATTAACCTATCCCAGCCCAGTGTTTGTCCAACCTGCTCTTGGAGATATCCAGGGATGGAGATTTCACCATTTCCCTGGGCAGCCTGTTTCAATGCCAGACCACCCTCAGAATCAGAACATTCCTCTTAATCTTCACCATAATTTCTTCTGCTGCAACTTGAGGCCATTGCTCCTAGTTCTGTCTCCTGTGGCTGCAGAGAAAAGCCCCTTCCACCCTCTCTAGAATCATCCTTTTTTCATGAAATGTATCAGACTGTTAGCCTGGGACTATTCTGATGTTCTCACTTCATCTAACAGCTACTGGACAAGCACTGCACACCCACCCCATTCCCTTCATGTCCAGTTTTCTTTTGGCAGGAGGCTAGCTCATACTTGCAAAGTCCTATATCAATGTGCTCTGTGCTCTGTCTTATTCTGGGAGGGAATTTACTCTCAGCAATGCCTTCAGTCACTGGTTTTACCATGCTGAGATGGCCAGTAATTGGATCTGGGAATCACTGTCATTGAATTAAGGCACAGGAGTTCCTTCCACATAGGCCAATAAGCAACCATCCAATGGTAACAATGCCTTTTAGATTCCACTTGTGGAAGCTGGAGGTGACCCAGAGAAGTTTTTGTAGACTATTCCTAACCCTCTGAGTTGATCAATTCAGCAGACACTGTGTTTAAATCTGTAGTCCTCAATAATGCAGATGTAAAGGGTAGCACACTCTACCTTCTACCCTGTATTCACCACCAATGGTGGAGAAACTACTGTGGTCAAGCCTTTCCTGATGGTCTTCTACAAGGAACCACCAGGAAGCAGATTCCTTTCAGAGGCTGCTGGCCACAACCCAGGTGGTCTTCCCTGACTCTGAAGCAAGTGACACTTCAGAGATCTCAAAGGCATAGCTTGGAGAACATTGCAATGGAAGATGCTGCTGACCACATTATTCTAAAGGACAGTCTCACCAGATCAGAGGAAGGCCAAGGAGATGCCATCTGAAATCTGATTATGGATTAAATTCAGAGGTTCTCAGGAAGAGATGCCATGTTGGACCGAATGATGGTGAAGCAACAAGTAGCCCTCTTCTCAGGATTGACCCCTTGATCAATCGCAGGTAGAAAGGCTCAGAAGTAGGCTTTCAAATCTGACTGGCCCTGGAAATTCTGAAGGCTCCGGATCTGTGGCCACAGCTTTCCTATCAGAGATGACAGCAGAAACAAAAACCCTAACAGTACCTACCTCTGCTGTTCTTGCCAGCATAGCATTGTCGTTCACAATTCTGTACTTGATAGCACTGCTACGACCCGGCAGATGAATGGAGACATCCAGATTCAAGTCCAAATGCTGTGGGATGTCGATCTGATACTGGGCAAGGGCCTGGAACACCATGATGGTGGCCTGGAGAACCCAGAAGAGAAGAAGGTGGCACCTTTCTCCTTGATGGCAACCAACTAAGGGCCTAGCTTTCCATCTCATGAAAGAAACAGCCCTGCATGGCTGGGATTAGAAGCCAGGCCCAGCTGCTTACTGGAATGAACTCAATGTACAACTACAGTTAACTCTACTTAGTAAATACTACACAGAAAACCAGGTGTGTGTGTGTGTGTGTGTGTGTGTGTGTGTGTGTGTGTGTGTGTGTGGTGTAACAAAAGGAAAGCCCTCTTCTTCAAAGCCTGGACACTTGAATAATCCATTTACAGCAGAAATGGAACAAGGCTGTCAATATTCTACAGCCTCTATGGGTGGCCTGCTAACTGTCCTGTCGGCTGCTCTTCTTTCTGCTCCCTGCCCTGTTTTCCCTGCTCCTTCTGCTGCCCTGCTTTATACTCCCTGCTCTGTGTTCTCTGACCCATCCGCTCCTCTGCTGTCTGCTTCCTGCCTTATCTGCTGCTCTGGTTTCTTCTCTCCGCCCTGTGCCTCCTGCCCTATCAGCTGCTCTGCTTTCTGCTCCCTGCCCTGTGTTCCTTGCTCTATCTGCTGCTTTTCTTTCTGCTCCCTGCCCCCTTCCTGTTGTTTTCTGCTTTCTGCTCCTGGCCCTGTATTCCCTGCCCCCTCCCTGATCTGCCACATGCCACACAGGGGCCACCCATGCCACTTGTGGCACACATGCTGTGTCTTGGCCCTCACTGAATCAAGCGATGGTGCCTCTATTCTCTCCACAGGGATACCAAGGGGGATCTTTCCATATTCCCCAAGGGTTCTACTCACTTGGGTGGAGCCGTAGCTTCCTTCATAGTGCTTCTGCTCTGAGAGCCACCGCACAATGGGGCCAGCAAGCTCATACTTCTTCATGCGCAGCAGAGCTAGCAGTGCATACGAGGTACTCTCAATATTGTAGGTACGGGAGCCATCCTGATCTTCCCAGTGGTCCTTTTCAAAGGCTTGCAAGGGAAACAGAGAAGGGCAGCTAGGGGGAATCTTGGCTAGGATATAGCACACCATGTTCTGAGTGAGAAAATACTGTTGCCAGGCAAATTCCCAGCCAAAATAGCCTGTGTGGGTCCAAATCTGTGGATAGGTCTACACAACAATGCAAAGTCATGGAGTGTTCCAAAGATTTGCTGGTGGGGTGGATCATAGCATTGTCAGGAAGTCAGGCGGAAGGGACCTCTGGAGGTCACATCCACCCAAAGTTTCTAAACACTTCATTCCACAGATGTTAATGACCCTCTCTCCATTTTTACCAGTCTTAATGTTCCACTAATCAACCTACTCTTTCTTCTGCAATTCTGCTGTGTGTTTGCTGCTCCATTTAACATAGCTCCTACTTCACAGCCCTGCAGACTGTTTTTAACTCTAGCTAAAAACATGAACTCTGGTGTGGAAATAACTTTCATTAAAGCATTGGATGCACTGACAAGATGCTCATGAAGGCTTGATTTTGTTTTATAGATGTGAAAAAGCTGTACATCAAATTCTAATGACTACAGGTCTAAAGAAATAATGATTTTTGATTATTTTTGCTTAGCTTGCCATGTTTGATATAGCAAATGAATGCCTATTTCAATAAAGTTATACTTGTTCGTGTTTTGATCTTAAACTGAAGAATCCAGCCCTAGCCCCTTAGCATATTAGTAAAGCTTCTGGTTTCCTTTCACCTGGAAAAAAAGATGTCGTGTTATATGGGAGGACACACCATGCCATATGCAGCCCCCTTTTCAAAATCCTAGATCAACCCATGGTCACATCTAGTCCAGCCCTCTGCTCAAGGCAGGATTGCTCCTGACTGAACCACCCCAGCCCAGTATCTGTCACACCTGTTCTAGGGATGGTAATCCCACCCCTTCTTTAGATAGCCTGTTCCAATGCTTGACCTCCTCAGAGTTAGGAAGTTCTTCCTCATCTCCAGCCTCAATTTCCCCTGCTGCAGCTTGAGCCAATTGCTCCTAGTTCTGTCCCCTATGGCCAACACTAGATTAGGAGTCAGGGTGGAGCAGGGGTGGGGTAGCAAAGTTCAGGTGTCTTGCTATGTCTCTCTGAGGCTGGCAGAGGGAAAAATACAGCAGCCATTTTGCAGCAGTGTCTGTATGCTTCTATTCCAGTGAAGAAAAATCAGCCTTCCAACTTAAGACCCTAATTTTGGAGGGGTGATTTTGCAGGGGGAAGTTGTGTGTGGAATATGAATAAATACAGTACTACTATATGCTCACACAACCACACTCTCTTTTTTTCTCTCACTGGAAGATCTGAGTAGCCCTTTTGCTTGGTTTGATTGGATTCCTCTAAACTCCCTCCCCAAGTTAAACTCATCTGTTGGGTTGAGCAATGACCAACCTTTGGACGCATTCAGAAGCACCCTCTCACTGTTGAGCCTTCCCAGCAATGCTAACGCATAGGAAGCTATGGCCACTGTATAGGGTCTTGCTAGGGATTCATAATGTTTGGATAAGTATTCTCCAGCTTTGATGATGCTTGTCTTCAGAGCCTGGAAGATCAAAAAGACACAGGAAGAAACTGAACCCATGGATCATGCTGAGGTTGGATTTATTCAGTCACTTTTTTCAAGGAAGGCAAACCATGCTCCTCCCCTGCCCCCTGTCTGTCCCAATCTGATGGGGTAAAATTCCTTCCAGACCCCAGATATGGCATTGGCCTGACCCAGAACAGAAAGGCAAACCCCTCTAGCCAGGAATCTCTGGGTTTGAGTCCCAGCAGGAGCACTGGCACAGCCCAGTCACCATCCCCAGCCTGGGGTACAGCCAAGACCTAATGGCTCTAAAAAAGGCTTAAAAACAACTTGACACATGGAGCAGAAAGCAAGGGAGGCACCTGCAAAATCCAGAAGCCTGGGAAATTCCCATAATAGAGCTGTGCATGTATCATCCCTGACCAGTGGCTGACCAATCTCTTTTTGAACACCTCCACTGATGGAGAGTCCACAACTGCCTGGGGCATTTATTCCATTGCCTCATTGCTGTAACAATGAAGAGGTTTTTCCCAATATCCAATCTAAACCTGTTTTGCTGCACCATCAAGCCATGGGTCCACTTCCTACTGTCTGTGGCAAAAAAGGAAAGGGGTTTTCCCCTATTCTTTATGGCAGCCCTTCAAGTATTTAGACAGAAGAAGAAATCTACTGACTCCATCATGGTCAAATTCTTTTCACTTTGGCTTGATAGCATAAAAAAGACAGATGTGAATAAGCCAAGACATGTGACAGAGATACTAACAGAGACCCGATTTGCACACATGTCACCAGACTCCAGCAGGGCGATAAGAACAAAAGCTGTTAAAGTTGCTTCTTGTTTAGCACCTTGGTAACCTCCCTGAAAAGAAACAAAGGGCAAAGGTCAGAATCAGGAACCACTCAAGTCCAGTGTCAATCAAGAAATACCTTATTTTCTCATACATTATATGCAGCCTTCATCTTCCTAAAATCGGGCTCCCAAAACTGGGGTGCATGTCTTAAGTGGGGAAGCTGATTTTTCTGCATGGAGTAGAGGCTCCCTGCTTTGATTTCTGTGCCAGTAGACAGCAGCAATGGCAGTTCTATTCAGACAGTAAGGGAGTCAACTGACTTCATCGTTTATTGCTCTTTATAGGTGTTAATGATCACCTCTTCTTTTTAATGGTCTTGATGATCCACTACTCAAGCTAATCTCTGGCAATGCTGCTGTCTGCTAGCTGTTTCTGGTTTTTCCCCTCCTATTTCATAGTCTTGTACTTTTTAGCTCTGCCCCTGTAGCTACAACTCTAGAAAAATCTTTTTTTCTTCATTCTGTCTTCCAAAAACAAGGTGCATTTCTTATTCCGTGGCTTGCTGTACGTGAGAAGATACAGAAACAATAACCTGATATATGACAGACTGAAAGCAGTTCTGACATTTATGGAACAGTCTTCCCATAGAGGAAGTTCCTTTCTTACTGCATTAATTAATAGCTGAGATATACCCCATAGCAAAGTTCATACTAGGGCAGTGTGAAGCTTTGGGTGCTGATTTGATTCGGAGGAGATTTGGCCCGATTCGGCTGCCGAATCTTCAAATCCAAATCGAATTAGGGGACCAATAAAAAGGTTAAAATCGATTTGAAGCTCTCTGAATTGATTTGGAAAAGATTTGGAGAGTTTCAATGATTTGGGCAGCGCCTGCTCACTGCAGTAGGGAGCTGGAGCCGGACTTGGAGCTGGTAAGTAGGGGGTGGGGGATGGAGGGGAGAGGGGACTATAGGGGGACCCCTGCCAGGCCCCATTCCCCGCCCACTCCCCTAGCTCCCCCATGGCTGCCCTGTCTGCCCCAGCTCCCGGTGCTTTAAAAAAAAGTCCTGATGCACGGGCAGTGGGGGGCAGTGGGGATCAGCAGGGGGATCGGCAGGATTGCCCCCTGCCCAGTAGCACCCGGTGAGTTGGGGCTTTTTTATTCAAAGTGCCAGGAGCTGGGGCAGGCGGGGCAGCCATTGCGGGGGCTGGGAGAACGGGCAGAGGATGGGCTCGAGTGATTCGGCTGAATCGATTAGGGACAGTAATTCGAATCACCGAATCGAATCACTGCCCTCCGAATTGGCCGAATCTGAATCCAAAGCGAATACTAGCCACTTTGCACAGGCCTAGTTCATACCACTTATATGCTATAGGCTTTGCCTGAACATTGATCAATATATATACTACTTGCACACAGGCACTGGCTAAAGAAGGCTGATCAGTGAACCTGACTGATGCCTGAACTCCTGACATAAGCAAAACTTGGAACATAGGCCAGATATGTACTCCAAGCAGGAGATGGGAGGGGAAGATGGCTGGACAATGTAGAATAAATCAGTACCAGGATAATAAGGCTGGATTAGGAACACCCAGATTAGAATATGGAACAAGCTCACAGTACAAGACAGTCAAGATCGTCAAGATACATAATATGTCATTTGTTTTGACGACTATATAAAAGGAGAATTAGAAGCATGGGAACTTTGTGTTCGTCTAGGGGAGTCTACATGGTGTTGCGCCAATACTGTGTCCTGGGCATACGTGAATGAATACCTTGTTTGTCAGGTTGAGGCTATTGCTCTTAGTCCTGTCCCCTGTGGCCACAGAGAAAAGCTCATCTCCATCCTTTCTGTCATTAACTTTGAGGGATTTGAAGACTGATCAAAGCCCTGCTCAGTCCTCCCCCCCCCCCCCCCAACTAAATAACCCTAGTTATTTGTGACCCATCTTAGACTGTGTGAACTTGCATTTCTCATTCAGGGCATAGACAACTTTGTCCATGGCTGCCAGCCCTACGCGAGGTCTTTCAGCTTAACAGACTAGCTGAAGGCAATATCCTGAGGGATACCCAGCATGGGTTTGTTGCGGGTAGGTCTCACTTGACCAATCTCATTTCCTTTTGTGACCAGGTGACTTATCACCTGAACAAGGGGGAGGAGATCGATGTTGTGTATCTTGACTTTAAAAAAGCCTTCGATCTGGTATCCCACGATCACCTCTTGGCTAAACTGGCTAACTACAGCCTTGAATTCACCATGATCCGCTGGCTGGGAATTGGTTGCGCGGTAAGACCCAGGGGTGGTGGCTGATGGAAGTAAATTATCTTGGTGTGCGGTGACCAGTGGGGTCCCTCAAGACTCTGTCCTAGGGCCTTTACTATTTAACATCTTCATCAGTGATGTGGACATTGGTGTCAGAAGCGGACTGGCCAAGTTCGCCAACAACACCAAACTCTGGGGTAAAGCATCCACACCTGAGGACAGGAGGGTGATCCAGGCAGATCTTGACAGGCTCATGAAATGGGTGGATGAGAACCTGATGGTGTTCAACACCGAAAAATGCAGGGTTCTCCACCTTGGGAGGAAACACCTGCAGCATGCTTATAGGCTCGGTAGTGCTACGCTGGTTAGCACTACAGATGGAAGGGAATTGGGGGTCATGATTGACCACAAGATGAACATGAGCCTACAGTGTGATGCTGTGGCTAGTAAAGCAAGCAAAATGCTGGCTTGCATCCATAGACGCTTCTCAAGCAAATCCCGGGACATCATTCTCCCATTGTACTCGGCCTTGGTGAGGCCGCAGCTGGAGTACTGCGTCCAGTTTTGGGCTCCACAATTCAAAAAGGATGTGGAGAAGCTTGAGAGGGTGCAGAGGAGAGCCATGCACATGATCAGAGGTCAGGAAAACAGGCCTTATGATGAAAGACTGAGAGCCCTGGGACTCTTCAACCTGCAAAAGCGCAGGCTCAGGGGTGATCTGGTGACCACCTATAAATTTATCAGGGGTGCTCATCAGGATCTGGGGGAAAGTCTGTTCACCAGAATGCCCCAAGGGATGACAAGATCAAACAGTCACAAACTCTGCTGCGACCGATTCAGGCTGGACATAAGAAAGAACTTCTTCACTGTCCGAGCCCCCAAGGTCTGGAATAGACTGCCGCAGGAGGCGGTTCAAGCACCTACTTTGAACACCTTCAAGACACATTTGGTTGCTTATCTTGCTGGGATCCTATGATCCTTGCTGACTTCCTGCCCCTGGGGCAGGGGGCTGGACTCGATGATCCTCCAGGGTCCCTACCAGCCCAAATGTCTATGAAATCTATGAAAATAGGCCTCATGACTCAATGAGAATAACAGAAATACTCCAGTATTTGGGCTAACAGGAAATACAATCAGATCCATCACGCTGCTGAGTCTGAGTCGAAAGAAGATGGCTTAGGGCAGCGGTTCCCAAACTCTGGTAGATTGTGCACCAATTTAAACTGATACAACCTTCAGTACCACCATGTGGCACGTGGGGGTGGTGTGTATGTGTGGATGTGTATGGCAGGGTGTGTGGGGGGTTTGTGATGGGTTGTGGCCATGCACGTGGGAGAACATAGGGTATGTTGGGAGGTTGTGTATATGTGCGGGACTGTGGGGGAGGGTGTGGGTGTGTGGTGTTTGTGGGGTGTGAGAGAGGGTGGAGGGTGTGGGGACCCCTGCACTCTCCCCATGGTGCAGCAGCAAGTGGGGGTGCTCAGGGCATCTGGTGGGGCATGGATCTGGCCAGTGCTGCACATTGCAGTGAGGGGCACGTCCTCTGCCCGGCAGTCTGTATCGGTGGCACTCCCTGCACTTGCACGGCATGGGAGGGAAGCCTTGCATGCTGGAGCTGGCTGCCTTCCCCGCTCCCCAGAGGAAGGCACCTGGGGCTTCCTTTCTGCACTGCTCAGCCTTGGTGGCAAAGGCAGCCAGCTCCAGGGTGTGGGGTTTCCTTCTTGTGCCTGGCAAATGCAAGAGCTGCATGTGTGCACGAGAAGTGCTGGCGATTCAGACAGCCTGGCAGAGGCTGCTCCCCTTGCTGCAATGTGCAGCACTGACCAGAGCCGTGCCCCGCTGAGTGCCTGCATCAGGCATGAGTGCTCTGAGCACTGCTGCCTGCTGCTGCAGCGTACCACTGACAGACTGTCTGCGTATTGGGAACTTCTGATTTGGGGTATTCTACAAACTCAGGTTCAACTTACTGTCATGACCTGAGACATCACAGGGGCAGTCTCTTCGAAAATCCCATCTGGTTTCTGCTTTTCTAGGACCAGCCATTTCAGAGCCCCGCAGATGACATTGTCTTCTATTGGTGCAACCCTGCTAGCGATGGCAAAGACTTTGGCTACATACGCTGTCAGCCTGAGGGGTGAACATGCATGGTTAATCTCCTCAGATAGTCAGGCTCACCTTGAAATTCACCTTGACCTGGATGCTGAAGCCAAAGAGTATCCAAATCTGTACTAGTATCCAAATGGAACACATAAGGTAAAGCTTCAGGTCAGTAACAGTGCTCAAGAGTGAGTTGAGACTGTTCCATCTACAGAGTGAATTCCAGCCACCCAGGGACAGTGTAGTGGTGCACTTGTCCCTGCTCTGATTTCTGCTCAACCCAAAGTTTAAAACCAAGTGCCTGGCAGTAACAGCAGCATTTCTATTCATGCAGCAGTGAGGGAGTTGATTGACTTCATGGCTCACTACAGTCTTCCAGATTCCTTCTAAACACTTCATTCCACAGGTGTTAGCAGTCCATGTTGGTCTTAATACTCTTGATGTTCCACTAATCAAGCTAGCCTTTCTTCTGTAATGCTACTGTCTATTCACTGCCCTAGGTGATGTATCTCCTATTTCACAGCCCTGCAGACTGGTTTCAACTCATTCCAATGAAGTTATTTCAATGAAGTTATATTTATTTTTGCTTTGATGTTAAACTGAATAATCCAGCCCTTGACTCCTAGCATATTAGTAAAGTTTCTAGTTTCTTTTTACCTGGAGAAAAGTATGTGTTGTGTTATATGGAATGATGATGCCATAAGGATAGTGTACTTTTTTCAAAATCCTAGATCCACCCATGGCTACTGGCTAATTATAGGCTATTTACACAACAGATTTCTCACTACTGGATATTTTTTAAAAATCTTCCATGCATAAACACACCTATATTTGCAGACCTGTCCTATCATGCATCCTCTCTTCCTCAACATTCTCCCACCACTGTCCTTGACCGTGTTTTATGCTTTGACAACATTTGTAGCTGTTCTCTTAGCTTTAACCAGGTAGTCATCTCCTCATCAGCTTAGTTTCTATGCCAGTGTCCACTCCTGTAAGTTGTGACAATTAGTATGGTTCCAGGATTTGTTTTAGACACTAGAAATCCCTGTGTCTAACTTGTAAATCATGGGTTGAGGTTTGCTCCCCTAAGAGGGCTCATGCTGTGTGGGAGCCTGTGGTACCCTTAAAAGGATCTCAAGGATCACCACAGTACCCTTGGTTGAGAATCCCTGCTTTGGAAGCATAGCCTTTTCTACCATCATTGGACTTCTCCCTGGGATCTCTCCTCCAAATGTCAACCAAGCCGTGAGGTGAAACTGACCATGATCACAATGGGCTGTCATATGATCCTGTTCAATATACACAGGAGACTAGCTGGCTTTGGTTTGTGACGTTTAAAGCAATGGAGTAGTTTTCTGCTGATCAGAAGAGTGACATAGAATGGGTGACTTTACCAGGTGCTTGAAGGTCGCTGAGAAAAGGCAGCATATGAGTAGTCTCCTTTCTTATAAGTCAGTTGCTGTGTGTAACCTGGAAGGGAGAAAGAGCTGTGAAACATGTTGTCAATCCCTGCTGTCCATCACCCCCTTCTCCAGCTCATCTTTCTTCCCCTTTGCCTTGGATTTCTACCCTGACTTTCCACATTCCATCTGTTCCAGCAGGCTGGTAGCAAAATGAAAATGACTGGGAATCTTTTCCTAGAAGCGGCCAAAATTAATGTTTCAGAAGCCATAAGCAAAGTTGCATTCACCCTGCTAATAGCTATCTAAGGTGTACATCACATGCACATGATGTTCTTAGTAAATATTGCTGAGAACAGCACATAGGCCAAAGACTGAGGACCGAACAAAAAATAGACTAAGAAGCCAACAAGGACTTAGAAGCTTTATCTGTAGAAGAGAAGATAGATAGAAAATTGGATCAGTGTTTTAAAATCCCTGAAGGAGTGATTCTATGGAGGATGGAGATAGACTACGATATTTTATCACATACAATACACTTCCCAGTAACTAGCTACTGGAAACTGGGGTGAGCATTATAAGTAAGGAAATAAAGTAACAGCAGTTTCTGCCAGGCTAGAGCAAAAGTGACTCTGTGGGTGGTCCAGAGGAAGCAAAAAAGGAGCAGGCTGTATTCCCTGGCTGCTGGTACTCTATTACTTATTGCAAGAAAAGATCTTTTTTTCTTCATCTGCCTTGAAAAAACAAGATGCATATCTGACTCTGGGGTGTATTATATGTGAAAAAATACGGCATATTGGTAGGCAACCTAAGTCACTTCTAGGAGTGTCTGGACTTTAATTACAAAAATATCCATCAGTGTGAATTTCCAGAGATGGAGACTCCACCACCTCTCCGGGCAGCCTGTTCCAATGCTTGATCACCCTCAGAATCCAAATGTTCCTCCTTATCTCCAGTCTCAGCTTCCCCTGCTTCAGCCTGAGGCCATTGCTTCTAGGCCTGCCCTCTGTGGCCACAGAGGAAAGCCCATCTCAGTCTTTTCTGTCATTAAATCCTGCCTCAGTCTTCCCTCATTAAATAACCCTCATTCTTTAGCCTTTCCCCATAGGTTGTGTTTTTGAGGCCTCTCATCCCTAGCGTGGGGTTCAGTTAAGTCCTCTCTGAAGCGCTTAAATCTATGTTTTTTAAAATCTGGACAGGAGAAGGCAACTCAATAGGCAGCACAGAAAAGCAAGAGAAGTTTTCCTCTTCTAGGATACTTCTTATGGGATAGGATCCCACCGTTCATGATCAGGTTGATGGCTTCTGCCCTGCGGTCTAGCCCAACTCTCTCCCACTGCCCGGTGCTGTCCAGGTAGTGGGTGGCGATGACAGTTGGGGTCATCCTGAACATGTTCTGTTCACCACATCCACCTGGCGTCACAATGAGGTTCTTCAGGTTGGCTCCATCAATGGAGCTTTCGACAATCAGGGCCACGGGATTTCCTAGTGGGAAGAAGGACATAGCATGAAGTCGTGCCTGGAAGAAGGACAGGGGCAGGTGAGGATGTCACCACTGCCCTTTGGTAACCCAGAACTGGAGCAGGTCCTAAGACTGGATAAGTTGATTTATGCCCCTGTGCTAGGAAACAACCCTCTAAGACAGTGGTCTCCAACCTTTTTAAGTACAAGATCACTTTCTGAATTAAAGTTAGGATCTACTGCGTGCTGCCCCTCACCCCCCACCCCCAGCAGGTCAGTCTGTGGGGAGGGAAGAGAGGGGCAGACTGAGAGGGAGAAAAAAATTTTGGGGGGTCTGAGAGCCGTAGATCCTGGGTTGGACTTTAATTCAAAAAGGTAAGTTTGTGGGGGAAAGGGCAGATCAAGGCCCCAGTGGTGAAGGAGGAAGTGAGGCACAGGCAGGAGCAGGGGCTGCGGTGAGTGGGGCCCCAGCCGGGACAGGTGGTGGAACAAGCGGAGGCCTGGGGGGCATGTTTTCCCCTGATCTGTGTGTGGGATGGAGGCGGCTACCGCTGTGCACTGTGCTTTCAGCCCTGCTGCCCTGAGAGCTGTGCGACACCATGTGTGTCCCACTGCCAGGACGCACATCAACCACTCCTGGGGCAGCTGCAGCTGGGAGCAAAGCACAGCAGCAGCTGCCTCTGCCCCACACACAGACTGGGGGGGGTGGGGCACATGCTCCACAGGCCAATGCTTGTCCCACCATCTGGCCCTGCTGGGGCCCCACTCACCCCAGCCCCTGCTCCTGCCTGTGCTCCACTCCCTCCCACACCACTGGGGCCTCAATCTGCCCCCCCATGGCAGTGAGGGAGGGAGTGGGGGCTGGGGCAAGGGCAGGCCCTGAACAGCTGGGGCAGGGCATGGGATGGAGCTGTGAACAGCTTGTCTCGGGGGTGCCTGGTGTGGGGAGAGGGGGTGGCGCCCAGCGTGGGGGTGGGGGTGGCGGCTTCCACCAATGCATGCACCCTGGGGCATATGCTGTCAGATCTGTGCACAGGGTGGGGTGGGCTGCCACTGCAGGCTGGGGCCAGGGCTATGCCAGGCTCTTCCGGGCAGGGCTGGGCTGCACTGTGCTCAGGGCGGGTGGCAGTGGTGCTGGGAGGGTGGGCTGGGGGGGGGGCAAGGTGAATTTTCACGTGGTTGCAGCCACCCACCCCTGGTAAGCCTCCTCCTAGCATCGCCTCCGCCCACCCTGAGCGCAGCCTGGCTCAGCCCCCGCCCTGGGAAAAGCCCAGTGCTGCTCCATCCCCAGCCCGCAGCGGCAGCCTGCCCCACCCCACACAGATCCAGGGGCACATGCCCCATGCCCTTCCTAGGTGTGTGCCCCCACTCTCCCTGTGCCTCCTGGATAAACTGCTCGCAGCTCCATCCTGTGCCCCACCTTGTGCAGCACCTGCCCCAGCCCCACTCCCTCCTCACTGCTGCTGCAGCTGCCCGCATTGCCCTGCGTTTGGGGGGCACGTGCCCCCCAATCTGTGCACAAGGTGAAGGTGGCTGCCACTGTGCACTGGGCTTTGTACCCTGAGCCCCGCTGCAGCTGCCCTGGGAGCAGCCTGATGCCACTGCGTCCCACTGCTCAGCTGAGCCTCGCCCCCTGCCTAACGGATGGTGGGATGCACATGGCATCATGCTGTTCCTGGGGCAGCTGCAGCGGGGCGCAGGGTGCAAAGTGCAGCCTGCAGTGGCAGCAGCCATCTCTGCACAGATGGGGGGGGCACCTGCCCCCCAGGCCTCCACTGGGGTGAGCACATTGGTGGGTGCCCCCCATGACCCTAAGCTGCCTGGACTCCGATCCTCTCAGCACCAGGCCCGGCCAGGGCCCCATTCACGTCAGCCCCTGCTTCTTCCTGTGCCCCACTCCCTCCCTTACTGTGTGGGCCTCTATTTGGCCCTCACCCCTTCCCTCCCCCACAGACTGACCTGCTAACCTTGGGGGATGTGTGTGCATGCGTGCGCATGCTCAGCTCTCCCCTCCCCGCCCTCCCCCCCGGCCTCAAATCGACTTTCCAAAGCTCCACAATTGACCAGCTGATCATGATCAACTGGTTGGTGACCACTGCTCTAAGAAATGCTCTTTCTCCCAAAGCACAAGCCTCCTTGTCACTTCAGCAAAGAGAATCCCGGCTCACTTACCATATTTTTTCAAATACAACACACAACTCCTCCCCCTGCCCTCTCAAGCCAACTACTGGATATTGGTGTGTCCATTATATGTGAGGAAATATGGCGAGGGATGTTTCTGGTGCTTACTAGGCAAAAGTGAAAGTAAAGATTGCATGCAGGGAGCAGAATCACAAGCAGTCCCTCACTGCCACTATCCAGTTACTTACTAAAAAGGAAGGTCTTTTCTCTTCATTCTGCCTTTCAAAACTGAGGTGTGTCTTATTCAAGGGTGTATAGTAAATGAGGAAATACGGTATTACCAGCCAAAGAGCCATGACACACAGTTGCTTACTCACAATGTTTTGTGAGCTATGCCATCTCCTCATCCCATATTCTCAACCCAATCCCAAATGCCAACTCATGCCAATGGTTATCTTTGCATTGACTTCATTGGGCTGTTCTTAGATACTAGACAGTCCTGGCATGTTATGTTACATGCTTCCTCTTTGTTGTAACAATTTTACAGGCTTTGTGCTTCCCGCACCATCGGTTTTGAATAGAATTTTAATTTCCAAGTCTCCTACCTTGGACGCTGACTTTAGTTTCTGACTCTGTGTTTGGAACGATGTCATCTAGATCCAGAGCTTCTATCCTCTGTTCCTGAACTCCACCTGGAAGCATGGGGGAAAAAGAACCCCACGTGAAAATGTTAGGGGTATGCGAAGCAGGCTCTTTTCAATTCAGATTTGGATTCAGCCCAAATCAGGGACAGTGATTTGATTCGTTGATTTGGATCACTGTCCCTGATTCCATTAAGCTGAATCTGAATCTGAAGATTTGATGCTGATTCGAAGAATCAGTGATTCGGACATAGACAGAACTTTAAATGTTTTTTCTACATGCCTCGAGGTACTAGCGTGGTTTGTGATCACTGAGATGCTGGGGTGCATGGGGCGGCCCACAGGAGCGTGGGGGGCCCTCCACATGCTTGGCAGCGGACCCGGAAGTGGACCAGAAGTACTTCCAGGTCTGCTTCTGGGTCCACCGGGGAGCGTGCTGGGGGCGCTCCCCAGGCCCAGGAGGCACCAGTCGCTGAGCCAGGGGAGTGTGGGTGGCTCCCCTGCGCACTCTCCGGTGGACCTGGAAGTGGACTGGAAGTGCTTCTGGTCTACCTCTAGATCTGCTGCCAAGCATGCCAGTGAGCCCCCTGTGCTTCTGTGGGACACTCCATGTGCCCCAGCATTGCAGCATTCATGAGCCCCTGCTACTTAGAGGTATGTAGAAAAAACATTTAAAACTGTGTTTATGTCTGAACTGCCGAATCTCTTCGAATCGATTCGAAGGGTTCTGATTTGATTCGGAGAAGTTAAAGGGTCCTCTGATTCAATTCAGATTTGGAAATTTGGCCACTGAACCAGGCCAGATCTTCACCGAATTGAAACAGGGACCAAAGCTTTGCACAGCCCTAGAAAATATGACCATTGGCCAAGTACTGCTGCTATTTCTTGGCTTGACATAGAACCCAAATGCTGGCCTGTGTTGGAGGAGGGAAACAGAGCAAAGACATTACCTTCTATGCATGTGAGTGTCAAAAACACTTTGTAGATAACCAAAAATGGCCAAATAGATGACCAGAAAAGAAGAGAATGCCACCCAGGATGGCTCCAAAATGGAGATGCCTTCACTGAGAGCATGAGTGCCAAATTCAACCAGTGCCCCATGGTTAGATTTGGCCCTGCAGACTGGATGAAACAACTCTATGGTGATATCCAGCCTATGGGCTATATCTTTGACACCCCGACCTAGAAAATGTAGCATTTGCAGAGATTATATTGAAAGAAAGGCACTATATCATGGCCACTCACCAGCCTTAACTGGATCCAGCACAACAGATATGATAGTTTTTGTTATCTTCATCCCTTCAGGCTAGGAAAGAAGAACAAGGACCTGGTTGCACTGTAGGCTCCAAACTAAGCATTTTATTTATTAGCATACCACACAGCCCACCAATAAGACACACATTTCATTATAAGAACACAGAAAGAAGATAATTCCTCCCCACCCGCCTTTAATCAGACCATTCAGAATTACTTTCTCCATTGCAGACACATGTGTCCCTATTCTTGGTTGCTGATTTCTGGGGGAAAATTGTGCGTAGTATGCAAACAATTACAGTATTCTTGAAAACAGCACTGGGAAGAGGTAAGCTGTGAAATTTGGGGGCTGTGTCTTAGGAAGCAGTGACTGTGAAAAGAACTCTTGCATATTAAACAGGGAAGATGTGAGCAGGACTAGGAGGGTGGTTTCATTTTTTCAGATGGTATTGGTGAGGCCAATGCCATGTCTGGCTCTGTTGTTTGTACAGTAAAAAAGGGTCTGCAATTTGGAGAAGGCTCAAGGAGTTAGCTGATCAGAAAGACAGAGCTGACTTGGCTACAAGATAATAATGACCATCATGGGGAGAAAAGACCAGGGTTCTTTGTTGCAGGAGAGAGAAGGAATAAGGTTAAATTGGAAGAGTTAACTTAGAAGGCTAAAGTATAGATCATGGGACCAACCATACAGATCAGAGCGAACCAACTGTTTTGTCACAATTTAAGCCCTATACCTTCCCTAAGTGCTGCTCCAGTTCCCTCCCCCTGCCTGATCTGCTGCTCGGTTTTTGCTCCTTTTCTTGTGCTCTCTGCCCCTTCAGCTGCTCTGCTTTCTGCTCCCTGATCTTTCTGCTGTCCTGCTTTCTTTCCCCTGTCCTGTTGGCTACTCTGCTTTCTGTTTACTGAATCAGGTGCTTGGCTTTCTGCTCCCTGCCCTGGGCTCCCTACTCAGTATCTCCTGTCCAATCTGCTGCTCTGCTTTCTGTTCCCTACCCTGTACCTCCTGTTCTGTCTGCTGCTCTGCTTTCTGCTCCCTGCCCCCTATTCTATTCTGCTCTCTGCTTCCTCCCTGATCTGCCAAGTGCTAGACAGAGGCAGCTCATGCCACTTTGGGCGTACCTTCCACCAACTGATCACCCCATTCTAAATGGTGTGATGGGACCATGAGCAAACACGTACCACAACCTTCAGCTTCTTCTTCACCCCATCAGCCATATATTTTTCCCACACTGCTGCTTTCACTTCGATATCATGTAGTCCCAGTTGCAGTGGGACAATCACCAGAGGCACTGCCCGGGAAGATTTGCCCTGGACGTCAAAGAACTGCCTGTATTTCCTTTTGGAGTTGGACATGCTGCAGAAAGCTGGGTTGTGCATCAGTTCCAATCGGACCTGAGGAAAAATGCAGAAAAGTATGGAGGCAGAGGGAAGTTGTTTGCCATGTTATAACCACAAGGGCTAGGTTCTAAGAGCCTGATTTTGCTAGGGGCTGAAGACCTTGGCATTTGACAGCATCCCTCAAAACTCCTATAACATGACTGAAAAGCACAAGTTGATGGGTAAAACCTCATGAATCTAAAGTCTTACATTATTCAAGTTGCCCCTTGGAGGCAGAACGTATGAGGAAAGGGTGAAAGAACTAGGGTTGTTTAGTCTGGGGAAGAGAAGACTGAAGGGAAATTTGATCGCAGTCTTCAAATTCCTGAAGGGTGATGACAGAGAGGATGGAGATGGGCTTTTATCTGTGGCTGCTGGGGATAGGACCAGGAGCAATGGCCTCACACTGCAGCAGGGGAAACTGAGGTTGGAGATGAGGAGGAACATTCTAACTCTGAGGGTGTTTGAGCATTGGAATAGGCTGCCCAGAGATGTGGTGGAGTCTTCATCCCTGGAAATGTTCAAGATCAGTTTGGCCAGACACTTGGCTGGGATGGTTTAGTCAGGGCTGATCCTGCTTTGAGCTGGGGGCTGGACTAGATGTGACCTCTGGAGATACCTTCCAGCCTGACTTTCCTATGCTTCTGTGCTGCCTTGTCTAGGACCTCAGTGGTCTACACATGAATATCATAAGGGGAATTCATTTTTTTTGCCTACTCAGTCTTTGGAGTGCTGGCTATTTTGTGATGGAAAAACTATGGCACCTTATAGGTGTACTTGGGATGCTAGTGGTTGTCTTTGGGAGGTGAGGAGAAGGCAGATGGACACTTGCTGCTCTTCTCATTACTACTTATTCCCACTCTAAATGTAGATGCACTCAGCTTCCTGCGAAGGATTCTGGGTAACAGCCCACCACTCAACATCCAGGGCTATGAAACATACTGTGGAGACCTACCACTAAAGGTTACTGTAACAGAGTACAGGGTACTTACTCTGTTACTAGCAGGGGCCTGAGTGGCAGCTAGGCATCCTGCAGCTGCCAGCAATGCCAATTAGGTAAAGTTGCCTGATTGGGAGCAGCGCCAGCTGTGCTCTATAAGAGCTGAGCCCTGAACTGCAAAGAGGCAGCACGTTGCTGCTGCAGCCAAAGGAACAACACTCGGCTGAGCTGCTGCTTATGGAACATCCTTTGGAGGTCAGGGTTGGGGCTATGGGGAAGGAGGAGACCCCATGGTCCTGGGCATGATAGAAAACTGCACCCTGCTGTGGATGGGTGGCCTGGTGGAACTGTCTGTGGCTGGGCAGTCCCCCAAAAATGCCAGCCTAGTTACCACCCTGGTGAAAGGCAACCCCTCCTAACCCCAGCCCCACATCCCTGGTGAGTGAGATCGAGGAGGGGGAGCCCAGATTTACCAAGAGTACTGAGGCAGGGCCCAGGTCAGTGGAGGGACCTGTGGCAGTGCCCAAACTCTGCGGTGGAGGTCTGAGGGTGCATATACGAGCCAGTGTGAAGCTCCAGGAGAGTGGGGCCCTGAGTTCTGGGGAGCTATTAAAGAAGTTTATGGGGCTAGGGATAAGGGGATTGCCCAGGGAGGGCTCAGAGCCCTGATCCTAGAGGCAGGCTTGGAGCCATGAGGTGTGGGGTTGGAGCTCTGAGAGTGTGTGCAGGCTTGGAGCCCAGTGTGTGGGGTCTGGGGCCCAGTGTGTGTTTGTGTAAAGAGAGAACCCAGGGTAAGGGCACTGGAACTGCGAGCTCCATTGGGGAGTGAGAGTCCCACGTGAGACTCCGGAACTCAGGTCCCAGTGCTAGCTACCTGGAGGAAACATCTGTGAGGCATGGGATATGATAAGGGAAGGTCAGAGTCATATATATAGGTCCTTGACATCAGGGTAGATAAATGGGCAGCCTTCTGCCTGATTAACATCAGATAATTAATAACATCAAGGCATGGCAGGAGAGGAGGCGGGCAGCTGGCCCTAAGACAAATGGTTGGGCCTATGTTTAGACCGGCTCCAGGACACCCAAATGTTACAGTTACCCTGGTACAGGACACACACATGTCCCTTTTGAAAGGGAACCCACTAACTTGTTTTAGACAGGCCATCCAGAATCCTAAAATGGAATCAATCCTCAGTTAATGCCCACAGTGATGGGCTCTATTGGACCCACTGATGACCTGAACACTTTAAATCTTTATTTCCTTGCCACATTGAGTTCTATATACCATATCTTCTTGCCTATAGGACACACTAGAATATAATATGCACCTTGTTTTGAAAGGCAGCATGAAGTAAAGAAGATCTTTCCCTGCAGGGAGAAACTGAGTAGCAGCAGCAAGGGAGCCCAGCCTGCTAATCATTCTGTTTCCTGTGAATCACTGCAGGTTTGACTATTAGTTTCAAATAGTAAGCAGCAGGCCGTGCTCTTAACATATTTTTTTGCAAATAATGCATACTCCAATTTCCAACAGCTGGTTGTTGGAGGAAAGGTGTGTGTTGTATGTTAGAAAATATAGTACGAATATCCCAGGGTCTATTGGCTTTTCCTCAATGCATCTAAGACTAATTGCAAGCTCACCTTGATTTTGTCTGGCAGGTAGTTGTAGAGAATGGCCCGGACCTCCACCTGTTCATTCCGTACCACAGAATATGGCAACTGGAGGTCAATGAAGAAATCTTTCATCACCGTGATCTCATAGGGATTGGCCACACAGATCCCTGAATGGTCAGCAAGAAAGATCTCAGTCAATCAGTTGTCTGAGCGCTGACACATTTTCTCTTTTTTGGATTATTCTTTCATCCTGGGATGTTGCCAAAGCTCATACTAACCTGGAAAGCTCATCTCTATCCTCTCTGTAATCAGTCTTCAGGGATTTGCAGAGTGTGATTTGATCTCCCCCTCTTCTCTTCTTTTCACTAAATAACCCAGAATGGTTTTCCTAATTTTCTTCCTATTCCATTTCCAACCTCAATTTCCCTTGCTGAGCCTTGAGACCATTGCTGCTCATCCTATTCCCTACAGCCACACATAATAGTTGGGTGCCATCCTCTTTATAACTGGACACCTGGACTTTCTCCCTCCCACCACAGTGTTTCTAATTTCCTTCAGAGATCTTGCTGTACTATCCCTCACCTTTGGTTTCTGACAGGCTCACAGCCAGCACTTCCCATGTAGTGACTGAGTCCTTCAGGTAAAGAGGCACTGTCTTGGAAGAAATTCTAAATGGAAAGAAAGAGAGAGAGAATTTATTTATGGAAGAAAAGAAAGAAGGAATTTAATTTCATGGACATTCCCCACCTACATCTTTTGTAGGCACTGACTGCAACCCTGGTGAGGTCAAGACTTTTGGCTTTGGGACCAATCCATGGAGCTCTCTTTGCTTATTTTACCCTTGGATCTAGTCCTATAGAAAAATGTAGTTATGCACTCACCCCTCTTTATTCGGTGGCTCATTCAGATGTTCTACTTCCCATAACCAGCTCTCTGGAAAGTGGCTTCTTGAGACGATATCCTCCTCTGATAAGAAATCATCATCCAGGTCACCTGAGGTGTTATATCAGAAGTTGTTAATGGAGCTATGAAAGAATCAACACCCTTTATTTATCTGCAAACACTGGCAAACTCCAACCTAATTACCATGGTGTTAGATTAAGGGACATTGCATCTTGATGGCACCATGTCTTGGAGATGGAACAGAAGGAGGTATCTAGACAAGGAAGCCACTGATTTCCTGTTTTCCCCTATATTCAGTTTCATAGTTTCATAGTTTCTAGAGTCAGAAGGGACCTGAACAGATCATCAAGTCCGACCCCCTGCCCTGGGCAGGAACAAGTGCTGGGATCATAAACGTGTTTCCCCACCAGATCTCAGTGAAATACTTTTTTTTCATTGGTTGTCCACAGGCTGTGCCTTTTCCTAGTGTTGGGGAGTCCTGAAGACCCCTCACCCCTTTTTGCTGTGCTGTGTGTTGCTATATTCCTACTTTCAGATCCTCTGATCTCAGAAGCAGTTCAGTCTGAATCACAATGATTAGCCCATGAAGAGGGATGGTGAAGGATAGTTTCAAGGGACCTGAGATGATCATACCAGTGATTGCACCCAGTGCTAATAAGACAACCCCAGGAAATGATTCAGTTTCCCTGATCCCTAGTCCATTGGCTAAGAGATCATTCTCTCAGAGCAATGGGAGGGCATACAGCCATTTGAATCTGAACTGTATAGAACTACTCGACACAAAGGCAGAGGGGTGGGAATCTGGAACTTACCTAGACCATGAGAGGCCTGAGACCGCACGACCTGGCACTGAGTATGTCTGTGTATTCTATGCTGTACATAGCTGCTCTGGGTCATGTTGCCTACTTGCTAATATTCCAATAAACCAGTGCATTATTCAGAGGAACTGGCTTTGGCTTCTCTTGTACTTCTCTGGATAAAAGCCCCCAGAGTCATCCTGGGTGTAAGACTAGTGTTCATGTTCTGGGACATAGGAGAGACTTACCTCACCTTGGCAGAACCACAGTGTAATAACTATGGGGCTCTCTCAAGCTTCTGGGCTTTCAGGGTTGCCACATGGGGCTGGGAGGGAAATTTTCCTTCTCCTGCTGCTACATGTATCAGAGTTCTTCTTAAGCCTATCTCAGAGGCATCGGGTTTTGGCAACTGAGCTGTGCCAGTGCTTCTACTGGGGCTGAAACCTGGAAGGTCCTGGCTAGAGGGTCTTGACAGACATTGCATTTGGGGCCAGAAAGGAATTTTACCCCATGATCAGATTGGTATGGACTTCAGTGGAGGGAGGGTTGCTTTCCTCTGGAGTGGGGGCATGAACTCTATCCGGGATCTCTCAAGTGTATCTTAATAATCTTTGCAGGAGCAGGACATTTGCTGCTGTGGTGTGTCCCGTTCCACCCCCGCCCTGCTGGCAGGTTTGGGTATGATGTCTTGGGGTTATGTCAGGGTTGACTATGTAGTGTTGCTAAGAGATTGGGCAATGGGTTTGTATAGGATGGTTTGGATAGGGCACCATGGTTTGGACTAGATGACCTCTGGAGGTCCCTTCTAGCCCCACTCCTCCTAAATAACCAAGAAAGTTCTTTCAAATCTTCTTCCTAATTCAGTTTCCAACCTCAACTTCCCTTGCTGCAGTTTGAGACCATTGTTCCTTATCCTATCCCCCATGGCCACAGATAGTAGTTGACTGCCATAGTCTTTATAACTCTTAAATACATCATAACATGGTCAGGGATTGGGAGCACTGTGATCTAAACTCTTCTTAGTCTCATGTTTTGCAGACTAAATGATTCCAGATCTTCAAGCCTGACCTTATATGTCATGTTCCCTAGGTCATCAGACTCAAGCCCACTGAGTCCAAGCTCAGGGGACCCAATCTTTTCCTCCATCTTTCCCCCTCATAGTGAGATCAGAACCCCAGTACTTGCTTCTGGCCAGTTCTAGGTGAAGCTCCCGTTGCTTTTCATCCCGCACGGTCTTGATGAAGTTGCAGCAGTCAAGGAAGGCTTTTTTGCACCTGTCTGTGTCCAGGATGTAGGTCGCCCGTTTTTCACAGCTGTGTCCCATCGGATTCTCGTGCATCCCATCCTCACAGCATATCTTCTCAGCCTTGTCCTGGTACTGGGCAGCTGGAATGCAGAAGTTGGGCAATGATGCCAGGGAGCATATACATTAATTTTCATCCTAACCCAAGTTGTTAACCTACCTCTGGTGGCCTTGACCTCAATAAGTTGAACAGAGCGACGCCTGCGTCTTGCAGGCTGGGGACATCTAGAATCTGAGGAAGGAGGTGAGGAAAAAAAAAGAAGTGAAACGCTGGAGAAAGAGGAGGTGTTTCCTGTGGCATATACAGTTGACAGGCCAGGCTATGGCTTGAGCTTGAGGCCTCACTGTGCCTGGCCATCCTAGTCTGCTACCTCCTCAGCTGGGCACTGGAACAGACATAGGTGGTTAGAACCTGCTATCTTGGCCTTGCTGCCTGCCCATGCCCTATATCCAGAGAGGCCAGCCAGGATCAGCTGACCCTTGACCCCTTCCTATAAAAACCCCTGACCTAGAAGAAATGTCCAGGCAACAAGGCTCAACCTTGTACCTAGGCTGCCTCACCCTCAACTTGTGCCTCTACTGGCTCTCTGGAGAATTCTATGACTACCTTCTGGCTTGCTCATGGACCCTGAGTTTGGTCTGACCCTTTGGCTCCCTAACCCAACTCTGGTTTGATCTCTTGGATACCCAACTGGACTGCTTCTTGACCCTCTGGGTCTCTGACTTGGTTCCCCAGATGGATCTTCTCGCTTCCTGGCTCCCCTACACTCTGCCTCTGCACACTCTCCTTGGATCTTGGCTGCTTTTTCTGACCTTGGGAGACCCGCAGACCTGGCCACCCATGATATGGCATGACAAGAAGTCTGTGGCCTGTCTGCTGAAGGCGTTGGCATGGCTTATGGTCATCATGATGTTGATTTTCATGAGAGAGTCATCGCACACTTCACTTCTCTGGCTCCTTCCAACCAAGGGTCTTGAAGCACTCAACACCAATAGGCAACATTATCCCCATTTCATAGATGGGAAAACAGAGCCTGGCAGAGGCAAAACAACTTCTGGAGACTCATACAAGTTCTTGGCAGTCAGGAATTGAATGGAAGAGTCTTGAATCCCACTGTCTGCTCCAAGCTCCAGGCTTCACTTTTTCCAAGGGCTGGGAACGTACCTAAGAGTCTTGCCCTAGCTTCTAGACCAGTGGTTCCCAACCTTTTTTTTGCTGTGACTCTAAATTGGCCACCAACAGGGTCCTTCATGACCCTACTGAGGACCCCCTGTGACCTTGATTTGGGTGATACCCTGAGGTTGGGAACCAGTAATGCTCTTCTCTAGCTGGAAGTATTCCTAATTACCAGTCCTTGCTTTAAAACAGGCTGTGTCCTCTGGACACCTCTCCACTAGGAACTGGACTTAAACCATCAAGCACTTCTCATCACCCAAAGCAGCTATTGGAGGGGGAAGTCTGTTGCTGTCATCCTAAG
The DNA here is from genome assembly GCF_030867095.1 of Alligator mississippiensis. Taxonomy (NCBI): domain Eukaryota; kingdom Metazoa; phylum Chordata; order Crocodylia; family Alligatoridae; genus Alligator; species Alligator mississippiensis. Next base: position 23,933,985 of record NC_081831.1, read on the forward strand.
GTTGACCTGAGCAGGCAGTTAGAACTGAAGGCAAATGATCACAACCAGGCTGTGAAGGGAGTTGTTGAGTGTGGAGAAAAGCAAGGTGTTCTAAATACCTGATCGCGAGGGTGTTGAAATATGATTGGTGGCCAAGGCAAGTCCAGCATCGGCGAACACGCCCATGTTGTCCTTGCCACTGCCAGGTGTGCAACCGATATCGCTCTTCTCCACGGCATCCCAGATCTGCAAACCAGCGGGCACAAACCATGGGGAACCATTAGATATAAACACCAAGTGCCACTATCTTTCACTTAACACTGGCTTCTTTGACAGTCTCAGACATAATGTATTTCATTTTGAACTGTGGTGCCCAACTCATCTGGCCCCATAGGCTAGATCTGTGTTGCTCTCAGGATGACTCCACAGGCTTTTATTTTATCTGGAGAAGTACAAGACAAGCCAAAAAGTTTCTCTGAGCTACACAACAGTTTTTTGGGATATTAGCAATCAGACACACTTACTAATAGCCAGGCCCAGGCTCAGACCCTGCCCCACTCCCTCCCTCACTGTGGGGTTCTCCCCTCTATAGACTTACTTGTAGGCAGCTGGGGGAGCTGCTCTCCACCACTGCCTGGGATTGTATTCCTGGCCATGTGCTCATGATGTCTCCTGTGGCCCACTCCCTGCAGCCCCTTGCAGGCTGGAACTCTGCCAGCCTGCAAGGGGAAACCGTTATTTCCCGAGTTTTTCTGCTGTGACTGGAAAACCCAGATCCCTGCACAATACTGGGAATCCAGGACTAATGCTGTCCTGGAGTCATGCAGCTTGGGACCAGGACTTGATGTTCCCATTTTGGGACTGTTCTACCCAATTAGGGATGTGTGGTCACCCTACCCTCTTCCTGAGGAGGGCCAGGACCCTTGGGCCCCCAAGTACTGGATGTCTATGCACACAGGCATAGATGTGGGGCTCCAAGGGACCTGAGACCTCATCACCTGGTAGGGGGTATATTTGGGTAGATGTAGGATTTTGAAAACGCAGGTGCACACATTATGTATCACTCCATGTAACACAACACATTTTTCTCCAGGTAAAAAAGAAACTAGAAGATTTACTAACATGCTAGGGGCCTAGGGCTGGATTATTCAGTTCAAGATTGATGCAAAAACAAATATAACTATTGGAATGAGTTAAAAAACAGTCTGCAGAACTGGGAGATAGGAGCTACATGACCAGGAGCAACTTACAGATAGAAGCAATGCAGAAGAAAGATCTGCCCCTGTCAATAGCAGCTACATATAGCAGAGAATATATAGGTTTTGGGGGCAGATCTGGGGAGGTGGAGGGGTTGCAGTTATGTACTTTCCCCACCTCCTGCTTTGATTCCCAGTCCATCTAAAGTTTAAAACCAATTGTCTGGCAGTGGCAGTGGCACTTCTATACAGGCAGCAGTGAAGGGAATCCATTGAGTCCATGGCTCATTAAAATCTAACCTGATTCCTTCTAAACACTTCATGTGCAAGATAGACAAGTACCTTTATAGACTAACTGAATTAGATGGAGAAACACATGCAGCACCAAGGGGTTCAAGATATCAGGATTCCCCAATACCTGTAGCATAGGGCCGATCCACTGGCCTCCAGGGCTGGAATTTGGTGATAGCAACATTAATTGTTGTGGCGTCTAGAAACATGGAACTTGCTGTTCTTCCTGCCACCAAATTTCCAGCCCCACAGGACAGGTGATCTTTGTTGTCCCTGATCTAGAAGGACCTCAAAGGATGATTCAGGCTGTAGCTACTTTTGCTCTGTGAAATCATGATAGCATCTCCTAATGTCTTCATCCAGAAATGCTCATGCCTACAACGCAGATTCTTTTCAGGTATAAAAAAAGCCTTATCTCAGTATCTTCCACACAGTGGAAGTGCCCTGAGCTCTTTTCTGACCCACCTTTGTTTGGGTGATTTTGTGCTTCTTGTTCAAAACATAGACGCCTTTGTCCACAGCTACCAGTCCTACACGGGCTCCGGCATCTCCTTCCACTTTTATTTTCATTGAGGACCCGGGTTTGTGGATTCTATTGTCTGCCTCAGTGGCTCCTTTCACCACCAGCTGTTTAAGACAGAGAGAGAGACAGAGAAAGGTGAAGAGTAATGGAAAGCATATTTCATTGCTTCTTAAGAGAAATTCATAGAAAGGGCCTTATAGATTCCAAAAGATACTTTTTTAAAGTTTTAATTTGTATCCATCCATCTTTCCCTCCTTGCAAACCATGCATCCCACAACCCCGCCCTCTGCTTGTTCATCCACCCCTACACCTCCTCTATCTAGTACTACACCCCCTTTAATCTATCTATCTATCTATCTATCTATCTATCTATCTATCTATCTATCTATCTATCTCCACACCCCCTCTATCCATCCATTCATTCCCATTCCTCCTTCCATCCACCTGTCTATCTTTCCATCCCCAAACACTTTACCAGAAGCAAAGAGGAAATCAGGGAAAAAGTCAGTTTGCATTAGTGTAGCTGGACTGAGAACATCAACCCACTGTTCCTATGCAGGTGTCTTGAACATCCACCCAAACTGAGTCAGCCACTATCTCCTGCCCGATGTGGTAGTAAGCCACGAAGCGGAAAGACGGGATGAGGTCTGGTGTGACTGGTAGAGACAAGGTCACCAAAGCCTGTCCAGCCTCTTTCTTCTGTCTGCCAGCATGGACAATCTTGCCTTTGTTCAGGATCTGATGGGACAATGTGAGACATTGCTTGTGAAGGGCAGGAAACCTTGACTGCCACAGGGATATGGCGAGGACACTAGGAACATTTCAGATATTCATGTAAAACTATAGCTTTAAAAATCATACCACCTGTGTTTGTTAATGGGATGGGATTGAATCAGTGATGCTCAAACTTTTGTTCTTTCAGGCCCTCTTGCTCCCTGTGCAGCAGGATTAGGCCCTGGGGGCTCAGCACAACTCCCTTCTACCTCCTAAGAGCCAGGATTGGGGCTGGGGGTCTGGTACTGGCCCCTTCTGCCTCCTTGTGCCAGGATTGGATTTTGGGTGCCTGACACTGCTCTCTCCTGCCCTCTACATGCCAGGATTGGGCCCTGGGGGCCAGTACTGTCCCATCCCACACCCCTTGTGTTAAGATTGGATCTTGGGGGCTGATATCAGCCCTTCCCACTGGAATTGGGTCCCTAGGGCTTGGCACTGCCCCCTCCTGCCCCCTGGCATGCCAGGATTGGGTCCCAGGGGCCCAGCACCACCCCATTCAACCTCCCCTGTTCTGGTCTTGGACTTAGGGGGGATGGTGCCACTCTCTCCCACATCCCAGGAGTCAGAATTGGGTCCTGGGGTCCTCCCACCTTCCCCCACTTGTGCTGGAACTAAGCACTAGTACTGGGATTGGGTCTGGAGGCTTGGCAGCAGGGAAGCGGTGCCACTTCTCTCCTGATGCCAAATTTCCAGACCCTTGGGGAGCCCAGTGGGCCAGACGACATGGCACCATGGCCTGGATGTTGAGCACCTCTGGACTGGGTGATCCTTGAGGTCCCTTCCAATTCTATAATTCCAGCTGATGAAACTGACTGAAGGATGCATTCTCAGTGTGAGGGGTCTGATATTCAGATATACCCATCAAGGACCAACCATCTACTCTGCTGAGGCCAGAGCAAAGGTCTGGGAACATCATTCCATGTGGTTAGACTTCATCACCTTAAATCCAGACACAGCATTTGATTGCAATGCACAGAAGGCAAGAGTGATAATACCATATTTTCCAGCATGCAACCATGTCCTGGAATATAATACCCACCTTGTTTTTGAAAAACAGAATGAAGGAAATAAGATCTTTCCTGGTAGTAAGTAATTGAGTAGCAGCAGCTGGGAACTGAGCCGCTCATTTTTTTGCTCCCTGTAGTCTGCTGTTAACTTTACTTTGGTTTTTCCCTGGTAAGCAGCAGAATCTGCTTTTACCATATTTCTCCCCTATAATATGCAGTCCAGTTTCCAGCAGCAGTTTGTCGGGGGAAAGGGGCATAGTACATTTTCTTACATACAATATCTCAAGACTTTTCTCCAAATTCTTGATCAGCATTTTGGAGCAGTTAAAGCAGCATCCTATGGCTAGAGAGATTATAATTGGTTTTACATTCAGCACTGGATAAATGACATTGGTGTTGAGCTGCTCCATGCCACACACAGTGACGGCCCTACAACATGTTCAAATTAAAGCTGGATAGAAACCATGTATAGAGTTGTTACACATTTTCAAACACTATTTTTTGTAGCTGGTTGGCTCTTTCATAGCTGGATGGCCATTTTTATGGGTGATAATTAGTTTGCATGTGTGGCCGGTTTAACATTATTGCATAATCAACCAGTTAATTATGTAATATATGTAATGTGTGACAGGGCCTGAAAGTATTACAATCAAGTCCTCTGTGCCTGGATTTAAGAATCACCCATGACCCAAGAGACAGAACGCTTACCAGGTAGGTGAAGTAGTGGATCTGGTTCATGACAGACTCACTGTTTGTTTTTAAGTTGAAGTTTACGAGTAAGTTGTCTCCGGTCTTGATCTCAATGTTAGCAATCCCCAGGTGGAGATAGTTTTTAGACCCTCCCTGGGTTCGGTAGGCCAGTGCCACCATGTCTTTCGAAGCCTGGCGGTTTTCTGGGAGCTCTCTATGGGCAGTTTGTACCTGGAGGGATGGGAAGAAGGAAATGACATTAGCTAAACTCTGTTAGAACCTGGGAATGAGCTAAGACTTCCTTGCTTCATTCTGGATTAGAGTCTATTCTCAGTGGCACTGGTATAAATCCAATGTATTTATCATCTCAACTCTCCTCTATGGAAGTGAAAGGTGAATGACCTACTATTGTCATCTCAACAGCTTGGAGAGGTATCTCCAATGATCCCTCCAGAAAATCCTCCACATCAGCTGGGAAGGTGGCTGCACAAATGCCAACATCCTTTAGGAAGCCAACCTTACCAGCATTGAGTTGGTGATCCTCAAGCACCCACTTCCCTGAACTGGACGTTGTGTGTGGATGTCCAACTCTCAACTCCCCAAACAAGCGCTCTACTCCCAGCTTAGTTACAGCTTGAGATCTCATGGTGGCCAGAGGAAATGCTACAAGGACACATGGAAAGTATATATCAAGAAAAAGGATGCTGACATCAAGAGATGGAAGGAGCTGGCTGCTGACTGACTCTAATGGTGTTGCAACCTCAAATAAATGGCAGTTCTTTTTGAGGTAAAGCATCTTTGAGGCAGGTCCTTTCCGACCCTACCAACTATGAAACTATCTTGCCCTTGAAGCAGAGAACATGGAGTGGAGGAAGGAAAAGGACAGGAATAGCCTACAGCCGACTCACCCCTGCAGAAACACCTGCAACTTCTGTGGACAGATCTATGGCTCAAAGATTGGACTTTTCAGTTAGCTCAAGATCCATCAACAAGTGTGGTAGAGATCATCCTTGAATCAAGGGATTGCTGATGGTGATGACAGTATAAATCCTTGATCACCAAACGAGAGCTCCATATTTACAAAAAACTTTGCTGGAAAGAGACCCCAGACTTCAAATCTTCATAAGGCCAAGGAGAATCAATGATGTCTAGTAGAAAACAGTGCTTTTCCTTCACAGATCTCCCAGAACTGTGCAAAGTAAGTCAGTATCATGATGACAATTTTAAAGTTGGCAAAATTGAAGGACAGAGAAGGGGACTGCTTCATGTGACATCAAACAGCAAGTTAATGTCTCTCTCATGCACAGAGCTCTGGGCATCAATAGATGGACTCCATTGGGCCTGTAACTACTGGAGCTTTCTTAAGAGCACTTTTTGAAGCCCTCTGGTGCCCTTGGGTTCACAACTTCCATTCTCTTTCTGTGCACATGGAGCTTCTTGGCCTCACCCTCAAAATTGTCCCTCCTAAAACTCTTGTTCCAAGCTGCAGGTTCCCAGCTGGTTGCTAGTCTCAGATCTAGGAATTAAACCTGTGTCTGCTGAGGTACAAGCACTAGCTGTCATTGTCTCTCTTTTAGAACCATTTTGGGCTCAACAGAGTCAAATGAGTTCAGAGCTAGGGAAAGGTTCTGGAGACAGGAGAGGGAACCACTGTAGCATAGATTGTAAGGGAGAAATCTTTCCCCATACTGAACCACATTAAGGGAAGTGATTCTTCTGCTCCATTCGGTGCTAGTCCTCATTTGGAGCCCTGTGGCCAGTTGTGGGCCCCACACTTCAAGAAAGATGGGGACAGATGTGAAAGAGTCTGACAGAGTGTAACAAAAATTATTTGGGGCCTGGAAAGGAAAACTTATGAAAGGTTGAAAGATGTTTAAATTAGAAAAGATAACACTGAGGGGGTTTGATAACAGTCTTTGAATCCCTGAAGGATGATGATAGAGGGGATGGAGATAAGGAGGAACTTCCTGACTCTGAGAGGGGGCGGGGCAAGCATTGGAACAGGTCAATTAGAGAAGTGGTGGAGTCTCCATCCTTGGAAATGTCCAATGGTAGGCTGGACAGACACTTGACTTGGATAGTTTAGTCAGGGACAGCCTTGCCTGGATCAAGGTGCTGAACTAGATGACCTTGTGAGGTCTCCTTTAGCCCAAACTCATAGATTCATAGATTCATAGATGTTAGGGTTGGAAGGGACCTCAATAGATCATCGAGTCTGACCCCCTGCATAAGCAGGAAAGAGTGCTGGGTCTAGATGACCCCAGCTAGATACTCATCTTACCTCCTCTTGAAGACCCCCAGGGTAGGGGAGAGCACCACCTCCCTTGGGAGCCTGTTCCAGACCTTGGCCACTCGAACTGTGAAGAAGTTCTTCCTAATGTCCAGTCTAAATCTGCTCTCTGCTAGCTTATGGCCATTATTTCTTGTAACCCCCGGGGGCGCCTTGGTGAATAAATACTCACCAATTCCCTTCTGTGCCCCTGTGATGAACTTATAGGCAGCCACAAGGTCGCCTCTCAACCTTCTCTTGCGGAGGCTGAAAAGATCCAGTTTCTCTAGTCTCTCCTTGTAGGGCTTGGTCTGCAGGCCCTTAACCATACGAGTGGCCCTTCTCTGGACCCTCTCCAGGTTATCCTCATCCCTCTTGAACTGCGGCACCCAGAATTGCACGCAGTACTGTGGTCTGACCAGCGCCCGATAGAGGGGAAGTATCACCTCCTTGGACCTATTCGTAATGCATCTGCTGATGCACGATAAAGTGCCATTGGCTTTTTTGATGGCTTCGTCACACTGCCGGCTCATGTTCATCTTGGAGTCCACTAGGACTCCAAGATCCCTTTCCACTTCCGTGCCACCCAGCAGGTCATTCCCTAGTCTGTAGGTGTGCTGGACATTTTTCCTCCCTAGGTGCAGCACTTTGCATTTCTCCTTGTTGAACTGCATTCTGTTGTTTTCTGCCCACTTGTCCAACCTGTCCAGGTCTGCTTGCAGCTGTTCCCTGCCCTCCGGCGTATCCACATCTCCCCATAGCTTTGTGTCATCTGCAAACTTGGACAGAGTACATTTTACTCCCTCGTCCAAGTCACTGATGAAGACATTAAAGAGTATCGGTCCAAGGACCGAGCCCTGCGGGACCCCACTGCCCACACCCTTCCAGGTCGAAACCGACCCATCCACCACGACTCTCTGGGTGCGACCCTCTAGCCAATTCACCACCCACCGGACTGTGTAGTCATCCAAGTCACAGCCTCTTAACTTGTTCACCAGTATGGGGTGGGATACCGTATCGAAGGCCTTCCTGAAGTCTAAGTATACGACATCCACCCCTCCTCCTGTGTCCAGGCGTTTCGTAACCTGGTCATAAAAAGAAACTAGATTGGTCAGGCACGATCTGCCTGCCACGAACCCGTGCTGGTTTCCCCTCAGCATAATTTGTCCTGCCGGGCTCTCACAAATGTGAGCCTTGATAATTTTTTCAAACACTTTGCCAAGGATGGAGGTGAGACTGACTGGCCTATAGTTGCCCGGGTCCTCCTTCCTCCCCTTCTTGAAAATGGGGACCACGTTGGCCCTTTTCCAGTCCTCAGGGACTTGGCCCGTGCACCACGAGCTTTCAAATATTCCCGCCAGTGGCTCTGCAATGATGTCGGCCAGTGCCTTCAGCACCCTCGGATGGAGCTCATCTGAGCCTGCCGACTTAAAGGCATCCAGTTCTTCCAAATGACTGCACCATCTCAGGGTCTACGTATGGAAGTCTGGCACCTTGCTGCTGCCTCTCTACAACCCCGGTGAGAGACTTGTCGTGCCCCTCACTTAGGAACACTGAGGCAAAGAACTCGTTGAGGAGTTCAGCCTTGTCCCCCCTGTCTGTCACCAATTGTTTCTGCCCATTTAGCAGGGGTCCTGTTCCTCCCTTTTACTCCTAATATATCTAAAAAACAATTTCTTGTTGTCTTTTACTTGGGATGCCATCCTCAGCTCCATGGTAGCTTTGGCCCATCTAAATGCCTCCCTACAAGCACGAGCGGAGGAGGTATATTCATCTTTGGTAATCTCTCCCTGTTTCCACTTTTTATGTGCTCCCCTTTTGTCCCTTAGGCTGCCCTGGATTTTTCTGGTCAGCCAGGGAAGCCTCCTGGCCCCTTTCCCTCTTTTGCCTCGCTCGGGGATCGTCTTGCTTTGTGCCCGAAGGATCGTTTCCTTAAGGCACAGCCACCCTTCTTGGGCTTCCATCTCTTCAAATCTCCTACTCTGCAGTGCGTCCTTGACTAATCGCCTGAGTGCATTGAGATCAGCTTTCCTAAAGTCTAGCACTTTCACCCTACTAGTTACCTTACCCACTCAACGTCTTATGGTGAATTCTATTATTAAGTGATCACTGTCCCCCAGATGGCTACCGATCTGGAGGTCCGCTACCATGTCATCTCCCGTTGCCAATACCAGATCCAGTATGGCATTCCCCTTAGTGGGACCATGTACCTCCTGTGTCAGGTGGAGGTCTTGTACACAGGTTAGAAACCTGCGTGAACGGTGGGAATTTGCTGTCTGTGACTCCCAGCAGATGTCCGGGTAGTTTAGGTCCCCCATGACTACCGCCTCTTTAGCTTTTATGGTCTCCGAGAGTTGCCTCAGGAGCCCCGAATCTCTTTCTTCCCCTTGATGTGGGGGTCTGTAGCAGACCCCTACCACCAAATCCCTTTCTCCTTGCCCCCCATGTAGCCTAACCCACAATCCTTCTACTTCCTCATCCTTGGATTCCGTCTTGATGAGGGTTGATGTATATTGCTCACTGACATAGAGCGCAACCCCTCCCCCTTTCTTCCCCACCCTGTCCTTTCTGTACAATCTATAGCCCTCAATATGTACCGCCCAGTCATGGGATGAATCCCACCAGGTTTCCGTTAGCTCCACTAAGTCATAGGTGTGACTTAGTTCCCTATGACTGTTTTGCCCATCCTGGGAATAAGAAGATAATACAATCTCCATCAAGATCCATCCAGTCATTGGCTTATTTGCCTGTTCCCCATCACTTCCTTCAATGCTTTGTACAATGGCACAGTTCCCAAAGGAACGTCACCCAGAAGATGCTGCCCATGGAGGGTTTCCACAGTCCCCAGGGTCTTGTGATAGGATCATGCTACTCACAGTGATAGGCAGCTGGGAGCTGTCTCCAGCTGTATTCTTAATCAGCTTGGCTGTCCCATCTCCCTGAGTCAGTCGCAGGTCATCAGAGCCCCTGATCTTCACGGGGACACGTGAAGCTGGAGAGCCATCGGGGTTGGTGACATAGACCTGAAATGGAGAGGATAGAGTGATTTCATAATGCCAGACTCTCCATTTCCTCCATCTTCTAGCACGCCCCACTAACCAGACTACTTATTCTACTGCACTTCTTTTTGTCTTGTAATAGTTCCCGAAAACAACTCTTCTCTGCTATATAATAGCCCTCCTTGGTCCCTCTCACTAAGGATATTTTCCTCTGATATCTCGCTCAGCCTTCCTCTGCTTCTCTCTCAGACATGAGGAAGGGCACCTGATATCCAATACACTGTCCAGCGTCTCTCCCAGCTACATAGCTGGTCCAATAAAAGCCACTGCAAAATAGCCTTGTTGTTAAACATGTCCTTGGACCATCATGCCAATATCAACACTCCAGTCCCACTACAACATAAATCCTGAGTCATTTCATGGACTTTGGTGTCATGAGTCTGTCTGAAATTAGAACTACGGCCCGTTCTCTCCAAAACAAAAGTCTAGATCCAGGTGGAACAGATATTACCATGAGTTCAAAGGGCATCCCTGGCTTGAAGTACTTGGAGGTTTTTGTGAAGTGGATCTCATAGGGGGATGTAACAATGTAAATTCCAGTTTTCTCTGCTTCCACCATATCACTGCCTGCAAAAAAAAAAAAAAGTCAGGGGATGAGAGAAAATTCATGTTAGGATGGATTCTGATTTCACCTGCCTTCATGGCAATCTGGAACACATCTTCATTATGATGACTGATGGCAGGAAGTGTCTCATAGATACCGCTGCTCAAGGAAGCGTCAGCCCTGAGTAAACTATCCCAGCCAAATGTCTGGCCACCTGCTCTTGGATATTTCCAAGGATGGAGGCTCCACTCCACCATTTCTCTGAGCAGCCTGTTCCATAGCCTGCTCAACCACCACCACAGTCAGATCGTTCTTCCTCACCTCCAACCTCAATTTCCTCTGCTACAGCTTGAAGCCATTGCTCCTAGTCCTGCCCCCTACAGCCACAGAGAAAAGCACATCTCCATCCCCTCTGTCATTGCCTTTCAGGCATTTGAAGTCTGTGATTAAATCCTTCTCAGTCTTCTCTTCTCCAGACAAAATAACCCTCATTCTTTCAGCTTGTCCTCACCAGTCCTGCTTCTCAGGCCCCTAATCATTGTTGTCATTCTCTGCTGGACTCTTTTGTATCTGTCCACATCTTTCTTGAAGTGTGGGGCCCCAAATTGGACACACTACTCCAGCTGAGGCCTCATACTACTCCAGGTGAGGCCACATCCAGTGCTGTATAGAGCAGAAAAATTGCTTCCCTTGATTTGCAAGAGACACTCCTACTAATGCAACCCAGGAAACTGTTGGCTTTCTTTACTGTTGGCTCATATTCAACTTAGGGCATTTTATTCACTTATATTCAACTTCACAAAATGTCAGCTACAACCAGTGAAAACTGGTAAGGACCAACCCCAAGGTCCTTTTCTGTAGTACTGTAGCCAGCCAGTCATTCCCCAAGCTGCATTTGTGCATGAAATTATTCTGTCCCATGTGCAACATTGCACTTGTCCTTGTTGATTGTCATCTATGGAGCTATAAAGAACCCTCGGGAGCTTCATATGGTCATAAGAATTTTCATTTACTAGGTCAGACCATAGGTCCATCTAGCCCAGCATCTTGTGTCTCAGTTCTGCCTGCGCTGCTCCTCACACCTTTTCATTTATGCACTTCCCATCCATGACCCCACCAAGTCTTGGGATCTCCTGGTCAACCTCCTCCTGGCCCTAGCCAAGCTCATGATCTATCTGACCAGGAAGGAGGTTCTGGCTGGGAGGACCACCAGGGACTGCAAGGCCTCTTTCCTCTCCTTTGTTCGTATCTCCAGGCAGAGTTTCATTGGGCAGTGTCCACTGGCTCCTTGGACTCATTTGAAGGCCAGTGGACACTGCCCCATGTGCTGCACTTGGTGTCCCCCGAGTGCACTCATTTTAATCTGTGACCTTTGTTCCTTTCTGACTTGTTCTTGTGTTGTCTGAAGTAATCAATTAACACATATCCAATAGCCCCCTATATTAACAGGGGGCTAACTGTTGCTCTACGGGTTTAAGACCCATGGCCCCATTATGTGTCAAATAGGCCTGTGTCACATGGGGACAGGGAGCAGATGCTGAAAGGGAGAGTGAACTGGGTTTGACTCAGATTTTTCCCACTGCTCCTCTCTCCCTTGCAGCCTCCAGCATTTAAGATTTAGGAAGCTCTGATTCAGGGGCCATGCCCCTCACTCCCATGTTCAATAGCTACTGATGCCCCTTTCCTCCAAGAATGTCTCCAATTCCTTTGGGAATCTGGCTACTCTCAGCTTCCACCACATCTGGTGGCAACGAGTTCCACCCTTTAATTCCACACTGTGGGAAAAAGAACTTCCCTTTGCTAGTTTTAAACTGCCTGCCTGCTAGTTTCATCTTGTGACCCCTCATTCTTGTCTGGTGAGAGTTAGTTGATAATAAATCCTTACTGACTTTCTCTTTGCCATTTAGCATTTTATAAACCCTTTTCATGTCCCTTCTCAAGCCTCTCTTTCTAAACTGAATAGGCCTAGCCTCTCTAGTTTCTCTTCATATGGAAGCCCCTCCAGACCATTTAGCATTCTTGTTACCCTTCTCTGGACCTTCTCTAGTTCTTCTCTGTCCTTTTGGAAGTATGGAGACCAGAGCTAGGCACAGGATTCAAGGTGCGGACGCACTGTATATTTATAAAGGGGCATCATGATACTTCCAGTTTTATTCACAATCCCCTTCTTAATAATCCCTCACGCTTCATTTGCCTTTTTGATGGCTGCTGAGCACTGAGCTGCTGTTTTTAGCTAGGCATCCACAACCGTTCACTGAGTTGGCAAGATGCACTGAATTGCATCTAGAAAAAAGAGGTGGAATAATGATCTAGTTTTGCATTCTCCTCCCAGGTAGAGTCTGGTTTTGCACTGCTCCAAAGTAAAGCCCCTGCTCACCTGATTCTGTCAGAACGGTCACGCTGATGTAGATGGAGTGGCCGATGAGCTCAGTGAGGTTGACAAATCGGGATTGGAGCATGGCACGGGTCAGCACTGCCTCTCCATTTCCATCAGTTATCTAGCAAGATGGAAGGGATTTCATAATCTCACATGCAGTAAGAGAGCTACCTGCCCTGAAATGTTTATGCATTTCTGATGCCTTGGAGCAGAGGGGGTCAGCCTTATGGATCCAAGGATGAGTGGCATGATGGAGTTCTTTGGGTGCAATGAGTTATGGGCTGGATGCTGTGCAGGGTTTGTCCATGGGTGTGATTCAGCCTGGTCCCTGCACTCTCGATCCAGCCACAAAGTAACCCCATGAGTGAGTGAGATCAGGTATGTCACACCATGTCGTCCAACCCATGGGACTCCCCATGGGTCCAGACATTTGATGGCAGAGGAGCAGCGGCAGTGTTAATTGCCATGACCTTGGAAGCCATAGCAATTAGTGGTGCCACAGCTTCCTCACCACCAAAGTTTTGGACCTACGGGGAACCCGGTGGGCTGGATGACATGGCTCTGCAGGCTGGATTCAGCCCACAGACTGGAGATGGAGCACAACTGCTTTAGAGCAGTGGGAGACTTGTTGCAAATGTCCAATACTAGAATCAAAAGAGTGCCCTTGTAAATGGAGCTAGGTGGAAAAAGCCCACTTCTGCTCCTTGATGGCTTCTACATTTGTAGAAAAGGTTCCAGCTGAGTCCATCCTCCCACAGCCCAGCTGGAGAGGGCACAGGCAGCACTGAATCCCCCCCTCCACCTTCTAGACTGTGGAGAAAACAACAGTGTCAGGCAGAAGGGGTGGGGGAAAGGGGAGCGAACTGGATGTGCCTCTGAGCATGGAGAGGAAGGAAGGAGGTTCTTACATGTTTTTTTTAAGACCCCAGAGGCTCCCAGGCTGGATCCAGTCCCAAAGAGGGGGTGCAGCTGTGCCACTGCCCCCCACCTCTGGATCTGTCCCTGGGGCACTTCATGCAATGGGGTTGTGCTGGAGTTTTTGCCCCTGTAACTGGTTTCCCACCCTTTCAGGTGCAGAGGGCCATCGCTGCTCTGCCTTTGCTCTTTAGTTTCCATGTCTACGGGGCCTTCCCCTGAGTTACCTCCACTCTCCTCAGAGACTGCGGGATGCTCTTCTTCTCATCCCCAACAGCCACACCGAAAAGGACAAAGGCATTGCCCTGCACATCTTTGCCATAGAGGAATCTGAGGGAGGAAAACTGAGTAAGACAAGACACAAGGCAACCTCTGGAGAGGGGCACATATAGAAAGGGGGTGCAGTGATATGGCCAACCCCCCCCCAGCTTTGGTTCTACCATGGATCAGCTCTTAGGGTGGGTCTGCTCAGAGCTCCTGATTCCCCCCATTGCAAGGGAAGGGTGAGTGATCTCAGCATTCACCCTGTGGGCTCCGGAGCTACAAAACAGGCTCTAGCCAACATTGAGCGGGTGTCAGGGCTCCTAACAGGCAACTCAAATCAGATTAATTTCCTAGCTGCCAGAGACTCTAATTGGCAGTCCCATCCCTACTGATGAATCAGTCGGCCACAGTTAGGGTTTCCCAATTAGTTTCTGGAGAGATTGGTCTTCTCACTGAAGTCTATCTTTGACACCAAGCTACAGGCCAGTCAACTGTTCTTCTGTAGGTCTGCTGTGGGCAGCCTCTCTGGAGCCATCCTCCCTGATTTTCTGGCTTCTGATCCTTCTCAGCTCTGCTTCCAGGCTTTGGCATTTAACAGTTTCACTAACTTGGTCCCTGAGCCAGGACATTGGAGAAGTTGTGGACCATGTATATGTAGGACACAAGAGTAGGATGTGGACCAATGACTGTAAGTTACAGCACACTAGGTTTAGATTGAATAGCAGGAGAAACTTCTTCATTGCCAGAGTAGTGAGGCGGTGGAATAAACACTCAGGGGAGCTGTGCACTCTGCAGCACTGGAGGGATTCAAGGAGTGGTTGGACAGACACTGGTCAGGGATGATGGAGGTGTAATGATGTCTGTGTTCTGCAACAGGGATTTCCCAGGCTTCTGGACTTCCCTGGTTGCCCCCTCCCTCACTTTCTACTCCATGTGTCAGGGTGTTTTTCAGCCTTCCTCAGAGTCATTGGGTATTGGCTTCAGTCAAGCCTGGGGCAGGAGGGATGCAGTGCGGGAACTGATGCACTTGAACCCCTCTTTGATACCTGTTCCACCTAAAGTTTAAAACCAACTGCCCGACAATGACAGCAGCATTTCTAGTCAGGCCATGCTAGGGGAATCCATTGACTTCATGGCTCATTATAATCTACCTGAATCCTTCTAAAACCTTCATTCCACAGATGTTAACGACTGTCTCTCCTTTTTAATGGTCTCAATGTTCCACCAATCAGGCTAGCCTTTCCTCTGCAATTCTGCTGTCTGTTCGCTGCTCCTGGTCATGAAGCTCCTATTTCTCAGCCCTGCAGACTGTTCTTAACTCATTCCAATGAAGTTACTTTTTTTTGCTTCCATACAGCCCAAGGCCCTTAGCATATTAATAAATCTTCTAGCTTATTTTTAACTGGAGAAAAATATGTGTTGTTTCGTATGTAATGATTAACCTTACCATGTGAACCCCCGTTTCAAAATTCTAGGTCTGCCCTTGCCCTGGCTAAAGCAACCTAGCTTAGTGTCTATATTCAATCTGCTCTTGAAAATTTCTAAGGATGGAGACTCCATAATTGGACAAAAGGCAGAGTCTGCACAAAAGCTGCTACTCACGCTGGGGTGATGCTACATCTTCAGACTGACTCCAGGAAAGATAATTAAGCAGGGTTGGAGATGCCAGGACTCTACATCCATGGACTTGTTGAACAACTGTGGTTTTTACCCTGTCCGGGGTCTTTCTTCATTCACTTTTCAAGTCTTGGTTATGATCCTGGTAGGGCTAAGCCAATGGACTGATCTGCTTTATTACTTGCACACCTACCTTGCACTAATATCAACCCTGAGATCGTCATTGCCATCAATGTAAAAAAACTTCTCTGATGGCTCCAGTGTGACTTCAAAACGGGGCAACACTAGAGAAAGCAGAGGAGGAATAGATCATAGGAAAGTCAGATTGGAAGGGATCTTACAGGGTCATCTAATTCATCCCCCTGCTCACTGTGGGATCAACCCTGACTAAATCATCCCAGCCCGGTGTCTGTCTAACCTGCTCTTGGACATGTCCAGGGATGGCGACTCCACTACCTCTCTAGGCAGCCTGTTCCAATGCTCAACCACCCTCAGAGTCAGAACGTTCCTCCTCATTTCCAACCCCAATTTCCCCTGCTTCAGCTTGAAGCCATTGCTCCTGGTCCTGTCTCCAGCAGCCACAAAAAAGCCTGTCTCTGTCCTCTCTATAATCACTCTTCATGTATTTGAAGACTGTGATCAAATCCACCTCAGTTTTGTCTTCTCCAGTCTAAATCACCCTAGTTCTTTCAGGCTTTCCTCATAAATTATGCCTCTCAAGCCTCTAAATCATTTTTGTTGGTTTCTGCTGGACTGTGTCCAATCTGTCCACATCTTTCCTGAAGCGTGGAGCCCAACACTAGATACAGGACTCCAGCTGAGGCCTCACCAGTGCCAAAAAGAGTACAAATGAGAGAACATTGACTTCGCTGGACAGTATGGGGGATTTCCAGTGCCCGACTGACTGAAGCGTCTATTTTTAGGAGACTAGATTAAGGACTGGCAAGGGATGGCACTAGAAATCTTACCATACTCCTTAACATCAAACTGTGCACTGAAGTTCTGATGATAGGAATCTTCATATTGGGCCATGATTTTCCAGGTGCCTAGACTAGAGAGGAAAAGAAAGGGAGGAATGAATGAATGCACCTAGCACACAGATGTCACAAAGTCTTTTTGGCCCATTTTCTTCTCCAGGCAATTTTATCCTTTTATCAAGCTGAATCTGACTCCAATAGTTTCCCCCCCAGCCATTTCAGGGCCCTGGGAGACAGCAGAGAACCTGGTTTAAAATAACCAAAATCTGAATGGAGTTTGGTTGCCATGAGCAGATTTGACTGTAGTTGAATGAAAGGGAAGCCCCTAACACAGTGGCGGGCAATTATTTTGGGCAGAGGGTCGCTTACTGAGTTTTGGCAAGCTGTTGAGGGCTGCATGGGTAGCCCCGCCCCTTGACAGGTGCCCCGCCCCCTGGTTGCCATCTTGTGACCAGAAGTCCCGCCCCCTAACCCCTGACCTTTGCCACCCAAAGTCCCTCCCCTTGTCCCCAGAAGAACTCCTTTCAGCAAGGGGTATTGCCATCTCAGAACCAGAAAAATACCAAATTATATTCCAAAAAGCAAAATACTCTGCCCAAAATAACTGCCCGCCCTTGATCTACAGCATTCATTAATTTGATTTCAAAAAATATTTTTGTCTTGATTCACATGTGTTTGTGTAGTGTACATAGAGGTGATTGCACAATAGATTAAAATGAAGTGTTACTTTTGTATATTTTGGAGGGTGCATATAGGCACCCTCCACAATATACAATATTGTGAAGGGCTGTGGGTGTGTGGAGGAATGTGTGGCGGGGGAGGGTGGCTGGGCTATATGAGGGGGTGTGGGTGTGGGGGTCTGCATGTATGGCAGTGCAGGGGGGAGTGTGGGTGCATGTGTATGGTAGGGTGTGTGTTTGGGACTAACCCTATGAACACACACACACACACACACACACACTCTGTCCCTGCCTGCACACACAGACACACATACACACTTACCAGCACAGCCCCGTGCTCCCATGTCCAGTGATGCAGCTGGGAGCCATGTGGTCCTGGAGCAGGGCAGGGGCAGGAAGAGAGTGAAATGGCTGGGGGTGGGTGGGGCTGGACTGCTCAGTTCTGCTTGGTCCTACTGCCCCTGTGTCCTGTCAGGTTTGATAGGCAGCCAGGAGCAAATAAATATTAATTTACTCATTTTTTTAGGGGCCCCTAGGACATAGTCTATGGAACCCTGGGGGTCTGCAGACCACAGACTGAAAACTACTGTCCTAGACCTTAAAGCTGTAGGTTTCAAGTGAGAGAGGAACAATGGAAAAACGCCTGGTCAGACCCATTCACACTCCCTTTCAGTCTGTGACACTGTGTAACACAGGAGCCTGGGTCAGATGGATCTTGGGTCTGACCCCGGAAATGGCCATTCTTATGCTCTTATATGTTCTTAAGTTGTGCGCCCAAGTATTCACATGAACTACCACCAGTTGCCTGCTTCACTTCCTGATCCCTGCTGTTCTATGGTGCATCCATATGTAATGGCATTTAAAGTGACTTACTTGACAAGTTCAGGTAAGTGGTAGGATGTGGAGATGATGCCTGACTTACTGACTGAGGATACAATGTCCCTCTTCACAATGATGCCTTCTGGAGTCTGGTAAGGAAAATCATTAAGCAGTGAAAGAAAATGTGTGTCCTGTCTAGATGCCCAAATCCCATCTGCCTGTCTTCTTCCTGTACCAGTGCTCCTCAAATTAAGACAGAGGTTAAATGCTGACCACAAGGGGATCCCAAATGTGGTGGCTGTGACTGGAAAGAATCAACACTACCCTTCTGTCCCTGAATGATGAGCTCTGCCCCTTCCCTCCATGAGGTGGGCAGGGAGATGGGTGACTAAGAACCAGAGACTTGACACTGACAAATGACTTCATGGCTCATTATAATCTACCTAATACACCCAAATCTGTGCCCTTCACAAGTGATAATGACTCTCCTGACCCATCTTGCTCTTCCATGTCTCAGGTTTCTGCTGTGACTCTCCTGCCTGTTGGCTGCCTGACAATTTCTCCTATGTCCTGATTTTATTTACCCAGGGAATTTTAAACAAGCCCTTGTTCCATCTGCTATTCAACCCTGTCTCTCTCCCGGAGACCTAAGGAAGGGTACTGTGGTATCCAAAAGCTTGACGATCTCTCTCCCAATGTTATAGTTGATCCCAAAAAGACATCACCCACAAAAATACTTGTCTGTAGGCAGCAAGGCTTTTAAAAATAGCCGAGTTGGCAGAACATCCTTATTTTCTTGAATACAACACATACTCTTTCCCTCAAAATTAGCCCCCTCCAGAACCGGGGTGAGTGTATTAAGCTGATGTTCTTCTGACTGGGATAGAAGCCCCTTGCTTTGATTCCTGTTCTGCCCAGAATCAGCTGTGGCATTGCAAGCTACGCAGCTGAGGCTCATGGTTCTTCATAGATGTTGATGACCCTCTCTCCTTTTTAATGTTCTTGATATTCGAGTAATCCACCTAACCTTTTTTCCAGCAGTGCTGCTGTCTGCTAGCTGCTCCTGATTTGTCCCCTCCTATTTAATAGCTCTGGGGACTCCTTAGCTCTTTTAAAAAACAGATCTACCCACAGAGACCAGTCTTCAGCAGAAGCTAGGGTTTCAGTTTTAGTTAAGCAGGAAAAGCAAAGGGAGTGAGCTGAAGGTGAAGCTCTGTCCCTGCTCTATGCAACCATAACTCTGAAAAACCCCCTCTTTTTGTTCATTCCACCTATCAAAACACAAGGTGTTATATTCCAGGGTGTGTTATATGTGAGAAAATATACTATACCACTCCACCCAAATGTTTTATGGCGATAAGAATATGACTTACTTCAAGTTCAACGATAACTGGTTTCATCACTGGTTCTAGTTTGTGGCCCACTGTAAAAAGTCGGTAGTAGACTGAAAGAAAAAGTCATGTGGATGACTGATGGCTCTATCATGCCTGGAGCTGTGTCATTTCAGCTTCATCAGAACATGGCCTGGTATTTCCTGACCAGTATTGTGCAGGCGTAGATCCAGGGTGAGGGTGGAATGATACAGTTGCACCCCCGCCTCCCCTTTGATTCTTGTTCAACCTACATTTTAAAACCAACTGCCTGCCAGCAGCAGTGTAATTTCTATTCAGGCAGCACTGAAGAGTTCATTAACTTCATGGACCATTGTTATCGTCCTTATTCCTGCTAATCTTGTTACTCCACAAGTGTTAATGCCCTCCCCCCTCTTCCTTTTTTAATGGTTTTGATGTTTCACTCTTCAAACTTTCCTTTCTTCTGCTATTTTTCTTCTGCTATTTTTCTGTCTCTTATCTATTCTTGGTAATACCTTTCTTCTATTTCACAGTCCTGCGGACTCCTTATAGCTCTAGCTAAAAACCTTAACTCAAGTGTGGTCAGATTAACTCATGTGACTGACAATGAAGTATTGGGGGCCCTGTCAAGATGCCCAAAAAGAGTAGATTTTGTTTTATGAATCTAAATAAGAGATGTACATTTGACTATAATGATGACAAGACTAATGAAACAATAGCTTTTCACTATTCTTGCCTAGCTTGTTGTGTTTTTAAAACTTTATATATAGTCTTGCAAATTAGTGCAATACATTTACATACATTTTAGTACATCTAAACTTGCTTTGCTTTGATTTTAAACTGAATAACATGAAGCCAGATGCCTAGCATATGAGTAAAGTTTCTAGTTTCTGTTTAAATGGAGAAAAATATATGTTGTTGTATGTGAATCTCATAATCCCCCTTTTCAAAACCCGTGGTCTTGTGGGATCTATATTGTTTATGTCCACCTCACAGATGCAGGCCCTCACCTGTAGATCCAGGTGTGTAGATGGTTTTATCTGTCTGGATGAAGACGTAGCCACTGTGAAATGAGACCAGAACCACCTTCTCTAAGCTCATCTGGGGAAATTTGGCATGGACAATCACATACTGCTTAACTTTGGGATCTTTCTTTAGATCTTTGGAAGGAACCTGAATGAAAACAGCATTTGGCAGGGTGTTATCAGCTTATCAAGACAATCGGTAGAAAAATGTTAAGGCAGCAACAGTGAAAATGAAGCATACGTCATGTTAGCAGTTCCCACAAAGTTGCAAATGTCCATGAGAAAGCTTTGTGTGCCACAAATTTACCTTTGACCCACACATCTGCTCAATATCAGTTAATATTCCACGTGCAAATCAGGGTACAAAAATGGATCTTAAAAGGATAATAACCAGGGATCCTGGTTTTCTCTGATACAAAAATTGAAAATTCTCTGATTAAAACCCCCCAATTTTGCATTTTTCCATGATTAAAGTGAAATGCCACTATATATATATATAGATATCAGTTGAACACAATGTTTTATTGATATATTTACAATTTTAAAGCAATTTGGAAGCCTACCAGTGCCACATTCACTATAATAAAACAAATTCTAAATACATATAAACTTTGGCGTTTGATTCTTGGTTTCTTATCATGGAAAATCAGAGCTTCTGCTGCCCCCTTTGCTCACCAGGTCACAGGTCCACCTGCGGCTATCCCCCCCAAACTGCTTTGTGGTGCTGAGCAGCTCTGATATGCTGGTGCCCTGCCCATGCCATTGCCCCTCACTCCCCACCCACAGCCCCTTGCCCCTCCTCACCCTGCTGGAGGGGGCCCCCAGCTGCCAGGGCTATGGGGCCAAGGACCCAAGTCTGCAGCCTTCTGCACTCACAGCAGTGCCCAAGCCCAAGCTGCTGCATGTGGGAGGTGGCAGCAGCTGTGGTAGCATGGAGCATGGAGCCCAGCTCTTCTTCCTCCACAGGCGACATGGCCGAAGTGGAGCCTGTCGGGGGGCAGGGAGGGGGTGGATGTGAACTGCCCATTGAGGGCTTGGATGCCCTGCCTGTTGCACTCTCTCAGGGCCTCCATGGCCCAGCAGGTGGGGCCTGGTGCACTAGGGCAGAGCAGGGCTGGGTGGGGAAGCTCAGTGCTGCTGCCAGGAGACCCACACTGCCATGGCTAGATGCCCCCTGCCCACCTGGCAGCAGCAGGGGGCACAACTCTGCATCGCCATCCCCGCTGCTGCCATGTGGGCAGGAGGTGCCTTGCCATGGCAGCACTAGGGCTCCTGGCAGCAGCACCAAGCTTTCTTACCCTGCTCTGCCATGGTGGGTCCTGCCCACTGGGCTGTGGAGGTCCCAAGGGGAGATCAGCAGGGCTGGCAAGGGAAATACCATGACCACCAAGGTGGTTTTCCACCTGGTAGGGGAAAACCATGAATGTGGCATTGGGTTGTATCCTGACCGAGGTAATGCGATTAAAATGACACTGTGTAGTGGAGGGTTGCACCCTTATCTGCTTGTGGACAGGACTCCCTACAAAAGTCTCATAGTTAGCCTGCCACTTCAACTTCCAGTGGGAGGATCTCAGCTACGTGCTGACTTTATGAAAATGGGAGACTGATCCTTTGCTTGCTCCTGCAGCCATACAGCTGAGGGCAAGCGAAATTTAGCGGCATCCAAACCCCAAGCCTCCAGGCTTGGGCCTGCATGTAGGATGCCCACCAAAGGATTTGGAAGTCTTCGAAGCCCCAGGCAGGGATGAAGAATGTTTGCCAGTAGTAGAGCCTGGTTCTTGAATGATTCATATGGATTTGGAATTGATTTGTCTGATTTCTCTTGGGACACAAAAAATTTTCCTTAAAAAAAAAAAAAAGCAGGGAGGGGAACTGAGCCTGCAGCAGGCAGCCCATACCTGCTCCTGCCCTGCACACAGATCTGGGGGACGTGTGCCCTCCACGTCTCCCTCTGGGCACGCACATAGTGGTGGGAAGCCGGCGCCCCCTGCCACCCAATGAGCTGCCCATGGCTCTGTCTCACTCCCCACCCAGGTTCTGCAGCTGCGCATTTTGGCCCTGGGCCCCAAGGTCCATGTACTGCCCAGGCTGGGCAGCAGCTCCAGCCCCAGCCCTGCCCAGCTCCCTCCTTATGGGCTTCAATCCCCACCCTGCCAGGCTTACCTGCGGAAACTGCTCTTGAGGCTGCCTGGCGGCCATGTGTATGTGTATGTGTACACATGTGCATGGTGCCCCCTGCATGACTGCCCTCCTCCCTGTCCCATCCCCCCCCGCCCCCCCCAGCCCCTTGCAGGCTGGAACTCTGCCAGGCTGCAAGAGGAAATCCACCGTTTTTCACATATTTCTCCTTAAAATGAGAAAATCTGGGTTTTACCGTGCTTTTCCATGGTGAATGGAAAACCCAGATAATATCCTTGATAATAACTCAGTGAGTCAGGAGTAGAGTTGATCAAAATTTATGCCTGAAGAGTAATTCCAAGTTAATTCTTAGAATGATGTTCTAGATGTGATGGTCCAGGAATGATGCAATAGGCAAGGATTTCTTAGGGCAGGGGTTGGCAACATTTTTGGGCAGAGTACCAAAACACCTATAGCCTCAACTTGGAAAATGTTGGTGTGCCAGGGGTGGACAGCAGGGAAGCCATGAGGGACAAGTTCCTTGTTGTGGCAGTGCAGCCCCAGTCTCTTCCCCACTGTCTGCCCTGATGTGCTCATGCCAGACAATGCCTTTGCATGTCACACTCTGGCACCTATGCTGGGGCTTGCCTACCCCTGTCTTAGAGTGGTATCTTTTATTGGAGCAACTGCATAATGGGCATAAAGTTAGATACATTTTCAAATACAAGCCATTCTTCATCAGGTCTGAGCAGTGAGTAAAAAACTGCATAGTAAAAAACCAGTTGTATGAACGTGGAGAGAAATTTCTAGGGGTAGCAGGCAAACAATTAGCAAAAGAACAAGAAGCCAATTACTGAGAAATGAAGGCCTATCAAAAGAGAGGAGGGTCTTTCTCTCCCTTCATGTGTGGGGAGAATTGAAGTATCAGGAAAATTATAATGCAGTAAGTTACTATGCTGTGTTGGCTTTGACTAACCTGATTAAGACGGCTTACATTTGAAAAGCTGTCTAACTCTATCCCACCTATGCAGTTGGTCCAATAAAAGAGCTTACCAGAAAAAATCCTTGCCTCTTGCAATAAATTATAACATTTAAAAACTTTTTTTTGGTCCAATTTGGAACTGAAATAAAAAAAAAAAAAAAGGAAATTTCCAGCTAAATTATTTTCTCCCCAAAACAACTGTTTTTTAGATCAATGGAAACTTTCCATTTTGATAAATTCACCACATTTCATTCCTCTTTGATAAATAAAATGGTGAAGCAGCAGGTCATTTCAACATGCAAAATGAAAACATCCCCTTTGGGTAAAGTTTGTTACCCAGAGCAGTCCAGGATCAGGGAGACACAAAGGTTGCTTAATGATAATTATTACTGAGGCATTTGACAGTTCATTCTTGTCTAGTTCAACAGTCCTCTCAATTAGTGAGTTCTCTATACACTTATACTAAGCTGCACAGAAAATTATGTTTGGGCACATCTACATGTTGCCATGATTTAGTACTTCCTTTTGAAAGTACTATAGCATGGTGCAGTACAAGTGGTTACTGCTCTGTGTGTGTGGCGCACAGTTAGATTTTGCGGCTACATCACCGTAGCAGTGTGCTATACCAGGGGAGTGTGCTGCTCTGGTAATGTACCTGGCAATCACATGTAGACTCACCTGATTGTTACATTGCCGTAGTATGCCATACGGCGACATAGCGTGTTGCTACATCGCCATAGGGCAACATGTAGATGTGCCTTTTGTGATCCAAATGCACTCAAAAGTCTCAGAAAATAAGACCAAATTTAGCTTTGTATTAAAATATCCCATTTTGAAACCACACTCAGTTTGATTTTTTTTTTTTGAGACCCAGTTTATGGTTTTTGAATACTTAGGACTAGCCACACTAAACAGAAAAGACCTTGTACTTTGATTTAACTGTTTCTTTGCTTAGATGTACAAGCCAGAGGTTTATCCTACCTTTATTACAGCTATGCCCATCATATTATTATTAGTATCCAAGGTTGTTTTGACCTGGTATAGGATATAATTTTTGGCAGGGAAGTCTTGGACGGTAATTGTAACCTCGGCTGGACTGCTGATGCCATGACCTTCGACCACAACCTTCTCTTCACTCTCCACCCTCAAGATACTGGGAGTGATAAGTGTGCACCTATGGGAAAAGTTGACTTAGTATTTAAATACAGTTACATTTCTTGCTGAGACACCTCCCATGTAGAGATGAGGATTTTAACTCAACAAATTATATGCATGTCTATCCTACCTATAGGCTAACCATTCTCAATGGAAGTTTAGAAAAGCCTATACTAAATACCACCATATGTTACTACTCACAAGTCAGTCTAGTCCCCTAGGCTAGGGACAGACATTAACCAGTTTGAAAATGGCTGAAATCAGTTTGAGATAAGCCTGGCTGAATGTAGTATCAGAGTTAACTGATTTGGCTCAAACTCATTTATGTTATGTCTGTCCCAGACCCTTCTTATCCAGCTAGAATTCTTTGTTCTCTTGCAAGATGATTATAAAGGGATAAATATTGTAATACCCCCTGAGCTAGGGTCTAACATGACTGGGGTTATCCCAAACTAGTGCAATCTGCTGATTTTTCATGCTAATTTATTTTGATATAAGCCACAGAAGAATTCTGCCCAAGGGCAATGTTACTTTATCAGGATTTAGCTCTGGAGCTTTATGTTTCCAGTATTTTTTAAAGAAGCTATCAATCCAAAATCAATTTCAGAAAGCACAAGATTGCTAGAAAATCAGAACAAGCCAGCAAAAGGATTGCAAAAGGAGCACTGCAAAAGCAAACATCCACTCTTCAGACAACTGCAGTGAAGGAAGAAAAATGAAAAGTGGAGAGAAAGTATTGAACCCCATATTCATCTTCTCATGTCATTATAATTATGAGGGTACTTACAGTTTGCTTTGAGAAATAGTTGGGAACCAGAATGCAAATACGGCCACCAGACTGAGAACAGACCTCCCCATGGCGGTGAGGGAAAGATAAGAAGAAACTGCTTTTGCTGATCTATTTATCTAGAGAGTCTAATATAAATTAAACTCTTGTGCAAACATAAGAGAAGTTAATCAGTAAAGTGTGGAAAACCTCAGAGTTTTGCATTCTTCAAAGGAATAAGAGATTCCAAATCATGAGGGAGGTTTTATCTATCATATTTACTCACATACCACATGTACTTCTCCCCTCCACCTTATGTCTTAAATAGAGAAGCTGATTTTCTGCCCTGAAGAGAAGTTCCCCAGCTTTGATTCTTGGCCCACAAGGCAGAAGCAGTGGCATTTCTATTCAGGCAGCTGCAGGAGTCAGTCAAGAGTAAGGTGTAACTTCATTTGAGTAAAGTTATGCCTTTTCCAGCAAGCAGTATCTCCCGATCGTGTTACTGAACACATGTTGAGCTAATGTGGGGCTGCTTTATGAAAGTAATATAATCAGGAGACTCCAGTGCAGTGGTGGTGGTCATGGGATCATTGACTTAGATTGTAGTATATATTTAGATTCTAGTATGCATTAAGGTATGACTGTCAGCAAACTTAAGGGTAAAATAACATGCTACTTTTAGACCATACTTATGGCACTTAAAATGCCAGTGTCCACACATTAGAGCTCATTAACTCATTCTAAGTGCCCTCTGAGTATCTCAAAGTTATGCCACTTCAGGCAAGGGTTAACTCTAGGCTGTGTTACCCAGCTTATGTTAAGGTTATTTTCAGTCTGTTCCATGGAAATAAAAGGAGCAATGTGCAGTCCTTCATCATCCCAGGATGAACTACACCTAGCCCCCAACCCATCCAGAGAGCCCAGGTGTCCTGGCTTTTAGCCATTCCCCTAGTCAGGGGTAGATTGTGACAATCTTCTTGTGGTCTACTCCATCAATTGCTCTTAGAGGGAAGCTAATGCCATACTTTCATCACAACACCTGCATTTGGATTGCTACCAGCCAAGTAGGTTGTTGGACTGCTAGTGGAGTTCCCATGCTGAGCATAGAGCCCTTTTAGGGTGAGTGGTTACAGCCTCTGGGCCCACACCACTAGTAGGCAATGAATCTCTGTCTACCATCCTACAGCTCAACATCAAAGGAAGCAGCACAGCTAAGCTTGTTGTTAGTCAGATTGCTACTGAACACAATGCAGCTGTCATCCTCCTGCAGGAAACATACTGTGAATCACCTGACAGACTAGAATGGCTTTAACATGGCTGCCTTCACCCTCAGCAAGACCTAGGCTAAAGTTCTTTGTAACTCTGGGGAGATGATGATAACTTGGCTTCATTAGTTCATCTCCGACTGCGTCAAAAGTAACAAGATTCCATACATTTGGAGAAAGGCCACAGTTGTTGTGGTCCTAAAGCCTAACAAGCCCAAGGATAACGCAAAAAGCTATAGTCCAATCTCCCTCTCGTGCACTCCATATAAGCTACTGGAATGCCTCATTTATGCCTGAGTCTACCCCATAATTGATCTTCAGCCTAAGGAACAGACTGGTTCTAGATACAGAAGGTCAACAGTGGAGCAGGTAACTCTCTTTATTTAAGACATTGAAGAGAGCTTTGAGGCTGGGGAGAAGGTCAGTGCTGTCCTGGTGGACCTCACTGCTGCATACGATACTGTTGACTCCACGGCCTCTACTACAAGCTCCTCTGAATAATACTTGACAAAACAATCATTAGCTTTATTATGCCAATGCTTCAAAACCTCAGCTTCACTCTCAAGACCATTGGTGGACAGGAAAGCCACCCTAGAAATCTTAGGAATGGCATATCTCAAGGCTCAGGACTTTCTCCATTGCTTTTCAACGTGTACATTGTTGACTTGCCTGACACCCAAGAAGTATGGCTATGCTGATGACCTGGCTTTCACCAAATCAAGCAAGCAATGGGGAGCCATCACATCCACTTTGAAATCAGATATGAACACCCTTGCTGACTACTTCCATATATGGAGTCAAGATTGAAGATAGAACACGTGAACATTGTCATACCGTCACTTATTTAGGAGGGAAGTTGGATGAGACCCTTACCTACTGCCAGCATCTGGAAGGGGTCCAGGGTAAGGTTAACAGCAGAGGAGTTCTTATCCATCACCCCAGTTGACTGCTTACCAGTCCTCTCAAGGATTCCTCTCCACTCCCACCCTCGGCATCCAGAGACAAGCTGCTACCCTGGCCCTAGGCCTCAAAGCCCAAGATCTGGACCACTCTTTGCACTCCAGCCTAGTAGCTGCAAGCCAGAAAACCAACTACCACCTGCAATCTCAGGACCCGTTCTCCACTCAGGCCAATAAACTCATCAAATCTGCAGATGCCGTAGACAGCACCTACAGCATAGACCTCCCACCAGTGGAGAAGTCAATAGGTTGCACAAGAACTGTGGTTAAAGAACTTCATCCCCAACACCAGCTTCCACCCCTCAGGATGGCAGCTGCCCTGCAGGGCCTGGACTGCTCTTAACTATCTCAGAATGGTTGTTGGATGGTTTAAGGAAAGCATGCACTCTTGTGACCTCTCCAATGATGCTGGCTAGAGCTGTGATGGTCAAGCTCAGACAGCCGACCACATCATGCATGAATGCCCTCCTTTAGGTGCCCAAGGTCTTATTGACATTGATTATTTTATCAGTTGCTGGCTTTCTGGCCCTCACACTTCCGACACATGAGTATAGCGACACTTGCTTCATCATCAACCATGCCCCTCCATGCCATCCCTCTAATAGCAAGATAGACTATGCAGGTAAGAAATGGTCTTAACCCTTAATGTGATAGCTCTCAGCACATTCTAGCTTTAACGCTGAGTAACATGCCACAGATTTAGCATGGCCTAAGTGTATATTTGCACCTTCAATCTTCAAAGCTCTAACCATTGGCCAACCTCTCACACCTAAGGGGCAAGAATCTGTACCCATATTTGTATGGAGTCTTATTGCTAAACAGACAGAAGAAGATTTGTGCTGTGTTTGCTGCCAACAGACAGTAACTCACTCTAGGTGCAAATACAAAGTTGAAATACAGCAAACAGTTAATGGGCAAAACAGGTTATCAGCTAGTTTCCAGTAAATACTTTCTTTTACTGGCAGTGACCAGAGAGATATGTGTGGGTGTTCTTCAAAGCATTCAAATTGTGAAATGATGGTATTGTGAAATGATGGTATTAAGCCAGCTTCGGCCACAATTCTACCATTGGCGCTTGCACCAGAAATCATAATCAGTCCCTATCCCTCTACTGATCAACTCCTCCCTCTCCAATGGGACAGGCTGATCCGTGATAAAAAGGTCCCTGCACTCCCCATGCCATCTATATCATGCTGATCAAATAAATTTGGTGGACTTTTGATCTGGTTGGGTTTGCACTTATTACCCAAATTACCTTGGAGATTGTCTACTGGAGATGAGGCAAGCAGGAGGTCTACAGCCTGACCTTTTATTGCCTGTGCCTCAAAACACAAAAACAAACAGTTATCCTAAAGTCCACCTATAACAGTACAACATACCCAACACATTACCTTTATTGGACTGGAAGACTTCAGAGGGTGGAGGAGGGTGGCATGCAGGCTGGTAGTAGGTCTTCTTGAATTTACTGAGTTCTTCAACTTTCCCTCCAGCCTATACCGTATATTTATAGATGGCTTATTCTAAATATTGTAAGAGATGTTCACTGATTGGTTTTGTTTACAAGTCTTCATTTCTTTGAAACATTAGGGAGTGGATCAGAGCTCTTGTGGACTTGGAAGGCATCAATTAGTTGGGATTTATGTCCTGGGGAAAGTAAAAGGGAGGACTTCTTATCTTTTAAGAACATAAGACCTGCCATTTACTGGTTCAGATGGTAGGTCTATCTTGCCCAGTCTCCTGTGTCACACTGGGCCCACAATCCCTTAAAGCAACAAATAGGCCTGTGTCACAGGGCAGCAGAAAGTACATGCTGCAAGGGAGAGCAAACAGGGACTGACCAGGGTCTTCTCCCATTGTTCCTCTCCCACTTTGAGTTCCCAGCAATTAAGGTCTAGTATATTCTGATTCAGAGGCTGTGCCCCTCAGTCCCACGCTCAATAGCCACTGATACCTCTTTCCTCCAAGAATGTGTTCAATCGCTTTGTGGATCTGGCTAAATTCTCAGTTTCCACCACAGTGAGCAAAACGCTGGCTTGCATCCATAGATGCTTCTCAAGCAAATCCCAGGACATCATTCTCCTGTTGTACTTGGCCTTGGTGAGGCTGCAGCTGGAGTACTGCATCCAGTTTGGGCTCCACAATTCAAAAAGGATTTGGAGAAGCTTGAGAGAGTGCAGAGGAGAGCCACGCACATGATCAGAGGTCAGGAAAACAGACCTTACAATGAAAGACTGAGAGCCATGGGACTCTTCAGACTGGAAAAGCACAGGCTCAGGGGTGATCTGGTGGCCACCTATAGGTTTATCGGGGTGCTTACCAGGATCTGGGGGAACGTCTGTTCACCAGAGCGCCCCAAGGGATGACAAGATTGAATGGTCACAAATGCCTCCATGACCGTTTCAGGCTGGAAATAAGGAAGAACTTTACTGTCCGAGCCCCCAAGGTCTGGGATAGACTGCCGCAGGAGGCGGTTCAAGCGCCTACATTGAACACCTTCAAGAAACATTTGGATGTTTATCTTTCTGGGATCCTACGACCCCAGCTGACTTCCTGCCCCTGGGGCAGGGGGCTGGACTCGATGATCTTCCGAGGTCCTTTCCAGCCCTAATGTCTATGAATCTATGACTCTATGAATCTGGGGGCAATGAGCCCCACCCTTTAATGACACACTGGGGAAAAAGAGTTTTAAACTTACTGCCTATTGGTTTCCTTTTGTGACCTCTAATTTTTGTCTGGTGAGAGACAGGAAAGAATAAATCCTAAATTTTATATGAATCACAGCAACCTGCTCAGCCTACACATAAAGGCAAGGCTAAGTTTGGAAACCTTTGCTGTCCAAAACACAAGCAGCAAGAAAGTTTTGTGACTACTGGTCCAGAGGCAAATCTGGATTGTTTCTTGTGATATCTGCACCTAAATCCCCATTAACTCCCACTTTGGCACCTGCCTTTCCCACATGGATCCAGCTTTTAGCCTCTCTTCCCTTCCAATAAAGATCCCAGATGAATCCTCTCCTTATCTAAAGAACCCATATTTGGAGGTTGTCTGACTGCAGTCAGAATTTCAGGGAGGGAAGAAAAAGGGGTAAGCCTGTGGCAGGTCAGTAGGGGGTGCTCCTGTGTTGAGCCACCCACCTCACTGCACCCAACCACCTTCCAGGCTCTGAGTGCCTCCCTGGGGGCGCCTCACATCTGGCCAACCCCCTTCCTGGAGCATACCTGTTAGCCTGGAAGTAACATTGCCACCACCCAGGGATGGGCTTGATTTGAGCTCTGCGCACCCTGGGAAACACAAGCCTAGTAGCTCTTGAGGGTACTTGGTTCACTTCAAGAACTTGGGATGCTTCCCTCAGTCAGAAGCACAAGTAGTGGTCTCCCTGAGCCAGCCGAACCAAGGGGACCCCAAGATATAATCTAGACCCACTCCCTATAAGTCTCCCATGCTAGGTACAAAGGAGAACTTTATTGGTTACAGAGGGTAGGGTTGGAATAGGGTACAGAGTAGAGCAATACCAGAGCAATCCCATAGAGCAAACTGGCATGGCTGGGTAGCCTGTGATCATGCATCTGAGTTACTGCAAGCTATATATCTAGTTAGTTCTCAGGTAGCTTACTCACAAGTATCACCCAGAGGCAGGTGGAGA
This sequence comes from Alligator mississippiensis, assembly GCF_030867095.1. Classification (NCBI taxonomy): domain Eukaryota; kingdom Metazoa; phylum Chordata; order Crocodylia; family Alligatoridae; genus Alligator; species Alligator mississippiensis. Next base: position 23,965,231 of record NC_081831.1, read on the forward strand.
TTCCCTCTGGAGGCAGGTAGTTCCTTGATCATGAGTTTTGGGGGAGCAAGTTTCATATGGTCCAGCTCTTCTCTCTCTCTGAGTCTTCCTCATGGCTGCTGCCCCCTCCTCCTGGGCAGTTTTTAACTTATATAGCCCTTAGGACCTCATTTACCTAGTCCAATGGAGGCCAGCACCTGTTGGCTGTCAGCCAACCAATTTGAAATGCATCACTAGTTGCTGGGCAGACTGGCAGTGCCTAGCTCCCCAGGGAGCCCAAGTCCCTCACCCAGGTACCCAGGTATGTGAAGCCAGTCACGGAGGCAGAAGGAGCAGGTTCCCCCCCTGCCCCAGGAATGTATCCAGCTCAGGTTACCTGAAGAGATAGGGTAAGGTGTGTACCCTGTGCAGGGCCCATCTTAACCAAATTGTCACAAAGCAGTTTTTGAGGAGAAACAGAGGTGGCCTTCTGCCACAAGCCTGGAGCTTTGTTTGCTACCAGGAGCTTCATTTCTGTATGCCCTTATTATGTGCACTTATATCCCACCCTACCCAGGAATTCTCAGAGGGGCTTACAATCAACCACAAATTACCCACAGGGGAGAAATCACAGTTGATTCCTCACACAACCCCCTAAAACAGTTGTTCTCCACCTCATTAGCCTCAGGCCCTGCCTCAGAAAACACCAGCTCTTTGCCTTCACTCATTTTTTACTATGGATAAAAGAAAAATCCCAGAGCAATTCTTCTGTTGCAAAGAGCTCCAGGAAGCCTCACCAGGGCAGAAGGCATTGGACACACTGGATCCCTGCTGGAAATCTCTGGGTTTATCTTATGTCAGTGTTTGTATGCTTAACGCACCCCCTGAGACTGGCCATGCACTCCCTGGAAATGCCAGCCATGAAACTGGAAGTGTCAGTGGAAGTGCATGTCCAGTTTTGCCACTGGTGATTTTGGGCTCGGTGACTGGCCACTGGGGGACACCCCCCAGTCGGTGATCTGGTGCCCCCACACCAGTCACCCATGCCAGAGAGGACATTTGTTTAGCCAGAGAGGAGACAGAAGCAACCACCACCTAATACCAGAGAAGAAGGTCTCTCTGCTACTTAGTCCTGCTGGAGCTATTTATTAGGGGTGCGCGAAGCGGGCCGTATTCGGTTCGGATTCGGCCTTATTTGGGGGACAGTGATTCGATTTGTTGATTCGGATCACTGTCCCAATTAGATTCAGCCGAATCCAAATCTGAAGATTCGATGCTGATTCAGAGAATCAGTGATTCGGCCACAGACACGGCTTTAAATGTTTTTTCTACGTACCTCGAGGTACCAGGTGCAGCTCATGAGTGCTGAGATGGTGGGGCAGATGGAGCATCCCACTGGAGTGTAGGCAGACCCCCCCCTGCACCCACACGGCTTGGCGATAGGCTGCAGGGGGACCTCAGGTGCCCCCCCAGACCCAGGAGGCACCAGTTGCTGAGCCAGGGGATGGGGGGGGGTGTCCCCCACGTGTTCTGTGGTGGACTCGGAAGTGGACTATAAGTGCTTCTGGTTCAGTTCTGGGTCCACTGCTGAGCGCGCAGGGGAGCCCCCCCACGCTCCCATGGCATGCACCATCCGCACTGTCATCTCCGTATCCATGAACTGCCTGGTACCTTGAGGTATGTAGAAAAAACATTTAAAGCTGTGTCTATATCTGAATCGTTAAATCTCTCCAAATTGATTTGGAGAGTTTAAAAGGTCTCCAGATTTGATTTGGATTCAGAGATACAGCCACTAAATCGGGCTGAACCTCTGCTGAACTGAATCGGCAACTGAAGCTTTGCACAGCCCTACTATTTATGAATCCCCTCTTCAACCAATAGGGTACCCAGAAGCTCTTGATTGGTAGGGACGATCACCTATGTATGGTAGAGAACCAGTGGAGTCAGGTCAGACAGCCAATGGTATTGGCAAGAGGGAGTTTGCCTCTCCCACATATGACTATATATCCCCCACCCCTGACATCCCTGTTGGGGGTTTTGATTGGACAGAGAAGGGAAATGGACAGAGATTTGGGCCTATAGAGAGCCAAGCAGTCAGAGGCACTTTCTTATGGAAGGGGCAATGAAGGAGGGAACAGTCTCTGCAACCCCCCTTACATACATGTGCATGCACACATGCACAACATACCTCGAGGTATGTGGTATGTGGTTTTGGCCCCTCCATGTCTGCCTCAGGTGCCCGTTGCCTGGGCTGGTGCGCAGGCTCCAGCCATTGCCTCAGTATCAGGGGCCGTGAACATGGAGGAATGGTTGAACCTGAGGTAAAGGTGGAAAACCTAGGACCAGGGCACTATGGGGCTGACCTTCAAGCCAACATAGGTTTGTGGGGCTCTGGGGTGTTTTTTACCTAGGGTCCAAGTCCCAAACAAAGTGCATTATGGGTAGAGGGTCTCCAGAGGTGATTGGCACAGGCTGGGCATCTAGGGCTGCACAGGTGGGGGGCTTGGGATATATTTCTCCCAGGCACTGAGCCCCAAGGTGGATCCTCATATGCATGATGACCATTTTAGATGAAGGCCTGCAGTAATTGTAGCCACAGGCCAGATAGTAGCAATAAAGGGGGTGGAGATTACTGTAATTATTCACATACCACACTGCCCTTTCCCCCTCAAAATCAGCAATCAAAAATCAGGGGGCATGACTTCAAGAAACTGATTCTGAACCATGTGGTTAAAAGAAAGAATCTCTTTTTCCCTTCATTCTGCCTTCACAAGGCAAATACTGTAATTACAAGAAAGCAGGTAGAAAAAAAGGATTTTTCCACTGTTGTGGCATAATGCTGGCTTTTTCATGAAAAGGTAGTAGTGCCAAATGGCTAGCAGCTTCTTTCTGAGAGAGAAAGCAGGAAGGGGTGGAGTTTAGTCTCAGACCTCTCACAGCCACTCTCAAATGTCTGACAGTTTTCAGCTCCCTGGTCCAAAAATAATGCCAGTTTGAGGGCAGCTGTTAAAGGTTTAACGCTAGACTTTGCCCCACCGTACTTGCTGCCTGAGAGAGAAGCAGGTGGCCATCTTGCAGCACAGCATTGCCATGCTTCTATTCCTGCATGCTTCTGTTCCAGCAAAGAAAAATTAGCTTCCCCCACATAAGACATGTCCCAGTTTTGAAGGGCCAGTTTTTTGGGAAAAGGTGCAGGTATCTTGTGAGTAAATATAGTATCTCACTAGGGATGCTTCTGAGCATGCTCTGGGTGCCCAGAGGTGTAGGTCATAGCCATGTTGGTCTAAGGACAAGGTTCTTTGGGTAAATCTGATATCTTTTATTTAGACCAACTCAAATTTGAGTTGCTTTAATAAAAGATATCTAATAAAAGATATCAGATTTACCAAAAGAACCTTTTATGCCTGGTTGTCCAGATAATCTTTTCAGACCAGCCTATAATGAGGTTTTTGTAGCTGCTGGTGCGGGGCAATGTTGAGAGGAGAAGGCTGAGAAGGGATCCAGTGGCCATCTATAAACTTACTGGGGGGACCAGAGGAGAATGGGTGAGAGACCCTGTTCCCCTGACCACCTCCCGGAGTAACAAGGAATAACAGCCACAAGTTGATTGAGAGTAGGCTCAGGCTAGACATCAGGAGGCACTACTTCACAGTTAGGATGGCTAGGATCTGGAACCAACTTCTAAGAGAAGTGGTGCTGGCTCCTACTCTGGGGGTCTTTAAAAGGAGGCTTGATAATTACCTAGCTGGGGTCATACGAGCTTAAACTTACCAGGGTTCATATCAGCCCAGTATTCATTCCTGCCCAGGGCAGGGGGTCGGACTTGATGATCTGCTCAGGACCCTTCCGACCCTACATCTATGAACCTATGAACCTAAGTACGTTAAAAGAGTGGCAGGCGTTATTATTTATTGGAAGCCATACAAGCATCTAAAAATAGCATAAAAGAACAAATTATATGTGGCAAAAAGTCACACTGCTTAATGCTCAACTTAAGACAGGGCCTAGGGGCAATGTTGTGGAGGATATTATTACATTTTACCCAGAAAAAATCCTCTCATTCCCTCCCCCATATGTTCCCTATATAATTCTGTTAGTTAAAGATTGGCTTAAAATTGAACGTTTTTTCTAGAACAGGGATTCACAACCAGGGTGCCACAGGGTTTACTGTATGAGCCATGATTCACATGATAAAGTCCATAGATTTCCAATAGGAAACCCATGCCAAAAGCATCCTGAGCTTTTGTGGCCTTTATGAATTATTTGCAGTACAAGAATTGCTCTAGCACTTTTCCTGTAGTCAAGAAACAAGTGAAAGCAAAAAACTGGCATTTTCCAACATGGGCTCAAGTCTAACAAGATTAAGAACCACTGTCCTAGAATATATGCTAGTAGTGTTAGATGCAAAATGCTGTGGGAGATATGTTATGGGAGTGAGATACACAGGTTAAAAAGGTTCTCTCTCAAATATCCATCCATATTGTCCACAGAGCCTAAACTATCATGATTTCTCACATACAGCATGCCTAGAATAAGATGCGGACCTTGGTTTTGAAAGGCAGGACACAAGCAGTAAGTAACTGAATATCAGCAGAATGGCAGAAGGTTCCCTCCAGAGCCAGGGCTGCTTGCGGTGGAGCAGTATCAGCTCCCCCCAGTCCAGCTGGGGAACAGGTATGAGGCCCTGGCAACACTGGAAGAAGAAGGAGGAGAGGAGGAAACCCTTGTAGAGGAGGCCAGAACACCCAGAAGAAGAAGAGATGCCAGGTGCTCGTCATAGGCAACTCCATTCTGAGAGGAACAGAGGGGCCCATCTGTTGCCCTGATCGCATGACAGATGAGGTCTCCTGTCTGCCCGGAGCTCGGATTTGGGACGTGACAGAGATGATCCCGGCCCTTACCTGGCCCACCGATTATTACCCCATGGTCCTAATCCATGTGGGCACTAATGATGCGGTTGGGAACAGTCCAGATCACCTCATTAAGGACTACAAGGCTCTGGAGACCAAGCTGAAGGAGACAGGGGCACAGGTGCTTTTCTCATCTGTCCTCCCAGTGAATAGACGTGGACAATGCCATGAGGCCTGCATCAGGGAGGTCAACTTGCAGCTTCATCGCTGGTGTTACAAGATGGGCTTCAGCTTTTTGGACACGACCCATACTTCCGAATAATAAGCAGGGGGTAGCTAGCAAGGAGGAGTACACTTCCTTGGTCCGCACCTGCAGGCGGTCAGTCAGGAAGGCCAAGGCAACTCAGGCTAGCGGCAGGGATTAAGGACAGTAAAAAGTCCTTCTTTAGGTATGTTGAGAGCAAAAAGAGGGTGCAGGGTAGCATAGGATCCCTACAGGATGGGGAGGGGGGCTTAGCAATGGATAGCAGGGACAAGCAAGAGCTCTTCAATGAGTTTTTTGCCTCTGTCTTCTTAAATAGGAATCTAGACAAACCCTCAATATGCAGCATGGACACCAACAAGGGGAACATCAGCTGATTAACGGTCAGTGCCGACACAGTAAAAGGACACTTGGAGGGATGTGTTCAAATCACCAGGACCAGAGGGACTCCACCCACGGGTAATGAAGGAATTGGCGAGTGTCATAGCTGAACCACTAGCAAGGATATAAGAGCACTCATGGTGCTCAGGTCAGAGCCTGGAGGATTGGAAGATGGCCAATGTCATCCCAATCTTTAAGAAGGGGAGGAAGGAGAATCCAGGGAACTATAGACCAGTAAGCCTTACCTCTATCCCAGGGAAAATCCTTGAAAAAATTATCTGTGGGAGCCCACTGGCTAATGTGATGTGGAGGGGTAACCAACATGGGTTTATAGCAGGCAGGTCCTGCCCGACTAAACTAGTTTCTTTTTATGACAAGGCCACCAAATGTTTAGATGCAGGAGTCGAGGTGGATGTTATCAATCTGGACTTCAAGGAGGCCTTTGACATGGTATCCCATACCATCCTTATAAATAAATTGAGGAGATTTGCCTTGGATGATTATACAGTAGACTGGGTAGCAAACTGGCTCAAAGGTCGCACTCAGAGAGTGGTGGTGGATGGGTCGGTGTCAACCTGGAAAGATGTGTGCAGTGGAGTCCCTCAGGGCTCAGTTCTGGGGCCGGTGCTGTTCAACATCTTCATCAGTGATCTGGATGAAGGGGTGGGAAGCACCCTGTCCAAATTCGCGGATGACACAAAAATATGGGGTGAAGCTAACACCCTGGAGAGGAGGAACCAGATCCAGGCTGACCTCGACAGGTTGGGGAAGTGGGCAGAGAGCAACAGGATGCAATTCAATAAGACAAGTGCAAGGTGCTGCATCTAGGGAGAAAGATCTGTCATCATACCTACAGCGACCTTCTCAGCACCACTGAGGCGGAAAGGGATCTTGGAGTCACTGCTGACTCCAGGATGAACATGAGTCAATGTGATGTAGTAGTCGGCAGAGCCAATCGCACCTTGTCATGCATCTGTAGGTGCTTCACAAACAGGTCCAGGGAGGTGATTCTCCCTCTCTATGTGGCACTGGTCAGGCCGCACCTGGAGTACTGTGTCCAGTTCTGGATGCCACAGTTCAAGTGTGATGCGGACAACCTGGAGAGGGTCTAAAGAAGAGCCACTCATCTGACTGGAGGCCGGCAGGGAAGGCCCTATGAGGAAAGGCTAGGGGACCTTACTTAACCTGTTCAGCCTCCACAGGAGAAGTTTGAGAGGGGACCTTGTGGGGGCGTACAAATCCATAAAGGGAGTGCAACATGAAGTAGGTGACAATCTGTTTACCAGGGCACCCCCTGGAACAAGAAGGAACAATGGCCATAAGTTACTGGAGAGTAGGTTTAGATTGGACATTAGAAAAAAGTTCTTCATGGTCAGGGTTGCCAGGATCTGGAATGAGCTCCCAAGGGAGATGGTGCTCGCCCCATCCTTGGGGGTCTTCAAGAGGAGACTGGACAGGCACCTGGCTAGGATCACACGATCCCAGGTTTAGGAACCTTTTTCTTGCCTGCCAGGGGCAGGGAGTTGGACTAGATGGCCCTCTGAGGTCTCTTCCGATCCTATAATCTATGAATCAGCATCAAGGGAGTCATGCTGCCTTATTGTTCTGCTCCTTGTGGATCACATGTAGGATTTATATTCACTGTTGCCCAGCAATCAGTAAAAACTGCTGTTACCATAATTTCTCACATATAATGAACACTTCAATTTCCAGTAACAGGTTTTTAAAATGTGTTCATTATGTGCAAGAAAATATGGTAGCAAAGATTTTTCTAATGAACTCATGTTTCTGGGAACAAACACCTATAAAGCTGCCCTGCAAACTATGTAACTGGTAAAAAAATAACTACACAGCAGGCCTGAGTAAGAAATCAGCTTTTTATATATGTAAACAATAAGAAAAAAAGTGGGAAATTGAGGCGGGGGGGGGTGAGTGGGAGGGAGGGAAGACAGATTGTCAGCCATATCGGGACCATCTGAGAGAAGGCATTGCGTGTTATACATCAGGCCAGCTCAAAGGGCCCCCTAAAGGCTGCCGTAAGGGCCAGTTTCACATTTAGGTTGGGCATCCGAACATGGTCATGGCTTCGGAGAACTCCTGGAATTCCTGGCACAGTTTCTGGAAATCTGGCTCCTGGCATTCCTCCTCATTTGGCCACTTCTCAATCCAAGTGTCTTTGCTGATGATATAGGAGAGCCTAGAAGGGAGAGAACAGTGAACAATGCAACACAAACTGGGTGTACTCTTTTTGCCAGGATCTTCACAGCTGGGGAGGAGAAACAGCTGGGTGCCTCCCCTCCCAGATGCTCCAAAACCCAGGTAATGCTATATTTTACATAGGCTTCACTGGAACATTGATCACCTTATATATATATATATATATATATATATATATATATATATATATATATATATACATACACACACACACACACACACACACACACACACACACACACACACACACTGCTCACACAAAGGCTTTGCTAAAGTATTAGTCAGAGTAGGCCTGATTAGTGAACTCGACTGATGTATGAACCGATATAAGCACAACTTGGAATGTGGTTAAGGTACGGGCCAGATATGCCAGATGTGCCCTCTTGTCAGGAAATGGAAGGGGGAGACGGCTGTACAAGGTGTAGGATAGTCCAGTACCAGGATGTTGAGGCTGGAATGGGAACACCCAAATCAAGATGTGGAACAAGCCCATGGTACAGGGCAGCTCAAGATAGTCAAGATACATAGTATGTCATTTGTTTGGATCATTGTATAAAAGGAGAATTGGAGAGTGTGGGAACTTTGTATTGGCCTAGGGGAGCCTACACAGTCCTGTGCCATTACCTTGTCCCAGGCATACATGTGTGAGCACCTTGTCTGTCAGATCACAAGTGTGTTAGGGCCCTGTAGACAATAAACCTGACTGAGCCTTTGCCACTGAACCAAGCCTCAGGTCCTTCTTTAAAACATGACTGATACTGGGATCTCCTGGCTGCAACTTTTTGTTGGCACCACAGTCCATGAGACTTCAACACTGAACAACCCATCAATAACACACGATGAGCTCAGCAACAAAGACATCCTACAGTCACCATGAGGACTGAAAGTAGCTTGTTAGATCCTGCTGCACCTCTGAGCTGTGGTTTCACTTGGGAATATTATATATCTCCATACTTAATATTTCCATGCTGTCTAAGACTAGAAAATAATACAGCAGTAGATGGATGCATTCACCATAGCCTAAAAGCTGCTGGAATTGTGATTTGTATTAGTGCCATATGGGAGTAGCCCACAAAAGGGGGAATCTATGGCTTATAGTGACTAGCTTGGGCTTGAGTTATGTTTATTAGCATGGAAGCCTGATTTTACCTAGCAGATCCATTGCAGATGTCCAGAATGATACTGAGCCATATGTTTTAAGCATTCTGTGTTATAGGATCATAGAAAGCAGGGCTGGAAGGGACTTAACCTGGTTGTTGAGTCCAGTCCCTTGCTTCAGGCAGGATCAGCACAGACTAAACCATCCCAACCAAGTGTCTGCCCAACCTTCTCTTGAATGCTGCCAGGGATAGAGACTCCACAACTCCTCTGGGCGGCCTGCTCCAATGCGCGACCACCCTCAGTCAGAACATACTTCCTCATTTCCAACCTCAATTTCCCCTGTTGCAGCTTGAGGCCATTGCTATTAGTCTCGTATCCTATGGCCACAGAGAAAAGCCCATCTTGGTCCTCTGTCATCACTCTTCTGGGATCTGAAGGCAGTGATCAAATCCTCCCTCAGTCTTTTCCAGACAAAATAGCCCTAGTTCTTTCAGTCTTTCCTTACGAGTCCTACTTCTCAGGCCCCTTATCATTTTTGGCACTCTCCCTGGACCCTTTCCAATCTGTCCACATCCTTCTTGAAGTGTGGAGCCCAAAACTGGGCACAGGACTCCAGGGAGGCCTCATCAGTGCTGAATACAGCAGAAGAACCACTTATCTTGATCTGCAAGAGGTACTCCCGTTAATACAATACAGGATGCTGTTGGCTCTTCTTGTGTCAGGTATCCCATCTCTCAAGTGGTAATATAATTTGCTTATGTCACAGGCATAGAAGAATAAAGATAAGGTTTATGAGATAATCATATAGATATTATATATATGCTCTATATCTTTCATATGGTACTACAGAAACTGTAATTAGTTAAGGGACTATTCAAGTAACATTGAGTCAAAGTGCAAGCTCCATCACAACAGAAGGTGCCAAGGTGGTGAGGGCGCTACTTACTCATTTTTCATGGTCCACAGGTCACTGCTCAGGCCCCAGATCAAGTAGTCCTTGTTTTGTTCCAGGTTCAAAGATTCCCTGCATTTTACGTGGCTGATGAACTTACGCCTTTGGCCTACTGGATTCTCATCAGTCCCTGGTAGCAAGGAGGAAAAAACACACAATAGCAACGTGTGGGAGAGAAAATAGTCAATGTGAGGTGAGGTGAGGTGAAGATAAAAGGAAAAGAGGCAAAAAGAAAACCTTGGTATTCTCTTGAGAGTTGAGAAACAAACTATTTTGCTCAGATGAAAGCCCTGTTGTGACTGATTGCTGAAATTCCATCCATTGTATATCATATTAACTCACAAAGCACACACACCTTTGCCCCTAAAAATTAGTCTTCCAAAACCATGGTGTGTGACTAAGCAGGGAAGCTGAAGCTCTGTCTAGAACAGCAGCAGTGCATTTCTATTCAGGCAGATCTGAGGGAGTCAATTGGCTCATTAGAATCAGCTTGATTCCTGCTAATTGATCTTGTCTCTTTTTAAAATGTCTTGATGTTTCATTAAACAAGCTAACCTTCATTGGGCAATTTCACTAAAGAATTTTCAAAGTACCTACTTCTGATCCCCCTTCTCCTATTTTACAGACCTGAAGGCTATTTTTAGCTCTTTATAAGATCCTATACCTGCCCATGGAGTCCAGTCTTCAGGAGGGAAGATTAGAGTCCAATCTTTATAAGCAGGGAGAGTTTCAGCTTCTGGCTAAGCTGCCAAAAGCTGCTGAAAATATAGCTGTGAAAGAATTAAAAATAGTTCTTTCCTAGACAGGAAAGGGAAGATGAGTGAGCTGATGATTAGGCTCTGTTTCTTGCTTGATGCAGCCATAACTCTGGAAAAATCTTTTCTTCTTCCCCCAAAACAGGTGCAGGTCTTATTTTGGAGCATGTGGTATGTGAAGACATATGGTATATAGCCATCATGGCTATAGAGCTGTCGTTGTTAAGACACTATTCTAAGAAGCAGAGATTATTTCCTGACTGCCTCCAACTCCCTGTGTGGTTCTGAGCAAGTCACTCAATCTCATTAAATCTGCAAGAGGGGGATAATAAATCTTCCTTACTAAGATGGTTACCTCAAGGACTCAGGCATATATGATCTGGAGCTTAGCCTGTGGGCTTGATCTCAAGCAGAGATCTTTAAGTGCTAAGTCAATAGATACTTATAACACCTGTTCTTCAGCTCCCAGTTCATATGACTTTGGTTTAATTTGCTTATATTTCTATTTAGAGAAATCAGCATTCAGGAACATAGAATGATTCTTATCTGTAGCCAACTGGGCCATCAAAGCTCAGGTTTTGCTTCAGAAGAAGGTCAAACACTCCTGTGAGGCAACTGGCCTGTTGTTGCGTCTTTCTTTTGTGCTGCACAAATGGATTGGGCAAACTCTTCCCTTTGCAACAAAAAGATGAGGTTCAAAGGCCTGAGATAGCATGCTTTTGTTGTAGCGCTTCCTCTGAGTGAGTCAATAGAAAGGCAAATGGATTAACCAAATATAAAAAAGAAAATGCTGGCTTTGGACCCAGCTTTGCTTCTTTTTAAGCCTCACGCAGAGGCATTTCTTACCTGCCTTAATGATGGTCAGAATTTCCATGATGTAGTTGTCATAGCCACTTGATTCTTCAGTGTCAACAAGCCTGGTCTTATACACTGAAAGGAAAGATAGATAGGATGTTAGTTAGAGGGCAGTGCTGTACCCAGTCCAGGATATACAGATTCAAGATGATCCACTGATGAAGGTGCTGTATGGGGCTTGACTTCAATTCTCTGGTTCCAGTCCCAGAATCACTGGTTGCATCCTATGCCTCAGTTTCCCCATCTGTCCAGTGAGGAAAATAGCACTGCTGTACTTCACAAAGGAGGGGGAAGGGAGCTACATATGCAAGATTGTGGGGTGTTCTGTTATGGGCTGACTGGTGTCATATGAATATCTAAAATAGATACAAATTTGATCTTGTGAATTTCCTGGGGGTAGGGTCCCGAAATATCTAGCCCAGGAAATCTGAGCCTTTTCCCACATTCAGCTTTAGTCAGAAACTTTCCCATCTAGACCTCATTGCAAATCCTGCCTTGGCTTTCTCCTCATTAAAAAAAGACCTGGTAGATCGAAATCCAAATATCCTAAGATTATAGGAAAGTTGGGCTGGAAGGGACCTCATGAAGCCACATATATTCCAGTCCTATGCTCTAGGCAGGATCATGCCCGACTAAACCATCCCAGCCCATCTCCAACCTGCTCTTGGACATTGTCAGGGATAGAGACTCCATTACATCTCAAGGCAGCCTGTTCCAATTCTTGACCACCCTCCAAGTCAGAACATTCCTTCTCATCTCCAACCTCAGGTCCCCTGCTGCAGCTTGAGGCCATTGTTCCTAGTCCTGTTTCATACAGCCACAGAAAAATCTGGTCTCCCTCCTCTTTGAAGACTGTGATCAAATCCCACACTCAGTCTTCTCTTCACCAAACTATATAGCCCTAGTTCTATTAGCCTCTCCTCATCAGTCATTCACCATAATCCACTCCAGGTTCACAGGCATCTTCAATCCGTTTGTCCAGGGTGACTGGGCTGTCCATCTTGTGCTGCATGAAGCAGTTTTCTGTGGAGAAGGAAGGCAATGCCCATGTCAGCATGTGAGAGACATTCACTGCTGTTATTACCCACCCAAAAGGGGCTCCACCTTCCTAAATGCTTGGAATTGTGAGCCGATCCCACCCAGAACTCAACATCCCAAGGCAAGCAGGGTGGGAGTTTGGAGCAAGATGTCACCTCAGTTAGGGATTATTAAGAAGGGAATTGTAAACAAAATGGAAAGCATCATGATGCCCCTTTATAATCCACGGTGTGTCCACACTTTGAATCCTGTGCCCAGTTCTGGTCCCCACACCTTAATGAGGATAGAGAAGAATTAGAGAAGGGCCAAAGAAGGGCAGCAAAGATGAACAGTGGTGTGAAGAGGCTTCTATCCGAAGACACAAATGAGGCTAGGCCTGTTCAGTTTAGGAAAGAGATGCTTGAGGGGAAACATGATAAGGATTTATAAAAATTTAAGGATATATAAAATACTAAAATATTATGGCAAAAATACTAAAAAATTATGGCAAAAAATTCCATAGGGATTTATTATTGACTAGATCTCACCAGACAAGAACTAGGGGTCACAACATGATACAAGTAGGTAGTCAGGTTAAAACTAACACAAGGCAGTTCTTTTTCACTCATTGTTGAATTATAGGTTGGAACTCATTGCCACCGGATGTGTTGGAAGCTGAGAGTTTAGCCAGATTCACAAAGGGATTAGACACACGTTTGGAAGAAAGGGGCATCAGTAGTTATTGAACATGAAAATGAGGGCCATGGCCTCTAAATCAGAACTTCCCAGACCTTAAATGCTGGAGGCTAGAAGTGGGAGAGGAGCAGTGGCAAAAACCCTGGCCAGACCCAGTTCACTCTCCCTTTCAGCATCTGTTCTTTGCCACCATGTGACACAGGAGACTAAGTAAAATGGCTCTAGGGTCTGACCCAGGAAATGGCAATTCTTATGTTCAGTGCAGGTATGAGACAAGGCCTTCCTTACCTTCTGCACAGCGGCAAACATCCCCATGACAGATCTTACTGAGCAGGCCGCTCTGCTTGGATGGGTGGTAGAATTTGGTGCATCGGTCATCTATAGAGAGAAGAGAGAGATGGGTCAGCCCTACTCCATGCAAGATCATACCTGCAGCCCAGAGCATTGTGGCCTTTACTGTAGCAACACTCTCATGGGATGATGCCAAGGGAGAGAGAACAGTGTTCTGCATATTCCAATCATAGGAAAACACGCAACTGAAACAACTGATTTGAACTGCTTTAACACGTTCTTCTGATCACTTGGTTGTCATCTTTGAATCTGAGGTGGGGCAAGAAGCAAAGGAGGGAAATTCTTGCCTAGTTTGGGGATTCTCACAGGTTGTCCTCATCAGGGTATCTGCCTTTCTATGGTATATTAAAGAGCTGATATATCCATATGCCATAATTTTTCATATATAATACATGCTTTTACACTCCAATTTCCAGCAGCAGTTTTTTGGGGTGTGTTATAAGTGAGAAATATGGTAAGGGCAGGTTCTGCTGCTTAAAGGCTGAAACCAAAACTAAAATCCTTCAGGAATTCACAGGAGAGAACAAGGAGCAGGACCAGCTCCCTTGCTGCTGCCACTCAACTTTGCACGTATGGCTGGTCTAAATTTATTGAATGATTCACCAATTAATTGCATAATATATGTAACATAGCAGAGGCCTTAGTTACTTACTACTAGGGAAGATTTTTTTTCCCCTTCTGCCTTCCAAAAGCAAGATGCATATTATATTCTGGAGCATGCTGTATTCCAGAAAATATGCTAAATCCAGAGTGTGGTAGCATTTGAGTGGAAGAATTGGAAGGTAAGATCCCTTGGTTCTAATCCCAGCAGGGGGAAAGGATGCTGGCTATTGAAGAAAAGAAGATTGGGATCCAAGACCCCTGGCTTTTGTTTCCAGCTACTTAAGGGTATTTTAAGGCAGCAGTATCAAATATATGGCCCTTGCATGCTGCCTGGGGACGGGATGGGCAGCCCCTCAATCAGTGCCTGCCCCAGCTAGCCTGTGGATGTTCATGGGAGGGAGGCTGATCCAGCCCATGGACCAGCCCCACACCACTCTTCCAGTCCATGGGGCTAGATGAGTTCGACACCCTGTCTTAAGGCACAACTCAGTGCTACACTGAATCCTCAGTGTTACATTGGGAGAATAATAAAAGACCCTCAGGAAAGTCTGCAAGGACAGTGACAATGGATGTAAAATTAGGGTTGGGTCCATAGTACCTTTCAACAAAGTGAGCTGTGGTCTGCATTACCTATAGTGTAGTAGTCATAGACAGTCACAGATGCTGGCTGTATGAGCCCAACTTCAAAGAACTGGTGAGCTTTGAATGACAGGCATTCCTCCTCTGTATGAGAGACCTGGGTGGGGGAACAGAGAGATTGTTCACAGCAGCAGAGAGATTGAACAGCAGCGCAGCCAATGAAGCGGAGAGCACAGGGCTAGGAGTAGAAAGCAGAGTAACAGATTGGGCAGGAGGCATAAAGCAGAGCAGCAGATTAGGCAAGGAGCACAGGGCAGAGAGCAGAAGGCAGAGCAAACAGATGGGATAGAGAGCACAGGACAAAGAGAAGTAAGAGAGCAGTAGAAGCAGGCAGGGAGCAGAAAGCAAAGCAACAGATCAGTCAGGGGAAGGACATCAGAAATGCGTTCACAGAGAGTGTAGGCTTTAATTTCTTGCCCACCTGTCAAAAAAGACTGGCTCCCACTGGCATAGGTGGAAGGAAGGGACGAAGGGGTGTGGAAATAAATGTGGCAGAAGAAAAAAGCATGAAAGCGAAACGGGTGGAGAAAAAAAGAACCATGAGATCAAAGAAACTCTGTTGACATGAGTGGGTTCATTAAAGGATAGGAATATAATGCACAAGAATAATGCTGGATATGCATCTAGCTGGGGTCATCTAGACCCAGCACTCTTTCCTGCCTATGCAGGGGGTCGGACTCGATGATCTATTGAGATCCCTTCCGACCCTAACATCTATGAATCTATAAGAAGAATTAACCAACAGACTTAAATTGTGGAGCAGTAGGCAGCTTCTGCAGACCCTTTGTCTTTCTCTAACAAACTAGCTATTTTGTATCACAGGGGCCATCTCCCAACTTTCTCAGTTGTCTGGTAGGGAGATGATAACTTCCATCACTACCCCCACATCGAGGCATTACCTTGTCCAGATAGATGATGAGGGACGCTCTTTCAGATGGGGCTTTGTCCATTTCAAACTTGGAGATATATCTGTCGACGCCTTGGGAAAGCTAAAACACGGGCAGGGAAAAGCAAGAGGTGTCAATAGGAAGGCAGATATGAAAGTCCCACCACCCCAGCACAATAAACCCCTGGTATCTTGCTACAATTCACCAGCAATGGGAATCTAATTATGTTTCTCTCACTATAACTTGTATGGAGGATGTTAGCCTGATGCTTATGACAGTCAACGAGATTATTGCTTCCTATGATTTTGGTGAAGAAAGTTTCATACCATGAGTATTGGATTTGGAGCTACAGTTCTGACTTGGCTGGTTGTCTTATACATTTCCAAAAAATCTCTAGCTGGTTTATGATACTCCTAACCCTTAAAAGAAGACTGACGTACTCTCTTGAGATCATCTGTGTCAGGTGAAAAGCCTGTGAGCATGGAGACATCGATGATGGACATGGTGGCATCAACCTCACCAAGGAATCTAGCAAAAATGAGAGTTAAAATAACTTTTGGATCTGAATTCTTCATTCAGACACTGCATTTAATACAGTAGCTCAGCCAACTCCTGACACTGGGGCTTTATAAGACCCCATTTGTTGTCCCACAGAAAAAACTCGCATTTCTAATTATCTGTACACTCACTGTGTCTATCCCACTCAATGCACCATCTCTCCATGCATTGAGTCAACCACCCCCTCTCTATTATGAACAGACAGTGTTCTCACCTAGTGCAGATATTAATCTTGACTGAGCGCAGGATTCCTTCTTTATTCTTTGCTAGAGGGGTTGAAAAGAATACAAGAAATTAGTGCTTTGTGCAACTGAAATCCTCCGGGGGGGGGTGGGGTGTGTGTTTAAGAACCCAGTAATCAAACAGATCCCAGTGTCATCATGAAAAATAGATCCCACCAATGCGGACCATAAATTATTCAAACTGCAAAGCGTTTCTCAAAAGAATGGTAAAGATGAAGTGTGGTTTATAGTTAAAGAAAACAGAGATGTGACTGGGCCAGAAGCTTGGGTAGGAACTCCTTGGTTATTCAGACAAGTTAAGAGTGGATCCAAAATTCATGGCTGTAGAACTGGCTAGCCAGGCAACTAGAAACCCAGCTTCTTCCAGCTAAAGGAGTGACTTGTTTAGCTCAAGTGGTAGAGGTTCATGCTCTGGGAAATTCTGTCCCTCCTAAAACACCCATGCTTTCTGGACATATGCGGCTGCTGGAAGTCTGGACTTGGATCCAGATTTCTTGGTTAGTGCTCACATCTTAATTCAGAATGAAAGTGTCCTAGAGGAACAGGGCTGAGCTGCTATCCACATCAGATGGGGTGTTGGTTACAGCCAATCCTGGGGATTGTGACTGCACTGTGCCAATGTTCCTGCTGGGACTCAAACCTGGAGGTTTCTGGCTAGAGACTCTTGCTCTCTGTTGAGGCTCAGACCAATTCCAGATTTGGGGTCAGGAAGTAATTTTACCCCTTAGTCAGATTGGTCTGGACTTGCCGGGGGGGAGGGTCCTTCCTCTGCAGTGGGGGTACAGCCTCTGCCTGGGACCTCTTGAGTGTAAGTTAACCTTTTATAGAAGCAGGACATTGGCTACAATGATCTCCCCGTTTTCTCCATGGGGTGTTCAGGTGTGAAGACTTGTGTCAGGGCTGACGGTAGTTTTACTAAGAGGTTAGATGATAGATTAGTCTGGGATGGTTTGGATGCAGCTGGTCCTGCCTCAGGCAAGGGGTTGGACTAGATGTGACCTCTGGAGGTCTCTTCCAGCCCTACTTCTCTAGGACACTATACACCAATTCTACAGATAACAAGTGCCAGGAAGAGGGAGAAGGAATAATCTCTTTCATCACAAACTAAGAAAAGAGATACCGTTTAGAACATGGCGGTGACTTGGGTTACTTATTGCCAGCCTGATGCATATAATTTGGTTTGATCTGGAACTTGGAGAGTTTTGAAATCGTTCAAAAACTGGCTTAAAAAAAAAAAAAAAAAAAATGGGGACTGAGCAAGTGATTGGCTGGCTCCAGAGACCACAAATGTGCCATGATATTGTCCCAAATTCCATTCAGCCCTGTCTATGGAAGTCTGCTGCCATCAGAGTTACTCTGCATTTGAACCAGTGTAATCCTGAGCAGACCACCTAGGCGTCCCAACAAGCTTCAGAAGGGAAGTGAGAGGAAGTTCCTTACGCCGTGGGATATTTTCCACCGATACTCTCAGGTCAAATTTCTTGCATTCGGATTCATCCTCTTTTATCTTTGCGTTATAAACAGTCACAACTGTAAGGGTCCCTTGCCCAGTTCCTTCTGCTCTCACAGTGAAGTTTTCATTCCATTTGGTCTGTAGAGAGATGCAAGATGATTTTGTGATAGTCATTTTAAAAATAGAAGGGGAACATGCATGCAAGCAGTTGAAACTGAAAGTTACTTATGTAGAAGGGTGGCAGGAAACCTGCCAAGTCCATTTCATGGAGAAAAATAGGTTATTAACCAAGCATTGATGCTTGGTCTTCAGTGGTATTGTCTCTGTAGATCCAAGCTAACATAACATTCTCTGCCCTTTCTAGTTTGGGATTCAACTTCATAAGCATTGGGTGTTGGCTGCATCCAATCCAGAGATTTCTGGGTCTCTTGGTGGGGGGGGGGGGTCTCTTGGTGACAAGAGCTAGGTACAAGGGTGGGCCTGGATCCCAGGTGGGGTCCTGATCTCCCCCTCTCCCTGCAAATCTTTGTCAGGTCCCTGTGAGATCTTTCCATTAAAATGTCCCGCCTCAGTACCTCCAGAAAGCTATTACCTTCCTTGCTGCCTCCTGTATACTCAGGAAAAAGAACTTCACCATCAGATCAGGGAGGCAGTGGAATAGACACCCAGGGGAGCTGTGAACTCTCTATCACTGAAGGTGTTTAGGAAGAGGTTGGATAGGCACTGGCTGGGTTTGATCTAGGAGTAATTATGCCTATTAGGGCTGTGCAAAATGTTGCTGGCAGCTTTGTTTCGACTCATTTTGAGCTCGAAACCACGAAATTGAAACAAAACAGAGAGCTTTGAAACAGCCTTGAAACGAAACGAGGCAAGTCGAAACGTTTTGAAAATTTCAAAACATTGAGTTTTGACGCTCAAGCTGGGCTTGCCTGCAGGGAAACAGAAACTAAAGTAAGGAGAGGGAGGGGGAAGTGGGGGAAGGAGTACTCTTATTATTAAATGTGTAGCTGGCCAATGACTGTCATCCTTCCCTGAGGTTTCTTCCAATCCCAGTGCTCTGGGGGAGGGCTGGAAAAACTGCATAAAAGGCAGCATTGTTTGAACTGCCCTGCTTTCTGCCTTAGTGTCAGTTGAGTGAGGGTGTACCTTAACACACACACACACACACACACACACACACACACACACACACACACACAGTGTCACCCACCCACCCACCCACCCACCCACACACACACACACACAGTGTCACCCACCCATGTCATGAGTTTTGCCTGTCAGCAGCCAGAGGTACAGGGCCCCAGAACCCAGAACCCTTGCGCCTATCTCCTTGACAGCTGGCAGGCTTCGTGGTCACAGCAGGTGCTAGCAGGCCTGCAGGTTTCACCCTGCTGCGCCTTAACACACACACTGTCACCCATGACACAAGTTTTGCTGGTCAGCATCTTGAGGTGCAGTTTCCCTGAAACCCCTGCACCTGTCTCCTTGAAAGCTGGCAGGCTTTGTGGCCTCAGCAGGGGCTAGCATGCCTGCAGTTTTGACCCTGCTGTGGCTGAACACATACACGTGACATGAGTTTTGCTTTCAAGACTTTGAGGTGCAGTTTCTCCAAAACCCCTGCACCTATCCCCTCCCCCTGAAACTTGGCAGGCTTCATGTCCTCAGAAGGGGCTACCATTTCTGCAAGTTTCATTCAAATCATGCTAGAAATGACAAAGTTATAGGCTGTTTCAAGCTTCCCCATTATAGCTTATGGGCGAAACAGTGAAACTGTTTCGACGAAACGCAAGTCAAAACGGAACAGTGCCGTTTCGCACAGCTCTGATGCCTATATTCTACTATGGGGATTTCCCAGGCTTCTGGGTTTTGCTGGTTTCTGTCAGGTGCTGGGAGGGAATCACCTGCATCCCCCTCTTTCTGCTAAATGTGCCAGGGTTTTTTTAGCCTCCGTTAGAGGTATCCCTTAGATGGCTGCAACCCACTTTGGGGATGATGACTAGGCTGTGCCAATGCTCCTGCTGGGACTAAAACCCATTCATGGCTAGAGGGTCTGGCTCCTATACTCAGGATCAGACTGGTCACCAGATGTGGGGTCAGAAAGGAATTTTACCTCATGGTCAAATTGGGATGGACTGTGGGGCTTTGCTTTCCTCTGGAGTGGGGGCATGACCTCTACCTGGGTTCTCTCAAGGGTATCTTAATAACCTCTGTAGCAGCAGGACACTGGCTGCCATGGTCCCCCTCCTTTACTTATAGCAGGTTCAGGTGTGATGTCTTAGGTGATAAGGTTGACTGTACAGTTTTAACAACCGGTTAGACCACTGTTTCCCACCCAGTGTGCCGTGGCACACTGGTGTGCTGTCAGGCACGTCCAAGTTTTGGGCTAGGGCCATGTCCCCTGCCTGGTTGCAGCCATGCCCAGCACCTGCTGCTGTTGTGGACACAGACAGACAGGGAGTGTAGCTCCAGCCCAAAATGCCGTCCTGCTTGCCATGTACCACCCTCCCCATCAGCATCCGGCTGGCTGTGCGCCACCCCTCCGCATCCGGTGTGCTGCAGTGCCTTTTTTTTTTTTTTTTTTTTTAAGGTAAGTGTGCCATGGGGTGAAAAAGGTTGGGAAATGCTGGGTTAGACTAGGATTTGCTCAGGATGGTTTGGATAGGGATGATCCAACCTCAGGCAGGCGGTTGGACCAGATGACCTTCTGAGGTCCCTACTTTTCTATGGTTTAAACTTAAATAGTGAACATGATTAGCTACTAAAACAAGTCACTTAGAGATATGGTGGATTCTCTATCACTGAGAGAAAACAGGAAAGCTTTTTGAAAGAGCTCAACCAGAAATTACAAGCAAAATTGGATGCCAAATTTGGAATGACATTCTTTGACTTGTCTCATGCAGAAGGTCAGATTAGATCAGTGATTCTCAACCAGGGTGACAGAGCATGCTGGAGGTGCATGGAGATCCTTTCAAGGGTACCATGGGGTGGAACACAATATTAGCACTGTTAGGTGTGCAACCATGATTCCCAAAATAAACCAAGGGATTTCCAACAGGAATCCATACTGTCAAATCCATTCTGCTCTGTTGGGGTCTTCCTGAGATCTTTGCAATAGAAGAATTTCTGTAGTGAAAAAAAACCAAGTGAAAACCAGGAGCTGGCATTTTTGAAGCAGCACCTTGAGTCTAACAAGGGGTGGCCTTAATCTAATGAGGGGGTACTCAAGTTTAAAACAGTTGAGAACCACTGGATTAGATGATGACAATGGCCCTCCATAGCCTTAAATATGTCAGACTCTATGGATCAAGATCGTTTGGTGTCCAGAAAAAATGCCACCCAGCCCTGTTCGAAAGGGCTGGGAGATGAGGTCCTGGTAGAATCCCTTCTCCCTATGGTAGACAAAGCCCAAGTTGTATCACCAGTCACTACCAATGGCAAAGAAAAGCAGCCTACCTCTGCCGATCTGGACAGGAAAGCATTACTATTCTCAATTCGGATTTTTACTGGGGTAGCACGCCGTGGCAGGAGGATAGACACATCCAGTTGCAGTTCACTTTGTTGCGGGATGTCCATTTGGTATTGGGCTAGAGCCTGGAACACCAGGATAGTGGCCTAGGACACAGAGAGAAAGAGAACATTATACTTCATGGTTCTATTCTTCTACGGCCTAAAGACTCTTATATGACCTGTTGAATGAATAGGATCCACCAATACAGTGACAAAAATGGGCGTTTTCCCACAGGGTATATGGATTTAACAGATGTCAGGCAAGGTCAAACAGGCACTGGTCAGACAAAACATGGTTAATTAGCTGACCCTGTCCCATTAACATCAGTATGAGCCAAGTGTCAATTGGATCACAGGATCATGGGAAAGTAGGGCTGGAAGGGATCTCAGGAGGTCACATCTAATCCAGCTCCCTACTCAAGTCAGATTCAGTCCTGAATAAACCATCCTGGCCAAGTGTCTATCTAACCTGCTCTTGGACATTTCCAAAGATGGAAACTCCATCAAGTCTCTGGGCAGTCTGTTCCAATGCTTGACCACTCTCATAGTCAGGAAGTTCCTCCTCATCTCCAACCTCAATTTCCCCTGCTGCAGCTTGAGGTCATTGCATCTAGCCTTGTCCTCTATGGCCACAGAGGAAAGCCCATCTCCATCTTTTCTCTAATTTCCCTTTGAATATTTGAAGACTGTTATCAAATCCCCTCAGACTTCTTCTCCAGACTAAACAATCCTAGGTCTTTCAGCCGATCCTTATCAGTCCTTCCAGTGCTTCCCGGGCACCTAATCATTTTTGTTCCTCTCCATTAGACTCTTTCCAACCTGCCCACATCCTTCTTGAAGTGTGGGGCCCAAAATTGGGCAGAAGACTTCAGGGGAGGCCTCACCAGTGCTGAACAGAGCAGAAGAATCGTTTCCATTGGTTTACAAGTGACGCTCCTGTTAATACAACTCAGGAAGCTGTTGGATTTTTTTGCAGCAAGAGCACCTCGTTGCCTCCTATTCAGCTTATGGTCTACCATAACCCCCAGGTCCTTCTCTGCAGTGCTTCATCCCATCCAATCATTCTCCAGTCTGTATTTGTACATGCAATGATTAAGTCTTTGCTCTTGTCCTGATTTTCATCTGGTTGATTCCAGATGATTTTTTTAGGACGGAGGGCAATACATTTTTGGCTATTCTTATGTGATATAGACAGCTATGCTACACACTAACCAGCAGGGGGGTGAAAGACATAGTTCTTGACCCCAAAATGTTAGATCCCTGTTGTTGTATTTGCCCCAAGTATGGCAAGGAACAGGATGACTTAAGGCACTGACATGCGCAAGAGTGCCACCAGGCTGGTCAGCACAGAATACATCATGATCATCAAGTAAAAGTAGACAAGGTTCCTTGGGTGAATTTGATATCTTTTATTAGACCAACCCAAATGGTTGGAGAATAGTTATTAAGCAAGCTTTCGGGTTCAAAAACCCTTCGTCAGGCAGGTTTTTGAACCCGAAAGCTTGCTTAATAACTATTCTCCAACCATTTGGGTTGGTCTAATAAAAGATATCAAATTCACCCAAGGAACCTTGTCTGCCTATATCCTTAGACCAACACGGCTACAACCTAAACCCCTGTATCAAGTAAAAGTAGGCATCCATTGCCAACAGCAGATTTGACAGCAGAAAACTGAACCTTAGATTCTCATCAGCACATTCAAATTTCTCACAATTGCCACCTGAGCTTGTACCATCCACTTATGTAGAGAGGAGACAAGGCTCTGTTACAGGAAATGGACTGAGGACTCTTTGCAAGATTCTCGGAGGTCTATACTCACTTGGGTAGACCCATATCCACCTCCGTAGTACTTCTGCACTGTCAGCCATCTGACAATGGGACCCGTCAGCTCAAACTTCTTCATTTTCAACAAAGCCAACAAACCGTAGGAGGTGCCCTCAATGTTGAAGGTGCGAGCACCTTTCTCTTCCCAGTGATTTGCCCCTAGGCACCAACAAAAACAACAATTGCTAATGACATCCCCAGGACATGGAATTTCCTTCTCCTGAGCTCATCTGATTAGAAAGTGCTGCCTCTTCCCAAATTCCCGTATGTTATAATTTGCATAATATCTGCTCCCAAATGGCATATTATTGCTCCTTTGGGCCAAGCACCTAATCAGTGTTTAAGGCATTGCAAGGCTGTGTCTGTGCCAAGGAGAAACTGATAATACAAGTTGCCAAAATACCATATTTTCTCATATACAGTACCCCTCAGAATAAAATACACACCTTGTTTTGGAAAGGCAAAATGAACTGAAGAAGATTTTTTCTAGTTATGGCTGCATAGAGCAGGGACAGGGCTAAAAAAGTCTGCAATGTTATGAAATAGGAGGAGAGAGACCAGGAGCAGCTAGCAGACAGCAACATTGCCAGAAGATCTTTTATTTTTTTAAAAACAAGGCATGTGTCTTATTCCTGGGTATGTTGTATATGAAAAAAAATATAGTATGTACAAGATCCTGCAAGCTTCCTGTTGGACAAACTGAGGTCAAGTCTATGGCACATCCTACATTCAAAACTGGAGTAATGCCATTCAACTAAGTTGAGGTCCTCTGGATTTGTACCATGTGTTATTGAGACCAGTATGTGTCTAGCTATGCCTGTTCATCATAGATTCACCTCCAGCCATCCCTGCTTCCCTCCTCTGCTAACCAGCCTTACTTGGCCCCTGTTTCTGGCACCATATATGATGTTCTGATTTACCTTTTGCACATTTCATGAGCACTTTTTCACTGTTCAATTTCTCCACCAAAGCCAAGGCATAGGATGTGAGAGCAATAGTGTAAGGCCTCTTCAAAAACATGTATTTTTTAGATAAGAATTCAGCAGCTTTGTTGATGCTTCCTTCCAAACTCTAGAAGATGAAGAGGAAACAAGACACATATACAAAAGCCAAGAAGTCAAACCCAAGGATCTGGATGAGTTTGGTGACATCCTTAAGATATTATTCTGGGTACTACATCCCTACCTGCCATGTTCGTGGCATTTATGGATTGAAATATCAGAGCTCTAGGAAGATGGAAAAACCTGGATG
The DNA here is from genome assembly GCF_030867095.1 of Alligator mississippiensis. Classification (NCBI taxonomy): domain Eukaryota; kingdom Metazoa; phylum Chordata; order Crocodylia; family Alligatoridae; genus Alligator; species Alligator mississippiensis. The sequence goes on from NC_081831.1 coordinate 23,989,590, forward strand.
TGAATATATAGACCCCACAAGAGACACTCACATTGATATGATCCTTGCAAATGTCCTTGGATTCATGCAAGGCAATAAGGACGAAAGCTGTTAAGGACACTTCTGGTTCAGCACCTTTGTATCCTCCCTGAAGGGAAAAAAAAGGACAGGCTTTGGGATCAGAAATTCACCTGAGCACAGCAACAAGAGAGGAGGAATCCCAGACAGCCCATGTAATATGGTAATGTCTGCAGAAATGTTACCCCCAAAAAGAAGATGTTCCAGACACTCCATGAAGTCTACTGAGGACTAAAATGAATAGAGACACACAGGGCATATGAAAATAGATGGACAGAAAAAACCTGACCTACTGGGCCTAAATCTCCATTACCATACTTTCTCATACATAACTTGCTCTGGAATATAATACACACCTTTTTTCCTTCATTTTGCTTTTCTAAAACAAGATCTTTCCTTGTAGCAAGTAACTTTGTAACAGCAATGAGCCTGCTCATTATTCTACTACCTACAAGTTTCATGCAGACTTTACTTTCATTTTTGCCCAGTAAGGCAGAGGCTGTTCTTACCATGTTGCTCACATATAACATGCCCTGAAATTTCCAACAGCTTTTTGGGGGGAGAAAATGTGTTAAATGCCAGAAAACATGGTAATTTCTACTACTATGATTCCACTGGGATGTTCTTTATGCCCACTAGTGTAAGAGACAGGAGAATCAGGTTGAGTGAGGTCTCTGGGATATGGACCATTGAGACTTCTCTTTGAACGAAGAATTGACAAGTTATCATGGTGATGTAAGTAAGTTGTGTCTGGCATTTCAAGGATAAAGGAAACATACCACCATCTCTCCATGGATCACAGGGCCATCTTCTTGGAAAACCCCATCTGGTTTCTGTTTCTCCAGGATCAGCCATTTCACAGCTCCACAGAGGACTTGATGTTCAATGCCCACCAACGAGGTAGCCATGGCAAAGACCTTGGCTACGTATGCTGTCAGCCTGAGGGGGAGAATCAGCCACATCTGAATCAGTCCTGAAATGCTTGTGAATGAGAAAGCTGGACCATCTGGTAATGGGTGAAGTTGACATGGGTCAGCGATGGAACTGATCACCTCAGTTAGCAGTACTGACACTATTAGCTGGAGATGTCACAAGCTCTCACAGCCTACTGTGGTAGGGCTGTGAGGATGATCTATAGCCCGCTTCTAACCACAGGGAACTGGACAGCAGAAGCTTCAGACTTGTTTCATGTAAGCCAATGAACAACAATCCAGTTGCCTTCATTCTGGCTCACATCCAACTTTCACAGAGTTGCTCCGAACTGCAAAGTTATTTAAGCACCTACTAAAATTAATGAAGGCTCAGTCCAGCTCTCATCATAAAATAGCAAACCAGGCAAAAAAGTGTTCCACATATAATGTAGAACATTTTTAGGGCTGGTTTGTGTGGCTTCTTAAACTGTGATATGCCCAGAGCTATTCTAAGGCTGGTAAGGACAATCAATTGATTGCTTGGCCCAGCTCTGGGACCTCATCAAGTCATACCAGCCTGTGGGCACCTGGTTTTCAACTTGCTAATGCAGGGAGAGCCTGTGATCATGATCCCATGGCAAGTAGATTAGGATTTGATCCCTGATCCCAAACTCAGGCCTTTTGAATCCTGTGGCACTCGGTGCCTTAAATGAAAGTGTCCCAAGTACCTGATACTTTGTCCCAGGTGCCCTTTTTCCCTACTTGGCTTTGGGTGAGAGATTAAATTTGCCTTGACTCACATCTCATAACTACACACAGGCACAGGCTAGCAATAAATCAGTAGGATCATCAGAAAAATCAGTCTGGAAATGATTTCCTGAGGTTACATCTAGTCCAGGCCTATGCTCAAGGCAGATTCAGTTCCGACTAAATCATCCCAGCCAAGTATCTGTCTAACTTGCTAGTCCTGAACATTTCCAGGGATAGAGGCTCCACCACATCTCTGAGCAGCCACTCCAATGCAGTGTTCCTTCTCATCTCCACCTTCAATTTCCTCTGCTGCAACTTGAGGCCATTGCTTCTAGTCCTGTCCCCTGTGGCCCCAGAGAAAAGCCCACCTCTCCTCTGTCATTGTCCTCCAGGGATTTGAAGTCTGTGATCAAATTCCTCCTCTGGCTTTTCTTCACCAGGCTCAGTCACCTTAGTTCTTTCAGCCTTTCCTCAGTTTCTCAGGCCTCTAATCATTTTTGTCACTCTCCACTGGACTCTTACCAATCTAATATATTAGAGAGACACAGTACTTACCATGTGCTTGACTCCCTGTTCTGGAACGCAGAATAGGAGAAGTCACCTTTTTTGTAAACCAGTTGTTGTGTGTAACCTACAAAGGGAAGAGACAGGAAGAGGTAGGTCTCTTTTATTTAGCTTCTTATTAGGATCTTATGGATACAAAGCAAGCAAAATCAGGGGCAAGAACCTAGCATGTGTCTGATTTTTTTCCTTTGACTGCACCCCAAATCTGTGTTCCCTTTTAACTCCTGCTTTCCTGGTTCCCTTAATACCATACTTTTTCACATGCAACACACACCTCCTACCCCAATTCAGCCACTAGGAATTGAGTTGCACATGGTGAGGAAATATGGTGATAATCAGTTCCTGCCTCTGTGGGTGGAGGAGGGAAACAAAAATAATGCTTCAGTGTTACATGGGATGCTTCCTAGCTGCTGGTTCTGGACATTTCCTGCTCCCCCTCCCCCTGGCAGAGGTTCCTACTCAGCTGCTATTCAGTTATTCACTTGCTTCTTGCCATTATTTTCAAGGAAAGATCTTAAATTCTTTCTTCTGCCTTTGAAAAACAAAAGTGCGCATTTTATTCAGGGGTGCATTATATGTAGGGCCTAGTTTTAATCATGATTTTGCATATTTGTGAAAGTTACAAAATTAAGAGATTTTCATTAAAAAAAAATGTAATTTGCAATGAAATGCCACAATATGGCTGCAAGCAGCTGTATCGTCGCATTTCAGTGCAACAGGATGGCTGAGGCAGGCTGAAGAAAGCATTCCTCAGTGCAAAAACCTGGCAGCCCAGGGGAGAGGGGTTGCAAAAGGGACAGGTGGAGGAGAGAGCATGGGGATGGGTAAGGGAGGTACTGTTTGCTCCTTTGGGCAGGAAAACTGGGGCACAGGGGGATTGGGGACCCCTGTGGGCTGCCCTGGCACTGGGTAGGGGAGGGGCTGTTTGCTTTTCCAGGTGGGAAAACTCACATTGTTTTCTGAGGTGCCTGGGGCTGAGGGTGAGAGGAGAGAGTACATGTGCAGAGGAAGAAACAAACAGCCCCTCCCTACCCCTGGTGCTAGGGCCATCTGCCAAGGCAACCCCCAGACACTCCCAACCCCTGTGCTCCAGTTTTCCCACCAGGAGGAACAAACAGTCCCTCCCCGACCCATCCCCAAGCTCTCTCCTCTCCCTGTCCCTTTTGGGACCCCTTCAGTGAGGGTGGGGCATGGGCTTTTCAGCAGCCATCAGAGGCTTTGGGAGCAAGGCCTCTGATGCTGCAATTAAACCTGCCCCTAAACCTGCCCCCTCAGTCAATCAGGCAGTGTGGTGGTGGTAGGGGATGGTGCCATGATCTGGACATGAAAATAATGGCCCCCACCACAATCAGGTCACAATACTGGCAAGCTGGACACCGTGATTTAAACCAGGTCCTAGTTATACGCAGGAAAATACAGTATGTCTATTACCCCATAACCATCATACCCAAGTGCCTCCTCCCCACCCATCTGTGGGATAGGGAAGTGATATTATCCCCTTAGCAGATGGGGAATGGAGGCAGAGAGAGAGATCGATCAAGTCTGTAACAGGGCTGGGAAATGATCCTGTGTTTCTTTAACCTAGTCTCAGAGACCTGCTTCCCCCCTTCCAGCCACTTTCCACATCTGCCCAACATGATGTGTCAAATTCTCAAAGAAGTGGGGCTGGAAGGGACCTTCAGAGGTCACATCTAATTCAACCCCCTGCCTGAGGTAGGATCAATCCCATCCATTTATCTCAGACAAACCCATCTTCTAACCTCTTTGCAAAACTACCATCAACCCTGACAACAAAGGGCATGGCATCATAACCAACTCTACCACAGGTAAAGCAGGAGAACCATGGCAGCCAACATCCTGCTTCTATAATAATATATGCTTAAGAGATCCCAGTCAGAGGCCATGTCCCCTGCTACACAGGAAGGCAAAACCCTCACCCCGTCCATCCCAATCTGACCATGGAATAAAATTACTTCCCAACCCCAAATGTGGTATCAGTTGGACTGTGAGTGGAGGAACAATATCCTCTAGAAAGGAACCACTGGCTTTATGTCCCAGCAGGAGCACTGGCAGAGTTCAGTCACTATGTTCAACATTGGCTACAGCCAACACCAAGTGTCTCTGAGGGAGGCTTAAAAACACCCTGACATGTGCAGCAGAAAGGAGGTGGTAGGGAGGATTTCCTCCCACCGCAAGGCAGCAACCAGCAAAGCCCAGAAGCCTGGGAAATCCCCATAGTAGACCATAGGCTTGTATCATCCCTGGCCAGTGCCTGTCCAGTCTCTTCTTGAACCCTCCAGTAATGGAGAGTCCACACATTCCCTGCTTCATTGCTCTAACGGTGAAGAAGTGCTTCCTGATAGCCAATGTAAACTTATGTGGCTGCAACTTCAAGCCATGGATCTGCATCCTATTCTTTGCAGCAAAAGAGAAAAGATGTCCCCCCTTTTCTTTATGGCAGCCCTTCAAGTATTTGAGGACTGCTATCATGTCTGCTCTTAAGTGCCTTTTCTGCAAATAAACATGCCCAGCTCCTTCAGCCTCTCTTCGTATCACTTGCTTTCCAAGCCATCAGTCATCTTTGTTGCCTGCCTCTGGACCTCTCTGACTTCTCTGTGTCCTTTTTAAAATATGGAGCCCCAAACTCCACACAGTGCTCTAGATAAGGCCTAACCAGCACCGAGTAGAGAGGCACTGTCACCTCCCATGTCTTGCACCTAATGCTCCTATTGATGCAGCCCCAAACCTGTGTAACTGCATGGGTGTTTTTACACATGCTCACACATGCTTTGGAGAGAAGTGGGAGAGGGAGGGGGAGGGGGGGGGAGGAGGGTGCTTTAATTAGGAGTGGCTCCAAGAGATGCTCTAATTATAGCTCCCGGAGTGTCTCGTATATCAGCATCTCTGTGCTTCAAAATGGCAGTAAGCGTGCTTTATCTAAAGCTCAAACAAGCTTTAGTTAACTTACCCCTACCACCATTTTGAAGCATGGGGACACTGATACATGAGGTGTGGAGGCTGGTAGGAGCACTGTAATTACAGAGTGTTGGAGCAGCCTCCTGGCTCGTGTATAGGCACTACATCACATGTTCCCTGCAGCATCTCCTAAAATCGTTGCCTACTGGACTCTATGGACCTCCAGCTTGGTCCAGTGTGGCACCTCCCAGCACCAGAGAGGGGCCAGCTATGTCACATGAGAGATCTTTACCTTGGTTAATCAGCCTGATGGCTTCATTCCTCCGGTCCACCCCGACCTTGTCCCACTGATTGGTGCTGTCCAGGTAGTGGGTGGCAATGACTGTCGGTGTCATGCCAATCATGTTCTGCTCCCCACAGCCTGAAGGCGTCACGATGAGATGTTTAACATTGGCTCCATCGATGGATTTTTCTATAATTGTGGTCACTGGGTTTCCTGGCCAAGAGAACATAAAGCCAATTCAGTCAGGGGAGGCAGCAGCTGTCAAGGGTGGGGCAAGAGGGAGAGATAATCCAGGGGCAGATATAGAGTTAAATCCTGCAAGCTACTGAGTGAAGACCCAACCTCAACTCCATGCATGATTAGATCCTAAGGGCGCATCCACACATGCAGGCATATGCGCTTGCAGCAGCTCAAATAGGAGTGGCACAAATTTGAGCTGGGGATGTTTGCCTCAGCACATGTGCCGGGACAAGCACTTGGGTGTGGGGCTAGTTGTGCCACTTGGGGCAAAATAACCCTGCCCATCCCCACCCAGACCTGCAGCCAGGGGGAGCTAGAGCCTAGGGCCAGCACCTGTGCTGTCCCCAGCAGTCTAAAAACCTGGCCTGGCAAGCAGCTCAGGGTTACTTACTCTCAGGAGCTTCTGGGGCCAGGCCAACTGCTATCTAGCCCCTTGTGTTGGCTGGACTGCTGAAGCAGCATCCCAAATCCACTTCTGAAAATGCTCTGAAATCCCTGCCCTGCTTTTCTCACTCAAGTTTTATTTTGGTACCTGGATTTCCAGGTACCAAATTTTGAGCCCGTGCTGAAAATATACAGTGCGGGGAAGGTTTTTTGGTGCCCGGCATGCATCTTACGGCATCTCACGGCATCTCAAACTCCTTTGAGGTGCCGCAAAATGCACATGCATGCTCATCTGGACACACCCTAAGACTTTATCTATTAGAAATGTCCCTTGCAATAGAAACAGTTTATTGCTCTGGGCCATGTAACCAGTTTAACACATCTTTCACTTCACCCCCTTACCTCTGCTGGTTTCTTAATATGGTTGCATGGTCATAGAAACACACTGATAGTCCCATGGAGATGCAAAGGGTTTGAGGGTCTCCAGTATAATGCTCAGGATGGATTTGGGAAAGCCAAAATTCTCCTTCCCCCCCACCCTCTTTGTCAGCTGAGCTAAAGAAGAAGCAAGAAATTGATATAGGGACCTAAGGAGAAGGCAGGGTAAAATTGCACCTTACAGACTAACCAAAGAGAAAGTGTGTGTGTGTATTCCGTCAGAATCTGATTATGTCATCATCGGTCCACAAACATGTGTGTGTACGCATGCACATGTGTAAATACACACACATTTGTGGATGGATATATTTCATTTCATCAGAATCTAATGAAGTGAGCATAAGCCCCCAAATGTGTGCACGCGTGTATGGCTGGTACATTTATATACACTTACGCATATCTACATAGAGACACACACATATATGGGGGTTGGGCTGGCTAAAGTGCATGGCTGATGGACCAGAGGGTCGCAAGTTTGAGGCCATAGTAGAAGTGCTTGCAGTCTGGCCAGTCAGGTTGCAATGAATCTGTGAATTCTGCTAAATACTTTGTCACAAGGGCATGAAAAACAAAGGATATACACACATGCTGCTTTTAGTTTAAAGATGCAAAATTATCCTGCCTTCTACCTGACTTCAGACTAACATGGATAACTACATCTCTCTGCACAGGGACCTAAGCTCAGATATATCAGGTTGGAAGGAGTCCAGCAAAGAATGACAAAAAATGGCTAGAGGCCTGGGAAGCAGGATTGATGAGAAAAGGCTGCAAGAAGCAGGGTGACAGTCTGGAGATGAGAAGACTGAGGACGGATTTTATCAGATAGGATGGAGATGAGCTTTTTTCTGTTGCTATACAAGAAAGGACTAAAAGCAACCACTTCAAGCTGAAAGAGAGTAAGCTGAGGTTGAAGATGAGGAGAAGCTTCCTGCTTCTGAGGGTGCTCCAGCTTGTAATATTGGAATAGGTTGCCCAGAGAAGTGTTGGAATCTCCATCCCTGGCAATGTTCAAGAGCAGTTTGGACACACATGTGGCTGGGATGATTTAGTTAGGGCTGTTCCTGCCTTGAGCAGGGGTTTGGACTAGATGACCTGCTGTGGTCTTTTCCAACCCCACTCTCCTATGATCTTATCTATACCTGAAGAAATCCCTCCTTCTCCTCTGAACACGTTTAACCATAAACCTACAGTGAGCTTCCTGTACCTCAGGCAGCAATGCTCTATAGCACCTCTGGATAACAAGGAGATGTCAACAGTGTCATACAGTAAATCAGTCAGCTGTAGGTGTGAGTGACAAGAAAAGAAGTCCTTTTCCCCCTTATTGTGGCCTCCAAAGCCCTTGAAAGTCCCTAGCTCTCACCTTGAACGCTGACTCTGGTCTCCGACTCTGTGTTAGGAACAATGTCCTCTATATCTGCAGCTGTCACTTGCTCAACTTGGACTCCACCTAAGAAGAAAGATATGGAAGGAAGCAACAACATGTTATCAGTGCAGATGACTGCAACAACCCCTTGAGCTTTGACTAGGACTCTTGCAACATTGACAGAGAACCGTGCAAAATCAACCCAGCTGCTAGGAGAAAAGAAGAGATGGGGGCTGCTGAGCTGGGAATTACCAAGCTAGTCATTAGGTGCAGAGATGAACAGCTTCATATTGGCTTCCAGCTTGGCCAAAACTAAGCAAGGCACAATTGGATAACAGGCTGGGACATATTAAGGTGGAGAACACCTGATTCCATTAGTAAGGTGCAATCTGCATCCTTGAAGGTTTTTAAGATATGGCTAGACAAAGCCTTGGCTGGGATGATACAGTTGGGGATAGTCCTGCTTTGAGCAGGGGGTTGGACTAGGTGACCATCTGGGGTCCCTTCCAATCCTAATTTTCTAGGATTCTGTGACAATCAACAAAGGGGTTGGAATAGCTACAAAGGCTTAAAACACAGAAGGGTCATTGCTTTAGATCAGGGGTGTCAAACAAACCAGCACTGAGTAGAGGCGCTGTCACCTCCCATGTCTTGCATCTAATGCTTCTATTGATGCAGCCCAAAACCTATGCAACTGCATGGGCATTTTTACACATGCTCTGGAGAGAAGGGGGGGGGGGGGTGGAGAGGATGCTTTAATTAGAGTGGCTCCAAGAAACGCTCCAATTAAAGCTCCTGGAGTGTCTCGTGTATCAGCATCTCTGCGCTTCAAAATGGCAGTGGGGGTGCTTTATCTAAAGCTTGAACAAGCTTTAGTTAAAGTGCCCCTACCACTATTTTGAAGCATGGGGACACTGATACATGAGGCATGGAGGCTGGTAGGAGCACTGTAATTACAGAGTGCTGGAGCAGCCTCCCGGCTCATGTATAGGTGTCCCATCACATGTTCCCTGCAGCATCTCCTGAAACCATTGTCTACTGGACTCTTGCTTACTGGACTAGATCCATGTGTGCTAGATCTAGTTCAGGGAGTTGCTCTATCCAGACTGCTGGGATACCAGCAGGCCACTGGACATTGGAGGATATGGGGCAGAATCTGGGACCCTTTGGCCCCTGTGGACATAGTAATTGGTGACAAGAAGGAGGGCAAGGGCTGATAGAGCCCCAGTTGCCCTCCAGCCACTGCATGCCCTAGGCAGGATCCAGTCCTCCAAGGATCCTCACAGTCTGGCTCCAGCCTGGGGCAGAAAGTCAATTTGACCCCCAGCAACTGTGGGTGATCCTACAGGAAGAAAGACGTGGTCTGAAAGTAAAGCATGCCAGTAACTTACCCAGCCCCTTCACAGAGGGCTCCAGGGTGACGGACTTGACCGTTTTTGTCATCCTCATCCCTTCAGGCTGGAAAGGAACCACAAGGACACAAATCATTACATCATGACAACCAGGGGCATCTGGAGACAGTGAAGAGCCAATAAGAAAGGCAAAAGACATACTTTCTTAAGGCCCAACCATGATACTAATGATCTCAGCCTAAGTCAGGACCAATTGCTGTGCTAGTCACTGGGCACATGACACTGCTATAACTGACATCAGAATAAGGCTGACTGAGTCTCAGATCTGCTCCCCCACCCCAGCATCAAGCAGCTTCTCCTTTCCTTTTTGACCCTACTTAGGAGGGTCTGTAGTCCACATTTACTATATATTTTCTAGTGTACATGCCTCCAAATAAGACATACAACTCGGGTTTGGAAGGCTGCTTAGCCAGAAGATACTGGTAATTCAGTGGCAGCAATGAAAGGGTTAACATGAGTTTTTTTTTCCCCCCCCTCCCCTGCACGAGAGAAGCACCAGCCATTTTGATAGTCATTACTATCTCTATGCTTCTGTTCCTCCATGTTTCTATTGCAGGGAAGAGAAAAAAAAAAAAAAAAATGAGCACTCTCACTTCAGACATGCCCTCCTAATTTCAGAGGGCTCATTTTTTGGGGAAAGGTACATGTAGTATGTGGGTGACGATGGTATCCCAGATATAAACACTTGGATTCCTGGGGAAATGAACCCAAAGAATTGAACAGGGCATGAAAACAAAGAATCCAAATTGGCCATTGCTCTAGGATCTCCTTGAGGGAATTCTCTCTTCCTTTTGACCTTCAGTGGAGAACCTTCCTTTCATCTAGTGTTGTGGTGATCTTCTGGAGCAGGGGGGATGGAGCACCTGTTAGAATCCCCCCAGGGATGCTGCATTGGTTGGCTCCCAAGGGACACTGCAGACTGGTCAGCAGTAACTCCCAGGTACCCCGAGTCTCCATGGATTCCACCACTGGCTGGTTTAAGGGGCCAGATTCTGAGCTCAGGGTCCCTCCAGTAACAGCCAAAAGTTGAGTGTATAAAGGACACTCCCAGCTTGGTCATCATTGCCACAGCAGTAGAAAGGAAGTAGGAAGGCCTCCCCATTTTCTGCTTCATGTATCAGGGCATTGGGTGTTGACTGCAGCCCAGGCTGGGGATGGCTACTGGACTGTGCTAATGCTTCTGTTGGGACACAAACCTGGAGGTTCTTGGTTTGAAAGTCTCACTCCTCTGCTCAGGGTCAGACCAATGTCAGATGTGGGATCAGGAAGGAGTTCTACCCCATGGCCAGATTAGTATGGACTTATGGGGAGAGTTTGCCTTTCTCTGTAGCAGGGGGCATGGCCTTTACCTGGGATTTCTTGAGCATATATAAACAATCTTTTACAGAAGCAAGATTTTGGCAGCTGTGGGTCCCCTGCTTTACCTGTGGCAGGTTTGGGTGTGATTCCTTGAGTTATGTCAGGGTTGACTGTATAGTTTTGCTAAAAGGTTGGACAATGGATTTGTCTAGGATGGTTTGTACAGGGCTGATCCTGCCTCAGGCAGGGGTTTGGACTAGATGTGACCTCTAGAGGTCCCTTCAGCCCCACTTCTCTATTAGCACATTTACACATGCTCTCGGGGGGAGGGGGAAGTGACGTTTTAGTTCAAGCGCCCCTGCTGCCATTTGGAAGTGCAGGGACACTGATACACAAGACATGGAAGGCTGCTAGAGCACAGTAACTGCCACATTTCCAGAAGACTTGGTTAACTGAGTCTGCTCCAACATGCTGCAATTACAGCAGCCTCCATGCTTGTGTACAGTCACCATACAATTCTATGAGGACAGAGATGCAGGTGTTCACCTTTGTCTATTCACCAAGTGAATGGACAAAGCACAGATTCCCAATACCAGCCAATCTGCCCCAACAGGAGATATCCCCTGATACCTACCACGACTTTCAGCTTCTTCTTTACACCATCAGCCACGAATTGGCCCCACACAGCAGCTTTGACCTCGACATCATGGAGCCCCAGCTCCAAGGGGACAATGACTAATGGCACTGCCAGGGAGGACAAGCGTGGGAGATCATATATCTGGCGGTACCTCTGCTTGGAAGTCGATGCGCTGCAGAAAGCCGGGTTGTGTATCAATTCTACTCGGACCTGAAGAAAGAACAGAGATGGTGGTTCTAGGCTGGCGGTTCTCAATCTTGTTAGACCCAAGGCCCTTTCATTAGGCCCTAGACTCTGTTGTTGTTAGATTCCAGGTCCTGCTCGGAAAATGCCAGCTCTTAAATTTTTGCTCCTGTGACTACACAAAACAGAACAATTCTTCTGCTGCAAAAAAACTCAGAAAGCCCACAATAGGGCAGGATGCTTTTAAACACTCTGCCTTCCTATTTGAAATCTCTGGGTTTGTCTTGTGAATCATACTGGCATGCCTAACCATGCTAAAATGGTGTGGCACCCTGGGGCACCCTAGAAGGATCTCCAGGTACCACTGGTTGAGAATCACTGATCTAGGCAGAGTCTTTACTTAGTTCCTTGCTCCATCCCCACATGCAACATGTTGCTACCCAAAAATGCACCCTCTGATTAGAGTTTGTCTTTCATCCTGATAACTAAGGATGGTTAACCAAGGTAAGTCTGTATTTCTAAAGCAGGGGTGCTGAACCCCTGGTCCAATCTCATGCCCACACAGCTGGGGATAGGCCGTGGGGCCCAATCCAGACCATGTGGCGCTGTGGGGACTGGGTCTGATCCAGTGTGCAGGGTGGCTGGGGTGACAGGCCTGATCCCCTGTGGGGCTGTAACCACCATACGGCATGCAGGACTGATCCAGCATGCACTGGACCCATGTGCACCTGGATGGGGCCCATGGAGTGGATTCAGCTCATAGACCCACCCTGTACCAGCCATCCAGCCAATGGAGCAAAAAAGGTTGGACACAGATGTTCTAAAGCATGACAGCATTGCTGACATGTAGGGCATGCATGCAGGTGTATGTGTACCCCCTGAGCTTGGCGGTGCCGGTGGTGCCTGGGGGCGGCTGCCATTTACCACACCCCCCCACCCTTGCTGCCGACACCACCAATGGCGTCTGCTGGTGGTCACCGACCGCTGGTTGGCATTCGCCACCTCCCTCCTCCCCTCTGCTGCTGACACTGCTGCAGCTGCTTGTGGGAGCTCCCCACTCACCGCCGCCATGCCCCGCCACAGGACACCACCGCTGCCACCTGTGGGTGGTTGCTGTGCCCCCCCCCCAGCCTCTGGGGGCATGCATTGTTCATGCATGAGACTATCTTGAGATCTTTCCTGAGCTTCCCTTCAGGATCACTTTCACCCTACATCTTTTTTGCCCCCACCTCAGAGGGACCTTTGGTCCTCAAAAGGAAGAAGAACCATCTGGTCTAATGGCCAGGGAGAGTATAAGGAAACTGCCATTCTAAAGGCCAGTACCTAGTGAGATTTGATGCCCAGCCAGAGAAGAAGTTTTATTATTTCCACCTTGCTCTGTCCTAGTGCTGGATATATTCTCTGGTCCTGATTCTAGAAGTTGTAGAGCACATCTCTTAAGGGGTGCTAAGAGATAGGGACCTCTAATGCCCTGAGAGATTGGGTCCTAGAATCGAGTCACCTTATTTCCTATCTACATTCACACTGAAGACCCAAGCCGTGTGTAGATGAAATGAGGGGCATGTGTGCATGACACTTTAAAGCAGGCTAAATGCTTTTGCACTGCTTTAATGGTGTCGGTGTTTTCACACTTTGGTGGCATACTGTGCATTAATTACAGCCGCTGTAGCAAATTCAGCGGTGTAATGTGCCTTAAATGACTTGGGGCACAGCAAACTAAGACTCCTCTGAGGAGTTTTAGCTTGCTGCCTTACCAGCCATGAAGCAGGCAGTGTGGCAGCAGCCCGGGAAGGACAGCTCTGCCCAAAAGAGGAAAAAAGCAGTGAGCCTGATCTTCCTCCTCCCCCACACCCCTACCAGAGCCTGCCTGTCTGCATGAGCTGTGTGGGGACCTGGTGCCTCCCGGGACCACCCGAGCCAGGTGCCTGCAGGCGGCTGCCGCCTGGGGAGTGGCCTGCTGCTGCCGTGGAGGGAAGCACCCAGATGCCCCCCACAGCCAAGGGACCACTCTGCCTGCTGGCAGCTCACCCTCTCCTCCCCTCTGCTGGAGAGGCAGGTAAGTTGGGTTTGTGCACAACACAGGGGTTTAATTGGCCCTAAATTGAAGCGGTGTTTTTAAAGACCCACTGCTTCAATTTAGGGCCCCCATTTCATCACACATCCCTAGAGACACAAGAAACAGCAAGCTCACCTTGATATTCTTATCCCAGTAATTGTAGAGAATTGCCCGGATCTCCACCTGCTCATTCCTCACCACAGAGTAGGGCAAGCGAAGGTCAATGAAGAAGTCCTTCATCACCGTGATCTCGTAGGGGTCGGCCACACAGATTCCTGCACCGGCCAACAGAGAAGGACTTGAGGTCATAGATGGAGGGGCGGGGCTTATTCATTCCTACTGAAAAACGTCTACTTTCTCAGCCAGCTGGAACAATGCTATGTTTCCAAGGCCTATTACAGCCTAGAGCAGGGGTTTTCAATCTTTTTTAACAAGTGTACTCCTTCTGTGTCAAAGTTTCAGCTCATGTACCCCTTTATATTTTTTTCTTGGTTTTAAAGGGCAGGGGCACAGATCAAGGCCCCTGTGGTGAGGGAGGGAGTGGGGCTGGGGCAAGAGCAGGGGCACAGTGTGGGATGGAGCCACAAGAATGGTTCATCTGGGGGGGTGGGGGGGGACAGTTCCTGCTGCTGTGAGCACCCTGGTGGAGGTCCAAGGGCATGTGCCACCCAGATCTGTGCACGAGGCAGAGGCAGAGGCAGCTGCAGGCTAGACTCTGCACCCTGCTGCCCCAAGAGCCATGTGATGCCATGTGCCTGCTGAGGCCAGGGGGGCAGGGGACAGACAAAGACACAGACACATGGAGACGCAGACATACACACCCCCAACAGGTAAGTGTGGGGGGGAAAGGGCGGGGCCAGATTGAGAAGGTGGGGGGAAGTGTGTGTGTCTCTGGCCACCTAGCTGGATGGGGGTGGGCAGGGAGCTTGCACGTACCAGCCACCACCACCCTGCACCGCCATTGCTGTGCCCTGCACTGCTTTCTTGTGGCTGGTTGCACGTGCAGCTCTGTTACACCTCGCATCTCACATGCTGCCTGTCAGTAGCCTGTGGAGCCACATGTATGACTGGCTACAGGAAAGCAGCGCGGGGTGTGGCAGTGGTGCAGGGCAGTGGTGGCCGCCGTGTGTGAGCCCTGCTGCACCCCTCTCCAGCCAGGCAGCACTCGTGCAGTCCACAGAGGGGCACCACTGCCCTCGCTCCCCTGGCCCTGCTCCTGGGAGTGGGCACATAGAGCGAGCTGAGGTGGGGGCGGGGAAGCACTGCAGTGCGCCATGTGGGATCAGTGGCACCCAGCATGTTCCTCCTCCTCTCTCTCCCCCGGGTAAGAAGCAAAGTATGGGAAGGCACCCAGGGAGATGCTGCCACCGTGCCCTGGGGTGTGCTCTGGCCCCACCTGCCTGCCTGTTTGTGCATGCCCCCCACTTCCTATCTAAGTACCCCGGGGGTATGCATACCCCTGGTTGAAAGACTCTAGGCCAGGGGTTTTCTCCCATTACCATCTCTACCTGCTCTTTGGAGAGCTTGCCATATGCCACATACCTTTGTTTTCAGAGAGGCTCACAGCCAGGACCTCCCAGGTTGTGATAGAGTCCTTCAGGAAAACAGGTATTGTCTTGGTAGAAATTCTGCATAAAAAGAGAAAGGCAGA
This sequence comes from Alligator mississippiensis, assembly GCF_030867095.1. NCBI lineage: Eukaryota > Metazoa > Chordata > Crocodylia > Alligatoridae > Alligator > Alligator mississippiensis. The sequence goes on from NC_081831.1 coordinate 24,004,734, forward strand.
GGGCTTTGTGGAAGGACGGAGATGAACATTCCCCAGTCAAGAAATGTGTCCATCTTCATGTTGAGCCATACAGCTGAAATCTGGGGGTAAACCCTGATGGAAACTTATTTAGCCCTGGATCTACAGCTCAGGGAGGAACTCCACACCAGACTGGAAGGAGACAGATTGGCAAATCTGGCCCAAAGCAACAAAAATGATTAGAGACCTGGGAAGCAGGACTGATGAAGACAGGCTGAAAGAACTAGAGTTATTTTGGTCTAGAGAAGAGAGGACTGAGGGGAATATGGCAGCAGTCTTCAAATCCCTGAAGGGCAATGACAAAGAGAATGGAAATGACCACAGGGGACAGGATTAGGAGCAACGGCCTTAAGCTGGAGCAAGAGAAATTGAGGTTGGAGATGCAGAGGAACATTCTTACTCTAAGGGTGGTCAAGCATTGGAACAAGCTGCCCAGAGAAGTGATGGAGTCTTCATCCCTGGAAATGATCAAGAGCAGGTGGGACAGACACTGAGCTGGGATGGTTCAGTTAGGTAGGATTCTGCCTCGAGGATTGGGGCTGGACTAGATAACCTGGTTAGGTCCCTTCCAGCCCGACTTTCCTATGACCAGCAATGGGATACAACCTCTTTTAAAGGTCTCAGGATTAACTCTGATGTCCAGGCCTACTTCCAGTTGGAGTACTTATATTCTATCGCAGGGGAAAAAGGCATGGCCCAAAGACTTGCCTATCTTTGGTTATTCCCCTATCAGCTGGAAGACATGACTTATGGAACCAACAGCACACCATGAACAATAAACACTCATGAGAAGTTCTTGAATAAAATAAATGTTTTTTGGGGCAGAGATTGAAGACTCAGATGTCTACATCCATATTCAGGCAATTCAGTCAGCAGCCTGATTTTTATTTTTATTTTTTTTTTAAATCGGCACTGAAGCTGATGGAGGTAGATGGCTACTGTGTGCCTTTTGAAGTGAAGCCAATGATGAAATAACAGGATCACAGGGTGAAATACTAGCCTGTGTTATACAGGGTGACAGACTACATAATTTAGCCCTCACACCTGCAGCAAATGAACCTACAAATATGGATCAGATATCTACCTTTGGCCTTCACTCACATCAAATGCTGCAGCTTGCTCTGAGAATCTTGCTGAAGGAGAAACACCGAGTCTAATCACAATGCACTTGCTTCCACTAAGTGCTTTGATTACCATGTTTTCTTGCATAAAATGCATCCCATCCCCTCCCCAAATCAACACCTGAAAATTGCAGTGCTTACTATAGGCAAAGAAATATGGCAATACTGGGTCCCCAGGTGCTGCTACTCAGTTCCCTATGGCTACTTATCAGCATTATCAAGGAAAGATTGTATCTTCCTCAGCCTGCCTTTTAGAAACAGAGGGTGTGTCTTATTTGGGGGCATATTGTACAAGGGAAAAAATTTGGTAATAATAATGGTATTACTACAAGAGCTTACCCCATGTTGTTTGGTTGTTCTGTCAACTGCTCCACTTGCCATAACCAGCTCTCTGGGAACAGGCTCCTCGAGGTAATATCATCATCTGACAAGAACCCTTCATCAACCTCACCTGGGGAGTCAAAACACAGGCTTATCAGGGTGGGCTGGCCATTTCTAAGTCTGAACAGCTCTGGAGCAGAGGTGTGTGGTATGCAAGCCATTACCGGCCTTCCTTGATGTCCTCCCCCAGCCGTCCCCCTCCAGCCCCTCTTAAAGGCCCAGTACTTGCTTCTTGCCAGTTCCAGGACGAGTTCCCTTTGCTTCTCATCTCGGATGGTCTTGATGTATTTGCAGCAGTCAAGGAAGGCAGCCACACACTCCTTGGTGTCCTGGATGTACATTGCCCGCTTGTCACAGCTGTGGCCCATGGGATTCTCGTACATCCCATCTTCACAGCACTTCTTCAGCTTCTGGTCATGGTAATTTGCCACTGAAAGGTACAAGCCACAAGGTCTTTGCGACCCAGCTTCCACTGACCTACTACTGGACATGGGCAAAGGAAGAAGGTAGGGCTAGGTCCAGAAGGTGGGGCTTCTTGTGGGCTGGATCCAGACCCAGTGGCAAGTCAAATAGCATCAGGGGGTTAAAAAAAGCTGCCACTTGCTTCTGTCATGGATGTTTATCCCTAACAGAGCTTAATGCTCTGGATTTCAGTGCTGGGCCCTGTCCTTACCTGAGCCAGGGGACATGGCTCCATGGGCTGGATCTGACCCATAAGCTTTAGGTTTGACACCCTGATCTAGTCTAATATTTCGTCCCTAACAATGATCAGCCCCCTTTGCTTCAGAGAAACCATATAATGGCATAACCTCCCAGGAGAAGTTTCTTCCTGACCCGTTAGAGTTTGGATAGTGCACCGAAGCATGAATGTTTATAACCCTCTTAAAAACAAAACCCTAGTGTGATCACAAATGTTCTTGTTCCTTAGCTAAGCATATAATCTTTTCCTGAACCCTGTTAAGCCTCAAGACATTCCTGAGACAGTGAGTTCCATGATTTAATTTTGCACTCAATGGATACAACATATTCTCATATACAGTACACCCCTATTTCCCCAAAGAAGCACCTTGGAGTGTGTGTTTTATGTGAGAAACAAGATAAGAGCTGTTTCTTCCAGTTACTGGCCTAGAGTAAAATCTCCAGTGATCATTGAGCTGAACAATGAGCTGAGTGTTGTATGTTAGCAAATGCGGTAATCAGTTCTTTCCTTAGCTCTCAGTTACCAGTTTTTCCATTTCTTTGAGTGTCCCTTATTCTTATGTTATGAAAGTAGCTAAATTATCAGTTTTCCTGTTATTATTAATACTATTTGCATTGTGGGGCACACTTAGCAGCTGGAGTTGGGGGCCAGAAGCTCATTGTGCCAAGTGCTGTACAGACACAAAACATAGAGGGAGCTCCAAAAAGGTTCAACCATTCAATACCTATATCATCTCCCTCCATCACAGGCTTTCCTATCCTTCCTTATATGGAACTCACCCCCATTAGGTGCAGGTTGGGGGGGGCAGTGGTGCAGTGACAACTCCCCTTCCCTTTCATTTCTGTTCTACCCATACTTTAAAACAAAATGCCTGGGGGGGGGGGGTGGAGAGTTGCGTTTCTATCCAGGCAGCAGTAAGGGAGTCACTGGATCTACTTGATCCCTGCTAATCACTTCACTCCATGGGTGTATATGATTCTCTCCTTTGTAATGGTCTCGACATTCCCCTATTCAGACTATTCTTTCTTCTGCAACGTTGATATCTGTTAGCCAGTTCTGGTAATATCTTTCTATTTCATAGTCCTACAAACTGTTTTTAGCTCTAGCTAGAAGAATTAACTCAGGTGTGGTCAGATGAACTCAGATGTGGAAATGATTGACAGTTTTTGATTAGTCCTGGAGCCATCAGAGTTCAATGTATGTCTCTTATTCAGATTTGTAAAATGAAGTCTAGCTTCCTCGGCAGTGCTTCCAACACTTCACTATCTCTAAACTGTTTTTGCTTAGTTTGTATTTTTCAAACTTAATATACAAGCTAGCAAATTAGCATACATTCTAATGCAGTTATATTGTTTTAGTTTGAGCTTAAACTGAATAATCTAGTCCTAGGCTCCTAGCCTATTAGTAAAGCTTCTAGTTTCTCGAACTGGAGAAAAATGTGTTGCATTATATGGGATGATGTACCTCACCACGTACACCCATCTTTTCAAAACCTAGATCCACCCGTGACCCCAAATCACCCCACAATTGGCAAAAGAGGGTAAGGAGTGGCCAGTGGGTTCTACTTGAGAAGTAGGATTCCTGCTTTGACTGGGGATGACAGATACCCTATTCCAGGCTAACTCAGACCTACCTTTGCTGGCCTTATGTTCAATGAGCTGAACGGAGCGACGCTTACGACTGGCTGGCTGGGGACAATCAAATTCTGCAAAGGAAGGGGATAAACATAAAATAAAACTCCCATTGTTTTTTGGTTGAGCCAAGTGAGGCCCTGCCCTCAGTTTCAGGTCATTCCTCTTTCAGTTGGTTGGTAAAGTGATAACTTTCAAAAATTGCATTGGAGAGATTTCCAAAATGGCTGGGAAGTCTGTGACATAGGATCATGGGAAAATTTAGGCTGGAAGTGATCTCATGATGTCAGCTAGTCAAGGCTCCTGCTCAAGGCAGGACCAGCCCTGATGAAATGTGGTGATTACCTGCTTCTGTTCATTAGTCCCTTTCAATGTCAAGAAGGATGTGGACAGATTGGAAAGAGTCCGGCAGAGAGCCACAAATGATCAGAGGTCTGGGAAGCAGTCTTTCTACTTGACTTCAGACTAATTCTGTTAACTATGTCTCCCTGCTCAGGGACCAAAGTTCAAATATATGGATTGGAACAAGTCCATCAGAGAGTGACAAAAATGACTGACTAGAGGCCCGGGAAGCAGGACTAATGAGGACAGGCTGACAAAATTAGGGTCGCCTGTTGTGGAGAATAGAAGACTAAAAAGGGAATGAATCTTAGTCTTTAAATCCCTAAAAGCTGATGACAGGGAAAGATGGAGATGGGCTTTTCTCTGTGGCCACAGGGGGCAGGGCGAGAAGCAATGGCCTCAAGCTGCAGCAGGGGAAACTGAGGTTGGAGATGAGGAGGAACTTTTTGACCCTGAACGGGGTCAAACATTGGAACAGGCTGCCCAGTAAATGTGGTGGAGTCTCCATCCCTGGAAATGTCCAAGAGCAGATTGGACAGATACTGGGCTGGGGTGGTTTAGTCAGGGATGATCCTGCCCTGAGCAGGGGACTGGACTAGATGTGACCTCCCTGAGGTCCCTTCTAGCCCCACTTTCCCAAGTTCCTATGTTCTTTGATCTAAATGGTGCAGATGCCAGAGAACTGTCTGTGCATGCAGGAGAAAGCCAACAAGAAACCCCTGGCTCTTCATATGTCACTGCCATGAATTGTGCCTGGTATAACCCAAGAAGGGCTGATTAGGCAGAAGAGCCTGGGGATGCTTCCAGAAGGACGAAGGAGGGTGATGTTGGAAGTGTATTAAATAAATCAGAACCTGGAGGTCTCTTCCAGCCTGACTTTCCTATGATCCTATCAACAGAGAACCTCAAGACCTGGAACTTGTTTACAAATCACACAAACCAATGATGTCTGGGACGGACCCCAGGAGTCCCGCTCTCCTGCCTCCATTCAAAACATTAGGCCTCCCTCACAGAGTCAGAGCAGAACCCAGGGTGGGGTCCTGATCCCCAGTCCCTGCTGTAAATCTCTAGAGGACGTTGCCTCCCTTCTTTTCTTTGGGAAGTGTGCTGAAGCCATCAACTAGTTTCAAATAAGTCACTAGATATCTCTTAAATGCTGATGGCTTCTATTGACAAGCAACCAAATGAAACCCTTGACCTAGCAAAGAAAAAGCTTTGAAGCCCACCCCCAAGACCCTTTAAAATGAATCCTTTAAGTAGGTGACCAAGAGGAAATGATGGCCTCTGCCTCACCCTCAAACTTTCTGTTCCTAGGCATTTCCAGTGGGATCTGCCTTGCTGGGACTCATGGCTCAGACTCGTAGAAAAGTAGGGCTCAAAGGGACATCAGGAGGTCATCTACTCCAATCTCCTTCTCAAGGTAGGATCAGCCCTAACCAACCATCCTAGACAAGTCCTTGTTTAACATATTCCTACACAAACAACCTGTCACAAAACTATCAGGGCCATTTCCCTGAGACACTAGCAATAACTTAACCTATCTCTAACGTAAAGCCAGAGGATGAGAGTTATCAATGACCTGCTGCCTTAAGGGTTGCTGAAGTACACTCAGGAGATCCAAGACAGAGTCTGCATCTCCTGCTACAGAGGAAGTCAAAACCTTCTCAGTCTGTGCTGATCTGACCATGGGGTAAAATACCCTTTTGTTCCCAAATGCAACACTGCACTGACCTTGAGCAGAAGAGCAAGACCCTCTTGGAAGGATCCTTTGTGTCTGAATCCCAGCAACTTTCCCTGACTTTCTCCCCTGCCCTGCTCCTTTTTCGCTGGCCAAGATTCAACTTCATACCTGTTCTCTGGGGCGTTGAGATTGTGTTAGTCTGTAGAGCCAGGCCAGCATCGACAAAGACACCCAGATTGTCCCTACCACCGCCAGCTGTGCAGCCAATGTCGCTCTTTTCCACAGTGTCCCAGATCTGCAGGATGCAATGGTTGAAGAGTTATTGTTAGCAACAGCTCATTAACTTTCTATTGTGCCTTCCATCCAGAATGGTCTCAGTGCCTCTTACTGGTACGGAGCCACATTCTGGTCCCATTTCCACCTTGGCTAATCTGGTTTAACTCCATTGAACTGGATTTGCAACAAGGTAAATGAATGGAAGCTCTGTGCAAAAAGGCTTTAGGGAAGCTTAGTCCCCATTGAAATGTGTCCACCTATAAAGTGGAGCAAAACAGTTGCTACATTCCAGTAGTGCAACTGTTTGTATAGCAGGGAAAGGAGAAAAAAAAAATGGCACAGGCAGCTAAATGCAGACAGAGAAAATATATCATATTTACACATTTACCACACCATCTCCCAAAATCAGTCCTCCAAAATTGCAGTGTGCATCTTAAGTGGAAAAGCTGATTTTTGTCACTGGAATAAAAGCATGGAGGAACAGAAGTTTGACAATGCTGTAGCAGCATGGCTGCTGCTTCTCTCTGGGCAAGCAAGTAGCAGCAGCAGTCTGGCAGCCAAAAGCTGCTGCTAATCTGGCAGTGGCAGTGAGCAGTTTAACACTGTAGCTTTCACCTGAAGCACCCAGTGGACTGGCCGGGAAGGATTGAGCTGTTGTGTGCAGTCTGGAAACATCCTTTTTTATTACATGTTGACAAGGTACATGACTTCCTTGGGACGTGTGTGATATATGAGAAAATATGGTAATCCCCTAGCTTGGAATTCAGCAAAAACATCCTGATTCTGGGAAAGTTCAGGGGATATATAGTGGTCAGGACTTCTGGGAGAGCTGAAGCCTTTCCAGCAGCATAGGCTATGGGGGGCAGCAGTGACTCATGAGTGAGTTACCCCACTCCCATGCCCATCCACCACACTGGGTTCACCAAGGAGCCTGTCCTGAGCCTTCAGTCTGTCCTTGCAGCACAGTGCCCCCAGTCACCATGTTGGGGACCAGCTATTCTACTGAGAACATGGAGAGTCTGTTCTACCACATCATCTACGTGAGCATGGGGATGTAGACTGTATTCACCAGAGTGCTGAATGCAGAATCAAGAAGATAAATCATTGATTTCACATGGTGGTTTCTCACCAAAGTGTTGATTTCCCCATACCCTGCTTAGCTTGAGTGGAAGGTCTGTGAATAAAAGGTTCTCACTGTCTTTCCTGGCAGGTCTACCAATGCTATGAGCTGAACTTCCATGCAGGCTGTTCTGTAGCTACAGTCAAAGTCTTTAATGGAATCATAAAGTAAATCAGGCTGGAAGTGACCTCCAAAGGTCATAGCTATTCCAAGCCCCTGCCTGAGGCAGGATCATTCCTATCCAAATCATGCTATACAAATCCATACTCTAAACTCTTCATAAAACTACCATCAACCCTGGCCATCGTATAAGATCATAGGAAAGTTGGGCTGGAAGGAACTTCACCAGGTCATATCTAGTCAGACCCCCAGCTCAAGGTAGAATCAGAACATGCACTGGCTGTCACATTGAGCACCTATACATGTGCCTGATGCCTGCTCTGATGCACTTTAATTAGAAAACATTGGAGCCAACTCGACTAATTGAGAATGCTGATTAGCATGCTCCAGCAGCCTCAGTGTCACGTGTATTCAGTGTCCCCACACTTCAAAATGGTGGTGGGAACACTAACTAAAGCTCAAGCTTTAGTTAAAGTGCCCCTGCCACCACTTTGAAGCAAGGAACACTGAATACATGAGCGGTGTGGGCACTTTAATTAGAGTAGCTCCCTTCCCCCGCAGTGACAACCCTGGATCACATGTAAAGATGCCCATTATGGCATTGCATTTCCCTTTTGAAGCCCGTCTCCATGGCTGGAGTGCGTGTCCCATGGTGGACTGCAATAAATGGAGATGGACCATCACTGGCAGTCTGATGGCTATGGTCAACTTAGGAGATCATGGGATCATAGGCAAGTCAGGCTGGAACTGACCACATGAGGTAACTTCTAGTCCAGCCTCCTGCTCAAGGCAGGATCATCCCTGACTAAACCAGCCCAGCCTAGTGTCTATCCAACTTGCTCTTGGACTTTCCAGGGATGGAGACTCTACCACTTCTCTGGGCAGCTTGTTCCAATGCTTGACCTGCCTTAGAATCAGGAAGTTTTTCCTTATCTCTAACTGCAGTTTCACCTGCTACAGCTTGAGGCCTAGTCCTGTCGCCTACAGCCACAGAGAAAAACCCATATCCATCTTCTGTGTCATCACTCTTGAGGGATTTGAAGACTGATCAAATCCCTCCTCAGCCTTGTCTCCTACAGACTAAATACACCCTAGGTATTAATAACTCACCTTAGACTGTGTGAACTTGAATTTCTTGTTCAGGACATAGACACCTTTGTCCACAGCGACCAGCCCAACATGAGCTTTGTAGTCTCCTTCCACCTTGATCTTCATTGGCGTTCCTGGCTCATGGATTCTGTTGTCTGCCTCTGTGGCTCCTTTTACCACCAACTGTAGGAAAGACGTGGAAGGGAGAGGTTTGCTTTAGAGTAGAAGTGGTAGCTAATGTCTTTTCACAGCATGCAGCAGGAAAAGAGGTATGCCATCCTGTTGTTTGAGGATTAGAAACTCAGAGTTTCATTTCAGTTGCAGCCCTATGGATTTGGGACTACTTCACTGATGTCATAGGATCATAGAAAACTTGGGTTGGACAGGACCTCAGGAGGTCACATCTAGTCCAGCCCACTGCTCAAGACCGGATCATCCCTGATTAAACCAGCCCAGCCCAGTGTCCATCCAAATTGCTCTTGGACATTTCCACAGATTGAGACTCTGCCACTTTTCTGGGCTGCCTGTTTGACACCCTCAGAGTCAAACCATTCCTCCTCATCTCCAACCTCAGTTTTCCCTGCTGTAGCTTGAGGCCATTCTAGTCCTTTCTCCTGAGAGAAAAGCCCATCTCTATCCTCTCTGGGATTGCCCCTCAGGGTTTTGAAGACTATGATCAAATCTCCCCTCAGTCATTTCTTCTCTGAACTATAGTTGTCATTATTGGTACTATATAGTTAAACGTCTTTGGGAGAGGGGAGGCAGCATAGTGACAGATTGGGCATGGAGCAGAAAGCCGAGTAGCAGATGGGGCCAGGAGCACAGAGCAGGGAGCAAAAAACCAAAGTGGCCAATGGGGCCAAGAGCACAGGGAATGGAGCAGAAAGCTGAGAATTAGATCAGGCAGGGGAAGGGGATGGGAGTGACATGTGGGGAGGGCATGGGGCTTTACTCCCCGCACACCTTGTAAAAAGGCCAGGGCCCTGCTGGATTAGCCTTTTAAGGCTAGAGGAAATCCCTCAGTGCTGATGCCTTTATGGGTTTTCATATTTCTAGGGCTCCACATTGGAAGCCAACTTACCGTCCCCATGCAGGTGTCCTTGACATCCACCCAGACTGAGTCGGCCACGATCTCTGAACTGCCAACCTGATAGTAGGCCACGATACGAAAGGAAGGAACGAGGTCCGGCGTGATGGGCAGGGGCATGCTCACCAGGTTCTGTCCTGCCTGCCTCAGTTGTCTTCCAGCCTGGACTATTTTTCCTTTGTTCAAGATCTAACGGGGAAACAGGGGCTGTGAATCTGCATATCAACCTACTGCAGTGACCTCAAGCTTCAGCCTGCAGGTCAGATTTGGCCCATGGTGCTGTGTCGTCCAGCCCATGGGGCTCCCCAGAGCCCAATCTCAGTGTGGGGGACCAGGAAGGGGCAGTGCTGGGTCTCTAGGACCCAATCTTGGCATACAGGGGGCAGAAGGGGGTGGTACCAAAGCCCTGGGAGACAATCCTGGCATGTGGGAAGTGCAAGGGGGCAATGCTGGGCTCCTAGGACTGAATCCCATCTGCAGGGGGTGCGAGGGGCAATGCCAGGCTCCTGGGACCTAATCTCACTATGCAAGGGGTGGGAAGGGGTGGTGCCTAGCTCCCAGGGTCCAGTCCCAGCATGTGGAGCAGGGAGAAGGTGGTGCCAGGCCCTAGGGCCCAATCCGGCCCACAGACAGGCCCCACACCACTCGTCTGGCCCAGCGGACCAAAAGGCTGAGCACCACTGATCTACTATAAATACTCTCATACCATACATGCCTTTCCCCCAAAAGCTCAACCCCTCCAAAATTAGGGTGCATGACTGAGGTGGGAAATGTGATTTTTCTGGGACAGAAGCACCCCTATGATCCCTGCCCCACCAAGCAGCAGCAGTGGTCTTTCTGTTCAGGCAGCTATCGGAGTTGATTGATTTAATGGCTCCTTGTTCTTCATTCCACAGGTGTTATCCATAGCCTCTCCTTTTTCAAGGCCTTGATGTTCCTCTAATCAAGGTAACCATCTATGGGCAATGTGGCTGCCTGTTAGCTGCCTCTGGTCTATTTCTGATTTCACAAACCCTGCAGCCTGGTTTTGGTTCTTTTCAAAATCCTAGATTCTCCCATGGAGACCAGGCTTCAGCAGCATCTAGGGTTTCAGTTTTGAGTTAAACTTCAGCTCAGTCATCCACCCTTTTCTGCTTAAGCCAGACTGTGCCTTTGGGCCTAATCACATATTGCCAGACTGGGACAAGTTACCTGCTACAGGTTCTCCTGAGATTCAGTGCAAATACTGAGGGTAGATTGAGGAAATTCAGATCATAGAAATCAGAGAAGTAGGGCTAGAAGGGACCCGCAGAAGTCACATCTAGCCGAACCCCCTGCCTGAGGCAGGATCAGCCTTGTCCAAACCATCCTATACAAATCCATCATCTAACCTCTTTGTAAAACTACCATCAACCCTAACACAACACAAGGCATCAAACCCAAACCTGCCACAGGAAAAGCAGGGGGACCATGGTGGCCAATGTTCTGCTGCTGCAAGGTTGTAAAGGTATGCTCAGGAGATCCCAGGTAGAGGCCATGCCCCCAGCTACAGAAGAAGGTAACCCCGCCCCCCCACCGGCCACACACACACACACACACACACACACACACACACACACACACACACACACACACACAAGTCCATCTCAATCCAACCAGGGTGTAAAATTCCTTTCTGACCCCAATGCAGTGTTGCTCTGACCCTCAGTGGAGGGGCAAGACTCTCTAGCCAGGAACCTCTGGCTTGGAGTCCAAGCATTGGCACAGCTCAGTCAGAACCCTTAGCCTGGACTACAGCCAACACTCAATGCCTCTGGGGATGGCAGGGACAAAAACCCTATCTCCTGTAGCCACAAGTGGGGAAAAATTCCCTTCCTAGCCCCAAGTGGCAATCAGCAAAACCCAGAAGCCTGGGAGATATCCATTGTGAGCATAGGCTTACTATGCCTACACCATCCCTGACCAGTGCCTGTCCAACCTCTTCTTGGATTGTGCCTACATTAGAGGAACTCCTAGTGCCCGAGGGACACAGGACTTACCAGGTAGGAGAAATGTTTGAGGCCATTCAGGATGTTTATATTATCAGTCTTCAGGTGGAAATTCACTGGCAAGTTGTCACCTGATTTGAGCTCGGATGCAGTGACTGCCAGGTGGAGGTAATTTTTGGTTCCTCCTTGGGTCTTGTAGGCTTCTGCTACCATGGACTGGGAGGCCTGACGATTCTCTGGCTTGAGATTTTCATGGACTGTTCTTACCTATGGGAGCAGAAGGATAAAGACGTTGTTGAACCTGAGAACAAGCTTAGGACCTACATCCCCCTGCACTGAGAGCTCAGGGTGGAAAAAGATGTTGCCTGGCTTTCCCCACTTTAGAGACATGCTGGTTTGATGCACTGATGCAGTCCCAGAGCTTGGATCACCAAATCAGCTGATCAGCAATCTCAGCCCTGGGACCTCATCAGCACCAGCTTTCCCTACTACTTACTATGGAGGCATGACTCTGTAAGCATGGAACAGGGGTGAATCCAGAGGGTGCACTGGTGCACTTGCAATCCCTTGTTGGATTCTTACTCCACCCAAAGCCTAACCAACTGCTTGGCAGTGGCAGCAGCATTTGTAGTCAGGCACTTGACTTCATGGCTCATTATCATCTATCTCATCTGTTCTAAACTCTTCATTCCGTAGGTGTTAATGACTCTTTGTCCTTTTTAATGGTCTCAATGTTCCACCAATCAAGCTAGCCTTTGTTCTGCAGTTTTGCTTCCTGTTTGCTGCTCCTGGTCATGAAGCTCCTATTTCACAGCCCTTCAGCTTCTTTTTAACTCATTCCAATAAAGTTATATTGCTTTTGCTTCAATCTTAGTTTGAGGAATCCTTCCCTGAGCCCCTAGTGCATTATTAAAACTTCTAGTTTCTTTTTACCTGGAGAAAAATGCGTGATGTGTTATATGGGATGATGCACCTCATCATGTGCATGCCCCTTTTCAAAATCCTATATTTCACCCATGGCATGGAACAAGTTGCCCATTGTCTCACAGACTCAACTCGATGCGTGTTTCACCCAATGGCGTGCTTCATTTGACAATGTCTATTTCTAGCCTTAGAGATCTACCAGGTGCTGCTGAGTGATGCAGTGCAGTCATCTGGTTCTCCCAGGTTTTGTAGCTTCTGGTTTCATCCAGTGATTCTCAACCTTTTTAGACTCAGGCCCCACCTTGGAAAATGTTAGCCATTTCTTTCCATGCATTGTTTGTCTACAGAAAATATGCTAGAGTAACTCTTGTGTTGCAAAGAACTCAGAAAGGCCCCAACAGGTCAGCACAGTTTTAACTTGTTGGAGTCCTATGTTAAATCTCTGGGTTTATCTTATGAATCTGTGTGCACACCTAACAGTGCTAATATTGAGTGGCACCCCATGGCACCCTTGAAAGGACCTCAAGGCACTCCAGTGTGCTGTGACACCATGGTTGTGAATCACTGGGCTAGCATCGTTTGACCAGATCTTGGTAATATCATCATAGACTATGGGGGAAAAGCCAGCTTTGTTGTATAGCAAATACCTCATTTTCCAGCATGCAATATGGCCCAGAATAAAAGATGCACTTTTGGAAAGCATGAAAAACCAGAAAAAGATCTTTCTTTGTAGTAAGGGAGTAGCAGAAGTAGGGGATCCAGACCTTGCTCAACAGTCTTCATCCTGTGGATTGCTGCCCATTTTATTTTTGTTTTTACTCAGTAGGGCAGACATGGCTCTCTCCATGTTTCTTACATATAATACATACTGTAATTTCCAGTTTTGAAAAAAAGTGTGTTGTATGCATGAAATTATGGTATCGAAACTAGGGGTAAGGTAGGTAGCCTGAGGCCACTTCAGTGTTGTGGGAGGTCTTTTCTGGCCCCATGATGGAGCACCGGGGACATAGAGTGGCTGTAGAGATGCAAGATGCAGCTTCCTACTTGCATGAGGTATGTGTGTGTGTGGTAGGCAGAAAACACCACCCTTAAGGCAATGCCCACTAGGTGCAGATGGGACCAGAAGGCTACTCACAGTGACTTTGACTCGTTCCTTATCCCCAGGCATGTTCAAAATCAGCTTGGCCATTCCATTGCCCTGGGTTGACACTGTCCCCTGGAAATCATCAGCCTTCACAGGAACACGGGGCGCTGGGGAGCCATCAGGGTTTGTGACATAGACCTGAGGCATACAGTTGGAAAGACAGACAAGAAATGAGGAGAGATTTTGTGACAGCCTGAAACAACAACTGGGCGGAGTGATGGGAAAGAATGAATCCCTTAGGTCCCTACCCATGCCCAACTGAGGAATTCCTTTCCACGGTCATGCTCCCCTCTAAACACCCTACTGGGAGGAGCAGGGCTAAAGGGCATAAAAAGAAGGATCATTTATATTTATTCTATATATTAGCTGGAACACTTAATGAATAAACATTCATTAATATTTGAACAGTTTACTGGTTTTGAATCTCTCTCTCATACACACATGTGCGCGGAGTACTGTGTCCAATTTTTGGTCCCCCATTATAGAAATGATGTGGACAAATTGGAGATGGTCCAGCGGAGGGCAAACAAAAATGGTTAGGGGGTGGGGGACATGACTTATGAGGAGAGGCTGAGGAAACTGAACTTATTTAGTCTAAAGAAGAGAAGCAGAGAGAGGATTTGATAGCAGCCTTCAACTACCTGAAGGAGGGTTAGAAAAGAGGATGGAGCTAGACTCAGTGTAGCAGATGACAGAACAAGGAACAATAGTTTCAAGTTATAGTAAGGAGGTTTAGGTTGAATATTAGGAAAGACTCTCTCACTAGGAAGGTGGTGAAGCACTGGAACAGGTTATATAGAGAGGTGGTGGAATCTCCATCCTTGGAGGTTTTTAAGGCCTGGCTCGACAAAGCTCTGGCTGGAATGACCTATTTGGGGATGGTCCCAATTTGAGCAGGAGGTTGAACTAGATGACCTCCTGAGGTCTCTTCCAACCCTCATTTTCTATTATTCTATAGACACACACACACACACACACACACACACATGAATGATATATATCTATATATTAGGGGTGTGTGTGTGTGTGTACACACATACATATGCTTGCCAGTGTCTCTGGCCAGATTGTTTGAATATTAATGAATGTTATATTTACACATATAACACGTCTCTTGATAGCACCAATGATACATTAGAAATATTGTTGTCTATGATTTCTTGCGTGAATAACTCCAACCTCATGCAATTTATGTGGGTTTCTCCAGGGTTGGAGGTTTCTTTGCATATTTGCCTTAGTAGTAGTAGTATTATTAATAACAATAACAACAATGATAATAACAATAATAATGATGATGGCAATGATGCTAGTAGTAACAACAGTAACTATAATGACAATAATAATAAGGAGAATAGTAAACCACTATACTGCTCCCTGTTTTTGCCCTTCACTGCACTTTCCTCTTTCACTGGAACTCCTTTTAAGCATCACCTCTCTGCAAACACAAAAGCCTAAGGAACCAGTGACACAGTAAGGGGAATCAGGATCTTCGGACATATTTGACGCCAAGCTAATAGCTACATGCTCTATTACATCTTGTTTTCTCAGCCCAGACACTGGTTGGTTAGTGACAGGGCCAATCCAGAGTGTTGTTAGTAGACTCACTCCAGATTTACGAGGGCAGAATGGATTAGAACAGATTCTTGGTCCCTACTCAAGTTGTTACAACTCTTTTATCATTATAGCATCCAGAGTTCTCTCCCATTCACTCTCTCCAGGTAGGAGGGTCATTACCATGAGTTCGAAGGGCATCCCCGGCTTGAAGTACTTGGGGGTTTTGGTGAAGTGGATTTGATAGGGGGAGGTCACAATGTGAATTCCAGTTCTCTCTGCTTCTACCATGTCACTGCCTGTAGAAAGAAGCAAGGAATGGAGCAGTGAAAATTTTGGATCATAGCCTCTTTGCCGTCAGTTTTGGGATTTTATCATGAGTCTCTTGTTCTTTTTTATTCATGTACCACATATTCTTTCATGGATGGGTCTAGGATTTTGAATAGTGGGGTGTAGATCGTGTGGTACATCACATATTTTTATCCAGTTCAACAGAAACTACAAGCTTTACTTATATGCTAGGGACTGAGCACTATATTATTCCATTTGAGATCAAAGCAAAAACAAATCTAAATTAATTGAAATGTATACAAATGTATTACACTAATATGCTAGATTATATATACAGTATAAAAAAACATGATAAACTAGGCAAAAAATAGTGAAAAGCTATTGTTTCATTGGCCCTGTAATCATTTATATAGTCAAATGAGCATCTCACTCAGATTTGTGAAACAAAATCTGTACTTTTTGACCCTCTTGGTAGTACCTCCAGTACTTCACTGTCAGTCATGTCTACACCTGAGTTAATATTACCACACCCAAGGTAAACATTCTGGCTAGAGCTCAAAACAGTCTGCAGGGCTGTGAAATAGATGACAGACATTACTAGAAATGGTTAACAGACAGCAGAATTGCAGAAGAAAGGATAGTTTGAATAGTGGAACATCAAGACCATTACAAAAGAGAGAGGGTTGTTGACACCTGCAGAGACAAGAGAGATTAGCAGGAATCTGGTAGATGCTAACAAGCCATTCAGTTTAGGCTGATTCAGTGTAGTCAAGAGATGCTTTTCAGGGGGAACATGATAAGGGTTTATAAAACTAAATGGTGAGGAGATAATCAATAGGGATTTATTACTGACTAGCTCTCACCAGATAAGAACTAGGGATCACAACAGGAAAATAGGTAGTCCATTTAAAAATAACAAAAGGCAGTTGTTTGTTTTTTTTTTATAGCCAGCATGTAATTAAACTGTGAAACTTGCTGTCACCAGATGTGGTGGAAGCTGATAGTTTAGCCAGATCCAAAAAGGGATTAGACTTTTTCTTGAAGGAAAAGGACATCAGTAGCTATAGAGCATGGAAGTGATGGATATGGCTTCTGAATCAGAACTTCCTAGACCTAAAATGCTGGAGGCTGTGAGGGAAAGAGGAACAATGGGAAAAACTCTGGTCAGACCGAGTTCATTCTTCTTTTCAGCTTCCACTCTCTGCCACTGTGAGAGACAGGAGACTGGGCAAGATGGACTGAGGGTCTGACCCAGGAAAGGGCAGTTCTTATGTGTTTATGAAGTTAAGTGACTCCCTCACTGATGCCCGAATAGAAATGCCAATGCCATTGCCAGGCAGTTGGTTTTAATGTTTACATTGAACAAGATTCAAAGTGGGGCGCAACTCTACCACTGCACCACCACTTGGATATGCCCTTGCATAACTTTTTCCTAAAAATCAGCTGCCAGAAATCCAGGGGGCATGTCTTAAATGAGAAACCTGATTCTGAACAGTATGATTAAAAGGAACCACTTTTTTTTCTTCATTCAAACTTCCCAAAATGATGTGTAGACTTGATTTGGGAGGTGTGTGGTAGGCGAATAAATATGATATTTTCAGGGCACCTCTGAAAAACCCTGCTGATGGAATCACAGAAATCTCAGATCTTAGCTGAACAGAGCACCCACTGATGGAGCAAACCATTCAAGGAGGAACACTCTGAATAGATCTTGGGTTTTCCCTTCATCACTGTCACTCACCAGATTCTGTCAAGACCGTCACAGAGATGTAGAGCGTGTGGCCAACAAGCTCCTGGAGGTTTGGAAACCGGGCCTGGAGCATTCCTCTGGTCAGCACGGCTTCACCATCCCCATCTTGGATCTGACACAGGAGAGGGAAGGTGTCACCACCTCATCCAGCCAGTCCCATGGGTGCCACAAGGAAAGGGTTGGGACTTACCTGGATTCTCTTGAGAGACTGTGGGATGCTTCTCTTCTCATTTTCCATCTTCACTCCAAAGAGAACAAAGGCAGTGCCCTCAAGTTTTTTTCCATACAGGTATCTGGAAGAGAACAGGACAGGTAAGAGTGGCTGTCATATGATGGCCTTCCAATCTCCCTTCAAGACCAGGCTCCATTACTGGAATATATGTCCCATGATGGATCACAATAAAGAGAGATGGACCATCAGTGGTAGGCACATGGACAAGGTCAACTTAGATCATAGGAAAGCAGGATTGGAAGGGACCTCACAAGGTCTAATCCAAACACCTGCTCCAGGTAGGATCACCCCCGAGTAAGCCAGCTCAACCAGGGTCTGGCCAACCTGCTCTGGGACACTTCCAGGGATTGAGACTCCATCACTTCTCTGGGCAGCCTGTTCCAATGCTCAACAACCTCCAGAGTCAGAATGTTCCTCCTTATCTCCAACCTCAGTTTCCCCTGCTTGAGGCTGTTGCTCATAGTCCTGATCACTGTGGCCACAAAGAAAAGACCATCTTCAACCCTTTTTCCAATCTGTCCACATCTTTCTTCAAGTGCAGGGCGCAAAGCTGCACGCAGTCCTCCAGAGAGGGAAAATCTAACCTCAGTGCCCCTATGGGAATGGGGCTATGAGGCACTCAAACAGTTAAGAATAGAATCTTTTTGGTTTTCCTTTCAAGCCTTGTGAATTTCAGTGAAAAACTGGTGCTTTCTGTGAAAAATGTAGTTTTGTAAGACCTCATTTTCCCATCCCAACATAGTTTTGAAAGCAAACATTTAACCCAACCCTGTAGTGTGACTTCACTTTGAGTATCGATCCTCAACATCGCAATCACCCCATCTAGAGAAAGCCATTAGGGGCACTTTTACATGTGTTCCTGGGGGTGGGAGGGTGCCGCTTTAAATAGAGGGCTCCAATTAAAGCACTGCCATGTCTCCTGCACACACCGCATACCTGCACTTAAAAACGGTGGTGGGGGCACTTGAACTAAAACTCGTTTGACAATACATAAGATGCAGGAGGCTGCTGGAGCGCCGCAATTGCCACATTCTGATGTGCTGGAATTCTAGCATGTTGGAGCAGCCTCTGTGTTTGTGTATAGGCTCTCTAGATATCTATACCCAGTGGTTACCAACTGATCCCCTCTTCCTGCTTACAGACCTACCTGGCAGTGATAGAAACCCTGAAGTCTTTGACGTCATCTATGTACAGAAATTTCTCGCTTGGCTCCAGGATAACTTCAAAACTGGGCAACACTGGAGAGGGGAAGAGAACATGGAACATGTAGGGCAGGGTATAGGTGACCAGCAAAGCAAAGCTGGATCCTTCAATGAAGAAGTTTCTTACCATATTCTTTGACCTCAAATTGTGTGCTGAAATTCTGTAGTGGGGAGTCTTGAAACTTGGCCACCACCTTCCATGTTCCCAAACTGGAGGAGAAAGTAATAAGGAAGAATTTAATAAACAGAACATCCATTTTTTTTTTTTTTTTTAACCAGGGTCACTTGGCATACCAAGCCTTCTCACATACCGCATACCCACAAAAACACATGATTTATTTGTCAAAGGCTGGAGGTAGAAAACAAGATTTTTCTTGTCATGGCTGACTGCATGTAGCAGATAATTCATCCTCAGCCAGTTCATTGGCAGCTGTGAAGGGGTTAATACTGGACTTGACCACTACTATTTGCTGGCTCAGCCATTGCAGCACACGGTCTCCATGCTTCTATTCCTCCATGCAGAGCTGAACCTGGGGGTGTGGCAAGTGGCCAGAGCATGAACCCGGTGGTGTACAGTGGTTGTGTGGAGTGGTGACATTCTCAGCACGTGCCAATGGCGCTGTCTGCAGGGCCCCCCAAAAGCACGGGACCTGAGGTGGCTGCCCCGACTCACCCCCCCACCCCAAGGGACGGGTCTGCCTCCATGCACCTTATGTTTGACACCCCCTACAACAGCAGTGAAGTCTGTCTTGCTCTCCTCTGGTACTCATGACAGAATCAAGCCAAGGACCATGTTCTCTCTAGGTCACTACGAAATGCCCATAGAAAATGAGCTAGCTAATTGGCCCTGCCTAGATGAATGAGTTTCATGCCACCTTTATGCCACCAGCCCTAATCTGTGCCTGACTTCATGGGCTGGAAACCAAGACCACTTACTTGACAATCTCAGGCAAGTTGTAGTTAAGGGAGTAGATGCCAGTTTTCATGGGTGAGAAGACAGGAGACTGCTTGACAATGATACCCTCAGGGGTCTGGGAAGGAGAAGCAGCAGGGAGGTGAGAGAGGGACTATGGAGAAACTGCCCCACCCCCACAAGAATATATACTCCCCACCCCCTGACAGATGTCCTATTTTTTGGAACTGGAAATACGGTAACTCTAATAAGAGTCCAATTTCTTTATGTCTAAAACAGTGGGGCCAATCTTTTCAGCAGGAGGGCCACAAGATAGCCTTGCACCCTCTGTAAGTGCCACCCTGATCCTCTTCCCCTGCCCCATTGGCTACTTTGCTTTCTGCTCACAGCCTTGGGCTTCTGTTTCTCTGCTTTCTGCTCCCTTCCCTGCCTCCCTGTCCCATCAGCTCCTCTGCTTTCTGCTCCCTGCCCAATCTGTTGCTGTTTTCTTCTCCCTGCCCTGTCTACCACTGTGTTCCCTGTCCCCTCCCTAATCTGCCCCATACCATACACAAAGGTTGCCCATGCCACAGGTTGGTTAACTCTAGGGTAGGGGACTCCTTTAACAATTGCATTGAGCTGTCCATTGTTCCTGGACTTAACTGATTCATATTTCTTATGGAAGTGGAGATGCTGGAAACAGCTTATAACAGGGCATACAATCTATTCCAAGGAAAATGTTACTGGTCAGAGATTTTTGCTCCTACCAGATGTTGCTTTAAACAGGCATCTACTGTGTCTTCAACCACAAGATCTTCCCAGAGAACTACCTAGTTCTTCCCAAAGAAGCATGCCACTTTGCACGATGGCTAACATGTATTATCCATCCCTCATAAAATATGGAAGCTGCACAGCTAACAAAGGGAGGATAATTTGTGTGAAGGAGATTTGCAAAAAGTATTGGGAAAACATGGGCTTTCCTCCTGGATGCGTCACATGACAACAGCCACTGAGGGGTTCTCTACAGCCTTCTCAGTCCCAAAAGGGGCTGGACATTACCCAAAATGATGGATGAACCCAGATGTTCCTCACAAGCTCACTCAGACCAGAGCACCCACCTCAAACTCCACAATCACAGTCTTGAATAATGGCTCCATTTTGTGACCCATGGCAAAAATCCGGCAGAGAACTGAGAAAATAAAAGACAGAAAGCATTAACCAATGGATACAGCAACCTTAAACATGCCTGGTTTTTCAATAACCTCTTGCTATCATCTTAAGTTATCTCTAGCTTTTTTCTCCCGGAGTTCATAGGATCATATGCATTGACGGGTACATTATGGCCTATCATTCTCCCATCAAGGCCAGGCTCCTTTGCTGGAGTATATCCCCCATGATGGATGGCAATAAATGGGGATGGACCATCAATGGTAGTTACATGGCTATAGTCAATTTAGGAGATCATAGGATCTTAGAAAAGTAGGATTGAGGGAACCTCACAAGGTCATCTACTTCAGCCCCCTACTCCAGACAAGATCATCCTTGACTAACCCACCCCAGCTCAGTGTCTGTCCAACCTGCTCTTGGAAATTGCCAGGGATGGAGACCTTACCACTTCTCTGGAAAGCCTGTCCCAATGCTTGACCACCCTCAGAGGCAGGAAGTTTCTCATCTCCAACCTCAATTTTCCCCTGCTACAGCTTGAGGCCATTGCTCCTAGTTCTGCCCCTTATGGCCAGAGAAAAGCCCACCTCCATGCTCTTCATTATTACCCTTTGGGCATCTGAAGACTATTATGTTGTCTTGCTTTTCTCCCCACATCCTGAAGCTTCAGGTATGACAGGGCAAGGAGCTATCTCACAAGCACCTTCCTTTGTAGAACCACACCTCAACCATAATTTTTGCATGGGCCTTGAGATGGTGGATGGGTGTGGTACTTCCTCCATTCAATTGGATGATGCATCCATAACTGAGATGAAGATCCATAGTACCCAGTTTCTTGGTACATGAAGCAAAATGAGACATCTCAGTGAGGATTATGAGGGTAAGGCAATAATTCTTGACCTGTTGGGATGCAAGTCCCACCCCACCTTGGCCAATGCCAACCATTCACTTTCATTTGTTTCTTGACTATTGAGAAGTCCTAGAGCAATTCTTCCCTTGCAAAGAACCCAGTAAACCCACAACAGGTCAGAACAGTTTGGACACCCTAAAGTCCTTTTGGAAACCTCCGAGTTGATCCTGTGTATCCCATGTAGGTGTTTGCACACCTACTTGTAGGTGAGAGGTTATAATTTAGAGATGTTCCCTTTGAAGACTACAGAAGCTAGGAATTGGAAGATGGTCCTCCAGTTGCAAAGAGACAAAGGTTCTGCAAAGGTTGCCTACTGCTCCACAATTAAAGTGTGTTGTTTAGTTGTTCTCATTCACATATGTAGGTATTTATTGATCAGTATACTAGCTATGCTAATGTTGCACCATGCAGCACCCTTACAAGGGTCACATGGGACCCCAGAGTGCCCAGGCATATATCTATAGCTATATAATTTATAGCTACAGCTATATCATGTATAACTACAGACAACTACTTTGGTTAGTATCTAAGGTAGGAAATAATGGCACAAAAGCAACTAGCTCAGGACAGTAAGGACAATCTGGTTGCTGCATGGGGCTTGGAGGGAATTTCACCCCCAAAACTGTGTGCTACATGTGTCATGTTCTTTTTAAGCCTTCCCCAGGGGCACTTGGTGTTAGTTGTAGCCAAGGCTGAGGATTTTGACTGGGCCATGCCAATGCTCCAGCTGAGTTTTAACTCTGAGATTCTTGGCTTGAGGTCTTGACCCTCTGCTCAGGGTCACATCAATGCCACATTTGGGGCAGGAAGGAATTTTACTCCCCGGCCAGATTGGGATGGATTGGGGTTGGGGTGCCGTCTTCTGTAGCAGGGACACAGCCTTTGCTTGGGATCTCTTGAGTGTTTATTAACAACCTTCTACAGCTGCAGGACATTGGCTGTCATGGTCCCCCTGCTTTACCTATGTCAGGTTTGGGTGTGATGTCTTGTGTTGTATGAGGGTTGATGGTAGTTTTATTAAGAGGTTAGATGAAGGATTTATATGGGATAATTTGGATAGAGATGATTCTGCTTCAGACGGGGGATTGAACTAGATGATCTCTGGAAGTCCCTTACAGTCCTACTTGTCTATGATCTCACCTCTAGCTTTATTCTACCTTCTCTCTTATGCCACACAAGACAAGAACTGCACTATGGACAAGGAAATCCCTTTGAGATCAGAAATAAAGGCTGTCTCTCTCATGCTTTGCCACAAAAAGCAGTCACCAGAAGGTAAGTACCTGTTGACCCAGGTGTGTAGATGGTTTTATCTGTCTGGACAAAGATGTAGCCACTGTGGAAGGACAACAGAACCACCTTTTCCAGAGTAACATCTTTGATCTTGGCCTGGATGAGGACATACTGGTTGTCCCTGGAATCTTTCTTGACTTGATTAGAGGAAATCTGAAAGAGAAGATCATGGCTGGGTGAGTTTTGGGCTGAGTAGCCAAAAAAACACTGTCAGTTTTGAAAATGGCCATGAAATGGTTATCGCTAGATTCTACCCCTTGACTTCCGATTGCTGTCCCAGAAAGAAGTTATCAGTCGTCTTGCATCACGGCCTCTCCATGAAAAGTTCAGTCCTAGGCCACGATGCTGGAACTCTTCTACACTCTGCATTCCAAAAAAAAGGCATGTCTTTGGGTGCATTTGGTATGCAAAAAAATATAGTAAGTACATAAGAACTGCCATGTACTGAGTCAGAACATAAGTCCATCTTGCCCAGTCTCCTGTGTCAAACAGCAATGGAGAGCAGATGCTGAAAAGGAGAGTGAACTGGGTCTGGGTAGCGTTTTTCCCCACTGTTCCTGTCTCATTTGCAACCTCCAGCATTATGGGTCTAGGAAGTTCTATTCAGAGGCCGTGCCCCTCACTCCCCTGCTCAATAGCTACTGATGCCCCCTTCCTCCTAGAATGTGCCTAGTCTATTCGAGAATTTGGCTGACCTCTCAGCTTGCACTACATCTGGTGGCAATGAGTTCCCCACTTTAATGATATGCTGGGTGAAAAAGAGCTGCCTTGTGTTAGTTTAAAACTGACTACCTGCTAGTTTCTCATTCTCATCTGGTGAGAGCTAGTCGCTAATAAATCCCTATTGACTTCCTTTTCACCGTTTAGTATTTTGAAAACCCTTCTCTTTTCTCACCTCAAACATCTCTTTTCTAAACTGAACAAGCCTAGGTTCTTTAGTCTGTCCTCAAAGGGAAGTACCTCTATATCACTGATCATCCCTGTTGCCCTTCTCTAGACCTGCTCTAGTTCCATCTTCTTTTTGAGGTGTGGGGACCAGAACCAAACACAGGATTCAAGGTGTGGACGCTCCATGGATATATAAAGTAGGGCTGTGTGAAGCTTTGGGTGGCGATTTGATTCGGAGGAGATTCAGCCCGATTCGGTGGCCAAATCTCCAAATCCAAATCAAATCAGGGGACCAATTTAAAGGTCCAAATCGATACAAAGCTCTCCGAATCTTTGGCAAAGATTCAGAGAGCTTTGATGATTTGGGGAGCTGCAGCCACTCCAAGCTGGTAAGTACTAGGGGCAGGGGAGGGGGAGCTGAAAGAGGGGGGAGGGGACCATGGGGGGACCCCTGCCAGGCCCCCTGGCCACCCCTGATCCCTCATTCCCTGACCCCCGCCAGCTCCCCTAGCCCCGCCCATGGCTGCCCCACCTGCCCCAGCTCCTGGTGCTTTTAAAAAAAATCTCCAGTGCTCACCAGGTGCTGCTGGGTTTGGGGTGATCCCCACTGCCCCCACTGCATGGGGGGCTCTGCACAAGCTCCCTCAACCCCAACCCCCATTCCCCCCCACGGTTGCCCTGCCGGGGCTCTGGCCCTTTAAGAAAAAATAAATAAATAAAAAGCCAAGGAAAGCCCTTGAAGGGCAGCAGGGATGGTCAGTGGTATGTATGGAGGTACTTCCCTTTGAGGACAGACTAAAGAACCTTGGCTTTCCTTGGCTTTTTTTTCTTAAAGGGCCAGAGCCCCAGACTGACCACTCCTGGTGTAGCCTTGGGGCTTCGGGGGCTCGTGCAGAGCCCCCACATGGCGGGGAGCAGCAGGGATTGCTGGTGCTGGCGGGGGCGGGGAGTCCTAGGCTTTCTTCAGGTTTTTTTTTTCTTCAAGGGCCGGAGCTGGCCTGGGTGGGGCACCTGCGGGGTTGGGGGTGCGTTCGGGGGCTCATGCAGAGCCCCACACAGTGGGGGGCAGCGGGGCTCGCCCCCTGCCCAGCAGCACCTGCTGAGCTGGGGCATTTTTTTACCCCAAGTGCTGGGAGCTAGGGCAGGCGGGGCAGCCGTTGCCTGGCTGGGAGAGGGGTGGGGGTTTGGGCCTGGTGGCTGATTCGGACATCAGCTGCTGCTGAATCTCTGAATCCCATTCGGCCTAATCGAATCAGGACAGCAATTCAAATCACCGAATCAAATCACTGTCCCCTGAATCGGCCGAATCCAAAGCAAATACTAGCTGCTTCGCACAGGCCTAATAGAAAGGGGCGTGATGATACTTTCAGTTTTGTGCATAGTTGCTTTCTTAATAATTTTTAACACTTTGTCTTTTTGATGGCTGCTGGGCACTGAGCTAATTTTTTTTTTAGTGAACTGTCCACAGAGACTCTCAGATCTCTTTTCTGTGTGGTAATAGCTAATGTAGAGTCTGCTTGCTGTCCCACAAACTATCATCTTTTTTGCATCGTGGTCTCTCCATGAAAAGTCCAGTGCTAGGCCCTGATGTTTGAATTCATCCACACTCTGCATTCCCAAAATAAGGCATGCCTTCTTTGGATGCAAATGGCATGCAAGAAAATACAGCACTTATAACATCTTTGCCCTGAAACCATTCCTGTCATCCAATGAACAGAAGCTGTACCCACCTTTATCGTGGCGGTGGTTAGCATCCCTTCGTCAGGGTTTAGGTTTGCCTTGATCAGGTATAAGACTTGTCGCTTGAAGGGGAAGTCATGGACGGTGATGGTGACCTCGGTGGCAGCATTAAGACCATTGGCTTCCACCACCACCTTCTCTTCACTCTCTACCCGCAAAACATTGGGTGTGATCAGGGAATAGCTGTGAATGGAAAACAGTTCATGGGATTTAAACTCAATCATTATCACACATTTCACTCCAAGGACCTTTTCCACCCTCCCTCTGTGGCTTTCAAAGCAATGGCCATCAACTGTATTTTTTCATATACAACATGCACCTTCCCCCCACTAAATCAGTCTCTTGATATTGCAGTGCATGTGTTAAGTGGGTAAGCTGCTTTCTTCATTGCAGGATGCCCTCAGAGCCCAATCCAAGAAGGGTGGGCATGGTCTGGAAAGCAGGAGCTCAGAGACGTGGTTGGGGTCCTTCTGGAAGTCTGGAGCTGAAGGTATCAAAACAACAGAGCAGAGGCTGGATTCTAAAATTTGGAGAATCACCTGCTCAAAATCTCTCTTCCTTTTCTTTTTTAGTTCCCTTTTCAGTTTTTGGTTCCTTCTATCATTCTCCTATAGTATTAGGTTTTCTTGTCTCTTGTTTTAAGCAGCCCTGAGCCTCTGCTGGGAATTGAAGCATATACACTTGAATAACTGAATGAACAAATAAATAACTATTCTACCTAAAATGTATTAGAAATGACTGATTGGCTGAAATTGAAATGTTTTGCCCTGACACATCCACTTCACAGAAGTGAACAATAGGAAACAATTAAAACGTGTCACATTAATAGGCTCAAAGTGCTTTGTTACAGCCAGGGTTGGATCCAGAGCGTGGGGGCAGCGGTGCAGTTCTCCCCCCCACAACCTTTTGATTCCTGTTCCACCCACACTTTAAAGCCAACTGTTTTCCATTCAGGCAATGCTGGAAGAGTCCATTGACTTCATGGCTCATTGTCATCCCTCTTATTCCGACTAATCTCTTCATTCCACAGGTGTTAATGGTCTTGATGTTCCACTGTCCAAACTGTCCTTCCCTCTGCAATGTTGCTGTCTCTTCGCCATTCCTGGTAATGCCTTTCTTCTAGTTCACATCCCTGCAGGCTGTTTTTATCTCTAGCTAAAACCCTTAATTGAGGTGTGGTTAGATTAACTCAGGTGTAGAAATGACTGACAGTGAAGTATTGGAAGCATTGCTAAGATACCCAAGAAGAGTAGATTTTGTTTTACAAATCTGAATAAGAGATATAGTTAAGCATAAATCATTATCTTTTGACAATTTAACTGCACTGTCTTTTGACAATTTGTTGCCTACTTTGCGTTTATTTTAAACTTAAATTTATAATCTAGCAAAGGAGTTTACCTTCCAATAATGTTATATTTGGGTTTTGTTTTGATCTTAAACCGAATAATGTAGCACTAGGCCTGTAATACATATTAGCAAATCTTCTATATTCTGTTTAACTGGAGAAAAATGTGTGTTGTGCTATATGTGATGATGTGTCACATCGTCTGCACTCCCGTTTTCAAAATCCTAGATCCACCCACGGCTACAGTAATGGCCTCAAAGATGGGATCATCTACATGAGACATGAAAACTGAATGTTCACCAAAGGAAGCAGTTCAAGAGAATTATCTGGACATTTCCCATGCAATTTCTTTTCATTTTAATTTATGTTAGTTTTAATTTAACATTGGGACAGATCTCAGGTCTTAGCTCCTCTTGAGAGCAAAAGGGAATCCCAGCATGTTGCAATTTTTCCCCAGAGCAGAAATGCTGCGTTCTAGCTACGTGACTCTCACCTCGCTGCCTTGAGAGAGGATCGGTTGATTGACTTGGACAATAATGAGGTGTGAGTTGACAAAGGAAGGCAAGCCTTGGGAAATTGCAAGGAGGTACAGGGAAGTAGAAGGCTTATGCAAATTGGCAGCCAAGTTTGCTTTGTCTCACTCTGATGTGAAGAGCAAATGGAGAAGTTCCAGTGAAGTTTCATAACATATAAAGGTCAAAAGTTGTATGCACAGGTAAAAAAGTCAGGGCACAGTCCGCTGTGTGATGGAAGTGTTTCAATGTCAAGGCCAGTGCCAGGACAGTTGCGCTGCTCAGGACAGAGGCCGCAGGAAGGGAACTTTGAGGGCACGTGGTGCATTAGAAAATGTGGTATGTTTGCACTTCAGTCAGGTCTTAATGGATATGCCAGCCCAAAGCAGGATAGATTTGCACCTTGGAGACTAACTACATCAGATATATTCTAATGTTATAAAATCCTAAGTCTGTCTATCTGTCTGTAATGCTTTATTCGCACTCTGATTGGCTGATGGAAACAGCCAGTCAGAGTGCTCCAAGCATGGGGCAGCACCGCACCAAGGACTGGACAGAGCTGCTGGCCTCAGCTCCCCTGCTCTGCTCCCTGCAAGAGCCAGAACAGCGGCAGCATGGGGTGTTAGGTGGAGGCACTACATCCCAGGCCCCTCCCCCCTGCTATTCTTGATGGGCGATTGGCTAGTATACATATAAAATCATAACTATATCCAGGCCCAAGTAACTTTGACACCAGCTTTCTTGGGTGCTAATAGGAGTGAAGTGGAAGCAGCTGGGGTTTCAATGGAAACTACATAAACCCACCCAGATTTCCTCAGTGCTGTCTCAGCAGTCAGCCCATGCCATGTCCAGACTGCTAGGACTTTACTACAAACAGGACGCAGAGCAGCTAGGTTAAATCTGCTTTGGGGCTGCAGTGGGGAGGGGTGGAGACATGCCCCTCTCAGGCTCAAAGTCCCTCTTATTTATTAAATAAGGGGTGTTGGATTCCTTTGGAGGCTGGATCTAGACCAAAGGGCTCCTCACGGGGTAGACAACTCACCTTCAGGACAGGGGCTAGTGGTGGCATTAGCTCCTTAGGTGCTGGAAACCACAGGGGGAAACATCACCATCACTCACCTGCTCCCCCTGGCAAGAAGTTGTGCGTTTAAAACCTGGCTTTGAAATCAATTACAAACCTGAAATCAGGCCCAGAATTGGACAAAGCAGAGACTAAAGAGATGTAGCTTACCATGTTTGTGTGAAGTCAAGTGGAAGGTGGGGTAGATTTGCACTTTATGAACTAACTAAAGTGTGTGCGTGCACGTGCTTGTGTGTGTGTGCATGTATGCATGCATAAATACACACGCTATATTTATTTAGATGCACACGCATGCATGCATATTTATTTATACACACACACACATATCTATATCTACCTATAGATAGAACTATCTATATATAAATAAGTGACAGAGCAAGAGACATGCACACATATACACCACAAGCTTTTGTGGACATCTGATGAAGTGAGCTTCAGCTCAGGTGGCGCGCGTGCACGCACACACACACACACACACACACACACTTACTTTAGCTTGTTTATAAAGTGCAAATCTACCCTGCTTTCTACCTTATAGACTAACCAAAATAGGTAGCTGTAGTTATAGATGATATAGCTACAGCTATAGATATATGAACACAAGCTTTCCTGGATCAAAGTTTCTTGAACTCACTTCTAATGAAGTGACCTTCAGCCCATGACAGGTTGTGCTATACCTATACCTACACACTTTGGTTAGGCTACAAGGTGCAAATCTCCCCTGCCTTCTACAAAGAAGAGAGTTCCCGGAGCTGGTGCCCCTCCACGCAGAGTCCAGACCAGCAGTTCTTAACTATTTTAGACTCGAGGCATCCCTGGTTACACAAAAGCCCCTTCAGAATCTCCTAGGTCTCCACTTTCCCTCATGGCTTGACTGCAGACAAAAATCCAACACAGCAAGGCAGGAGGGTTTGAGATGCATTGGATTCTTCTTGAAGATCTCAGGGTTGATCTTGTGAATCACCTGCAGGCATTTGCACAGCTAACCATGCTAATATTATAGAGCACTTAAAAAGATCTCACAGTGCCCCAGGCTTCCCCAGCTGAGAATCACCGACAGAGAATCATGGCAAAACTGGACTGGTAGTATCTGCTAGAGGTCATAGGTATTCCAACCCCTGGCTCAAGGCAGGATCAGCCCCATCTAAACCATCCCAGACGAGTGCTGATCTCATCTGTCCAGGGATGAGACTCACTCACAACCCACAGCCTGACACATGAAACACCCTCCAGCTTGCCCCTGTTTATCTCCTGCTGCTACAAGATTAAAATCCATGCCAGAGATACCAGACAGAAGTCTGTGGGCTCTTTGCTACAGAGAAAGGTGGAAACCCAGAAACAAAATCAGCCACAGCTTCTGATCCAAAGCATTTGTGGGGGGTGGGTGGAGATATCCTGCCCAGTCAGAGGTGCAGGGATACTTACAGCTGGCTGTGAACAACTGCAGGGAAGCAGAATAGCAGGACAGCTGCCAGGTAGCAAATAGATCCCTCCATAGCAACTGCTTGGAGGGTCCAGGGAGGCTGGCTTTGCTTGGGCTATTTATACTATGGGCTCCCTGCAAACTAAACTTTTGTGCAATCAGCTGATTAGTTAATCAGTAATGGGTGTGGACCAGATCCCTCTTCTGGAAGGAACTAGGGTGTTTTTCCACAGAATACAACAGTCGCTTTGTCTTTTCCATGGGGGAGGAGAGGGGTGAATGTCAGGCCCTGGGGCTCTGGCTGTGGTCTGTATTCCTTACAGTATTAGCCAGCCAATCAGAGGGGCTGGGATCTGATGGATCCCACATGTCAAGTCAGGTGGTTATAGATCCAGGACTCCTACTGCATGCTTTTCTGCAGGACAGCAAGTTGGTTAGAGTAGGGGAGGGAGTGGAAATTCATTGCTCTTGGCTCCTATCTTCCATTCTGGGTGGGGTGTGGGTTCCATATCTCCTGATGGAAATACTGGATGGGGTAAAGCAGCATGGTAATCAAGCACCTAATGATGGATGTCTTTGAAGTCACTTGTGACACAGACATCTATTCCCCTGGCAGGCACTGGCCCAGATTCCCTTGGTGGGTTTGAGATGAAGCAAGGATCCTTTGCAATCATGTGGATCCCAGTTATCCCAGTATCCATGCCTACCATTGCTCCATTGTCTTGGAGCAGAAAGCAGAGCAGCAGAAGGGAGCAGAAAGTATGGGGCAAGGGAGCTCAGGGTTGGGGGCGGAAAGCATGGTGCTTTCTGCTCCCTGCTGCACCTGCTGTTTTTCTTTCTGCTCCCTGCCCTGGTTTCCCTGCCCCATGTGCTACTCTGCTTTCTGCTCCCTTCCCTGCACTTTCAGGGTGAACCAATTCAAGCTGACCATCTGGGTCAGATGCCTGCAGGTAAAAGTCTATCAAGGAGGCTTCACAGGGTGGCAAGAGCTCCTAGCCAGGAGATGGTTAATGGAGGAAAGCAGGTTATCAGTTGGCTTCCCGTAAGTGGTGTGTGTTCCAAGCATTGGTATTTATATGGGAGGGGAGTCTGGACAATAACCAAAGACATCCAGTTGCAACATGTTTGCTTAAAACTGAGCTCTCTGTCATAGCAGGGGCCATCAATCTCCAGATGGCATTTATTTCACCAGGCCTGGCAGGAGGGGAGCAGTGAGAGCCAGGCCCAGGAGATGCGGTGGGCAAGGGCACTGAGATGGCACCAGGAGATGGGGTCCCCTTCTAGGCTCTGCAGGTAACAACACCCTGGTACTGTACTTTCTCATATACAACGTGCTCCCCACCACAACTCCTGGAAATTGGAATGCACATTTACAGCAAGAAATGCATTAAAAGCAGTTGGGACCCTATTCTGGGCTCTACCAGTAAGCTATTTACTAAAGCTGGGTAAAAGCACCTAGATACTGCATTTTCATGTGTACACACAGACGGTGCATCTACATGTGTTTTACTGCTGAGTAGACTAATTAGCTCCACAGTAAAGTGTCATCATATACATGTGTGCCAGTATTAGAGGGCAGTAAATTTATTAACTCCACCATAAGATAGTACTGTTGGGGACAGTACTATCTTACAGTGGAGTCAATAAAGACAATGAAATGCACGTGGATGCAGTGACCATGGGTGTAAATTGCACCCGGTCAGCCCAGCCAGCTAGAGGCCAGACCCCCTGGCTCCCGCCAGCCCTCTGCTACCCAACGCTGCCATGTGAAGCCCAGGGCTAACCCCCGCATACCCACTGCCAGCCCGGGCTCACCCTGTCCCTGCTCAAATTGCTGTTGTCCCAGGTGCATGTGTAGACGCTGCCCCTGGGAGCAGTTTATTTCAGCTCAAAGTGCTCCAGAGTTTATTGCTGCACCTTAATTGCACATGTAGATGCACCCCCCCCACTGTATTTTCTTGTAAATACATACTATTCCCTCCAAAAAGGCTGCTGGAAACTAGAATTCACATTCTATGCAAGAAATATGGAAAGAGCAGTTTCTATCACTTACTGGCCAAGGAAGGGCAGTGGATGAGGGTGCTGAGCTGGCATCAGGAAATGGGGACCTATTCTGGGCTCTGCCACTGAGCTGTGTACATCCTGATACCATGTTTTCTCATATACACCATGCACCTCCCACTCCCCCCCAAAATTGGCTGGTGGAAACTGGAGTGCACATTCTATGCAAAAAATATAGGGAGAGCAGCTTTTCCCAAATCTCGGTTGGGGGGCAGGGGCAGCACGTGAGGGCACTGAGTTGATGTCAGGAGATGGGGTCCTATTCTAGGCTCTGCCAATGGGCTGTACGGTAGCTTTGGTATAACAAGGTCTTTCATCCTGCTGGCTTTTGCAGGCTGGTCAGCTCTGCTGTTACCATATTTCCTTGCATATAACATATCTTTCCCTTAAAAAAATTGGGGTGTGTATTTTAAATGGCAGAACTGTTTTCTTAACAGGGAAAAAACCAAACAAAAACTGGGAGACATGGTACATGCCACACAGCTGCCAAGATGGCAGAGTCCTGTGTTAACCCTCTCACAGCCATAGCCATAGCCATTAGCTCAGCACTGCAGCTTGTGCCTGAATCAGCCAATGAGCTACTGGTATAGGCGCCAACTTTTATTTTTGCTGGGGCGGGGCTAAGATGATTCCTTCCTGCTCCCGCTCTGGAGCAGAGATGAGCAGAGCCCATGGGGTGGATGGGGGCTGCTCGCTGTGGGCCTGGGGCTCCTTGCCTTGCTGCCCTCCCCCCAGGAGCCCCACACCAGCCATGCCACCATAATGAGATGCCTCTTGCTGACTTGGCATCAGCAGGGGGCACAACTCCGCACCTCTGCCATCACTGTTGCCACTCTCACTGCTGCTTGGTGGGCAGGAGGCGCCTCACCATGACAGTGCGGCCGGTGTAGGGCTCCTGTGGGGAGCATAGTAGGGCAGGGAGCCCTGAGGCTGCAACAGGCAACCCCAACGCACATCCACCTCCACTCCATGCACAAATCTGGGGGGCACATGCCCCCCATGCCTTCCTCCTTGGGAGTGTCTGCAGTGGCAGGGCTCCCCCCCTTACCCCCCTGCCCACTGCACTGGATGAGCCACCCATGGCTGTCTCACTCTCTGCCCTGGCCCCAGATCCCATGCACTGGGAAGTGCCTCCTGGCCCAGCCCCTGCCTCATTCCCTCCCTCACTTGTGGGGGCCTCAGTCTGTTCTGCCCCCACAGACTTACCTGCAGGCAGCTGGGGGAGCTGTTCTCTGCTGCTGCCTGGGGGTGTATTCCTGGCCATGTGCATGCACACACGTGCAAGAGGTGAGCCCTGCAGGCTCGAACTCTGCCAGCCTCCAAGGGGAAACACACCATTTCCCCCATTTTTCTGAGGTGAACAGAAAACCTGGATCTGTGCATGATACTGGGAATCTGGGACAGATGCTGTCCCAGAGTCAGCCTGGGGCCAGGATTTGGAAGTCCCATTTTGGAATTGTCCTGGTCCTGCCCTATTAAGGACGAGTGGTCACCCTGCCTTCTTTCTGAAGGGGACCGGGGCCCTCAGGCCTCCATGTACTCTGCATTTATGGCTACTGGTAGGATCTTTGTGAGGCTTGTCGTGTGGAAACACTTTATTTACAGGAACTTTGTTTGCAGGAAAGAACTAACTGTTTTGCTACTGCCCTTGGAAAGGTCAGTGAGTCTTCCTGGAAACACAGAGCATCCAGGAAGCACGGCATCCCAGGAGGCAATCTGGGCAAGGCCCCTGGCATGAGGAACCCCCTGATGCCACACTTCCTGGATGCTCTGTGTTCCCAGGAGGACTTACTCCATGTCCCACCACTAGCCACAACTCTTGCATAAGTCTTTTTTCCCCTATGTTCTACTTTGCAAAAAACAAGGTGCCTGTTTCATTTGGGGAGTGGGTGGTAGACCAGGAAGTATGGTAGTTCCTCAGGCAGGCCATTTTCTACCCAATAAGCTTCAGCAGCTAACAAAGCAATTAAAATAAGCCAAGATCCTATGTTGCCTTATCCTTCTGCTTCTTCTCCTGGCAACAAGCTGTTTCCTCACTCACTGGCTTGTTCTTCTGGGAGCTAATTAAAGGGCATTACCTGGCAAGTTAAATGCCCCGCAGCTGGGCTCCCTTACCAGGCCCCGCTGCCCCTTCTTAAAGGGCCAGATCACCTTGTTAACACTGTAGAGTTGCCTACTCTGTTTGGATCTATTCCTAGAGGTTTCTGGAATGGGAATGTGCTGGCGATGCACAGTGTGAACATGCCCACATGCTTGGTGTATCAGTTACAGAGTATGGTGTGTAGACTTTACATCACGACATCAAATGCACATTGCTATTACATTTAAAAAACCCACTGGACTATTGTATCAATTGGATTCAATATTTAATATTTATTTTAATGAATGCCATCTTATTTCTCATGTAGGTGACTTTCAGCATCTCCTGGAGATTTATATCTAATTCCAGGATACTCCAGGGCAATCCTGGAGGGTTGGCTAGTGGCTACCCTATAACACTGCCAAGCTGCTTTCCTGCTGTCTGCTTCTGGGCTAGTGACTCCATGGCCCCAACCTCTGGTTCTCCAAGTGTTTGTTCAGTAACTGGCACAGCAAGGGCCTCACCTTCATTGTGGGGTGATGTCCATAGAGGTGGGCTGATGAGGGAGTGAGGTTTCTTGGGCGGGGGACCAGGTGAAAATAGAAGGACCTATTGTATCACTGGGACTTTTGTCTAATCTTATAGCATTCCCTCTGGGTGGGAGAGTTCTCTGGGTGAGATGCTATAGTTTGGGGATTAGGTGCTCTTTATAGAAGTATAGGTTCTAGTCCTGCTGGGGGGAACTGGCTCATACATATATGGATGTCTCCTCTGTTATTTGTAGATCAGTTAGTTTCTATTAGTAGAAATTCCACTATTATCAGACTTTTGCACCCAGGCTGATGAATATTCAACAGAAAGGGTAGACCAAATTCTGCATGCCAGCAAATGAATATTCATTAGGAGCAGGAGGCAAATTGATGTTGCAGCCCAGCTAATGGAGAGTTGGGTACATGTGCAGACACACATGTACACACATCTCTATGCATATATACGCATATACATATGCATGCACACACTCATGTGCATAGAAACTTTGGTAAGCATTGGTGGGTCAATGGTAGCATTCCTGCATGTTATATAAGAGATGTGGGTTCAATTCCCAGCCAATGCAGGTGCTCCAGCATAAGCACTGTGTATACCTCTTAACAGAAATGCTCATTTATTGCTTGACTTTCAAAAAAACAAAACAAAACAAAACAGACCTTCTAATGAAAAGATTGCAGAATAGGTCAGCATATCTTGATATTACTGATTCCTTTAGCTGTGTATCTTGGCCTGTCCCTTAGGGGTTTGCATGGCTGAGCTTGTAGCCAAAATGTTGCGAGTTCAAGGCTGGGGGTGGATTCCAGCCCTGGGAAGAGGGTTTCTGGTGGCTGGGAGGAATTTCAAGGGGCAGGAGGAGCTGGACTTGCTTTGTGACTCAGACCCTCAAGTGCTGCACTTGACCTGGGAAGGTTGTAAGTTTAAGCCTACGTTGTGGGCCCTGGGAGTCAGGCTGGAAATGAGGCACATGAAATTATTCTTGGT
Organism: Alligator mississippiensis; assembly: GCF_030867095.1. Lineage (NCBI taxonomy): Eukaryota > Metazoa > Chordata > Crocodylia > Alligatoridae > Alligator > Alligator mississippiensis. Next base: position 24,040,277 of record NC_081831.1, read on the forward strand.
GGCAGTGTATAAGTATATTAAGACAGACAAGGTTCCTTGGGTGAATTTGATATCTTTTATTAGACCAACCCAAGTATATCAAGGGCATACAACAGGACCTGAGAGAGCATCTGTTCATCAAAGCCCCCAGGGGAGGATAAGACATAATGGGCAGAAGCTGACTGAGGATCACTTCAGGGTAGACATAAGGAAAAACTTCCATACAAGTTGAATGCCAAGGCTCTGGAACAGGCTCCCCCCAGAGGTGGTACAGTTACCCACTCTGGCTATTTTCCAAAAGCATGTTGACGCTCACCACGCAGGCATGCATACACACACACACTTACACTCCCATAGACACATGTACCCACCCCCACCCACAAACACACACATACACAATAAGAGCCCGTTCTTGCCACAGCAAAGCCCAACGCTCTGTCCTAGGTACAGCTTAGCCCTTACAACCCCTGCCCTCCCTAGCCTTACAGCCAGGCCATGTTCGGTGTTGTACATCCATGCCACAATTCACCACCTCAATCTTCCAGGCACAAGAGGGTCAGCCCAGCCCCACAAGCCACTTCCTGGCGCCGGAGCAGGCCTGACATCACAGGAGCGAAAGAGTTAACTTCACTTCTCCCCTCCCCAAGGGACCTTCCTAGCAGTGGCACAGGAATTACTATGAAGCTGGACCTGGATTAGCTTGGCCTCGAAAGAGACAGCCCAGGTCACGCACCGCCAGGCAGCAACCTCGGCCTGATAAGGAGCTCACAGGCTGCATCCACAACATAGCAGGGACAAGCTAGGGGAAGCCCCTTTCTCCATGAAATGCAGCCCTCCACCCTCTTCCCCTTGCCTCAGTGCCCAAGGAACCAAGGTCAAAGCCAATAAGGAAATACCAAGTAGCTTCTCTGCTAGGTTTATTTGCATGCCGGTCATTTGCATGTCTGCTTGCTTAATGCCACACCTGGTTTTTTTCAGACCCGGTGGAGCAGGTGGAGTGGCAGTTGCTAGATTCCTTAGGTTGCGTGATACCATATTTCTTTGCATACAACACAAGCCTTCCTCCCCACAGTATCAGCCACCCCCTATCAGGATGCATGTATGAAGTGGCAAAGCTGATTTCTCTGCCTTCTGCTTTGATACCTGGGTAGCAGCTACTGCATTGCTATTCAGGCAGCTAGGGGAGTCAGTTGTCTTCAGGGCTCATTGTTCTTTACTCCAGAGGTGTTAGCCATTGTCTTTCCTTTTTAACGGTCTTTGTGTTTAACTAATAGAACTAACTTTCTTCCAGCAATGCTGCTTTTTGTTAGCTGCTCCTGTCTCTCTCCTCCTATTTCACAGCCCTGGGGACCCTTGTTGGGTCTTTTTGTAATTTCCTGATCCACCCATGGAGGCCAAGCTACAGCAGCAGTTAGGGTTTCAGTTTTAGTTAAGCAGGATTTTGAGGGGGGGGGGGAGCATGCTGAAGATGAGATTCTGTCCTTGCTCTATGTTGCCATAACTCTGGAGAAATCTTTACTTCTTCATTCTGCCTTTCAAAAAACAAGGTGTATAGTATATTCTGGCACATATTGTATGCAAGAAGATATGGTAATACAATGCTTTTTGGCTCACCTTCCTGTGGATGTTTCTGCATTGAAGACAACTGTACCATATTTATTAGCATACTGCATGCACCTTTTCCCCAAACAATTAGCATTCCAGAATTGGACTCCATGTCTTAAGAGGGGGAAAGGATTTTCTGGCCAGAACAGCTGTGGCATTTCTATTCAAACAATGCTGAGGGTGTCAAGGGACTTCATGCATCATTAGATTCTGTTGGATTTCTGCTCATTGTTCTTCACTCCATAGGTGTGAACCACCCTCTCTCCTCTTTGGTGTTCATGCTCTACTAATCCAATAATCTTTTCTTCAGCAATGCTGCTATCTGCATCTGGTTTTTCTCTTCCTATTTTACAGCCTCATAGACTGTTTTTATCCCTAGAGCTACCCATGGAGTCCAGGCTTCAGCAGCAGGTAGGGTTTCAGTTTTTGGCTGAGCTGCTGAGAATTCAGCTGTAAAAAGGGTTAAAAATGACAACTTTTGCTCACACTGGAAAGGGGGAGGGAATGAGCTGAGGGTAAGGCCCCCTATCCTTACTGAACGTGCCCCTAACTCTGGAAAAATCTTATTGTTTGTTTTACATTCAAGGTGTGTCTTATTTTGGGGGTGTATGGTATGCAAGTAAGTGTGGTATCCATGCTAGGTTTATACAAGCTTTACACTCGCTCAGTGAGTGAGGGTCATGTGGCACAGAGCTCATTGTGTGTTTACTCATCATGGTTTAAAGCCGCAACACTCCAAACTGAGCATGCTATTGCAATCCAGATAATTGGACACTAGGAGGTGACATGAATATGCTTACTTTACCTGTTAATTACCATATTTACCCACATAGCATACCCTCCCCCCAACACATGCCTGGTTTAGGGAAGGCAAAATGAAGAAACTCTTATTTGAGCTGTTCAGCATTGCTTTTCATGCCCCTAATTATTGACAGCTATTTTTTTTTGCGGGGTGGGGGGAGGGGAGAAGACAGGTGTAGTACGTGAGTGAATAAATGATGTCTTACTGGGGAAGTGGAAAGGACTGAGGAGCAGGCTGGGATCCAGGAAGTCTTTGGATGTGTCACAGCCAGTGTTTGTCCGCCCCTGGAGCAGTCGCATTGGGCCACCTGCTTCATCCCCAGAGGGGAGCCACTGGATTTAATGCATATCCCAAATGCCATCCAGGGAAATCAAGTAACACAGCTCAGGGCAGAGGGCAGGAAAAAAAAATCCTGGATTCCTGACTCATTTCCAACACCCACCCAGGAGTCCTCCCTCCTCACTGCCCCCACACCCAACCCTCCCTGCTGGAAAGAGAACCAGGAGTCCTGGCAGCTGGCCCCTTCGCTTCAGCCTCTACCTCCTCCTTTCTGAGCACAGAAGAGGCCTTTTGTTTGGTCTCTCTGTGCCTGGCAACTCCCAGTGTTCAGTGTTCTCTCTCCCCGGGGCTTTCTGTGCCGGCAGCTCCCCCACCTCACCTCCATGGAGCAGAGAGGGAAATTCCAGTCCGTTGTTGACGTGGAACGTACATAGAGAAGCCCCCCCCCCCCCCCCAATCTAATCTCATGCCAGTTGGAAGAGCCCCACGATTGCTTCATTGTTTACCTGCAGCAGATGGGAAATCAGCTCTCGGATTTCTCTATCTGGGAGGATTTGGATTATCTTCCCTGTCCCCAGATCTGAATCCAAAATATGAGCCTTTTTGGGGACATATTTTAGGTAGAACCAGCCATGGGCTGATCTAGGATTTTGAAAGGGTGCACAGGCAGGTGGCACAGTGCATCATCCCATATAAATACTACCCATTTTTCTTCAGTTTGAGAAACTAGCTGTTTTACTCATAGGCTAGGAGCCTTGAGCTAGATTATTCTATTTAAAATCAAACCCTACCAAATACAACTGCATTGAAATGTGCTCTGATTTGCCATCTTATATATTCAATTTAGAAAGACAACCAGAAACTAGGCAAAAATAGCTCAAACGGGTGGATTAAGATTCATTGGGGCCCTGGGCCTGATCCCCTCCCCCCTATGGCCCAAGGTCCCCCCCACAACCTGTGCCCTGCCCCGCAGCCATGGGCTCTGTCCATAGGTCTGTGCTGGAGTCGACTCTGGGGGTACAGAGCTGCTGCTCACTGGGTGCACACAGTACAGACCGAGCTTGGGAGGTGACCGTTTGCTCCACCACAGCTCAGTCCAGCTGCAGTAGCACTCGGCAAAAAGTGCCTGGCAGCCAGGGCCTGCTGCATTGTGTATGCCCAGCCTGGTTTGGCCACCGGTTTTGTTCATGCCGAGGCAGGGGTCCCTGGGCCCAGGCCCAGCTGGTCCATGTGTTAATCTGCCTATAAGTGCAAATATAACATGTTGTTAGCCCCAAAGCCATTAGAGTTCAGTGTATGTCTCTCATTCAGATTTGGAAAACAAAATCTAGATTATTCAATTGAGATCAAACCAGATCAAATATAACTCTATTGAGACGTGTGCTGATTTTCTAGTTTATATATTCAGTTTAAAAAGACACAACGAATCGGGCAAAACTAGTTCAAAGATAGTGTTTAGTGGATAGAGTTTGACGCATGTCTCTCATTCAGATTTGGACAACAAAATACAGATTATTCAGTTGAGATCAAACCAAATCAAATATAACTGCACTGGAATATGAGCTGATTTGCCAGCTTATATACATAATTAAAAAAGATAGCCAGGAACTAGGTAATAATAGTACAAAGATAGTGTTTGATTAGTCCTGTGGCCATTAGAGTTCAGTGTATGCCTCTTATTCAGATTCATGAACAAAAATATCACCTTCTTGAGTGTCTTGGCAGTGCCTCTAATACTTGCTGCCAGTCATTTCCACATGTGAGTTAAGGTTCACCTGAGTTTACACAACCACACCTGTGTGAAGTTTTTAAGCTAGAACTGAAAACAGTTTGTAGGTCTGGGAAACAGAAGAGAGACATGGCCAAGACTGGGTAACAGACAGCAGCTTTGCAGAAGAAAGGGTTACTCCATTAATGTCAAGACCATTAAAAAGGAGAGAGGGTCAGGGAGATGATAAAGAGCTGTGAAGTCAATGGACTCAGGCAACACTGATTAGAAATGCTGCTGTCAGTCCTGGGCAATAGGTTTTAAAGTCTGGGTGGAGCAGAAAGCAAAGTGGGATGTGACTACTTCAGTGCTCCCCTGAGATCACCCCTGGTGCCAGACAATAACAATCCTGGCCCTGCTGCCTTCCCTGGTCCATGTCCTGCCCAGATGTCTCCAATCCCCTCCAAGGGCAGGTGCAGTGGAAAACAGCTGCTGGAACCAGCCGTCAAGCCCAGGCCTTGCTCCTCTACAGTGAAGAGGCAGCCAAAAGAACCCAGGCATCCAGGGGCTGCAGATCTCATTGTTACCCCTCCTCGGGAGTCCGGGAGTGTCCTTCTCTGGCCACTAGATATCGCTCTCCCCACCCCCCTGAAGCTGGGAACCCAGGTGTCCTGAGCCTTCCAGCCCCCAGATGGTCTTGCAAGGAGACTTGTGACCTGAGAGCTCCTAAACTCCAGCTGAAGAAGAGCAGCGGATTTGTTTCCCACAGGCATCAATCCAGGTCTTCTCAAGGGGCAGTGTGGAGCTGAGTGCAACTCAGATCCACCTTCAGGCTGCTGTACATGGTGCTCCCATCCAGCTGGGGCCTGGCCCCATCATTAGCCCTGCCTTTGGGCTGCATTGGCACCAGGCTGAGGACAGAGCCCCAGGCTGGTCCCAGCTAGGCCAACGGGATGTGACACTTAAAGAGGGGCTTGATGGGCTGAAGAGGCATTTTTAGCTCAGAATGCGCCAGTCTTTTCCCCCCCAGGGGCAGGTTCCCCTGTGACCTGCTGCAGAAAACTCTTATGGGCTGGGGCAGGTGAAGAGATCTCTCATTTGAATAAATCTGCTCAAATATATTATGCAAATAGATGAAGACTTCAATTCATTATGCACATATATACAAAGGGAAGAGGGAATGGAAGCAGGGGCAAACCCAGTGGCAACACCCCTGTGGCCTAATGAGCTGGGGTGGGTGGAAAGATGAGCTCATTTCCATAGATCTACTCCACTGTATTATGCAAATACATGGGCATAGTTGAATATTTTATGTAAAATAGGCAGAGAGGGAATAGAAGAAGGAGCAAAGCCAGTAGCAACATCCCTATGGCTTGCTAGAGGCAGCTCCAGCGAGCTGGGGAGGGATGAGCTCATTTGAATAGATCTACTTGAATATACTATGCAAACACCCAGGTATCGGACTATATTATGCAAAAATTATGCGACTATATCTGACTATATTATGCACGGTATGCTAATAAAGAGACCAGAATCCGGGGCAGGAGCAAACCCAGCAGCAAATCGCGGCTCGGCCACCCTACAACAGCCCCAAGCTCCTCCCCGGGGCGGCTCCAGCCCGGAGGAGGCGGTGGTGCGGGGACTACGAGCCCCGGCCTGCCCCGGGCTGGCGGGCGGAGCCGGCGCTGCAAAGCGGGGCCGGGCCGGGCCGGGCTCCGTCTGTCCCTCCCTCCATCCATCCATCCATCCGGCAGGTAGGGCTGGGCAGGGCAGGGCAGGGCAGGGCGCACACCCGGGCCGCGAGCCCGGCGCGGGGTGCGGTGGGGCTCGGCCATCAGCCTCCCCCTTGGCTGCTGGGGGGGCGAGACAGGACCTGGGGGTCCTGGGAGCAAGCCCGGGGATGATGCGTCCGGGGGGGGGGGGGGGGGTAGAACCATCTCATCCCACCTCAGCTGGTTCCCAGCCTTCCCCCCACACCCCCATTTCCCCCTCCATGGACCCCATCACCCCTTCAGGTAGGGTTGCCAATCCTCCAGGATTGCCCGGGAGTCTCCAGGGGTTAGAGATCAATCCCCAGGAAATGCTGAGAGCCACCCAGAGAAAAATGATAGGGCATCCATTAAAATAAATATGAAATGTTGAATCTGATTTATACAGTTGTCAGGTTTTTACAGGGTTGTTAAATTGTAGTAGTAATGTGTGTTTGCCTTCCTGATGTAAGGTCATTAATGTCATTACATCATGTGATAAAACCTCCCAGAATAGATTCAAACAGAGTTGGCAACCCTACCTTCACAGACAAAGCGTCCCCTCTGGCCTCCAGATCCAACTGGATCCCTCTTTCCTCCTCCTGTGTCTCTCCCATTGCCTGTTGCTTCCTTGCTTCCCTGCTTTCTAGTCCCCTGCGTCTACTGTGGGAATGTCCCAGGCTTCTGGGTTTTGCTGCTTAGGGGGGTGTTAAGCCTCCCTCATTGGCATGGGGTGTGGGCTGTCTGCAACCCAGGGTGGAGATGGTGACTGGATTGTGTCAGTGCTGGGACTCAACCTGGGAGGGTCCTGGCTAGAGGGTTCCGCCTCTCTGCTCATGCTCAGATGGATGCCAGATTTGGGGTCACAAAGGAATTTCCCCCCCTGGTCAGATTGGCATGGATGTGGGGGGGAGGGGGCCTGCCTTCCTTCCCCCTTCCTCTTCCTTCTGTTTTGCAGAAGCAGGGCATTAGCTGCTGAGGTCCCCCTGCTTTATCTGTGGCAGGTTCAAGTGTGCGTCTGATGCTATGTGAGGGCTGAGGGTAGTTTAGCTGAGAGGGTGGACAATGGATTTGTCTGAGATGCTTTGGACAAGGCTGATCCTGTCTCAGGCAGGCGGTTGGACTAGATGTGACCTCTGGCGGTCCCTGCCAGCCCTGCTTCTCTGCGAGTGTGCATGCAGGACCTTGGACCCTTTCCCAATGATATTATACTGAGATCTTCTACTACAATGTGTTAGGGGTTTTTAAGCCTCATTCAGAGGCTTTGGGTGGTGGCTGCAGCTGAGGCTGGGGATGGTGACTGGGTCACACCAGTGCTCCTGCTGGGACTCAACCGGGGGGGGGGTCCTGGCTGGAGGGTCTTGCCCCTCTGCTCAGACTCAGACAGAAGCCACACTGTGTGTCAGGAAGGAGTGTTCTCCCCTGGTCAGATCATTATGGACCGTGGGGGGTTGCCTTCCTCTCTAGAGAGGGCACGGCCTCTGCCTGGGATCTCTTGAGCATATATTAACGCCCTTTTACAGCACCAGGATGTTGGCTGCCATGGCTCCCCTGCTTTCTGTGTGGCAGGTTCCAGCGTGATGCTTGGTGTCATGCCGGGGCTGATGGTCCTTTTATGTAAAGTTTAGATGCCAGCTTTTTTTTTCCAAGGCAAGTGATTCTTCCCCCCTATTCAGCACTGGTGAGGCCACATTTGGAGTACTGTGTCCAGTGCTGGGTCCCTCTCTCCAGAAAGGATGTGGCCAAATTGAAGTGAGCCCAGGGGAGGGCAACAAGACTGGTTTGAAAGGAGCAGGACTGATGAGGAGAGGCTGAGGAAACTGGGTTTGTTTTTTCTGGAGAAGAGTAGACTGAGAGCGGGTTTTAATAGCAGCTTTCAACTCCCTGAAGGGTGGGCACCAAGAGAATGGAGAGAGACTGTTCTCTGTGGTGGTAGATAAGAGGATGAGGAGCAATGGGCTCCAGTTGCAGCCAGGGAAGTTTAGGTGAAATACCAGAAAAAACTCTCTCCCTAGGAGGGTAGTGAAGTACTGGAACAGGCTACCCGGAGAAGTGGTGAAATCTTTATCTTTGGAGATTTTGAAAACCCAGGTAGACCAAGCCTTGGCTGGGATGAGACAGCTGAGGATGGTCCTGCTTGGAACAGGGGTTTGTATTGGGTGATCTCCAGAGGTCCCTTCCAGCCCTAATTTCCATGATTTTGATTCATTTGGGATGGTTTGGATAGGGCTGATCCTGCCTCAGGCAGGGGGTAAGTCACTAGATGACCTCTGGACATCCCTTCTAGCTTGATTTCTCTAGGATTTTGTGACTCTCACCATTTCTTAGGCTCTGCCTCCTCCTGAATAATCCCAGTCCTTTGCTTTCACTCCTTCCTCCCAAATCCCAGATCAGATTCTCTGTGAAGCTCCCATGATGTTTGGTTAAACCCAGGAGGTGACTGTTTAAGAACCAGACAACCAGCTTCATCTAATGGTTCTGGGTTTTGATTTACAGGCTGGAGGGCCGCCTGAGTGGCAATTAATTGGAGAGGGATTGCATTTCTTAGGAGGTTCCCTTTGTTGGCAACAATCTGGTCACTGGGATAGAGGTAGACAAGCTTTCCAAGGCAAGGCATTGTTCATCAACTCTCACTTAAAATTCATTCAAACTCACCTTGGTTGTCTGTGGGGCAAAGTGTTAATTCAGAGTCTTCAGTGGGACAGTGAGTTTGTAGGATCCCAGGCTAAAAGGATCCCAAAAGGGATCAAAGGATTCTAAAAAGATCTGTAGGACCCCAGGTTAAAAATGATTCCAGAAGGGATACAAGGATCTTAAAGGGGTCTGTAGGATAAAAGAATCCCAGAAGGGAGCAAATGATTCTGAAGGGGTGTGTAAGGTCCCAGGATAAAATGATCCCAGAAGGATACAAGGGTCCCATATGGGTCTATAGGATCCCAGGCTAAAAGGACCTCAGAAGGAATACAGGGATCCTGAAGAGGCCTGTAAGACCTTCAGATAAAAAGATCCCTAAAGGAATCAAAGGATTCTAAAGGGATACGTAGGATTCTATGCTAAAAGGACCCCAAAGGGATAAAAAGATCATAGAGTCATAGAGACAGGCTGGATACGACCTTGAGAGGTCACATTGAGCCCAACCCCCTGCCTGAGGCAGGATCAGCTCTATCTAAACCATCTCAAACTAATCCATTGTCTAACCTCCTCATAAAACTACCCTCAGCTCTGACACAGGGCCAGACATCACACCCAAACCTGCCACGGAAGGCAGGGGGACCACAGTGGCCAACATCCTGCTTCTGTAAAGGGTGTTAAGACATGTTTGAGAGGTCCCAGGCAGAGGCCATGCCCCTGCTACAGAGGAAGGAACCCCCCCACTCCCCCCCAACCAGTCTGGACTAGTCTGACCAGGGCAGAGATTCCTTTCTGACCCCAATATGGCATTGGTCTCAGCCAGAGCGAGGGGCAAGACCTTCTAGCCAGGACCCTCCGGGGTTGAGTCCCAGTAGGAACATTGGCACAGCCCTGTCACCATCCCCAGCCCGGGCTGCCACTAACACCCCATGCCCCCCCAAAGCAGAAAGTGAGGGAAGGGGGCAACCAGCAAAGCCCAGAAGCCTGGGAAATCCCTATAGTAGAACACAGGCACAGCTACACCTAAATCATCCCTGACCAGTGTCTGTCCAACCTCTCCTTGAATCCCTCCGGTGATGGAGAGTCCACACTACCCTGGGTGTTGATTCCCCTGCCTCCCTGCTCTAACAGGAAAGAAGTGTTTCCTGAGTATGCAGGAGGCAGCAGGGAATAAACTGCCCTGTAGAAGGGACTGAGAGGGGTATTCTGGTGGAAAGGGGCTGCACAGAGACCTGACAAAGACTGGGGGCAGATTGGGACTCTACCTGGGATCCAAACTCTCCCTCGTACCCAACTCCTGTCAGCAAGAGATACTCCTTCCAAGTGATAAGGCTCAATAAAGAACCCAGGAGTCATAGTTTCTTTCCATCCTCACCCATAGATCAGAATTAGAACCCAGGAGTCCTGCAATTGGGGTGCTGCTTTGCTCTGGGCCTCAGTTTGTCTATCCATAAAATGGGTGCAGTTAAAATTCTCTGCCCTCTGCTTTGGCCTGAGGAAAACCTTCAGGGTCAAGGGCACTAGGGGGCATTTACTGGGAGTCTGTGCATGAGGTTTAGATTCAGCAGCAGGGAGGGGAAGGATTTGTTAATGAAGAGGAGCTGGGAGGTCATTAATTACCATGTAACCCAAACCGCCCCCTTCCCCCACTCCAGTTCCTGCTGGTGGCTTGTCAAACAGATCAGCTGATGGGATCTGACAAGGAGCAGCTGGGGGAGGGATTAGATGGGTCAGAGCCCATATGGTCTCTGTCTCCTGCCCCCCCCCCCCCCCAACAACTGGATGGTGGGGGCAGTGATTCCTTTTTCTTGTCCCTCACCTTGCTTTGGGGGGGGTCACCCCCGATTGGCCCTTTTAGGTCCTGGGACACAGCTGCTGCATCTCAGCCCAGCTGGGTTGAACCCCAACTGCACATCCCTTCCAGACGCTGCAGTCAGTGGTGAGTAGAGAGGGGGTGGCTGCACCAAGGCATAAGGGGAGGGGGCAGAAAGCAGAGCAGCAGTTGGGGCTTGGGTCTCAGGGCTGAGGGCAGAAAGCAGAGCAGCTGATGGGGCAGGGAGCACAGGGAAGGGAGTAGAAAGAGCATGGATAGGAGAGGGAGTAGAAAACAGAGCAGCAGACCCAGAGCCTGTATTGGGCCCCATCTATGTGCAACCCTTGGCACACCTGGCTCCCAGTCTGTGACTGGGGGACCTGATACTATCCCCATCCTCTCTATAACCCTCTTCTCTCCAACCCCTCAGGAAAAATGAGGACTTTTCTTCCTGACCCCTCCCAGCCAGTGCCCTGAAGCCTGTGGGTTGATCAGCCTGGTCAGTTCCTCCCCCTCGGTTTCACTGCCTGACCTCTGAACTCTGACCTCTGCTCTTGCTCACTCAGACAGGGAAGGAAGGATGTCCTGCAGGAACGTGCTGATCACCGGCTGCTCCTCAGGGATTGGGTTGGCCCTGGCCGTCCACCTGGCCAGAGATGAGCTGAGGAGATTCCGAGGTGAGAGGGTGGGAGTGCTTCTCCCAGCACTGAGATGTGTGACCACTTCTGGTGTGCAAGCCAGCTGCTGTTAACCCAGAGATCCCTCATCCAGCCCTGAGATGCAACCACCTCTGGGGCGGAACCCAGTGTAACAGGGTGCTACCAGGGTACCCACAACAAAAATTCTATGCCACCCAGTTCTAGGGGACAGTCCGTCCCACACTCTCCCACCATGCCTTGATGTTAACTGACATATAGGTTGTGGGAGGCTGCCCTGATTTTACTGGGATGACCCTTGACTTGTGGCCCTGGCCTTTGGGGCCAATCACATGGCTCCATGCCTACCCTACACCGTCCCATACCTCATAGATGGCATCCTACTCGTGTCTGGTTACACTCTATCTACTCAACCTCTCAACCCCTCAGATGGCTAATCAGTCATCATCAGCTGAGCTGTACTCACCCTGATCCCTAACTCTCAGCTGTGGTTTCTCTCTGCAGAGACCTTTGGCCTACCTGATCTCCCCATCTTCTTCCCTGGGCCCCCCTTAGAGGTTCTGCACCTCCCCTGGGTTGGTGGCTGTTAGGCCCTCTGGCCCCATCTTGCATCTCTACCTCTGGCCCTACTCACATGTGGACCCCTCATCCTCGAGCCCTCCTCCTCAGGTGGTACCGTCATCCACTATCATCTGAGCTGTGCTCACCCTGACCCCTACTTCTCAGCTGCGGTCTCCACCCGCAGACACTTTTGGCCTCTCCAAGGCCCTGGCCCCGCTATCAGGCCAGTTGAGGTGCCAGGCTCTCTGCAGCTCTGGCCACCTCTTGAGGTTCACCTTTCGGCCCCTCCTGGGCCCTGGCCCCAGCATGGGCCAGTCAAGGTCCCTGGAGTCAGTGTGCTGGCGGTTAGGCCCTTCCATGGGCCCACCCTCATGCATCTTGCCTTCTCACTACAGAGTTCAAACCCTTCCCAAGATCATGCCAGCCCCTCTCTCGGTCTTCCCCCTGGTCTGGAGCTTGATCTCAGCTGCTCAGGCTGTCTCTCCAGGCCCACCTGGTCACTCTGGTTTGATGAGCCTCAGTGCTTCTCCCCACGACTGGTCTGGCCTCTCACTACACCTCTGGTGCACGCTGCCCCTCGCTCTGGATTGCTTGGTGCTCTTCCTAGGTCTCTTGCGTGTCCCACTCCTTCCTCTGGGCAGATCTGGCCTCTGCGACTCAGTCATTCAGTCCTCTTCCCATCTTGGCCCTTACTCTCCCAGATCTGGCCTGGCCTCCTCCTAGGCCTCTGGGCACTCGGCCTCTTTCTCCCAGGTCTGGCCTGGCTTCCCTCTCAGCCCTCTTTATACTCAGCCCTCTTACCCCTAGGTGGTCTGGCTTCTCCAGGCCTCGACATAGTCAGCCCTCTTTCTCTGGGGTCTACGCTGGTCTCTCACCAGACGCTCCTTCAGCCCCTTTCAGGGTGGTGGACCCCCACACTGGGTCCCTAGGACCCTTCTCCATCCCCATAGTTCCTCCAGTTTTTTCGGATGGTCTCCAGGAGCTGCAGTCTTCAGGCTGGGCGATGCTGTTCCTTCCACTCCCCAAGTGTTACTGCTATCTTGCTCTCACGGGCCGCTTGTACACGTGACGGGGGTTTACTGCCCCTAAATTGAAACAGTGGGTTTTTAATTGTGACAATTAAAAACTCAGCGTTTCTGTTTAAGGACTTCCGTCACTGTTACGGTGAGGGGACCAATCCTTTTTTTCCTTGGCAGAGCCTGCCTGCAGCTGGGGGGCGACCTGCCAGTGGGCTGTGGGGGGGCCCTGGTCTTTGTTACAAAGTCATCTCCATCGCAGCGTGTTGCCACACATGTAACATGTGACGCAATTAAACTGCTATAAAAGGGTAATTAAACCACTAAAAAGGGCAGTTTTGTCACATGTACAAGAGCACACGGTCTGTTTATGCCGTCTCAGCCCAGCCCTTGTCCAGGCAGGCGGTCTCCCTGCAGTCACGTGGTCCTGATCAGCCTGACCCCACCTGCCGGCGGCTCTGCAGTTTGCCTGACTCCTTATAGTGGCAGACACCTGAAGTGCGCTGCCACACGCAGCCCCCACTAACCCAGAGATCCCCACCTGTCTCTCCCCCAGTCGTCGCCACTATGCGGGACCTGGGCCGGCGTGGGGAGCTGGAGACACGGGCAGGGACGGCGCTGGGCCACACGTTGGAGATCCGGCAGCTGGATGTGGACTGTGAGGAGTCGGTGCGGCGCTGTGTGGAGGCCATCCCCCAGCGGCGCGTGGATGTGCTGGGTGAGGGGTGAGGGGCTGTCCTTCCCAGTGGGCAGGGGCCAGGGATCTGCCAAAAGGGACAGGCATGTCCCACTTTCCTAGACTCTGGCCACTTGGCCCTGCTTACCCAGACCCAGCCATTTAAGCTCCACCTACTTTGATCAAACCCACTATAGGCTCCACCCACCCAGACTAACTCACTTTGGGCTCCACCCCCTCAGTCCCTGCATTCCCTTATGTCCCACCCACTCAGACTCCACTCAGACCCACACGCTTAGGCTCCGCCCCCTGACCCTACTCACTTAGGCTCCATCCCATCTAGAGCCCACCACTCAGGCTCCACCCACCCAGAATCCCCACTTAGACTCCACCCTCCCAACCCACCCACTTAGACTCCGCCCATCTAGATCCCACTCAAATAGGGTCCACCCACCCACTTAGACCTGCCCCCCACACCAGCTGTTTAGACTCCACCCATCTGGATCCCACCCACTTAGGCTCTACCCGTACTCCCATTGGCTCCCCCCTGGACCCAGTGGTCAGGACATCCATGGTGGGAGAGGCTGGGAGATGCAGGAGCCCCAAGAGGTGTGGGGGGGTCTTTGCAGCTCACAGCCCCCCTCCCCCTGCAGTGAGCAATGCGGGGCGGGGGCTGGTGGGGCCGCTGGAGCTGCAGAGCGTGGAGGCTGCGAGGCGCCTGCTGGACACCAATGTGTTGGGGCTGCTACGACTCGTGCGCCAGGTGCTGCCCGACATGAAGCGCCGGCGTAGTGGCCACGTCGTCGTCATGAGCAGTGTCCTGGGCCTGCAAGGTGGGGGTGGCAGGGGCACTGGGGCCCATAGGGGGCACAGGATGGGGCGGGGAGCATGCAGTGGGTCATGGAGGGGCAGGGGGGGGCTATGGGACTAGAGAGGACCTGCAGACAGCCATTGGGGGGGCTGCAGGGTGGGTCACGAGGACACAATAGGCTGGGGGGGACAGGTGGGTTACGGAGGGTAGGGGCTTCATGGGGCAGGGCAAGGGAGAACCTATGGGGTGGGCCATGGGGGCAGCTGGAAGGGTCATGGGGGCTGAGAGGGGTCATAGGGCAGACTGGAGGGTCAAAAGGGCAGGGGGGTGCTGGGAGGGGTTGGGGGGACAGAATTCATCATGGAGGGGGCTAAAAGGGTGTATGGGGGATGCCACAGAGTGGGCCGTGGGGGTCCTGTGTAACGGCCCCAGGGTGAGGCTGGGAGCCACATAATAGGCCCTGGATGGGGGCTGGGTGGGATCATAATGAGTCACAGAGGGGAGTGCTGGGGCCCCGTGTCATGGGCCAGGGAGCACTGTGGGGCCAGGTATGTCCTATGGGGTGGGGGAGGCCGGAGTGGGGTTATGTAATCAGGTGATGTCCAGGTGGCGGGGGGTCCCCCTGGGAGGAGGTTGGAGCCATGGTGCCTGGGGGCCAGATGCCTGGGTTCTGGGGGCAATGGGGTTGGGGGGCATGTGGGCACTCCCCCTCCCCCCCCCCCCCCCCCCCAGTTGATTCCTCCCATCCTTCCTTCCCCCCAGGCCTCCTCTTCAATGACCTCTACTGTGCCTCCAAGTTTGCGGTCGAGGGCTTCTGTGAGAGCCTGGCCTTGCAAGCCCTGAAATTTGGGGTGCAGTGAGTAGCCGCAGGGAGTGGGGGGTTCCCCAACCTGGGCATGGTGGGAGTAGGAAGGGGGGCAGGTGGTCATTTTGGGTGTGGGATCCCCAGAGGTGGCTGCAACTGGGACCAGTAGTGGGGGTGGACTGAGGCGTCAGTATGGCCCTGTCTGTGTGGCACAAGGAAGTCTACTGCAGGGGGGGAGGCCACATGGGGTGTGCCTGGGGGGCCAGGGGGTAGGGGTCTGGGGCCCATACTGGGGGGTTTGGAAGGATCCTGCTTCAGTGGTGTTGGGGGCCACACCATGAGCTGGGGGGGTCTCATATAGCAGGCTACAAGGTGAAGGATCATGTTATTGACCACGTGAGGGGGGCTAGAGGGCCACACAATGACTCAGGGAGGTCAGGGGGTTCCCAGGTCATAGCCCACAGGGTGGAGGCTCTGGGGGAATTCCTGGCTGCCCTACATCTAACCCACATCTGCCCTCCTGCCCACCCCCCAGCATCAGCCTGATTGAGCCAGGGCCGGTGGCCACGGAGTTTGAGCGGAAGTTGTATGAGGAGGCGGCCACCCTGGATTTGTCCGGCCTGGACCCTGAGACGCGGGAGCTCTTCCAGGGCTTCTACTTGCCCTACTCTCGGGAGGTTTTTGCCGCCCTGGCCCAGTCGCCGGCAGAGGTGGCCGAGGTAGGAAATCCCCTTGCCCACAAATCCTCCATTTTCTGGGGTGCTGGCTGCCAACCCAGACTGGGCATGACTCAGCACCCTCCACCCTAAAAGATGGGGGGGGGGGGGTGGACGGGTATGTCTCTGCTGTGACCCCTCCAAGCCATGGGGGGAGAGGGCAGGACCATCACCCAGGTCTCCCCAAGCAGGATAGGCCCTAAATCTACACCTCAGGGTGCCCGGAGCTGGGGTTTCTTGCAGCAGCTTTCTGGAACATGTCCTGCTGTAAGATTTTTTTTTCTGGGGGGCATGTCCAGGGCCCTTGTTAGTATCACTTGGATGCTGCCCCCCTCCCCAGTGTTTTGGGGGTTCAAGGGCAGACTTGGGGGGGGGGGGGGGGTCCAGGGTCCTTGTTATGTTCAGACCTGCTGACCTGCTTCCCCTGATTTTGGGAGTTCAGGGGGTGGGTCCGGCTGTGGGTGCCTGGCTGTGGGGGGTGGAGAGAGTTTCACTGACTTCCCCCCCCTCCCCCAGCACTTTGGGGGTTCAGGGTCTGGCAGGAGGCGGGGTCTGGCCATTGGGGGTATCGGGGACTCTGGTCAATCTGAGATCCACTGACTTTGCTCCTCCCTCAGCACTTTGGGGGTTCAGGGTGGGGGGGCATGTCTGCAGCCCTAGTTGGTTTCAGACCCAGTCCCCCCCACCCCCCTAGCATGTTGAGGATTTAGGACCTGGCCAGGGGGGAGCTCTGTGTGTCCTCAGCCCTAGTCAGTCTGGGATCCTGCCCCAACACAATGCTTTGCGGGGGTCAAGGTTGGGGGTGGGGTGGGAACTGGATCCAGACTTGGGGGTATGTCTGCAGCTCTGGTCAGTTTCAGACCCACTGGATCCCCGCCCCCCGCCCACCCCCCAGGGTTCAGGGTCTGGCTGGAGCATAGGTCTGTCTCAGGCCTGGTCAGTCTCTACCCCTCTCCCTTGGCCTTTTGGGGGTTCAAGATCCAGCCATAGGCTTCAGATCCAGACCCCACCCCCACCATGGCACTTCAGGGGTTCAGGATCCAGCCGTGGAAGCGTCTATCCAGGGTCTTGCTCAGTCTCAGACCCACTGACTCCACTCCCCCCCCCCCCTGTACTTTGGAGGTTCAGGATCTGGCCTGGGGAGGGCGGGGCATGCTCAGGGTTAGAGCAGCCTCAGACCCACTGATCCCTTTCCCCAGCACTTGGGGAAGATCTGTGTTCCCGGAGCCCCAGTCGGTTTCAGGCCCTGGTCCCTCCTCCTTCCCCTCTCCAGCACACGGCTCGGGTGATCACGTCAGAGTCGCCGCCGTTCCGGTCCCAGACCAACAGCCTGTATGCACCGCTGGCCACACTGAAGCACGCAGACACTAGCGGGCACTTGCCCCTTGCTGCCTTCCAGCGCCTCATCTTCCAGCATGACCGGCTCTTCAAGGCCAGCCTCAGCCTGCTCAAGCTGCTGCAGTGGCGCAAGCGCCGGGACATGGACCACACCAAGACCCCTTGAGCCCCAGCCTTCCCCCCCCCCCCATACAGCCACCTCCCCTCTAGCATCCTCAGGAGGGCGTGAGGTGCCGGCTTTTTTGTGGGGCGGGAATGGGGCAAGGGTGGGGAGTAGGGATCTGGGTGGGGCTGTGAATTGCCCCTGGGGGCTGACCCCACTCAGGGGAGGTTCAATTTGTACTGTGGATTAAAGCAGCAGGGAGACCTGCATGGTGAAAGGCAGAGGAGAGGCGTCCTCTTGGGCTACAGATGGTGGAACTCGGGTGTCCGGGCTCCCAGCCCCCCCCATGACACCCCAGACCGCACTCCCAGAGTTGGGTGAGAACCTAGGCATCCAGGCCCCCAGCCCATCCCTGCTCTGACTCCCCAGACCTCACCCCCCTCCCAGGGCTGAGAGAGAACCCAGGTGTCTGGTTCCTAGGCCCCTGCTCTAACCACCCCCCGCCCCAACTCCCCGGAGCCAGGGGCAGAACCCAGGCATCTACCCCCACTCCTAGAGCTGGCGAGAGAATCCCAGCTGCCCCTCACAACTTGTTCCAACCCTGGTACAGAGCAGGACCTGCTAGAAGATGCTGGTAAGAGAGCCCAGCAACTACCATATTTCTTGGCATAGCAATGCCCAACCTGTGGCCCATATGGGGGGTACCTTAGGAACATTAAGGTTATCCAGGAAGCAGGTTTGAGGAGGCATTGCTGTCCCCAGGTTCACTCCCTCCTGCCCTGGGAGGGGAAACTGAGGCACACACAGAGTGGCAAAATGACCTGACTAGACCTATGCAACAATGAGACTTGCATCCCCAGCTGGCACCTGCAGCCCTATCTCATCCTCCCTCTATGCTCTGGGAGGGGCTGGAGCTGATCTGAGGTCAACTTGAGGGAGTACCCCAGCCTCTACAACCCCCCCCCCCCCCCCCCCCAACTGGGCTGTTTGAGTTTGCAAAGCTAAGCAGGGTCTGGTTGGGTTAGAGCAGGGATGGGAGACCCAACTGAGAGTTAAGTGGCCTTGGTTGAAGTTAGCTCTTGGGGAAGGTAACTTTTATGTTTCTATGAAGCATTTTGGGGCCAGAATGCACGTTTTGGGGGGGGTGGGGGCAGAGGTCAATCTTGGAATTGAAATGCGACTGCTTCTGGGGTGGAACCACAGGGACAGGAGGCTTGGGGTCCAGATGTCTGGGTTTTTCTGTTTATACATCTTTAGTTAGTCTATAAGGTGCATCTCTCACCTGCCTTTGACCTACACAGCCAAGTACCCGCAGCTCCACCAATCCCTGCACTCAGCCCTGCCCTTCCACCAATCAGTGTGGAGCCCTGTGTGTGAGCCTGCCCCTGAAAGGTAGCCAATAGGAGCACAGTAGGGCAGGTGTCAATGGGGGCTGTAGGGGTTCATGTCAGCATGGAAGGCTGAAGCTAGACATGATTTTTCCTGTGAAACTTTGGGGCAGGAACTACATTTCCCAGCATGCTGTGTGCCATGGGCTTAGGTGGGAACTACAGCTCCCAGCATGCTCTGGGGCCCTTGGGTGCAGCCACTTCTGGGGGGAGGGGCAAGGAGGCTGCGCAGCCATTGGTGGACACAGAATCCCTGACCTAGTTAAAGTGGGGCCTGGGGCCAGGACTTGGGGTTTCTGCTCTGGGAGGGGCAGGTCTGGGCTGGGAGTGCGGGTGCCTGGGGTCTCTCTGCTTGGGGCAGCGAGGGGCTGGAGCCTGGACTCCTGGTTTTTGCTCTGTTTGCGGGAGGGGCTGGGACCTCCGCTGCCTGGGTTGTCTTCTCTGCTGCTGGGGGGAAGGGTGCTCAGACACCATTTCCATTTGGGGCAGCGGGGCAAGAGGCTGCGAGCCTGGATGCCTGGGTTTTAGTTTCCGTTGGGGGAGGCTGGGAGTCCAGATGCCTGAGTTCTGCTCCTATCGGGCCTCTCTGGCGCCAGGCGCACAAACCTCTCAGGCACACAGACCTCAGCGAAGAACATGCTGCTCTTGGCAGGGGGGAGATCTCGGCTGCCAGAGGCCTCAGGAGACCTGGAGGTGAATAATTCACTACAGCAGCGTGCAAATAGGGAGCTCTGCTGACCGTCCAGACTTGGCGCTTCTCCCTTCCACCCCCTCCCTGGAGCTGCCTTGCCAGGGCCCCTTCAGCCTGAAGGTTGAGTCATCGGCAAGGACACATCACCCTCCATCCTACGCCAAAGTCTGTGGCCAAGTGCCTTTCCCTCAGTATCTCATTCCAGCTTATTCAGCCTGGCCTGAAAAAAAACAAAAAACCAGCTGCTGCAAATCAGAATGCTCATTATACATGAGAAATATGGGAAGAACAGTTTCAGCCCCTTGGTAATACTTTTGGTGTGAGATTTCCCCTGGGTGCCCAGCTGCTGGGTATCAGAGTGCTCATTTATATGCAAGAAATATGGTAAGAGCTGTTTCGGCCACTTACTGGGCACCCTGGAAAAACTATGGAGCAGATCCTCAAGGAATCCATTTCTAAGCACTTGGAGGAGATGAAGGTGATTAGGAACAGTCAGCAGGGATTCACCAACAGCAAGTCATGCCTGACCAAACTGATTGCCTTTTGTGATGAGGTGGATGCGGGGAGACCAGTGGATGTGGTATACTTTGACTTTAGCAAGGCTTTTGATACAGTCTCTCACAACGTTCTCGCAGGCAAGCTAAGGAAGTGCGGGCTGGATGAATGGACTGTAAGGTGGATAGAAAACTGGCTCAAACATTTGGCTCAGAGGGTAGTAATCAGTGGCTCGATTTGTAGTTGGCAGCTGTTATCAAGTGGCATGCCCCAGGGGTTGGTCCTGGGGCCAATTTTGTTCGGTGTCTTCATCAACGACTTGGAAGATGGTGTAGAGTGCACTCTCAGCAAGATGGCAGATGACACCAAGCTGGGGGGAGTTGTAGATATGCTGAAGGCTAGGGCTAGGATTCAGAGTGACCTAGACAAATTGGAGGATTGAGCCAAAAGAAATCTCATGTCAACAAGGACAAGTGCAAAATCCTGCCCTGGGATGGAACAATCCCATGCACCGGGACAGGCTGGGGGCTGACTGGCCTGGCAGCAGCTCTGCAGAAAAGGACCTGGAGGTTATAGTGGACAATAATTTGAATATGAACCAACAGTGTGTCCTAGTTGCCAAGAAGGCTAACAGCATCCTGGGCTGCACTAGTAGGTGTGTTTCCAGCTGATCAAAGGAAGTGATTATTCCCCTCAATTCAGCACTGGTGAGGCCACATCTGGAGTACTGTGTTCAGTTTTGGGCCCCCAGCTACAGAAAGGATGTGGGGAAATTGGAGAGAGTCCAGTGGAGAGAAAAGAAAATGGTGAGGGGGCTGGGGGACTTATGAGGAAAGACTGAGGGAACTGGGTTTATTTAGTCTTCAGAAGAGAAGACTGAAAGGGGATTTGATAGAAGCCTTCAGCTACCTGAAGGGTGGCTCCAAAGAGGATGGAGCTGGACTCTTAGTGGTAGTGGATGACAGAACAGGGAGCAATAGTTCAAAGTTGCAGCAAGGGAAGTTTAGGTTAGATATTAATAAAAATTTTATCACTAGGGGAGGTAGTAAACCACTGGAACAGGTTACCCGGAGAGGTGGTGGAATCTTCATCCTTGGAGGTTTTCAAGACCCGGCTAGATAAAGCCCTGGCTGGGATGATCTAGTTGAGGATGTTCCTGGTCTGAGCAGGGGTTTGGACAAGGTGATCTCCTGAGGTCCCTTCCAACTCTAATTTTCTATGATCTCAGAGCCAATTTCCGTAGTGATCCCTTTGGTATGAGATTTATTGGGCAGTCTTCATTCTTCAGATCAGCCCAGAGATCAACAGGTAAATCCTGAGATCATCAGGAAAGCAGGGCTGGAAGGGGCCCCACAAGGTCTCATTTAGCTCAACCCCCTGCTCCAGGCAGGATCTCCCTTAGCTAAACTAGCCCAGACGTCAGGGTAGACATGCACCTTCTAGACTTATGAAATCAGCTTGCTTCACCAGATGCATCCTAAATCATCCAACCTGCATCCCAGTGTCCATCCAACCTGCTCTTGGACACAGCCAGGGATGGAGACTCCACCACATGTCTGGGCAGCCTGCTCCAATGCCAGACCACCATGAGTGCCTGATGCCTCTTGAGTCAGGGGGGAACATGCCCCCCTCCTCTGACACCAGTCAGTGACAGGGGTAGGAGGTGGGGGAGGGGTCCATCTCTTAGTTATGAGATTAAAACCACTCCACCCTGTTCTAGGTTTGATGAAGCCTTTGCTATAGAAGAATTTCTCTGGGATTTTTCTATAGTCAGGAAAGGATTGGAAACAAAGAGTTGGTATCTTCTGAGGTAGTCTGGGATCTAACATAGTGGTGGATAGGTTAGGGTGCAGAAAGCAGATCAGTCAATGGTAGAGGGAGCACAGGTCAGATAGCAGAAAGCAGAGCAGCCAATGGAGCAGGGAGTATAGGGAGGGAACAGAAAGCAGAGTAGCTGATGGAACAGGAAGTTCTGGGCAGGGAGCAGAAAGGAGAGCAACAGGTGGGGCAGGGAGCAGAAAGTAGAGCAACTGATGGGGCCAGGAGCCCAGGGTAGGGAGCAGAAAGGAAATTAGCCAATGGGGTAGGGAACAGGAAACAGGGCTGCTGGTTGGGCATGGGAAGGGATCAGAGTAGTGCTCAGGGAAGGGCCTGGCATTACTCTGTGGCTCCCTGCCAAAGAGGTCACCCCCCCACCAAGTTAGTCTATACAGTGCCATCCCTACCCCTGCCTGTTGCCTGACCCCAGGCTATGATACATGTTGCAGTGTCACGATTCTCCTCCAAGGGGCACTGGACCAGCACAGAAGAGCCTCTCCCAGTCAATGCAACCAGGTCATTCCTAACTGTATCCCATGCTTGGGGCAGAGGTGGGGATTAGCACCCCAAACTCTCTCTCCTTTTTGGGCTGCTGGAGCAATGGTGGGGAAGAAGTGAAGATGCCTGGCAGTGAGACAGAGGAGCTATAAATACTTGAGCAGGAAGGCGAGGACTTTGAGCTGAAGGACAAGGGGTGGCGGGAGCCAAGAATAGATTTAGGCCTGGAAATGAGGAAGGTGTTGAATCAGGGGTGGCAAACAATCTCCTTGGAAAAACAGAAGGGCAAAGAAAAAATACCCTTCTTTTAAATAGTTTATAAGCTGGAGCTGGCTCTGACCGGGATTAGCCAGCAGCCAGGACCCCAGAGCTCCCTGTTCCCAGTACGTTAAAACGAAAGCCTTTTTAAAAAGCATGAGACTGGTGTTAAGGTATCACAAGGTCTGGCCAGTGAATGCAGCTTTTGAATCTGCTGGGGGTGGGGAGGGGGTTGGATGTACCTCAGCTCATTGAGCTGGGAACTCAGTTTCTATATTTACTAGCCTACAATGTACCCAGGAATCATCTCCCATCCCCCATCAGGGTACATGTCTGAAGTGGAGAAGCTGGTATTTCTACCCTGCATAGGGCCCCCAACTGCCCCCCCGCTTTGATTCCTGCTCCATCCAGCAGCCAAGGAAGTTCGTTGACTTCACAGCTCATTCTTCTTCACTCCACAAGGGTTAACAGCCATAGCTTTATAGATTCATTAGATTGCGAGGCTGTAAGGGACCTCAGAAGATCACTGGGTCTTCCTGCACCAGGCAGGAAAGGCAATTGGGGTCAGGTGACCCTAGCAAGGTGACTGTCCAGTCTTCTCTTGAAGATTTCCAGGGTAGGCAATTGTACCACCTCTGGAGGGAGCTTATTTCACAGTCTGGTCACCCACCTCTGCTTTGTAATGGTCTTGATGTTCTACTAATTAAGCTAACTTTTTAAGGGCAATATTGCTGTCTGCTTGCTGCTCCTGCTCTCTCTTTTCCTATTTCCCAGCTCTAGAGACACTTTTTAGCTCTTTTCAAAATCCTACATCCTTCCATAGAGACCAGGCTGCAGCAGCAGCTAAGGATTCAGCTTTAGCTAAGCAGGAAAGGGAGTGAGTTGAAGATGAGGCCGCATCCCTGCTGTGTGCAGCTGTAACTCTAGAAAAATTCCCATTTTTTCCTTCTCTTCAGTCTGCCTTTATAAAAAGGCATGGGTTTTATGTGGGGGGGGGTGAGGTATGTGACAAAATACAATATTAGGAATTACCAGCTTCCCATATACTATGATGAAATCATGAGGTCAGGGGTCATGGAAGATCCTTATTTAAGGGGTTGGAAAGAATGGATACAATGGATCTCATCCAGATTCATGCAGTTGTAACTCTGGCAAGAATCTTTGATTTTTCTTCATCCTACCTCTCAAAAAGCAAGGCACCGTTTTTATTTGGTGGCACATTTTGGGACCCAAAATGTGGTACATTGATGATGTTGTCTCCTCCTCTATAGTCCCGTGAGCTAGGAACTCAATTATATTGATATATTTTTTAACGGCAAGCAGGGACTCTCCTGACTCTGGGAGCTGGAGAAGTAAAGATTATGAAAGTGGAGGAGCGTTTTGTGGAGCTAAATCAACTCAACTCTTCCAGGGTTCTGCTCTTCTGTTCATTATAGTGTCATGCTTTTGCCACTAGGGGGCACTAGACCAGTGCATTAAGCGTGACTGTGCAATGACAGCAGGGCTCTAGGCCCCTATTTGTGAAAGTCAAGAGGAATTAGGATCCCAAGTGCCCTGGGAGTTGTTGGAATCAGCCCTCATGTTATTTGGGGGGCTGAAGTGAGGGCTGGGGACTCAGGAGAACTGGACAGAGATTGTCAGGTGTGACATGTGTTGGGGGGGGTGAGGAGGGGGCAGACAGGAGGAGATGAAGCTTCATTTGGGGGTGGACAGCATGTGGCATGTGTGTCACAAGTGGCACAGGCAATTTCCATGTGGGGCATGTAGCAGATGGGGTAGCAGGGAGGGAGCAGAGAAGTGGATGGGGCAGGGACCAGAAAGCAGAGCAGTGGATGGGGCAGGGAGCACAGTATAGAGCAGGGAGCAGAAAGCAGACTAGTGGACAGTGGGGTACAGGGCAGGGAGCAAAAAATAGTGACCAACAGGACAGGGGGCTGAAAGCAGAGCAACTGATAGGGCAGGGAGCACAGGGCAGGAAGCAAAAAGCAGAGTAGTGGATGGGGCAGAGAACACAGGGCAGGGAGCAGAAAGCAGAGCAGTAGATGGGGCAGAAGCAGGAGATCGGAGGGGAACTGGGGGAGGGGGCAGGGCTTAACTTGTGGCCTGCCTGCCAAAAAACGTCTGTCCCATCCCCCTGCAACTGTGGTAGCCTTTGTGGGTCAATCAGGATGGAGAGGCCAACTCCTCCCCTTCTGACATGAGTGGGCCATAAGGGTGCATGGCCGCCCTGCCCCACAGGCCACACCCACCCTACTTGGTGGTTCTTTTGAGGCCTTCCCCCTTCACCTCTCCTTTCCCCCCTGGTTTCCCGGGGTCGCCTGGGTCCTGGATCCCAGTCTCACCCTGGATGGAGGGGATGTGTCTGAGGTGCGTGTTATATGCAGGTCAATATGGTACCACGGAGGGCTCCGTCCTTCTTGGGACCCAGTGGCAAACAAATGCCATCCCTGAGGATCAGAGACTGCAGCCTTCCTTGAAATGTCTCCAGGGCAGCCAGGAAGCGGGACATTATTGATTCGTTAACAGGAGCTGCTGGAGGGAAATGTGGTCATCCCACCGGCAGTGGTGGCGGGAAGCAGGAGGGGAAAATGAGGCACAGAAGCAGAGAGGCGGGGCCAAGGTCACTCCGGACAGCGGTGGCAGGGCTGGGAGGAGAACCCAGGTGTCCTGGGAGCCGGCCAGGCCCTTGTCCCTCTCTATAGGGCCCCTAGGGGGGTTCTGGTAGCATGCTGTAGAGCTGTGTAGGGTGGCCTTCCCTCCATAAGGCCCATGGGTCTCTCCGTAAGACCCCTGTTTCTCCCTACGGGGTGCTCTTCTATAGGGACATGTAGGGTCCCCACATACCCTATAGGGTGCACAGCGGAGTCCATGTGCTTGTATAGGGGTGCTGGGTGGGCTGGCTGTGTCTTGCTCTATAGGGGGACAATGGGGGGGGTGCCAGCCTCACCCTCTATAGGGCTCCTGCTCCTCCCTATAGGGGCCCATGTCTCTCCTGACAGGGCCCGTATCTCCCTCTATAGGGACAGTGTGTAGGCAGCAGTGTCCCTTTCTATAGGAACAATGTCTTCATGTCTATAGGGGCAATGGGGAGGGGCATTTGTCTCCCTAAAGGGCCTATAGGGGGCTTGGGGGCGAGGATGTCGCTCCCTATAGGGCCCATAGGGAAGCAGCCGTGTCCCTCCCAGGGGCAGCGGAGAGGGGGTGTCACAGGGGTGGGGGTCGCCCGTGCCCCTCCCAATAGGGCCCGCAGGGGGCGCCCGTGTAGGTCCCGCGCCTATAGGGCCCGCGCGGCGTCCATAGGGCTCGGCTGGCCCCGCCCCGGGCGCGGGGGGCGGTGGCGGCGGCGCAGGCGGGTCGGGCCGGGCCGGGCCGGGGCCGCAGCATGGACTGGGGCGCGGAGCTGTGGGTGAGCGGCCGGGATCGGGGCCCCGGGCATCCCCCCCAGCTGGGAATTGCCCCTTATTTCCAACACGCCCCCCTCCCCGTGCTGGGAATTGCCTCCTCCGGTTCTCAGCCTCCCCTGTTCTGCCCTTCTAAGCTAAGGACTGCCCCCCACATCTGGGAATTTGCCCCCTCTTCCACTTTTGCCCTCCACCTGGATTCACCCCCCTGCCCCCTTCTTTAATACCCCACCAGCCTTGCCCAGCCTCCACCCCCCACCCGGGCTTATTGCCCCCTCCCCACCTTCCCCCCCTAAGGCTGGCGGGGGGGCAGATCTCGGGGTGGGGGGACAAACAATTGTAGGGTGGGGTTCGGCTGATCGGGGAGCCGGGGGTGGCTGGGGGGGCAGAGCTTGGTGTAGGAGGGCATCAGTTTTTCCACCTCCCCCCACCCCGGCGCAGTTTTGAGGGAGGGAAGTTTCATGCAGGGAGGGGGGCATCTTGTGCCTCTTTGCTGGTGGGGGAGAAATAGAGTCCTTAAAGGTGCCTAAATCTGGCAAGTTTTGGTGCAAGTGCTTTAGGAGCCTGGTTGGGGGGGGCGGCAATTGCAGGGTGAGTACTGGGGATCCTAGGGGCTGTAGATCCTGGGATCTCTCGTGGGCAGGGTGAAGGGAGCAGCCAGTACTGAGAGGGGGGGGGTGTTACAGCTGGACGCCAGGTTGCCCCTAGCCAGGATGCCTGGGTTCTCCCCCAGCTCGGTGAGGTAGTGTGCTTGGCTGTTTGCGTGGAGGAGCAGGGGGTTACCCCTAGACAGGACGCCTGGGTTTTCTTCCCAGCCGTGGGATCAAGCATGTCCAGTGATTAGCACCAGGAGGGAGGTGGGGGGCGTTTCCCCCTAGCCAAGATGCCTGGGTTCTCCCCCCAGCTCAGCTTCTGGAGGCAGCGCCCTTGCGCAGTTATGCAGACAGCCCGGGCTCCTGGGTTCTCTGCCCCATAGATACACCCTGCGTCCCAGCTCTTGCAGCTGGGTGGGGATGAGATCAGTGCTTCAGCTGGGACACCCCCCCCCCCCCCAGCTTCAGGCTTGCAAGGCAAGAAGGGTCCATCTCTGGCAGTGGCTCTGTGCAGACAGGCAGTTTTGGGGCAAGAGTATCCTGATCATGGGGGCACCCCTGCCCTGCTTCTGCCTGAGAAAGCAGCTACGCTTGCTAGTAATCACAGTCTTATCGGCCAAGCTCGGACTTATCTCCTGAGGGCTATCTGGGAGGCTAGAGAAGGCCCTGCTGTGAGTCACTCTGCCTTGGATCAGGGGTGGAGGGAGAAAGGACACGGGACTGAATCTGGGTGGGATCTGGGATCCTGGATGAATCTGGGTAGGATCATGAATGGATCTGGGACTGCAAGCAAATCCACAGTGGGATCTGGCATTGTGGACGAATCTGGGTGGGAGATGGATGAATCGGGGTGGGGTCTAAGACTGTGGATGAACCTGTGTGAGATCTGGAACCATGGATAAATTGGGGTGGGATTGTGGATGAATCTTGGAGGGGGATCTGATATTATGAATTAATCTGTGTGGGAGCATGAATGAATCCAGGTGGGATCTGGGGTTGGTAACAAATCTGGAGTGGGTCTGGGGTCATGGATGAATCTGAGTGGGATCTGGGATAATGAATGAATCTGGATGGGTTCATGAAGGAATTGGGATGGGATCTGGAATTGTGAGTGAAACTGGAATCTGGGATCATGGGTGAATCCAGGTGGGATCCAGTGTATCCACCATTTACAACCCCTTATATAAGGGTCTTTCATGTCCCTGACCTCATACTTTCATCATGCCCTAAGGGCCTAAGCAAAGCTGGTAATAAGGTACTTTCTCACCCTCCTCCAAAAAGCCCCCACGGCTCATTTTTTGGGGAAGGCAGAATGAACGGGGGGGGGAGATATTTCCAGAGTTATGACTATGTAGAGCAGAGATGGAGCCTTATCTTCAGCTCATTCTCCCTCCCTTCCGTTTTGAACTGAACCTGAAACCCTAGCTGCTGCTGCAGCCTCATCTCCTAGGGTGGATCTAGGATTTTGAAGAGCCAAAAAGTCTGCAGCGCTGGAGGAGGAGAGGGACTGGCTAGCCGACAGCTGCATAACCAAAGGAAAGGCTAGCTCAATTAGCAGTACCTCAAGATTCCTAAAAAGAGGGTGGATAACACCTCTGGAGTGATAAACCATGAGTCCTGAAGTCCACTCACTTCCTCAGGAGGCTGGGGTGTGGAGCTGACATCTGTGCTGTGTGGGTGGAAAATCAGTTTCCTGGCTTAAGGCACATGGCCTAATTTTGGAGGGACTGATTTTTGGGGGGTAAAGCTGTGAGTGGTAGCCAGGTAAGTACGATATTCCTGCTTTCCCCTGCTTTCTCTTTTGTAATGAGATCCCTGCTTGGGATCAGCAGGGCTGGATTAGAAAGGAATCCTAGTTTTCCTTCCCCTGCAATAACACAGCCAGCTTCAAGGATCCTCAGGTGACTGAAACCAGGTGGCAAATACCACTCTGCTGGGGCTGGGAGCTCTGGAACCAGACTGCTGGTGATGGTGGGGGTGGAGGGGGATGGCTGCATGTATGGGTCCTGGGTGTGGGTCTGTGTTTGTCCCTAGGTTACAGAGCTGAGCAGAGGATGGAGTCTGATCCAGGCGTCTGGTTGCCACATGGAGCTGGGAAGGAATTATCCCCCTCTTCCTGTTGCTGTGGTGTTGGGGGGGAGGGGAGGGGTATTCTGCCCCACCTCAATCTTCCCCAGCAGCGCTGGATATGCTGCCTGAGGCTTGGAGCCAGCCCTGTCGACAGCCTGATGCCAGGCCAGGATCAGGCCCCCCTGGATCAGATGAGTCCTGACTGTGGGTAGGACTTCTCCTGCCTTTAGGGGGTAGGGGTGGGATTTGAACTTGCATCTTCCTGGGCAGGGCCCCTGGAACAGATTGGGGGGCAGGGGGGGGGTGCTAGGCCTGGGAGTGTAGGTAGGAGGCATCTGTGTCCAGGATGGACTAGGCCTAGGCTGGATATGACCCCATCCGTAAGTGACTTTTTTTCAATCCCAAAAGCTTCTGTGGGACAATTTCCCCTTGGATGGTAGGAAACCTCCTAGAGAAGCAGGCTGTGGCATTGTCTCATTGCTGCCTGCTCCTTTCTTGTGGGGGGGGGGGAGGGGGATCTTTCCCTGGCTGCAGTGGGTTTCATATCCCTCTTGGGAAAGTCCAGAGGATCTGGGGTAGGGGAGAGGGGAAATCCTAGGTGCTGGATTTCCCCTCTCCATGGCCTGAAGCCAGCGGGGATCCTTGAGGCTGCAGTGAGATGGCTGAGTTAGGAGCTTTGAGCTGGGGGGCTGTGGCAAATGTAGGGACTGTGGGAGGGGGCAATTCTTAGGGCAGTGGTTCTTAACCTTTTTTTGTACCAGGACTCATTAAACATCAATGGCCAGTTCTGACCCAGTGTGCCTCAGCCCTCCAGTGTGTGGGGCAGGGGGGCAAGCAGCCCCTTGCAGGCTGCAACTCTTCTAGCCTGCAAGGGAAAAGCCACAGTTTCCCACTTTTTTCTTCTTTAAAGGAGAATCCATTCTTAAAGTTTGTTGATCCTTTTTTAATTTTTAAAATTTTTTTGCAACCCTTTTGTATGTTCTTGCAACCCACTTTGGGGTTGCAACCCATGGGTTGAGAAACACTGTCTTAGGGGACCTACAGGTCTCTGATGGGGGGCAAATCCCTGGAGCGAAACTGAGAAGGCTTCAGAGTGAAACTTCCAGGAGTCCCAGTTTCCAGGTGCTGGGTGAGACTGGGAGTCTCCCAAGAAAGGGTCCAGGAGCTTGCCTCACTTTCCCCATTCAGCAGGGCAGAACTGGGAGATGCCAGGTCACCAGTGGGGAGGGGCTGCAGGTATGGGGGGGGGGGGGCAGAGGCCTCTGTGAAACCCCACTGCATTAAAAGTAGCAGATCCCAGGGGATGGAGTCCCTGTGCCCTGGCAGGAGGCTGGCTGTTCATCCTGCCTGGCCCTGCTGAGTGGGCTGCCAAGGGGCAGGGCTTCCAGTCCATCTGCCAAGGTGGCATACGTGCTTCCTGCCCCCGCTCCAACTCCCAGTCCCTACTCCCCTCCCAGAGCGGGGAGAAAACCCAGGTGTCCAGCCCTTGTACCCCCCAGGTACCATTCACTTTCCAGAGCTGAGAGGGAGCCCAGGTGTCCGAGTGCCCAGGCCCCACTGGAGAGAGAACCCAGGTATCCAGGCTCCCAGCCCCTTCCCCACTCCGGCCTCTGCCAGGGGGATGCTGGGAGCTGGGGGTTACCATGGAAACTGA
Source organism: Alligator mississippiensis (assembly GCF_030867095.1). Lineage (NCBI taxonomy): Eukaryota > Metazoa > Chordata > Crocodylia > Alligatoridae > Alligator > Alligator mississippiensis. Next base: position 24,070,390 of record NC_081831.1, read on the forward strand.
CTCACACTTGTTCAAGAGGGAAAGGGCGGGTTGGAATTGCTGCAGCTGGGATGGGGGGATCTGGCCCACGCCTGGGTGTGGGCGGAGGGGGGCGGGCAGGACTTTGGAGCCCCCTGGGCTTCATCATCTGGGCCAGGACTGGCTGCTCAACTGATCCTGGTGGCTGGAGGATCTGCTAGAAGCCAGTCAGCCTCTTTGCTGGGGCCTGGGTCGGTCAGAGAGCATTTGAAACCAGGCTGGTAGCTGCCATGGCTTTGCCTTGTACAATAGAAATCACAGGGTCAGGGAAACTGAGGCATAGGGTTGGCAGCCAGGAAGTAGCAGGGGTGGGATTAGAACTGGCATCCCCTGGGTCACCCCCAATGCTGGTGGGGGAGTGGTTCTGGTGCTCTAAAGGGGCTGTCTAGGTGTTGGCTTCATGCAGCTCCACCCCTCTGCCCCACAGCTCCTGTTGGTGGGGGGGACCCCACCTGTTCTTGGGAGCCCGGATGCCTGGGTTCTACCCCCAGCATTGGTGGGGAGCGGGGCATGGCGTGGGGGCTGGTGGTTCCAGCAGAGATGAATGACTGCCCCCCCACCATTCCCTCCCAGCCAGGAGTGGCTCTGTGCCCCCATCTCAGTGCATGGCAGTAGTGTGGGGCACATTGCTATGGCAGTTTGCCAAAGATCTGACCTTGTGGGGGCCCCCTCTGTGATCAATTTCAAGCCCCCCCCCGATCAATTTCAAGGGGTCTCCCAGTGATCTGCCTCAAGGCCCCAGCAAGCCTCCCAGTGCTGGATTTCAAGGTCCCCTTTGATCCGTTTCAGTGGGAGGCAGTGATCCATTTCACACCCCCACCATTGCAGCTCCCTAGTGATCTCTCCTCTTCCCACAAGCCCCCTGAACCCAAGATCCCTCCTCCAGGAGATCTCTCTGAATCCTGCTGCCCTTTCAGCCTCTTCCCAGCCTTACACAACCTAGCCCTGGTGCCAGGTCGGCTTGGCAGGGCACTAATCCGTTGCCATGTGTTGTATGGTTTCTTTTTAGTTCACTCCCCCTTCCTCCCTCCCTCCCCTGCTTTCAGTTCTTCAATCCAGCTGCCCTGGATTTCCCCAGATCTTGCGGGGTGGGGGAGCATTGAAAGCTGCTAGTTTTTCCTTAGGGGCAGAAACTGGAGGAGCTGGGTTAGATGGGAGTCTTTTCTGGGCTGACTTCCCCCCCCCCCCAATGTACCCCCCTTCCCAGTGAGGCAGAGTCTCAACAGAGGGAAACTGAGGCATGACCCCACCCCTCCCCAAGCCAGGCCTGACAGACTGTGGAGTTTAACAACTCGGAGTGGGGAGCCAGGGGCTGGATCTCATGGAAGAGAAACTGGATCTGATGTCTTACCCATGAGGCTTTGAAAGGAACCTCTTCTGACCTGGCTTGTCCCTTCTTGTCCCCTTCCCCCAGCCATGGGGCACTTCAGTGGGTAAGGGTGCTGGCTGGCAGGGGGCTGGGCTGGGCTGGTAGCCTCCAGGCCTTGGGAAGGGAGGTTGTATCTTATCTGAACAGCTTGGGATCTGGGATCCTTGTGGATCCCACTGTTGGCTCCCCTTGGGGCATGAGATCTGCTGGATCCCAGGCTAGAAAAGCAGGGATCCACATCCGCTGAAAAGGGGGGGGGGTCAGCTGGCAAGATCCTGTCCTGTTCAGGGGGCCCTCAGTGATCAATCTCAAGACCCAGAGTCTGATTGGGGAGGTGGGGGTGGGAAGGCCTCTGCTGTGTGGGAACTGCTCTGACTGAAGACAGGGCCCCCAGCCCCGTACAGCTGCCCCTAGCTGGGGTAGACTCCCCTGGGGTAGCTGGACTCCCACCGTGCTCACTGCTATACAAAACCCCATCAAAGATGAAAAGGTTGTGGGGAGGGGAAATGGGCATGACTGGGCCCTCTCCAGTCCATGGCATCCATAGGGCCCATGCTGCAGCCGCTTAGCCCTGCTGCTGGCAGACAGGTGGACTGGGAATCTGCATCTGGTTTCTAATCTGCACCAGTATGGATAAATAAAGTGATTGGGGGGTGGTCACAGAGCCTGAAGCCCCTGCTGTTATGTCGCGCTTGCCCTTTTAAGCTAATAAAAGTCACTTGGATCTCCACCCCCATCTGGCTTTCCTACAGTGTGATGGGACCTACATGTGACCTCTGGGGCCTCCTGCCTCAGTTTCCCCACCATGGCCTGGTCCCTGCCTTGCTCTGCAGCTGGGATGTCTTGTGTCTGGCTGATAATACTGTACTTTCTTGCATATACATGCACTCCTCTTAAAAAATCTGCTGGGCTGGCCTGTTCATTATACCCCCTGTTGGGAATACCATATTTTCTTGCAGATGTATGCTTTTCTCCTCTCTCTCTCCCTCCCCCCCCCCCCCCCCCCCCCCCCCCAAAAAAAAAAAAAGTTGCTGTGCTGATCTCTTGTTTTTCTTGGTGGATAAACAACTTCTTTTGCATATATATGCACTCTCCTCCAAAAAGCTGCTGGGCTGCTCTCTTCATTGTATCCTCTGATGGCAATACCATATTTTCCCACATACATTCCCCCATGCCAAAAGCTGCTGGGCTGGTCTCTTAGTTGTCTCCAGATGTATAATAACATTTTCTTACATACTCATGCTCTTCCCTGGTCCTCAAAAAAAAGCTGCTGGGCTGAGCTGTTCATTGTGCCCCCTGGCAGATAATACCATATTTTTTTGCATATACATACATTTCCCCCCGAAAAACAGCTGCTAGAAATTGGAGTGTGTTTATTTATGTGAGCAATACAGTAAGAGCTGTTTCTGCTGGGCAGAGGGGGAATAACAATGAGCAAGCTGGGGCTCCCTTCCTGGGGCTACAAGGAAAGACCTTTTTTTCTTTGATACAGCCTTTCACAGATGAGTTGCATGTTAAATTCCAGGGGCAAATATGGTAAAGCTGCCCAGACAATGGGCCTGATTTCTGTTGTGAGGAGGGAGGGAGCAGATGAATCTGGGAACAAAGGTGTTATTTGGGCAAGATAAAGGGCAGGGAGGGATGGGCAGCCAACAGTGGGGCTGGGCTGGGTGGGGCTATGCAGGCCTGGTGTGGGGGTTGATTTTAGTCTTCACTAGGGTTTTTTTAGGTGCCAGGTGGTGCCTGCCATAGGTTCACAGACTGCCTAGACAAAAGGGAAATAAGCACAGAGAAAAGAAGTCTGGGGTCCCAGCCCTCTGGGATCTGGTGGTTTGAGCATATTTCTCCTCCCAGCGCTGCAGAGGAAACCCAGGCATGGGGACTCCCAGCCCTCTGTGCTCAAACCCCTAACCCCCACTTGCCCACCCTGCGCTGAGGGTAGAAACCAGGTGTCTGGGTTCCCCGTTCTCTGCAGTTTTGTGGCTGGAGTGTATTCCAGAGCTGCAAAGAGAACCCAGGCATCCGGGCTTTCCCAGCCCTTTGTTTTCAAATCCCCTAGGCCGCACTTTCTCTCGGAGCTTGGGATAGAACCCAGGCATCCGGGCGCCCCAGAACAGAGCCATACTCCACCCCCTCCTTTCTTGGTGCAGCGCAGAAGCTGCCAGCTCTGGCCAGTACCCGAGTATCTGGGCTGTGGGTTCAACCCTCCCTCTGCCTCTCCCCAGGGGTGGGGAGCTGGGATGCCTGCAACCTACTTCCTGCTCTTGGCAAAGCCGGAATAAACACAGGCAGGAAGTGGAAATAGAGACCAGATGTGGGACCCCGGCGCTTAGAAGCCGCCCCTCTCCTGGCCTCCCAGACTCCTGGGTTCATTTCCTGGCTCAGCTGGAGTCAGCTTGAGCCTTGCCTCAGTTTCCCTCCATGCTGTGCTGGGAAGGGGAAGTGTTGGGGGGACTGGCATTTGGACTTGCGGGGGTGGGGGGAAGTGGAGTGGAGCAGAGTCTCAAGATTCCTGGGTTCCTTGTGTCCTGGCTCAGCTGGAGTCAGGTGGAGCTGTGCCTCACTTTCCTTCTGTGTCACAGGAGGCTCCCTCCCTTGCAGGGAAGGGAGATTAGGGTGGGTGGGACCTGGGTACAGTGTAGCCTCAGGACTCCTGGGTTCCTTCCATGTGTCCCAGCTCAGCTGGAGTCAGGTAAGGAACCATGCTTCAATTTCCCTCCACTGGGAAGGTGGGGGAGAGGCATTTAAGAGGGTTCAGACAGGCCTGATCCTGCCTGGAGCTATGGGGCTGGACTAGATGTGACCTGTCAGCTTGCAAAGAGGAGTTCAGCTGGAATGGCCTGTCTCTGGGCCGGCTGCCAAGGGCAGGTGGTTCTTCCCCAGCCTCCTGGGGGTGCTGAGTCCAGCTGTCGGGTTCCTCTCTGGGGGTATGGAGCAGAAAGGCTTTGGGAGCAACTCGGGCAATGTGCCAAGGCTTGTGATCAAGAGCACAGCACCCCTGATCTCTCCTCCCCTGATTCATATTGGAGTTAGGTCTATGGCGGAGGGTGGGGATTACCATATTATCTTGCATAAAACATGCCTGGGGTAGGGGCTGATCCTGCCTCAGGCAGGGTGTTGGACTAGATGTGACTTCTGGAGGTCCCTTCCAATCCCACTTTTCTGACTGACTTTATGACAACCAGCTGCTGCAAATGGGACTGTGCGTTAAATGTGAGAAAATACAGTAATATAGGCCTTGTCTGCTGCTTCGAGTGAAAGCATCCTTTCACTCGAGAGTAGGAGTTTTGAAGTGATGGAAGCCCAAGAAGGGTGGCTGTGCCTTAAGGAAACGATCCTTCGGGCACAAAGCAAGACGATACCCATGCGGGGTAGAAGAGGGAAAGGGGCCAGGAGGCTTCCCTGGCTGACCAGAGAAATCCAGGGCAGCCTAAGGGCCAAAAGGGGAGCACATAAAAAGTGGAAACAGGGAGAGATCACCAAAGATGAATATACCTCCTCTGCTCACGCTTGTAGGGAGGCAGTTAGACAGGCCAAAGCTACCTGAGCTGAGGATGGCAACCCAAGTAAAAGACAATAAGAAATTGTTTTTTAGATATATTGGGAGTAAAAGGAAGGCCCAGGGAGGAACAGGACCCCTGCTAAATGGGCAGAAACAATTGGTGACAGACAGGGGACAAGGCTGAACTACTTAACGAGTTCTTTGCCTCAGTGTTCCTAAGCGAGGGGCGCGACAAGTCTCTCACTGGGGTTGCAGAGAGGCAGCAGCAAGGCGCCAGACTTCCATACGTAGACCCTGAGATGGTGCAGTCACTTGGAAGAACTGGATGCCTTTAAGTCGGCAGGCCCAGATGAGCTCCATCCGAGGGTGCTGAAGGCACTGGCTGACATCATTGCAGAGCCACTGGCGGGAATATTTGAACGCTTGTGGTGCACGGGCCAAGTCCCGGAGGACTGGAAAAGGGCCAGTGTGGTCCCCATTTTCAAGAAGGGGAGGAAGGAGGACCCGGGCAACTATAGGCCAGTCAGTCTCACCTCCATCCTTGGCAAAGTGTTTGAAAAAATTATCAAGGCTCACATTTGTGAGAGCCCGGCAGGACAAATTATGCTGAGGGGAAACCAGCACGGGTTCGTGGCAGGCAGATCGTGCCTGACCAATCTAGTTTCTTTTTATGACCAGGTTACGAAACGCCTGGACACAGGAAGAGGGGTGGATGTCGTATACTTAGACTTCAGGAAGGCCTTCGATACGGTATCCCACCCCATACTGGTGAACAAGTTAAGAGGCTGTGATGTGGATGACTACGCTGTCCGGTGGGTGGCGAATTGGCTGGAGGGTCGCACCCAGAGAGTCGTGGTAGATGGGTCGGTTTCGACCTGGAAGGGTGTGGGCAGTGGGGTCCCGCAGGGTTCGGTCCTTGGACCGATACTCTTTAATGTCTTCATCAGTGACTTGGACGAGGGAGTGAAATGTACTCTGTCCAAGTTTGCAGATGACACAAAGCTATGGGGAGAAGTGGACACATCAGAGGGCAGGGAACAGCTGCAAGCAGACCTGGACAGGTTGGAGCAGAAAACAACAGAATGCAATTCAACAAGGAGAAATGCAAAGTGCTGCACCTAGGGAGGAAAAATGTCCAGCATACATACCTACAGCCTAGGGAATGACCTGCTGGGTGGCACGGAAGTGGAAAGGGATCTTGGAGTCCTGGTGGACTCCAAGATGAACATGAGTCGGCAGTGTGACGAAGCCATCAGAAAAGCTAATGGCACTTTATCGTGCATCAGCAGATGCATGACAAATAGGTCCAAGGAGGTGATACTTCCCCTCTATCGGGCGCTGGTCAGACTGCAGTTGAAGTACTACATGCAATTCTGGGCACCACACTTCAAGAAAGATGTGGATAACCTGGAGAGGGTCCAGAGAAGGGCCACTCATATGGTTAAGGGCCTGCGGACCAAGCCCTACAAGGAGAGACTAGAGAAACTGGACCTTTTCAGCCTCCGCAAGAGAAGGTTGAGAGGAGACCTTGTGGCTGCCTATAAGTTCATCACAGGGGCACAGAAGGGAATTGGTGAGTATTTATTCACCAAGGCGCCCCCGGGGGTTACAAGAAATAATGGCCACAAGCTAGCAGAGAGCAGATTTAGACTGGACATTAGGAAGAACTTCTTCACAGTTCGAGTGGCCAAGGTCTGGAACGGGCTCCCAAGGGAGGTGGTGCTCTCCCCTACCCTGGGGGTCTTCAAGAGGAGGTTAGATGAGTATCTAGCTGGGGTCATCTAGACCCAGCACTCTTTCCTGCTTATGCAGGGGGTCGGACTCGATGATCTATTGAGGTCCCTTCCGACCCTAACATCTATGAATCTATGAATCCTGCCCCGAGCAATGAGCAGCCTTGTTTGCCACACAGCTCCTGTCATGAGAAAGTACTGTCACAGGCACCTCTGTCTATGGGCGTCTCTTGAGACTGGGCAACTCGTTACATGTGTGTACACATCCCCCATTCCCTGATCCCAGGAGGAGGGTGGATTTTCTGGTGAGGCCCGGGTTTGGATTTGTCTACATGGCCTTTGGCCTGGGATGCTGGTGCTGGACCCGATGGGGGCAAGTGGTCAATCAATCAACCCTAGTGGCATTCGTAGCCTTGGGACCTGAGGCTAAGGCTGGAACTGATTGGATGGCCCAGGGCAGGGGGCAGCTTTTTCCTGAGATCCTTGTCTCTCCAGCAGATGTCTGTGATGGCCAAAGAGAGTAGGGGGTCTCTGGGGTGAAATCCCTGCCTCTGGCTCTTCCTATGGTCTTGGTCCCCTTGCCTTGCCTCTCTGAGCTGTAGCTTGTGGCTGTTAAGGGGCACTGACTGGTGGGCAGGTGTCTGGGCGGTGCATCAGCCATGCCCAGGTTGGCCTTAGAGCCTGGACAGTGCCTGGCACAGAGGTGGGGGGGCCTGATCTCTGCATGTTTGTACAGCTCCTGGCACAGTGTGTGATCTTGGTCCCTACAGGGCTGTGCGGCACCTGGCATTGTGAGGAGAGTGCCTTAATGTCTGGAGACTGCCCAGTGCCTGGCACTGAGGTGGGGGGCTTGGTCTCTGTGGATCTGTCCAGCATCTGGTAGGGGGGGTGTCGGGGTCCTGATATCTGTGGCTCTGTACAGCACCTGGCCTGTGGGTCATCTTGGTCTCTGCTGGCCTGTCCAGTGCCTGGCACTGTGAGGGTAGTGCCTTGGTGTCTGGAGCCAGTACAGCACTTGGTGTGGTGGGGAGAGTGCCTTGGTCTCTGGGGCTGTACAGCACCTGGCACGGAGGTGGCTCAGCTTGGTCTCTATGGATCTGTAAGGCACCTGGCACAGCAGTGTGTGGCCTGATCTCTCTGACCCTGTGCTGAGCCTGCTGTAGTTAGGGGAGTGCCCTGGTCTCTGTAGGCCTGTACGGTGCCTGGTGCAGAGGTGTGGGATCCTGATCTCTGTGGACCCATACAGTGCCTGGGTCATCTTGGTTTCCATATGTCTGTGCAGCACCTGGCACATGGGTAGGGGAAGCAACCTGGCCTCTGGGGCTTGTGCAGTGCCTGTCTCTATAGGCTTGTCTAGCACTAGGGGGAGAATGCCCTGCTCTCTGAAGCCTGTACAGCACCTGGTGCAGAGACATGGGGTTCAGTCTCTGGATCTGTACAGCGCCTGCCACAGGGGTCCTCTTGGTCTCTGCAGGTCTGTCCAGCACCTGGCACTATGAGGGGAGTACCTTGGTTTCTGGGGCTTGTACAGTGCCTTGTGGGTCTGTCCAGCATGTCACATGAAGTTGGGGGGTTTGATCTCTCCAATATTGTACAGCTTCTAGCACAGTGGACGAATCCCCCTGGTCTCTGGGGCTCATACAGCACCTGGCCTCATGGGTCATCTTGGTCTCTGCAGGTCTGTGCAGTGCCTGGCATGGTGTGGGGAGCGCCCTGCTCTCTCACTTGTCCAGTGCCTGGTGTGTGAGCCATTTTGGTCTCTGGAGGCCAGTTCAGTGCCTGGTGTAGGCGTATGGAGTTCTGACCTCTGCAAGTCTGTCCAGCGCCTGACACATTGGCAGGACTCCCCTGGTTCTGGAACTCGTACAGTGCCTGGTGTGGTGGGTCACCTTGGTATCTATAGGCCTGTGCAGCACCTGGCACCACGAGGGGAGTGCCTTGGTGTCTGGAGTCTGTACAGCACCTGGTGCAGGGGTGGGGGTGTGTGATCTCTGTGGACTTGCACCTGTTGTGGTGGTGTTGTGGTTACAATCTCTGCAGGCTTGTACAGCGCCTGGCACAGTGGGTCATCTTGGTCTCTATAGGTCTGTACAGCACCTGCGTGGTGGTGTGGGACCTGATCTCAGTGGGCTCATGCAGCTCCTGGTGCAGTGTGGGACCTAATCTCAGTGGGTGCGTGCAGTGCCTGGCACATGGACCCAGGGCCCCAATCCCCCTAGGCTCATGCCAGCCAAACCCTCCTTAGCTTTGGTCTGAGCTGGTTTCCCCAAAGAGAAGATATGGGTCTGCGTTGGGAGCCCGGACCCCTGAGTTCTATTCTGGGGGAGTTGGGAGTAGTGGTTGGAGCTGGTACGGGAGGGGACCCGGACTCCTGGGTTCTCTCCTGGCTCTGGGAAGGGAGTGTGGGGTCTTGTGGGAAATGTAGAGAGACTGGGATTGCAACCAGGGGTCTTGTCTCCTCTCAGAGCTGGGAGGGGAACCCAGGAGTCCAGGCTCCCAGACCCCCTGCACCATGATCAGCAACTGGGGAAGGGGTGCAGGGCGCAGGGCTGGAAAAGGAACCCAGGGCTCTTGGAAGCAGCTGCTTTAACTCCTTGGTTGCCCCTTCCTGGTGCCTCTGGCAGCCCCCTTGGATCAAACCCCTGCGCTCAGAGCTGTAGGTTGGTGCCCATTGCTTTCCTGGGTCCATAGGGTCACCCCACCTGCCCCTTTAAGAACGTTAACCCCTTTCCTGCTAACCACTGACTGTTCATTTGCATAGGCAAATGAGCTGATTTGACTGTTCAAATGATGGGCCTGCAGTGCAGAGAAAGGTGGGGTGGAGCTAGCAGGGGCAGAAAGGACCCAGGAGTCCAGATTCCAAGCTCCCTGCGCCCCTCCCCCTTCTGTTTCTGTGGAGGAGTGGGGCCTAATGGTTATGGACTGGGGGTGTGGCTTGGAGGGGGTGGGGCCTAGTGGTTAGCAGCAGACAGCTGCTTCTTTGCTTGGCTCTGGGAAGGGCCAGGTGGGTCTGATCCTGGACTCTTGGGTTCTAGCCTCTGGATCACACCTCCCACAGGCCAGTCCCATTGTCCCTCCTGCATTGGAGCTCCCAGTAGAGAGATGTTGGGGGTGGAGGGGACGTCCACAGCCTCTGGTAGTTAGCACTGGTGGGGAGTGGGTTCTACTGGGAAACAGTGCAAAGAGACTGGGATTGCAGCCTGGGCCCAAAGCTAGGAGGGCAACCCAGGAGTCCAGGCATCCAGCATCTCCCCTCCATCAGCAGAACCATCTCAGCAAATGAAGGGGAGTCTCCATCTGCACTTACTGTATTTTCTCATGTACCATATGCACCCCCCCGGTCCCGCCCCACAACACTTAGCTGCTGACAATTGGCTTGCCCACTCTGTGCAAGAAATATGGTAAGAGCTGGTTCTGCTTAAGGCTGGGAATGGAGCTGGTTGCCAACAGGATTCCTGGGTTGCTGCAGGGACAGGAAGCCTGGGGAGTGGGTGTTCCGACCTAGCTAGGGCCCAGCATTGCCAGGTGCCCCTGGGCCCTAGCAGGGAGTTTTGTGTCCTCCCCAGGGCAGCAGGTTCAAGCCAGGCCCCTTGATCTGTCCCCTTGACCCTGCCTGTAGGGCTGGGCACCCCCATGGGGGGGTGGATCTCAGCCCCACGGGGGTCAGGGCCAGTCCATAGATGTCAGGAGGTGAGAGAGGGAGGGCTGTGTTATACCCACCGCTCCTGGGCACAGGATACATGGTGCAGATCCAGGGTGATGCCGGTGGCATTTCAGTGAAGAGGCAGGGAGGAGCTGCAGGAATGTGGGGGAACCAGTGTGGCCTGGCTCTGTGTGCGCGCGCTGTGTGTGTAGGTGTGTGAGAGAGTGAGTGTGTGTGCATGCATGTGTATGTGTTGTAGACACCTGGGTTCTTGATTGTGAGTGTGTGCAGGGTGTCAGACACCTGGGTTCTGCATGTGTGTGCAACTTGGATGCCTTGGTCCTGTGTCTGTGTGTGTGCACATGCATGTATGCAGGTGTGTGTGTCTCAGATGACTAGGCTGTGCATGTGACCCACACACCTGGGTCCTGTGCATATGTGTATGTGGGATACCTGGGTCCCAAGTGTGTGCATGCATGCATATGGATGCGTGTGTCCTGGACACCTGGGTTGTGTTTGTGTGTGCATGCATGCTTGTCCCATCTGCCCTGCAGCAGGTTGGGGGTACAAAGTCTGCTGCTGGAGCAGATCACCCAGCCCCTGCTCCCCATGCCCCAGAGAGGGGTGAAAGGGGCCTAGTCCTTGGACCCCCTCCCCAGCTATGCCCAGGGGTGGTACTGTTATGCCCAGGGTGATTGATGCAGTGGAAGGGGCATGACCTGGTATTGAAATGACAGGGGGGGGGGTTAGTCTGGCATCCATGTGGTAGAAGAGGAGTGGCCTGCTATTCATAGGATGGAGGTGTGGCTGGACTCTGATGTGATGGCAGGGGCATGTCCTGATATTCATAGAATCATAGAAAATGAGGGTTGGAAGGGACCTCAGGAGGTCATCTAATCCAACCCCCTGCTCAAAGCAGGACCAGCCCCAACTAGATCATCTCAGTCAAGGCTTTAACTAGCCAGGTCTGAACACCTTCCAAGGATGGAGATTCCACCACCTCTCTGGGTAACCTGTTCCTGTGCTTCAGTGCCCTCCTAGTGAGGTTTTTCCTAATATCCAACCTAAACCTCCCTTGCTGCAACTTGAGACTATCATCTGCCACCACTGAGAACAGCTCCATCCTCTTTTGAACCCTCCTTCAGGTAGTTGAAGGCTGCTATTAAATCCTTTTTCAGTTTTCTTCTCCAGACTGAATAAGCCCAGTTCCTTCAGCCTCTTTTAAAAAATCTTGTCCCCCACCCCCTCATCATTTTTGTTGCCCTCCGCTGGACTCTCTCCAACTTGTCTGTATCCTTTCTGTAGTGGGGGAGGCCAAAATTAGACACAGTACTCCACACGTGGCCTCACCAGTGCTGAAAAGAGGGGAAGAATCACTTCCCTCAATCTGCTGGCAACACTCCTACTAATGCAGCCCAGGATACCATTAGCCTTGGCAGTACACCACTGGTTCACGTTCAGCTTATTGTCCAATTTAGCCCCCAGGTCGTTTTCCGCAGAGCTGCTGCCCAGCCAGTCAGCCTTTGGCCTGTACTGATGCATGGGATTACTCTGTCCTAAGTGCAGGACTTTGCACTTGTCTTTGTTGAACCTCATGAGATTCCTTTTGGCCCAATCCTCCAAATTGTCTAAGTTGCTATGAATCCTAGCCCCCCAGCTTCATGTAATCTGCAAACTTGCTGAGGGTGTACTTTATGCCGTCTTCCATGTTGTTGATGAAGATATTGAACAAATTAGCCCCAGGACCGACCCCTGGGGCACTCCACTTGATACCAGCTGGACATCAAGCCATTGATCCCTACCCATTGAGCCTGACAGTCCAGCCAGCTTTCTGTCCACCTTACAGTCCATCCAACCTATACTTCCTCAGCTTGTTTACAAGAATGCTGTGGGAGATGGTATCAAAAGCCTTGCTAAAGTCAAGGTATATCATGTCCACTGCTTTCCCTCCATCCACAGAGTCAGTCATCTCATCATAGCAGTCAGATTGGTCAGGCATGACTTACCCATGGTAAATCCATGCTGACTGGTTCTAATCACTTCCTTCTCCAAGTGCTTAGAAATGGATTCCTTGGGCATCTACTCCATGATTTTTTCAGTGACTGAGGTGAGGCTGACTGGTCTGTAGTTCCCTGGATCCTTCTCTTTCTTAAAGATGGGCCCTATTTGTGCTTTTCCAATCATCCAGGATCTCCCCTGATTTCCACAGGTTTTCAAAGATGATGGCCAGTGGCTCTGCAATCACATCAGCCAACTCCCTTAGCACCCTCAGGTGCATCCCATCCAGCCCCATGAACTTGTACGTGTCCAGCTTTTCTAAGTAGTCCCCAACCTGTTCTTTCACCACTGAGGACTGCTCACCTCCTCCCCAAACTGCTGCCCAGTGCACTAATCTGGGAGCTGACCTTGCCTGTAAAGACCGAGGTAAAAAAGGCATTGAGCACTTCAGCCTTTTCCTCATCATCTGTCACTAGGTTGCCTCCCCCAGTCAGTAAAGGACCCATATGTTCCCTGATCTTCCTCTTGTTGCTGACATACTTGTAGAAACCCTTCTTGTTACGTTTCATGGCCCTTGCTAGCTGCAACTCCAATTGTGCCTTGGCCTTCCTGACTTAATCCCTGTGTGCTCGAGCAATGCTCTTATATTCCTCCCTAGTCATCTGTCCAAGCTTCCACTACTTGCCACATTTGCTAGGTTTTCTGCACACCAGGATGGTTTGTTCCTGTGCTCTCAGTTAGGCTTCTTCAAAGTACAGCCAGCTCTCCTGGACTCCTGTCCCCCTCAGACTGGCCTCCCAGGGGATCCTACCCATGCATTCCCCAAGGAAGTCCAACTCTGCTTTTCTGAAGTCCAGGGCCCTTGACATGATGGGGGCATGGCCTCATGGGGGTTTGATGGAGGGGGTGTGGCCTGACCATCACCTCAGGGGGGGTGTCCTAATATTGACATTTTGAGTTCATGGCCTTATGAGGATGTTAGGGAGGGGTTATGGCCTGATGGGACAGATCATGGGGTGTGGTCTGATACCAGATGAGGGCATGGCCTGATGGGAATGTGATGGAGGCAGTGTGGCTTGAGTACTATGGGGCATGGTGTGATAGTCACGTGATGGAGGGGCATGCCAAACCTCAGGGCATTGTAGGAAGGAGCTGTGCTGCCCCAGCACTGATGTAGTCCGTCTGTCCGTCCATCCCCCCAGGACCAGTTCGACATCATTGAACATCACACCCAGTGGGGTCTCGACCTGGCTGAGAAGTACATCAAGTTCGTCAAGGAGCGGACAGAGATCGAGCAGGCCTATGCCAAGCAGTTGAGGTAGGGGCAGGGGTCCAAGGGTGCAGGGGTCGTAACCACTCCTGGACCAGGATGCCTAGGCTCCTGCCGCCAGTGAGAACAGAGCTACAGGGGCTCAGGATGCCGGGTTCTACACCAGCTCTGGGGATGGGTTGGAGCAGGAAAGGTGGGAGCCAGGATGCCTGGGATCCCTGTCTTGCATTTAGGAGGAGAGGGGGGCCCAGGACTCCTCTGTGTGTGTGTGTGTGTGTGTGTGTGTGTGTGTGTGTGTGTGTGTGTGTGTGTGTGTGTGTGTGTGTGTGTATTAAGGTGTGTGTGTGTGTGTGTGTGTGTGTCTATTAAGGCACTCCCCTGTGGCATGTCAGGTCATAGCCCCATGGAGGGTGGGGGGAACCAGTTGTATCAGAACTGTGGTTCTCAGGTCCTGTTCCATGCCTTGTCACTGACCTCAGGTCTCTTTGTGCCCATCATATGGGCACCTTTGCCCTGACCCTGGAGAATCCTCCCATAGTAGTATGGGGCCTCTGACACATGCTAGGGTCCTTCTCTCCACTTCCTCCCCTTGGTGGGGGGATGGAGATGGGAGCCTGGATACGAGCTTGCTTTTCTTCTTGGTGGTGTGGAAAGCAAGAGCCTGGGTTTGCTGTGCCTCCCCACCCCACTTCCAGAGCTGGGATGGAACCCAGGTATCTAGGCTCCCAGCTCCATCACTGGATAATAGGTTTGAATTCCCTTGTGTTTAGTTCTAGGAGGACAGCAGAGTTCACTGTTACTGTGGGGAGGGGCTGGGAGCCAGGACACCTGGGTTCTTTCCTAGTTCGGAGTGGTGTTTGGCAGGTTAGAGCAGTGGGGGCTGGGAGCCTGGACTCCTGTGTTCTTTTTCAGGCGGGATGGTGTGGGGGAGGAGAGGGGGCTGCCTGGGAGTTTCGTCTAGGCTGTTTTTAGCTTTGACTTCTCGTTTCCAGGAGCCTGGTGAAAAAATATCTGCCCAAGCGCAATGTGAGAGAGGATCTGGAAGCCAAGTAAGTGTCGGCATGTCTTGGGCCTGATGTGGGGACAGGCAGATGGATGGACCTGCCCCAGACTCAGCAGCATTTGAGCATTCAGGGGCTGGGTCTATGGCATGGGGTGCAGGGGCTTTCAATCCAGCCTGGAGGCCTTGCCTGGACTCACTGGGTCCATTTTGGGAGAACTGGGAGTGGATCTTTGGACTGTGAGAGGGAAGAGGGCAGGCTAAGGGGCTCGGCAGGCCCTGGCTATCTGTGATGACCTCATCACGATAGATTTGCCTCACCCCCCACCCCGTGATGACCTCATCACAATGGACCTCACCCCCATGGTGATACCCCCCCTCGTGATGACCTCATCCTGATGGCCCCCCCCCCCCCCCATGGTAATCTCATCATGATGGATTCCCCTCTCCCCTGATAACAGCATTGTTATCCTCTGTGCCATTGACCTTATCGTGGTGGACCCCCCATGTTGACCTCATCACAATAGACCCCCCCCCATGACACCCTCATGATGGATTTCCCTGCCCTGTGACTTCTTCTTGTTGACCCCCCTTGATGATCTCATCACAATAGATCCTCACACCAAATACTTCCTCCCACAACCTCATGACAGTGACCCCCCTCTCTTGATGACCTCATCACATTGGCCCCATAACAAGCCCCCAGCCCTCAACTGGGTTCCTGTGGCTGGAGGGCGCCCCCTACTGGCCAGCCAAGGCATTGCATCCAAGCCTCCAACCCTGGGGCAGGAGCAGGTGTGTGAGGGGGTATGTTTTGGGGCCAGATCAAGGCTTTACTGCCCCCCAAGCCCCTCCATGGGACTGAAGATCCCATGTCATGGCTCTTGTGGAATATGACTGTTCCCCCAAAGGTGGTGGGCTGTGGCTGGGCAGCCATGGCTCCTTGAGCTGACCCTTGGCTCTTTTTGCCCCTCTTTGTCCAGGTTTTGCCAATACCAGGCTTTCCTGCAGGTGGTGAAGGAGCTGAATGACCTGGCTGGGCAGAGGGAGGTGGTGGCTGAGAACCTCACGACGTGCATCTGTGTGGAGCTCTCCAAGTACATCCAGGAGCTCAAGCAGGAGAGGAAAGCGGTTGGTGGCTCTTTGGGGCTGGGCGGGTGGGACAACCCCCTTGTCCTTTGCTGGGATCTTGGGGAAGATGTCGGGGGGTGGACACCGAGGGAGGTGGTGAGATTTTCATCTTTGGAAGGGCTTGTGGGGAGGTTGGAGAAATGTTGGGTGAGGGGGGACCTGGGGGTAGCCAGGTGTGTGCACTGCTGGGGCTCTCTCCTGGGCCTTCTGAGTTTTGGTGGTTGGTTGGATGGAGCACTCTACCCACCTCATTGACCTCACTGTGATCACCTACCTGTGGACCTCATCATGATGACCCCCCCCAGTGACCTCATCATGATGTCCCCTTTTGCTTTTACCATGATGGACTCCTCCAGTGGCCGTATCACCATAATGACCTCCCTGTTAACCTCCTCGTGACAGACTCCCTGTTGCTTTTACCATGGTGGACCCCCACCCCTTGATGACCTCCTTGTTGACCACATTGCATTGAACCCCTGATGCCCTTATGATGACCTTCTTGATGACCTTATTGTGATAGACACCCTGTTGCTCTTACCATGATGGACCTGCCCCCATTGGCCTAATCATGATGATGCCTCTAACCTTATTGTGGTGGACCCCCCTTGACCTCATCATGATGACTTTATCATGATGGATCCCCTCATGATGATCTCATCATAACACAGGAATGAATTTATCCTCCTCCTGTTGTTACAGGGAATTGGGGAAGAGGGGTCTCTGCAGTGCATTGAACCCTCCTGGCATCTTCCGGACCCTTCCAGTCCTCAGCCCTTGACTTTCCCTGGGAGCTCAACACTGGCTGGGAAGTGTGGCAGCGGGGGAGCAGTGGCAATACTGCCACCTCATGCAGCCACCAAAATCCCAAACCCCATGAGGGAGAGGGGGTTGGACCTAGGGCAGGCCCCTTTCCTCTGTCTAGCCAAATCAGGGCATAGCCAGGCCTCTTCCTCCTGTGGGCCTGGATCATGCCCCCTTCCCACTGCAGGGCCAGGCTGGGTCTGGGCCAAGTCTTTTCCTCTCTCTCCCCTCCATGACTGGATTGGGGCTGAGCTCTACATGCCGGATGGGGCCCTACCACGCCCATCCCAGCTGCCAGATTGGGTCCACTGGCGGGATCAAGCCTGTGGAGGGATCAGGCCCTGCCCATCCAGTTGAGCTTCATTGGTGCAGGAAACTCTGACTGTTTTGAACTGACGGCCTGTTGGGTTTCATTTGCTAGGGACCTAGTGCAAAAGGGGAGGAGTTGGGCTGTCTGCTCCTGGCCCCGCCTTTGTTAGGGCCCTGGCCCCCCTCCCCCCCCCCCCCCCCCGAGCGCTGCCCTGTCTTTTGCTCGGGAGGGTTTGGATAGGGCTGATACAGTCTGGAGCACGGGGCTGGGTTGGATGGGACCCTGGAGGGCCCAGTGTGCTCTGATCCATCTGGGATCCTTTGAGAGGCCCTATGCAAGGCTGGCATGGCTGGTAGCTATGCAGCAGGGAAAAGATGGAGACCTAACTCCCTTCCCCCCAAAACCCCCCCACAGCACTTCCAGGAGGGGCGACGTGCCCAGCAGCAGCTGGAGAACTCCTTCAAGCTCTTGGATAATGTGAGTTTCCCGCAAACCCCTGGGATCAGGCCTCTGCCCTTCCCCTTCCCCTTGACCTTCCAACCTTACTCCCAGGAGCCCCTGGCTCTGGCTCAGGGGCTGGGATCCAGCTGTGCTGGGTGGGCTGGGACTTCCTGAACATCTGCTGGAGAGGGAGGGAGGGAAAGGAAAAGCAGAGCCTTGATTCAAGGGGAAAGAGGGTACTTTATTTTGTCCTCTTTGTTGAGGATCAATCCGGGTAGGGGGCTGTGGCTGACACAGGAGAGTCTCTGGGTGCATGGTGCAAGGCAGATCGGGGAGAGAATGGAAAGCAGAGCAGGCAAATGAGGCATGGGGTGTAGAGCAGGGAGTAGAAAGCAGAGTGGCTGATGGGGCAGGGAGCTGAAAGCAGAACAGTGGATGGGGCAGGGCTCAGCTGTCCTGCCCCCAACTTCCCCCACACTCCTTCCTCTTCCCTACCCAGAGCAAGAGGAAGTTTGAGCGTGACTGCCGGGAGGCAGAGAAGGCACTGCTTACGGCTGAGCGTCTGGACCAGGACATCAATGCCACCAAGGCCGATGTGGAGAAGGTGGGAACCTGCTCTCTCTCTCCCTCCCTGTGGCCCAGGGGGTAGTGGCCAGGGTAGGGGGCACCACAGACCCCCTCCCCGCACCAATGCCTTCAGCCAGGTCCCAGTTATTGCATTGCCATGGGGTGAGCTGTGTGTTCCACTGGGGGTTTGTACAGCTCCTGGCATGGCCAAGCCAGGCCGGCCAGGGGGGTTAGGTGGGAGGAGCTGGGGTCTTTCCAGGCCCCCACAGCTGACGATGTTGGTCCCACAGGCCAAGCAGCAAGCTCATGTGCGGGGCCACATGGCAGAGGAGAGCAAGAATGAGTACGCTGCCTGCCTGCAGCACTTCAACCAGGACCAGAGCCGCTTCTACTTCCTGGAGATGCCCCAGATCTTCAATGTAAGGCCCTGTCCCCCTACTCTAGGCCCTGCTCCCCTTGGCTATACCCCACCACACTGTTGAGGGCCCCGCCGTCTCGATTAGAGCTCTGACCTGCCCCCTTGATTAGAGCCCACCCACTCCCCTTTTTGCTAGTCCCTGCCCCTTGGTTAGGACCCCACTGATGCCCCAGTGATTAGATCCCAGGCTCACCCGCTTTGGTTAGGCCCTGCCCCTCCGTAGTTAGAGCCCAATCCTCCCCTCCCTCTTTTGCTAGGGCCCCGCACTCTTTGCTAGGATTCCACTCCCTTGATTAGAGCCCAGTCCTCACTCTCCTCTTCCAGGTAGTGTCCCATGCCCCTTTGGGGATAGGGCAGGGGGCACAGGGCAGGGAGCAGAAAGCAGAGCAGCTGATGGGGCAGGGAGCACAGTAGGTGTGATGAGTTTGGCATGTCTCAGCCTTGCGAGGGGAGTGGGGATGATGGGACCGTGGGGGCCTCAGTGGAGCTTTTGGGGTCCCCCCTGCCCCCCAGAAGCTGCAGGAGATGGATGAGCGGCGTACAGCACGGCTGCGTGAGGGCTATGGGCTGTTCTCAGAGACGGAGCGGCAGGTGATGCCCATCGTGGGCAAGTGTCTGGAAGGCATGAAGGTGGCTGCTGAGGCCGTGGATGAGAAGAGTGTGAGTGGGGCGGGGCAGGGGGAGCCCCAGATGCTTGGGTTCGGGATCCTGGCACTGGGAGAGGACACAGGTGGGCCTGGAGGCCTGGGTTCACTCCCTGGCACTGGGGCGGGGGGTGGCAGTGGGGGTTGGAGCAGCTGGAGCTGGAGACCCGGATGCTTGGGTTTGCTCCCCAGCTCTGGGACATGAGGTTAGAGCATAGGAGGCTGGAAGCCAGATCTCCTGGGTTCTTTTCCCCTGTTATGGGGATGGTGGGGGTGGAGGGTTGGAGCAGAGGGGGCTGGGAGCCTGGACACCTGGGTTCTATCCCCCACACTGGAAAGGCGGGGTTAGAGCAGAGGTCTGGGAACCTGGACCCTTGGTTCTGTCTCAGGTCTGGGAGGGGCATAGGGTCTGATGGTTAGTGAAGGGGGACCCGGAAGCCTGGACTCCTGGGTTCTCTTCCTTGTCCTGCTAGAGTGCGGGGTGGTGCAGCCTGTTTTGGGGGGGTGCAGCCCATTTTGGGGGCATGGAGCCTCCCCTTTAGCAGGGGCAGTTCCAGGGAGGGTGGGGTTGGACATTTCCCTCTGGGGCTCTGATCCGTAGGACTCCCAGCTGCTGATTGAGCTGCACAAATCTGGCTTTGAGCGCCCAGGAGACGTGGAGTTTGAGGACTTCAGCCAGCCCATGAACCGTGCCTCGTCCGACAGCAGCCTGGGCACCCCGCGCGGCCCCTCAGATGTCCGGGTGGACCCTCGCCTGCTGGGCAAGAACAAGGCCAAGCGCTGGCCTTTCAGCAAAAAGAACAAGGTAGGAGAGGCCAGGGTACTAGGCTGCACCCTGCAATGGCGTCTCCCTGGGCTTTCACTTATTCCGGGCTAGGGAGTAAACAGACCAGCTGCTACCCTAGGCCGTGTCTGTGTTATAGCACCCCCAGTCACCAGGTGGTGCTGAAAGCTTGGGTCCTTCCTTCTTCCGCATCCCCTATGGGTATATGGCAGGGAGCAGGGACTTGCCTCTGGCCCCAAGGGTTCCTGGGATAGCTGCCGATGCACAGCACTTATCCCAGTGTAAACCTGCCCTGATTCACTGGGCTTGATTCAAGGCTTGGACTCCTCTTCCCAGCACCGGGGCAGAGAACCCAGGAGTCCGGGATCCCAGCCGCTGCAGCACTGAGCCCCACTCTCCTCCCAACACTGGAGAGAAGAACCCAGGAGTCCTGACTCCCTGATGCTGCTCTAACCACTGAACTCTGCTCCCTCCCCCCAGAACTGGGCAGAGAACCCAGGCATCCGGGCTCTGGTCATGTTCTAACCACTGGGCTCCGCTCCTTCCCTCTGGAGCTGTGTGGGGAACCCAGGCCTCCTGGCTACTTGAGGCTGCTCTAACCACCAGGCCCCGCTTCCCCCAGACCTGGACAGAGAACACAGGTGCCTAGTCCCCAGCCTTGCTCTAACCACTGGATCCCCCTCCCTCCAGAGCTGTGTGGGTAACCTAGGCTCCCTGAGGCTGCTCTAACTACTGGACCCCACTCCTTTTTCAGATCTGGCCTTAACCAACCTAACCCCATGTTCTAGGTAGGGGGAAGACCCAGCTGCCCCCCCCCATCTGTCTTGGCTGGAGCCATATATGCCCTGCCCTCTATGCTGCATCACCTGTCACTCATGGCAGACTCCACCCCCTTCCCCTGGCTGCCTCTGCTGTGCACCCCCCACCCCCTTTCAGCTCCTCTGGTCCTTATGACTCATGCCCCGGATGCCCCACCCTGTCATTTGCCAATCAGAACAGCCCGTTCCTGGCTCTAGGCTCCCTTGCCAGGTGGCTGTTTTGTATAACCTTCTCTTGCTTCCTCCTTAAGCAGCAGTTAGGGTCTGGGCTGATTTGGAGGGTGGGAAGGGCATGATTTGGGCCTCCTCTTGCCTGGGACTGGGCCAATGGCTCCTTAAGCCAAGGTTGTTCCCAGCATGGTGGGCAGGGGTATGATGGGAAATCCCTGCCCCTTCCCTGTGACTTACTCCCTCCCCACCCACCTGCTGGCCCCAGCCCCTGCCACAACCCCTTCCCCCCCCTCCTGTCCTGTCTTTTCTGTGCCTCCATCCTATGTGTCTTTCACCTTTGTGTTGCCCCTAGAGATTCTCCCCCCCCTTGGGGAACAGCCTGGGTTGGGGCTAGAACTTGTGTTGGGCTGGGAGAGACTGGGTAGGATGGGGCAGGTGAGTGCTGTGGCTAGTAGTAGGTGGCTTGGGGCTATCTGGGT
This sequence comes from Alligator mississippiensis, assembly GCF_030867095.1. NCBI lineage: Eukaryota > Metazoa > Chordata > Crocodylia > Alligatoridae > Alligator > Alligator mississippiensis. The sequence continues at coordinate 24,091,487 of NC_081831.1, forward strand.
TGCCCAGCAGAAAGAAGGAACTCTATGTAGACCTGTTCCCATCCTAACTACTCCAAGAGTACTGTAATTTCAAATATACACATGCCTCCTGAATAAGACCTGTCCCTTGTTTTTGGGCACTGAAAGCAGAAGGAAGGGGGTTTCCAGCCACAAAGGACAGGGACCTGGCTTGTTCCCTATCCCCAGCCCATTTCCTGTTGAGGCAACAGCTAGGATTTTTTTAACCTTTTAATTGCTGAATTAGGAGCAGCTGTGGACAGCTCAGCCAAAAGCTGAAACCCCAGCTGCTGCTGAAACCTAGACTCCATTGCAGGGGAGGGGGGACTAAAATTTTGTAAGAGCTAAAAGCAGCAGCTCTGTGATTTAGGGGAGAGACCGGGATTAGCTCATGGAGGACAGCGACATTGCCAGGGAAAGGCTAGCTTGATTAGTAGAACATTAAGAAAGGAGATTGGGTTGTTAGCAGCCCTGGAGGGAAGAGCAATTAGCAGGACTCAGCTTTGAATGAGCAATGAAGTCCATTGACTCCCTGAATAGAAATGCCACTGGTACTTCCCGAGTTAAGCCCCATGTCCCAGTTTTGGAAGGCAATTTTTTGGCGTGTGGTATGTGAGTATATATGGTATGTATGTAAGCATATATGGCAAATGCAGTCTTTATTTATACAGTCTTATACAGTAGATACGGTATTTTCTACTGGGAGCTGGGGGCAATTCAGTGCCCCTTTGCTCCCACTCCAGCTGCTGTGGGGGGCCCACAGGGGGCTTGGATGTACCCCCTACCCCTTTTCCCCTCTCCTACCCCAGAGGAGTCTGGCTCACATTGGCTTCCTGCTTTGCTCTGTGCATGAACTAAAACACCTCCCGCTTCCCTCCCTCCCGGCCCTGCCTCCTGCTTGGGGGAGGGGCTCCAGCCTGGACTGCCAGACCAAACAGAGCTGGGATTTAGGGTGGACCCCTTGGCCCTTTTCTCCCCCCACCCCCCATCAGGGCATGTTGGAGGGAGGGGCAGCAGTTGCTGGGCAGTTTGGGTAAGACTTCCCTGCCTACCATATTATTTTGTCTATAACACGGTCCTGGAATATAATCCATCTTGTCCTGCTCCCTTGGGCTGCTGCAGCCTCCCTCCATGAGTGGTGGATGCTGTCCTTACCATATCTCCTGCATATAATGCACACACCAATTTCCAGCAGCTTTTTTTGGGAGGAAAAACTGCATGTTGCTTGCGAGAAAATATGGTATTGTGGAATGGGGTAGAGGATCCAGCTCCTTCCTCTGGTTGGGCCCCCAGACCCTTTCCCAGAGGAGTGCGGGCAATATTTGGAAGAAGGAGAGATGGGGGTGGAGGGGGGAGTGTAAATGTGACATTCTCCTCACCTGTTCCCACCCCCTGCCCCCCCATGCCCCAGAGGGGGTATATGGGAAGAGATTTTGCACCCCCCCCCCCCCCCCCCGGTAGTTTTCTCAGCAGATGGGAGGGGGTAGGGGCCAGGAATACCATTGGGATTGGGTCCTGGCTGGAGTCTTTGCAGCTCACAGCCTCGTGGGATTTGTAGTCCATTGGGGTGATGCTCCCTCAGACTTCTCCCATAGACTGGAACTACTGCTCCCATGAGCCTTTGCGCTCTCCCCTCATGGCACCTCTGGGGGTCATCAGGGCTCCTGGGAGGGACCAGCATAGCTCCCACTCACACCAAGCGGCTCCAGGTGGGACTGGTCCTGTCCAGCGTCCTAGGGGCCATTACACACCCTGGTCCCATTGCCGTGGCCCAGCAGTCGGCCCATTGCCCTCTGCTGGCCAGTGGCTCCTCTGGCCCCTGTCACCCCCTGCTGGTGGGTGGTGGTATTGCTGCTTGTCTCCCTCCCCCTGTTTTTTTGCCCCCCTCCCCCATTTTTTGCCCCTCCTTCTGTGTTTTTGCCCCCTCCATCCCCCTTTTTTGCCCACACTGGGTGTGGTTTTATTTCTGTGTGCCTCTATTTCCTGCGTCTCTGCCTTTCTTTGGTTTTCTTACAGCAATTTCTTCCCTCCTGTGTGTGTCCATGTGTTTCCCCCACCAATGTCTGTCCTCCACCAGCCCCCACCCCACTCTCCGGCCAGCTCCCCCCTCCCTCCTCTGGCCCCATTGGCTCCCAACGGATCTCGCTCCCCCAAATTCGCCCGCGACCCGCTGTCTTACTGTCTGAACGAGATCAATAAGACAGTGAAGCCCTGCGTCGCCTCCTTGCGCAGCCTCAGGTGGGCGGTAAGTTGGGGAAGGAGGATTTTGGGGGCAAAAAAAGGGGGAAAAGGTGAAAAAATTCCACCTGGAAAACCCAAGTCATCAAGATTTGGCCCTGCTGCTGCGAAGGTTCATGGGAGGTGTCTTCCTGCTCTTCTCTAGGGGCTGTGAAAATGGTACCTCCCACAATGCCTTGCAAATGTCCAGAGTGATTTTGCCGTGGAATGGGGCAGAGTTTGAGCAGGAAGCCTGGCCCATGGAGCATGGGGTGGGAGTGGGTGTTGCATGGCTTTCCAGCTCCCATAATGCACTGCTTCCTCCTCCCCCAGTGATGCATGCCCAGTGTCACAGAGACTGGGACTGGGACATTGTGGGGTTGGAGTTGGGCCAGGGAGACCAGCCCTGAGAAGAGAACAGAGCCTTGAGCAAACTAGCTATCATATCCCCGCCCGAGAGGCAGTTGCATTTGTGTTTATACTTAGCTGCTGACACACTCCACCCCAGAGCTGGCTGCATCCATTATATCTAGCACACCACCCCAGAGTCAGCCACATCTCTGTTATACCCTGTTTCTCATACACCACCCCAGAGGCAGCTGTATCTCTGTTATGCTTGTCTGTTGATGCACTGCACCCCAGAAGCAGTCTCATCTCTGTTGCACTCAGCAGCTGATGTTTCCCACCACAGAGCTGGCCACATCTGTTAGATCCAACCCCTGTCACCCCCTACTTCAGAGGCAGCTGCATCTTTTGTTACACCTGGCCTTGGCACCCCCCTGCCTCCCACCCCAGAAGCATCTTTATCTGTTATACTCAGCTGTTAACAAGCTTCACCCCAGATTTGGCTGCATCTGTTATATCTGGCCCCTGACACTGCACTCCAGGGGCAGCTGCATCTGTTATACCCAGCCTGACACACTCCACCCCAGAGGCGGCTGGATCTTGTTACAGTTGGCCCCTACACGCCCCACGCCAGAAATGGTGCCAGTTCCAGCTTGTTCCCTCTCCATCTGCAGTGGCAGGTCCCATTCCCGTGGGTTAGGAGAGGGCAGGGGGTCTGCCCTCAGTGAGATGATCCATCATGTTCCCTCCTGTGCAGGGGGATTTGTGGTAGGGTTCCTCCCAAAAGCCAACTACAACCCCGAGCATCCCAGTAGCCTCTAGCCAGTTCCAGGCAGCTGCTCTAACCATTTCCCCCTGTCCTGCCAGCCCGTGATCACTGAGGACTTCAGCCACCTGCCCCCGGAGCAGCGGAGGAAGAAGTTGCAGCAGAAGATCGAGGACAGGAACCGGGAGCTGCAGAAGGAGATCGACCAGAGGTACCTGACCCCCCACTCTCACAGCCCTGCTATGGGCTAGGCTTTATTTCCCAGCATGCACTTCCCCAAGGTGCAGAGCAGGCTGCATGGGGGCAACTAGGGGAGGGGGAATGACTTGCATGCAGCATTTGGTGGGAGGGGCCATATGTTTTGCATATAATGCGCCATGGAATAGAAGACGCCCCTCACTTGGGAAAGGACGGACGGAGAACAGGTCTTTAGAAACTGAGTAGCAGCTGCTGGGGAGCAGAATCTGCCCCTGGTTTTGCTGGCAAACAGCTGCACCTGCTCTTACTATATTTCTTACATATAATGCATGCTCCCAGGTGCCAGCTGCTGGTTTTTTTGGGGGAGAGGGCATGTTGTATGGTAGATGGGTAAATATGGTAGATGGGCAACTCCCCCCGCCCCCCAATGGATCTTGTGCTGGCAGTGCCCTCTAGTGGGAGTGCAGGGTGTGAGCAGATTAAGATCTACTCCTTGAGGTAGCTCTGTGTACCCTGCAGTTTTCTTGCTGGCATCAGCTATAGGGATGGGTCATTTCCTCCCTCCACCCCCCCAACCTGGGTATCAAAGTCTAGTAGTGTGGAGCAATTCTGTGCTGTCAGACATGGATTAGATCAGTCCTGTTCTCCCTCCCAATCACCTTTTCAGTCCCAGATCCTTTAGGGGGAAGTGTGTGTGTTCTGTGTAATGAAGTATGGTATTTAAATTTCCCCCCCCCACCCTTCCTAATACAGGGATGCCTTGAACAAGATGAAGGACGTGTACCAGAAGACACCACAGATGGGTGACCCTGCCAGCTTGGAGCCCAAGATTGCTGAGACCCTCAGCACCATTGAGAAGCTGCGGCTGGAGATCCAGAAATATGAGGTGGGGGGAGGGGCTGGAAAGGTGCATTGAGAACTGGTACCTTGTAGAAAGCTTTGGGGGTCTCCGGGGCATTCCAGGGATCATGGTGAGGACACTGAGGCACAAGGAAGTGTGCGTGTGTGTGTGGTGGGGTGTTGACTTGCTAGAGATCAGGGATCAGGATGGGGAAACTGAGGCACAGTGTGTCTATGGGAGTGGGGGGTGGTCTAGTGGTTTGGGGGGTGGTTCTGGGAAGCTCAGACTCCTGGGTTTTGCTCTCAGGTTTGGGGGCTGGACAGAGACTGCTTCAAACCCTGTGAATGGTTGTGGGGAAGCTGAGGCACTGGGCTCTCTCCAGCTGTTCTGCCCCTCCTCCTGGCTTGGGGGGGCATGGGTGGGTTGGGTGGATCCAGACCCCTCTCACACACGCTTCGTCTGAAGTACCATCCTCAGCCACCCAGCAGGGAGTGACTGGTGGGGGGGTGGAATGCAACCTGGGTCCCGACCACCCCCCTTCTCCCTTCCCACCCCAGTCGTGGCTGGCTGATGCTGAGGGCCGAGCTCTGAGCAACCGCCCAGACAATGCACCCCGTGGTGGGCACCAGCTGGACCCCGCCAGTGCCATCAACAACAATGTCAGCTCCCATGACAAAGACAGGTGAGGGTCTGGGGCGGGGACGGGGCCCAGATGCGGGGAGGGGCAGGCTTGTGGGAAGCCTGAGAGACGTGCAGCTCCATGCACCAGGGTGAGACAAGCCAGGCGTCCTTGATACCTGGCATCACATGATGTCAGGGGTGCCAGGGAAACTGTCTACACTCAGGCTGTCGCAGTGCTATTGTGTGTGTGTGTGGGGGGGGAGGTGGGGGGGGTGGTCCTCTTTCTGGTAGCTGGAAGCAGGGGATGGTCATTGGCCACTAATAAGCTCCTGGCTCTTAATTAATAGGAATGAATTCCTATTTCTGTTAATAGTTCTTGTGATCCCTGAGATGTGCCTCCTCCTTTTCCAGCCAGACCAGGGCTGGGGCAGGCAGTGGTGGGAGCTGTTGGTGTCATCAGGGCAGGGTTTTCCCTTAGGTCAGAATTGAACTCAGAAGTCCTGAGCTCAGCAGTCCTGACCTTGCTCCCCACCCAGAGATCCCAGGCATCTGGGCTCCCAGCACCCCCTGGTCTAACCCCTCAGACCTACTCCCTTCCCGACACAAGGATATAACCCAGGTGTCTGTGCTTCTAGCCACACCCTTAATCTGCCCTATCCCCCCTCAGCGCCATTCTCCTTTGAGGGGGAGAGGATCCAGGCTTCCAGGTCCCATCCTCTTCAAGCTGTGTGGCCCTGTTCCCGAGCTGGGGATAGAACCCAGGCATTCGGGCTCACCATAGCGCTGCTCTAACTACTAAGCACTCACTCCTTCCTCAGCCCTGATGCACCCCACTCTGAGGACGGGACAGACACCCTGAACCAGCCCATCTACACTGAGTTCGATGATGACTTCGAAGAGGAGCTGGTGTCACCCATTGGCTCCTGTGTAGCCATGTACCGCTTCGAAGGTATTGCACTGGGGGGAGGGCTGAGCATTGTGGGAGGGCCAGGCCCGAGTGCACTGTGTCTGTGTGAGTGTGTGTGTGGGTGTCTGTGTGTTCCGGATGCCTGGGCTCTGTGTGCGTCTTTGTGTGCATATCCTGGATGCCTGGGTTCTGTATATGTCTGCATGTGTGTGTCCTGGATGTGCCTGGGTTCTGTGTGTGCATGCGCATGTGTTGTGTGTGCATGCTTGTCCTGAACCCTGAATGCCTGGGTTTTGTGGATGTATGTCTGTACATGTGTGTGCACGTGTCCCAGGCTCCTAGGATTTATACGTGTGCGCATGCATGTCCTGGATGCCTGCATTCTGTATGTGAATGTCTCAAACTCCTGGGTTCGCGTGTCCCAGATGCCTGTTGTGTGTGGGTGGGGCAGGGAAGGAGATCTGGACTCATCTAACCCCTCCCCTCCCCTCCTCCCTCAGGCTCCAGTGAGGGTACCATCTCCATGGCAGAGGGTGAGGAGCTGAGCTTGGTGGAGGAGGACAAGGGCGATGGCTGGACCCGGGTGCGCCGTGGCCCTGGTGACGAGGGCTATGTGCCCACCTCCTACCTGCGCCTCAGCCTGCACTGAGCACCAGCTGGCTGGGGGGTGGAGGGGGCAACCAGCAGGAAGTGCTGCCTCCCCAGGCCCTGGGGTGGGGGCATACTGGGGGCATCAGCCTGAGATCAGGGCTGGGGGCTTTGCCCATCAGATCTTCCATGGGGGTGCTGGGGGAGGGGAGAATCCTGCCCTCTCCAAGCCAAGACTCCAGTGGGGGGGTTCATCTGCTCCCCTCTTTGCTGTCAGCCTCATGGGGGGGGTGCAGTGTTCCTGGTGCCCACAAAGGGGCGGGCTTCCTGCTCCTTTCTGCAATGGGGGCTGCTATCCCCTACCCCACTCCTGTTTCCCCATTTGAGGGTAACAGGCCCCTTTTTGCCTCCCCCCCCCCAGGGGCAAGTGGGGAGCAGCAGGGCACAGGGAGGCAGAAGACAGCTCCCCTCACATAGCAAAGCATTGGCATCTGCTGCTCCCTCTGGTATTTGAACCCGGGGCCTTGGGGATTTGAATGCCTGGTCACCACCCGGGACAAATAGCATCAACTGTTCTCTGGGAGTAGCTCTAAGACCTTGCTGGGGGGGGACATTTTGCCTCCAACTGCTTCCCCCTTCTGTTTTCATTTACCCCTGATGTAGCAGGGGGTAGAAAGAGGCCAGGCCCCATCCCCTCGTTAATGACGGGCTCAATGGGAATAAGGGCTGGACTTTAGGACCCCCACCCCCTTTGGGGTCACAATCCCACCCCCTTTGAGGACATTATCCCTGCACCCTGTGGGGTTATGACTCCACTCCCTTGGGGTCACCCCCCACTCCCTTGGAATCATACCCCCACCACCTTTGGGATCATGCCCCCACACTCTTTGGGGTCACCGTTCTCATCCTTTTGGGATTATAATCCATCCCCTTTTGGGGTCCCACCCTCAAGTGATTGGGGTTACAATCCCATCCCCTTGGGGTCTTGTCTCCACCCCCTTTTGGGATAATGGGATCCCAGGCCTTACCTCTTCCCCCTATCTTCCCAGCCCCCCACCCCCTTACCAGGACCCAGTGCCCCCTAGAGGTGCTGCCCACCTAAAGCAGCCAGCTCCTGCCCCTGCCCCCCCACGATATGCACTTTATCCCCTTCCCAGCTCGCTCGGCCAGATGCAAACCTAATAATAAATCAACTCAACCAAGTGCCTGCTGCGGAGATCCCCTGGATCTGGGGGGTTGTGGGGCGGGATCTTGCTGTGGGAACCTAGGCGTCCGGCTCCCTCTCCCCTTGCTTCCCCCCTCCCACACACTGATTTATTGTTTTTTTTAGAGGACTCTAATATATGATAGCCTTTTATACTGGGACCCCTTCCCACTGTGTTTTAGTCTCACCCCCTCAGCCCCACTCTGATGGCTTGTTAATGGACTTCTGGGCATCCCAGTGGCTCCCAGTTAAGAGGGGGGGTGGTCTCTTGGTTCTGACAGGTGGTTTCTAGGCTGCTGTATCTGAGCCCCTCTTGCTAGCGCCGTCGAATGTACTCAAGCTCAGCCTGCGGTGCCTTGCTTACACTTTATGTACAGAGATTTGGGGGGGGGGTGATTTTTGCAGGGGCAGGGGGGTGGGGTGAGTCATCGTTATTCCCTCTCCTGTGCCAGGTTTTAAAGGAAAGTTTATAAAAACAAGATGAGATGCAGTTTGGAGGTGGTTGTGGCTTTATTTGGGTGGGGTTGTCTGGGAGGGTGTGTGTGTGTGTAATAACCCTTATTTTAGCAAGCAAAGGGATTGTAAGGGCATGTGGACACACAGCACACTTTATTCCAGAGTAATTTACCCCAGATGTTATTTTGGTGTGTGTGTGTGTGTGTGTGTAAAACAAATAATCCTTTTGTGCTGTTAAAATAACACTTACCTTACACAGAAGGGGTGGGGGTGGGGGGAGGGATTGGGGTTTGAAAGATGTGCGGACACACAACACACCTATTCCAGAGTAATTTACCTTGGATCTTATTCTGGGATTGGAGGGGTGGGGTGTGTGTGCATGTGCATAACGAACGACTTGCGGGAATCATACCCCCACCACCTTTCGGATATTTTAACCTTTGGAAGCTGGTTAAAATAATCCTTGTTTTAGCAAGCAAAGGGATTTTAAGGGTGTCTGGACACAGTATGTTTAAACTGGAATAATTTCCCCTAGATCTTTTCCTATGATGGTTGTGCATGTTCATATGTGTGCGTGTGTAACAAACAGCCTTTATTGCTGTTAAAATAACTCTTAACAAGCAGGGAGGAAAATGTGATTTAAAAGTTGCGGACACACAACATGCTTAATGTGGAGTCATGTGCCCCGGATCTTATTCTGTGGAGGGGTGGGGGATGCACACAACAAACAGCCTTTTTGTGCTGGTTTAACTAGCCCTTGTCTTTAGTAGGCAAAGAAATGGTGGTAAGGGTGTGTGGACACACACTACACTGATTCCTGAGTAATTTTACCCTGGATTCTGTGATCAATCTGCCCCCAAATCTACCTTCTACCTCCCTCATAGTCCCTGCCACGACCCTCTCCTCCAACCACCCCTTGGGCTAGCTGCATCTAAGTTGCTAGCACATGTCTTTCCCCATTGCCTGGTGTCAGGGCAGTGTTCCTGCTGGTGCCTCTCTGCCGCTGCCCCTGGACTGTGAGAGGCAGAACGGCCCACAGGGGTCCTGGGACAGCGATGGGCACACAGCACCTTTTGCAGCCAAGGTTTTCACCCCCTGCCCTGCCTCAGCCGGGGGGAAAGAGAATTGGAAGATCTTCCAGGTTCTTTTAATTTAAGGATACAAAAGAACCAAGGTGCTGTTCTTGCCTATTTTTCCCCATCCCAACACTGCCTATTCCCCCTCCACCTGTCTTATGTTTCATCCCACCAGCTTTGGGGGCTGTCCCAATGTAGAGATCCACACCCCCTCCCCCCATCCCCCTTGGGGGTCAGATCTGGCTAGATCCTAAGTTTCTGTCTTCCTGGCTGGCTCCAGCTTCTGAGACAGGACGGTAAGGATCCGGTCAAATTTTTCATAGCGTTCTGCTTGGCTGGCCTCTGCTCCCTTGCTGCCCCAGAAGAGGCGGAGGGCAAATTCCGTCTGGAAGGCTTCCAGGAGCTCGGGGGTGGGCTGGAAGCCTGAAGAGAGACAGCCCAGATAGGTGAGATCAGAGCATTGGCTGGGTGATTTATACCTGCCAGCCTGTTATATAAGGTGTATTATGGCTGGAGATCTCTTTGGTAGCTCAGGCCGATGGACCACCAGAGAAAATCAGGGGTCAGGGAAAGCATTGGGTTCCCTGCCAAGTTGGGGAGCACCCCCTGGATGCAGCATCTGTGGGAGGGTCATTACCGTATTTTCTTGCATACCACACCGACATTTTCCCTTTGCAATCATAAGACATGTCTTAAGTGAGGAAACTGATTTCTATGCCAGAATGGAAGCATGAAAACGCTGTGATATCTGCCATGGCCAGGAGGGATGCAGCACCTTGGGCATCAAAGGTAGTTTTAACCCTTTCACTGCTGATGAATTGACAACAACTTTTAGCTGAGCAGAGCTCAGGCTATAGGAATTTGGGAGTGGTTGGGGATGAGGGCTGAGGCTGCTCTAGGGACTAGACGATAGTTAGACTACTTTTTCCAGCATGCGCTGCATAGGGAGTAGCAGCAGTATTCTAGGCCAGATGCACTGTGGGAAACAGAAGTCCAGGTGGGGCAGGGGGGAGAGATTGCAAAGCACAGAGACTGAGGGGTGAGGCAAGAATAGGCCTGGGCTGTGCAGCTGGATTACATTTCCCAGAATGCGCTGAACAGGAAGGTGCAGGGGTATCATGGAGTTTCCAGGCAAGAGGTATTATGGAAGATTCCAGACCATTAAAAGTGGGCTGGGGATGTCCCTGCTAGCTTAGGGCCTGGACTGTGTGGTTGGACTCAATTTCCTAGCATGCACTGCAGAGGGAGTACCATCATACCATGTCACTTGGAAAGGGGCATTATGGGAAATGGAGTTTACTGGGAGGAGCTCAGCCCATAGAGGTTGTGGGGGGGCAGGTAGGGGAGGGCCAAGACTGCCTGGGTTCCATGGCCGGATTGCATTTCCCAGCATACATTGCACAGGAAACATGTGGCACTCTGCAGGCCAGAGGCATTATGGGAAACAGAGTCCAGGAGGGTATAGAACCTCAGGCAATAGACAGTAGGGGTGGATGGAGCAAGGCCTGGGCTGTTCAGCTGGACTACATTTCCCAGCATGTACTGCACAGGAAGTACCATGTTATGGTGCCTTGCAGCCAGGAGCATGATGGGAAATAGAATCCAGGCCGGGCCAGAGCTGTCCTACCTTGGAGTGTGGCCTCTGCTTGGGCCTGGTAGCGTCCGGTGTGGGCAGCCATGTCCCGGGCAGCACCCAGTGTCCGCAGCAGCGACTCGCAGCTGTCCTCATGGTCATCCCACAGCCGTTCGCCCTCCAGGAGCCCCAGCAGGGGCACCACAAAGGGCACTGCTACAGCCCCTGGGGTGCTGGTCTCTGGTGGGAAGCACAGGATATAAAGTTGGTGGGAGGTCTGAAGGTGTCTCCCCAACCTGGAGACTCCACATCAGGGGACCTCAGAGTGAGGGGAAGGAGCTCCCCTTGGCTGGCAGCAGTAGTAGGACCTTTATCTTTGCTGCGCCAGCCACTATCAGCTTTCAGAAGACCCAATGCATGTGCCCTGTAGGAGCTTAATCTTGGGGGGACAGGGGGGTGCAAAAAGAGGTGGGTCCCTGGGGATAGGGGACCCCATTTGAGACAGAAAGTGCCCTTTCCCCATCAGCAGCACCCCCCAGTTCATAGCTTTACATGCAGGGAAGTCCAATTTCTTTCCCTCGAGGGGCAAAGAACCAAATGCAGGACCTCCCAAGGGCTTTAGGTGCCTATGTCAGTGGGATTTAGGCATGTCAAAGGCCTTTTCTGTGTGTGTGTGGGGGGGGGGGGAGAGGGGGGTCAGAAATCTGAATTAAAGTGATATGAGCAGGTGCCAACACCAGACACAGAGAAGCCTGGGATGGGGAAAGCTGTGGGGTTGGGGAAACTGAGGCACAGAGAAGCAGGGGGTGCGGACACGGAGGCATGGAGGGGTGGGGAAATTGAAGCACAGAGAAGCTGGGAGATTTGGGGAAACTGAGGCATGGGAGAGCCTGTTTTGTGAACCCAGGTATCATGGCCCCTTTCTGGCAGTGAATCCAAGTTCAAGTGACATGGATAGGGTTACACAGGCAGTTGGTGTCTGAGAGGAGGCAACTGGAAGCCAGGGGAGAGGGGCAGACACACCTGCTTGCCCCCCCAGTCCATCCCAGTAGATATGACCCCCTACAGCCTGGTACAGCCCCCTTCCCACCCCATAGCCTCACCTTCCCCCCGGCTCAGGCGCCTGACGAAGGGCTTGAGGTCCTTCTCAAAGGCCACAGCGCTCTCAGTGTGATTCTGCCGCAGGCATCTCCACGTCTCCTCCAGCCGCGCGATCTGGGGGGAAGAGGTGGTGGGAACTGAGATGTGGGGGGAACCTGAGGGCACAGGGGTGAGAGGGTGCAAAGAGGCAGGTCCCTAGGGCTGGGGAGAGGGAACTCCATTTGAGACATCTGCACCCCCTAGCTCAGTTTTACACACAGGGAAGTCCATTTTCTTCCCCTCAAGGGGGCAAAGAACCAAGCCCAGGTCCTTCCAAGGACTTCAGGTGTCTACGCCAGTGGGATTTAGGCGCCCCAGAGACCCTTTTGTGATTGAGCACTGACTTCCTTCCTCCACCTAATGGACAGAGGAGGGCAATTGCTTTGGTGATGAGGCCCTTAGAGATGGAGACAAGCCTGAAAGGGCCCTAAGAGGGGGGTCCTCCTGCATCTCCCGTGTCCCCAAATCAGGGTCCCTCAAGAGTCCTAAGCCCCCAGTGAGGATCTAGCCCCCACCCCGTCCCAGTCTCAAGCCCCCAGTGCCAGGCACTGTACAAGCTCCTTTGACTAGGATCAGGTCCGTCCCCCCGCTGTGCCCCCACCGAACTAGTGAAGTGCCTGGGCTGAAGAGCAACCAGCCTAATAAGAGCAAGGGCACCTGGGCGGGGGGGAGGGGAAGCACAGAGGAGCTGCAGAAAGTGCGGTACAGACAAGGAGAGGAAACAGGCACAGAAGCTGGTGGGATAGGAAAACAGGAGCTGCAGGAATTGAGGCACGGAGGAGCTGTCAGGTGGGAAAACTTAACTGAGGCGCAGAAGAACTCGGGACATTGAGGCACAGAGAAGCTGGTGGGTTGGGAAAACAGTCCTGGAGAAGCTGAGGATTGGGGAAACTTGATGCACAGAGAGGCTGGGGAGAGGGACACTGAAGCATGGAGAAACTGGGGGGTGGGGACACTGAGGGACACAGAGGCATGGAGGAGCTGTGGCAGGGGGAACCTGAGGAATGAAGAAGCTGGGGAACGGAACTGAGGCATGAAGAAGCAGGGGAAGCCAAGGCACGGAGGAGCTGGGCAGAGCTGGGGAAAGCGAGGCATGGGGGACCTGTTCTCCAAACCCAGGCGTCCTAGCCCCAGCCCCCGCTCCCTCACCTGGGGCAGCTGCAGGGCGCTCATGACGGCTGAGAGGGCAAAGAGGTCACCAGCCACATCCCGCAGGGCACACGCCAGTTGGATGATGTGGTGCAGCGTGGCTGTCCGCTCTGCCACAGTGCCCGTGCAGCCCAGCAGGTCCACGGCAATGCCCAGCGCCAGCACCCTGTGCCTGGGAGGCAGGAAGCAGCAAGCATGGGGCTACCAGACTTGGCTACCCTTCCACAGTGGCACCTCCAGGTAAGCCAGTAGCATGTGGGGCAAGCAAGGTTTGGGCTGGCCTGGCCTGGATGGGAGACTAGCCAGACAACCCACCCCCCAGCCCTTTGGTGTCAGGAGGGGCTGTGGCCTCCTCCAGAGGAGACAGCTAATGCCTCTAGCCAGACCCAGTCTAACTCCTCTAGCTGGTTCTTTGTTGCACCCCACAGATGGCTGCATTTCAATCAACCTCCCTAGGGAAGGAAGGAGTCATTCAGCGCTACTCATGGGAGCGACTCAGGCCTCCACCCTAGAAATGGCTGCATCTTGAGGCCATTTGTGTGAGCTATCCCTTGGTAGCTGTGTTCCATCCCAGAAACAGCTGCACCTTGTTTGAGCTGGCCGAGGTTCCCAGGCTGGCTGCATCTCAGCTACCCAGCTGCTCCGCTACTTCAGCCCATGGCTGAGTGCCTTAGGCAGACAACTGAGGCTGCGAGGACTGCGTTCCACCCCAGAACTGGCTGCATCTTGGCCTGGGGGTAGGAGCTATCCCCTGGCTGCTGTCTCTCAGCTTGTGGGTGGGTGCTTGGGGATAGGACTCAGGCATCCAGGTCATGCTCCCAGTAACCCATCAGATCCCCCTCCCCTCCCCTCCCCTCCCCTCCCCTCCCCGAGCTGGGGATAGAACCCAGGCGTCTGGGATCCCAGCCTCCCCACTGTTCTAACCCCCAGATGCCCCCTCCCTTCCCAGAGCTGGGGAATAGAACCAAGGTGCCCGGGCTCTCGCTCCCAGCCCCCAGCTGCAGTGTTCCACCCCAGAACTGGGCGCATCTCAGCCACCCAGTGGCTCCGCTGAGCCAAGGACCTTCCCCCATGGCCATGACAGCTGTGCCCCACCCCAGATGTGGGCATATGCCTGGCCCCCACCTCTCCAGCAGCTCTCTGCGCAGCTGGTGCCCGTGGGGCAGCGTGATGAGCTCCAGGCCTGAGCTCACCCCCATTGCCCGCTGCTCCTTCTGAGTGACCCCTGTGATCCTGGTGGCCTGGAAGGAGGAGAGGGATGAGGCCTGGAGCCCTGTCCCTGTCACTGAGGGGAGGGAGGGGGTAAATGTCCCCTGGGAGGGGCTGTTACTGTGGCAACAAAGCTACCCTCTGCCCCTTGGGAGAAGCAGCTATGCTAGAGCTGGGGAGAGAACCCAGGCATCCAGACTATAACCACAGGACCCCACTAGAACTGGGGAGAGAACCCAGGTACCCAGGTCATGTCCACTGTAACCCACCAGCCCCACTGCCTTCCTAGAGCTGGGAGAGAACCCAGGTGTCCGAGCTCCCAGCCCCACCAACTCCAACCCCCAAGACCTCCTTCTCCTTCCACAACAGGGGATAAAACCCATGTGTCCAGGCTTCCACCAACCCCCACTCCTCCCACCACCCCTTTGTCACCCCACAGCCTCTCTTTCCTCCCAGACCTGGGATTCGAATGCAGACATCCAAGCTCCTGCTCCCCTAGGCCCCTTCCTGGGCCTGGCAAAGAACCCAGGCATCTGGGCCTTCTCCCCCACTCCTTACCAGGCAGTCCATGTGCAGCATGTGCAGCGCCGTGCACTGGGCGTCATGCTGGGCAAAGAGCTCTTTGAGCCTGCGCAGCACGCTGGGCTCCAGGGGCCTGTTGTCAGGGGGCAGCAGGAGGGAGGGGACGGCAGGGAGCTGAGGGGCCAGCTCCAGCAGCGGGTGCTGGAAGCCCCCCGCCTCCCCACCCACATTCAGGAGCCCCAAGTCAGCCTCGGTGGCCCGTGCCCGGCGCCGCCGGATCTCCTGTGCCCGCAGCCGCCCCACATGGCTGCGGAGGGCAAGGGGTGGGCTTAGATGCCCCTCGGAGTTGCTGCGGGCACCAGGGCCTGAACAGTGGTCGGGCACCAGCCCGGGGTCGCTGCCTGCCCGGGACACGGGCGACAGGGGCGGAAACCGGGGCCGTTCAGGGCTACCTGGGCAGGGGAGAAGGGGGAGTAGTCAGGGGATGGGGGGCAGGAGGGGCTTGGCCCTGCCCTCATGCCTTACCTCCCACCCCACCCCTTGGCTGCTTCTCCTGCCCCCTGGCCCTACCCCCTTATGCTACATCCCACCTCCTTACCCCCAGCCCAGTCTATTCCCTTACCTGTTGCTCCACCCCTTTCCCTGCCTGCCCCCTTACCCCTGGCCCTGCCCGCTTTACACTCCCCCTGGCTCCTTGCACTGCCCCCTGACCCAATGGCTCTGCTCTCTTCCCCCCAGCCTCCTCCCCATACCACCTCACCTCCTTATCCAAGCTCTGCTCCCTTATCCTATGGCTCTGCCCCTTATTTCTTCCCCACCCCCTTTCCCCTAGCCCCACCCCTTTCCCCTGATTCTGCCCCCTCACCGGCCCTCAGGTCAGGATGGGTGGGGGGCCCCAGCCTTGGGGGGCTCCGGCCCAGCCACTCCAGCCCCGCAGGTTGGCTCCCACTGCGCTCAGCTGCCCTGTGGGGAGGAAGGGCCTGGCTCAGAGCTCTGAGGGTGCCAGGGGGTTAATGGTCCTGCTCAGCCCAGTTGTCAGGGCCGGAGCTACCCTGCGAGTCCCTGCCCTCTT
Organism: Alligator mississippiensis; assembly: GCF_030867095.1. NCBI lineage: Eukaryota > Metazoa > Chordata > Crocodylia > Alligatoridae > Alligator > Alligator mississippiensis. The sequence continues at coordinate 24,107,368 of NC_081831.1, forward strand.
TGGAGAACCCAGGCCCCTGGGCTCCCCACAACCCACTAGCCCCATTCCCCCTCCCCCTGCTCTGAGCTGAGACAGAACCTAGGTGTCTGGGGGCTCCCAACAGCCACCTCCTCCCCCCCACCCCACTAGCTCAAGGGAGCAGAGAACCCAGGTGTCCAGGTTCTCAGGACCACAGCAGCAGACTCCTAAGCCCATTCTGCAGCTTGCTAACGCAGCTGGACCCCGGGAGTCCGGGCTCCCAGGCTTTGGTTCCCCCCTTCCCCAACCCACCTGGCCAGAGAGCTTAGGAGTCCTGGTTCCCAGTCCGTTTGCTCCCCCCACTCACCTCCCAGTGCTGGAACTAGAACCCAGGCGTCCAGCCGCCTTTCCTCCCCCCGCCCCCCAGTCCACAATAGACCCCAGTGTCTGGCCCCCAGAGCCTACCTCAGCTGCCCCCGCCAGTTGGCTCCAGCATCTCTGCCTAGTGGCTCCAGCTGGCAGTGGCTCCGGGCAGGGTGCTGTACATCAGGAGGCTCCCGTGGCGCCCCCTTGGCCTCCTGGGAGTAGGGGACAGTGGTTAGAGCAAGCCCAGATGCCAGGGTTCCCTCCTGGATTTGGGGGCAGGGGGTAGACCCCAGACACCCGGGTTCCCTCCCAGGCCTGGGGAGGGGAGGGGGTTGGTGGGTTAGACCAGAAGCAGGGCTGGGATCCTGGATGCCTGGGTTCCCTCCTGGGCTTTGGTAGGGGTAGGGCTGTGTGGCAGTGGGGGAGCCCAGATGCCTGCATTCTCTTTCCCAGCCGGGGGTTGGGGGGGGGGGGTACTGGGAGCCCAGATGCCTGAGTCCCACCTCCCTGCAAGCTGAGGCTAGTCCATGTCCCTGTGCTCCCCGTGCTTCAGTTTCCCCCTCCCGTGCATAGCTTCTCCCCCACCCCCCAGCCACAGCCTCTGAGTGTGGGGGAAATCTGGGTGCTAACATATTTTCCTGAGTACAGGGACAGCAGTACCTGGCGGTGCAGGGCAGCAGGGCTCAGCTGCAGCTTCTCCCGCAGCTGCTCCAGGTCTCCGGCCATGCTTGGCCCTGAGGGCACCTCCTGGGGGCAGAGGGCAAAGATCAGGCAAGGTCCCTGCCCCCTCTGACTCAATTGGGCCCCTCCCAGTATTCCCCACTCCTCTCCCACAGCTAGTAAAGACCCCAGGTGTCCGCCCCCCAACTCAATGGATCCCACTCCCTTCGCAGAGTGGGGGGAGAACCCAGGCATCTGGCCTCCCATGTCTCCCTGCTCTGACTCACCAGACCCCACTCCTCTCCCAGAGCTAGTAAACAACCCAGGTATCTGAGCTCCCCCCACCCGTAGTCCACCAGGCCTCACTCCTCCCAGAGCTGGCAGAGAGCCCAGGTGCCCAGGCTCCCAGCCTATGCTCTAGTCCAGGGGTAAGCAAAATGTGGCCCGGGGGCTGGATACAGCCCACCAGGCCATTTTATCTGGCCCACAGGGCCGCTAAAAAATTTAGAAAATTAATATTAATCTGTCCTGAGCTACCTGTCATGTGGCCCTCGATGGCTTGCTGAAACTCAGTAAGTAGCCCTCTGCCCAAAATAATTGCCCATCCCTGCTCTAGTCTAACCCCTACCTCAGACACTCAGGGGTCTTCTGAGGGAGGGGCGGAGAGCTCCACAGCCCTGAGGAGCCCAGGCATCTGGGCTCCCAGACCCCCTCCCCACAACTCCCTTGTTCCAGCCCAGTGGACCCTGACTCCCCTCCCAGGGCTGGGAGAATCCAGGTGTCTGGACTCTCGTCCCACTTCCCCCAGTTCTAACCTCCCAGCTCCCTGTCCTCATCCTGTCCTCTAATCCCCCCCCCCCCAAAAAAAACAAAAACCAAAAAAAACCTGGTAGAGACCCCAGGCATCCAGGCCCCCAGTGGCTCTGCTCTAGCCCCTACCTCTGCCAGGCTCCATCCTCCCAGCCCCGCTGGGTACCAGTCAGGTCCCTCTACCTGTACTGGGAGCTGTACAAACCCTGCAGCCAGGATCAGGCCCTTGTGCCAGGAGCTATATGAACCTCCCAGGCTGGAGCTGGCTGGGGGGTGAGGAGGCAGCGGGTGCCACTTCCCTCACCACTGCCCCCAGGCTCTGACTCCCCTGGGCTCTGGGGGTCCAGTCCCCCAGCCCTGTCTCCATGGCCCAAGCTCCCTGTTGGGGGCTGGCGATCCGCCTTGCCTGGGTCCCTCACACACCTGAGCTGCCTGGGCCCTGAGTCAGTGGCTGGGAGCTGGCCAGGCCCTGCCCTCAAGGGGGGAGGAGCTGGGTGTGGCAGGCACTGGAGTAAGGGGCCCAGGAGTCCAGGCTGCCCACCCCCTCTCACCCGTAGCTATCGGAGCTGTCCAGCTTCAGACCCCCTGCCCGGCTTGAGCCCACCTAGGAGACCCCAGGTGTCTGGGCTCCCAGCCCCTCCCAACAGGCCTTAACCCTCCCTCCCCCTCCTACTTTCCCAGGAGCCCAGGTGTCCGAGCTCCCCTGGTCTAACCCACCAGACAGCACCCTCCTTCCGGGAACCCAGGTGTCCGGGTTCTTGGTCCCTCCCTGCTCTCACCCACCAGCCCTCACTCACTCCCTTCTCCCAGGAGCCCAGGTGTCTGGGCTCCCAGCCTTCCCTGTCCTAGCCCACCAGACCCCACCCACCTCCCAGGAACCCAGGTGTCCGGGCTCCCAGTCTCCCTGTGGTCTTACCTTCTAGGAGCCCAGGTGTCCGTGCTCCCAGCCTTCCCTGTCCTAGCCCACCAGGCCCCACCCACCTCGCAGGAGCCCAGGAGTCTGGCCTCCCAGTCCCGCCCTGTTCTAACCTACCAGACCGCACTTCCAGTCCCCCCCCCCTTGTCATTTTAACCCCCTGGTTTCCATTCTCTTCTCATATCTATGGATAGAGCCCAGGAATCCTGGGTTCCCCCTTCCCCTGGGTCTAACCCACTGATTGCCACTCCCCACCTAGATCCAAGCCATCCGGGCTCCCAGCCCTTCCCTGTTCTAATGCCTCAGACCACTGCACCCCCCAGAACCCCAACCTTGCGGGCACCCCTCCCCCCCTGTTCTAACCCACGTATCCTCCACTCTCTTCCCAGATCCAGGCATGGACCCCACGTGTCCAGGCTCTCTCAGCTGTGGGCCCAAGGCACTGCATGGGGAAGCTTGCAGCCCATTAACCCTTCATGAGCCTGGCATGTGGCTTTCAGGTCCCTGTCAACTTGGCTGTCGGGGTAAGAGAAGGAAGGATGGACATGTGCCCCCACCCCCCCACCAGGAGCTGTACAAAGCCCCCTAGCCAGGATCAGGCCTGGACCCTGCACAATCCTCCCAGCCAGGATCAGGTCCCCTGTGTCAGAAGCTGTACGAGCCCTGCAGCCAGGAAAAGGCTTCAGCCAGGATCAGATCCTCCCATGCCAGGAGCTGTATGCAGTGTTGCCAACTCTCATGATTTTTGGTCTTGTTCTTAAAGTCTACACTTCGGGAATGTGAAAAACGTAGCACTTTCTTTTCTGTAGATTTATTTTATATGTGTGTACATATATAAAAGAAAGCCCTACGTTTTTCACGTTCCCAAAGTGTAGACCTTAGAAACAATGCCAAAAATCATGAGAGTTGGCAATATTGGGTATAAGCCCACAAGCCAGGATCAGGCCTCAGCCAGGATCAGGTCCTCCTGAGCTGGAAGCTGTACAAATGCCCCTAGAGACAGCCCCTGCCCCAGCTGGGATCATGTTCCCCCCTGCGCTTGGACATGTACAGACTCCCTGAGACAGCCTCTGCACTAGCCAGGATCCGATTCCCTTGTACCAGGAGCTGTACAGCCTTCCCCCAGATGCAGCCCCCACCCCAGACCCCCATCCCTAAGGCTGAGTGGGGCCAGGAGACCTGCTTTGCGGGGGGGTGGGGAGAGGGGTATATAGAGCAGGGCACAACCCCTCCAGCCGGAAGCCTGGCCTGGCTCACCCAGCCCCATGGTGGGAACTGTGGCACAAAAGCATAGATTTGGACAATGCAGAGGAAATCCTGCCCCCACCCAGCGCCCAGGAGCCAAGCCCTGTGCGGGAGTAAAGCAGCAACAGGCGCAGCCTTAATTTAGCCCTCGCTGGCAGGTTCTACCTGGGTGTAAATCCGGAGGCAGCTTGTAGGGGGGAGGATCACCATGGGGGTTCAGTTACCCTCCTGGTTTGTACAGGGCTCAGTGCCTCCTGATCCTGGCCTGGGGGCTCTGTATAATGCTTGGCACTCCCCAGTCCTGGCCTGGTACAATGCCTAGCACCCTCATCCCGGTCCTGGCCTGGGGGTTCTGGGCATTCCCCTCCCTGCTGCATCTCCAGGGGTCCCCAGGGTTCCCTGATTTACCCCCACCCCCTGTGCTGGGGTACTGGGGGGGGGTTGGTATTAGGGAGTACTAAGGGGTTGGTACTAGGGGGTACTGGGAGCCAGGGAGTGTGTACTGGGGGGGGGATGCTGGGAACTGGTGGGTTGTCCAGGGAGCCAGGGGTTTTTTTTTGGAAAGTACTGGGAGTTTGGGGGGTGTACTGGGGTCTGGGTGTGTGTGTTGGGGGGGGTCACTGGGAGCCAGGGAATGTATACTGGGGGGCACTGGGGTCTGGGAGGTATATATGGGGAGGTATTGGGAGCTGGAGATTGTGCACTGGGAGGCTCCTGGGAGCTGGTGGGTTGTAGTGAGGGCCAGGGGTATGTACTGGGAGGTAATGGGAACAGGGGAGTGTACGCTGGGGGGTACTAGGAGCTGGTGGGTTGTCCTGGGGGGCCAGGGAGATACTGGGAGCTATTGGGAGCTGGGGGGTTCTCCCGCCCTTGCCCGCCACAGCCTCTACCCCTGGGGAACTTCCTGCCCTGGCTCTTACCTGGCCTGAGCCATCACAATCCAGGCCTTTATCCCCACCCAGGGAAGGGGAAACTGAGGCACAGGCACCAACAACTTACCACAGGTCACCCTGTGAGGAGGATGGGGATGGGACCCAGGCGTCCAGGCTGCCTTGCTCCCCCACTGCCCGAGTCTTTCTGGCTAGAGGATAATCACATGAACAGAGGAGGGGGTGGACAGCCCCAGGCTTGGACACTTGGATTCTCTCCCTGGCTGCCTGCCTTGTGTAGGACTGTCATGGCGTATACCCAGAACCTAGGTGTCCAGAATGCATGCCCGCTCCAACACACACGAGTGCACACCCCCTTATATGTGACCCTAGGCTGTTCTTGGTCACTTGAGGACACTGAGGCATGGAGTTGGGGAGGGTGAGAATGCACGGGGTTGGGGCACTTCCTCCTTGAGGTCACCTGGGTCCCCCATAGGCCTGGGATCTAGGTTCTTCTCCAATGCAGAGGAACCCAGGTGTCCTGTCTCCCAGCCCTGCAGATGCAACACCCCCCACCCCTCCCCCCTGAGCTGAGGATGGAACTTGTCAAAGGGGGAGGGAAGCCCCAACACTGGTTTATTTTGCACCCTGCACCAGCGAGACAGGGGTTAGCTAAGCCATGGAGGATTCTGGTCTGAGATGGCAATCAGAGGTCTGGGCCCTGTTGTGCCAGGTGCTGTACAGCCTCCCAGGCTGGGATAGGGGCTATGCCTGGCACTGTACAAACCCCAAGACCAAGATCAGGGGGTGCCGGGCAATGTACAGACCCCCAGGCCAGGATTGGGGGGCTCCAGGTTCTGTATAGTCCTCCCAGGCTGGGATCAGGGGGTGTTGGGTGCTGTAGACCCCTCCTCCAGGCTGGGACTGGGGGCTCTGAGTGCTGTAGAGACCCCCAGGCTGGGCTTGGGACCACGCCAGGCACTGTACAGACCCCTCTTGCTCCTTTGAACTCTGGGAATGACTCACAGAGGTTGCTTATGGGTGGATTCCTGGCCTATGATGGGGCCAGGAAATGAGCTGAGATCAAGATTGGTTTGCGTATCTGGCCAGACACACAGAGAAATCCCTTTGTCATTAGAAAATAACCTGTGACAAGGAAGATCCTGGGGCTGGAAGCTCTTCCCTGAGACATCAGCCCCTTAGATCAAGGCCCATTAATTTTTTTATTAGCCATTAAAATGAAAAGGGTGGAGATTTCCCCTCTGTAGGTAGCTCCAGGTTTAACCTGGAAGACCATTAATTAATGTTTCTCATCTGCATGGATTGTTTTCAGTGAAAAAATAAAATCTCTTCCATCTAAATCCCTTTAAAAACGGTAATTAATGGCCAAATTTTGGCCAATTAAAGGCCAAAACTGGCATTTTCATCATGATTTTCATCACCAAATGGTTTTTTTCCAACAGAAAAACTCTGCTTTTCATCAAATTCACCCTATAAAAATTCCAATATTGTCACTAAAAAGAAAAATGGTAATTTTTATCTATGTTCCCTTGGGAATTGTTTTTTTCCCAGCAGAAAAATTCTACTTTTCTTTAAATTTACTCTCACCAATTCCATTTTTTTCTACTAAAAAAATGGTGTCGTTTTATCCACATTGACTTGGAAATGGTATGTTTTTTAAGCAGAAAAATCCTGCTTTTCATTAAAATTTTCTGAAAATTGTATTCTTTCAGTGAAAAACTGACCTTTTATTAACATTGCCCTGCAATTTTTTTTTCAACCAAAGAACTAGCCTTTCCATAAAAACCTCTGAATTTTTGTAGACCAAAACATGGCTTTTTTCATTAAAATTGCCATGAGAAATGCCTTTGCTGGTAGAAAAACTAGATTTTTATTAAAATTGTCCATGAATTTTTTTACTGTCAGCCAAAAAGCCTCCCCTTTCCCTCAGAATTCCCTGAAAATAGCATTTTTTTTTCATGAAAAGACCTTTATATAAAAATTGCACAGGAAATTTTTGGTGTTTTTTCACCCAAAAAACTGGCATTTATATCAAGATTTCCCCAGCAACTGCATTTTTGAAGCCAAAAATCTGACTTTTTAGTCAAAATTGTCCAGAAAATTGCGATTTTTCCAGTGAAAAACTGGCCTTTTTGTTAATATTAATGTCTAGCTCTTTTCCACCCAGGACCCCTCAACTCTTGTTTCCCCACCCCAGCCTGCCCAGAACCCAGACCAGCTGTGGGGGCCTAGGCTAGGGAGCTTGGGATGGATTCATCAAGGGCAAGGCATGCCTGACCAACCTGATTGCCTTCTATGACAAGGTGACTGGGTCTGTGGATACAGAGAGACTGGTGGGTGTGATGTACCTTACTTTTAACAAAACTTTTGATACAGTCTCCCATAGCTTCCTTGCAGGCAAGCTAAGGAAGCGAACTGGATGAATGGGCTGTAAGGTGGATAGAAAACTGGCTGAAGCATCGGGCTCAGAGAGTAGTATTGATGTGTAGTTGGCAGCTGGTATCAAGTGGAGTGCCCCCAGGGAGCGGTCCTGGGGCCAGTTTTGTTCAATGTCTTCATCAGTGACCTGGAAGGTGGCACAGAGAGCACCCTCAGCAAATTTTCAGATGACACCAAGCTGGGGGGAGTAGTAGATAGGCTGGAGGGTAGGGCTAGGATTCAGAGAGACCTCGACAAATTGGAGGATTGGGCCAAAAGGAATCTCATGAGGCTCAAGAATGACAAGGTCAAGGTCCTGCACTTAGGACAGAGCAATGTCATGCATCAGTACAGGCTGGGGGCTGACTGGCTGGGCAGCAGCTCTGCAGAAAAAGACCTGTGGGTTACAGTGGACAAGAAGCTGAATATGAGCCAGCAGTGTGCCCTTGTGCCAAGAAGGCTAGCAGCATCCCGGGCTGTATTGGTACAAGAGTGGCCTGTAGATTAAGGGAAGTGATTATTGCCCTCTCGTCAGCACTACTGAGGCCACATCTGGAGCACTGTGTTCAGTTTTGGGCCCCCTGCTACAGATAGGATGTTGACAAATTGGATTGAGTCCAGTGGAGAGCAACAAAAATGATGAGCGGGTTGGGGTTCATGACTTATGAGGACAGGCTGAGAGAACTGGGTTTATTTAGTCTAGAGAAGATAAGACTGAGGATGGATTTAATAGTAGCCTTCAACTACCTGAAGGGAGGGTCCACAGAGTATGAAGCTGGACTGTTCTTAGTGGTGGCAGATGACAGAACAAGGAGCAATAGTCTCAAGTTGCGGCAAGGCAAGTTTAAGTTAGATATTAGGAAGAATTTGCATACTAGGAGGGCAGTCAAACACTGCGACAGGCTACCCAGAGAGGGTATCTCCAGCCTTGGTAGAATCTCCATCCTTGGAGGTTTTTAAGACATGGCTAGACAAAGCTTTGACTGGGATGATCTAGTTGCATTGAGTAGGGGTTTGGACTAGATGACCTCCTGGGGGCCCTTCCGACCCTGATGTCCTGCGATTCTCAATGGATGTTCCCAGCTGCCCCTGCAAGGCGTGGAGAAGTGTGACCCCTAGTGGGCATTTCAGGTAAGACAGCCAAAGGTAGAAAGGGTCGGGGGCAGGGCGGGGGGAACAGGACTGTTAGGAGGAGTAGTGGAGTCGCTAGTTCAGGGGTCAGCAATGTTTTTGGGCTGAAAAAACACCCGCAACCATGACCTGTAAGATGTTTGTGTGCCAGGGTCAGATGGGGGCAACTGCAAGGACCCCTGTCATTGTGGCAGCACAGCTCCGGCCCCCTCCCCAGTGCCATTGGTGCCATACTCTGGCACGTGCTGGGGGTTGCCTACCCCTGCACCAGGTGCTGGATGCTGTTGGTCTCAGTATGTGAGTGATGCCCCCCAGTCCCAGCCTGGGGGGGTGGGGTGGGGTGGGGTGGTGGGAGTTCCTGGCACTCCCAGATCTCAGTCTGGGGGGTCTGTACAGTGCCTGGTGTCCCCTGGTCTTTACCCCAGGCAGTACATGGATGTCTGTCCCTGTGCCTAGTACATGTGTGTGCATGTGTGATCTCTGCTTTACTCTGAGCATTGCGGGGTGCTTTCCCCAGGTACATATATAGTCAGGCATGCTACCCCTATGCAGTGGGGGGTGTCTGTCCCAAGTACACACATGTACATGTATGATCTCTGGTTTTACGTGAAGCAGTGGTGGAGAGGTCTTTAGGTATACACCTGTGCATCTTTGTGATCTTACATTCCTCTGACTTGGGGGTGGGGGGGATCTCTTCCTTGGGGTCATGATTTGATTTCCCTCAACCTTCCCTGGGGGGGGACAGATCCGGTTCGCGCCCTTCTCCCTCACACTCCTCCCTCCCCCAGCCCTGTGGTTTGGTGTCAGTTGCAAAAGAGGAAGCTGTCACCCAGTTCCCAGCCAGAGGCGCCTGGGGGAGGAAGCAGCAGCATCAGCCTCAAGCAGTGCCGAGACCCCCCCAGGCCAGGGTCATGGAGCTGTGGAAGCAGTGTGCCCACTGGCTCATCCAGTGCCGCGTCCTGCCCCCCAACCACCGGGTGACCTGGGATGGGGCTCAGGTCTGTGACCTGGCCCAGGCCCTGCGGGATGGTGTTCTCCTTTGCCAGCTCCTCAACAACCTGCTACCCCATGCCGTCAATCTGCGGGAGATCAACCTGCGGCCCCAGATGTCCCAGGTGAGTGCCTGCCTGTGGCTCAGGGGTTTGGGGCGGCATGGCTGGGGAGAGGGAGGAAAGGTCCCTGCTGGCAGCTAAGGGGTTAACCATGGGAGTCTCCCGCTAGCACCTGAGGGGTTAACTTTGGGAGAGGGGGTGCTGTCAGCTAAAGGGTTAATGGCTATGGGGGCTGGGGGGAGGGAGGCTGGGAGAGGCCTTGATGGCAGCTAAGGGGTTAACTATGAGAGTCCCCCACTGGCACCTAAGGGGTTAACATGGGGGTGCTGGTAGCTAAGGGGTTAGTGGCTGAGGGGAGGAGGAAGCCTGGGAGGACCCCGCCCAGCAGCTAAGGGGTTAATGGATGTGGTGTAGGGGTAGGAAGGCCAGGTTGGGTCTTGTCAGCAGCTAAGGGGTTAACACTGGTAGGAGGAGGGGGTGATGGGACTCAGCTGGTGACTCATGGGTTAACAGCCTCTGGAGGCAAGTCTTTGGGCCCTGTCTGGCAGCTAAAGGGTTAAGCATTGGGACGGGGGTTGGCAGGCAGCACTGGCACCTAACAGGTTAGGTGGGAGAAGTTTGGTAGGCAGTGGCTGTCAGTTGAAGGGTCAAGTATAGTGTAAGGGGGTTAGTAGGTGATGGCTGGCTGTGAAGGGGGGAAGTATGAGGGGTTTAGGATGCCATGGCTGGCAATTAAAGGGTTAAGTATAGGTGGGGGTGGTAGGTGGTTGAGTGGCAACAAAGGCGCCATGTGTGGGGAGTTTGGTAGGCAGCACTAGCAGTGAAGGGGTTAACAGGCCTGTGAGAGCCACTTGGGAGTGCAGGGGTTAATGCGGGGGCTGCTTCCCCACTCAACAGCTGCAGGGTTAACAGGAAGGTGGGGGGGCGGGGAGCAGACAGGGCTTGCCTGCACTTGGGAGGGGGGCAGGTACTAGCCATGGCCCCTGGTAGCTCAGGGGTTAACAGCTGGCACAGGTGAGGGGGAGGGGCAGCTGGGCTGAGTTCACTGGAACCCAGGTGTCCAGTTCCTCATTCTTACTGGAGTCCTCACAGGCCCCACTGCCCTCCCAGAGCTGAGCTCCCAGTCTTTTTGGTCTAACCCACTGGGCCCTGTTCCCCTCCCAGGGCTGGAAGAGAACCCAGGTATCCTGGCTCCCAGGTTCCCCTCCCCTCCAGTCCCCTGCCAGCAGTGAAGTAGAATCCAGGGTTAAAAAAGAAGAATAGGGCCCTGTCCCTTTAAATGGCTTGTGAACCCTCTGAGGGCACTCACTGTGCTCTGGTGAGCAGTGGCACCGAGCAGGTGGCAATGGGGACAGTGACTGGTAGGGAACAGAGTGGAGAGTACCCCTGGGAACCTGCAGACTCTGGGGCCTGCTGCTGCCTTGGTGTAGATGAGTCTCCATCTCTGTGCCTCAGTTTCCCCTGTTCACACAATGGGCCTGGTGCTCTCAGCCTTGGCCTGCAGAGCCTTGGGTTTAGGGTGCAGGGTAACCCCAGGCTGAAGACTTTGACTTGTTTCCTTTGCAACAGCCTATATATACCCCCGTCCAAGAGCTGCCTAAGCAAGGCTTGGCTGTGTTTGAGCCCTGGATGGCAGACCAGGAGCGTGAGGTCTTGGTTGACAGCTGGACTGAAAGGAGTGAGCACGGTGCTGGTCTGGCTTTGTATAGTGCAGTGCTCTCTGGGAATACAAGCACAGAGAGAGGGCTATGCAGGGCTAGGCTTGGTTGGGCCTTGGATGGGAGACCAGCCAGCCGCCATCTATAATCGGATTGGAAGCATTTTGGGGACAGGGAGTGCAGTGTTGGCCTGGCTTTGTACAGTGCTGTGCATGATGGGGTCTAGAATTCCAAATAAAAGGAGATAAGCAGGGCCAGGCTTGGCTGGCCTTTGGATGGGAGACTCGCCCGTCCCATGCTGTTTTACAATGGAATTAGGAGGACTTGGGGCAGGGAGTATCATGTTGGCTTGGCTTTGTACAGCACTGAGTGCCATGGGGTCTGGAGATATAGGTGCAAAGAGCAGGCTAAGCAGGGCCAGGCTTGGTTGGCCCTTGGATAGGAGACTAGCAAGCTTCCATCTGTAATAGGATTGGGGGCAGGGAACGTTATTTTGGACTGGGTTTGTACAGCGCCCTGCACAGTGAGGTCAGGAAATACAAATAGCTTCCAGGACACCAGAGCGAGTGGGCATGGAGCTTCTGGAGGAAGCCCCCAGTGATCACGCCCCCCCGATAGTTTCCCTGCTGAAGCCTGGGTGGTAAATCAGAAGAGCCCCTGCCTCAGTTTCTCCTCTGGTGCAGGCCCTTTGTTCCACACTGCTCAACTCAGATCCAGTGCTTTGCAGCATTGGCTCCTTCTGGGATGTGGAGTAGCAGTGGGGGCTGCTTCTATATTTCACAGCTGCTGGGGACGTCACCGGAAAAGAGCAGAGGACGTGAATGCGGCTGTCTCGGTTCTGCTAATCCAGTCTTGCTCCCCAACATCTTTACCTGCTGCCTGACTGTGGCTTTGTAGCTGTTTAAGAGCCACTGCGTTCCGCTCCCTCCCCCAGCAGCAGTTGCATTTCAGCACCGGCTGATTGCTGCGTAGCTAATGAGCATCGTGTGATATCCCACACCAGAAGTGGCCACATTTCAGCACTATATGAGCAATTCTTTGTGTGGTCTAGCCATGTGCTATTGAGCCAACAGCCCCAGAAAAGGCTGCATTCCAGCCCTGGGTGATTGCTGTCCAGCCAGTGAGCCTAGTGTTATATCCCACCCCAGAAGTGGCTGCATTTCAGCATCATGTGAGCCATCCATTGTGATACCATGTTCCACCCCAGTAACAGTTGCGTTTCAGTGCTGGCTCAGCCTGACCTGTTCAGTGTGGCTGTGCTCTGTTGAGCAGCCACCCTGCTACACCCCAGAAGCAGCTGCATTTTAGAGAAAGATTAAAGCATTGTTCTGTAGCCCATCACACGCTCAGGACTTGGACTCCAAGAGGCAGACTAGGCCTCAGATCTGACATCCACAGGGTGTTAGATTCAACCCAGAGCATCAGACTCAGTGGGGACTGACTGTGATGTTGTCTCGGAGCCTTTTTGCCCACACGCTCTTGGCGGGGGGATGGGGACGGGCAGGGGCTTTCCCAAGTGACACGGAACACGCCAGCAGCCTCCCTGCACACGTGTGTCTAGCGGGGAGCCGTGCTCGGGCTCTGCTCCTGCTGCAGTAGCATTTGAGTTTCTTCCTCAATTCCCCGTCCGGCAGCTGCTCTCACTTTGCCTCTCCCACATGGCAAGGGCTGGAAGTAACTCTGGGTGTTATAATCAGCAGTGCCAAAGTCCTTTTTTCTGCAGAGAGCACAGGGGCTGAAATGCAACTGCTTCTGCGGTGGGAGGTAACACCACACTTACTAGCTGCACTGCAATGGCCTAGTGCTGAAATGCAACCGCTTCTGGAGTGGAATGCACATGGCTGAGGTTCTTAGGGCTTCCCAAGTGAGTTAGGAGCCAAAAGGTCAAAAATCTCGAACTCTAAGCAGCCCTATTCTATTTGGCTTCAGTGCCCCATCATTGGGTAGCTGTTAAGCACCTCCTAGATCCCACCCCAGAGATGGCTGTGTTTTCTCACAGAGGGAGCACTCACTTGGACAGAGTTGCTCTCTGCCCTTCCTGAGCCACATCCATGCTTTCACTGCATTGGGGTGCGACACCGCTTAGGTGTCACTTCTGGGCCTGATGCTCTGCATTGTATCTAACACCCTGTGAATATTGAATCCTGGGCCTAGTTCACTCCTCAGAGCCCTGTAGGAGTCCTAAGCGCTTGAACTACAGAACAATGTTTAATCTCCCCTTAAAATGCAACCACTTCTTGGGTGGAGCAGGGTGGCTGTTCAGCAGAGCACAGTGACACTGAATAGGTCAGGCCAAGCCAATGCTGAAATGTAGCCACTTCTGGGGTGGACCACAGCAGCTGTTCAGTAGCGCCCAGTAATACCCACAGTGGATCTTTCACATGGTGCTACAATGTAGCCACTTTCAGGGTGGGATATAACACCATGCTCATAGGCTGGACAGCAGTCACCTGGGGCTGAAAGCAGCTATTTCTGGGGTAGAACATGATAGCTGTTCAGTACAGTAGTGCACAGCTGTACCACATGTGGGTTTGCTCACATGGCGCTAAAATGAGGCCACTTTTGGGGTGGGATATAACATGATACTCATTAGCTGCACAGCAATCACCCAGGGTTGAAATGTGACCACCGTTGAGGTGGAACACGACAGCTGTTCAATAGAACAAAGCAATACCACGTGAGGGATAACTCAGGGTACTGAAATGTGGCCACTTCTGGGGTAGGATATAACCCTATGCTCACTGGCTGGTCAGCAGTCATCCAAGGCAGACATGAGACCATCTCTGTGATGGAACACAGCAGCCTTCAACAGCATTCACCCATGAGTTCACCATGTTCCTGGTTGTGGGAGGAGGTGCATATCCCATGATCCTTTGCACTGCTGAACAGCTTCTTCCAGGGAATTATGTATGTGGGGGTGAGGACGGGTGGAATGGAACTTGTCTGCTTTATCAGGGTGCAGGGCGGGGGATTGTGGGAAGATGTTGGAGGACTTGTCACCAATGGGCCTATCCTGGATTGGACTGAATCCTGTTTGGGAAACAGGCTAGAGTGGGGTGCTGTGTGTGGACAGGGTGGCTGAGATCAGTGGGAATGGGGCTGCAGTGCTGGGTAGCAGCGGGGAAGGAGCAGCATTGTTCTCAGCCATGAACAACTGGTAGGCTGCACTCTAGAGGTGGCTGCATTTCACCCTGTGGTGTTTGCTCCCTGCTGATTTCCTCCCAAGGTGTGGGTGGGGGGGAGGGGAGAGCACTGGGGCTGGGGGGGTGGTGGGGGTGGGAAGGGAAGAAACCGCTGCTCTCATCGCTCCGCATGGCTTCCTGTTTCCGGCTCAGCCCTCCCAGGGCGCAGAACACGGGGGCTGGTGGAGGGGAGCAGGGTGGGCATGCTGGGGGCGTTAATCCTAGGCCCTTCTGCCACTGGGTCCTGTGATTCCCATGCATCAGCTCCCATCCCAGTATGACAGTTTCCCCAGTCCCAGTATGGCATTGCCAACCCCCAGTCCCAGTATGGCATTGCCAGCTCCTCAGTCCTGGTATAGCATCCCCAGCTTTCCTGTCCCGGGATGACATCATCAGTCCCCAACCCCAGGATGAAATCACCAGCCCCCAGTCACAATATGGCATCACGAGTCTCAGTACGGCATTGCCAATCCCAGCCTGCCTCCTCTGGTTCCAGTATGGCCTTACCAGTATCCACATGCAGTCCGCAGTCCTGAATCCAAGTATGGCTCCACCAGCCCCAGTGCAGCCTCCCAAAACCTGAATCCCCCCCCCCCCGGCCAACTCCCCCTACCTAAAATCCTGAGAGCGGGGTAGATATCGTGAGGTGTGTTTCTTTAAGAAAAGAAGCCATGCAGTTTGTGGGGGAGGGGGAGTTTCCTTCATTTGCCTGCTACTGTTTGAGCCCTTTCAGGTGCTTGTTTCCACGCCTCTAGTTATATTCTCTCTGTGGTAGGAACTGCCTCGGTAGTGTCTTTATTTGTACAGAGCCTGACATAACCCTGACCAAATCTGACTGCTTCCTTGGTTTCTCCTTGCCTGTGAAGTGGAGAAGAGCTCTTATCTTGCCTATTTGAGATAAGGAAACTGAGGCCTGGGAAACTGCTATAAAGTGGCAGAGCTTGGATTTGAACTTGTGGCTCTTTGGGAGATTCTTAACCTCCGGGTGAGCCTGCCTGAAGTACTATTAGCAGCAATCAATCCCATGCCCCAGTATGGGTAACTAGTAACACCATATTTACTGAGTGACCAAAAGCTGCTGTCAATTTGGCAGTGGCCATGAGAGGGTTAAAACTGTCCAGTCAGCATTGGGCCATGAGTCTGGGGAAATCTTTTTTCCTTCTGCCTTCCTGAAACAAGAGGCGTGGCTTATTCAGAGGCACATGATGTGTGATAAATTATGGTAATGACTGAGGAAGTGAGAACCCAGCATTGCCAGCATTAGCAAATGCTGGTGATTTCTTTGAAGGCCCGGTTTCATGCACTGATGTAAGAATTTTATTTAAAAAAAAAAATCAAGTTCCTTAACATGCCAGGCAGAAGTCTAAAAAAATGCAAATCCAGGCTCCCAACCTCAAAGAGCCAATGAAAAAAGGGCTTTGTTGCTATTATGCCATATTTATTCACATACGAGTTCCCTGAAATCAGCCATTGAAAATTGGGGTGTCTCCTGAACAAGGAAATGATTGATTCTGAATTGTGTAGTTAAAAGGAAACATCTTTTCCTTCTGCCTTCCTCAAACAAGGTGTGTGTCTTATTTGGAACTGTGTGGTATGTGGGGAAATATGGTACCTCATTTCTGTGCATCCATTATGTGCTGTTTCCCTGGTAACTGGAAACTGAAACTTGGGGGGTGCAGGTTTTAAAGAAAACCCATTCCTCACAGTTTGCCTGAAAGGAAAAATCTTAGTTGGTGGCATGCTATATGTGAGGAAATAACGGTGTTTTGATAAGTATCATGCAATTTTGAAGGCGATCAGGAGATCCTTGTGCTGGCTCTTGATTCCCACCTGGTTTGCGGCTGGAGGGATTTGAGCAGAAGAGTCTCACAGGGTCACATAATTTGGGCAACCAATGGGATGGCATTCAGGGGAGAGGAAGTGGCGTGGCTGGGGTGACAGCGTTGGCTTTGGTGAGGACATGAGTTTAGCTTGGCAGTTAGGTCCTCTTGGACAGGGCCTGACTCCCAATTCCCAGTATGGGAAGCAGCCTGGGGGGGTATACTGTGTTCTTATCTCAGTGCCCTGCTTCTCCGGGCCCATAACAGCTAGGTTGGGGCCATTGCCTGATCCATGGTGCCTAATTCCTCTTGCTGACCCCTCTGCCACAGGGCTCAGATCCAGGTCTGCCCAGCTGCAGCGGTTCCTGCCGGTGGGTCAGAGAATGCATTAGAGCAGACTTGAGGTTAAGGGCTGCTGTAAAGAAGAGGGAAAACACTTTTTCTCTCTTGCTGCAGTGAGGAAGACTCAAAAACATGGCTTGAAGCTGCAGCAAAGTAGACTTAGATTGGAGACCAGGAGAAACTTCCTCACCATCAGATCAGTGAGGCTGTGGAATAGATGCCTAGGGGAGCTGTGGACTCTCCATCACTGGAGGGGTTCAAGGAGAGGTTGGGCAGCCACTGGTCAGGCATGATGGAGGTGTAGTGATGCCTGTGTTCTGCTATAGGGATTTCCCAGGCTTCTGGGCTTTGCTGGTTGCCCCCCTACACTTTTGCTACTTGCGTCACGGGGTTTAAGCCTCCCCCAGAGGTGCTGGGTGTTGGTTGCAGCTCAGGCTGGGGATGGCAACTGGGCTGTGCCAATGCACCTGCAGGGACTCAAACCTAGAGGATCCTGGCTAAAGTGCCTTGTCCCTCTGCTCAGGCTCAGACCCACATCAGATTTGGGGTTAGAAAGGAATTTTCCTCCCTGGTCAGATTAGTATGGACTGGGGAGGGTTTGCCTTCCTCTGTAGTGGTGGCATGGCCTCTGCCTTGAGTGCCTATTAACAACCTTTCTCTAATAACAGGATCTTGGCAGCCCTGGTCCCCCCCTGCTTTTTCTGGTCTGATGTCTGATACTGTGTCAGGGCTGATGGTAGTTTTAGGAAGAGATTATACTATGGATTTGTCTGGGATGGTTTGGATACAGCTGATGTGACCCCCAGAGGTCCCTTCCAGCGCAACTTCTCTATGACCTTGCTGCCCCTAAAAATGCACAGGACCTTGCGCAGCCCAAGACTCTTTACATTGTCCTAAACCCCACTCCCATCACCATCTTCAAGCAGGATGCCAGAGCTAATTTCCCAAGACTCCAACCTCCCTCTCTCCTGCTCCTTGCCTTCTGGCTTCTCATTTGAACTCGCTGCCCTCAAGACTTATCAGGAAGCCAAAAGCAAAACCCTGGCCCTGGGATGTGCGTCTGCTGCCAGGTTGAGCTTGTTCTGGGGCTAAAGGCCTCAGCCTGAGGGAGCCTGAGGCCCTGGGGGCTGGAGGGGGCTAGCACAATGTCTCCATGCTTCCATTCCAGTGCAGAAAATCAGCCTCCTCACTTGACACATGTGCCCTGGGTTCTCTCCATAGCTGTGGGAGGTGGGTGGAGTTGCACTGGGGACGAGGGCTGATTTTGGAGGGCTGATTTTTTTCAGAGCTGAGCCTGAGGCTCTGGGGATTTGGGGGTGGGGGGGAGCTGCTACAAGTTGGGCCTAAGATGGTGGGGGAAGGGGTAGAGAAGAGGAGAGGCAGAGGGAGGTAGAGATAGAGGAAGGAGAGAAGGGGGCAGGAAAAGGAAGTGGAGGGGGCGGAGGGGAGAACACAGAGATTTTCAAAAGCAGGAGAGACTTGGTCTCTGCCTCCTCCCACTGCGGCCTGTGAGTCAGCCGCAGCCACAGCAACAGCCCCAAGTGCAAGGTCTGGAGGCCTGGGAGCGAGGGGTGATTCAGCCACCATGTCACAGACCCCCCTCCCCCCAGTCTAAGCACCTCAGGGGCAGGTGTTAGCATGGGAATTCCCTGACACTTGATTTGACCTGGCCAAAATAGTGCCCTTAAAGCTATCATTACCCCCTTAAAAATCCTTTTCTCTCCATACCTATTCTTTTGGATGATGTTATTGTATTTCCTGACATACCACATGGCCCCACTTCATTTTGAGATGGCAAAATGAAGGGAAAAATTATTTCTTTTGTCATGGCTGTAGCTGGAGCACAGGGGCAGCATCCTTTCCCCCATAGCATCAGCTAAAGTGACAGTGATCCCCCCCCCCCCCAACTGCTGCTGCCACATTGGCAGCAGCTTTCGGCTTCTTTCCCCAAAACTGCTGCTAATTTGGCAGCAGATGGAAAAGGATTTACTTGTGTAACTCCATCTCTCACCAGCCAGCTCCACCCTCCCCTCTTGAGGGCAGCATGGCAGCTAGGACAACATCTCCATGCTTTCCTTCCAGCACAGAAAGAGATCTGGGGTGGGGTATGGAAAGATGCATGTGGTATACAAATATTTATGGTGCCCTTGCTAGCCAGCCCTCCGGGATTGCTTCCCAGCACAAGGCTTGCTTCTTTCCTTTGGATAGTGCATCACACCCCCAGCTGATTTGTTATGCAAATCTCTGGGCATGAACCATTTCCGTAATCAGCTGGATGGGTCATTTCTGAGGCCTGGAAGCTGCAAAGACCAGACCAGAGCAAAGCACTGAGGGGTTTCCCATTGGCCAGCCTCACCTCTATGCAAATCCTGCAGCCCTACAAAAACTTAAGAGCCTGGAGCAATGTGCTTGGAATATGAGATCTGTTATCCAAGTGTGTCATAAGGCCTGTACTGCAACAGCCAGTGTGAGTCCCCTCCCTCCCTCATTTCCAGGGAAGAATGAAGGGGCGAAGGAGATGGTTGGCTTTGAGGGTCTGGTCCTCCTTTTTCCCACCATGTTTCCTGAATACCTAGAAGCCCACAAGAGCTTGGTCTTCCCCTGCCACAGCCTGCCCCGATTGGTCTCTGGAGGAATCTTCAATCATAGAACCTAGTGAGCACCTTTAGAGGCCATGCAGCACTTAAAGGGATATGTCCCAATTTCCTAGGGTTTCTGATGATGCCTGATGCTGGGAAAGGGAAAAAAGAGGTCTGGAGACATGAGGAGCTCCAAGCTTTGTTGGGTCGTACAGTGCTGGGTGCAGTGGTATCTGGGTCTCAGCTATGGCCCCTAGAGCAGATGAATTACAGCTCCATCATCATGGCTGAGCTAATAAGAGATGAGACAGAGCAGAATCTTATTCTTCCCTCCGGGCTTGGCCAGACCTGGACCCCCCACCCCATTTCTGCTTGGAAAGCTGAAAAAGTCCCCTTCCTTCCACTGGGGAGAGAACCCGGGTGTCCTGGTCTTCCCCTGCCCCCCACTCTCCCTTCTCCCATCATCTCCTCTGCCAGTCTCCCCTTCCTCCCCTGCTCTAGGTCTTTTCTAGCTCTACTGGAGGTAAAGAAACCAAAGCCATACGTTGTTGTCATGGCGTGGGCGGGCTGAGGATTAATATATGGCCCCCCCACCCCCCACTGGTCCCAGACCTGGCTCAGAGCTCAGCTGATCACGTGGGTCTTGTGGGTTTTACAGGCATGCCTCACTCAGGCCCTGGGGGAAGGGTTTGCGGGGACACAATCATGGGGGGCTGGGGTTGAAAACCAGCCAGGAGAGCTGGAAATGCTCCATATCAGCCTTGCCTTTGGCCAAAACTCGCTGCCCTACAGGTATTCAGGGGCATGTGGTAGGTATATCAATATGGTAGCCTGGATTTCTGGCAGAGCCTTGCCTCTCTGGGATGAAATGAGACCCAGCTCATGGGCTGTCAAGGGAGAAAACAGGAAAATGTCAAGAAAACCAAGGAAAAGTCAGGGGAAAAAAGCAGGAAAAGTTCATGAAAAGTTGGGAAAAAACCAGGAAAAAGTAAGAAAAAACAGGAAAAGTTCAGGCAAACAAGATGGGAAGTCAGAGGAGGGGGGCGGAGGAGAAGGAAAAAGTCAGAGAAAAAAGTAGGAAAAGGGCAGGAATAAAAACAGGAAAAAAGGAGGTAGGGAGGGCAGGAAAAGGGCAGAAGAAAATCCCAGGAAAAAGTCAGGATGAAAAGCAAGTAAAAGGTGCAGGGGAGGAGGGGTGGGGGGAACCCACAGGAAAAAGTTCAGGGGAAAAAAAACAGAAAAAAAAAGTCAGGGAAAAATCAGGAGAAGAGAAAAAAAAATCAGTAAAAATGAAAAGAATCAGAAAACATAAACAGATGACAGGAAAATAACCCAGAAAAAAAATCAGGGAAAAAGAAAAAAAAAACCCCAAGAAAAAATGGAACAACAAGAGCAACCAGAAAAAGGCCAGAAAAAAAGTCAGGAAAAATCAGAAGAAAATAGAAACAATCAGAAAAAGCAGCCCAGAACTCGCACCCCTACAGGTGCTCCCAGCTCATCAAGGGAGCAGAAGTGAGTTCAAGCAGGCCTGAAGTTCAGACCTGTTCCAGCCAATCATAACACCCACCAGCCATTTGAATGCCTCTGTACCTTCATTCCAACCAATCACAGCCCCCAACAGCCAGTACCCCCACCAACCAATTGTAGCCCTTGATAGGCATTCTAATGCTCCTGTGCCTCCATTCCAGCCAATCACAACCCACAACAGTAATTCCAATGCCCCCATGCTTACATTCCAGCCAATTCCATCCTTCAACAGCCAGTCTAGTGTCCCTGTGTCTCTGTTCCAGCCAATTGCAGCCTCTGGAAGCCATTCCAATGCTCCCACACCTCCATTCCAGCCAATCACAGCCCTTGACAGCCGTTCCAATATGCCCACAACCAATCACAGCCTCTGCAGCCATTTCAGTGCTCCATGCCTCCATTCCAGCGCAGAAGCCACTTTCCTCACATAAGTCGCTCTCCCAGTGCTGGAGGCTGGGGAAAGGGGCATGTGGTACGTGAGAAATTACGGTATCACATCTCACGCAGGCAGTTCCTCAGGTCTCCAGTGGGGATGGGGGCCCTGAGCAGCCGCCTGTCTCCCCGGGAGCTGTCCCCGGCCTGACACCTGCCCCCCATTGCCTCCACAGTTCCTGTGTCTCAAGAACATCCGGACCTTCCTGTCCACCTGCGGTGAGAAGTTCGGGCTGCGCAAGAGTGAGCTGTTTGAGGCTTTCGACCTGTTTGACGTCCAGGACTTTGCCAAGGTTTGTTCCCTGCCACCGCAACACCCAGAGCCGGGGAGAGGTCGGGGAAGAAACTGAGGCAGGTGATGTGGTGCTCCCCAGGTGTCTGCAGGGGGTTGAGCAGGGCAGGGAGTGGGGTGGGGGGCTGGGTCTCTGCCCCGAGTGGAGCCAGACTGTGAGAACCCAGGGGCCCTGAGTCCCTCAGTACTGCTCTAACTTGTCTCCATTCCTCTCCCATTGCTGGGAGAGGACCCCAGAGTCCTGGCTCTGCATCCCATGCCCCACTCTACCCTGCTGGGCTCCTCTCCCAGCACTGACTCCCCTCTCCCTCCTCATCCCCAACTGGACTCCACTTCCCTCCCACAGCTAGAGAACCAAGGAGTCCTGGCTCTGTCCCTCATCTCTACCTCGCTAGACTCCCCTCCCCTTACTGGGGAGAGAACCCAGGCATCCTGCTCCCCAGCAGGACTTACCTGGCAGGGGAAATACCATGACCACAATGGTGGCAGGAGAAATACACTGACCAAGGTAATGCAGTTAAAATGGTACTGTGTAGTGGAGGGTTGCACCCTTGTCTACTTCTGGACAGGACTCCTTATGACAGCCTCCATAGTTAGCTTCCCACTGGCCAGCTTCCCGTGGGAGGATATTGGCTACATGCCAACTTTATGGAAAAGGGGACACTCCTCCCTAGCTTGCTCCTGTGGCCACCTGGCTGAAGGCAACCCAAACTTGGGGGCATGCGAACCCCAAGCTTTCAGACTTGGGCCTGCACATAGGATGCCTGTCAAATGATTTGGAAGCATCTGAAGCCTGAGGTGGGGGTGGATGATGTTTGCCAGTAGCAGGGCCACATTTGATTTTTGACTAACTCATGGGTTTGGAATTGATCTGGTTGATTTGATTTGGAACATTAAAAAAAAAAAAAAAAAAAGTCCTGCTCCCCAGCATCCCTGCTCTGGCCACTAAACCACACTCTTCTGCTGTGCTGGTGATGGAACCCAGGTGTCCGGATCATCTCTTGACTCCTGCTTGAACCTGCTGCTTTGAAAGCCCCATGCAGCCTTGCCCCGGCAGGGCTGGGGGGACAGGTGCTGGGGGTCTGGAGTGAGGGGGGCACCAGCAAGGCTGGTGGGGGAGCTGGAAGCACCCTGCCCAAATGAACAGGGCCTTGGCAGGGCTCCTAGCCTCCCCCTTGCCCTCACACCCACATCAGACCAGCAGAACCTTGATTTTAGTTTCCTGTTAACACCTGAGGTTTCAAACCCCGGGTCTGTGCCCCACCCGTGCCCCCATCCCTCCCTCAGGGCCTACCCTCAACCTCGATGAGTTATAACTACCCTGAGCAGATGCCATCATAAGCCTTGAGTGAAGTTATTTGATCACACCTGGTGCCTCGGGTCTCTGGGCCTCAAGTCATGACCCTTTCACACGTGTTTTCACTTGGCGCCAATTGAAACGGGGCCCAGCTCTTTTTCCCCACTCTCCCTCATTGGTGTGAATTTTCATGGGAGAAGTCAGCAAGATCGGCGATTTGTGGGGTGGGTGTTGAAGGGAGGCCCTTTCCTGGGCAGAAGAATGGGTTTTTATGGGGAAAACCCTTGTGAATGAGTGAGAGGGTCATCAGATGGCAGTGCCACTTGTGAAAAGGGAAAGGTTTTCAGGAGCCAGTGGTGGGGGTGGAGGGGGCAGGAATCGCAATGATTATCATGCGAGCAGTGTGGTTCAACAGGAGAAAGATCATGAAAAGGAATGAGTGAGGAAGAAAAAAATTGCAAGGCTATTTCCAGTTATCTGTGTGGCCTGGCGAGGCAGAAGGGGACTCGTGAATGAAATGTGTGGGTGGAAAAATGGTGGTGAAATATTTGGAGTTTGGTTAACTTGGGGATTTTTCTGGGAAAGTTTTGCAGTTTTTGAGGTTTTGAGCCAACAACTTTGTGCAAAAATCATGATTTTTAAAATTTTGTGGGGGAGGGAAAAATCTTGTTGTTTTTGTTGAAAAACCATTGAGAGGAGAGCAAGTTAGAGGGGATTTTTTCTTGATAAGATCTTGGTGAAAAATAGTGACTTTTGGGAGCAAGATCCTTACAATTTTCAATGAAACAACTGTGTGAAAAGTGAACAATATGGGAGGGGAAATTTCCCTGCTAAAATCTTGGTGAAAAATATTGATCTTTGGAAGGAAATCCTGTAAATTTCAGTTATAAATCATTGTGAAAGGAGAACGAGATTAGCGGGGAAATTTTCCCTGCTAAAACCTTTAGAGAAAATAGTGACTTTTTGGAGGAAAATCCTTGCAATTTTCAGTGAAAATCATTGTGAAAGGACAGTGAGCCTGGAGGGGAAAGTTCCCTTCTAAAATCTTCCTGTTTCCGGTGAAAATTGTTGAGAAAGGAGAGTGAGATTGGAGGAGAAATATTTCCTGCTAAGACCTTTGTGAGGAGGAATGATTTGCGAGGGAACTTCTTGCAATTTTCAGTGAAAATCTTTGTGAAAGGAGATTTCTCTTTTGTGATTGGAGGGGAGTTATTTCCTGCTAAAACCTTTGGGAAAAATAATGATTCTAGCAGGGAAATTTTTGCTTTTTTTGGTGAAAAATCTGTGTGAAAAGATAATGAGATTGGAGGAAATTTTTTCCTGTTAAAATCTTTGTGAAAAATAGTGATATTTTTTGAGGGAAATCCTTGCAATTTTAAATGAAAGATCTTTGTGAAAGGATAGAGAGATGGGAGGGATTTTTTTCCCTAATGAAAATTTCGGGGAAATGGTGATTTTGGAGGAAAATTCTTGCAATTTTCTGTGAAAATGATTGTGGAAGGAGAGTGAGATTGGAAGGGAATTATTTCCTGCTAATATATTTGGGGAAAACAGGGATTTTAAAGGATAATTCTCAAAGTTTTTGGTGAATATGCTTTGTGAAGGGACAAAGATTGGAGAGGAAGTTTCCCTGCTAAAATCTTTGTGAAAAACAGTGATTTTTTTTTTACTGAAAATTCTTGTTTGATGAAAAATAATAGTGACTTTTGAATTGAAATATTCATCATTGTAGGTAAAAACCTTTGTGCAACAGCAGTGAACTGTTCAGTTGTCGGTGAAAGGCTTTGTGATCCAGTAGAGATTTTTGAAGGGAAATAGTCCTGCCTCTCTGGGGTGAGGAGTCTCCATCAGACTCTGCAATGTGGCCAACTCTGTGCTCACCAACCTGTGAGATCTTATCTCACGATGAGATCGAGATTACCAGCCTTCACAATTTTTATCTCCTGATATGAGGCAATTTTTTTTTCTTTCTCTTTAATCTCTGGTTCCTGGAATCCGGCAGTGACACACAGCAGCTACCATATTGTCTTATTTTAGCATGAGATTCAGGCCTTTCCTTCACATCATGGAGGGGCGGGGAGAGGGCACGGGATGACGTGAGAATTTCGGCCATCATTAAGAAAAAACAGTGTGTTTCTTTCTATGGGCCTTGCAGTGGGATTCACTGGAAACTCTGATAACCCAGACATGAGACTGGGAAGGAAAACAGCACAATATTTATTCTTACATTGAAATAATTCCTGATTTTTTTAAAGACAATCTCTGTGGGTGGCTGAGTGAGCTGAAGATATAGCTCTGTCCCTACCCAGAACTAAAAAAAAAAAATAATTTTTTTTTTCTTCATTTTTCCCAGGGGTGGATCTGGGAGATACAATGGTGCAGTTACCATCCCCGACTTTGATTTCTGCTCCATGCAAACTTTAGAGCCAGCTACCCAGGAGAAGCAGTGGCATTTCTATTCAGGCAGTGCTGATCAAACCATCTGACTTCACAGCTCATTAGGACCTAACTGATTTCTGCTAATCTCTCCATTGCACAGGTGTTAACAACCTTCTCTCCTTTTTAATGGTTGTGATGTTCCACCATTTAAATTATCCTTGTTTCTGCAATGTCACTATCTGTCAGCCATTCTTGAAAATGTTTCTCTTCCATTTCACAGCTTCACAGACTGTTTTTAGCTCTAGCAAAAACTGTAGCTTGGGTGTGGTCAGATTAACTCAGGTGTAGAAATGACTGACAGTGAAGTATGGGAGGCACTGCCAAGATGTGCAAGAAGGCTAGACTTTGTTTTCAAAATCTGAATGAGAGACACGCATTGAAGTCTAATCAAACACTATCTTTGCACTATTTTTACCTAGTTTCTTATGTTTTTTAAACTTAATATAGAAGCTAGCAAATTAGCGCATGTTCAAAAATAGTTATATTTATTTTGGCTTTGAATCATAGAATCCTAGAGAAGTTGGGCTGGAAGGGACCTCCAGAGGTCACACCTAGTCCAATCTCCTACCTGAGGCAGGACCATCCCTATCCATACCATCCTACACAAATCCACCATCTGACCTCTTCATAAAACTATGATCAACCCTGACTCACCACCAAACATCACAGCTGAATCTGCCACAGGGAAATCAGAGAACCACAGTGCCCAATGTCCTGCTTCTATAAAGGGTTCTTAAGATAAAAAGATATAAAGATCCCAAGAAGAGGCCATGGCCCCTGCTACAGAGGAAGGCAAAACCTCTCCAGCCCATACCAATTTGACCATGGTGTAAAATTGCTTCCTGACCCTAAATATGCTGTCAGGCCCTGAGGAGGGAAGGGCAAGACCCTCTAGCCAAGAATGTCTGGGTTTGAGTCCCTGCAGAAGCATTGGCACAGCCCAGTCACCACACCTAGTCTGGGCTGAAGCCAACAACCAATGCCTCTGAGGAAGGCTTTAAAACACCGTGACACGTAGCAGCAAGAAGAGAGGGGGCAATCAGAAAAGCCCAGAAGCTTAGTGTAGCAGGGGGCCTACTTGGGCCGATCTCCATGGCCCGCCCACCTGTTCTTGGGCCAACCACCCGCCTTCTAGTCCGCCACGCCTTGATGTTAATTGATTAATTAATTGATGTCAATTAAGTGGGAGGCTACCCATTTTGGTGCCCCGATGCCAGGCAGTGCTCTCTGTGGCTCCTTTCCTCCCCTACACTGAAGCCCAAGCCTCACAGATGGCATCTTGATGTTCACATCATCACCGGCCCCCACGCTGGGCCCCAGAATCCTCCTAACAGGACCCCTCCACGATTCCTCCATTCAGGCAGCCTCCCCTGCCTTCATTCAGGCTACCTAGTCCCCCGAAACTATTTGCCCCTCTCGGGTGTGGTCCTCCCGGGACCTCTGGCTACCAGCCCTGGCCCACCTCCAGGCCAGTTGGGACCCCAGGCCCCTGGCTCTTGGGCATCCCTCGCGAGGGGCCCCTGGCCCTTTTGACCGTCCTGGTCCTGGCCCCAGCATGGGCCAGTCGAAGGTACTCTCTCGTTCGGGTCAGGTCTCTAGCCCCTCACTCTCTCCCAGGGTCTGCCCTCTGGGCCCTTCACACAAACGGGGTTACCCAGCCGGTTGTGGGGCTAGGAGTTAAGGCGCCCTGACCTGCCTTTCACCGGGTGGTCACTGGCCTGGCATTTCCTGGGGGATCCCATGCCACTGGGAGCCCCACCAGGCCACCCACTCCTGGCAGGGTGCAGTTTTAGGTCATGCCCAGGACCAGGAGCCTCCTATCCATCCCCTACAGCTCCTCCCCTACCTCCAGATGATACCAGCAGCCCTCCGGCCAGGTGATGTTGTTGCCTGGACCCCAGCAGCCAAACTGCCCTGTTTATATAGACAGCCCTTGACTCCAAAATGGCTGCCCTCATCAAGCACCTGGTGGCTGCCAGCTCCAGGCCCTTAAAGTGGCAGGCACACACAGTGCCCTGCCAGACTTAGGAAATTCCCATAGTAGCACACAGGTATCGCTACACTTAGCCCTGATCAGTGGCTGTCCAGTTTCTTCTTGAACCCCTCCAATGATGGAGAGTCCACAACTTTCCTAGTTGTCTATTCTACTGCCTCTCTAACTTAAACTGAATAGTGCACCACCAGACCATTACTGTAGTAGTGAAGGTTCTAGTTTCTGTTTAATTGGAGAAAAATGTTATGATGCGCAATAATGTGTCACTCCATCTGCAACCCCCTTTTCCAAGCAAAGTGCCTTCCCCAAAACAAAGTGCAGCTTGTATTTGGGGGGGTGTGGTATGAAAGACAATATAGTATATGGAAGGTAGAAATAGATTTTTCTCCATGAGGAACGGGACAAGGAGCAGTTGAATGGAGATGATGACTTTCTCTTTATGAAGGGGGTTTAACCTGGACCCAGGCACCTGGAGAGGGGGAAAATCTCTATCCCAGGATGTTTTTAAAAGCATGTTTCACAGACACTTAATGGAGATAGTTTTGTCAGGTCCTGGAAAAGGAGGTTGGTCTAAATGTTGCCTCTCCCTGCTTTTCCATGACTCTGATTGGGTCCTGACAACTAAGTCTATCCTTTGCCATCTTTCGATGCTGTATTTTCCCATATTCCACATGCATCTTTCACCCCAAATCCAACTGGAGTGCATGTATTAAGTGGAGAAACTGTTTTTTGGACTGAGATAAAAGCCCTCTGATTTGATCCCTGCCCCACAGTGCAGCAGCTCTGATATTCCTCTTTAGGCAGGCAAGAGGGTCAATGGCCCATGAATGGGTAAAATGCGTTCTGTGCCGGGGTGGCCATGATGCCCCTGGAGCCCCCTCAGCCCTTGCCAAGCTGGTTGTTTGGGCAATCTCCCCTTCCCTTGTCTGCCATGCCTTGATGTTGTTATTTTTTAATGAAAGGGAGGCTGCCTCAGGGCTTCCCAAGCCTGATTCCAGGCTGCTGAGCTCAGATGTCTCCACACTTGGCATGTAGGGCTAATTTTGTGGCTCCAACCGCCCCTTACACCACGCCTGTGCACTGGACCATCATTCTCTTTGTTGGGGCCTCGGCCTTCTCAGCCTCCACTCCTTTTCTCTAGCTGGGCGTTTTAGCATGGGCCCACTGTATTGGACCTGGCTTCTAGGTACCTGCTCTGTCAATCCAGGCTCTTGGGGTCCCTGCCCATTGCCTCTCACTCTAGGTCCCTGGCCCCAGAGGTTGCCCCTCATGGGCTATGGATTCTTGACTCTCACTTTACCTCTTACAGGCACCTCTGGCAACACAGTCTCTTGGGGGCTCCACCCCTCTCACTCAGGGTCTCTGGTCTGCAGAGATCACCCCTTATAGGCTACAGGTCCCTGATCTTTACTTCTCCCTTAACAAGTGCCTCTGTCCCTCACAGGCTTTGGGCCCGTGGCCCTATTCTTATCGCTCCAAAGCAATGCTGGTCTTCCTGGCCCCTGCCTCCATCCTGCAAGGGTTCTGGGCCCCAAGCCCAGTCAGTGCCTTGAGCCTGACCCTTGGCCAGTCTCAAAGCAATTATGTGCCTCTTGGGCACAAATAGGACCTCCAAGACCACCCTTCACAGTCCCACCCAAACCACCAGTTGTAAACTGTAACAAAGTGAATGAGTACACTGGATGTAACATAAACTTAACTTGCTCTAGGTGTAACTAATGATACCAATAGCTGACTGTCTGCAGCAAGGCTTCCCCTTACCTGAGGCTGTGTTCCTTTGTAAGACACCAGTATCCAGTTGGTGGTTCTCTGAGCAGCAATAAAGTCAGCCTGACATCCCCTTGCAATCTTCCTGCCCTGGAGCTCTTCATTCAGTGGCTTGCAAGGCTGGACTGCCTGGCCAGCTCAGACCCTGGGCTTATATGGTCCAAGCCTGACCCCGCTTCTGATCAGGTAGCTCCCTAACCATCCACAGGTGTTTCCTCCTCAGCACCTAATGAATGGTTGCAATGGTGACTTGGAACTGCTGCCCTAGCAGCCTCCTTGAATTTGCTTATTGTGGGCTGCTAGGCATATGGTAAGAAATGGTAGTCACTAGTCTCAGCTGCCTATTCCCTTAGGCAGAGATCTCCTGACTAGCAGCAGGCGCAGCCCTTTAACCAGATGGACCTCTCCCCTGTCTGGGCAGCAGGTCTTTCATAGATTTAATAGATTTCATAGACATCAGGGCTGGAAGGGACCTCGGAAGATCATCTAGTCCAGCCCCCTGCCCCAGGGGCAGGAAGTCAGCTGGGGTCATAGGATCCCAGCAAGATAAGCATCCAAATTTCTCTTGAAGCTGTTCAATGTGGGTGCTTGAACCACCTCTGATGGCAGGCTATTCCAGACCTTGGGGGCTTGGAAAGTAAAGAAATTCTTCCTTATGTCCAGCCTGAAACAGTCTTGCTGGAGTTTATAACCGTTCGACCTTGTCATCCCTTGGGGCGCTCTGGTGAACAATCGTTCCCCCAGATCCTGGTGAACACACCTGATAAACTTATAGGTGGCCATCAGATTGCCCCTGAGCCTGCGCTTTTCCAGGCTAAAGATCCCCATAGCTCTCAGCCAGTCGTCATAAGGTCTGTTTTCCTGATCTCTGATCATGCGTTTGGCTCTTCTCTGGACTCTCTCAAGCTTCTCCACATCCTTTTTGAATTGTGGAGCCCAAAACTGGATGCAATACTCTAGCTGCGGCCTCACCAAGGCTGAGTACAATGGGAAAATGATGTCCCTTTGCCCTTTTCTGGCCTCTCAGGCTGCAGTCTTTCTTCTTAAACTAATAGGAGCCTCCAGCATATAATATAATAAGCATAATCATAGAGTTCATGGCCCATTGTTCTTCACTTCACAGGTGTTAAAGACCATCTCTCCCTGGGGTGTTGGCTGTAGCCATGTTGGTCTAAGGACTAGGCAGACAAATTTCTGTGGGTAAATCTGATATTTTTTATTAGACCAACTAAAACAGTTGGAAAAATTCTTTGCAAGCTTTTGGATACAAACACCCTTCTTCAGGCAGATGAAGTGAATGTAGCTAACCTTACTATGGGGAATGTTTCCCTCTGCTATGGCCTCTGGTCTCTTTTCCTGTTTCACAGCTCTTTAGATCTTTTCAAGATCAGAGATCCACCAATGGGAACCAGACTTCAGCAGCAGCTAGGGTTTTAGTTAAGCAGGAAAGGGAGGGTGAGTCAGCTGAAGATAAGGCCCTGTCTCTTCTTTCTTCAGCTATCACTGGGGAGGAAAACTAATTTTCTTCATAATGCCTTTTAAAAACAAGGTGCATATTATATTTGGGGATGTGTTATATGCAAAAAGGTATGATATTACCCATCTCTCTCATACACATACATCCCTTCCAGTCATAGAACAGGGCAAAGAGCAGAGATTTTTCCAGGTCTCTGATTCTTTCCGCCCCCTATCAATGCCTGCTTCCAGTATATCAGTCCCTCCATCTCCTCTTGGGTGTCTCTGTTTGAGTCTCCCCATCGCTTCCGGGAACTGCCTGTCATTACGTCACTTTGTGGAGGAAGGGGAAGAGGTTTCGCCCACGTGTTCTCGGCTTGGGCTGAGTGAGATCAGGAGGAAGTGGGAGAGTTCCACGCTTCCTGCCTGAAAGGGCCTCAGAAGCGCTGGGCCCTGACACCCAGATAGAGCCCTGAAGAAATTGTCTCTTGTCCCTTTTTGCCTCTCCCCATGCCCCAGACCTTGAGAAAGGTAGTTGGGAAGCAAAAGGCCAGATGCTGTTAGCCCCAGTCAGAGCTGGCAGGTGCATTGGCCATGAGGCGGCCATCTTGGCCTGTCATCTTGTGTGCCCACAAAGCTCATTGGAGTAGATCATGGTGTGACAACAACCTCACCAATTAAATTCACTCCCCTCCCTTGGTCCTCAAACAGCTCTGGGAGGGGAGCCCTGCCGGGGAGCTGAAAATAGGCTGTCGTGGTATTTCATTGGTCTCGGGGGATTCCTGTGATCATGGGCGACTGGTGCCTCCTGAGTCTAGGTGTGCACCCACAGGTACCGCTGTTGGCATCAGAGGTGGGGCCGGAGCTGGTGAGCTCTCACAGGTGCTGTGGTGGGAGCAGAGCTGGTGAGCTCCTGGAGTCGGTGGTGGGGCCGGAGCTGGCGAGCTCCCTCAGGCACCGCTGCCAGTGTTGGTGGCAGGAGCAGAGCTGGTGAGCTCCCACAGGTGCCACTGTTGGCATCAGTGGCAGCCCTGTTGCCTATGCCCATGATTGTTTTATGGTGTCTGTGGGATTTCATTTTCATGTTGTAGTACAGGGACATTGCATTGGATTTGAAGACTCTTTCAGGTTCCTCTGACTTCCCGGGGATAATGAAGGTGCAATTATCATCACCATCAGCATCATCAATCACTACCATCATCATCATTAGTAGTTGTAGTCACTATCATTAGTAGTTGTATTATATAATCATCATCACTTTCATATCACAATCATTAGCATAATCGATCACAATAAGCATGATTATTGTTATTATTATAGTGAATGTCATTGTCATTATTAAGTATAATAAGCAAAATCATTATCATCATTGTAATATTATGATATAATTCTCACTATAATCACAATCAATCACTATAATATTACTGTTATCATTGTCATCATCCACTATTATTATCATCTCCATCAGTCATTACCATGTTGATGATGATGATTATTTATCATCTTTTTTTAAATGCAACACACACCTTTTCCCCAAGGAACCAGCTATTGGAACTGCATATGTGCATTATATGTGAGAAACATGGTAAGAGCTGTTTCTACCACTTACTGGCCAAAAGCAAGAGTAAAACCTGCAGCACTCCCTAGGAAGAACAGTGAGTAGGCTGGACTCCCTCACTGACGCTACTCAGTTACTTACTACTGGATCTCTTTTTTTTCATTCAACCTTGAAAAAACAAGGTGTGCTGAATATTTTGGGGTGTGTTGTATGCAAAGAAATATAGTACTAACACTACCAGATATTAAATAATAATAATTATTGCTTTCAGGTGCTCTGCAGGACAGAGCTTCTTTTCTTCATCCATTTTTTTGTTTCACTCTGAAATGTCCAAAAATAGGTCAGAACTTTACCTCACCCCCCAGCTACAGTGCTAGGTACTGTATAAATATAGAAGAAATTACCCTGCTCTGATAGGCTTATAAGTCAAAATAAGTCTGGAGTGGTTGAAGGCTGGGATAAGAGGTGTGGGTGACTAGTGACCTTGTCTGGAGCTTTTCCAGTGTGTGGCCCCCCCCGGTTTCCTTCCTAATGTTGTTTGGAAGCAAATAATGTTCCTCCCATGATGTGTTCTACCCCAACCTCTCCTTTCACAGGTCATTGGGACGCTGTCAACTCTGTCATGGACACAGATTGCCCAGAGCAAAGGGATCATGTGAGTATGTGGGGAAATGCTGGGTTTGGCAACACTATAGCAGGGAACCTGAAGGGCTGACAAGGGGGACAATATTGTGGCTAAGATTGTCCTTCCCTTCTCTCATAGAGGTGATTGGCAGTTGGTGGATAATACCTGCTTCTTGACAGGGCTTTACCTGTCTGAGACCTCACAATCTATCAAAGAGCAGGCTAGAACCTTTGAACCTAAAACTCAGAGCCCTGTATTACTCTGACTTTGGGTTACCATATTTATAACTACCATGCACATAATTTCCTCTGAGAATCAGCCCTCCAAAATCAGGGTGTATGTTTTAAGTGAGGAAGCTGAATTTTTCATGAGTAAGCTGCTTTTCTTCACTGGACTAAAAGTACAGAGGGATAGAAGCAGGGAAACACTACACTGTAATGGCTGCTGCTTCCCTTTGGGCTAGCAACTAGCAGGGGCCAAAAGCTGCTGCCAATTTGGCACTGGCTATGAAAGGGTTAACCTTGTAGGTTTTTGCCCTGAAGCAGCATGTGAACTAGCTGAGGGTGAGTGAGGAAAAAATAATCTTTTTCCCCCCTATGTTCTGCATTCCAAATCCAAGGGGCAGGTCTTATCTTGGGGGCATGTTGTATATGAGAAAGTATGGTGGTCAGTCCTAGACTCAAGCTCTCCCTCATCCCTTCCATTAGAGACAATTGTGCCATGGGGCCTTTGTGGTCACAGGATGCATTGGTGGCTGCCATAGCTGGTCACGGTAGTCATCTTGGTTGCTCACAGCCTTGGCTGGCCATGGTGGCCATCTTGGCTGGCCATCCAAAACTGTTTTTACCTTCATCAGCAGCCTCTTGTGGTTGATTGGCCCCCCCAGGGGGCCAAAGGTGGGTGTGCAGGCAGACCAACTTTGGTGGGATGTGGGGGGAAGGCCAGAGAAATGAGGCTTTTCAGAAGAGAGATAAGCAAATAGCAGGGGCAGTCATGTTGGCTGCCACCTTGTTTTCCCACAGTTATAACCTTCTCTTTATCTCCATCTCCCCTCAGGCCCTTCCCCACCGAAGACAGTGTCACGGACGACGATGTGTACAGTGGCCTGTCAGATCAGATCGAGTAAGTGCCTGGCTTCTGTAGGCCAATCTCAGGAGTCCTGTGGTCTGCTCTCAGCTCTGCTGAGCATCCCCTCTGCCTCACTGTGACTTGGTTAACCCTCCTGAGTCAATGTCAGTTGTCCAGTTGAGGAGTGTTCACCCTCAAATGGATTCTGAGAATCAAGAAAGGTTCAAAGAGCCTGTCTTGTTGGCTACAAAGGACCAACTCTCAGGATCATCATAAATTCTAGTTTATTGGACAGGATGTGAAGTTACCAATGAAATCCTAAATGCAAATTTTGAGTTATGAGTGGTACTGTTCACCTTAGCGTGCACACACACACATGCACTCAATCATTCAAACCCATGTCATTTAAACCCATGTAGTATAGTGTATAGTAGCTGCTGTAGTGATTGTGAGAACACTGGTGTCAGTATATCTACCTATCTGAGGCCCTGGAATCTGCTGTTGATAGTCAGCTTCCTTCAAGGCGAAGTCCTCTTTGGAAGGGGGTTGCCTGCTTGGCCTTCTGTCTCGGTAGGTCAGGTGCTGGATGAGAGGGTGCCACTGAGGGTCACACTTAACTGCCTTTTATCCCTTTCTGGCAGACTTGTATGATCCCCCAGGAACATTTTGGTTGCCCAATCTGGAGGTCGCCACTGTCCCACGTTGGTCTTGAGTAGTGCATGACAGCTGTTAGTCACAGTCACTGGGGGTTTTGCCCCATGGTGTAGTTTTGGGAGTTAGTTTGTGATTTTGATTAATTAACAATGGTATTGTTAAGGGTTGCAGGAATAGTCAATAGGGTGGGTGCTCAGTCCCACGAATCAGTTCCTTGGCTTGATTAGCCTAAAATGGCTTGTGGAGTAGAGTTTTGTAATGGTAAGTTCCTTTGGCTAGGCTATTGTCATTTAATTACCTACTGATCACCAGGCAGACAAGGTTCTTTGGGTGAATCATATCTTTTATTAGACCAACTTAAATAGTTGGAAATAATTTTTTTAGCAAGCTTTTGGGTTTAAAAACCCTTCGTCAGGCTGAGGAAGTCTCTGCAGTTGGTGTGTGCTCTTTCTGGATGGAATGAATAGTTAAGAAGCCAGAGGCTGGGCTGGTCTGCATGCAAGACAGGCAGTCATTGAAGATATAACTTGAGGAGTCAGTGGGTGAGAGACAGGATGGGGGTGGGGGTGGAGAAAAGGGGATGAATGCACTAGTTAAATAGTGGAGAGGTACCTGGGGAGTCAGATGTCAGGCAGGTTATAATGTGTCATAAATCCAATGTCTATTAGTCCATGATTTTTTGTATCCAGGAGGTTGATGAAATGAAGTTCGTAGGTTCCTTTTGAGAAGTGTTTTGTAAGTTCCCTTTGAGGATTAGAACTGAGAGATTGAAAAGAGAGTGGTTTTCTTGTGAGAATGTGCCCCCACAGGTAATTGGGTATTCTTGTCTTGGATAGATTTCTGGTGTGTGCTCATTCTGGTGCGCAGTTGTTGTTTGGCCTCTCCTATGTATTTTCCATCAGGACATTTGGTGCGTTGGATGAGATATATTACATTTCTGGAAGTGCAGCTGTAAGATCCAGGAATGCTGATGGCTCTGTTATGGGGTGTAGTAATTGTGGGGGTGGTGGAGATGTGTTGGCAGGTTTTGCATTTCTTGTCATGGCATGGTCTGGATCCATTTGTTGAAGGGGCTACTGTTATATCAATGTCAAGAAGGGAAATGTACAAAGGGAGCTTTCTGCTACAGTCCCACCAAAAAAGGAAATACTCCCAACATAAGAATATCTAAATCTTCCTGGGAAAGTTGTGGACTCTCCATCACTGGAGGTGTTCAAGAAGACATTGAGCAGTCACTGATTTATGTGTAGCAATACCCGTGTTCTGTTATAGGGATTTCTCAGTCTTCTGAGTTTTGCTGTTTGCCACATGGGGTTGGGAGGGAATTCTACCCTCCCACTTTCTGCTATAGGTGCCAAGGTGTTTCTAGCTTTCTAAAGAGGCTATGGGTGTTGGCTGCAGCAAAGGCTGGGTGTGATGATTGGGTTGTGACAATACTCCTGTTGAGACTCAAATCTGGAGGCTCCTGATTAGAGGGTCTGGCCCCTCCACTCAGGGTCAGATTGACCACCACATTTGGGGTCAGGAAGGAATTTTACCCCATGGTCAGACTGATATGGACTGTGGGGGTAGGGTTGGGGGGCAGGAATGTGTTGCCTTCCTCCATAGTAGGGGACATGGCTTCTATCTGGGATGTCTTGAGCATATCTTAACACCATTTTACAGCAGCAGGATGTTGGCTGCTGTGGTCCCACTGCTTTCCCTGTAGCAGGGTTGGATGTGGTGTCTTGTGTTGTTAAGGCTGATGGTCATTTTACAAATAAGTTAAATGATGGATTCATCTGGGGTGGTTTGGATAGTTGTTCCTGTCTCAGGCAGGGGGTTGGACCCGACATTACCTTTCGAGCTCCTTTCCAACCCCAGTTCTCTAGGATTTTGTGAATATCATTTGATATTTTTTCTTTGTTTGTTGCAGTTGTTAAACTTTACCTAGAATTTAGCTAATCAGCGTATGCTCCAATAGTTATATTTGTTTTTATTTTGCTCTTGAATTGAATAGTGCAGCACCAGCCCCTAGTATATCAGTAAAGTGGCTAGTTTCTCTTTCTCTGGGGAAAAATATATTGTGTGTTCAGGGGTAGATCCAGTGGGGCTCACTTGTAACTGGTCCATCCAAATTTTAAAGCCAATTGCCTAGCAATGGTAGCAGCATTTCTATTGGGGCAGTAGCAAGGGAGTCAATTGACTTCACGGCTCACTAGAATTTGCTCGATTGATTTTAAATTCTTCATTCCAAAGGTGTTAACACCTCTCTTTCCTTTGAAATGGTCTTTATATGCTTCCATTGCTCTAGGTACCCTTCCTTCTCAATGCTGTGGTCTGTTTGCTGCTTCTGGTCATATCAGTTCCATTTCACAGACCTGCAGACTGCTTTTTATCTCTTGCTAGAAGCACAAACCCAGGTGTGGAAATATTACCTTAGGGGAACATTAGCTCAAGGGTGGAAATCCATTTCCATGAAATACTGGAGGTGCTGTGCAGACGCTTAGGAAAACTTGATTTTCTTTTATGAATCTGAAAAAGAGCGGTACATTTCACTGTAACGATGCTAGGAAGAATGAGACAACATTTTTGGATTATATTTGTCTAGATTGTTGTATATAGCAGATGATATAGGAGAATATCTGATATAGCAGATTCCAATAAAGCTGGGTTTTGTTTTGTTTTTTTGCTTCAGTCTTAAATTTAATGCTATAGCTCTAGGCCCTGATTTATTAATGAAGATTTTAGTTCCTTTTTTTACTGGAAGAAAATGTGTGTTGTGTTCTATGAGATGATGCACCACACCATCTGCACCCCCTTTTTCAAAACCCTAGATCCACCCATCTTAGAATTCTCTTAAATGGTTCACCTTTACCTTTTCTGACATTTTCTCTTCTACATATTTCCTTCTCCTGTTCTTTTCTTGGCCAACCATTGTCAAGCAACTATCAGTAACTCTTTACTGTCCTGTTATTAAACAGCATAAGGTCTACTGTAGTCTATAGGAGGATCACAGACACTTCTGAGCAGGGACCGTTACTTGGTGTTGGAGTTCCCCAATCTCTGTTGGGGCCCTTACATCACCCAGCAAAATGGGGTTCTGATGTCAGCCTGGGTCCACGTAGCTCCAGATGTCCTATTCTCCTCCCTCCAGTGACACAGTGGAGGATGATGATGACCTCTATGACTGTGTGGAGAATGAAGAGGCTGAAGGCGATGAGATCTATGAAGACCTGATGAGATCAGAGCCATCCTCTGTGCCTGTGAGTTCACCCTTATTGCTTGAGGATGTTCTAGCCCATGGGAGCTGGGAGTCAGGACTCCCCAAGGTTTCGGTCTCAAGGAGAGGAGCATGAATAGTCAGAGCCAAGGGGCTGGGAGTCAGGACACCTGGGTTTTTTTCCCAACTTGGTAACGTGGAGGAGGTCTGGTGGTTAGGACAGAGCACCTGGAAGTCCAAACTCCTGTGCTCTGCCCCTAGCATATATGATGGGACCAAGTGACTAGAGAGGTGGAGACTGGAATTCAGAACTCCTGGGACTTCTGTCCCTGGCACTGTGGGGAGACTGGTTACTAGAGAAGAGAGACTGGGGACTCTGAACTCCTGGGTTCTGTTCCCACGTGGCAGGGGGGAGTCTCCTGTTTAGTGGTTTGGGAGGCCTGGATTTGGGGAGGGTGTTTGAGTCTCCAGTTAGAATAGGAGCCAGGGTGGGTAGGGGTATGGATGGGGTATGGGTAGGGTTAAGGTTAGGAGTATAGGTAATTTTAGGGTTGGAGTATGGTTAGGGTGAGTAATATGGAAAGGGTTATGGATATGGGTAGGGTAAGTATAGTGGTAGGGTTAGGGGCATGGGTAGGGGTAAGGCTAGAGGTAAGAGCAGGGTTAGGGGTAGGGCTAAGTGTGATGGGTAAGGTCAATGTTTTGGGTTATGGGTAAATTTTAAGGGTAGAGGTATAGGTAAGTTTATGGCAAGGGAGAGAACTATGATTAGTGTTGGGAGTCTGGGTCAGGGTAACGGGAGCAGTGGGATTAGAAGTATGAGTATCATTAGGGTTATGGTTTATGGGTAGGGTTAGAAGTATGGGTATGAATAGGGTTAGCATTAGAGTAGGGGCATGGGTAGTATTAGGTTGGAGGTATGGGTTTGGGTAGGGTTAGGGTTAGGGGCTATGGGTAGGGTTGGAGGTATGAGTATTGGTAGGATTGGGATTGGGGACATGGATTGGGTTAGTATTCAGGTTAGGAGCCTGGGTAGAGTTGGGGGTGGGGTTCAGATTACTGAGTATCAATAACTGGCTCTGGATCCTCCCACAGCAAAAGATGACTGAGCTGGACAAAAGGAACTGCTGCCTGCAGGAAATCCGGCAGACAGAGGAGAAATACACGGACACACTAGAATCCATCTACCAGGTGCGACAAGTAGCCCTTATGGTCCTGGTCTCTTATGCCATGAGGCAGAGATAGCAGCTGGGGCTTTGGCCTACAAGGGGTTAATTTCAAAGAGGGCAGGGGGCGAAGAGTTGGGAGCATCATTTATGACCTCTTTTTCTCCCTGTTGAAAGCTGTCCCCTGTAAATCCTTGTTCCTACCATCCAGTGAATGTCCATCCAGCTTTAGGATTAGCAGGGGTTAGGGTTAGGCCGAGGCTAGAACTGAATGGTTTGACTGGCTATAACCCCATCTGTGTGTCTATCTGTGTGTGTCCATCTGTATGTCCGTCCATGTGTCCAGCACTTTAAGAAGCCCCTGCAGCGGTTTCTGAAGCTGCAGGACATTGAGAACATCTTCATTAACATCGAGGTACAATGCTGTCCCCTCTTCCCCTTCCCTTCCTGGCTTGCCATGAGCTCAGCTTGGAGAGATCCAGGCAAAAGATCAGCCTCTCACCTGTGTCAGTAATGATGTAAGAGATGGATACCCCATGACACGCATGCCACATGTGACCTGGGCAGCTGGCATGTTTGGCAGGGGAGCCCCAGGTGCCCAGGGCAGGGGGTTCAAACTGGGAGCAGAGGATGGGTCAGATGTCACTGCCAAGGCTGAGTCTCCCTTTCTTCTTTCCAGTGGTTCAGAGATGCCTTTGGGGAAGGTATAGGGATGAATTTGAACTCCTGGGTTCAATTCCCTGCTTCTTGGAAGTTAGAGGTTAGAGCAAGAGGCTTAGAATTGGGACACCCGGGTTGCATTTCTGGCTCTGGAAGGAAGCAGGACTTAGTAGTTTGAACAAGGAGGGCTGTGTCGCCTGACTCCTGGCTCTTATTTCTGGCTGTGTTGTGGTTAGCAAAAAGGGGTTGAGAGGCAGGATGCCTGGATTCCTCTATATTTTGTTTGCCACCTGCCTGAGCACATCACTTCTCCCTATGACTTGATTTCCCTGTTACTGGAGGGAACCATGTGATAATCTAGTGCCAGATCAAGATGTGGGTATGCCACATAGCATTAAGATCTCAGTTGGTCATGCCCCACTGGGTTGGAGGACGGAACCAGAAACATCCAACAACATGTCATAGCTCCTATGCTGCTCACAGTGAGAAGGGAATACTTTTCTGGCTCACGTGAGGGGGTCCTGTCCTCTGCAGCAGAAGGATCTGAGCTGTGGAGCCTCAAGCCAGAAACAAGAAGGCCCCAATGGGCAGAAAACTTCATATTAATGGTACCAGGAGGCCAGAGAAAGCCGTAGTAGAATTTGAGACCTCATGGGGCATCTAGTCCATTTCCCCTAAGGATCTCTCCCCATCAGGGGAATGGGCCCCGGGGCTTTGGGTGGGGAGATCCATCAGAGAAGAATGGGCTGGAGAGATGTTTTGGCTTGGAGCCTGGCCCACTGGGCTGCAGGGCTCATGAGTACTAGATCGATACTGTATTTTCACATATACAACATGCCACAGAATATAATATGCATGTTGTTTCTGAGGCAGAATGAAGGAAAAAAAAAGATTTTTCTAGAGGTGTGGCTGCATAGAGCAGGGACAGAGCCTCATCTTCAGTTCACTCCCCCCATCTCTTTCCTGCTTAACTAAAGCTGAAACCCTAGCTGCTGCTGAAGCCTGGCCTCCATAGGAAGATCTAGGATTTTGAAAAGAGCCAAAAAGAAGGCTGATAAATAGGAGGAGAGAAAACAGGAGCAGTGAGTAAACAGCAACATTTCCCTAGGAAAGGTTAGGTTCATTAGGACTGTCAAGACCATCAGAAAGGAGAGACGTTTGTTAATACCTCTGGAGTGAAAAACAATGAGCCATGAAACTACTTGACTCCTTCAGCTTCCTGAAGAGTAATACCACATCAGAAATCAAAGTGGGCAGCTTCTATTCCAGGCAGAAAATCAGGGTTCCCCCACTGAAGGCACACACCCCAATTTTGAGGGGTTGATTTTGTGGGGGAAATGTGTGTGATGTACACTAGAAAATACAGTAATCAGGAGGCAGCTGATGAGCTGAGATGCTGAAAATCCATATATGCATTATCCTGGTGATCTAGGCTTAAGTTTAACCCTTGTGTGACTCTAGTGGATGGTTGAGGCCCATGGTTGGGTGATGACCATCTATGGCTCGGGTGCTGCTGGTGTTGGGGCCTAAGGTAGCTGTAGCCCAGGAGGCACCACTGACCCCACCCCTACCTTTCCCCTTCTCTTAGGAGCTCCTGCATGTGCATCAGTACTTCCTGGCAGATCTACGAAGTGCCTTGTCCTTCAATAATGGCCAGAACCTCTACCAGGTCTTCATTAAGTACAAGGAAAGGTGAGGTTTTGCCCGCTAGGAGGTTAGGTACCAGGTCTGGGGTGGAAGAGATGGAGGGGTGGACGCAGAAAACCCTGGTTCCCTGGATAACTTGCCTAGGGAAGAGGAGGAAATGCCTCCAGCTCTCAATCACCTTTCCCCACTTCTGTGCAGTCAGGCAGAGGGGCCTGCTGAAGCTCCCAACCCACCCCAGGGCTTCTTCTATGTCAGCCAAAGGGTGCCCCCCAACCTTGGGCCTCTGTGTATCAGGGAGGATGTCATCATCCTGGCCTGAAGTGTCCTGAACTCAGCTCTTGGCAGGGCTTTAATTGGCTACCTCAGCCTTCTCCTTTCCTCAGCCTTCCACCGCCTTATTTTCTTTCCCATCCCTCCTTCTCTTTCCCCTCCTTTCTTTTTACATTCCCCATCTAGTGCTCTAGCTGTGTGCACCTAGGGCTCTGAGGGAAAGTCTCCTGTGGAGGACACCAGGGTTGGGGGGCCCCTGTGATTGTGACATCATTGGGGATGACCCAGCTGGGGGTCCTCTCCAGCCTTCTGCTCACAGCAGCCCCTTCTTGCCCCCAGGTTCCTTCTGTATGGCAGATACTGCAGCCAAGTGGAGGCAGCCAGCCGGTGGCTGGATGCAGTGGCCAGTGCCAGCGTGGACGTGAGGATGAAGTTGGAGGTCCGACCTATGTTGCCCTGCCATTGTAGCCCCATCCTGGCAGCGCTGCTGACTCCTGCTTCTACCTCCTAGGGCCCTGTTCCCCCTGCAGCCTTGGCTGGGGGACACAGTGCTGTGAGAGTCCCCCACACTGTCCCCTATGCCCCATTTGCAGGGTATGGAGCCTCATGAGGCCTCTTAAGTGGGCTGAGGTCAACAGAAAGCATGGTAGGAGGCACTGGCGATGCGTAGGGCTGAGATTGGCTGTGCACCCCCTGGAAGTGCCAGCCACATCTCCTGGAAGTGTACTTCCGGTTTCACTGCTGGTGGTTCCATGCTTTGTGATTGGCCACTGCTCCCCTCTCCCTACCTGGTTGGCAATTGGCCGCAGGGGACCCACCCCCATCAGCAATCTGGTCCCCCCCCTCCCCCCCCGACTCAGGAGGCACCAGTCACCCATGGTGGGAGGGGCCACGAGGTCATGAGGATCATTACTCGGAGGGAATGGTGGGTGAGGCCATGGGGGTCACCAGAGGTCATTGTAGGAGGGGCTATGAGATTCTGTGGATGGGGTCAGCAGAGGATGTGGTGGGGATGGGCCATGGGGTCACCAGAGGGCATGGTGGATGGGGCCACAAGCTCATGTGGATGGGATCATCAGAGGTCATGGTACAAGGGGCCACAGGGTCATCAAAGTTCATGGTGGAAGGGGCCATCAGAGAAGTGGTCTTGGAGTGTCAAGGGTAGGAATATGTTCCAGCATGTAGGTTTGGCCCCTGCAGGACCCTACAACTAGGCCTAAAGTCACGGCTTCAGGCCTGGTGGTGCCCTCTGACCTTGGTCTGCTCAGCAACGCCACTTCCTCTCTCCCTGGTAATGCCACTTCCTATCTTGCAGGAGTGTTCCCAGCGAGCCAACAACGGGCGGTTCACTCTGCGTGACCTGCTTATGGTGCCCATGCAGCGGGTACTCAAGTACCACCTCCTTCTGCAGGTATAGGGGGAAGTGAGGAGCAGGATGCCTGGGTTTTCTCCCCAGCTCTGGGAGGGGAGTGAATGGAACAGGGTGTGCTGGGAATCAGGACTCCTGGGTTCTATTCTAGATCTTGGAAGAGAAGTGATACCAAGTGGTTTGAGCAACCACTAGGAACTAGGACACCCAGGTCCTCTCCCCAACTCTGGGAGAAAAATGGTTAAAACA
Source organism: Alligator mississippiensis (assembly GCF_030867095.1). Classification (NCBI taxonomy): domain Eukaryota; kingdom Metazoa; phylum Chordata; order Crocodylia; family Alligatoridae; genus Alligator; species Alligator mississippiensis. The sequence goes on from NC_081831.1 coordinate 24,150,062, forward strand.
AGTCAGGGGGAAGGATGGGGGCTGGAAGCCAGGACCCCTTAGTTCTATACCCAGCTCTGGCATGGGAGTAGCATCTTGTGGTTGGAGGAGGGGGGCTGGACCCTGGAAGCCTGAGTTCTGACCCTGATTCTGGGTGGGGAATGGTTGAAGCAAGTGGGGGCTGAGAACCTGAACCTGTTTAGCCTCAGCAAGAGGAGGTTGAGGGGGGACCTGGTGGCTGCCTACAAACTCATCAGGGGAGATCAACAGCAAATAGGTAGAGCCCTTTTCTCCCCAGCACCACCTGGGGTGACAAGGAACAATGGTAATAAGCTGATGGAGAACAGGTTTAGGTTAGAGATCAGAAGGCAATATTTTACAGTTAGGGTGGCCAAAATCTGGAACCAACTTCCTGGGGAAGTGGTCCTCACCCCTACCTTGGGCAAATTCAAAAGGAGGTTGGACGATCACCTGTCTGGGGTCTTGTGAACCCAGCATTCATTCCTGCCTGTGGCAGGGGGTCAGGCTAGATGATCTGTTCAGGTCCCTCCTGACCCTAGCTACTATGAAACTATGAAACTGTGAACTATGAAACCTGGACACCTGAGTTTTATTCCCACCTCTGACATGGAAGTGTAGTTTCTAGTGGCTGGAGGAAGCGGGTGAGAACCAGGACACCTGGTTGTATCCCCAACTTTGGGAGCTGAGTGAGGTCCAGTGGCCAGAGCAGGGGGTCTGGGTTCCATCCCTGGTTTTACCACCTTCTTGTTGGATAATCTTGGGGAGGTACCTTCTCTCTATGCCTCAGTTTCCCTCTAGAGAACCATGGTCATCCTCAAACATCCCCTATCAACCCTGGCACTGGCATGATCGACTGCCAATACCCTGCTCAGCTGTATTCAGATCACCTTTTCCATTGAACCTTGGGGTGTTCTCCAACAAGATGCATCAGCACACTGGGGTGTAGATTGTTGAGTTCTTTGCTTTGTACAGGGCCTGACACTTGCAAGGCCCAGTTCAGGACTCCCTAGTCAAATCCAGTTTTGGGCAGAAAGGGAGGCAGGGAGGAGAACCCACAGAGATGTGGCTGGATGGGATGGAAATGCTTTGTGGCCTGTTGAATTTCTTTTGTCCTTCCTTTCTGTAGGAGCTTGTGAAACACACCACAGAGCCAATGGAGAAGGAGAATCTGAGGCTAGCATTGGATGCCACACGGGTGAGCCGGGCTCTGCATCTCCAGAAACCCTCATGACTTTCACCTGCAATTTCATGATTTTTTTTAATGACACTCATATCCAAAGATGGTTAAGTAGGGATGAGCCCAAGATGGTCTTCCACTTGAGCTGAGGGACCAGTGAGGCTTTCTGCTAGAGCTAGTGGGAAGAAGAAGCCTCTAGCCCCTTGGGAAAAGCCAATACCATATATCCCTGCATACCACATGCCTCTCACATAAGACTTTTTTTTTTATATAATTTGTATCCAAGGCCAAATTAGCTAAAACTAATTCCAAATCCAAGAGTTCGGAACCATAAGTAGCCCTACTACCGTCAAATATCCTCCACCTACACCTGGGGCTTCAGATATTTCCAAAACCTTTGTTGGGCATCCTACTTGCAGGCTGAAGCCCAAGAGGCTTGGGGTTTGGATGCCTCCCAGTTTTGCTTGCCCTTAGCCTTAAGGCCCTGGAGCAAGCTATGGAGGAGATTCCCATTTTCATAAACTGGGTTTAAAGCCACTGCACCTCGGCAGGTACTGAACCATGCCAGAAGAGCAGTTCTTACATAAGACATGCACCCTGGTTTTAGAAGGTAGAAAAATGTAGTGCTTGGACCCAAAGAGGTCAGAAGTGGAATCAGTGCTTCTGGAGCGCGTTGGGCTTAGCGATATATAAGATAGCCAGAAATTACCTTGTGAAACCCCAGGGCAGAAATATTCTCTTCTCCAGTCCTAGCTAACACTGACCATAGGTTCTCTGCCTCATTAGGACCTGGCACAGTGTGTTAATGAGATCAAGCGAGACAACGAGACGCTCAAACAGATCACCAACTTTCAGCTCTCCATCGAGAAACTGGTGGGTTCCTTCCAGGGCTGTCACCTAGACTCACCCACTTCCCAACTTATTTTCTTCCGTCCTTTCCTTTTTGTCCAGCCTGTCTCTTTCATTCCCTCCTCCTTTGGCTTCATGATTCCATCGCTTGTTCATCCTTCCTCTGCTTCCTTCGGATCCATCAGTTTATTCCTTCATTCCTTTATTTTCTTTCTTTTCTGGTTTAATTCTTTTGAATTTCTTCATTCCCTCTATTTCGTTCCTCCTTTTGCAGAGGAGTTTCATTGTCATTGTGGCTCTTCCCATTTTTTATTGGCTCTTTCGCTTTAAGGAACTAATAATATAAAATAAAACCCCTAAAATTTACTTTTCCCCCAGCTAAATCATATTACTTGCTCTCACATTTTTACATACAGGTATGTATGTGTAGACAAGGTTCCTTGGGTGAATCTAATATCTTTTATTAGACCAACCCAAAAGATATCAGATTCACCCAAGGAACCTTGTCTACCTATGTCCTTAGACCAACACTGCTACAACTGCCTGTGTGTGTGTGTGACTTCCCCCTACTGGAAAATAGTAGTACTACATCTATATATCGGGCCCCTGGCACGTTACATTTAAGGTGTGATGAACAAGTTCATCACTCCTTAAATAGCAGCCCAGCCACACCTGAAACTCAACTTAAGGTGGAAGAATTCAATAAATGAGCCATGAAGTTATTGCCCACATAACGTGGATTAACTTTTGTGGCTTGTTTGTATCGCACCTTAAATGGAACCTGTGGCCAGGACATCTGTCGGGCCTAGGAATTCCCTTTCCCAGCTGGGTGCTGTCAATCAGATGTGGCTGCCCTGTGGCATGGCCAGTGGCTGTGGGTAGCACTCAGTAAAGGGGTCAGCCAGGATGGAGGTAGGGGACCTTGAACTTATAGCCTCACGGAGGAGAGAGGAAGGGGGCAGGTGAGCTGGCTTAACCCTTCCATTGCCAAATTCAGGGCTTGGATCCTTACTCCCATGGGAGCCATAGGAGCAGGTGGGCGGGCAGGGGGGCCACAAGGCCAGAGGTTCGAGCCCCACTGCTTCTGCTCCCAGGTATGCCTGTAGGAGGAAGAGTCAGAGCAGGGAGGGGGCAGGGCTTGATTGGTGGCCCCCACTACTGCAGATACACTGAGGTATATCAGGATGATTGGCAGGGTTCAAAGCCCTAGCACTGTACCCCTGGCATTGTCAGTCAACCATTGGCTGGTAGTAGCATAGATTGTTATCCTCAGCCCAGTGGAGGAGTACATGGTGTTATGGCTCGTTTCCAGGCTGAACTCATAAAGGAACTGCTGCTCTTTCCCCCCACCAGTCAGAGTCCCTGGCCGAGTTTGGGCGGCCGAAGATGGACGGGGAGTTGAAGGTGATCAGCTCGGAGAAGCGCTCCAAAACTGACAGGTGAGGGCCTCTGTACCTTAGTGTCCCATCTGTAGAATAAAGACAGTGACCCCAAGCTTTTCCAAATGGGCTTTGGGGTGCAAAATGCAGTACAAGATCTACCTGGTGCTTAGCTCTGCCCCTACAGATCACTATAGGTGGAGAGACAGAGGTGGATCTTAACCAAAACCTTTCAAGAGGAACTCAGCATTATCATCATCTTCATCTGCACCATCATGGCTGCACTATCTAATTTATAACATGCCCCAGAATAAAATGTGCACCTTGCTTTAGAAAGGCAGAATGAATAACGTGAGATCTTTCCTTGATAGCCTCTGCCAGGGAGGAAACAGAACGTCCAGAGCCTGTATCCAGGGTCATGGACAGCTTCACTTTTGTTCTCCTGTCAGGGACTTAAGCCGCAGAAACTTCTGTTACCGTATTTCTGTAATTATAATGTACCCACAGTTTCTAGCAGCCATGTTTTGGGGGAAGGCATGTGTTGCATGTGAGAAAACATGCCATTTTTTGTTGTTCTTATTAATATTGTTGTTATTACTGCTGTTTTGCTGTTGTTGTGATTGCTGTTATTATTGTTAGTGGCGGTGTTTTGTTGTTTTGCTTTTCCTGTTGTCGTTGTTGTCATCTATGAATAATAATGATAATAGTAATAATGATGATGCTGCTGATAATGTTTATTAGTGGTGTTACGATTTTCATCATTTATGTTGTTTTGCTGTTATTTTTTTGCTATTGTTGTTGTTAGTGGTAGTATTAGTATTATTACTGGTGCAGTGGGACAGAGCTGTACTGCTACCCAGTGCGTGCACAGGTGGTGGATAGTGGAATGACCTTCAGGGCAGATTAGCTGTGAGGAATAAGCAGTCGCAGACCAAGCAGTGGCAGCACCATCAGGATGTGGTGAGGACAGCAGATGGCAATGGTTTCCCTCCTGAAAAGCCCCACACATCCTTTGACAGTGCTGTGACATGGCAAGTGCAGGTTGCCACTGTAATAAGCCTGCGCACCCCACCAGCCATGGGTCTACAAGTCCCCAATGACAGAGCAGATGGAAGATGTTAGAACCTCAACAGCTGCGATGGTGGATGAAGGCTGCAGCGGAATGAGATCCCCAGTTGTCTCGGTCTCCTTGCCATTGGATCAAGGTCCCGTTCTGTCAAGAGCCGTGTGGAAGCTGATGTACAGCAGCTTCTTCATGGTAAAAGAAGTCACACACGGGCATCTTCTGTGAAAACAGGTGGAAGACGATCATCCTCAACTGCGAAGGATTGCTGAAGAAGAAGATTATTGGTGGCAGGGATGGTGTTGTTTTGCTGCTGTTATTATTACTATTGGTGATGTGGTGGTATTATTGCTGTTGTTGTTTTGTTGTTGTTGTTATTATATGTAATGTTATAACAAAATCTTATAAGTGTAATAACAGTAACACTTGGTCCCCTTCTGCACTAAAGCTGTGGATTTTAAACCCATTTCAAAAGGGGTGTGTATATGGGGGAAACTTGCTGCTCATTATCTGATCTGATGTTATATCTGTCTGCCTATACTAGAATAAGCAAGGGAAACCTGAACAGCTCAGATTTAAAGAAGAGTGGACAGGTGCAAGAGGTATCTTAGAATATCTTATATCAGCACAATTTACTTTATTTCTTTGCATGCAACACACCCTGGAATATAATATAGAATGCTACTCAGTTACTTATTATGGGAAAAAGAGCTTTCCCTGTAGTAAGTAACTGAGTAGCAGCAGCAAGGAAGCCCAGCCTGCTCATTGTTCTGCTCTTTTTGAGTTAGGCATAGACTTTTGCTTGTGGCTGTTAAGCAATAGAAACTGCTCTTACCATATTTCCTCATGTGTGATGCTCACTCCAATTTCCAGTGGCTTTTTTTGGTGGGCAAAAGTGCATGTTGTATGCAAGAGAATACAATAATACTAGTCTAACTGTTACATCTATTCACACCTTCTTATAAGGAGTCTTTACTGGCAATGTGAATGCAACTATCCCCCACAGAGTGACGCTAACCCCAGTTACTTGTGGTATAAACTTGGATTTGCCAGTATAACTGCATCTGGCATGGGTCTGTTGTGTGGATGTAGCTTGAGCCTCTCTGCCTCTTCCCTGGCAGGTATGCGTTTCTGCTGGACAAAGCCATGATCATTTGCAAAAGGAAGGGGGACTCGTATGAGATGAAGGAGTTCATCAACCTCCACAATTATCAGGTCCGGGATGACTCACTGGGGGACAGGGAAAATAAGAAGGTGAGTCTGGGGGGTGGAGGCATGAGGAGGGGGAGCGGGGGGTCTCCCCACCTTGCTAACATAGCACAGGCCTTCATGCACACATGAAGGTGCGCCATTCCATCCAGTAGCGGGGCAGTAAGGACATAACCTCCCCACCCCCATCTCCCCCGTTGGGCTTCACACGACTCACCTGGTTTGGATGCCAGAGGGGGTCAGCAGAGAGCCCAGGAGTCTGGACCTGGCTCTCTCTAACCACAGAGCACTTGTCTCCCAGAGAACCCTGGGGTCCTGCACGCCAGCCCTGGCCTGCTCTACTCACTAGGTAACACCCCCACCCCAGCAAAGAGTAGAACTCAGGTATCCAGGCTCCTGTTGTAACCACAAGGCTCTGTGCGCCTCCCCGACATCAGCAAATGGAACCCAGCTGTCCTGGCTCCCCAGTCCCTGTCTTACCCAGGTCTGTTGCTCTGCTTTCTACTCTTTGCCCTGTGCTACCTGCCCCATCTGTTTTTCTGCTCTCCACTCCTTGCCCTTTGCTGCTGATCCCATAAAGCTGCTCTGCTTCCTACTACCTGTCCCATCGGCTACTCTGCTTTTTGCTCCCTGCCCCATCTGCTGCTCTGCTTCCTGCTCCCTGCCCTCTGCTCCTTGCTGCCAGCTGGATGCAGCAGGCAATGTCAGGTATCCACATTCCTGACCAGTCCAAGAGTCTCTAACTCTGTACATGGCTTCTCTTTTCCAGTGGACCCACATGTTCTTTCTGATCGACAGCTATGGGGCGCAGGGTTACGAGCTGTACTTCAAGACCCGGGAGCTGAAGAAGAAGTGGATGGAGCAGTTTGAAATGGCTATGTATGACCTCCTTTCTTTTCCCGTCTTCAGCACCCCTGTCCCCTCTCCCTCTGCCCCATGGGCTCCTAGCCCCAGAGGGGTCCCTGCACTTTCCCACCATCATATTGCTCAAGATGGGGTTTCCAGCCTCTGCCCCCATGGTGTCAGGAGCTGTACAGACTCAGCGAGACCCAGCCCCTGCTCCAGCTGGGATCAGGAGCATGTGTCAGGCACTGCACAGACATGCAGAAACAGCCATTGTCCCAGCTGGGACCAAGCCACTGTTGTATCAGGCACCACACACAGACATACGTGCCCCCCCCCCCCCCCCCCCCCCCCCAACACACACACACACACTACAAAGAGACATTACACGTATCCTGAGAGAAACCACTTTATCCTGGAACAAAGTGAGATTGTTCAGATGTTCATGTCCATTGTCCTGGGATAAATCCTATAAAGGATACCAAGTATTAACATGTTATTCCAGGTGGCTGCAAATTGTGTCTGCGCAGTGTCTCCATGTTTCTACTGCAGGAAAGAAAAAACACTGAATGGATAGTTGAAAAGCAACAGGGCATTCAGTCCCTGATTAGAAGGACAATGTGTAAACATGTCAATCCTAGATCTCTGTTCTGGAAGGGAGACGCAACTTGTCCAGGGGAGAATGCAATGTCTGTTCCCATCCACACACACACAGAGTAACTGCCTTGGCTGAAATCGGAGCACTGTGGGTCCATAGCTCTGTACACACCCTGTGACACGCAGCACAGCTGGGATCAGGGCCCCATGTGTCAAGTGCTGTATGTATACCATGAGAGACAGCCCTGCTGGGATCCTGGCCTTGTATGTCAGGTGCTCTACACACACTGTGATACAGAGCTCAGCTGGGATCAGGGCCCCGTGTGTCAGGCACTCTAAAAGTCACAATTATTGGGCTCAGCACTGAAGTAACCTGGCAAAATCCTCCAGCATCAATTACCCAGGAGAGCCATTGAAGGGAATTTCTTGGGTCCTTCTGCCAGTGAATTGAGGTGACTGGCTGATGTCAGCATTAGGGGGGCAGGGGCTCTGTGTCTGTTCTGGTCCCTGCTCCAAGTTCTTTTGTGTTGATCATGAATGTCCCTCATATCTATCATGTCCCTCTCTGCAGTTCCAACATCTACCCTGAGAATGCCACGGCCAACAGTCACGACTTCCAGATGTACTCCTTTGAGGAGACAGCATCCTGCAAGGCCTGCCAGATGCTGCTCAGGTAGGAACCTCCTGGATCCCGGAGCACATACCCTATTTTTCCACGTGTGTGTGTAAGCACACATGTGTATAACATGTGTGTATATGTATGTGTATAATATATAGGGGTGTGTGTGTGTAACGTTTATATGTGCATGTATATATATGTGTATGTGTATAATATATGTGTGTGTGTATATATGTGTGTATATGCATGTGCATAATATATATATATATATATATATATATATATATATATATATATGTGAGTGAATATAATATGCACAGGCTTCACTTTTTATTTTGTAATAATTTTGATGGATATTATCAATTTATTTTTAAGCATTTTTTCCATTTTTATCCATTTAAATTTTCAGGATTGTGCGAAATTAAGGTTTGGGGGACAGACAAACACAACTACAGTAGGACTACCACCAGCTGAGTAACAGAGCTGCCATCAGTCCTCACTCCACTCCACGCCCCTGTAGCTCCCTTTGTCATTTCCTCTGCCTTTGCCTAGTCCCTTGGGGTTTCTGGGAGTTGCAGTCCAAACTACTGCTCTCCCTGTAGGCACACTTCATCAGCCAACATTTTTCTTAGTCCCTTTTCTATGAATTTCAGATATTAATGATGTAAAAAAATCATCAGTTTGTGAATGTGTGGCTCAATTGACATATATCAATGTTTACTGATAAAAATCAAATCCTGACAATCCTAAATAACTGCGTGTATATAATCTGTATATCTGTGTGCATATGTGTGCATATATATTTGTGTGTGTGTGTGTATAGTGTGTGTATATGCCTGTATGTGTGCATGTATACATACACACATGTATATATTACACACACACACACACACACACACACACATCTATCTATCTATCTATCTATCTATCTATCTATCTAGATAGATAGATAGATAGATAGATAGATATAAATGTAACATACACATGCATATAATACACCACTGGGGCTCCCAGGTTAGCAGGAAATTTGCACCCCCCCCATATACATAAACACACACACACACAACACCAGTGGTTTGCAGGTGGTAGTGTAGGCCTTGCTAGAGCATCAATTAGCATATATTGTATTTTCTCACATACAAGGTGCCCCAAAATATAATGCGCACCTTGGTTTTGAAAGATGGACTGAAGCAAGAAGGATCTTTCCTTGTAGCAAGTAACTTGAGTAGCAGCAGCTGGGGCTTGGAGCCTACTTGTTGTTCTGTGAGTTGCATGAAGATTTGACTTCGCCTTTGCCCATAGCTAACAGCTACTGCTCTTACTGTACTTCTCACATATAATGGTAGCATTACAGTGACACTGTAGCCCTGGTGGTCCAGGAATCGTATGAGAGGCAAAGATTTCTTAGGGCGGGCTCTTTTATTGAACCAAATGCATAAGTGGGATGGAGTTAGACAAGCTTTTGAATACAAGATGATGTGTGTTGTGGCTTCCAGCAGCTATTTTGTATATGCCAGAAACTATAGTAACAGCCCTACTGTTGCTGCTGGCTGATCAGTGAGGAGGATGGAGAGAACCTGGTTGACCCCATTCTTATTAAAAAACTAGGGGACTGTGGCGTTAACACCTACACAGTCAAATGTGTCGCTAACTGGCTGGAGGGCCACACCCAGAGAGTGGCGGTGGATGGGTCATTTTCGACCTGGAGGGATGTGGGCAGTGGGGTCCCCCAGGGCTCGGTCCTCGGACCCTCACTGTTCAACATCTTCATCAGTGACTTGGACGAGGGGGTAAAAAGCACCCTGTTCAAATTTGCTGATGACACTAAGATGTGGGGGGATGTGGGCACGCTAGAAGGGAGGAATAGGCTGCAATAGGACCTAGACAGGTTACAGGGGTGGGTGGGTGAGAACAGGATGGGTTTCAACACTGACAAGTGCAGGGTGCTGCACATGGGGAGGAAGAACCAGCAGCATACCTACAGGCTGGGGAACTCCCTTCTTGTCAGTGCAGAGGCAGAAAAGGATCTTGGAGTCATTATTAAGGTCAATATGAACATGAGCCAACAGTATGGGGACGCGGCGGTCAGTAAGGCCAACCACACCTTGTCATACATCCGCAGATGCATCTTGGCAGGTCCAAGGAGGTGATCCTCCCCTTCTATGCAGCACTGGTCAGGCCACAGTTGGAGTACTGCATCCAGTTCTGGAAGCCACACTTCAGGAGGGATGTGGACAGCATTGAGAGGGTCCAGAGGAGGGCCACCCGCATGATCGGGGGCAGCAGGGCAGGCCATACAAGGAGAAGCTAAGGGACCTGCACCTGTTCAGCCTCCACAAGAGAAGGCTGAGGGGGGATCTAGTGGCAGTTTACAAACTAGTCAGGGGGGACTAGCAGGCATTGGGGGAGTCCCTGTTCCCCCGAGCACTACCAGGAGTGACTAGAAATAACAGTCGCAAGTTGGCAGAGGGTAAATTCAGCCTAGACATCTGAAGGCACTACTTCACTGTCAGGGCGGCTAGGATCTGGAACCAACTTCCAAGAGAAATGGTGCTGGCTCCTACCCTGGGGGTCTTTAAGAGGAAGTTAGACGAACACCTCGCTGGGGTTGTTTGACCCCAGTACTCTTTCCTGCCATGGAAGGGGGTCAGACTTGATGATCTGCTCGGGTCCATTCTGACCCTACCAACTATGAAACTATGAAACTATAACCTTTGATCCCTCCATGGGGTGCTGGCTGCCATAGGGTGCCAGGGTGGAAGCCCTGTGGGTGAAGGCGGGGTGGCAGACTGGGAGAGCAGGGAGAGAAGGGGGCTTCCCAGTCTGTTTTAACCCTGTCTGTGTCATCTCTTGGCCTTGTCAACAGGGGCATCTTTTACCAGGGCTATCGCTGTAGTCGCTGCCGGGCACCAGCTCACAAAGAGTGTCTGGGGCGAGTGCCACCATGTGGGAAGGCGCTTGCAGGTATGTGGCCATCTCTGAATGGGACCAGAGGACATGTGGCTCCCTTCCAGCCTCTGGCCTGTTGGGGCCTGGGAGCAAGCTGCATTGATAGGCTGGTTCTCCTGAGGCCTCTCAGAAGGGTTCGGAGCAAGGGATTCTGGGAAGCCTCTGAGACAAAGTGCTGCAAAGCATTCTGGGATATGGCTAGGGGTCAGGGGTGAAGTTGTGTGAAGCATTTTTGGATACAGCAGGGGCAAAGTGGTGCAAAGGATTCTGGGATACTTTTGGGGGTGGGGAGTGGTGTCAGATTTGGGGGGGCAGTTGTGCAAAGCATTCTGGGATGCCATTAAGGAACTTGATGTGAAGAGTTCTGGGATACAGAAAGGGCAAAGTGGCACAAAGCATTCTGGGATGCTGCTGGGGGTGGGGAGTCTAATGAAGGATTCTGGGATAGATAGCCTGTGGTGCAAAGCATTCTGGGTTACCACTGGAGTGGCGAGTGTTATGAAGGGTTTTGGGATACAACGGGGCTCAGGGGCACAAAGCATTATGGGGTCCTGTGGGGGCAGGGGCAGGGAGTAATGTGAAGGAAACTGGGGTGGCCTCTGGGGCAGAGTGCCACAAAGCATTCTGGGATGGCTCTAAGGGTGGGTCCCAGATGCAAGGGGTTGAATGTAAGCTCAGGGGAAGGAAGGGCGAAGCGGAAAGCCTCCGGGTTAACTCTTTCACTGCCTCTGTGTCCCTGGAAGCAGGTTATCAGTTCCAGCCCCCCTGGTCTTTGCCAGGGACCTGCAAAGGGGAAATCAATAAAACCTACTTGTCTTTTGCATTATCTTTCAAGTAATTCCCCTTTTTTTCCCTCCCACTCCAGATTCAGGGTCTGTGTTAAAAAAGGTAAAGAAAAAAAGCCTTTAGATTTTCAATGGGGGGTGGGTTCTCATTGGGAGGTGGATTTATTAGTTGCATTTCGGTAGGAGGGACTCAGCAGAGAGGCCTTCATTATGCTGGATTCAGGGGGTACAATGAAGCCAAGCCAACCCCAAAGAATCTATGTGAATGCAGGGCAGGTGGGAAACAGGCACAGAGCAAGGCGGGGAACAGAACTTAGGCCTGTGTGGTCCAGCTCTCTACCTGTTAGTCAGCACTACTGCCATGAGAGGGAGACAATGCTGGCTGGAATGGGTGCATGGTGAACTGGCCCCCGAGTGAGACCCTGAATTCTTCCCTCCTGAAACCTGACCCCTTCTCTCCAGTTCTGCCCCCAGTAGTCACCCTCCCCCACCTTATTTATAGAAGGGTCTGTGACCTTTGAACTGCAGCCTGGTACCACCTGCTGATCCTTGGTTTTTCCCTTCTGCAGAACAAATCCAATCGACACACCCAGGAGAAAAGGAAGAATGACCTTGGTAAGCTGCATTCTGGGCACCCACCTTCATGCTTTGTGGCAGGTGCAGATCACCAGCTCAGGGGTCAGAAGGATTTTGCCTCCTTGAATTGAGCAGAAGAAGGGGGAACCCTACTGGTGACCCTGGGCAGTACAAGCTGTGGGGGCAAGGGGGTGTCTAGGAGAACCACACACACTTTCATTCCCACAAAGGATCTCCAGGATAGTAGTTCACTAGTTCTGTTGTGGTATTGGGACTTGGGACTGTTCAGCCTGGAGAAGAGAAGACTCAGAGTGGATTTGGTGGCAGCCTATAAATATATCAGGTGTGTACATCAGGGCCTGGGGGAGCATCTACTCACCAAGGCCTTGCAGGGCAGGACAAGAAATAATGGGCACAAGCTGATGGAGGATCACTTCAGGCTAGAAATCAGGAAAAACTTCTTTACAAGTTGAGAACCGAGGGTTTGGAACAGGCTCCCCCCAGAGTTGCTATAGTCATCCACCCTGGCAATCTTCAGAAAGTATCTTAATACCCACCTTGCTGGGGTCATCTGATCCCAGCAGTCTTTCCTGCCCAAGCGCAGGGGGCTGGACCCCATGACCTGTAAGGCCCCTTCCAGCTCTTAACAACTATGAAACTATGAGGGACTGTTGCCCCTCTTCTCTGGAGCCCTGGTGCATCCTGGGATATACTGAGTATGGGGCTGGACCAGATGACCTCATGAGGTCTCTCCAGCCCTACCTTCCTATGATCCTATACAGTGTCCAACCCTTACCAAACGGGTCCACGAGGAGACCAGGTTACTGATCCTATCAATCACATAAGGAAGCCTGATGCTAGGGTAGATGGGCCCCTGAACCTTGTTGGGTGGTTCTCAATGACTCGTGGGAGATCTGGGTTGATGCAGGTTCAAAGAGCATGGTGCAGCCCAAAGGAAGATCTGCAATAGCCCAAGCATAGAGATGGGTCACTCCATAGTCATCTCCATGGAAGGTTGGGTCCAGGCCTTCTGTGTGGCATGTGGTGGCTGTGGGGAGACAACTGGGGGTGGTATGGTGGGGTCTTCCATCTCCTCTGTTCCCTAGGTTTGCCTAAGATGGAGGTCTGCCAGGACTATTATGGACTGCCGCCGCCACCTGTAGCTTTCGGCCTGCCCTTGCGTCTCAACCAGGGCGACATCATAGAGCTGACAAAAGCTGAGGCAGAACAGATCTGGTGGGAGGTAGGTCCACCCAACAGGGTAGCCACAGGTGGTGGAGGAGACCTAACCATGTGGCGACTTGCCTGGGGATTTAGGGGAGGAGGGATTTAAACCCATGATCCACAGCTTTGGCTTCTGCCAGTGCTGCTTTTATTCTTGTACCTGACTACCCCAATCAGAGTGCCCAGGGGTGAAACCAAGCAGTGCAGGCTAGCACCCCAGAGAGAACCTTAGTGACCTTCTTGTCTGCGTGGCAGTCTACAAAGGTATTTAGATATCTATTCATTGAAACCAATAGAATTTATGCACTTCAGTAAGCCAGTTAAAAATACCTCTGTGGCCCCAGCCTGGGTTCGCAGTGTTTGCTTTAGAGAGCCACTTCATGAGGGGTCATTGCCCATTGCCATCATCCAGTTGCCCCCAGACTTGGTTCCCCAAGGGGGCTAGGAGCTCCCAAGCCATGCAAAAGTCAATGGGAGCTGTTTCCAAAACCACCCCAGTCAATGAAAAGATGCCCGTTGGTTTCACTGAGGTTGTCTGTCATCAGGTGTCCAGCTTCAAGTGAGCTGGGAAATATTCCTTTTTCCTGTGAAAAAGGTCAGCTTTGGGGTAAAAAAAGGTCTTTTGGGAAACACTGCAGAAGAGAATAGGGGCAGGAGGGAATCAGACTATGGCTTTCATGATGTAGTTTTGGGCTGAATATCAGGCCCAGCAAAGGCCTCTTGGCCCATCACCATAGGTCTGATGTGCATTGGCTTTGGCCACCTGTCAGGTTTGATCCAGGCATAGACAGTGGGCCTCAGTAAGTTGTGCTAGGTGAGGGGGTGACTGGAGTGGAAGCTCAGATCCAAGCCAGGCATCAGCCTAGTCCCTGATAATAAGCTGCGGGGACAGATGAGATCCTGGTCAGGGCAAGCAGTTGATCCAGGTTGGGAGGTCCGAGACAGAAGCAAGAGTAACTAGGAACAGGCAGGAGGGTCTAAGTCAGTGGGGTCAGGGCCCAGAGTCTGTTACCATATTCCCTTGCATACAACAAGCAGGCCAGAATCATAGCAAGGAGGTTTTGCCCAGACAGCCTGCTGTTGTCCATTGTGAGCTTATATATCCCAATCTGGATGGACTTCTTTTCCTAAGGGACAACTCTGCCTGATCCTACTGTCTGGGGCCTGGGGATGGATCTGCCCCAGTTGGGTCTCAGCTCATACTGCTGTCGCTTTCAGGGAAGAAACACATCCACGAATGAGGTCGGTTGGTTCCCCTGCAGGAAGGTGAAGCCGTATGTGTATGTAAGTAACACTTCCTTCTGGGTTTGCTGTGCATCAGAGCGGTAACTTCTGGGGGTTTTTATCTGTGGATTTGGCTGCCCGGTATGGGGCAGGGGGATCAGAAATATGTCAGTCTTAACCCTATCCCATTTAGCAGAAGGATTTTATGGTCAAAGCACTGGACTGGGATTCAGGAGACCTGCCCTGCCACTGATAACTCATGCAGCCTTAGGCACATCTCTCCATCTTGTTCCTTCATTAGTTGGTCTTCAAACCAGAAGTGGTTCTTCCTATATTTCCCCTCCCTGTTGTAAGGTCTTTGCCTCTCAGGAGATCTCAGGGCAGGACCTGGCCTCATGCTGCCCTGACCAGCTTTGCGGTGTTCCTGGTCCATGGGGCCCTTGATCCTGGCTGAGATTTATTCATGTCACATAACAGACTCCTGCTGTCAATGGGGGTCTGGGCAATTCCTGTTGGAGATCCCTCCCAATCTCAGGCAGGGTCTGTGCAGTACCTGGCACAAGTGTGGGGGAAGGAGGAGTCCATACATTGTCTTGTGCTATGTGGGGGCTCACTCGATCTCCTGCACAAAAGGCAAACATTTTTTTTGGTGGCATCAATAGACACATTAGGTGCAAGACGTAGGATGTGACAGTGCCTACTCTACACTAGTTAGGCCTCATCTAGAGCATTGTGTGTATTTTGGGCTCCACATTTTAAAAAGGGCATGGAAAAGTTAGAGAGGGTTCAGAGGCAGGTGACAAAGATGATCAAGGGTTTGGAAAGCAAGTCATATGGGGAGAGGCTGAAGGAGCTAGACATGTTCAGCTTGCGGAAAAGGCACTTAAGAGGGGACTTGATAGTAGTTTTCAAATACTTGAAGGGCTGCCATAAAGAAGGAAAGCACTTTTTCTGTCTTGCTGCAGAGAGTAGGACATGGACCAATGTCTTGAACTTGCAGCCAGATAGGTTTAGATTGGAGATCAGGAAAAACTTCTTTGCTGTTAGAGCAGTGAGGCAGTGAAATAGATGCCTGGGGAGTTGTGGACTTTCCATCAGGTTCAAGGAGAGGCTGGTCAGCCACTAGTCAGGCATGATCTAGGTATAGCAATGGCTATGTTTTACTGTGGGGATTACCGAGGCTGCTGGGCTTTCGTGCTTGCCCCCTCACCCCTTTCTGCTACATTTGTCAGGGTGTTTTTAAGCCTTCCTCAGAGGTATTGCTTCAGCCCAGGCTGGGGATGGCACCTGGCATGCTCCTGCTGGGACTTAAAGATGGAGACTCCTGGCTAGAGGGTTTTGCCCCTTTGCTCAGGTTCAGACCAATGCCAGATTTGGGGTTAGGAAGGAATTTAATCGCATGGTCAGATTGGTACAGACTGGGGTGGGGGGTGTGTGTGTGGGGGGGGGGGTGTTCTCAGTGTAGTGGGGCTACAGCCTCCACCTGGGATCTCTTGAGTGCATGTTACCAACCTTTTACAGCAGCAGGACCTGGGCTGCCACTGTCCCCATTCTCTCTCTGTGGCAGGTCTCTGTGTGGTGTCTTGTGTTGTATCAGGGTTGACAATAGTTTTAGGAAAAGGTTAGACTATGGATTTACCCTGGATGGTTTGGATAGGGGTGATCCTGCCTCAGGCAGGGGCTTGGACTAGATGTGACTTCTGGAGGTACCTTTCTGCCCAGCTTCTCTGTGATTCTATGATTCCTCTGGGGTCTGCACAGTTCCCAGTGAAGCAGGGCCTTGTTTTTAAACCCACGAACATCAGAACTTTGTTGTCAAGGCTCTTTTAAACTCTGGTCTCCTGAGCCAGATTGCACTTTTTTTTCACCTGTTGTGATTACAACCAAGGAACTAAGACCTTTCTTTTCCCCCCTCCAGACACCTCCCCCAGATCTCTCCATTTACTCTTGGTAAGTAAAAGTGACACAATTCCAGCATTTCTGTGCTTGCTCCATGGTGTGTTTAATTGCTTGTTAGTCTGGGGTGTTGTGAAAGCACATATGCTAGAGGGTCAATCTTGCCTGGCCCTGTGGGGTAGATGAATGGGGTAGGACCAGTCCTGAGGGCTGGATCAGGCCCATGGACCATCTCCCACCATGCCAGATCCAGTACATGCAAGACCCAGAACCCAATGAAAAGAGGTCGGGCATCCCAAATGCTTGACTGTGGCCACGGGAACAAACTGCAGTACAAGGATTCTTCCTACAGTGCTGCAGCTTTCACCTGGGTGCTGCAGGAAGGTTCCTCATCAAGGCTATTAGGCTGGATGACCTAGCTCCAGCCCATGGGCCGTATGTTTGACACCCCTCCTACATACATCAATTCATAGGTTTCCACACAGCTTGCCTTCCATCTTGGTCTTCCTCATTAACCATGCTGCCTCAGCCTTCCTGGAATCCATGTCCGTGGCAGCATGGCCAAACAGCAGACTGCAAGATAACCACATTCCTTGCCCACAGGTACGCTGGCCCCATGGAGCGAGCAGAGGCAGAACAAGTCCTCAGCAGCCGCTCTGATGGAACCTTCTTGGTGCGGCAACGGGTCAAGGATGCAGCTGAGTTTGCCATCAGCATCAAGTAATTCTACCCTTCGTGGTCCATCCTATAGCAGGACCAGTTCATGGGCCAAAATGGGGCTCCTCCTCAGGCATAAGGGGCACTAGACAAAAAGTTACCATGTTATCTCCTGTACCATGCACCACCCCACAAATAAGGTTTTTGGAAAGGAGGGTGTAGAAAGCAAGATTTTTTCCAGAATCATGGCCAACTATAGGGCATTGAGTAAGTCCTCCTGGGAACATAGAGTTGCCAGGAGGTGTAGCATCCCAGAAGACAATCTGGATGAGGCAGCTGGAACCTCCTGGCATGGCAGGACAGACCCAGCCATGGGTGGAGCTAGGATTTTGAAAAGGGGGGTGCAGATGGTGTGATGCATCATCCCATAAAACACTTGGCATTTTTATCCAGTTAAAGAGAAACTAGAAGCTTTAGTAATATGCAAGGGGCTAGCCCAATACTCAGTTTAAGATCAAAGGAAGAGCAAATGTAACTATTGGAATATGCACTCATTTACTAGAAATTTTATTTTTATCTATCTATATAGCAAAGTAGGCAAAAAGTCAAAAGATAATGCGTCATTAATCCTCTAATTGTTATAGTTAAATATACATCTCTTATTCAGATTCTTACAGCACATACTTCACTGTCAGTCATGTCTACACCTGAGTTAATGGTCACCTGAGTTAAGGTTTTTAGCTAGAGCTTCAAACGGTCTATCATAGAATCATAGAAGTAGGGTCGGAAGGGACCTTGTAGATCTTCAAGTCCGACCCCCTGCCTGGGCAGGAGGAAAACTGGGCTTAAGTGACCCCATCCAGGTAGGCATCGAGCCGCTTCTTAAAGACCCCCAGGGTAGGAGCCAGCACCACTTCCCTTGGAAGTTGGTTCCAGATCCTAGCCGCCCTAACTGTGAAGTAGTTCCTACGGATGTCTAATCTAAACCTACTCTCCAACAACTTGTGGCTGTTATTCCTTGTTATTCCGGGAGCACTAGGGGAAACGAGGTCTCCCCCAAACCCTTTTGGTCCCCCCTAGTGAGTTTGTAGATGGTCACAAGGTCCCCCCTCAGCCTTCTCTTGTGAAGGCTGAACAGGTTCAGGTCCCATAGCCTCTCATTGTAAGGTCTGCCCTGCTGTCCCCGGATCATGCGGTTGACCCTCCTCTGGACCCTCTCAATGTTGTCCACATCCCTCTTGAGCCCCAGCTCTATGGGGCTAGGAAATACAAGAAAGACCTTCCCAGGACTGGCTAACAGACAATGACATTGCAGAAGAAAGGTTAGTTTGAATAGAGAAACATTAAGACCATTGAAAAAGAGAGAGAGTTGTTAACACCTATGGCATGGAGAGATTAGCAGGAATCAGGTAGGTGATAATGAGCCCTGAAGTCCATTGACTACCTCAGTGCTGCCTGAATAGAAATGCCACTGCCTCTCCCAGGGATTTTGGGTGGAGCAGGAATCAAAGGTGGGTTGTGGGGGGCAGGGGAACTGCCTCATTGCACCCCGCCCTGGATCTGCCCCCTGCAAAAGCAGTAGCAAGACTGTGACATCCTGACTTCTTCATAGCAGTTCTCTCAGACAGTGCAGGGCTTCTTTGGCCAAAGCTACTGCCTCACTAGCAGTGATGAGAAGGTTAACAATGGACTCCAGCCCTGCTGTTTGCAGAGAAGTAGTAGCCATTTTAGCACAGCATCACACTGCTTCTGTTCCAGGGAAGAAATATCACCTTCCCTCTGTATAAGACAGCTCAAATCTGGAGGGCTGCTTTGGGGGCTGGGGTAGTGGGGGAGGGGAAAGGTGTGCATTTTATGCCAGGAAATATGGTAGTGTCCAACATAAAAGGCCAAGATCTTTTGAATGCCAGGTATGTGGCACTGGTGAGGGGCACAGTAAGAAGAGAATGCCAAGCCCTAGGTGTCCGAGGGTTCCCCATTCCAGATCAATCCTGTCCTAGTATGGAGAGCCCAGGATCAATTCACCATTGTATGCTGGGCTTGTTGTGTAGGAGCCTATTGGGTCAAATTTCCAGTTGGGGTAAACTAGGAGCTCCCTTGGACTCAGCTCTCCAGTTGAAGGTGGAGTCAAACAACCCAGCTCCCAGGATGCGGCCAATCAGCTCTGGCTCCTTGGGATCCATGGGGCTGAATCCCCAGCAGGTGTAAATCAACATGGTTGACCCCATCTTGGCTGTCTGGTTGAGCACCACTGAGCACTGGCATCTGTATCTCCAGGTTCAATGTGGAGGTGAAGCACATCAAGATCCTGACATCAGAGGGGCTGTATCGCATCACAGAGAAGAAGGCCTTCAAAGGGCTCATTGTAAGACCCCCAGTCTTGGGATGGCAATGGGGTACATTGGTTGGAGCAGGGGAAGTTGGGAGCCAGGATGCCTGGGTTCTCTCCTTGGCTTGGGGAGATGGGTGCGGAAATAGCAGTTGAAGCAGGGAAGGTTGGGAGACAGGACCCCTGGGTTGTCCCCAGGTCAGGGAGGGGAGTGATGTTTAGTGGTTGAAGCGGGGGTAGGGGCAGGGCTGGGAGGCAGGGCATCTGTGTTCTCTCCCCAGTTTGGGAAGAGAAGTAGGGGGCAATATTTGGAGATAGCCAAAGCTGGGAGTGAGGGTACTTAGATTCTATCCCCAGGCAATTACAGAAGGGCAGGTTTGGAGCCCAGATGCCTAGGTTTTATGTTGGGCTCAGGGAAGGGGGAGTGAGTGAAGTCTTTTGGTAAAAGCAGAGGCCTTGAGAGCCCAGATGCCTGGGTTCTATCCTTGCCTCTGGGGAGACAATAAGATATAGTGTATGGAGAAGGGGAGTCTGGGAGCCCGAACACCTGGATTCTGTTGTTCCCTTTGAGAAGGAAATGGGGTGTCATGGTTAGAGAAGGAGAGGCTGGGAGCAGAGCCTAGATGCTTGGCTTCTCTCCCCAGCTCAGGAAGGACAATGTGCTTTCCACTCTGTGGAGTCACCAGCCTCTCCTCAGGGACCCCCCTTCTCCATCTCCGCCCCTGCAGGAGCTGGTGGAGTTCTACCAGCAGAGCTCCCTCAAGGACTGCTTCAAGACCCTTGACACCACCCTGCAGTTTCCCTTCAAGGATCCTGAGCGACGGAGCACCCCCCGGCCTCCTGGTATGGCCCCCATATGTACTCAGCCCCCATGTCTTGGGGGAACCATGCCCGTGTCCAAGCCCTGGGACTGGGCAGAAGCCCCTCTCCCCTCCTGATGCAACTTCCATCCCCTGCAAAATCATTTTGAGGTCAAATCTCTCTGCTTGTGTGGGGGGAAAAATAACCTTTTTGGCAACAAAAAACCTGAAGCTTTTGCCCCCAAACAGGAGGGAAATGCAATGTTGGCATTTTTTCCAGGGCAATACCCCCATGTCCAGGCTTCTCTTGGATCAAGGGGGTGATGGGGCAAGGGGTTTTCTCAGGCCCTCTGGCCATAAGGAGAAAGTACCATATCTTCTTGCATATGCTGCACCCCAGAATATAGTAAGCACCTTTATTTTAAAGGCAGAAGGACTCGGGGCAGGGAAAATAAAGATTTTATAGTAAGTCACTGGAGCCCCTGCCACACATTACATATATTACACAATGAACTGATTTGATCGTGCAATAAATTTAGACTGGCCACACCTGCAAAGTCATTGTCACACCCTAAAAGTGTCCATCCAGCTATAAAAAGAGAGTTACCCAGCTACCAAATAAGTGCCTGAAAATGTGTAACAGCTTTATACCTCATTTCTATCTAGCTTTAATTTGTATGTGTGATGGGGCCCTGAGTATCAGCAGCTAAAGCAAAGCCTGTTCCTAGTTCTGCTCCCTATGAATTATGGGATCATTTTATTTTCAGTTGTCCCAGACAGAAATGGCTTTTACAATATTTCTTGAATATACCAAGCATTACAATTTCCAGCAGCTGGTTCTGGTGTGAGGAAGTACATGTTGTATGTTGGAAAATATGGTAGGGGGATTGGCAATTGCCCTTAGAAACTGGGTGGAGCTGTGAGCTCCCATCTGATCTACCCCAGCCCCATAGAATCATAGATAAGTGGGGCTGGAAGGGATCTCCAGAGGCCACATCTAGTCCAACCCCCAGCCTGAGGCACGATCAGCCCTGTCCAAACTATCTCAGACAAATTCATCATCTGTTCTAACCTCCTAGCAAAACTACTGTTAGCCCAGAAAAGACCAGACATCATACCCTGAACCCGCTACAGGTAAAGCAGGGGGACTATGTCTTGCGGCTGTAAAAGACTGTTAATATGTGTAGGAGAGATCCCAGGCAGAGGAGAGCAGCCCCTACTTCCCCCCAAACCATATCAATATGACCAGGAGGCAACATTCCTTCCTGTCCTCAAATATAGTGTCAGTCTCATTCTGAGCAGAGGGGCAAGATCCTTTACCTAGGACCCTCTGGGGCTGAGTCCTAGCAGGAACATTGGCACAGCATAGTCACCATCCCCAGCCTGGGCTGTAGCCAACACCCAATGCATGTAGGGAAGGTGTAACAGGGTGCCATTCCCAGGGGCATTTGAAAATGCTTGGAAGCACTCCAGAATCCATTTTTCATATTTTAATTTGCTTCTGGGAACAGACTCTGCTTTCCTTGCCTGTCACAACTTTTTGTTACATTGGGTTCTACAAGGGAGGCTGCCCCAGGGCTTCTCAGATCTGTTCTTGGTTCTCAAACACCAAGAGGTGATGAACTCCTGCCTTAATTGCTCTTTGCATGACTCCAACCTTCCCTTATTGTGCCCCATGTCTCACAGGTGTTGTCTGCATCTTCTCACTTTGTTGGGGTCTCAGCTAACGCAGCTTCTGCCCCTTTTATATATCTAAGCCTTCCAGCTCAGACCCACTATTCTGGGCCCAGCTTTGAGGCACTAGCTTCAATCAATCTGCTCTAGGCCCCTGGCCCTGTATAGCTGCACTCCTGTGGTGCCTTGCTCTCTGGTCCCCTGTAGTTGCGTCCCTGTGGGCGCTAATGAGGTCTCCACTTCCCTTACACCTGCATCCACAAACCACTGGATTAAACTACAACATAAATAGTAAGCCCCTGAGCTATAACAAACAAAGGTAATGGAGGCAGTTAGCCTGCTTACCCATTGGCTCTCCTTCTTTGAGTCCCCACTGCGGGTTGCTCTCACTTGTAGAGCTGCTACAGCTTTGCTTGGAGCCTTGAGGAGTCCACTCTCTGTCCCAGCCTGGGCTTCTCTGGGTAGCTCAGACCTGGGCTTATATAGCTCTGGCCTGAGCCCTCTCCCAGTCACCTGACAGCCCCAGTTAGCTGACCAGCCTGCAGGGCTTAGCTTTTAACCCCTGCTCTGCTGGCAGGCTGTGCTCTGAAGACTCTGGTCAAAAGGGCTGCTCTGCTTCCTAGTAACAGGGATAGGGTTCCCTGTTACAGAATAAAAAACCCCTTGACATGTAGCAGCAAGGGCAGGGGGTTGATAGAATTCCTTCCCAGCCCCTGCAGCAACCTTCAAAGCCCAGAGGCTTGAGAAAACCCCTTAGTAAAATACAGGTATTACTGTGCCTAGTTCACCCCCCACCAGTGGCTCTCCAACCTCTTCTTGGACCCGTCCAGTGATGGAGACTCCAGCTTCCCTGGGAGTCTATTCCACTGCCTCCCTGCTCTGAGAGGGAAGAATTTTGTCCTGATAGCCAGTTGAAACCTACTTGGCTGTAACTTCAAGCCATTGGTCCACTAGGACTGGAGCATCAATCCCACTGACAAGTCATATGGCCCCATGGCAGGTCTGTAGGTTCCAGTCTGGTGGCCTCTAGAAAGGGACACTGTCATGGTGAGGGAGCAAATAGAGTCCATATTGCAAGGGAAGGGTCTGGGAGCCAATCGTCTTGCAAGCTGCCTTGAGGGGTGGAGCTTGGTAGGTGTGGCAGCTGTCTCTGTGGTGACGGTGTCCCCCCCACTGCAGGAGGAGGGCTGCGGTACTTTGGGTCAGCCAAAGCCCGATATGACTTCTGTGCACGGGACCGGACGGAGTTGACACTGCAGGAGGGCGATGTCATCCGCATTCTGTCCAAGAAGGGGAACCCGGGCTGGTGGAAGGGCGAGATCTATGGGCGGGTAAGTGCAGGGATGGACAGGGGGGGTGGAGGGATGCACACACCATCTCCTACATGCAGATGCCATCTGCTCACATGCCCATACCACACATACCATTTACACATGCATACCATGTACATGTATACAACATCTGCACACACCTGCTATCTGCACACACATGCAAGCACATGTCATCTATATGCACATGCCATCTACATGCATACGCACACAATCTTACATGTGCATGCCATCTACAGGTGCATACCATCTACACGCATATGCCATCTACACAGGCCATCTACGTGCACAAACCATATCCTATACATGCATGCACATGCACACACTTACCATCTCCTACAGACACGTGCACACATGCCATTTTCTACATACATGTATGCATGCATGTGTGCCATCTTCTACATACACACATGTGAATCATCTCCCGTACATGCCCACATGTGCATATACACATGTGCACATACACGCACCCAGAGAGTAGTGGTGGACAGGTTGTACTCAACCTGGCGAGATGTGAGCAGTGGGGTACCCCAGGGCTCAGTCCTCGGGCCCGCACTGTTTAACATCTTCATCAGCAACTTGGATGAGGGGGTGGAAAGCATGCTGTCCAAGTTTGCTGATGACACTAAGATGTGGGGCGAGGTGGGCACACTTGAAGGGAGAGAGAGGCTGCAACTAGATTTAGACAGAGTACAAAAGTGGGCAGACAAGAATAGGATGGGGCTCAGCGTAGACAAATGCAGGGTGCTACACCTTGGGAGAAGGAATCCACAGCATACATACAGGCTGGGGAGTTCCCTTCTTGAAAGCACAGAGGCAGAAAGGGATCTTGGAGTCATTATTGACTCCAAGATGAACATGAGCCAGCAAGGCCAGCCATACCTTGTCATGCATCCAAAGGTGCATCTCAAGTCAGTCCAGAGAAGTGATACTCCCCCTCTGTGCGACTTTGGTCAGGCCGCAGTTGGAGTACTGCGTCCAGTACTGGGCACCTCATTTCAAAAGGGATGTGGCCAGCCTGGAGAGGGTTCAGAGGGCCACCCGCTTGGTGAGAGGGCAGCAGGACAGGCCCTACGAGGAGAGACTGAAGGACCTGAACCTGTTCAGCCTCAGCAAGAGGAGGCTGAGGGGGTACCTGGTGGCTGCCTACAAGCTCATCGGGGGGATCAACAGCAAATAGGCAGAGCCCTTTTCTCCCCAGCACTACCTGGGGTAACAAGGAACAATAGTAATAAGCTGATGGAGAATAGGTTTAGGTTAGAGATCAGAAGCAATATTTTACAGTTAGGGTGGCCAAAATCTGGAACCAATTTCCCAGGGAAGTGGTCCTCGCCCCTACCTTGGGCAAATTCAAGAGGAGGTTGGATGATCACCTGTCTGGGGTCTTGTGAACCCAGCATTCTTTCCTGCCTGTGGCAGGGGTCAGGCTAGATGATCTGTTCAGGTTCCTACTGACCCTAGCTACTATGAAACTATGAAACATACAGATTATTTCTTCACACACACACACACACACTCATGCCCAGATAAGTTCTTTTGCATGCACATACCACTCTTTATGTACATATACACATACATACACATAGATTTTCTGCATTGCATACAGCAGGGGGCACAGTTCTGCACGTGCACACACTCACGCATTCTGCATGTTCCTACACAACTCTTTATATACATATGAACACACACACAGCTCCAACATATTCTGTCTAGCATGGGCCCCAGATCATTCTGCTGCCATAATCATCTAACTTTCAGGAGAATTCCCCTTTGCTATTAGCATTATGGGGTGGGCTCATAACACACAGGCTGGCAGTGCCCATTTCCCCCAGAACGGGCCAGCCAGTTGGGTGAGGAGTGCCCATTCCCCCCAGATGCCTCCCAATGATTGTGGTATCTCATTATGCTTCTGTCTTCTCCCCACCTTGCCAGGTCGGCTGGTTCCCTGCAAATTATGTGGAAGAAGATTACTCCGAATACTGCTGAGATCGGGCCACCTGTGGGTCAGGCCCTGCTTTGACGTTCCCCTGAGATCATGACCCCAAGCAGCCTCTGCCTGGAGCTGTGGCCATGGCTGTAACCACTTTGGTCCCCTGATGGGTCCCTGTAGCAAGAAGTCCTATTGTGTTCTGCGGCTGGCGGAAGGCATGGCCATGGGTCAACCCTCCCCCCCTCCCCCCCGCCTGTTGATTAATTTATGAACCTTTGAGATCCTCCTTCTCTTGCCTCTGACATGTTTTAAGGAAGTTACCTGTCAAATAAATCAAATTGAAGGCCAGCAAATGTGGTTCCTTTGCCCCTTCCAGCAGAGATGCCTCTTATCTCCCAGCTGTGCCATGAATTCTTGATCGGGGCATGAATGCCCATCTACTGTATTTTCAAGCAGACAACACACCCCCAGAATATGATATACAACTTGTTTTTGAAAGGAGGAATGAAGGGGAAAAAAGGATTTTTCTAGAGTTACAGTGGCATAGAGCAGGGACAAAACCTCACCTGCAGCTCACTTCCCTTCCCTTTCTTGCTTAATGAAAGCTGAAATCCTGTCTGTTGTGGAGACTGCTCTCCATGGGTAGATGTATGATTTTGGAATGTGTCTCCAAGGATGTGAAATCGGAGGAGAGAGATCAAGAGCAGGTTGTAGGTATTACTGTTGCCCTAAAAAGGGGTTAACTTGACTACAAGAACATCAAGGCCGTTAGAAAGGAGGCTCCACTGTAGAGTGGAGACTAATGAGCCCTTAAATTAATTGACTTCCTCAGTTGCCTAAATAGTAATGCCAGAGCTGCTGCCGGGTGGAGCAAGAATCAAAGTTTCCACCCTGGGAAGCAAATCTATTTTCCTACTTAATATATTCACCCCAGTTTTGGGGAAATTAATTTGGTGGGGAAGGTGCATGTTGTATGTGAGTAACTATGGTATTTAAAATTATGGGCACTCAGGGCTTTCATTTGTGACTCTGGAGGTCTTGTGCTTCTTTTCAGTGTGTTGGGATATTACCCAGGAAACTTGCTGAGCTGTCACCAGCTGGTTGCTGTTTTGATCTACTGCCCTGCATGTCTTTGGAGAACCTAAAGTATCATCGATAATGACCCCAGTTCCAACAGTGATTGGACCAGTTTTCAGGGGAAAGGTCCATCAGCAGGGGAAGTGGGCGGCTGTGAAAGAGCTTCCTCAGCCACTGAGCTCTGGGAGCTGGAACGAGAGAGGAGCAGGGAAGGAGAAAGGCTGGACATGGCCTGTCCCATCCTCCCTCCCACCTCCCTCTCCCAGCTTTCTGACACTGTGCAAGACCAGCTTCTGGGCTGGATGGAGCTGCAGTCTGACCCAATACATGGCAGGTCTTATGGTCATATGACATTGCACGCATGCACATGCATGGTACACATGCAGATGCCCACACGTTGCAGATGCACATGCCCACATTGCGCACATGCATAATATACATGTACACACATTGCACACATACATGCACATGCACATAGGTTGCACACATGCACACGCATGGACATACATTGCATGCCTGCACACACACACACACATTGCATATATGTGCATATACGGCACAGACATGCACATATTGTGCATGCGCACACCTTGAGAGCATACACATGTATGTTCATGCATACATAAATGCAAGTGTGTGCATGCACACATTATACACGCATGCGCTGCCTGCATGCACTCAAGCCCACACATTGCACCCATGCCAACTCATGCCTTGCACATGTCCCCAATGTACATGTGTGTACATATGCACATGCATGTGCGCATGTGCCAGCACACACACACATGTGCACGCGTGCGTGTGCACACACTGCGATATACAAGAGGCCTCTGCCTGACTCAGCTGCTGGACCAAGAAGGAGATAAAAATACTGCACTTTGAGACACCTGGCAGCCAGCTATGCCCCCACCCCCCCTTACAGCAGAGACATCTCCCTTGCTCTGTGCAAGGATCCTCACCTTGGGGCTCCTTTAATGAGCCAGGATAAGGGGCGATCAGCACTCTGGGCCTCGAGGGAGAAGTTTCATGAGAAGTTTTACCACAGGGCCTGAAGCTGATAAGAAGCCTTTGCAGAAAAGAAGAAGCCAAAGGGGGTTTCTGTGCCAGACCGCGAACTGCAGAGTTGAAGCTGAGGGCAATCAGGAGGGGTAGGGGAATGAAGCTGAATGGTCACCTGACCCACTGAGTGGTTGGGATTTGGACTTGGACTCGGACTCTTCAGCCCTGACCCATCGGTCTTATGCATAGGCGACTGGTAGGGGGTGCACGGGGGTGCATGTGCCCCCCCGATGGGGCTGGTGCCTCCCTGATGGCTGACGCTGATGCTGTCAGTAGGGCTGGCGCCCCCCTGACAGGCCCACTGCTATTAGTGGCTTCTCCGGGTGCCCACCCTGCCCCCCGATTCAGGAGGCACCAGTCACCCATGGTCTTCTGCCCTTTAGCCACAGCTGTTAACCTTTCAGGGGCTCTGAGGCTGAGGGGTAAAGACACAGTGGAGGCCTAACAGGCCCATCCTGCCCCATATATTATTATATTATCATAATGGGGGGGTGCAGGGGGGTGGAGGAGAGATGTCACCTCCTTTCTTTGCTGCTGACACAACAGCCATTTAAATGCTGATTTTTGGCAGCTACAAAAGGGGACATCTTCCCTCCCCACCCTGGCAGAAGAAAACGTCTAGCTTCTGCTAGAGATGGAGACAGAAATAGAGAAGGGGAAGTTGGGAGGGTGATGTGCCTCCCCGCCACCCTTCCAGTGCTCCCCACATTAGGTAGCCCTTACCATGGGTGGATGTAGGATCTTGAAAAGGAAGAGACATGTAGATGGCGCATAACGCAATGCCTGTTTTTCTCCAATTGAACAGAAACTAGAAGCTTTACTAATAAGCTAAACACCAAGGGCTAGATTATCTAGTTTCAGATCAAAGCAACCAAATACATCTTTATTGTAACATGCATTCATTTGCTGTATCACATTATGTATTAAAAAATTGCAACAAACTAGGGGGGGAAATACTCCAAAGATGCTGTGTTATTAGTCCTACTATCATTAGAATAAAATGGACATCTCTTCTTTTTTTCAGCTTTGTAAGCCAAAACCGAGCCTTCTCAAGGAGCTGGACACAATGCTTCGTGAAGAGCTCATTTGATGCCTGAGTTAACGTTTCTAGCTAGAGTTGGAAGCAGTCTGTGGGGCTGTGAAATAGGAGTGACATGACCAGAAGCAGTGAACAGACAGCTGAGTTGTGTAAGAAGAGTTAGCTTGACTAGTGGAATATGGAACATCAAAACCACTGAAAAAAGAGAGTTGTTAAACCCTGTGGAGTGAAGAGATAAGCAGGAATAATAAGCCATGAAGTTAGTTGGGTCTCTCTCTGAATAGAAATGCTGCTGCCACTGCCAGGGAGTTGGTTTTAAAGTTTGGATGGACTAGGAATCAAAGCAGGGCACAACTGCACCACTGCACCCCTCCCTGTCCTGTAGGCATTTCCAAAAGCAATGGCAGTCAGGTCCCAGAGACCTGGATGGAGAAGCAGAGCCGCTCTGCTGACTCCCCTTCCCGCCCAACCAGCCAGGAGCCATGATCTCTTATTCAGGAGCATACAGAGGGTTTAGCAGGGGAAACAAAGCTAAAACAGAGGAGGTTTGCAGGGAATGGCCTTACCTCAGTTGCATTCAAAAGGGAACATTGTAGGTCAGGGCGGGAGTTGTGGGAAGGATGAGTTTGAGAGTGACACCTGACCCTGCCCAGCCCTTAGCGTAAGTTAGAGCAGCCCCCAGCAAAGAACAAGGTTTGTCATCTGTAGAGGCATGATGCACAGAGGAGGGTCTCACAAGCAGTTGTGGGAGGGCCAAGTTTGAAGGTGACACCAGAAGCTCCATGTGCTTGGGCTGTGGGAACACAGTGCACCTTGTGGTACCTCTCCTGTAGCTCAGACACAGAAGAGGACCCATAATATGGACTCACCAGCACGATACAAGGTCACACACAATGCTCGGAGCAGAGTCCAGGGTTCTGAAACCAAATGTCTTTGATATAGCTGCTTTCAGCACAGCCTTCTGGGTAATATTTCACCTTCACTAATCACCAGTGAATTTCTTAGTGGGGGAGGGGGTGTGATTCCTCATCACAGATAGTAATCCATTCAAATTGTTATGGTAAGTAGAAAACTGATAAGCAGGGATCCTGGTTTTCTCTGATAAAAAAAAAAAATCCCCAATTTTTGGATTTTAAAAAGTAACCCAAAATCCAAATTTTTCTGTGATCAAAATGAAATACCACTGTATATATCTATCTGTCTATTAGTGGTGTTTCATTTTAATCATGGAAAACTGGATTTTGGGTTACCTTTTTTAATCTGAAAATTGGAGATTTTTTATCAGAGAAAATCAGGATTCCTGCTGATAAGGGAGGCTAAAGGATCAGGGGATAAAGCCATAGCTGGAAGGGCTAAGATAATAAGAAAACAATTTTTACACATATAAAGAGTCAAAGTAATCTTAGCTGTGGCAAGGTCAATTATTAAATGCTACCTATATGAATATTAATAATAATGCAGAAAAAAACTGTGTTGAATTAATTACTCCCAAATACATATTACTCCCAAATACACTGGGAATAAGAAGAGGGCACCGGGTAACGTAGGGCCCCTGCTAGACTCAAATGGTAAATCTTGTGGCTATGCCAGACGAGAAAGTCAAAATTTTTAACAAGTTCTTTGCCTCTGTTTTCTTGGACAGGGACCAGGACAGCTCTCCCACCACAGGTAGGGGTAATCTTGGGGATAGCACTGCCAGGCCTTGGGTCTGCGCAGATGTAGTTAGGGATCTTCTGGAAGGGCTGAATGTTTTTACATCTGTGGGTCCTGATGCCCTTCACCCACAGGTGCTGAGAGAGCTGGCAGGGGTCATTGCTGTGTCCTTGGCCCGGCTGTATGAGCGATCGTGGTCCATGGGCCAGGTGCCCGGAGATTGGAAACTAGCTAATGTGGTTCTCATTTATAAGAAAGGGGGAAAGGAGGATCCAGGAAACTATAGGCCCATAAGCCTCACATCGGTCTTGGGGAAAATCCTTGAAAAATTGTCAAGGACCACATCTGTGAGGGGCCAGCAGGGGAGATCATACCCAGGGGAAATTAACATGGGTTCATCAAAGGTAGGTCCTACCAGACCAACCTGATGGCCTTTTATGACCAGGTAACTAAATCCTTGGATGATGGTGTCACCGTGGACATAGTCTTTCTGGACTTTAAGAAGGCCTTTGACACTGTCTCTCGCCCCATTCTCATTAATAAATTGAGTGACTGTGGCATTGATGCCTACACAGTTGGATGGGTCAAAAATTGGCTGATGGGGTGCACCCAGAGAGTGGTGGTGGATGGGTCATGCTCGACCTGGCGGGATGTGAATAGTGGGATCCCCCAGGGCTCGATCCTGGGGCCTACACTGTTCAACGTCATCAGCGACTTGGACGAGGGGGTGGAAAACACGTTGTCCAAGTTTGCTGATGACACCAAGCTGTGGGGAGAGGTAGGCGTGCTCAAAGGGAGAGAGAGGCTGCAATTAGATTTAGACAGACTACAGAAGTGTGCGGATGGTAATAGGATGGGCTTCAATGTGGATAAGTACAGGGTGCTGCACCTGGGGAGAAGGAATCCACAGCACACAGACAAGCTGGGGAGCTTCCCCATTGTGAGCACAGAGGCGGAAAGGGATCTTGGAGTCATTATTGACTCCAAGATGAACATGAGCCGCCAATGCCAGACCGCAGCCAGCAAAGCCAACTGCACCTTGTCGTGCATCCAAAGATGCATCTCAAGCCCAATAAACAATGGCCACAAGCTAGCAGAGAGCAGATTTAGACTGGACATTAGGAAGAACTTCTTCATAGTTAGAGTGGCCAAGGTCTGGAACGGGCTCCCAAGGGAGGTGGTGCTCTTCTCTACCCTGGGGGTCTTCAAGAGGAGATTGAATATGCATCTAGCTGGGGTCATTTAGACCCAGCACTCTTTCCTGCCTATGCAGGGGGTCAGATTCGATCTATTGAGGTCCCTTCCTACCCTAATATCTATGAATCTATGAAGCCGGTCCAGAGAGGTGATACTCCCCCTCTACGTGACATTGGTCCGGCCTCAATTGGAGTACTGTGTCCGTTTCTGGGCACTGCACTTTAAGAAGGATGTGGCCTGCCTTGAGAGGGTTCAGAGGCACCTGCTTGGTTGGAAGGCAACAGGACTGGCCCAATGAGGAGAGGCTGAGGGTCCTGAACCTGTTCAGCCTCAGCAAGTAGAGGCTGAGGCAGGATTTGATGGCTGCCTACAAACTTGTTAGGGGAGACCAGCAGCAAATAGGAAGGGCCCTATTCCCCCCAGCGGCATCTGGGGTGACAAGGAACAATGGCCAGAAGCTGCTGGAGAATAGGTTCAGGTTAGAGATTAAGAGGCACTATTTCACTGTTAGGGTGGCTAGGATCTGGAACCAACTTCCTAGGGAAGTGGTTCTTGCTCCTACCTTGGGTAAATTCCAAAAGAGTTTGGATGAACACCTATCTGGGGTCATGTGATCCCAGCGTGTGCTCCTGCCAGTGGCGGGGGGGTCAGACTAGATGATCTGTTCAGGTCCCGTCTGATCCCAAACTACTATGAAACTATGAAACAATATTTCTGTATCATACTTATAAAGAAGCATGATTATGAACTTGTATCACAGAAAGCATGAAATACTTTTCAAGCCAACGCTAACTGAAGAGGCTGTTAGATAATTTCTACTATAGCTAAATATTTTAAACTCAGCAGGTGGAAAAAAAAACAAACCCCCACACACCCAAGAGTTATAAAAGAGTTGGCTGAGGAGATCTCTGGCCTTTGGAATTCAGGGGTGTTCCATAAGTTGGAAGGAGTATTAGAGTCATGTGAATAGTCAGAAGTCTGGCTAGTAACAGGCTCTGTATCCCTGGTATAGATATGTGTTCTGTGGTTGGCAGCTCAAGAGAACTCACTGTTGCTATAAGGAGAAGGGCAGTCCAGAGCAGTTTGAGAACATCAGGCAGACGTTCCAAGTGGGAAACCCTTGCTGTTGACAAGAAATGCCTGACTGCCCCAGGATTCATTTGTGTAGCAGTTTGGGTGCAATTTAGGATATTCTGGTCAAAGTACAGTACTTTTTCATAGATTCATAGATGTTAGGGTCGGAAGGGACCTCAATAGATCATCGAGTCCGACCCCCTGCATAAGCAGGAAAGAGTGCTGGGTCTAGATGACCCCAGCTAGATGCCTATCTAACCTCCTCTTGAAGACCCCCAGGGTAGGGGAGAGCACCACCTCCCTTGGGAGCCCGTTCCAGACCTTGGCCACTCGAACTGTGAAGAAGTTCTTCCTAATGTCCAGTCTAAATCTGCTCTCTGCTAGCTTGTGGCCATTATTTCTTGTAACCCCCGGGGGCGCCTTGGTGAATAAAACCTCACCAATTCCCTTCTGTGCCCCCGTGATGAACTTAAAGGCAGCCACAAGGTCGCCTCTCAACCTTCTCTTGCGGAGGCTGAAAAGGTCCAGTTTCTCTAGTCTCTCCTCGTAGGGCTTGGTCTGCAGGCCCTTGACCATACGAGTTGCCCTTCTCTGGACCCTCTCCAGGTTATCCGAATCCTTCTTGAAGTGTGGCGCCCAGAATTGCACGCAGTACTCCAACTGCGGTCTGACCAGCGCCCTATAGAGGGGAAGTATCACCTCCTTGGACCTATTCATCATGCATCTGCTGATGCACGATAAAATGCCATTGGCTTTTCTGATGGCTTCGTCACACTGCCGGCTCATGTTCATCTTGGAGTCCACTAGGACTCCAAGATCCCTTTCCACCTCTGTGCCACCCAGCAGGTCATTCCCTAGGCTGTAGGTGTGTAGCTTTTTTGCTGTTTGGAGTTGTAAAATGTTGTCAGTCCTGCTAGGTAAGAATGTAAGAAGAGAACTGCACCAAATTAGCTTGGAGTGAAGGGTAGTGTGACCAGTATCAGAATGCAGTGACATTGGGTAAGGAGAAAGGATGCAGAAAAAAGGAATCATCATCATCTGCTGAAGGGGTCTTCAAGGAGGTAAGACCAAGCACACAGGTATCTTTAGGGTGATGACCAGTGCTGTACAGGCTGATGGAGCTATCATGGGTTGACTTTGGTGGTGGACTGGTTGGAGAGCAGTGTTGGGTCTTCATGCCCAGTGTGGGCTGGAACTATCATGGGGTGGAGGTGGCTTGGTGGTGGGTGGGTTGGAGAACAGTGGTGGATCTTCATACCCAGTATGGGCTTCCTTACACAGATCCAGGTCTTCTGATACAGCGTGGAGGATGGGAGTTTACCAGGGTCTCCTAAATTTATGAACTAGGGCTATAGCCTCAACCTAGGAGGTTGTGGCACAATGATCTTTTCATATGTGCCCTGTTCCTCATACTCTTCTTCCAATATATGTTACCAACCACTGTTGGACCCTGGACCTGAGCTGTATGGAATTTGGTCTGACATGGGAGAGGGGTTCTGAGGTCTTTTTGAGGTGAGATATGGAACTGCCTGAGTTCTGGGATCCACCCACCTTGGAGAACAAAGGAAGGGAGGGAAGACATGGAAGAGCTAATGCTACAAGGCATTAGTCTCATGGCACTTCTGAGAAGTTCACACATTGCCCAGGCACCTTGGGTGCCTGCCATCATACATGGTGCCTGGTCTTCTTCCTAGGTCCAGTGAGCATATGTGAACCCAGGGTTGTTTCACTTGCAGCCTGCATGTACCTTGTGAGGGTTTAACAGGCTCCAGCTGCTCTCTTCACCTCTGCTGTCTGAACTCGGGGGGGTGGGGGGCTGGAGAGCCCTTGTGGGGAGCTGGTGTGACCACAGCCCATGCAGCATGTGGCTCCTGGTCATCCAGAAGTCAGACATCCCTGTGTTAACTCTTACTGCCCTGGCATTTCTGCCTCAGGGTACTGGCAGCTCCCTTGTCTCCCCTGCTTCTTCTCAAGGCTGCAGGGTGTTTCCAGGATTTCAGGTTCTGCCTCATAGCTGTGGGGGATTGTGGGAAATTTGGGCTAGAAGGGACCTCAGGAGGTCACATCTAGTCCAGCCCCAGGCTCAAGGCAGAATCAGCCCTGACTAACCAACCTAGTCCATTGTCCATCAAACCTGGTCTTGGACATTGCCGGGGACAAAGACATTACCACAGCTTTGGACAGCCTGTTCCAGTGCTTGACCACCCTCAGGAAGTTCTCCTCACTTCCAACCTCAATTTCACCTGTTGCAGCTTGAGGCCATTGCTCCAAGTCCTATGCCTTGTGGCCACAGAAAAAAGTCCATGTCTATCCTCTCTGTCATTGCCTTTCAGGGATTTGAAGACTATGATCAAATCTTCTTCAGCCTTCTCTTCTGCAGACTCAGTCACCCAAACTCTATCCATTTGTCCTTATCATTCCTACTTCCCAGGCCCCTAATCATTTTTTATTTTTCTCCTCTGAGCTCTTTCCAATCTTTCTATCTCTTTCTGGAAGTGCAGGGCCCAGAACTGGACACAGGACTCCAGAAGAGGCCTCACCAGTGGAGGATTGGCTGTGGGGATTTAGGGGGAATCCTTGGATGAGTGATAGCCTACAGACTCAGGGGATAGGTTAGATGGGCCAGAAGGCCCCTTCCTAGCCATGTGCTCCTACCCTCTGCCTTGTCCTAGTGAGATCAGTGGTTTTTCTCCCCTGGAGATGTTCCCCTGTTTCAAACCCCTGGACTCAATGTTATGAAGGGTGCTAGAGGACATCATTGCCTTTTCTCGAGTTGCTGTTGAACCAGCATTGCTTATACCACCAGAAGGAAGCCTTCGCTAGGGAACCTGTGCCTGATGACAGCCTTGGGTTGATGGTTCAAAGTCCCACACCTCCCTCTCCTCTCTGGCCCCTTTCAGTTCCTGGAAAGCAGGGCTGGTCACTGCCTGTAACCACACCCCCTATTTCACAAGATCTGTGGAGGACAAGGTGGCATCACTCCACTCTTCAGCAGAGGCTCCTGGACAGTCTTGAGCAGGGGGTGGGGTGAGGCAAGGACTCTGCTCTGTCAGAGCAGCAGCTCTATGATAACACATCAGTGATAAAGCTGAGGGAAGGCAAGTTACTCAGCAAACTTCCTCCAAGACACAGCTGGGGCTGGTGCTTCAGATGCCATGATGAAGGGGTCACTGGTTACCTTCCTTTTTGGTAAGCTGGATAGACATGGTTGAGACAGGGCTGATGGTTGGGATGCCTGGAGCAGGGGGATGGACTAGACATGACCTCATGAGGTCCCTTCCAGCCTGACTTTCCTATGATCCTATTTTCTTCTAATTGGGTTTTCTGTCTCAGTGAATATTTTGAGTTCCTATTTGGCCATATTTGGTCTCTGCTTGGGTAGCAGTGACCCAAAGGGATCTCTGGTTTGTGACTGGGGCTCTTAGAATTAATAATAATAATAATTAGAAGAAGAAGAAAAATGAGGTTGGAGTGTTGTTGTAGCTGTGATAGTCTATGGAATGTACAAGAGGCAAGGATTTTTGTGATATCTTTTATCAGATCCACTATAGAGTTGGGAAGCTGTTGGCCAAGCCTTCAGACCTCAAGCACCCTTCCTCGGGTACCCATAATAATACCTTATTTATTCACTTACCACATTTAACCTTTTTCCCTGAAAATGAGCAGTCCAAAACTAAGCTGCAGTTTTAAACAAGGAAATAGATTCTGAACTATTTGATTACAAGAGCAAATCTTTTTTTCCCCCCTTCATCCTGCCTTTCCCCACTAAGGCATATATCTTACTTTTGGGGCATGTGGTATGCAAATAAATATAGTAGTAATACTGTTAACAGCCTTGGGAGGTTTTGGCGGGGGTTCAGGAAGGAGACTTCAGCTCAGATCTATGACCCAAAAATAAATGCTTGTTTGGTCAGTGGGGTTGGAATGTAGCTGTGGCTAGTCCTTGAAATATCCAAGGGGGAAGGATTTGTATTTCTTAGTGATATTTTGTAATGGATCAGGTTGGGAAGAAAACATCCAAATGGAAACATAGGTGTAGGTTGGGGTAGTTGAATGCAGGGCAACGGTTGGTCTCTAAGACCAGGCAATCTGGGTCACTGGTAAAGCTGAGCTCAGTCAAACAAGACGTGTTTCCCAGCAACCTCATGTAGAGTCAGGCCCTAAAACCCAGGTCAAGCTGATGGGATGGGGAGCTTCTGTCTTGGAAAGCAGCAACTCAGTCAAGGGCTGGGCGGGTCCTGGGGAAAAAAATCAGCTGCCCAGGTGATGTTGTGGGTGAAAGGGGTGGAACACAGTGCTTCTCAAAGAGGAGGAGAACTAGGCAAGGTCCAAAGAAGGGCAACAAGGATGATTAGTGGTATGGAGGGTTTTTCATATGAGGAGAGACTAACAAGGCCAAGCCTATTCAGTTTAGAACAGAGATGCTCGAGAGGGGACATGAGAAGAGTTTACAAAATACTAAGTGGTGAAGAGAAAGTCATTAGGGATTTATTATTGACTAGCTCTCACCAGACAAGAAGTAGGGGTCACAACGTGAAACAAGGATGCCGTCGGTTTAAAGTTAACTGAAGGCAGTACTTTTTCACCCAGTGTAGAATTCAAGTGTGGAGCTCATTGCCCCCAGATGTGGTGGAAACTGAGAGTTTAGTCAGATTCACAAAGGGATTGGATGCATTCTTGGTGAAACGGGGCATCAGTAGCTATTGAGCATGGGAACGAGAGGCACAGCCTCTGAATCAGAGCTTCCTAGACTTTAAATGCTGGAGGCTGCAAGGGACTTCATAGAGCACAATCTTTTGTGAACCCAAAATCACTTCATTCTGGTCCCTTAAGGTCTGTGATGAGGCTAGCAGGGGGTTCAATAAGTGCCAATGGCTGGAAGTTTGAGCTGGACAAATGCAAAGGAGAATTACAGGACTGGCAAAGGGAATTTATCCATTGGAACATTTTATCAAGGCTGGCGGGGAGATTCTCCATCTCTGGGAACTCTTAAATCTATACTGGGTGGATTTTATCCCCCCTGAAAGATCAGCAGTCAAGATAGTAAAGTGACCAGCCTCAGGTTCTGTGTTACCAAGAAATACCACGGAAGCAAGGGGAAGGGAAGTAGTTTTTGAGTGAGAGGCTGAGGTGATTTGATAATGGGGCAGCTGGGAGAAATTGAGGAAGTGGCAGAAGCAAGTCCGAATAAACGTCTCCCTTGTACAGTGAGGGACACAGAATGATTCAGCCCCTATGCAGAATTTGTCAAGATAACCCCCCACCTGGTTGGGTTTTGAGGTGAAGACACCAGGACACCAAGCTGCCACTATGGGCTAGGGCTGGGGTGGTGCCGAGCTCTTCCCAGCAGGGGCTGTACTCGGGGCAGGCAGTGGTGGCACTGGGCAGGGGGTTGTGGGAGCTACAGTGAATTTTGGAGTGGATGCAGCACCCCTCCCCACAGCCCCCTCCCAGTGCCACTGCCACCCGCCTCGAGTGCAGCCCAGTTCAGCCCCCTCTCTGGGAAGAGCTCGATGACACCTCAGCCCTAGCCCGCAATGGCAGCCTGCTCTCTCCCTGCACACAGATCCGGGGGCACACGCCCCCCCATAGCTCCCCTGGGGGTGAGTGCAGCAGTGGGAACCACCCCCTACCCCTGTGCCCCCCAGATGAGCTGCAGCTCTGTCCCATGTCCTGCCCCAGCTGGGCAGTGCCTGCCTCTGCTCCAGCTCCACTCCCTGCCTCACCATGGGGTCCTCAATCTGCCCCCCACACCCCTTCCCACCCCCATCTCCCCTTCCCCCACAACAGACTTACCAGCCTGACACTGCTTTCCAAGCTCCCTGGCTCCATATCTGCAATTGGATCAGTATCAGCCAATATAGCTTGTTAAAAATCGGCCATCTGTATTGGCCCCAAAAAATCTCTGTTTGTGCACTCCTATTTATTCTGCTGCAGCACATGTGTAGACAATGACTAGGGCTGGCTGGGGTATGAGGATGCTTCAGTACAGGGGCTGCCTGCTGGCTAGTCCTGCACTATAGCACCTTCATGTCCCACCAGCTCCTCCACTGCACGTTAAGCCAGGGTGAAGCAACTCTGGGTGGGCAGGCTGACCCACTGGGCCCCCTGCCAGCCAGGTCTGTGCTGCTGTGGCTTAATGTGCTGTGGTCCCAGATGTACATGTAAATACTGAGCCTGGGAGCAATAAACTCTGGTGTGAACTGCACTGGAGTTTATTCAGGCACACTAATTGTGCATTTGATGTACCCTGCATCACTTGCAAATCAAAGGCAGTGATTTTTCCACTCTATTCAGCACTGGCGAGGCCTCCTCTGGAGTCTTGTGTCCAGTTTTGGGCCCTGCACTTCAAGGAGGTGGACAGATTGGAAAGAATCCAGCACAGAGTAATACAAATGATTAGAGTCTTGGGAAGCAGGACTGATGAGGAAAGGCTGAAAGAACTAGGAGTATTGAGTCTGGAGAAGACTGAGGGGGAACTGAATCACAGTCTTTAAATCCCTGAAGTGTGACGACAGACGGGAGAGAGATAGGCTTTTTTCTGTGGCCGCAGGGGACAAAACTAGGAGCAATGGCCTCAAGCTGCAGAAGGGGAAACTGATGCTGAAGATAAGGAGGAACTTTCTGTCTCTGAGGGTAGTTTAGCATTGGAACGTCTCTAAACCACTCTCTTATACCTCAGTTTCCATCCCTGGCAATGTCCAAGAGCAGGCTGGACAAATACTTAGCCGGGATGATTTAGTCAGGGATAATCCTGTCTTGATGGACTAGATGTGACCTCCTGAAGTCCCTTCCTGCCCAACTTTCCTATGATCAGTGCTGGGCTATTTTTCACTAGGTCTTGAGCTCAAGGTCCCATTGTGCCAAAGAACCCAGAAAGCAAATAAGGGGAGAAGCAACATGCCCAAGGGCACCCAACTGCCCTGTGTCACAGCCCTGAATGGTGCCCACCTCCTCCACATCCCAGCTCTGTGTCTATTCCATCAGGTCCCGCCACCTCCTACGCTGTCACAGGGATAAAAAGCCAGTGTGATCAAGGCTTTTAACACTTGTTTTTCTGTTCCTCTTACAGGCCATTGTTGCTTTGGCTGCCTTGGGGGGCTTCTACAACATGCCAGATTATGTAAGTTGAAACAATGAAGTTATGGTGTCAGCTCGTGGGATCCTAGTATGGCTGGGCTGGCCAGTGCCCTCCAGAGGTCACCTGTAGTCCACCCCCCTGCTTCAGGCAGCATCATTCCCATCCAAGTCCTCCCAGAACCATCCTGGTCTGAGCTATCCCACAAAAGTGCTGCTTTCTTGTGTCTAGATGTGGATGAGTGCTCTCAGGACCCTGCCCGCTGTGGCCCAAACACCGTCTGCATCAACACTCCGGGCACTTATTCCTGCAAGTGTTCTCCAGGTTATTCAACTCCCAACAGCACCACTGGGCACCATGGCAAGCCTCGCTTCTTGAATTGCACAGGTACTTAGTCAGTACAGGCTTCCTTGGGCAGCCCATCGAATGCACGGGCAGTTTGACACCAGCATCGTGTAGGAATAGAAGCAGTATCCCTGGGTCCTGGGAACCTGGCATCACTTCTTCCCACCCTGCCCCCACTTGGATTGGGTCCCTGGGGTCCAGTGCCACCTCCTCCTGCTCCCTATGAGCCAGGATAGGGTCCCTGGAGCCTGGCACTACACTGTCCTACTCCCCATACACCTGGATTGGGTCTCAGGGGCCCAGCATCATTCCCTGCCTGCCCCCCTGCAAACCAGAATTGGGCTCTGGAAGCCCTGCACATTGCCCTCCTCTCTCCCATGCTCTGGGTTTGGGTCTTGGGAGCCTGGCACCACCCCCTTCCACCCACCACGTACTGGGATTGAGTCTTGGGGGCTCAGTGCTATCTTATCTATCCTGCCCCTGCCATGCCAAGATTGGGTCCTGAGGGTCTGCTACTGTCCCCTCCTGGCTCTCCACACCAGGACTGGTCCATGCCTAACCCTACAGTTCAAGGCCTGGTGCTTCCCCATGGGTCCAGAGATTTAGTAGTATGGGAATGGTAGCACAGCTTCCCTGCTACCAAATTCCTGGACCCATGGGGAGGCAGGCCCTCAGGCTGGATCTGGCCCATGGGCCAGTGCTGGAACACCCCTGAGAAATGGGCAAGATTGGTATGAATGTTGGTGTCCAGAAGGCTATGAAAATGTAACTTATGGATCTGTCAACAGTACACAGTTCAATTTCAGCTGTCAGGATAAAAGTCTGCCTCAATTCGCATTGAATCCATCACTTCCTGGAAGATCTGAGCCAGGACAGGGGTGAAATGAATATAAAGGGTTTGGGGGGGATGGCTTTTGGACCAGGGCTTCCAGATGCTGTGGTTCCCCTGTGTCAAGCTCCCTAGCTTGTGTGGGTGTTGCCACTAGGGGACATGTGCTTAGTGCTCCTGAGCTGAAGGGTGATCTCAGGCAGTTTTGGGGACTGTGGGACTGCTGTAACTTCTGCGTAATAGTAAATTTACTGCTTCTCTTGTGTCTATGCTCTTCCCATTGCCAACTTCCCACGAGTAGATATTGATGAATGTAGCCAAAAGCCCCCACCTTGCTCCAATAATGGCAGCTGCTTCAACACCTTTGGGAGTTTCACCTGCAACTGCTTTACAGGATATAACGGGCAGTCTTGCCAAGGTAACAAATTACTATGAACATCTCAGTACTGTAAATACTTGCATAACACATGCCTTTCCTCCCCACAGAATCAGCCCTCCAAAATTGGGGTGTGTATTAGAGGTGTGCATAACGGCCCTATTCGATTCGGATTCAGTCCAAATTGGGGACAGTGATCCGAATCAAGTTCGGTTTAAAACAAAAGGCTGGAGCAGGGGTGTCAGCTTGCATGTTGCAAGGTGTTGAATTTTGCTTCTTCCTTGTAAAATTATGAAGTTTTCAGTTCAAAATGGCTAATTTTGGTATCTTCCGTTTCAGGGATATGGATTGTACCTTGATGTGGGAATTTTTCAGGGTTTATATTCTAAACATAACAAGCGGGTTGAAATTGGGATAAAAGGAAGAAAAGAAAAAAAACTCAGTTTAAGTCGGGGAAAATAATAACATGTTCCCACGGGAGGGAGGGAGGGAGGGGCTGGAAGAAGTCTGGCAGGGCGGGGTGGGGGCAGCACAGCCTGGCGGCCGCCCCTGGAACTACAGCAGGGGCGAAGTGGGGGGAGCTGTCAGTGGGGGCGGGGCAGGGTGGGGCTCTTGCTGCTACGTGCTCCCCAGGAGGCTGCGGGCTGCACTGGGCTCTTGGCGGCGCTCAGCAGCCCGCTTTGGCTGCAGGCTGGGGCCGGCAGCAGCGCCAGCATCTCCCGCCTAGCCGGGGTCAGAGCTGGGAGCCCCTGCCCCCAGGCACAAGCTCCAGCTGCGAGAATCGCTCCCAGGGCAGGCGGGTTTGAGCTGCAGCAGGGCCAGAGCCTGGCGTGGTGCTGGGCTCTTCCACCTGCCCCCTCCCCTCGCCTCCCCTCTCCCCCACTCGGCTCTCAGCTCCCAGCTCCTGGCTCTGACCCCAGCGCAGCTTGGACCTACCTGCCCCCGGAGCAGTTTCCGCGGCCCCGCCTGGGGTCTCAGCTGGGCCCCCGGCAGTGGCTCCAGGCCCCCACACGGCCCCCTCTCCTTGACCCCCTGCCCCAAAACCTGTGCCTCGGGTAACTGGCACTTTTAGCTTACTGGCACCACCTGTTTTTTAAGTTCAAATCCCCTTTAACCGGCATGAGTGCAGAATAGGTCATTCCCCATTAATGTCAGTTAACAGGGATTTGAATTGAAAAACGAGTGTAAATCAGTAAAAACCAAATGACTACAAAAAAAATCTGGGTATTTATTGGTAAAAACGGAAAGCACGGAAGGCTGCATGAAGGCTAGCAAGTGCTGCGTTCTTGTGTCTAGATGTGGATGAGTGCTCTCAGGACCCTGCCCGCTGTGGCCCAAACACCGTCTGCATCAACACTCCGGGCACTTATTCCTGCAAGTGTTCTCCAGGTTATTCAACTCCCAACAGCACCACTGGGCACCATGGCAAGCCTCGCTTCTTGAATTGCACAGGTACTTAGTCAGTACAAGCTTCCTTGGGCAGCCCATCGAATGCATGGGCAGTTTGACACCAGCATTGTGTAGGAATAGAGGCAGTATTCCTGGGTCCTGGGAACCTGGCATCACTTCTTCCCACCCAGCTCCCACTTGGATTGGGTCCCTGGGGTCCAGTGCCACCTCCTCCTGCTCCCTATGAGCCAGGATAGGGTCCCTGGAGCCTGGCACTACACAGTCCTACTCCCCATACACCTGGATTGGGTCTCAGGGGCCCAGCATCATTCCCTGCCTGCCCCCCTGCAAACCAGAATTGGGCCCTGAAAGCCCTGCACATTGGCCTCCTCTCTCCCGTGCTCTGGGTTTGGGTCTTGGGAGCCTGGCACCACCCCCTTCCACCCACCACGTACTGGGATTGAGTCTTGGGGGCTCAGTGCTATTTTATCTATCCTGCCCCTGCCATGCCAAGATTGGGTCCTGAGGGTCTGCTACTGTCCCCTCCTGGCTCTCCACACCAGGACTGGTCCATGCCTAACCCTACAGTTCAGGGCCTGGTGCTTCCCCATGGGTCCAGAGATTTAGTAGTATGGGAATGGTAGCACAGCTTCCCTGCTACCAAATTCCTGGACCTGTGGGGAGGCAGGCCCTCAGGCTGGATCTGGCCCATGGGCCAGTGCTGGAACACCCCTACTCTAGAACAGCAGTTTTCAACCTTTTGCACTTTACATCCCACCAACCATTTTGTTAAAAAACCCTGGTCCCACCGTGATAAAAACAAAACCCCACTTTTCCAAGAAGTGTATTTTTACATTTACATGCATTTTAGTATTATATTAATCTTTAATGGAAATGTTTAAGGACATTAAAAATTGCAATAATTTTGTTGAGAATAAGTCTCATTGCGTTTCATTGGCAAGCATGTCAGTTCTTGGGGTAAAGTTTGAAATAGTGACTAGAAGAGCTGCTTTGAGTTGAAGATGGTTT
The DNA here is from genome assembly GCF_030867095.1 of Alligator mississippiensis. Taxonomy (NCBI): domain Eukaryota; kingdom Metazoa; phylum Chordata; order Crocodylia; family Alligatoridae; genus Alligator; species Alligator mississippiensis. The sequence goes on from NC_081831.1 coordinate 24,193,315, forward strand.
CTTCCCTTCATTTTTGTAGTTGCCATGGCAGAGAAGACTGCTCACAAAGATATGTGGAAGAAAAGGGCACTAGTTTCTTAATAGCTTTTTTGTCAAGTTGTTCATATTCTGTCTTCATTTAAAGCCATAAAGTATCCAAAGGCAGACTCTTGAATACTTTAAATGTCAGATCGTTTGCTAATACAATGGGACTATCCTCCTCTGAGACTAAAAGTGACAGCTTATTTGTTTCACTGCCAGAGTGAATGAACAGATCCATTAACCACAAAAATCTAATCTGAGGATCGTCTTCACATGGAAAATATTCATTAAATTTGGCCTCAAGCTTATCTAGAAGTCCCACCTACACGACCTTTGCGTCCCACTGGTTGAGAAACTGCTCTAGAACATGGCCAGTTTCTTGGTTCCACCAATCAGTCTCTTCAGTGGCATCCTACCCCCTGCTATTGGCTAGGGTTTGCTTTTGACCTGGTATCATGTCTCTGCCCAAGAGCATACATCATGTCCCATTTTCATCCTCTATAAGAAAGGTCCCCCTGTCCCCTGCTTCATTCCCCAGAATTGGTTTTCACCTGTGAAGTGGAGACTCTCCAGGCAGTTCAGAACCAGTGCAACAACACAACTAAGCCTGTACGTGACAGATAAGTCTGGATTTGTTTTCTGGGTGTGAACAGAAAAGAGAGAGAGAATGGGTGTGGGGAGTGAATGTGGGTTGGGTAATGGGCTGGACTGGTTTGCTTGTCTGTCTCAGTTGCATATGGTAGACCAAAGGGTGTCAAAGATATAGCCAGATCCAGCCTATGGAGCCCTATCATCTGGCTGGTGGTGCTCAGATAGAGCCACAAGCCCTGGTGTAGATCCAGCATCCCTGTGTGGTGTGTGGGGATAGATCTGACATGTACATAGTATGTAAGGCCAGGGCTGGGGTCAGCATGTGCAAGTGTGGTACTCTGGATCTGGCAAGGGTGGGCTGTCTGCAGGCCTGATTCAGCTCATGGACTGGCCCCACACCACTGTTTCAGCCTGCAGCCCAGTCCCAGGCCATTTGTTCAGCCCACAGGCCCTGACAGGTTTGACACCCCTGCTATAGCTGGATAGAGCTGGAGAGGATGGATGGGGGTGATAGGGAGGTACAATAGGAAGGGATGGACTGAAAAGAGTGGTTGGGTTGGTTGGATGGGTTTAGATGAAACAATCACCAGAGCTACACGGAGAAGATAGCTAGAATGACACAATAACCAAGGGGATAGAATAGTTGAGGGCAGATACAGGCTCAGTAGACTACGAGTTAACTCTTTTCCCCCATAATTTCCACCCCTGGGTACCCAGGAAAGCTCCAACCGCAGCACGCTTTGTGGTTTCCTGAATTTTGCTTCCGAGGTCCAGGAGCAGACATGTGGAAACAGAAGCAAGGCAACCTCCCTGAAGGTCAGAGTTTCTGCCCCAGCATTTGCTAATCCCTACCCCCCCCCACCCCAACAAGCTTCCTTCCTCTTTCTTCCCAGTTGCTCTTACTCTGCTCCAGACTACCAAAGGCATAGATGAACTGTTGGTAGGGGAGGTCTTTGAAGGCATCTGGGAACAAGCCCAGCTGCCTCTGCTAGGACCTGGTGCTATAGAAAATGAGCAGAGACTGGTACTTCACCCACCAGCCAGGACTAGGCAAGGGATGCATTTGGGGGGCAGAGCCCACAGCACCTTGAAGCACCTTGAAGCCACATGTTAAGGAGTTGTGGGAGAGAAGCATGCATGAAAGGGGGAAAAGGAAAGGAATTTAGGCCTGCGTGAAGTAGCTAGTATTCGCTTTGGATTTGGCCGATTTGGGGGACAGTGATTCGATTCAGTGATTCTTATCACTGTCCCGAATCAATTTGGTGGAATCTGATTTGGCTGCTACCGAATCTCCGAATCACCCAGGCCCATTGCCCGCCTGCTCTCCCAGCCTGGCAATGGCTGCCCTGTCCATCCCAGCTCCCAGCACTTTGAAAAAAAAAGCCCTCACTCACTGGCTGCTGCCGGGTGCAGGGAGGGCAATTCCCACTGCCCACCACTGCCCTATGCTGTCCCAGCCTCCCCATGGCTGCTTCACCCACCCCAGCTCCGGCCGTTTAAAGAACCCCCCCCCAGAAAATCCAGGACTTGATGCTTCTGCCCAGTGGGGGGCAATTACTGCTGCCCCCGCTAGCCCCCACCACATAGGGAGCTCTGCATGAGCACCTTGAAGCCCCAAGGCCGCTGCAGGAGCGGTGAGTCCCAGGGTCTTTCTCATTTGTTTTTTTTCTTAAAGGGCCGGAGCTGCGGCGGGCGGGGCAGCCATGAGGCGGGGTTGGGGGAGCAGGGGGAAAGTCGGAAGACTTGTGCAGAGCCCCCCATGCAGTGTGGGACAGTGGGGGGCAGCATGGATCATCCCCCAGCTTGGCAGCACTTGGTGAGTGGGACTTTTTTTCAAAGTGCCGGGAGCTGGGGTAGGCAGAGTAGCCATGGTGGCGCTGGGGGAGCGGGCGGGGGCCAGGTGGGGCTGGGGGAGCAGACAGGGGCTGGGGGCTGGCAGGGGTCCTCCCATGGTCCCCTCCCCCAGCCCTCCCTCCCCTGCCCCCTACTTACGAGCTCCGAGTCTGGCTGCAGCTCCGTGCTGCAGCCACCGGGGACTGTCTGAATCATCGAAGCTCTCTGAATCTTTTCCAAAAATTCAGAGAGCTTTGAATCGATTTGGACCTTTTAATTGGTCCCCTGATTCGATTCGGATTCAGAGATTCAGCCACTGAATCGGGCCAAATCTCCTCTGAATCAAATCACCACCCGAAGCTTTGCACAGCCCTAGAAAGAATGCTTATGGGTGGCGTTACAGGTTTTCTTCAAACCATTCTAAAAACACTTAAAATGGACGTGTCCACACGTTAAAGAGAGTCCAATTGTATGAAGTACTCTCAAAGGCTGTCTGTGTGGAAACAGCACTTTATTGACTGGAACTTGTATAAAGAATGACTTACATTTTAAAGGTATGCCGTTTCAGGCAAGGGTTATCTTTGAGCCATTCTACCTAACTCAAGCTAAGGTATGGTTCATCTGCTCCATGGAGATCAAGTGACCAAATTGCAGTCATTCAGCATCCCAGGATGCATGGCTCCCAGCTCCTGTACCCCTGAGAAACCTTCCACTCCCCAAACCCAGGGGGTAGTACTGGCTCCAAGCCAACACCCCCACCCACGCCAGCCCACATAGCACCCTGCTGATGGCTCCATGGAACCCAAGAGCCCTGATCTGTCCCTTGGGCTGTGGGCCAGGCATGCGGCCCTGCCCCCCTTAATGTTCTACAGATGGTTTAAAGGTTAAATGGCTTAAATGTTTCCTATAAGAACACCCTAGCACCAAGCTAATAGCTCCTAAGCAATCTGGCTAGGGTCAGAAATTACACATAAATTGGTATAAGTGATTGGAAAGTGGTTCAAATCTGTAATACAACAGAAGCTCAGTGCACATAAACTGCTTTTAAAATGACCAAAACTGGTTTAAGATAAATCTGGATGGATGCAGTATTAGACTTAACTGATTTAGTTAAATTGGTTTAGTTAAATTGGTTTATTGAGCTTCTATCTCAGATCCCCTCCAGATTCAAGTTAACTCTCAGTCCCCCAGCATCCCAGGATGCCTTGCACCTCCCCTACAAACCCCCTCCCCCCCTCACAGGGTGGTCAGGCTAGCCTTGGCCCAAGCTGTCTGCTCTAGTCAAGCAGGGAGGTGTGCTCTAGCCTCCCCTCAGCTTCTGGCCTGGGCCACTGCAGGCGTGTGGCTGCATTTGTGGAATCAAAAGTGAATGTCTGGTCATTTGCATATCAGTTGAATCGGCACAGCTTAGATTAACCTGAAAAGATTGAATCCATTCAACCTCAGGTTTTTTGACTGTCAGTACTTAGCCTCTGTGATGGGGAAGGCCGTTGGGTCTGTGAGATGTCTGCTAGGTCATCTCTGAGTGACCCAGGGACTAGCATCTGACAACCCTAGCTTGACACAAGCTGCTTCCTTTCTAAACCCCAGGATGCCTCTGAGTCCTTTGAAAAACTCTTCAGTGCCACATCTGAGCTGCACAAGGATGACCAGGCTGTAGCAGCAACTGTCCTGCTAGCGAAGATGGAGTCATTCATTGTGAGAGCGGCTTTGCAGAACCCACAGAACCTCTCCCAGAATTTCATGTCCCCGACCATGGGTAAGAGTAAAGGAAGCTGCACAAAGCCCTTCCTTCCAGCGAGCAGGGCCATGTGCTTAGCATTCCTGAGCTAAAGGGTGGCCTGAGGATGGAGGTCAGGCTTGCTGGCTGTGTCACTGGCAGTCCGTCTTATCACAGAAGGTGATAGTGCCTTTCTACTCTAGACTAGTTAGGCACACAGTGCTCACCTAGAGCACTGTGTGCAGTTTGGGACTCTACATTTTAAAAAGGTCATAGAGAAGTTAGAGGGTTCAGGAGTGGGTGACAAAAATGATCAAGGGCTTGGAAGGGAGAGGAGGGGTCCTTCAAGGAGTGGCTGAAGGAGGTGGTGATGTTCAGCTTGCAAAAAAGATGCTTAAGAGGGGACACAATAGCAATCTTCAAATACTTGAAGGGCTGCCAAGAAGAAAAGGAAGGACACCTTTTGTCTCTTGCTGCAGAGAGCAGGACATGGACTTATGGCTTAAAGTTGCAGCAAAGTAGGTTTAGATTGGAGATCAGGAAACATGTCTTCAGTATTAGAGGAATAGATGCCCAGGGGAGTTGTAGGCTCTCCATCACTGGAGGGGTTCAAGGAGAGGTTGGACAGACACTGGTCAGGAATGATGGAGGTGTAACAATGCCTATGTTCTTCTATGGGGATTTCCCAGGCTTCTGGGCTTTGCTGGTTGCTGCATGGGGGGAATTTCACACCCCTCCACCCCCTTTGCTGCTACATGTGTCTGGGGGATTTTAAGCCTTCCTCAGAGTCATTGGATGTTGGCTGTAGCCCAGGCTGGGGATGGTAACTGGGCTGTGCCAGGGCTCCTGCTGGGACTCAGACCCAGAGGTTTCTGGCTAGAGGTCTTTCCTCACTGTTTGTGGTTGGACCAATGCTGCATTTGGAGTCAGGAAGGAATTTTATCTGATGGTCAGATTGAGATGGACTGTGGGAGTCTTGCCTTCCTCTGTACCTGTGGGTATGACCCCTGCTTGAGTTCTCTTAAGCATATATTAACAACCTTTTATAGAAATGGGATGTCGGCTGCTGTGTTTCCCCTGCTTTTCCCATGGCAGGTTTGGGTGTAGTGTCTTGTGCTGTGTCAGGTTTTGCAGTAGTTTTGCTAAGAGGCTAGCCTATGGATTGTCTAGAATGGTTGGATAGCATTGATCCTGCCTCAGGCAGGGGGTTGGACTACATGACATCTGGAGGTCCTTTCTCTATGTTTATATGACCTTGGATCAATGTCCTGCTACTGACCTGCAAAGTGGTGGTGATGGTAGAGGTATCCACTCCTGAAGTCATATACTCTTTGGGGCAGGATCTGTCAGTTAGTGTATGTACACATAGTGCCCAGTGCAGCTGGGCTCCAGTTTCCCTATAGGCTCCAGGAACTACCATAATGTGCATTGCTTTGACTGCTAATCCAAACCCCAATCCTGGACCAGGACTCCTTTGGGTTGTGCAGACCCAGGACAAAAAACGGTCCCTGGCATACTTTTCCAGCTATGACGCTATGTCAGGTGAGGGAGTGAAGAATCTGGCCCTGAATGGGGATGGGTTCTCCACTTTCCAAGCCTTGGACTGAGGAACACATCTTTCTGTCTCTAGATGTTGCTGTCCAACTCATTACAAATGGCTGTCTGGAAAGAAAAACAATCAAACTGAAAGTTAAAGAGGACACCATGAGCATTGACTGCCAGATGGTTGTAGGAGCCATCACACCAGGTACTCTCCTCTGGAGTTTTGATGAACCATGGAAGGAATCAAATCAGTTTGATTAATTCCACAAATCCAGGTCTGAAATTAAATCCTTTAACCCATTGTCCAGAAGGACCTGAAACTAGGCCTGGAAGGGAGTCTTGGGTTGTCAGCTGCATGGCCACACCTTCTGGTCCCCCTTGATACACAGGGCAGGAGGAGCAAAACCCAGTAGGATGGGTGTGGATTTTCCAGCGATATAGTGCAGTGAAGGAGTGGGCTGTGTAATAATTGCTGGCTTCAGTAAACAGGTATACGTGAATGAGAACTAAACAATGAACTTCACTGTGGGGCAGTAGGAAACCTCTTCAGATCCTTGGTGTCTTTTGACCTAGCTAGCTGCTCTCTAACAAAGGGTCCATCTCGCAGTACCCAGTTTCTTCTGTCTCTTGTGAGGGAACGTCTGTAAATAATAACTTCTATCTCTACAGGCCCCAAGGAGGCCTGTAGTGCTACTTTCTGGTTAGGGCAGAAGGGCTGGGATTGAGGTAAAGGAGCCTGGATTTTTAGTCTCCACAGTGCTGTGTCCTCTTGAGGACATCATTCCCTCTCTGCACCCATGTTTTTCTCACGTCGACTGAGAGCTCTTTCCAGCTCATTGAGGATATGATCTGTCTGTTGTTCCTCCATGTTCTCTGCTGGTGCATGTAATTCTGTGTGTGAGAGTGCTCTGTCAGGGTGCTGCCCATGCTGCTATTGCAGCCAGCCTGTCTTCTCTGAGACCTTGAGTCACACACACAATGACCACATAGATCGGTCTAGGGGCAAAGGCTCAGGCAGGTTTATTACAGACAAAGCACAAGTTTGATCCCACAACCATCGAAAGATACCAGCTTTGGATGTTGGTGGTAAGACACAGATGCATCCCATGTATAGCCTTCCCATGGCCTATTCACTGTAAAAGTTATGCACAGGGGCACCCCCCCCCAAAAAACAAAACAAAAAACTCCAGCTATGCTATGATGGGCTCTACATCAGCTGTTACCACACAGGAAAGAGATCTGGGAGTCACTGTGGACAGTTGACTAGAAACATCAAAAAGTCATCAAAAGGACAAACAAAATGTTCGGGATTATTAAGAATGGAATTGGAAACAAAATGGGAAGTATCATGATGCCCCTTTATAAATCCAGGGTGCATCCACACCTTGAATCTTGTGCCCAGTTCTGGTCCCCACACCTCCAGAAGGATATAGAAAAACTAGAGAAAGTCCAGAGAAAGGCAACAAGGATGAATAGTGGTCTGAAGGGGCTTTCATATGAGCAGAGACTAAGGAGGCCAGGCCTGTTCATTTTAGAAAATTGATGCTTATAGGGAGACACGACAAGGGTTTACATCCACACATACAAAATAATTATCATGCTATAAAAATGTCCATCCAGCTATAGAAAGAGCCAACCAGCTTCAAAGTTAGTTCTTGAAAATGTGTAACAACTTTATGGCTAGTTTCTGTCAGCTTTAACTTGAACATGTGGCAGGGCACTTACATGTGGGTGTAACCCCAGGGTAACCTGGGAGGAACTGAGTTCAAAAGGTGGCTTCATTCCACCAAGCTGCTGAATATTTTGTGGGCTATCAAAACTGATGCCATGTGGAGAAAGAGAGACAGAAGCAAGGGACAAAATATTAAACGGTGAAGAGAAAGTCACTAGGGATTTATTATTGACTGTCTCTCTCAATACAACACCTAGGGGTCACAACATGGAACCAGTAGGTAGTAAGTTTAAAACTAACAGAAGGAAGTTGAGGGTTCAGCCAGATTCACAAAGGGTTTGAACACATTCTCAGAGGAAAGGGGCATTAGGAGCTTTTAAGCATGGGAGTGGGGGTCACAGCCTCTGAATCAGCACTCTCTAGACCTTAAATGCTGGAGGCTGCAAGTTCACTCTCCCTTTCAGCATCTGCCCTCTGCCACTGTGTGACACGGGAAACTGGGCAAGACAGACTTAGGGTCTGACCCAGGAAATGGCAGCTCTTATGTCCTTAAGTAATTCAAAGTTCCAGAGTTTCCAGCCCTTCTTATAAATAGATCAAGCAATTCTGTTTACATCAGACCTTTACATAACAAGCATCAGGTTTTAGGCTCTTTAGCACTGCCCCTCATCAATCAACCTTAACAATCAACATGGACATCCTTCCACAAGCACCCTGGTGGTATGAGGTCAGTCTTTGGTGAGGCCTGCTTTGGTCAAGGCTTTTAGCAAAGCCTTTATTCCAATTGTATGTGCTTTGATCAGGGCTTATATTTAATCCATACTCTGGCAAGATCTACAATTGCTTGACATAACCTTTCTCTTTTCTGTTCCTGAAGGGTCTGGAGTTGTGGCTTTCATAGAATATACCGCCCTCGAATCCTTGTTGGGATCCACTGACAAGAGTGAGATCATGGTTGATGACAACATTGATGACATTCGCTTGAATTCCGCAGTGGTTAGCGGGACTGTTGGGAAACCCAGAAACCTCTCCAAGCCATTCAACTTCATCTTGAAACACAAACAAGTGGGTAGCACTCCCTTCCTCCAATCTGGGAAGCATCTTGATAGTGCATCCAGACTTCACTGTCAGTCATTTCCATACCTGAATTCATGTCCACCTGAGTTGATTTGATCACACCTGAGTTCAGGTTTTGAGGTAGAGCTAAAAACAGGCTGCAAGGGTTGTGAAATAGAAGAGATATATTAGCAGAAATGGCTAACAGATAGCAACATTGCAGAAAAAAGCTAGCTTGAGTGATGGAACAGCAAGCCCATTAGAAAGGTAAGGAGGTTGTTAACACCTGTGAAGTGAAGAGATTAGCAGGGAGCAGATAGAGCAGGGGTAGCTGACTTGTGGCACGGATGCTGCTAGTGTCATGGGCAGCCTCTGTGAGGGGCATGCAGCAGACAGGAGGAGGGGACAGGCAGTAAAATGGCAGATAGAGCAGGGAGCAGAAAATTGAGCAGCAATTAAGGGATTGGACTAGCAGTTGGGGAGGGTGTGAGGCTAATTTTGTAGTGTGCCTGACAAAAAGGTTGGCCCCCACTGAGGTAGATGGTAATGAGCCATGAAGTCAGTTGACTTCCTTAGCACTGCCTGAATAGAAATGCCACTGCCCCTCTCAGGCAGTTGGTTTCGAAGTGTTGGCAGAGCAGGAATCAAAGTGTGGTACAGTATTAATTGCCACCACTCCCCTATGGCCAAATTTCTAGACCTGTGGGGAGCCTCACAGGCTAGATGACATTGTTCCATGGGCTGGAAGTTGAACTAAGATGTTATCCATATTTCCTAATATCACACCCTAGTGCCTGAAGTTCTCACCCTAGGTCCTATACCTGTCAAACCCTGGGTCCCACCAGTTCCAGCTTTGTCTCAGTTAGTCCACAGATCTTTAATAGATGAAAATGATCCTTTTGTTGCAATTATCTTTCTAGGAAAAGGAAGAAGGAGTGAAGACTTTCTGTGTTTACTGGAAACATGTAGACCAAAAAAGTATCTGGTCTACGGAAGGTTGCACTGTTTCTTTTGTGAACAGGACACATACCACCTGCATGTGCAACCATCTCACCACCTTTGGCATCTTGATGGGTTTGACGACTGGCAAGGTATTTCACAATCAGAGTTCATGTCTAACAAACCAGGGTTGGGCAAACACAGATGCCATGGTGATGGGCAAGAACCAAACCTGAAGGCCTTCAACACCAAAACTCTGCCACCAAAGCCAAAGGAGTCGGGGCTAAAATTTTCAAGACAGATAGGTACCAAACTCATGGCAATCAATAAGAGTTGGATACCAAAACACCTCTATAGATTTTACCCCATATCTATTTGTTATGAATGTAGTTGTGGCTTCCAAAGCCATCTGTGAAGGCAAATCCCAGTTGAATTCACTGAGCCACCATACTGGACTTTACATAGATGGTAGAGAGCCGGGGTTGGCAGAGGCTGGATCTGGCCCATAAAGAGCTTGGACCTGATCTGGTGGGGCCTCACCTGGAGTCCTGTTTCTAGTTTTTGGCTCTGCACTTCAAGAAGGAGATGGGCATTTGGAAAGAGTCCAGCAAAGAGTAACAAAAATGATTAGGGGCTGGGAGGCAAAACTTATGAGGAAAGGCTGAAAGACATGGGGTTTTTGAGTCTGGAGAAGAGAAAACTGATCATAGTCTTCAAGTCTGTGAAGGCCTATGACAGAGAGGATGGAGATGGGATTTTCTCTGTGGCCACAGGGGACAGGACTAGGAGCACTGGCCTCAAGCTGCAGTGGGGGAAACTGAGGTTGATGATGAGTAGTAACTTTCAGACTGAGAGTGGGCAAACATTGGAACAGGCTGCCTAGAGAAGTGGTGGAATCTCCATCCTGGCAATGTCTAAGAGCAGGCTGGACAGACACTTGGCTGGGCTGATTTAGTCAGGGCTGATTCTGCCTTGAGCAGGGGCCTGGACTAGAAGTGATTTGAGGTCCTTTCCAAGACTGACTTTCTTATGATCCTATGATTTGGTGAGGGTGGGGCTATTAATTTAAAGCAGTGCATCTTCTTAAAGCAGTGCATATTCAAGCCAGTGCATCTAGAGAGGCTGCATTCCACTTATAGCAAGGGTGGGCAAAATAGTGGATCTGGTTGGTGGCTGGACTCCATTTCCTAGCAGCCCCTGCCCGTGTAGCTGGGGTCAGTTTCCCTGGAGTCCCCAGGAGGAGCCACACTGTGATAGCACTAGGCTGGGGAATCCATGGAGACCAGCCCCACAAGCATTAGCAGGGCGCACAGCAGGGCGTGGAGCTGCTTTGCAGCTGGGCTGGGATCTTGCAGCAGTGACATCATGGTCCAAAGCCAAGGCAGAGCTGTGTTCTGCAGCCTTCATGTCCTGGGCAGGGAGGTGCAGGCAGTGGATTGTGGCTCTTTCCCGGCTCCTTGCAGTGGTGCATGGTCTCCTGCATGGTCTGGGGCACAGCCACGATCTGCTGCTCACACTCCCCTGCCTGTGGCATGCAGGCTGCAGATTGCGGCTCTGCCCTGGATCTGGACCATACTGTCGCTGCCACAAGATCCCAGCCTGGCTTTGGAGCAGTTCTATGCCCTGTCACGTACTTGCCACCAGGGGTGGTGCTAGGGAGGGGCTTGGGAGGGCTGTAGCCACCCCAAAATTCCCCCTAGCCCTCCATAGTCACCCCTCCCAGTGGCACCACTGCTGCTGCCACTGTTCCCCTCCCTGCACAGGCGGTGGCAGCTGAGCCTGCTCCACTCCCACCTGCAGCACAGCTCCCCCTCAGCCCCCGGACCAGGAAGAGGCTAGTGCTGCTGCTGCCTGCCAGTGCTGCTGGGGCTGGTCTCCATGAAAACCCAGGCCCCGCACTATCACAGTGGGGCTGCTGCTGGGTCTCCATGGAAACTGGCCCCAGCCGCCTGGGCAGGGGCTGCTGGGAAACAGAGTTCACTGCTGGCTGGATCTGGCCTGTGGGCCAGACTTTGCCTACCCCTGATTTATAGCCTCTTGCTCTATGCCCCTACTGTTGAATTTGCCCTTCCAAATTGGTGTTTTCCATGAATGACACATGCCCCCGGCAGCCGAGGGGGTATGGTGGCGCTGGCGGCGGCGACGTTAAGTGGGGAGTTCCTGTAGACACCACTGGCACTGTCAGCAGTGAGAGAGAGTGCCAACCAGGGGTCAGTGACCACCTGCAGATGCTGCCGGCAGTGTCAGCGGCAGCCAACTGCGATTGCTGAACACCTGCAGACACTGCCAGCAGTGTTGGCAGTGAGGCGGGGAGGGGTAGCAAGTAGCAACCACCCGCAGGAGCTGCCAACAGTGTCGGCGGCACCTTTTCATAGGCAGTGCACTGCCACGCACAGGCACCACACACACCCATGTGCACCCCCTACACGTCACCAATGGTGCTTGCCATGACTTTCAGTGGCACCCAGTGTGCAGAGAGGGGAGCACAGAGCAGGGAAGAGATCCCTGGAGCAGGGGATGGGCAGGGGGGAAGTGACAGCCTGCAAATCACAAGTACCCTGCCTGCCACTGTAGGCCCAGTATTTGGCCCAGTTTGTTCACAGTCATCATCAAGAGATCCAGAGAATCCAGCCATCTTCTGAGGACTGTTCACTCCCCACATGCAGTATTTATGTCTCTGATCTTCTCCACTGACAGTGACCCAGCTTCTCCTGCTCTTCCATCTTCTCCAACCACAGAGCTCCACACCTGATGGCCCTAGGGAACTACTTGGTTCCTTCAAAGTCCTGATTTCTCCAATGTGATTTCTTCTTCCTTAAAGTTCTCCCATTTCTGTGTTACAGAATAGTTATACCATGATCATGCTCACCTACGTGGGGCTGAGCATCTCCCTGCTGTGCCTCTTCCTGGCCATCCTCACCTTCCTCCTGTGCCGTTCGTTGTGGTCCATCACTACTGCCATCCACCTGCAGCTCTGCATCTGCCTCTTTGTAGCTGAACTGATCTTCCTCACCATGGTGCATCACTTTACCAACAAGGTAAAGAAATCATCCTGAATTAATCCCTGTTTCCTTTTGTCACATCTCTTGTAGATCACAAGCTCTTTGTGGAGCTGGGCTTGCCTCTTACTGTGGGTTTTGAACCATGGGGCCTTCATTGCCAATGGGATCTCCTGGCATTACTGTGGTACTGTATTTACCCACATACCACATGCACTGCCCCACCCCTCCCCAAATCAGCCCTCCAGAATTGCAGTGTACCTCTTAAGCAGGGAAGCTGTTTTTTTTTTCCCTGGAAAAGAAGCAAGCCTGGAGACAGCATGTGTGCCATGCAGCTGCCAAGTTGGCTGCTGTTTGTGCTTGGCTTAACAAGACAGACCTGTCTTAACCATCTCACCACTATAGCTATTGGCTGAGCATTGTAGCTTGTGCCTGAAGCAGCAAGTCAGCCATGACTAGTATCTTGTCAGGGCTTGCAGTGTGGAAACAGCACTTTATTGACATGAACTTGTATAAGTAGCTATAAGTAGATCACATACAATAACTGTCTGCTACTACAGCACTAGTGAAAGAAGTCACAGTTTTGCTAGTGCTGTAGTAGCAAGCAGTTATTGTATGTGATCTACTTATAGCTCTGGAGAGGCCATTTTCTTCCCAAGCTCAGCCAGCTGTTGTGTAGACACTACAAATAATTTGGTGCTTCCCACATGAGTTATGGTTTACATTGGGGTGCTCAACCCCAATCCCACAGGCCAGATCCAGTCACTGGTTCTGTGTCATCCTGCCTACAGGGCTCTCCATGGGTCTCTGGGGCACTCCATGGCCTGTGGCCCTGTGTACTAGGTTGGGCATGCAGGATGGTGTGGGACCCAATCCCGGCATGCAGCACTCAGCAGGGGTGTCATGGGGCCCTGGGATCTGATCCTGGCATGTGGGAACTGGAGGGGGTGGCACAGGGCACTAGGGCCTAATCCTGGCACACACCTAATCCAGGCAGGGGCAGCACAGGGCCAAGGAGCCCAATCATTGTGTACAGGGTTCAATCCAGCCCATGGACCAGCTCCACGCCACTCATCTGGCTTACACAGACAAAAGATTAAGCACCTCTGGCTTATGTGATCACAAAACCCCTGAACTTTGTCACCCCCAGACAGTGTGTGCTATCATCACTGGCTTCCTCCACTACTTCTTCCTGGCTGCCTTCACCTGGATGTTCTTGGAGGGGCTGCACCTCATCCTCACCGTCAGGAACCTGAAAGTTGTAAACTACACCAGTGCCCGGAAGTTCAAGAAGCGATACATGTACCCATTCGGCTATGGGCTCCCAGCCTCGATTGTAGCTATTTCAGTGGCAGCCAACCCAGCAGGCTATGGCACTTCTGAGCAGTAAGTACTGGGTCTACCCAAAGGGACAATGTGGGTGTAATTCTTCACCCAGTTCACCAGACAAAATGCAAAATGGAAAAAGCCCCTGCATTGTGGCCTGAGAAAACACCCTTCCACTTGAGAGGGAAAGAAACTGTAGTTCCATGTCTCATGAACATACTCTGCTTTCATGTCCTGGGGTCCCAGTGTAGTGCGCAGGTTTGTTATTACCCTGAAATAGAATAGTTTTCTGATAGCATACTGTTAAGTTTACAATAATTTGGATTATTAAGAAGTATTAGCTTTATAGCTGAATACAAGGCATGACCTGTGGCCTAGCAATGCAGCTGACCACAAGGCAGGATGATAGCTAGGCCTTTGCTTGTGTCATGTAATCATTTTAACTGTACCAAGCATTTTCTGAGTTAAAAAGTGAATCTGTGTCTGTGTGCTAAAAAAATCAGCTACAGCAAAAAGTAAGATAAGACAGAGAAACCATTGTTCTGGGTGTACACTGGTTGCGTCCTTGAAAAGTATCTTCTACTGTATAAGGTTTTGCTAACATATTATAATGTTACTGTTACTTAACTTTTAGCTTTTAAAAGTGCTAGTTCAGCTTAATAAAAATATGCTGTTACAAAGATTTGTAAAGCACCGACCAAGTATTGCTTTTTGTTAACCATATAGTCTTGCTTTGTTATAAAAAGTATAAAAGATTGCCTCACCCTTTCGGGGGGGCCATTTTGCCTTTTGCTGGCTTTATGGTCTTTGCTCGAGCAAATAAACAGCTGTCTTTCTTTACCCGCGTTGTCTGTCAATCAAATTATAGCTAGACAACGGACCTTAGGGAGGTTTCTCCCACCACACCAGTATGCGTTAGAGAGTTCATATTTTTCAAAGAAAAATGGAAATTTGTTTCATTTTAATGCTAAGAGTCATTTAATATGTTTTGTTCTCTCCTCGTAGTTGCTGGCTCTCAGAACAGGGAGGTTTTATCTGGTGTTTCATTGGACCAGTCTGTTTTATCATCTTGGTGGGTATACGGTTGATTTTCTTTCTTCAAGGACTAATAGAGTAAGGATGGAAAATGGTAAATTACAAGCTTGTATGCCTTAAGGAAAAAACCCATGGATAGTCAGATGAATCACAATGGGCTATTTGCTTAATGAGAATTCTGATGCAATCAGAGGGCACCTTTAAGTATGGTTTTACTCTCTGAAAAGTGAGTAGTTAAAGATATCATTTTTGTCATCCTCTCATTTCTGTCGCAAACAATAAATATTAAGTCTTACACAGTTTATGTACGTGTCAGTGGAAAAAAACTTATGCTAAATGCTGAGATTTGTCAGAGATCAGTTTCTTAACACCAGAGTTTTCCAGACGAGAAAGTGGAAGTACATTCCAAAGACTTTGAATGAAGCCAGAGTATGTGCTGTGGTAGGTGTATCACAGGGCTGGAAAGGCATGTTAAAGGGGCTAGACAAATCCCCCTGCTGAATGGAACTTGGAGACAGAAACCTGAGAGATTTGAGAATCCATAGAAGATGCAAAGGGCAGATCAGGATTCACAGCAAAGACACTACCTTGTTTCTGCCTACGCCATATCTGGTGGCATGGAAACAATTCAGCTTCATGGTATGACCGCATCTATAGGCTGCCGTTGAGATACTGTTGTCAACGCAGCAAGTATGTGGCAAGATTCAGAAACAGATTGGAAATTGAAATGAGTATCTGTAATGTTCACAGTTGTTATACTGAATCCTTCCAATGATGTATCATAGAAAATTAGGGTAGGAAGGAGCCTTGGGAGGTCATCTAATCCAACCCCCAGCTCAAAGGAGGTCCAGCCCCAACTAGATCATCCCAGCCAAAGCTTTGTCTAGCCAGGTTTTGAAAACCCCCATGGATGGAGCTTCCACCACCTCTCTGGGTAACATGATCCGCTACTTTACTACCATCCTAGTGGGAAAGTTTTTCCTAATATTTAACCTGAACTTTCTTTGCTGCAACTTGAGATCATTGCTCCTTGTTCTGTCATCTGTCACTTTTGTTTAAAAAAAAATATATACAAAAAAATAGATAGATAGATAGATAGATAGATAGATAGATAGATAGATAGATAGATAGACATACACCTCCACCTCCAACACTCTGCTAAGTTGCCCTTGTGGTTTACTTGGCAACTCATAGCACAGTAAAACCAGTTGCAGTTTGCACCACGCAACTGCGCACCCATCTCTATACCTGTACCCCCACCCACTGCCCTCCTCAGAAGGTCTACTCCTGAAAAAGTCTATGCCAGACCCCTCTCCACCAGATGAGGTCTGCCATTTCTTTCATTTCATCCTCTTCTGTCTTCCTGTAGTACCACCAAGAACAGTCTGGCTCCATCCTCTTTGTAACCTCCCTTCAGGTAGTTGAAGGCTGCTATTAAATCCCCCCTCAGTCTTCTCTTCTCCAGACTAAATACACCCAGATCCTTCAGCTTCTCCTCATAAGTCATGTGCCCCAACCCCCTAACCATTTTTCTTGCCCTTCGTTGGAACCTCTCCAATTTCTCCACATCCTTTCTGTAGCGGGGGCGCAAAACTGGACACAGCACTCCAGATCATGCCTCACCCATGCCAAATAGAGAGGAAGAATCACTTCCCTCGATCTGCTGGCAACACACCTACCAATGCAGTCCAGTATGCCATTAGCCTTCTTGGCAACAAGGGCACACTGGCTCATATTCAGCTTCTTGTCTACTGTAACCACCAGGTCCCTTTCTGCAGAGCTGCTGCTTAGCCAGTTGGTCCTCAGCCTGGGGCAACTCCACATGAACTCCACACTTTCAGGTTCAATTTCAGGAATATCATCTGTTCCCCCAAATATAAGCCAATAAGTACAGGTATAGTCCTGGAATAGCTATTGTCCTTACAAAATCCCAAATGAGACTTAAAGAAAGGAAAGATCCCAAATGCAGTAAGAAGGCTAAAATAAAAACCATACTGAAGAAAAGTTCTACTTGATATTTTTATTGTGTGCATAAGAGGTATTTTTATGGCAAGCATAAGACACTATATCAGGGGTCAGCAACCAGCATGCATGCTGAGCATGGCATGCAAGGCCATTTTGCTTGGCACACCACCGCCAGCCTGGGCTCTAAGCAGCTGCTGCCGGCGACGGAGCCCAGGCTGCTCCCAGCCAGCGGCTGGGAGGCTGCAAGCCCTGCTGCAAGCAGACCAGGCTCTGTGGGCCGGCTGCAGCCAGGAGGCTGCAAACAACTGCTCCGGGCTCCAGCATGTTGGCACTTCGGCACCTTTCAAGGTAGACATTGTGGGTTTTTTGGCACTCCGGCCAAAAAATGTTGCTTACCCCTAGACTAGATTGTCAGGAACCAGTTTATGCATATAAGTAGAGTGAGTTTTCTATGGTTCTTTTCCGGGGGGGAGATTGATTTATATTTGGATCCCTGCAGTAGTTTAATGCCAGTAAGAATTCCAGAAAAGATTTTTAAACTTAAGTGTGAGCAAGTCTACATGTTCATTAATGTAGTTTAGGTAATGTGCATTAAATTTAGTACATGAGGTACTAGAAAAAGGCGTGTTATCTTATTTTAATGCACGTTAGCTAAAGAGCATGGTTTTTTTGTGGCACTTTAACTTGCACTAAAAAAGGCTAATGCAGATTAAAGTGCAAGTGTAGATGTGCCCAGTTTTACATGTGCTCAAGGGGTGGGGTGGGGGTCTGCGCTTTAATTAGAGTGGCTCTGAGACCTGCTCCAATTAAAGCATCACTGTATCTCATGTATTAGAGTCTCTGCTCATTTAACAAGCTTTAGTTTAAGCTCCCTGCCACCATTTTTAAGTGTGGAGATGCTGATACATGAGATGCAGGTGGTTGCAGGAGCCTTGCAGTTCTTGTATAGGCACGCATAGAGATCAGGTTGAAATCTAATATAAGGGCAGGTTATCCCAGACTTGCTGCAGGGGAATTCTCTAAAACATCTAATGTCAGACACAGTTTGGAGGCAGGATCTTGGACCCAATGGACCTCACCACCTAATCTAGCCACACCGTTGTGTTGTTTCTACAGGTAAACTTAATATTTTTTCTTACAACCCTCTGGATCCTGAGGGACAAGCTCTCTTCTCTCAACACAGATGTCACCACCATCAAAGACACCAGGTATGAAACCTATTGGATGGGGTGTGGTGAGCTGGCTGCTGGAGTCTTTGATGGAGATGCTCCTGGATCAGTTAAAACAACCTTCTGGTGGCAGGACATTGAAGTGCCCTTGTCTCCCTGCTTGACCTGTAGCAGGCTGAGGTGTTCTTGTTGTTCTTGGGCTACCTGTCTTCCAGTGGGTCAACAAGATTGTTTGTGGAGTTCTAGGAATAGGTGAGAAAGGGACTTGTGTGCGATGGCTTGGGAGAGATGTACCTGCCTTGAGCAGGAGGTTGGACTAGATGACCATCCCTGTACTTCTATGAAAAGGAGCAAATACCAGTACGGTACAGACTCAGTAACTGGAAGGCTGTGGAGAACATCAAATGAGGACATTGATGCAGCCAGGAGCAAAGAACCTTCAATGTCTACTGAGCTGGGTGGAACTCAGAACCTTTCCGGATTGGGCTCCACATTTGGAAATCAGGGAGCTAAACTACAGCCTAACACAAAGCCCAGTGGAAGTATCTCTATGAGCTTCAGTGGGATGGGATCAGTAGAGGAAGACGTGAGACAGTCACTCAATGTTGGTTTGAGTATGGCCTGTTTCAGAGTTGCTATCTAGAGTGCGTTATTCAGGAGCGTGCTCAGGAGAATAGCCCAGCCCAGAGTATGCAGTCTCTGACACTTTCCATAAGGAGGCAGGGTAGATTTGCACTTTATAGAGGGTTATGTAGGGTTACAATGTGATCTCTCCTTCTGCTCTTCTCCAGGTTACTGACATTTAAAGCGATTGCCCAGCTCTTTATCTTGGGCTGCACTTGGAGTTTGGGTCTCTTTCAAACAAAGCAGGTTGGGGTCATGGAATATTTATTCACCATCAGCAGCAGCCTTCAGGGAGCCTTTATCTTCCTGGTGCACTGTGTCCTCAATCGCCAGGTAAAGCCAATGCCCTTTGTTCCCACAGCAGTTACAATCATGTTCAGCCAGCAAGGCAACTGGGTTCATGTTTGCTTTGGTTTTACTCCCTCCACATGTAACAGTTCTGTCTTCTGCTGCAGGCAACCTTCTTGGTTGCTCCTGTCTTTGGTATGAACTTCAGTCTCTCGCCTCCAAGCTCCTGTACCCTAACTTTCCTCTTTTTCCCACAGTTTAAGTCCAGGAAGGACCATTTATAATTTGACCTCTCACAGAACTGCATCATGCAGGTGCACTCAGTAATTCATGCATCAAGCCCAACAGTGTAATTTTGTGGTAGCAGCACCAGTTTGCATAGGCTCAGCTAAGTTTCTGTACCCTTTGCAGTATTGTTGGATTTGGTGACATTGCCTGGGTGTGACCCAAATGCAGAATTTGGCTGATGGGAGGCAAGGAAATCAATGGATAGGAAAACTCCCACCTAATCAGTCTGCATGGGAGGTTTGCAGCAGAGAAGATGATTGCAAGCATTTTAGTCCCTTTGCTCTGTTCAGATTTAGCACCAAGAGCTGTGAAACTCTCTGAGTTGCTCCTGGGCTGTTGGTTGCATTGTATGGTTTTTGTTCCCGAGGTGAGAGAGCAGTATAAGAGATGGTTTAGAAGGACTGGAATAGTTGGCAACAAATCTCAGCCTTATGAGCTGTCTACATCAATGACCCCCATCACCATCAGTATGGTAAGTGATCTTATTCTCTTCTATCATGTGCTGGTATTGCAAAAATCTGTCAGAGTCTAGTTTTACCCATCTCACTGCCATGCATCTACTGCCACCAAAGTTATTTATAGATTAACACAGTATCTGTTGATCCCATATCTACAGCTATGTGCTCTTGCGATAATAGAAGCTATCAGCTCTATATGATACATTTGGATATGACATTTTAATTTTTTTCTCTGGTGTGTTATCTTTGGGCTGCTGTGTTTTATAATGTTGGACTGTGCTTTTAGTGGTTGTTTAAAACACTTGGAGAACAGACTAGTCCTTATTAATCTATAGATCTCAAGGAAGGTCAGAATCAGTAGTCCCAATTTACAGAAGGGAACACTGAGGTGAGGAAGAAGTGTGTTGTCTGAAGTCACCCAGGCAATCAGTGGCAGAGCTGAGAATTAACCTAGGTCTCCTAAATTGCACTCCAGTGGCTGATTTACTAGGTGATACCCCCATCTAGCTATACTTTTTTTATAGACCCACCACTTTAATAAGTAGCTTGTTTTGTCTTCCAAGTGACTGGTGCTGTGTAGTTCAGCACTGGACTTAGTGAGAGTTAGTCACATCTGCAGAGAGTACCAGGTTCCCTAAATTCATCATCTGACCAGCAAAAAAATTGCTTTTCATAAAATATCACTTGGCCTGGAACCTTCCCTCATTTTTCTTCCCTTTTTTCTAGGAACACAAAAAGTCATCTGGCAAAAGTGAAGAGAATTGTGTGTGGGAAAAATAACAGCTTGCTCCATTGCTAACACCAGATGATTGTTCCTTTGCATGGAAGAGGAATCTCTCAACCTCCATGAGTCTCTGGCTGCTGCTCTGTGGCAAGGATTGAGGGAATGCATTATATCTTTGCAAGGATTGAGGGAATACATTTTATTTCACCCCAGTATTTGCCATCTCTATTCTCAAGACTTGGATGATTGTCTGATTCTGTCCCAACTGAAGCTGACAAAAGAGTTTCTGTGAAAAAGTTTCTCCCTGAAGCTCTCAAGACTGTCTATAGGGCTTCCCTCAACTGAGCTGGGTAAACAGATGCTAGCTCAGTTGTTGAGACTGATTTGCAGCTCTTCCATGAAGCTATAGTTCTTTGCAAACCTAGTGCGCCATGGCTGGTATAAGTTTTTGTTTGAGAGCGTTCAGGCTCCAGTACTGGCTAATGGAGAAATGGACTCCACGATGATGATTTGAACACATTCACAGCAGAAGAAATGGCATTTACCTTTGGGCAAAGGTGGGTGGAACAAGAATGCAAACCTCAGCCCAATGTGCCAGTGTCATTATAGGCTCGCCAACTCATAACAACAACTGAATGATGACTAAAATGCAAGCATTTGAAACCAGCCCCTGGTGCTCAGAAGCCACTTGATCCCCAGGGTATGAGTGAGAAGGAAATGTGAGGTCATCTTCCCATATTTACTGTTTAAAATGAGTAAATTCAGTAATTGCCATAAATGACATCTTAGGCATTTCAGTAGATGCCTCATGTATTTCATTTTTTAAAGAAACATTTCTCAGCGGAAGACAATAGATAGTATGGAGTAGTTAGCAAGATTGTCATAAGTGATCATCATGTGTCCTCTTTCAAGGCTAATAAATGCAATGCTATTTGTGTTCTAAAAAGGAAAGGGAATCCCAGGAGTGTGGTTTATAGAATGGTTTTTTTGGTCCTTTGTTTCCTCCTGTGCTGAGTATTTGATTAAATAATATTGCCAGTTTGCCTGAAATTGCTTAAAACTTGACCTGGCATCTTTGTTAAACCTGGAGGCAACAATTTTCTCAGCACTGTAACATGCTAGTTCCTATACAACAGTGTGCTATATAACTGTATATCCTTTTTTGTTTAAATGCAGTTGATAATTTTGGCAATATTACAATAATGTAAAGGGGTGCTTTGACAGCTATTAATATTTAATCTGGAGTCAATGTAAAGAATATTACTGGGGTGGGGAGAGAATTTGGCCATATCTCATTCTGGGAAATTGATCTGAGATGAACTGTATAAAATGCAGAGTTGCTAAGCAGTGGAGTTATACCAGGAGAGCTGACAACAGAGTCTGGTTTCTTGTGCCATGTTCTTCTTGTTCTGCTAACGTGCAACAGTGTGGGACTGACTTGTCTGTTCCTCCTCGGCATTAATAAACACTGGGAACCCTTGTTCAATCTGGAATGACTTAGCAAGTAGCCTGAAATGCTGAAAGGAAGGTATGAACTTTCTTGAATTACATTTCTGCAGGTGATCTCTGAGGAAAACACGCTTGCATTACAGAGTGCCATTTAACTGTAAAAACTTATTTACACTCCCCATGCCTAACAACTCCTGTTATGAACTGCCTGAGAATCTTAGTAGTACGGAGAGAATAATGATAATTTGCTCATCAAACTTTGCCTCATTGCATGAAAAATCAGATTTCTGTCCTTTAATAAGTAGTGGCAAAGTACAGAAAGTGTAACAGAGCGAATATAGGATGTATGCCATGGAGAGCTGTAGGTAGGTACTATAGGGTCCCAGAAGGGGCTGTGTTTTTGTTGTGGGGCTGTAGTATGGGTTATCATGAGGGGTGCGCAGAAGGGAAGTGTAATCCTAGTAAGAGGGTGCTATATGGGAATTGCAATGGCAACAGGAGCTCCTTGCAACAGAGCAATGATTCTCAACCAGGGTGTCATGGCACTCTGGGATGTCTTGAGACTCTAAGGTGCCAAAAGGTACCACACAATATTAGCCCTGTTACGGGCGCAAACAGGATTGACTGGTAAAAAAAAACACAGGGCATGTCCTGACGAGTGCACACGTGTGGTTTGCACGGCCTCAAACATGTTTGAGGAGCAATGAACTGCACACAGCACTCATGCACCTCTTCACTGCACTGATAATTTACAGCATGGCAGGGTTTTTTAAGGGGTTTTTTTTAAACCATGGCTAAAGAAAGTGGTGCATGCTGCAGCAGCATGCACAGCCAGAAACAGCGTCTGGCCATCCACAGCCCTGCTCTGGCTGCTGGCCAGGCTCTGAGCAGCTGGCTTGGGATGCTACTGCCTGGGAGGCCCCTAGGACCCCAGATAAGGCTGCTGGGGCCAGCACAGGTGCTGGCCCTAGCTTCCCCTACCCCACCCAGGTCACTTTTCTGCATGCACGCACATGTGCAAGGCATGCCTGGGGACAAATAGCAGTGGCACAAATATATCCCATTGCTGTTTGTCTTTCAAGAAACATGTGGCCCTGCACATGTGCACTCATGAGGACGTGCCCATAGGTTTCAGTTAGAAACTCATAGTATTGAAACATTCTGCCCTGCTGTAGTCTTTCAGAGTTCTTTGCAACAGAAGAATTGCTCTACTATTTTTCCCTAGTCAAAAACAAGTGAAAAGTAAGAACTGACATTTTCTGAGAGGGGCCTGGAGTCTAGCAAGGGGTGCCTTGACTCTAATAAGGTTGAGAACCACTGCATTAAAGGAAAGGCAAGGAGGTTTGTCATGTGGGTGTTGAAGGTGAGGTGGGTATTGTGCCAAGGAATTAGACTAGACTTGGAAAATACCAGTGTTAGTTTTCATTTTTTTTTCTACATAAAAATAACAGCAGGTTTTTTGTTGTTGCAAAGACCTCAGAAAGACCACCACTATGGATGCCTATTTGAAATCTCTGGATTTATCTTGTGAACCACATTTGCATACCTAACAATGCTAATGGGGCATGGCACCCCATAGCACCCTCAAAAAGTTCTCAAGGCACCCCAAGGTGCCAGGGCACCCTGGTTTAGTGTCACTGGTATGTGGGTTGCAGTCATCATTGGCAGTCCCTTGATTTGAAGGTGCTCTCTTTATCATGGCTCAGTGACGGTTCTTGAGGTGACTTCAGAGTCTAGGTCCTTGAGGAGAAATGGTTTGTGCTATACGGATGTGAAATAAGAATAGGAGGAATTGAAGGTGGGTGGCTGGCTGCTATAAGCATTGCATGGGGAACCCACATAGTCATGAGGTGAAATGCATAGGGCTGGCTGTAGTGGGGACAGAACATTGTCATCAAGAGAAGCCATAGGGCTGTGATAAGAGTAGCTGGAGCTTGCTGCTGGGTTGCTGTGGGCCTACCATGTGCCCTATGGGCACTATGGAGGGAGCACTCCAGCCATAGGGCTAGGAGAGGATGTATCTGGTTGAGGTGCAGGGGTGCAATGATCAAAGTGCAAGGACCAAAGGTATAAACCCCACCTTTTACCCAGGGACCAGTAAGCTTCCTGATCACACTTGTTTGACAGGAGGGAGGAAGAAGAGTGGCAGGAAGCACAGTCAATGGGACTGGCTGAAGCAAGTTGCAGTCCCTCTTCCATAAAACTCTGCCATCCATCCCACCTCCATTAAAGGGAGGATTTTGATTGGCAGAGAGCAGTAAGATTGGCAGGGGTTTGGCAAACCTGGGCTCTTCTTTTTGAGCTGCTCTCCTGGAGGCATTTGGTAGGCTTCTCAAATGACTCCCACCCCAAGCAGCTGAGAGAAGATTCTGATTGGTTGAGACTGAGTGATGGACAAATGGTTTCAGCCTATGAGGCGTCAAGTGGTGGGGAGACAGTTCCCTGAGATGGGGGAGAGAAGCTATGGGGGGGAGGCGCTTTGCATGCAGGAGGGGCGAGAACAGCTCTGTGCATGGGCTGAGGGGCTTCATGGTTGCAGGGAGCTGGAAGGGGGATGCATGGTGTTTGGGGGACATGGGAGGGGCAGTGCGTGGTGTATGGAGGGACTTAGGAGTGGGGTGCGTGGTCTGAGGGAGGAGCAGGAAGCAGAGGTGCATGGTGGAGGGAGCTGGGATGGGACAGTGTTCACGGTCTCCTTAAGACTCATCCACTTCCAAAACAAAGTACTTGGTTACAAGCTTTATTGGTCATGCTGCCTGGCTAAACCCCCAAGGTCCTGTCCCTTGCAAAGACTGGGCTCAATGATGGGTTCTCTTGTGACCCAGGTTCTTTGGTTTGGCTTCATCCAAGACCTGGCTGGGATGATAAAACGGGCATGCCTGCTGAAACAGGACATTCAGACATGTGAAATGGATGACTGCTTACCAAGTGTCATGTCTGCATCTGTGTATATGATCTGCAGGTCCTACCCTATTAACCACCTTCTATAAACCTGCTCAAAGCAATGGTTGCTTACGGGACCAGTAGCCTTGGGTCTTGTATTCTGGTTCTTTACTGGAGAGAGGTAGTTAGCTGTGTTAGTTTGAAGTCAGGTAGAAGGCAGGGCAGGGTGACCAGTTAGCTAGGGTTAGTTAGAGGCTAACTTGTTCAGAAGTGTTATCTGCTAGAAATGGACCTTGGTCACAGTAAACTGAGGAACTTCAGGGCTTTTTGAAACAGACTCCAAAAAAACCCCAGGCTTTTCCAGGTTGGAAGCTAAGTTAAATTCTGATCCCACTTCTTGACCATAAGACTTTTATTGATTTCAGCATAGCCAACATTTGACTCTCAAAATGAAATTTGCCTCCGAACAGAGGGCCCACACAAGGCCACTGCCACAATGGTGCATATTTCACCCTTAAACTTATGAGACACCATCAGTTTGAAGTGGAGACAGTCTTAAAGTGGTCCAGATCCTCAGTTGGTGTAAATAAAACGAGGTCTATGGAGGTCAATGGATCTGGAGTGATGCACACAGCAGCTGAGAATCTAGCTAAACCAAGTAAATTATTTTCATTTTCCTCCCTTGAGACCCTTGCAGAATTTTTGTGATGCTTAAATTACCACTTTCTTGTTTAGAAGAAAAAATGTTTCTCACTCAACCTTTATTTTAAGTTAACATGAGTTTTACTTGGGGAGTTTTTTTGTTGTTATTTAAATGCTTGTTATTTATGATTGAAGTTTGAAACAAGAAAGGCAAAGAGAAGACCATCAGGCAATACCTCTGAGCTGAAGGTGATGCTTGCAGGTCTGCCCAGGCCTGTCATGCTGGTGGGGTTAAGGTACCCCAGTTTTGTAGTCTAAGGCACAGTGGCACACAAAGGCGTGATGTTTAGCTATTACAACGCAACCATTTTTAACTCATTAGTCCAAATGATCACATGGGACAGCTGGAGCGGGGGTGACATTCAGCATGCTTTTGGAGCCCCAACAGGATATCTCAGCTGCTTTGTTGCTGCACCCTTTGCAGGTGTCTGGTATCAATCTTACTTTTGAGGAGCAGTTTGTAAATCCTGTTAGATGATATTCTTTTGAGAGTTTAATGATTCTGAAATTGTTGTTTCATCAGTGGAACGCAGATGCCAGAGCAAAAATTGGGCCGAATGTATCTGAGAAATGTAAACTTCCATTGTTTTAATTGGGCACTACCACTTGGAGCCTATTGATAACAATTTGCATATAAACACAGTTACCTGTCTTGTTCCTTGCCATTACACCTCACACATGCAAATATTCTGAGTTTGTAGGTGGAGGTTAGGATAGTTAGCGAGGCTCAGGTAGGAATACCACCACTTGGATGCCTACATGTTGTGACAAATGGGAAGGTTTTGGGAGCACGATTGCAAATCAAAAGAGGCTACATCTTTGACTCAGGAGCTGGAGTTCATTCCTGTTGGCTACTGGGTAGGTTGGGAAGAGTGAAGGGGTTTTGTGCCTTATCCTGCAACAGCAACATGTTTAAGAAGTGAGTCAGCATATCTGTGATTTTTCACAAATCCAGTAGTTATTCAAGAAACATGAGACATCGTTCCATTTCCCATCAGGCTGCATGCTGGCACAGTCTTCCTCTTCACGGTTGTCAGTATTTCTAGGAACGAGCCAAAAGCTGACAAGGACAAAATTACATGAAGTCTCCTCATGTATTCAATGATGTTGACACATAAAGAATAACTGTTAGGTTTTGTGAAGTGTACAGGCAGAAGTCCCCGTCTGGTGTGAATCAGCGTTCTTTCCACTGAAACCATGCTAATGTATACTAACTAGGTATTGGTCTCTATGGAGTTCTGTTGGTATTACCAAAAGAACAGTTAGGCCCAGTCATGTTATACTAGACCTGGTTGATCTAGTTGCTTGTGGGAGGAGCTGTAATAAAACCAAGCTCTGTAGAAGAAAGTTCTGTAGAACTCGTGAAGGCTTGGCAAGAGTGGCAGCTGTCCAGCAAGAATTATCCCAAATGAAGGTAAGCTGTAAACAAGGTCTGAAAAGGGTGGAGGATGCCCCATCCAGATTAGATGCCTATGGGTGTGAGCTCAGGTGGCCTACTTCCCCCCACAGTGGGTGGGAGCTTTGTGGATTGCTGTAAGTTAGGCACCTAAATTGGTAAACAGTAGCTTAGATGCCTAAGTCTGTTTAAAAATGTTGGAGTCAGGCTGTGGCCATGATGGTCAAGGATTTTGGGGGGCAATGTCTTTTATCCCAACTGCATGGTTGGGATAAAAGATATCACCCAACAACATCCTTGTCTTGCATGAGTCTTTTGATGCATCTATGAATGGCTTTGACTGCTCTGAGATTTCCATCTGGGTCTTGCCGTTCACAATGGCTCTCCACTGCTTGTGAAATAAATAACCCAGACCAAGTCTGGCTTGATATAGGTAGGTACAAAATCTGCTAAATTTAACTAACTAACAGCTGCCAGAATTTGGCCCTAGGACATATCTATATTACTTTCATTCCCCCCCCCCCCGCCCCCCTGCTCCATGTCTGCTTCCCAGTGCCCGCTTGGACTCCTTTCAACCCTAGATTCAAAGGCCCGAAGTTCAAGGACTAATTTTTTGTTTCAGGGACATGCACAAAATGGAACTTACCTGGTAATAATAGGGCTGCCATCTACCCACACCCAATTTCCTTCCCTGACAGTATCACTTAGTCCTAGCCAGTATGTGCTGCTCCTGTTCACACGCGTTTTCAAAAACAGCTAGAAGGGGAAAGCAAGAAAGGAAAGGGTCAAAATGATGATTCTGAGGGCTGACACGGGAAACAATCTTAAGCCAGTGAGCAGTTTGAAGGCACCTTTCAGATAATAGATTTGGTAGGTCTTAGTAAAAAACAGACCAGATATGTCTTACAAAAACCATCCCCATGTAACTGCCTCCACAGTGTCCTACTGTCTTTAGAAGATGCGCAGATGGGCCAGTGTAAGCCAGCAGCACTGTATTGGAGTCAGCAGGACGGAGCCCTAGCTGGTGCAGATTGGAAGAGCAGCATTGTCTTTGGTACAGTTCCACTCTGCTCAGCTCTCATTTGTAAGAATCTTTTACCCTGGGCTTGATTCTTCTTTTGTGCCAGTATAATTTTAATGTAACTACTGGGTGCATCTATTAGAGAGAAGGATCAGGTAAATGGCTAAATCTTGCTCTGTTTCACTGGCTCACACTTTTGGAAACTGTTATGACTTTCGTGGAGTTATCCTGCATTAACACTAATGGTACGGAGAGCAGGATCTGACCTCTTATGCTTCATTCTCGCTACTTCATTAAGATACAGAGTAGCTAGGGGAGAGGTGGCTTACCTGCTCATTTTCGGTGTTAACGACAACCAAGTCAGACCCATTATCAGTACAAAACTGCTTAGCATCTTTCCAGTTCTTACTTTGATTTGAAAAATAATAGCAGTTTTCCTCAAACATCTTCCAGTTGCTTGGACATTTCACAGGTTTTGAGAGACCTTTGCAAAGGACTCCTATAAGGTAAAATGTGGAAGAGTCTTGAATTATTAATGGAGACTCCAGTTCATGTAGAAGGCAACTGTCTGTTGCTCACTGGAAGCATATGTTGCACATTTTTCTGGAGACTACACTGACTTCCTTGGAGTTGTTTTGTTTGTTTCTAGGAGCTATTTTGGCCAAAATAAAAGTAATTTATGCTTGGGACTTCCAGTCCTTTGGTGTGCAGCACTTTTTTCTTTTATTCCACTGGCATAAATCTGTTGTAATTCTATTCTGTTGTGATTCAGCTGAGTTACTCTAATATCCTTAAATCGCCAAGCCCCTTTGATATTCAATTGACATCAACTTGATTTTCCCTGTTATCATAATTGGACTGGAAGAAAATAAGCAAAATGAAAATGTGCCCAGTATTTATTTATTTTTACCTGTGGTAATTTTGAATTCGTTATAGAGGTTGTTGATGGTTTTCCAGATTCTTTGTTGCTCCAGTCTTATATCGTCCAGATTGCTCACTGCTGAAAAATATGAAGTATCATAAAACAATTTAGGAAGCTTGGTCTAGCAGGTTTGAGGCTGGCTTGGGACTTGGGGAAACTTGTCACTTCCCTTATCAACTTTTGTCTATTCTGTGTGCTTAGGTTGTAAGGGCAAGGACTGTCTTTTCTATGTATCAGGGTCTACCACAGTGGGGCTCTAGTCTCAGGCAGAAGGAAGGGTGAGTTGCACCATATAGACCAGCTGAATCAGAGATGCATAAGCTTCTGTACTTCTGCCTGATTTCAGACTAACTACTACTCTCTGCCCTGATCTCAGTCAGGTTCTCTAGGTGGGACTAAAATAAATATACAGTTGCCAGTACAGTCATGGCATTAGGATTACTTAGGTCTAGTCTCACTGTGGCTTTGACTTATGTGGTATGCTTGAAAGAGAAGAGAAGGATGCCCAGGGTCTTCTACTGCAATCTAACGGTAAGTGAAATTCCAGTTAAATATCCAGATATTTGGCTGATTGTACAAATTATATCCTGACTCATATGCCACTTGGGCCTCAAAAATTAGACCAAGGCTCTCATGAGAGAAATCATCTTCATAAAGGGCTAGATCTTTAATTATTATCTTGTTCTGCTTTTCTTAGAGGAGAAGCTGTTTGGGTCTGGAGCCCCCACTTTGTTGTATTTCTACCTGGCACACTGGAAATTAGATTTATAAGGTACTACCACAATATACCCATGACACTGACCCGGAGTCACGGGAGAAAATTGCTCAGGACCATCCATCCTGCAGGTCATCGGTCCAGAGCAGAGCACTGGCCTTCGGGCAGTGGTGTATGGCAGGCAGTGAGGAATTGCGTGGCCAGGAAAACGAGGACCTTTCATGTCCAGTCCTGGTCGCTCTCCTGCCCCCGCTGCAGCTGATTGTTCATGGCAAAGATTGGGCTTATAAATCACCTGCATACCCATGTGACCTAGGCTCCACCCCCCTCCTCTCTCTTTCTTCTTTCTTTCTCCTTTTTTCTTTCTCCCTTTCTCTTTTCTCTTTCCCTTTTTCTTTCCCACTTCCTTTCTCTCTTCTCCCTGCCCACCCTCCACTGGAAGCGGTCATCTTCACTTGCAAAGGACGAATTACACCACAATATAATAATAATCCTTGGTTGGTATAAATTTACAGTTGTACCGTTATACCTGCTGGAGATCTGGCTTATACATCTAACTCTTAGCAGATTCTGTGTGACCATAACTCGGCTTTCCTTTTTGTGCCACTTTTTCTCTATCTGTATGAGGATAATGGACTTGATTCTCCTTGCATATTATCCCACGTTAAGCAGGAATAGTTTAATTGAAGTCTAAGACCTTGACCTCCTCTCACTGGCACCAGTGCACCTCTGGACTGATTTCATTGGAGTCAATGGTGCTATATCAGCATGTTCTGGTGGGTTGCTGAATTGGGCTGAGTGATATTATGTTGATGTAAGTCAAATCTGTTATAGTCAGTGATGTTGTTCTGGTGTGAATTTGGAGAAACTCCACACATCAGTATAAATCAGAAGAAACTCCATTGAAGTCAGCAATGTTCTCTTGATATTAGTAAGAGGAGAATCAGACCTAGCAATAGCTATTTGCTAAACTATGCTAGAGTTAGCTATTTTTTCAGCATGCAGAAAGCTTTGAGATGCTTGAATGAGACATGCTAGAGAGGGGCAAGGACTGGTAAAACTAAATTGACCCATCCACAGCTTATTCAGAACTACCTCTCTCCACTGTTAAGAAGAAGTACTTTTGCCACGTAGGCTAGTGTCCAGAAACCTACCATTACTTTTCTCTGAGTGGTTCAAGTTTAGCATCCTTAACTCCTCCGACATCTCCAAGTCTAAAAGGGAAACAGAAGAATGGGACTATTCCATGCATCTAAAAGTCAGTGGGCCAGATCCTGGGCTAGCACAGCAACGTACAAATGATGACACAAGATCAGACCAGGAATGCATCTGGTCCAGTATCCTGCCTCCACTAGCAGCTTCAAAAGGTGCACTGAGGTGATAATTTCCCATCAAGGCAGGTTTCCTTCCACCTCCCACTGATGAAAGGTTGGTTTATGTCTTGAAGTCAATGGGGCTATGTTGGTTTACAGCAGTTGAGATTCTGGCCTAATGGAATGGTTTTGGCTTTATGTAGGTATAGCCAGGAGGAGAATCTGACCTGTTATTGTGAGACTGATGGCTCTGAATTTACAATGGCATCCAGAGGAGCCTTGCTGGAACAGAATATGGCATGAACTTTGTCTGTAGCTGAATGGGACTTGGCTGAATTATTGGAGCAGGGATTTCTCTGGGGCTGCTGGTAACTCCTCACGTTCAGGAATAGCACAAGCCTGTTTAGCACTCAGCGGTAAAGCAGGGTTACTTGTATGCATGGATCTTGATATCTTAGTTGCCCTGCATCTTGTGCAGTCATTCACACCAGTACAAGATGGGAATAAACTACTGGTTATGTTGGGAGGCTGACAGAATGGGGAAGAGAATACAGGGCTTATAGTATTCCCTGTAAACCAATGGTTTCTGTTACAGCAAATTTTTCCCTGAGTGTGAATGAATGCGAAAGGCTTGGGACAGTGGAAAACAAGGCCCAGAGATTCATCATTTCAGTGGAGTTACTCTGGATTTACAGTAGTATAGCAAACGCGAGAGAGAGAAGATGAAGCTGTTTCACCAGCGTTACTGAGATTGTACGAACGTAAACTATGTATACATATATATTGGGAGGTAATTTGGTGCTAGTGTCACTGAAATCTGCATGCATATTGCCATTACTTGTGTGTATATAGTGGGAGTGCCTTGTTACTCAGTGGCTGAGTTTTGTGTGTATGCACATGCATCAGGGATGTTTTTCACTAGTGCAGGGCTGCCCACGTGGCCTGCTAAGGGTTAAACTGCAGCTCCCTGGACTCTCTCCTGGGCACTGCAGCCCCCATTGCTTTGTAGTCACCAGAGCTCCCTCTCTCCTCCTGCTTGTGCATCCTATCCCTGTCCCTGGGAGCTGGATGGCATATCTGGGGAGCCTGCGGTTCTGAGATCCACATGGCCTCATGCAGCGGGGGAGTGCAAGGGAGACAGTGAGGTGGAGAGGGTGAGGGAAGCCCACATAGCGGGGAAAGCACAGCAGGGGAATGCGGGGGGAGGCATGGGAGAAATGGCCCAGTGGTGATGGGAGTCCATGGCAGGGAGCCCCTGGGCATGTGGCCCCTCAGCCAGTGAGAAGTTGGACAACCCTGCACTAATGTAACAAACCCAGTAACTGTATGTGGTGAAGAGGTAAGAAAAAGTTTCTAACTGTTGCACTGCCCCCCTCTTCTGTCCCTGCAGCATCCTAGTCCTAAAACAGATATGCTGTTTCAAAGACATGTATTATATCCTCCCCTCTCCCACATCAAGGTATGCACACGTGTCAAAATTTGTTTGTGAACAGTGGGACTTACATTTTGCCAGTGCAAAGGAGAGGGAAACTGCCCATATTGCAAAACAGACCACCATCAGGATATATAAAACCACAATGGACTTCTCCTTGCAACATCTATCTTGAGCCGAGGGAGGCATTGGGTCAGCTGGAGAGAGCAACATCAGTTAGAACAATCTACAATTGTGTCCCCTGCCTCCATTCTACTATATTTGCAGGATTTCCCAGCAGGAAGAATCCCAGAACTATTCCCCTCAGGCTAGGCTCTTGAATTTCAAGGAAAACTCCATGGTTATTTAAAATGTTTTGGAGTCATCGTAGCTTGCATCAAAACAATGGTGATGACTCTTTCAAAAGAGTAACAGGAAGAGTGGTGCAGGGGTTAGAGGATGGTGGACATCTTGGATTCAGGACTAGTTCTCTTTCCAGCTGTCAGAAGGGAGTGGTGCCTCATGGTTGGTCTGGGAATCAGAACTCCTGGATTCTGTTCCTATTGGGGAATGGAGTCTAGTGGTTAGATGACAAGAGTGAGAAGTTGGGGAAGGAAACGCAGGACCTTCTTGTTGCAAGGGTACAGTTCTCAATGTTGTCCCAGGCATGGGTGTTGTGCTGGCTCAGTGTGGGTGGTAGGGCAAGTCAGAGATATTGGAGTTTTACCTTTGAGACACTAGTTCCAGTCTACACCATTGACTTCTGAAAAGAAGTGCTAGAGACTCCATGAAGTCTAATAGAGATGTTGTTTTGATTTTACATGAAAGATGCTAAGGAACTACTTGCTGGAAAGTAAACTAAAGCTGAAGACATATCCAGTCGACAGTGACCAGAAACACACCTTTCTCATGGTTGCTTTGTGACCCATCTGAATCCTTTGACTCTTAGCAACTCACATGGCATGGTTTAAGGAAAAGTTTGACTGTAGGAACCCTGACTTACCTGTCTCAATAGGACTTGAAGCTGCTGGTTTCCCTGCTAGCACATAAACCCCTACAGATGGGAAGGAAAGTGCAAGCATTAGAGGAAGGTGTGAGTTCAACATGGGTCAGACAAGCCTGTTTCTCCAGCATGTGTCATTGCTTGGCAATAAGGAGTGAAATTCATTTCTGGTGAAAATCCCATTGACTTCAGGGAATTAATACAGTTCCTGGAATGAAGAGAATGAGGAGAAGAGCATATTCTACCTGGGACAGCTTTGCTTCCCTGGTTTGCTTCAGCTGGCACCCACTGCGGTCTGTGATTTCCTGTCTCAGTCAAGGACACATCATCATAATCCTCCTCATCAGCAAAGCTATCAGGTGAGTCTAAACAGAAGAGAAGAATTCATCACAGTGCAACACTTGGCAGACTATACTATACTGTGCTATCTGATTTTGTGGTCTAAATGAATTCAGCCCTGAGCAGTGTCATGTGGGAATCTGATTCAACATAGGAATGTATATTACTTATATAGATTAAATGTAATAGTGTTATGCTAAACATATGAATAAGATACACTATATTCTCCATGTGAGACTCTCGGTAGCTTTGGATCTACAGGACTTTATACCACCTGCAACAAGTTTTTTTACAGGCTGTCCTCATTATTGCTGGAAGGATGAGACTGTCACTTAGTTCTTTTGAAGCTTGATTTGCTTTTTCTTTATAGTGATACACATCTGGAGTAACTCCACTGAAGTTAGGAGATGTAGGGTTTGCCTACAAGGTAAATGGAGTAAGTGCAGCTGGAAATACTTTATGACCATAGGCAGTTTTTCAAGGGTCAGGATTCAATTCTCTTATACCTTGATGGCACAACCAAATTAAGTAGTGCCCATGTCACAAACAAGTAATAACTATTTAAAACAGTTTTTTCTGCACTAGGTTAACTAAGGGTTAACAATAATGATAGTAACCGCTTTTTTCTGCGCATGTCAAAAAGAAATTTATTGCTGCGCCACTAACAGAGATAAAAACTTTTGCCTTCTTTGCTTTATATAAATCATTATAATTGGTCAAAGAAAACAAGGAGTAACCCTGTGAAAATAACACCCTAGCAAAGACCGCTAGATAATTGGCGATTCTAATTAGATTTATGAAGTGGCGAAAAACAATTGGCTATCATACAAACAAAACCCGCTTACATTTTTCGCAAAGTCGAAGACAACTCTGCCCACACCTTGGAGTAAATCTGACAATTTGATCAGTTGTCAGCGTCTTCCCGCCGTGACCTCCCTGGCGTACCCTTGCCCCGCATGCCCGATAAGCCGACTGCCGGCCCGTATATATATATCTGCAGAACGACTGAACGACGATCTCTAAGCTGTAACTAACTAAATATCTCTGACCTCCGTCTTACACCACCTTGACGTGAGTAAACAATCTTGCTTTGCAACCGATAAGCGTCTGCCTAATTAATTCCACTCCAAGCGTCACAAGTACCCGCCTGACGGCCTTCTAAGGCCCCGGACCCTTATCTGCCCGGGTGGGAGTCAGGGAGAGCTGCTGGCCGGCTGCCCTGGGTCCCGACACTTGACACCTAGAAGCCAACAGGAGATTGGGATTCCACACTGTGGGTAGGATCCTGATCATTTGTTAGGCTTCTAGGTGTTAAGGAAATACAAATAGTAATAATTTTTTAAAAGTATAGAGAGGTGGAAAATTTCGTCCCTTAAACATAGGTCTCAAAGTACCTTTTATCTGTTAGTTGAAATGTATCTCCAGTTCATGAATGAGAAAATCAAGGTGCACATAAAATGTGGACTTGCCCAAGGCCACACAAGGTTCCCAGCTCTGACTGATTTGAACCCGTCTCTGCTGTGTCATGTATGTCAGGTTTGAGTCACAGGGCAGCCATGAGGCCCCCTGGTGGCCATGGGGCTCTGGCCCGGCTCTGTCTCTAAGGCAGGGGTGGGCAAAATGCGGCCCATGGGCTGGATGCGGCCCACCAGGCCATTCTATCCGGCCCACGGGGCCCCTAAAAAAATTAGAAAATTAATATATATCTGCCCCTGGCTGTCTGGCATGTGGCCCTCGATGGCTTGCCAAAACTCAGTAAGCAGCCCTCCACCCAAAATAATTGACCACCCTGCTCTAAAGGCTCCTGTACACATGCAGGGAGCATGTTGGAGCAGACTTGATTAGCTGAGTCCACTGGAGCATGGTAATTACTGCACTCCAGCATCATTGTGTTTATTAGCATCCCTGTGCTGAAAAATGGTGGTGGAGTGCTTTAACTAAAGTTTGTTTGATCTGCTTTAGTTAAAGCGTCCCTGTCACCATTTTTCAGTGTGGGGACGCCAATACGTATGACGCTCTGGGCGCTTTAATCAGTGCAGATCTTGAAGCCACGCTAATTAACACCCCCCCGCACCTCCTGGAGCATGTCTATAAATGCCCTAAAGTAGCACTTCCTTGTCTCCTAGCCTACCCCACCTTGTTCTTAATGAAGATTAAATAAGGGAGGCTGCCCTTGGGTTTTGGACTGAGCCTTAGTCCAACCAAATCCCTCCTGGACTCTACCACCCTTACTCCAGCTGTTAAGCTCACTGGACCCTTTTGGCTTGTCTGTGCCCCCTGCAAGGCACCTGCAGCCTTAAGGGCTAATTGCATATTCATACCTCTCCAGGGTACCCATAACCTTAAGGCCTCATTGCATGACTCCGTCCTTCCCTACACCATGTCCCATGCCTCACACCTCACAGGTGTCACATGCCTCACAGGTGTTATTTTATAGTCATTTACCTTATAGAGGTCTTGGCTTTATCAACATCCTCCCCTTATGCTCTCACAGGGCCTTTAACCCAGGCCCATAGTTCTGGATCTGGCTTCTAGGTTCCTGCCTTCCTAACTGCAGGTCCCTGACCCTGTCAGTCTCTAGCAGTGGTCCCTCTTGGACCTTTGGCCCTTCCTAGACCCTAGTCCTGCTCCTGGGACAGTAGAGATCTCTAATTTCACTGTCAGGTCAGGAGCCCAGCTACCAGGAGCTCCTCTTTTTGTGGCTCTCAGGGCTGGACTGGCTCAGGCACTTAGATGGCTCAAGCCCTGCCCTCTCCCAGACAGGTGGGTCCTTAATCCGCCTCCCTCCACCACCTGGAAGCTGTTTCTCGAGCAGCTTCTTCTCTTAAAGTGTTACAGGTGTCTGTCAAGTTTCCCTCTGCTTTATGCTGTGGTCCAGAGCATGGCCAAAACAGCCACACAGACAGCCTGATCATACGGGGAAAGCAATACAACTGACTCACCTGATCTGAAGTGACTCATATGTTCTGCTTTCCCTGCCAATGAATAAGTCCCTGCAACAAAGAAAGGAAAGAGTATTGTTTGGAGAAGGTGGGAATTATCTACAACAAGGTTCCCAAACTTTTTCTTACTGGGTTCCCCCTTCCAAATTTACCAGTTGCCTGTGTACCCCTACCAGCATGTGTTATATTTTAACCCCTTAAGTGCCAATTATTATTATTATAATGAAAATTAAAACCACCGTTACATAATTAGCCCTCATGGTTAAATTGGGAAAATGCACCCTCAACTACTTTATGGTCTGGTGGCTAGGTAATTGGCTCCGGTGTAGGACCCAAAGGGTATTTGACTGATGGAAATGAGTCATCATGGCAGAAGGTGACCAGTGGTGTCCCTTAAGGTTCAGTACTGGGATCAGTGCTCTTCAATATGTTCATCAACGATCTGGATTCGGGTATTAAAAGTGAACTGGCAAAGTTCACTGATGACACCAAACTATGGGGGAGTGTGGTCATGCTACAAGACAGGCTGGCAATACAGGCCAACCAGGACAGGCTTGTGAGGTGGGTGGGTCTCAACCTGATGTTGGTGAATATGGAGAAATGTAAAGTGCTCCATGTGGGGAGAAATAATCCACTACACACTTACAGGCTGAGCAGTGCTATGCTTGCCAGTACCACAGCTGAATCAGACCTGGGTGTCATGACTGCCAACAAAATGAACATGAGCCACCAATGTGATGCTGTAGCTGGCAGAGCTAAGCCAAATGCTGGCATGCATCCAGAGGCATCTTGAGCAAGGCTGAGGATGTCATCCTCCCACTCTACTCGGTCTTGGTGAGACCGCAGCTGCAGTACTGCATCCAGTTCTGGGCACTGCACTTCAGGAAGGATGTGGAGAAGCTTGAGAGTCCACAGGAGGGCCACATGCATGATTAGAGGCCTAGAGACCAGGTCATACGAGGAGAGGCTGAAACACTTGGGACTGTTCAGCCTGGAGAAAAGAAGACTCAGAGGCAACTTGGTGGCAGCCTATACATATATCAGAGGTATGCATGAGGGTTTGGGGGAGCATCTATTCACCAAGGCCCCCAGGGGAGGACAAGAAATAATGGGCACAAGCTGATTGAGGATTGCTTCAGGCTAGACATAAGGAAAAACTTCTTTACAAATCAAGTGCCAAGGGTTTGGAACAGGTTCCCCCCAGAAGTGGTACAGTCATCCACCCTGGTGATCTTCAAAAAATGTCTTGTTGCTCATCTTGCTGGGGTCATCTGATCACAGCAGTCTTTCCTGCCCATGTGCAGGGGGGCTGGACCTGATGATCTGTAAGGTTCCTCTATGATTCCAGCCCCCAACATTTATGAAACTGAATTTTTCCCATGTACCTTCCAGAGATGTCTTGTGTACCCCTAGGGGTACGTGTACCAGTTTGGGAACCCCTGATCTAGAACACTCCATGATGGCATTTGTAGTTAGCACCAGAAACTTAGAAGCTGCAAACAAGCAGCTAAAACCAGTTCATCTTCACTGTGGCTGCTCTTTAACAACTTAAACTAGAGCAGAGTTGGACAGAGATATTTGCATGTGTAAAAGCAAATAGTTGCTACCAGAAACATTATCTGTGGAGATACATTCATCTAGTCAGGGAAAGGAAATGATGCCACATGAAGCAAAAGTCTTGCCAAAACCATCTGGACTTCATAATTTAGCAGTGACCTTGGAGACTTAGGAGTTATTCTACAAATTGTTTTGGATAATGCCTAAACTGTAAATATACTAAGATAAACCCAGCTCTAGGTGCAGTTCTACTAGTAGCAAGGTGCTTTTTTATGCTTCTTCATATAATAGAATAAGCTATGCTAGGATAAGCTCTTTTATACCAATCCCTATATAGTTATGCCCCTTGTATCATACTACTCTGCAGTTAAATTAATACAAGTTTCTAGTGCAGGTAAGCTATGGCACTAGCTCAGATTTGCTCTTCTGGCTCTGACAGATTAATACCGATTCACACCATCTGAGTATCTTGGTCCTTGAGGTCAATAGAACAGTGCCCTTTTCCTCCAGCTAGGGATCTGCCTTGAAATTTCAATCAGTTGATGCTGATTTACAAATTGATGTTGATTTTGACCAGTTGGAGATCTGGCTCTACTGACTGAAAGCTGGCAAAGGACTGGATGACTCAAGGACAAGGGTCATGCAAATGAAACAAAATGGAAAGCTGTGCACTGGGAGCTAATAAGAAAAATTTCTGATACAAACTGGGAGGGGATCAATTGGAAATTACAAATGAAGAGAAGGACTTGGGTGTGCGAGCTCATCACATGATGATTCTGAGCTGCAAATCTGATGGAGCTGTGAAAAATGCTATCACGGTCCTAGGATGTACAAAGAAAGTGATTTCCAAAGAAGTTAGGGAAATACTAGCCACTTTATGTGAGGCACTGTTAGGCTTCATTTGGAGCACAGTGTACAGTTTTGGTTACCAGTGTTCAAGAAGTGTAAACTCAAGCTAAAGCGGATGCAGAGCATGACCAGGGAAATGAAAAGCCTGTTTTATGAGATAATACAGGAAGTCGACTTTCACTTTCTGAGCCTGAGACTGAGGGGATATGATCACTGTCCATAAATACATCAAGGTATTACATAATGAGGAGAAAAGGTATATAAGGTAATGGAAAATGTTGACACAAGAGTGCAAGAGTCAGAATGGTTCAAAAATAACTTTAGTCAAAAATTAAAAAGCACCACTGTTACTCAAATCCAAGATGACTTTGAATTTAAGATGTCCCCACCCCTCCATCATTACATTCTTTAAATGGAAAATTATAAATGTGTTTATAATTTCCCACGTATAAAATCTAATTAGTAGAAGCTCATATTAAATTCACCCCCCCTCCCCCACAGGCACACTTATGTGGTGGGGAAAGCAGCAGCGGGAGGTGAGGGGCCAAACCCCCGCCCCTTGCTCCCCTGCCCTTTGCCATCCTTGGCTGACCTCCCTGCACCTTGCCTCACCAGTGCCTGCCCTGCTGCTATGTGCCCCTCCATGCCTGTGGAAATATTTAAGAGCAGGTTAGACAGACACTTGGCTGGACTGGTTTAGTCAGGGATGAATCTACCTTGTTTAGGGAGCTGGCCTAGATGACTTGCGAGGTCCCTTCCAGCCCTACTTTCCTATGATCCTATGTCAAGGCTTATAACTCTGCTTATGAGGCTTATAACTCTCAGACACTGTTCAAACAGTTTAGTCTTGCAGCATAGAGAAGACTTGAAAGGGTTGGCTTCCAAGACCTTTACTCTAACCTTGGACACTTTATGGGAAGCAGGCTATGCCCTGTAAATGTTATGGTCACCTTTTAGCTCTTGTCTACACTGCATATTATTGCCTGGAACTGACTGCCTTTTTGTTCACTGAAGATTGCTAACACACTGCAAAGACTGATCTAGACTGGGCATAAATATTTGTGGTTGTAAATCTTAAAGGAAAAAAACCTGTTTTAATGTAGTCAACGAAGGGCTTCAACTAGTTCACACTGGGAGCATCTACATGAGATGTTTACTGTGGAGCTGCCTAATTGGCTCTGCAGTAAAGTCTCCACATCTACACATGCAGCCCTATTAGGTCACAGTAAACTAATAAACAGCATCAGCATCATAGGTTAGTATCTGTAAATACAAGTACTACCCTGCAGCAGTATTTAGTGCGCGGCAGTTCATGTGTCGATGTTGATGGGGCTGGCTGGGTCACGAGGGTGCTTCAGTGCAGGCGCTGCCTACCAGCTAGCCCCATGCTGAAGCACCCTTGTGCCCCAGCCACCCCCTCCACAGCACATTGAGCTGGGGCTGGAGCAACTCTGGACTAGCTGGGTCTCCTGCTAGCTGGGGCTGCTCCAACTTGGCTGAACATGCTGAGGTGCCAGGTGCACATGTAAACATGGTGCCTGGGAGCAATAAACTCCAGTGCAATATGCAGTGGAGTTTAATGCTTCACATTAATTGCATATGTGTATAGATGGACCCACTAGCATGGGATCTGGCCCATGTCCTATTGCTGTCATGCCATGTGCTTCCCCAATGAGCTAAACTCTGCTAACAACAGAGGACCTGTGCCTGCTGCCATTAGCAGCCTGATTTCAGCATTGATTTAATTCACGCCACAACAATTTGCAGCTTCTAGGTGTTTCTCCAGTGTTTTACGCAGTAATCTAAATTGGAACAGCGGAGAATCCTAAAGCGATAACTGCTTGATTTTTTTTTTTAAATAGGGGAGATTTTTCTTCTTTTAATTATTTGGTGATCTTCACCAATACACCCAGAAGTACTTATGCTTATGCAGACAGCAGTTTGGACACTATGTGTATGTATATTTGCATACACAAAAATCCAGCAAATAAATGTGTACACCTAAGCCCCTCCCACATGTTAAATGTAGCATGCAATGATCTGGTTAATCATACAATACATTGACACCAGCCCACGTGCAAAGTAATGATTACTTACCATGTAAATTGACTCCAGACTATGCACCCTGCCACAGGTTCAAATTATAGCTGGACTGAAATCAGCTATGAAATTGTTACACATTTTCAAGCACTAACTCTGTAGTTGGCTGCCTTTTTTATAGCTGGATGGATATTTTTATGGCGTGATAATTACTTTGCATGTGTGGCCAGTCTAAATTTATTACATTATTGACCAGTTCATTGCATAACATATGTAACGTGACAAGAACCATAGACTCAAATCACAATGGTAGCAAGCACAGCCCTGAACACAGAAATAGCAATATGCATGTTAAAAAAGCAATTCACATACATAAATACACAACTCTATACATTGGTGCACATGTAAACATGCAATCACTTAGAAAAGAACAGCATGCAACTACATGCTGTCACACTCCTGGTATGTAACTCACCTAACCAGAGCTTACCTATCCACTCAATATTATACAAAAGATCCTTGCATGTCTTCATGCACCAAATGCATACAGTTATACGCACTGCACAATTCCCACAGTGTCCGCATCTGCACACTACTCCCCTTTTTAAACCCTGCTATGTGAACTGATTTCCAGTCATCTTGTCTTTACCTGATCGTCTTGTCAGTCCCTTTCCTGGTGATGGTGGAGGGCACAGCCAGTTCCCATACAGTTCATGCTCAGCCATGGTTCCTTGCTGGAGACCAGAGGCTCAGGAGTACTGATGTCAAGTCAGACCCAGACCAAGACGCAAAACTCTACCGTATATGAGGGGCATCCCACTTTCTTGCTCTTAACATCTCACTTGGGACACTTGTTCAGCTCTCTTTGTTTCACTTCCTCTCTCTGCAAGGGCTGGGATGAATAACATCATGCAAATCACCGGCAAAGCACTATGACAGATTTCTAAACCCAACATGTATGGTCAATTCCCAATCCATATCTCATGCCTAGGACTAGTAGAATGAAAGCATGGCTGGAAACATGGATGATGCCGTTTCCACACAACTGCTGCACTGAAATCTAAGCCAAAGGGAATTTTGCTGTGGGCTTGCATGGATTTGGTAGTTGGTTCTCAGGATGACATCTGTAGCTAGCATAAAAATGTATTGCTTCAATGACATTAATGGAGCAATGTATACATATACCAGCTGGGGATCAGATTGATTTCAGTGAAATGATGCTAATCTGTAGCAGCTGGAGTCCTGGCTTTAGGATGGAATTCACTCTGTGGAGTCAGCATGAGGCCTAGGTATGACTTAAATCCCATTGACCCACTCTATACCCCGTGCCATTGGGCACAGCAGTAATTCAAGGAGACCTGGAAAATGTGGAGGCTCTTATGTGCCATGTTGTTCAGTCATGCCACAGTACCTCTGTGGAAGTGCAGGGTAAAACATTAGCTGGGAGAGGGATCAGTGATTGGGTGGCTAGTGGGTTGCTGAACTGCATGAATCTCATAAGAATATGGAAATTGCTAAACTGTATCAAATCTCTGTTCTTTTTAGTCCAGTTTCCATTGCAGCTACTCCTATGGTCCTGAGAAAATCCCAGCTGTACAGTTCAGCAATTTTGGAGTTCCCTCAGCCAAAACATCAGGTAGAAGCAAGAATATACTTCCCCATCATGGAGTTCTGGCTTTGGGCTGGAGACCACATTTTCACTGCAAGCCCCAAAGAACACCATAGTTGCACAGCTGAGAAGAATAACATCTCTGGCAAGGGATGTCTGCAACATTGGCCTCTGCCATGTGTGGACATCAGTCATGTTGTAAGCTGGGCTAGTGGAAATGCAGCTTTCATGGCTTTTATTTCCCAGGCCTTGGGCTAATTTTCTTCAGGGAGGTCCACTTCAACCACTCTGCAGTAGGGAATTCCAGTTCCATAATGCCCAGCAGTTCCCTAGAGGAGGTAGCTTGACAGATTGTCTGATAAGGGCTGGGTCATAGGATAGTGCTGCATGGTAGCAGCTGTCAGTTTATTTTATAATAAGATCTTCACTGATGCAGCAAACCACAATGTAGCTAGGAAGGGGAGGGAACTAGAAGAGGATGTGTTTGCACCTGTTAATATTCAGATGCATTTGGTAAGTCCCAGCAATCATCATCCTGTGTAATGAGTTGTGTTCTGATAATTAAGGAGGGCATAAGGTTAAGATGATGGTCAGGTTACCATAAGGCAGCAATATTTCCTCTTACCAGGCACACCCGCCCCTTGGATCACAGCTGGAGTTGTGCTGATGCATTCTAGAACCTGCCTGCTTCCTAGTGCCCAGTGTTGCTGCTTGAAGCAGGGACTCAGTGATACTTTCCAAGTGCGGTGAACTGCATTGTGGGATCGCCTTGTCCGCTGCAGTACAGGGAAGCTTCAATGTCTGTTTTCCAAGTATACTATAAGGAAACCAGCAGCAAAATACAGGAATAGGAGCTAAAGTCCTTGTCTGATGCTTTGCAAGCAGTTAGGATAACCAACCTTTGGAAGCATGTAGAAGGCCTTGGTGGGGTCATGAGCTGAAGTCTCCCT
Source organism: Alligator mississippiensis (assembly GCF_030867095.1). Classification (NCBI taxonomy): domain Eukaryota; kingdom Metazoa; phylum Chordata; order Crocodylia; family Alligatoridae; genus Alligator; species Alligator mississippiensis. Next base: position 24,236,666 of record NC_081831.1, read on the forward strand.
TGACTTGATTCATATTAGATGCCCTATTGGCTTGAGCAATGATATTTTCCTTGGCTCATTATTTTCCCTACCAAGGGACCAGGACCTAAGCACTTATTACTAAAGAGTGAAGCCAAATGGATAGATTCCACCTTGTCACCCTGAGGTAAATCTGGAGTCACACTGCTGATTTCCAGGACGTGACTCTGAATTTGCATCAGTTTAATTGAAGTTACAATCTGACCTGAAGGTCCTTTTCTCCCTTGCCAGAGATGTTATTCTTCTCAGCTATGCAGCCATGGTGTTCTTCGGGGATTGGAGTAAAAGTGTGGTCTCCAGCCCAGAGCCAGAACTCCGTGATGGGGAAGTATATTTCGGCTTCTAACTGATAGTAACTTGGGCAGCAGCGACCACGAGATGATTGAGTTTAGGATTCCAAGGAAAGGAAGGATGGCAAACAGCAGAGTAAGGACCCTGGACTTCAGAAAAGCAGACTTTGACTCACTCAGGGAACTCATGGGCAGAATCCCCTACGAAGCCAGTCTGATTGTGGGAGGAATCCAGGAGAACTAGCTATACTTTGAAGAAGCCTTACTGAGAATGCAGCAACAAACCATCCTGATGCACAGGAAGACTAGCAAGTATGGCAGAAGACAAGCTTGGTTTAGTGGAGAACTCTGGACAAATAACTAGGGAAGAATATAAGAGCATTGCAAGGGCATGCACGGATGAAGTCAGGAATGCCAAAGAGCAACTGGAGTTGCAGCTAGCAAGAGATGTGAAGGGTAACAAGAAGGGTTTCTACAAGTATGTCCTAGCAAGAGGAGGATCAGGGAAAGCACGAGTCCCTTACTGATTGGGGGAGGCAACCTTGTGACAGAGGATGAAGAAGAGGCTGAAGTGCTCAATGCCTTCACCTCTGTCTTCACAGGCAAGGTCAGGTCCCAGATTACTGCACCAGGCAGCACAGTTTGGGGAGGAGGTGAGCAGTCCTCAGTGGTGAAACAACAGTTTAGGGACTACTTAGAAAAGTTATATGTGTACAAGTCCATAGGGCCAGATAGGATGCACCCAAAGGTGCTGAGGGAGTTGGCGGATGTGATTGCAGAGCCATTGGCCATCATCTTTGAAAACTCATGGTAATCAGAAGAGTCCTCAGATGATTGGAAAAGGGCAAATATAGTGCCCATATGTAAGACAGGGCAAAAGGAAGATCCAGGGAACTACAGACCAATCAGCCTTACCTCAGTCCCTGGAAAAATCATGGAGCAGATCCTCAAGGAATCTATTTGTAAGCACTTGGAAGAGAAAAGGATGCTTAGGAGCAGTCAGTATGGATTCACCAGGGGCAAGTGATGCCTGACCAACCTGATTGCCTTTTGTGATGAGATGACAGACTCTGTGGATGTGGGGAGACTGGTGGATGTGGTGTATCTTTATTTTAGCAAGGCTTTTGATATGGTCTCCCACAACATTTTCACAGGCAAGCTAAGGAAGTGTAGGCTGGATGAATGGATTGTAAAGTGGACAGAAAACTGGCTGGATCATCAGGTTCAGTAGTAATCAATGGCTCGATGTGTAGTTGGCAGCTGGTATCAAGTGGAGTGCCCCAGGGGTCAGTCCTGGGGCCAGTTTTGTTTAATGTGTGACAGGCTAGCTGGCAGTGACTTAGCCCAGGGGTTCTGAAGGGGTAGAAGATGATTGCGGGACTTGGGATTGCCTTTTCTCACCAATCAGGCCCCAGAGACCCACTGTCCATATCCCCTGATTGGCCCCTTGGGTCACCTGGAGGGGGATAAAAGGGGCAGCGCAGCTGACTCAAGGGAGATCAGCGAGGGACCATGAGGAAGGAGATTCAAAGAGCTGGCAAGAGCTGGGCCAGTGGGGTGGGAGCAGTTGCCCCAGAAGAGCCTGAAGGAGTGAGACCTGCAGGCAGCATTGGACCCTCAGCAGCACGGTATGCAGCCGGCAGGACAGGATCCCTGCTGGGCTCCAGGATCCCCTAGGAGAGGCTGCAGCCAGCAGGAGAGGCTCCCCAGCTCCAGCAAGGATCTGAGCAGCGACCTGAGAGGTTCCCAGCCCTGCTTCCAGCTCCTCCAATCAGAGGCCAGGCAGCTCAATGTGAGGCTGGGGCTCCAGGAAGGTCAAGACCCCTAGCAGTTTGGAACAGGACCAGCACTGGTGGATATATGGTAGAGTTTCTGCCCCCATGTGGGAAATCTGAGTTCAAGACCCAGCTGGGCTGACTTGGGGTGAATAAAGTAACAAGGAGAAATTCTTGTTGCAATGGAAGGGGGTCACTATGTTTTCCCCCTTTCTCCCCCTCCAGGTACCTAGGCCCTATATACCTTGTCATTTGATATTTTGTATTTTGTGCCTTTTATATTTCACCCACCAGTATTGTTTGTTTTGCTATTTGTGTTTTACATTTTGGTTAACCCTGTCTTTTGTCAACTGGATGAATATGTCTATGATTGTAAGTGTATAACCTTTGTTGAATCCTGCCCCCTTGGGGCATTGTAGTGTCCCCTGTACCCCCTGGTTTATACTGGTTATGTTTCCAGTACTGTTCTCTCATTAAAAGGTATGGTCAAGTCCCCATTGGTGGTCTGGTTCTGCTTTATAGGGGGAGGAGAATCCCTACACCTCCCACAGTGCTTGTGCACCTGCTTTGAGCCCTTCAATTGGAGAGGGGGTACCTCTTGGAGTACCACCCGGGTTACGTTTTGGGGGCTCGTCCAGGATCCCGGCGTAGCAAGTGCTAGAATATTATTCAAGAGCTTTGTACCCCTGTAGAGAGAGAGTGAGCCACCAGGAGACATGTCCAATGACGACCAGCCTGCCATACCCTCCTGGAGTGATGGGACGGTGCAGGGGGGAGTAGGGCAACCTGCTGGTACTGAGGCTACCCCGAAATTAGTGAGGGTTTTCCAGCAGATTCTGCGGGAGGTGACCTGTTCCTCCAGTGACCAGGCAGCCTATAAAAGACTCCAGAGTTTCTTGGGAACCCTTCCAGTCCCTGCAGGGGAGGAAGGATTCAATTTTTGGCTCTCCCATATTCAAGAGACTTTACTGACTTGGCAAATACCTGATGAGAATAAGCCACGCTGTCTGCTGGAGGTCCTGAAGGAGCCTGCCTTTGGGGTTGTGAGGACTGCCAATCTCCGGAAACCTGTTATCACCACCCAGCAATGCGTGCAGGTCCTTCAGGATGCTTTTGGCTAACCCACGGGGGGAGGGGGGCATACTACGAATAGCTGGGAACTTTCCAGTGCAAGGGCGAGACTCTTTCAGCGTATGTCCTGCACTTAGAGCCGGTCTTACAATGCCTGGTGACCCAAGGAGCGCTTAGTGTCACCAACGCCAATCAGATACAGCCCCGGCAAATTTGTATTGGGGCACGGTACAGCTCGGACTTACTCCGGAACCTCAACTTAGCGGGGAGCAGGAGCAGCCCATCTGACTTCTGTCACCTCTGAGAGATTCATGAAGAGGAAGAGATATCCAGACTCAGAGAGACTATGTGGGTCCCAGAGGATGTTTCCCCCTGCATGGGTCAGGTGCTAACAGTGGCTCCCAATGAAGACACCTTGTTGGGAGTGGAGAAGGAGCCTGTGGCTCTAGCACTAGCAGCTGCCATGGCCAGACTCCCCCCCCCCCCCCCCCCCCCAATACAGTAGGCTTTGCCTACTGTATGCAATTGGATTGAGAGGGATGAAAAGAATAAGCTGCTGGTGGTGGAGACCCCCACTGGGAGAGAGAGACCCGGTGCGCTGAGGGTCCCTGATGGTGTGATCGAGACAAAAGGACTCAACCAAGACCTGGTTACAGTAATAGTAGTTAACCCAACCTTGAAAGATATTGTGGTCCACCCAGGACAGAAGGTGGCCTTGATAAAGGAAGCTGAAGTGGTGAGCCCTGAGCAGGAGGGAACCCCCCCTCCAACTGACCCTTCAAGGTTCTTTTTCGGAAACTCCCCAGTGCCTGAAGCCTGTAAAGCTTGGCTCAGGGACAAACTTGGGGCTCAAGCCCATGTTTTCTCCCTGCATGACTGGGATGTGGGGCAGGCTAAGGGGGTGGAGCATCACATTCATCTGAGCAACCCACGATCCTTTCGTGAAAGGTCTCGGCGCATTCTCCTCACTGATATGGGGGAAGTAAAACGTCATCTGCAGGAGCTCACGGACCACCGCATCATCACGGAATCTAAGAGCCCTTATGCCTCTCCCATTGTGATTGTGCGGAAGAAGAACGGCCAACTCCGTATGTGTATTGCTTACCGGACTTTGAATGCCTGGACCATCACTGATCAATACACTGTCCCATGGGTGCAGGAGGCTTTGGACTGTTTAGTAGGGAGCAAATGGTTTTCGGTACTAGACCTCCACAGCAGCTACTACCAGATACCTCTGTGGGAAGAGGACAAAGAGAAGACTACTTTTATTTGCCCCTTGGGATTCTATCCATTTGAGCGAATGTCCCAAGGGATATCCAGGGCTCCCGCCACCTTCCAGTGTCTAATGGAGAAGGTGGTTGGGGACATGCATATGACCCAAGTACTGGTTTATTTAGATGATATTATTGTCTTTGGAAAGACCCTGGAGGAACACGAAGGACGGCTACTCTGTGTACTTGATCAGCTGGAGACCGCTGGACTTAAGTTGGCCATTGATAAATGTAAGTTCTGCCAGGCCTCTGTGAAGTACATAGGACATATTGTATCACAGGAAGGGGTCAGCACTGATCCGGAGAAAGTAAGTGCTGTGACTACCTGGCCTTGACCCAAGAACTTTAGGGAATTGAAAAGGCTCCTGGGATTTGTGGATTTCTATCGGCGATACATTAAAGACTATGCTACAATAACTGGACGTTTAAATGCCCTGACTCGCAGACACCAGGTGGAAAGTTCGCCCCACAAGAAGGGGCAAGACAATGGCTTAAATGGGCCTCCTGCAACACAAAGCCCCACAGAGCCTTTTGGTCACTGGTGGGACTCACGGTGTGAAGATGCCTTCCAGGAGGTGATCTGGCGGTTGACTCAGGCACCTGTGCTGGCATATGCTGACCCCAACCGCCCTTTTATTTTGCACACAGATGCTAGCCTGTCAGGACTGGGGGCTGTACTGTACCAGGAACATGATGGACACCGGCAACCAGTGGCTTTTGCCAGCTGGGGATTGTCACCCAGCGAGACGCGGTACCCGGTACATAAGCTTGAATTCCTGGCCCTGAAGTGTGCTGTCACTGAGAAATTCTGGGACTATCTCTATGGAACCAACTTCCAGGTGAGGACAGACAATAATCCCCTTACCTATGTGCTCACCAGTGCTAAGTTGGATGCGACTGGCCAACGTTGGATTGCGGCACTAGCCAACTACACCTTCAGCCTGCGCTATCGAGGGGGGTGAAAAAATGTGGATGCTGATGCCCCAGCAACCCTGGGAGTGTTTGGAGCCCTGAGACAGTGAAGACCATTTGCGACCTGCAGCTACAAGACCCTGTGGGGATGAGGGAAAGTACTGTTTGCATGGCTGAGGTGTTGGGGTTGCCCCCCGAGGGGATCCCACAGGCCTGGGTTCAGTACACCACGCTGACTCCCTCCTCATTGCCCCAGGTCATGGCCATGGAATGGCGAACAGCACAAGAACAGGACCCAGATGTGCGAGAGGTGCTGTGTGCCTGGAGATCAGGGAATACCCACCCCACGACCCTTAATAATGCTACCCCAGCAGCCCACCTCCTGTTGAGGGAGTGGGAAAGGCTTCACTGTTTGATGGAGTGCTACATCGGGAGGTGTAGGACCCAGAAGGATGGAAATACTGGCAGCTGGTCCTCCCTCAGAAGCATAAGGCCCTTGCATTACGGGCCTTGCATGACGACTTTGGGCACATGGGGGTGGAATGCATCCTGGTGCTAGCCCGTGAGAGGTTCTTTTGGCCCCAAATGGCTGAAGACATAAGGACTAAATGCTCAAACTGTGATCGGTGTGTGCGGAGGAAGACCCTGCCTGCTTGAACTGCCTAGCTACACACCATCCAAAGCTCAAAACCCATGGAGCTCGTGTGCATGGATTTCCTAGCCATAGAAGGGGAGGGGCACCAAAAGGGGAATGTGCTGGTTGTGACAGACCACTTCACCTGATATGCCCAGGCCTTCCCTACGCGAGATCAAACAGCAAGAACGGTCGCCAAAATACTGTGGGAAAAGTACTTCTGGGGTGACTTGGGGTGAGTGAAGTAACAGGGAGAAATTCTTGTTGCAGTGGAAAGGGGCCATTGTGTTTTCTCCCCCTCCAGGTACCTAAGCCCTATATTCCTTGTCATTTGACATTTTGTATTTTGTGCCTTTTATATTTCCCCAACCAGTATTGTTTGTTCTGCTGTTTGTGTTTTACATTTCGGTTAACCCTGTCTTTTGTCAACTGGATGAATATGTCTAAGATTTTAAGTGTCTAACCTTTGTTGAATCCTGCCCCCTTGGGGCATTGTAGTGTCCCCTATACCCCATGGTTTATACTGGTTATGTTCCCAGTACTGTTCTCTCATTAAAAGGTATATGGTTAAGTCCCCATTGGTGGTCTGGTTCTGCTCTATAGGGGAAGGAGAGTCCCTACACCTCCCACAGTATTTGTTCACCTGCTTTGATCCCTTCAATTGGAGAGAGGGTACCTCTTGGAGTACTGCCTGGGTTACAGATGTCTTCATCAGTGACCTGGAAGATGGCATAGAGAGTGCCCTCAGCAAGTTTCCAGATGACACCAAGCTGGGGGGAGTAGTAGATACACTAGAGAATATGGCTAGGATTCAGAGTGACCTAGACAAATTGGAGGACTGGACGAAAAGGAATCTCATGAAGTTCAATAAGGACAAGTGCAAAGTCCTGCATTTAGGACAGAACTATCCCATGTACCAGGACAGGCCAGGGGCTGACTGGCTGGGCAGCAGCTCTGCAAAAAAAGGACCTGGAGGTTACAGTGGACAATAATCTGAATATGAGCCAGCAGTGTGCCCTTGATGCCAAGAAAGCTAATGGCATCCTGGGCTGCATTTGTAGGTGTGTTGCCACTAGGTCAAATGAAGTTATTATTTCCCTCTATTCAGCACTGGTGAGGCCACATCTAGAGTTCTGTGTTCAGCTTTGGGCCCCTGCTACAGAAAGGATGTGGGGAAATTGGAGAGAGTTCAGCAGAGGGTGACAAAAATTGTGAGGGGGATGAGGGACATGACTTATGAGAAGAGGCTGAGGAAACTCGGCTTATATAGTCCTTGGAGGTTTTTAAGACCCGGCTAGACAAAGCCTTGGCTGGGATAATTGATGTCTCTGAAACTCATACTAAGCTCAGGCCTGCTCACAAAAGTTAAAATACAGAATAATAATGCTAACTGCATATTGCAAGAGGATGCGAGTTCATGGCTAAGCCATCTGAGAAGGAATAATGAAGTATCTCTTCCAGCTTATCTTGCTATATTCAGGATGATTTCAGGCAGGCTCTTAGTTGTCTGGTGTGTAACCATATGAAATGTCTATCCTTGATTAATTAGTATAGTAAATATTTCTTTTGCGACTAACTCGTGTTTACGTGCAGGAAGAGACATTCTCCATATGTAATAGATGTCTCCTCCTGATTTAGTATGTTTTTCCTGGCTGTTAATCACTTTCTTGATATGTTTCAAACTGGAAAACCTCTTGTTACCGAAGAAGGTAACTCGTTCAAATTAAAAATTTCTGACAACCAGTAATGAGCAGGTTTTTCCTGTCAATTACTGCTTGGGACTCTCTCTTGATTTGCACAACTAAAACAACACTTTGAAGATGCTAAACTAAGGGTATAAAAAGGCAGTAAAACAGTGCACGCGCTTCAAGAGTGAGAAATCACTCTGACACCAGTTGCTGATGCGCCCGACTTACTCGAGAAGTTGAAGAGAAACAGACCGCCTCTTCGTCACCTGTTTGGTGAGAAATCATCACCTTATAGCTAATTACTGGACTTTGATTTGGTTTGGGTTCACTTGACTTGATTTTAAATACTTGTAGTAAATAATGCCTTTCTGTCACTCATCGAACAAGGTGTCATGTCAATCCCTGGGCTAGTCCAGAATCCTAGGTTTTTATTTGCTAACAATGATCTCGTTGGGGATGGTGCTGCTTTGAGCAGGGGGTTGGACTAGATGACCGCCAGAGGTCCCTTCCAACCCTCATTTTCTATGATTCTATGATTCTTTTTTTGCCAGAGCCCAAAAGTGTGCGGCCTGCTTCTAGCCACATGGGTACAGGGGAGTTAGGGGCACAGCCGCTGAATCAGAACTTCCTAGACCCTCAATGCTGGAGGCTGCAAGTGGACCAGGAACAGTGGGGAAAAAAGCCCTATTCTTACCCTGATCATCATCCCTTTCAGCATCCACATTCAGCTGTTTGTCACAGGAGACTGGTCAAGATAGAACTAGGGTCTGACCCAGGAAATGGCAGCTCTTAGTAGGCATGATGTGCCATGCAGAGGGTTGTATAGTAGGGACCTAATTCCAATTTCATGTGCACTGGTAAATTTGGAGTAAGGCCACTGAAGTCCTTAGCTAGTGTAAATATGACCATATTTATAAAATGCTCCCTTACAACATCTGCGTACACAAAAATGCACGCTCACATGAACACCTTATGTATTCAGTCACTTATTTTCACATGCATTTAATCAAACCCCCATGGTTACTGAGGTAAATCCATCCACGTACCTTCGGCTGAAATAGAAACCCCCTCCCCGCCCCTCTGTCCCTGCAGCCTGCATGCTCCAGTGCATACGAGTTACGAATTTGCATATGTTCCATTACAAAACAGTTTATAACTTTCTTTTTCTCTCATCTTTTTAAAACATCAGGAACAACATCTCTAATCATGCAGGAGGCAGAACACTAAGTTAAGAACAGCAAAGAGTCAAGAAATAGAGAGGGGTAAATGCAAAACAAGGGAGAGGAACTTTAGTTCTATTTGAAGTCAGTGGAGCTATGCAAAATGTTTGCTGGGGATTTGGTTCATTGATTCCAACAGAGTTACAGTGATTTACATCAGCTTAGGGGTGTGGCTCTACATCAGATAGAATATTGCTCCTTTGATGAGCAGTTGTGAAGTTGGCATGGCTATCCTGACGCCAGCTTGGTATTCGTGAGGGTAGTACTTGAGCCCTAGTTTCCAGAATGCCACTGCCCATCAGATTTAGCTACAAAAATCTCAAGTGTAAAGGGGGAAAAAGATCAATTGTTTCCTTGGCTCAACACTTCTAGCTCCTGCTGGCTTCAATGAGAGCTGAACATCTAGGTCTACGGACAGAACCAGGTCCTGAAAGATGGAGAGAGATGATTTGGGGAAATTGATACAACAGTAGGATCTGGAAGCCCCAGTTGAATTCAGGGCTCCACTGTGCTAGAGGGAGGGAAAGTGGGGAAACAGTTCCTGTTCTCAGAAGCTTTCCTTCCAAATGGAGAGGATGGAGGAAGTTAGAGTTATCCTCATTTTTGTAGATGACGAAAATGAAGCCAGAGTAAATGATTTTTTCCCTGTAGTCCTGTAAGGAGATGATAACAGAGCTGGGAAATGAATCAGATCATCTCCATTTTGGGCACTGCACCACTGGCAAAGTGAGAAATGCAGGCCCATTGTAACTCCTTGACAACAGTCAACATTGTGACTCCCCAGGTTAAGAAACCCTTGCCTTACAGAAACAAGAGTTCTTTCCGGCTGTAGGGGAAAAATAAGGCACAGGCTCACAGGACTAGCTTTGATTCTGGAGTAGCATCATATTGAAGGAAACAGAATTACCACCGAGATGAATTTATACCATAAAAGCTATGGTGTCTCTATGAACATTGGGGAAAATAGATTTTAACAGTCTGAATTAAAATCAGATCACAAGCCAACAGTTACATCCATCTCACTAGAGTCTGAGACCAGAATCTTAACTGCAAAAACCCTGTGGTGAGCCCTGGGAGAAGGGGGTAGTGGTGCGGTGAGCCCTGGGAGAAGGGGGTAGCGGCGTGGTGGGCCCGAGAGTCAGGGGGCGTAGCCAAGAAGTCCCCAGAGTGGGTGTGGAAGGCCCCAGGAAGGGAGCAAGGTTGAGAAGCCTAAGCGTGGGTGCAGAGAGCCCCAGACAGGGGGCGGTATTTTAGAAGCCCAAGTGTGGGCGCAGAGATGGCCCCAGGCGGGGGCACTATTGTGAAGGCCCCAGAGGGGGGCGACATTACAGGGAGGCCCTGAGTGGGCTCGGAGAGCCCAAGAGGGGGCAGCACAACAGAGGAGGCCCCAGAGAGTGGGCAAGTGCATAGAGGAGGCCCAAGAGACGGGCAGTGTACATACAGAGAGACAGAACAACGTCTATGCCATCTGCGAGGCTTGGGGCGTGGTATCAGGGGTGGTTGGAGCCACGTGTAGCCCATAAGGCTAGGGTGCCTGGGAAGCACCCAGTGTATAGGGAGACCCCCCGGTGGGTCTAGGAAAACACAGGGACAGAGGTCCCAACTAACCATGCCCAAGGAGACGTGAGGCAGCCTCCCAACTTTACCTAAACATCAAAAACGTGGTGGGCGAGAATCTGAGGGTGTCCTTGGGCCGACTTGGCAAGGAGAGGGGGCCTCAAGGAGATCACGGCCCTCCTGGAGGACTCCGCCATGACAGTCACTTTTTGGACGAATTAATGTCTTTGACTGTACTTCCCATTCTCCAAGTGGCCTGACTCTGCATACTTTCTATTTAGAGCAAGATCCTTTATAACTGCAGCCCCTGGTCCTTCTATTTCTGGGTTTTGAGTTCCCCAAATGCCTACTTACCTCTTGCCTTTTATAAGATTTACTTAAAATCAGCACATTGCATCAGGTGGGACTGTGTGCTATTCCCAATGCACTTGATGGTATGTAGGAACTCTAATGAACATAAAGTTTCATAGTCTGAATAATGAACATCAAAGAAATGCCTCAAGCTGCTGGGAACAGGTTGTTGAAGAGGAGGGCAGAGTATACAATAAGGCAAGTGAATAAATATGGTGAGAATTATTGTACTGTTGCTGAGAAAGGTGAAGTCAATGAATACAAATGGACTTTGAATCTTTAAAACCCAGGAATGTAGGCACCTGAAAGACAGATATCTGTGATCTCGGAAATAAAGATGCAATAGTAGCTGCTGGAGGCCCCATTGGCATTTGGGGCCCTGCTGTGCTCGGTACTGGAGAGAGAGAGAGAGAGAATGAGAAATAGCCCCTGCCACCAGGAGCTTACATTGTAAGGTACAAGATGGTCAAAGGCAAAATCCAGATCCCCTCTGTCCCAGCCCTGTGCCTTACAAACAAGCATTTTCCTCCTGCCAGAACTGGTGGGTGATATTTATAAAAGGACAGTTTAGTCAGAAGGGCCTAATTTCAGTCTCTCCCCCACTAGTAGAGAATGACTCCACTGAAATCAGGTCAATCTCTGCATTTATAGTGGTGCAATCTAAGGTCAGAATCCAGCCCTGTGCCAGGAAGGATAAGCAGCAGCCACTGAGATCTACCAGCCTGAGTAATTGTATCCCGCCCAGGAAAGAGTGCGAACCACATGTAATGCTAGACCCTACAGACCAGATCACAAGAAATGCTTTTGTTCTGGGGCACAGCATGTTGGGGAAGTGGACTAAATGAAAAAAATACTGATCTGCTTTTCAGAATTATGTCCCATAAGCCCTATGCTTTGCAGTAGACCCAAGCATTAACAAAACGAAGCACTCAGGACATGTCACATCTTCATCTTGTCCACTATATGATTGTTCTCCTCCCCTCTATGAATTTAAAGACTCTGCTAACGTTTCTGTTCACAGATCCAATAATTTGCCACAGAGCAGACTGCATCATTCCACTTTCCCTGGGAGATCATGCTGCCACAGTCTTCACCCTGTTGTCCAACATTGTTGGGTTCCCCAGTGTTCCAGAACCTGAGAAAGAGACAGAGACCTTGGAGTCAGCCATAACTCTGAAATTTAAAAAAGCGGGGAGGATGCCAGTGATGCTGAGGTGAAGGGCTGGATACCAGCTACTTCATGTAGATTCACATAGGTGCCTTTAAATATATATTATTAAATGCATATAATCTCCCTAGTGTGGACACAACTTCCAAGATAGTGATGTGATCTGAGCCCACACCTAAAGGAGAGGCATTTACATCACAGATACTAGTGGGCACTGTCCAGCCTGCTAATCTTGGCACAACAGATCAGCAAGGATATGGAGTGATCTGTCCACTTGTTTCTAGAGCTGGTCCCTGTGGGCAAGAGTGGGTATACTGCTGCTAACCATTAGATAGGGAGATGTTGGCCTAGTCATTTCCCAGGCTGTATCTGTTCTGATGATGGAGGATATCTGTTTCCAGTTTATTGTATTGATGGAGACACAGAGGGACAAATTGCTCCAAGTTCTGTCAGAGCCCAATGGCAAAGCTGGAAATAAGACCCAAGAATTGATTTCTAACCATTATGGACCAAGTCTTTCCCATCATGGGAATCTACTCCTAGCGTCTTGCTCTCATCAGTAGACCCATCTCTCATTACAGAGATGGGGTTAGAATCCCACAGTCCTGTTCTGGTATGTACTGGAGCATGTTGCTACAGCTGATTAGGAAAATTCTGACTATATCTTTCTGTAGGATTTGTTGAAATCTAACTCCATTGAATATTCTACTTTCAAAAAATGCCATTGAATAGGATACACCAGAGATCTCATTGTCACAGCCAAAGGATGCAAGGCTTCCAGCGTTCACATCCTAGAGAACCAGTTGCTTTAGAGCTGCAGTTCCATGTTGTTGTTAAAAAAAATTCAGTTTCCTTTACAAGTCAGAATGAAATCATATTTCAAAAACCCAAAATTTTCTATGTAACAGAAATGTGTCTATCTCTTCCCTTCTCTAAATTTTGCCTTTCTACCCATGACTCTTAACTTTACCTGATAGTTAGCACATCATTTAAAGCAGCTTTCAGCTTCCTAGGAACAGCCTGCAACTAATCCTGCTCTGAGTTAGCCTTGTGCGTTTTGTCACCAAAACAATATACACAAGGCTAACAAGACTCAGAATTTGCAAGGTCCAGCGGCCAGAGGGAGCCAGACTTACTCTGATGTAAATACTCTGTCTCTCAATGTCTTTCAACAGGAGGAAAAAGTAAGAATCACCTAATTCTGTGGAACTGCTTACTGTCCACAGAAAGTGAATGACAACAGACTTACCGGAGAGAAAGGGAGGTGCCATCCAACCACTGCCAGTCTCCTTCCTTCTCTGTGTCAGTTAGGCCCAGCCAATAAGCACGGGAGTCAAGAATGTAGTTGGACAGAAACCTCTACAGGGAGGAAACAAGTTAAGAAGATAATCAAGATGCAAGAAACAGGTGGGCAGGAAGTGTAACTTGTGTTTGTGGCCAATAGTTTAAGCTTCCAACCCTTCCTAGTTAGGGTTGTTGAGACTGTATATCCCAAGATGCTCCTTGGCTAGTGACACCTGTGATGCACTACTTCCTTCCTCCAAGAGATAAGACTGTTATACATCATGGGAGGTATAACTTGATCAGCCCAACTTGAAGAGAGGAGGGACACACTGTGTCCAGCTACAGTTCCCACAATGCACTGCAGCAGCTTTTTTGAAAATATTTAGTATTTGGATATTACTAGAGAATCTAAGCTTCCCTCAGGGAAAAACCCATTTCAGACCAGATCTACTTTAAATGACTAATCCCAGCTCTTCACTGCAAAGATCCCCATCTGAAAAGAAAGCAAACTCTGTTTTATAAGTGGATGTGACTGCCTTTTGTGATGTGTGTGCAGGTATGACGGGGTAGAACAGGGGTCGACAATTATTGGGCCTGTGGGCCACATAGCCAGTTTTGGGGAGCTGTCGTGGGCTGGTCAGCACCCCTTCCCCTGCAACAGTGTGAAGCCTGTGCACCCTGCGGCTCCTCACCAGCACCCAGCAGCAGCTGAGTACATGGTCCCAGCCCTGGCCTGCCCTGCACATGTTCTGGACTCGCCCCAGCCAGAGTGAACCAGATCTGGACCAGCCAGGACCCACGTGCACAGTCCTGACCCCTGCCTGCCATGTGCCTGCTCCAGACTGGCCTGCCCATGATGAGGAGCAGCAGCAGCAGGTGAGCAGAAGCTGCTGCTGGGCACAAGGGAAAAGCAGCCACTTCCCCTTTGCTGTTGCTAGGCCCTTCTTGCTGCAGCCACCTGGAGCCTGCACTCAGGCTGCTCTGTGGCTCCTCTTCACTGCCACTGCTGCCCCACTGGGTGGCCCAGAGGTGGCATTAGTGGCAGTGGTGATGGCGGTGGAGAGAAGCCACAGGACAGCCTGGGTGCAGGCTCTGGGTAGCTGAAACATGAAGGGCCTGGCAGTGGTGAGGGGGAAGTAGCTGCTTTTCCCCCACGGTCAGCAGCAGCTTCTGCCTGGCCGCTGCTGCTGCCACTGCCACCGTTGCTGATCATAGATGGGTGGGTCCAGATTGAGCACGGGGTGGTGTGAGGCCGAGGCTGTGTACGCAGGTCCCAGCTGGTCTGGAGCTGGTCCACTCTGGTCAGGGCAGGTCTGGAGTGGGTGCAGGGCTGACCGGGCCAGGGGTCCTTACATGGATCCCTGCCAGTCTCCATGGGACCAGGGCTGGGGCCAGGGCCAGCAGTGGTGGCAGCTAGGAGGAGCCACTGCTGCCTGGGCTGCCTAGAAATGGAGTCCAGCTGTGGAGCTGCCTCAGCCCTGTTGCATACCAGGGGGTGATGAGATGCACCATGGGCTGGACAGCTCCTGGGTCAGGTAGGACCAAGGGACTTACCGCAGGCTGGACAAGCCCCTCCATGGGCCAGATTTGGCCCAACCCTGGCCTAAGACAATAGGGTCTTGATTGAGGCTTACAGGTGCTACAACATTATGGAGAACAGTAGTTTCTAGTAATCTGACTGGATACCGCATTGCTATTCTCTGACAATTTTAGATTATTTTCAGTTCTCCTGCAGTGATCTAGTGTCAGGTCTAGGGGGCCTTTAAATCCCTTGGCAGGAATATCCCAATTTCTGGGAGCTCGAAGGAATCCTCTTACCTTCTTTCCCAAAACTCCTCATGTACTATCTTATTTCAGGTTCCTGGGAGCACTTAAAATCCAGGTATCAATATATGATTACAGAAGAGATATGATCTGGGCTCAAGAGTCAGATTCTAGTCTCAGTTCTAAGGATGTAAATCAGGAGTAACTCTATTGTATTCAGTAGAGTGTCTATAGCTGTACACTGTTAACTAGCCACCTCTGCCCTGTCCATGCATACAACCTGCACCTGCTCTCCCAGGCCTAGTTTAAAACTAGTCATGGATTCTCCTGGAGGCAGCAATGATTTTGGTTGTTGATCCCAGCAGTCTTTCCTGCCCTGGTGCAGGGGAGCTGGATCTGATGATCTGTAAGGTCCCTTCCAGCCCCTAACAACTATGAAAGTCTTGGTCAGGAATCTGGAGTGGAATCTCACCTTGCTCATATACAAGGCCTTTCCTAGTGCAAGGCTGAGATAGTAAAGAGACTTTTATCTTCTGCTTAGCAGTGTAAATCTTGCCCAAGTTGGTAACATTCAAATGTTATTAGTTATAGAACCCCTCAAAATCTTTAAGTTGCATTTGTATCCTCCCTCATGTTGGACACTGATATAGCTCATTCAATATTTTTCAGATGACTCTGCAGTTCCTCCCAATCCATCTTGAATTTCCTGAGGCATCAAAATGTGTCACTCATCCTAGGCTGCTTGGGCCAGATCCCAATGTCTGCTGCATTGGAATAAATGGACATAAGAACAACCTGGTGCAAAGTAAAGTAAGGTGGAACTTTGCTGTCTATCAACCACTTGGTAACTGCCCACATGTACACTCGTACCTCGTACTAAGGAAAGCATAGAAAGTAAGCCCTCCTTGAAAAAGGGCTTAATTCTCAGGATTTACAATAGGAAACTGAACAGATGACTTACATTTTCATGTTCAGTATTAACAATAACCAGGTGGGATCCTTGATCAATACAGAACTCCTTAGCATTGGTCCAGGATTTAGTTGAGGTTGAAAAGTAGTAGCAGGTTTTCTGAAAAGGTAGCCAGCCTTGTGGACATCCTGTACATATGGCATCTATGAGATGACAGGTTATGGAAATCTTACATTTGAGAGACTAAATCCAGCCTGATTGAAATGTAAAAATCTCATGTGTTTTCCCCATGCTTCTTATTAACTTCAGAGATTCTCATTTCAAGTGATTTGCAATGCATACTTTATTAATTGAAATTGAATTCTGTTTCTTTGTACTAGCTGCTCATGTACTAAAGAAATTATAGGCAGACAAGGTTCTTTGGGTAAATCCGATATGTTTTACTAGATCAACTCAAATAGTTGGAAAAAATCTTAGCAAGCTTTTGGGTGCAAATACCGTTTGTCAGGCTGAGGAAGAATCTGCAGTTGGTATGTACTCTTCTATTCCAACCAGGAAGAGCACACACCAACTGCAGATGCTTCCTCAGCCTGACGAAGGGTATTTGTACCAGAAAGCTTGCTGAGAAGATTTTTTTCCAACTATTTGAACTGGCTTAATAAAATAGATCAGATTTACCCAAAGACCCTTGTCTGCCTATGTCCTTAGACCAACACGGCTACAACGTACATCCCCTAAAGAAATTATAGAACTTACATGGTTTGGGCACATTTTTGTGAATTTGTTAATGAAGTTTTCCTACCCCTCACACTTCCCTGTCTTCTGTTGAAGAGTGCACCAGATTGCTTGGTATACCTATTCTGACTTTAGTGGTGATTATTTCTCAGTTACAGAAAGCACATGATACTACTGCCATCTGCCAAGCAGTGGCAGGTTGGTTTCCTTTTGGAAAGAAAAATCAGGGATTATAATATTTTCTTTAATAGAACTTATTTATCTATAAATCTTAACACCAGCCCTGGGGGCAGATGAATGTGGTCACAAACAACAGAGGTTCCAGTCTGAGATCTCAGGCCAAACATCAGTCCTGAGTTTTCAGGGAACAACTCTATCCTGAGAACTGGCTGGTAGATTTGGACAAGCATCAGTAAATTACATCACAAAACTAAAAACAACCTGATATGTCTTCAGAGGCTAAATATTGCTCATGGGCTAAGAAAAAGAATTTGTAAAGATGATGTACAACGATGACCCCTAGTGACTCGTGCCATCGCAGTATATTGTGCATCGCTAATATGTATCAAGTAACTAAAGCACTCTGGACTGCCATTATTAGCAGTGTAATATTTTGCACCTACTGGACACTCCTAAGTTGGGGGTATGTGATCAATTTGATTGTAGAAGGACTAGAGCAGGCCATAGGGCCTTTTGGGAGTGTGAAAATGTCATGAAATAGCTTTCACTGACTGTTTTGAGGTTAAAACTGTTCCAGATATCACAGCCCTGCCCTGTAACCCTCACCGGACAGATTCCGTATTTCCTCCTGTATGCTGCTCAAGATATTTTGAAACCCGTTACAGGCTCTTTTCACCTCAGTCAGCTCCTCAGTCAGTTCCCTGAACATAGAATGTGTGAGGCTCTTTATATCTGTAAGGGAAAGCAGAAGGTAGAAAGATGTCACCAAAATGGAAAGACTGGCATTTTCTATTCCTTCTCTAGTTTGTAGCCAATGCACTCTGATAATAATTTTGTCTCTCTCTTTCCCACTTCCTTCTGTCTTTCCAACTATCCTTTGTCCAATCTGTCTTATCCACCCTGTTCTATTCATCCATCCTCTTACACAGATAGGTCACAGTGGGCGCATCTACATGAAACGCTAACCACGCAATAGCCTAATTCTGCTGTGCATTAGCATGCAGGGCAAAAACCATGCTAATATGCTAATGCACAGTAGTGTTAGGCTACTGAGCAGTTTGTGATGCTAAAAAGTCATATGCCAGCACTACTGCACAGTAGTGCCAGTTACTGCACATTGATTCAGTACTTGTTTATACAAATACTTAACTTTATGCACAGTAACTACAGTGCATTAATTAATGTGTAGATGCTCCCAGTATTTACTAATTGCTTTGACTTATGGAGCTTCCTACACCCACCATATTCTGGGAGTGAAGTTTCACCCTAACAACCCCACAGCCAGCTTGTTGACATGCTGCTTCTGCCCTTTGAGAGCTCCCTTTGAAGATGCAAATCTGAAGTAAGGACATTACCACCTTATGTTTTCATGTTGGATTTATGCCAGCCCAGTCAGGGCCATAGTCTGGTTCATACTTGCACTGACCAGGCCTGACCCCTCTGCCTATCTAAAACTCAGTCAAGCACCCAAACATAGATGTCATCACGTGCAGTAATGGGGAATGGAAGTATAACATAAGAAATATCATCTCGGCCATCGCAGTTGGGACTGAACTGGTATCCTCCAGAGCTAAAAGCAAAGATTGCTAAAATGAGCTCAAATTCTCTAGTTTGGCCTGCGACTCACTCACGCTGTCTGGGGATGAGCACAAAGCAGGCTCTATAATGCGTGATTACACATATATAAGTGCCTTTGTTGGATTGGAGTCTAAGATCCAAATGCCTACTGCAGAGGTGAACCACTCAGCAAGGAAGAACTCGGCGGGAGCAAAATTCAACTGATTATAAAATGGGATCATCGAGCTAGGGCTTGCTGCCCCAACTCTCACAACTCCCTCAGTCTCTTATCACACTAATCCGTCCTGCGCTGCAATCAGGCCCTGGGGCAAAAAGGTCATTTTGTGGATTCTATCTCAAAGGAAGTAGCAGTAAGTAGGTATTGTCAGGGGAAGACATATTTCACCTGTGTAGTTCTGAAGATCTTTCTTAGAATCTGCTTGGATTTCTCTTAGTTTCAACTTTGTGTTGTCTACTTCCTTAGACACTGCAAATGACAGGGGAAAAAGAGCATTACTATGTGTGGGAATGTCATAAGATTTCCCCACCTGAGATCACAGGGCCTACATTGTTAATTCCATCTGTTTTATCTCAGGTCTCTGATACTTGATGTGTTTTCTCAGACTTAAATCCTTGGCTTTTTTTGTTTAGGGCAGGGGCAATGCGTAGGGGGTGCACGCGGGTGCATGTGCACCCCCTGTGCGTGGTGGTGCACCTCCTGCAAACAGGCACTGCCAACACCATTGGCAACACCTGCAGGAGGTCACTGCTTGCCACCCCACTGCCAGCACTGTTGGCAGCATCTGCAAGCAGTCCATGATCGCCCCTGGCTGCTGCTGACATTTCCAGCGGTGCCTGCAGGTGGTCGCCGACCCATGGTCAGCACTTGCCACCCCCCGCTGCCAACAGTGCCGGCAGCATCTGTGGAAGCTCCCCGCTCACCGCCACCAGGCTCCCACCACTGCCAGTGCAGCTGTGCCCCCCCAGCCACCAGGGGCATGTGCCATTGATGGTTTAGGGGGAAATTCAGATTTTGTTAAAAGGCAAATTGCTACCCCCTCCTGGTTCCTGAGAGAAACTTAAAACGCAGCCTGATGAGGTATTTGAGTCTAACAAAATGAGACTGTGAATAAAGTGAAGCTAACTTCTGGTTTCTTCTAACACCCACTGGCCTGAGCTGTGATTTTGCAGGTCTCTATTAGCAATATTATAGGCTCTACTTATCCCTGGACCTCTTAAGAGATGAGTAAAGAACATACCATGAAGAAGCTGACTGTTGATTGTCTTCAATTCTTTGGACATCCCTGAAAGGGAGATGAGAAAAAGGGGAGGTTAACTTTTTGACACCCCCACAACCTGCATGCCTGCACTGGATACTTGAGTCCTGTGGATGCCCCGCTCTCCACATTTATCATGTCTGGCATCCTTCTAGGTTGAGACCCTAAGACACCAATGGCTATACCCAGAGTTTCAACAAGGAATGGCAGCAATCAGGTGTTGGGAGGGCAAAGATGTTTCTCACCTATTGAGTACAGAAAGTCTGACAGATCTTTTGTGGAATTCACTGGGATTTTCTCAATCTTCAGCCTCACGTCGGACAGCTCCCTGGATGCTGTAGATAGCCAGATACAGAAACTGCTACCATTACAAGCAGTCAAAGAAGGAGGGATTATCTCATCCCAACGCACAACAGCAGCTTGACTACCATCTCCCAAGCAAGAGAGCACCCACCCTGGAAATCTCCAAGAGGAGACTGGATGGTCACCTCACTGGGATCACCTGACCTCAGTTGTCTTTCCTGCTTGGTGCAGGGGGGCTGGACCCAATGAACTTGCAAGGTCCCTTCCAGCCACTTACAATCTATGAATCTAAGAAAGGAGTCCCATTTTACAGATGGTAAATCTAAGGTATCACTAGAGAAGTGATGCAACTCTTTCCACAGAAAGTAAGCAGCAAAATTGGGAGATCAAAATTTGCAGCCTAGTGTATTAACTGCAGCACCAACCTCCGTTGTTGCTCTGTGGGCCTCATGTATGCTTTTGGAACAGAAGGATCTGACTGTGAGCCCCATGATAGAATTAATGTTCTCTGTGCCCATGACATACTGTACAGTGACCCACTACTATATAGTCCCCATACATTGCAGGGTCCTTGATAAGCCATTAAACTGGAGTTTCACTTGCTGTAGAATGCAGTTTATAAAAAGGGACCCTTTGTTGGAATAATTCACTACCATAAAATCTATTGCCCCAAGTATGTCAAAATTACTGATTTTTTTTTTTTTTTTTTAGAAGGGGGTTTCCAAAGTGCTATGTTAGACTGATAACAGGACAAGGAGCAATGGTCTCAGATGCAGCAAGGGAAGTTTAGGATAGATATTAGGAAAAACTCTCTCACTAGGAGGGTAGTAAAAAATTAGAACACAGAGAGGCTGTGGACCTCCTTGGAGGTTTTCAAGACCTGGCAAGACAAAACCTTGGCTGGGATGAGATAGCTGGGGCTGGTCCTGCTTTGAGCAGGGGGTTGGACTAGATGACCCACCCTGAGGTCCTTTCCAACCCTAACTTTCTATGATTCTAACTGACCTTAGGAGCAAAAGTGTTGTGGAAGGCCAATGGGAGTTTTGTTTCTAAACTACTTAGATGCTTTAAAAAAATCCCATCTATTTATGAAATCCATGGCAGCTACTTCATAATTACAGTTGCAACTGAGCTTCCAATCAAAACCCCCTAGGACTTTTTTTTCCTATCCCAACACAAAAATTCATCCTTAAATAATCCTTTTGGTGTCTAAGTTGGCAAGTAAGATCTGAGACTGAAATAGAAAAGTATGAGACTTACTTTTTCCTTGGTTTGCTATAATGACAGCTGTGAAGATCACGAAGCAGATCAGCAGCAAGGCACACAGGATTTCAGTGGTATTCCTTTGGGCAGAATAAAAGAAGCGGCAACCTGTAGGGAGCAATGCTGCACTAAATTTCTCAGTGCAATTCAGCGTTGGATCAGCCCCTCCTAACATGTGTCTGGGAAGAGACTCCAGGCATTGGGCACTGTTATTTTAGAGCAAAGACGAATTAACTAAGGGAGAGGAGGGATTCATACTATGGCAAATACCTTGAGGTACTTAAGCTGAATATGAGCCAACAGTGTGCTCTTGCTGTCAAGAAGGCAAATGGCACGCTGGGCTGCATTGGTAGGTGTGTTGCCAGTAGGTCAAGGGAAGTGATTATTCCACTCTATTCAGCACTGGTAAGGCCACATCTGGAGTAATGTGTCCAGTTTTGGGCCCCCACTACAGAAAAGATGTGGGGAAATTGGAGAGAGTCCAGCAGAGGGTGACAAAAATGGTGAGGGGGCTGGGGGACATGACTTAAGAGGAAAGACTGAGGGAACTGGGCTTATGTAGTCTAGAGAGGAGATGACCAAGGGAGGATTCAATAGCAGCCTTCAACTACCTGAAGTGGAGCTCGAAAGAGGATGGAGCTGGACTGTTCTCAGTGGTGGCAGATGACAGAACAAGGAGCAATGATCTCAAGTTGCAGCAAGTGAAGTTTAGGTTAGATATTAAGAAAAACTTTCCCACAAGGAGGGTAGTAAAGCACAGGGACAGGTTACCCAGAGAGGTGGTGGAAGCTCCATCCTTGAAGATTTTCAAAACCTGGCTAGACAAAGCTTTGGCTGGGATGATCTAGTTGGGGCTGGTCCTGCTTTCAGCAGGGGGTTGGACTAGATTTGACCTCCTGAGGTCTCTTCCAACCCTAACTTTCTATGATTCTGTGATACTTCATCCTCTACTGGGACCCACCCATCTTGGGAGCTCTACAATTTGGCAAAATAGAAAATGCAGGGTGACTGTGATCACTTGACAGCAGTTGGAGTTGTGACCCACAGGTAGAGAAGCCCAGACTCGTGGAAACACAAGGATCTTTCTAGGCTTTAGGGAAAAAATAGGGTTCAGGCTCCCAGGAACAGCTTTATTCCAAGAGTAACATCATAATATAGGAAGTGGAGTTTCCACAGACATGAGTTTGTCCCATAAGAGCTAAGACGTTCATATGAAGGTTAGGAAAATCAGGTTTATAATAGGGCTGTGCGAAATGGAAGCGTCCTGTTTCAACCAGTGTTTCAACATTTTGACAGAACAGTGTTTCGTTTCAACTTTTGTTTCAAGTCAAAATGGCTGTTCCATTTTGTTCCATCAAAGCGTTTTGCCGTTTCAACTCTGTTTCTATGTTTCGCCCATAGGATATAACAGGGAAGGACAAAACAAGCTATAAATGTGTCATTTCTGGCCAGATTTAGATGAAACCTGCAGAAATAGTAGCCCCTTCTGAGGGCATGAAGCATGCCAAGTTTCAAGAAGATAGGTGCAGGGAGTTTGGAGAAACTGCATCCCAAATCCTTGAGAGCAAAACTCATGTCACGTGTATGTGTTAAACCACAGTGGGGTCAAAACTGCAGGGCTAGTAGCCCCTGCTGAAGCTACAAAGCCTGCCAAGTTTCAAGGTGATAGGTGCAGGGGTTTGGGGGGAACTGCACCTCAAGCTGCTGACAAGCAAAACTCATAACATGGGTACTTGTGCAACTGTGTCTGTCTTGGGGCACCGGGGGCGGGGTTCCCACCTCCCCCATGCCCCAAGTGTGGGGCAGACTACTGCAGGCCTGGCTGCTAAGCTACTGTGTTACCAGTTACCAATTAATCATGATTCACTCAGGGACCAGCTCAATACACAGTACCTAGTTACTATGTAATGAGTTATCCAGCATGGATTAACACCTACAAAACCACAGACTAAGGAGAGGAAATAATCAATATAGACAATCAACTGCCCCAAGACAGAGACAGTCAGTTGCACAAGTACCCATGTCACGAGTTTTGTCTATCGGCAGCTAGGGGTGCAGGGCCCCAGAACCCCCCTGCACTGATCTCGACAGCTGGCAGGCTTCGTGGCCTCAGCAGGGGCTACCATCCCTGCAGCTTTCACCCTGCTGCACCTTAACACACACAGTGTCACGAGTTTTGCCTGTCAGCAGCTTGAGGTGCAGTTCCCCCCAAACCCCTGTGCCTATCTTCTTGAAACCTGGCAGGCTTTGTGGCCTCAGTAGGGTCTACTACCCCTGCAGTTTTGACCCCACTGTGGCTTAACACATACATGTGACATGAGTTTTGCTTTCAGGATTTTGGGGTGCAGTTTCTCCAAACCCCCTACACCTATTTCCTTGAAATATGGCAGGCCTTGTGGCCTCAGCAGGGGCTAGCATGCTTGCAGTTTTGACCATGCTGTGGCTTAACACGTACACATGACAAGTTTGGCGCTCAAGATTTTGGGGTGCAGTTTCTCCGAACCCCCTAAACCTATCTTCTGGAAACTTGGCACACTTTATGCCCTCAGAAGGGGATACCACTTCTGCAAGTTTTATCGAAATCTGGCCAGAAATGACACATTTATCGCCTGTGTTGACCTTCCCCATTATAACCTATGGGCGGAACGGTGAAACAGCGGCGAAATGGCGAAGCATTTTGACTTGCCTCATTTTGAGGCTGTTTTGACCATATCTGTTTCATTTTGATTTTGCTGTTTCAACCTCAAAACAGGTTGAAACAATGTTGAAACAAAACTGTTGGTGAAATTTCACACAGCCCTAGTTTATAACAGTTGAGATTAAAATCACTGGACTAGTAGGAGAGCCGTACATTTTCCAGATTGTGGACACAAACTAACCACTAAACCCATCTTTCTTGAGTCCTAGCCCAGAACTTTAACTGAAAGACCATTTTCCTTTAAACCACTTCCTACTTACCTCTTTTCCTGCTTGGTTCCTTCATTTCGAGTTCCATACAATCAGAATTTTCCTGTTTGTTATAACCAAGTTGCTCCATGGCTGTGGTTATCTCTGCTTCTTTCCTTGGCACCAGCACATTTTATAGTTGCAGGAACTTCTGTCAAGTTTTATGCTGGGGAAAGAACGCCCTTCATGATAGCAACTTCCCATTCTCCTAGTGACTTGACTTCCCTTCTGCAGAAGGTCAATGCAGAGTAACAAGATTCTTGGAAGCTGCAGGCTCTGGTCTGTATATTTCCCAACTTTGAGTTCCCTGAATGCCTCGTTGTCTTTTGCTTTTTATAAAATCAGCATGCCTCATCAGATGCGACCCTGTGCTACTCCTGATGCACTGGGTGGTGCATAAGAACTGTAATAAGCATAAGACTTCATAGTCAGAAAAATGAAGGCACCTCACTGATAACTGGATTTTTCCTGGAGGAGCTCTCTTCTTTTCCACCCTACATTAACAGGCAGCTTATGATGGCAGTGCCTTAATTCTACAACTGGGAATATGTACTTGAAAAAGAACTAAAAGGGAATAATGTATCAACCCCTAGACATCCCAAGTCACTGAGTTAGCTCCGTTTCTGTGAACTTCTGGTTTGCAGGAGCACGAACGGAGGGCTAGAATTGGAGTATTGGAACCTGCAATAGCAGCTGAAATTAGGCCAGAGGTTTCCCTGCACCACATAGGTAGAAGATTCAAGTTACTTTCTTCTCTCTAAGCACTACTTTTCAGTGTAAAGGTGTTACCATACTTCAGGGAATTTAACTTGGACCTTTTTGGCTTACAGAGAGAGAAGACAGCAACCTGTCTCATAAGGTCGAGAAGTGAAAGATCTGGACAACTGATATTTAATTGCTTACCTAAATGATTAACAGCTTTAGTGGAATGTCTGGGCCATCGTCTGGTAAACTGGGATTTCTGGCTGCTTTTCCTGCAGCTGCCTATCTTCCTCAGAAGTTCAAACAAATTGCTCCAGCTTGTGCTCCCATTTCATACCTTGAGCATTGCTGCTTCTCACCACCCCAACTGCTAGTCTTATAGGATAAAATAGCAAGAATCATAGGTATATTAAATTCCAAGGAACAATTCTTTTGCAAGTTCAGCAACATGATGTTGGGTTAAAAATAGCATTGGTCAGCCTAAGGCTCTGGGTGACAGAGGAAGCAGAAATTAAGTGCTGTAGGTGGAATCTGTGCCTATATGCTCTGAGGATTGGCACTTTGGGTTGAAGGATGGCTAGGCTAGCTGTGCAGACTGGGAATAACCAAAATCCTTGCCTTACACTCGAAGGCCTGTGGGGAGAGAGAAGCCCTGAAAAGGAAGAATTCGCACTGACAGTGGAACCCAGAAGTAGCCATTGTCTCATAGTGGCCTTGGGGAAACAACTCAGCATTTTGCTTACAGCTTCCCTTTGCCATGTGCCTGCAAAAGGCACAAAGTTCAGCAGTTTTAAAGTATTTGAAAGAATCATAAGATTTTTGGCAGACAGCTTGACACCAGCTGTATTTGTATACTAAACAAACCAAAGTAGAGCCAAGATAGTGAGACCTAGTGGAAATGGGGTTGGGGATATTAAAAACCTTTTATAAAAGCGGGACAATGGCTGCCTGCCTTACCCGTGGCAGGCTCAGGTGTGATGTCTTCTTTTGTGCCAGGGTTGACAGTAGTTTTACAAAGAGGTTAGACAATGGATTTTTATAGCATAGTTTGGATAGGGCTGATCCTGCCTCAGGCAGGTGGTTGGACTAGATGTCCTCTGGAGGTTCCTTCCAGCCCCATTTCTCGATAATTCTTGTTTCTAACCAAAGCATCTGTACTCCATGTTGCAGTGTCCTCATGCCTGTCATATATAAGCCATTCTAAATAGTTCTTAGGAATTAGGTTTTGGTAGTTTCCTTTTACCCTCTTTTGCAAGTGAACTTTTGTTTACCTGAGAAATACTTTCATAGTGCATTCACTAGGCCTATGCTACATGGCTTTTTGCCAGCAAACCTTGAATGCTTGAATACTTAGAAGTCTATCTGTGGTCTGCCTGGAGGGTTACTCCAAGTAGAGAAAGGTGTGGACTGACACCCAGCAGCCCCCTGAACACATCTGATGATCCTTGCACCTTCCAGCAGTCTGTTCAGCAGTTGGTGCCCTGCCAGAATCCATTTCATCTTCTGCCAGCCCTGCGGCTATCCAAAGCTGCATGGGGCTGTCAGAAGCGTGTGGTAAGCATCTACCTTGGCAGCAGGATCTTTGTCCTGACCACAGTTCTGAAAGTAGCAGCAGCCTATGGTAGATGTGATTTGACTCAGCAGAGTCTCTGACTTATTTATCAGCTTACCTAATGTCACTGACTGTTCTTATTATGCAGGGCCTGAGTTTCAAATGCACAAAGTCTACTTTAAATCAGAGAAGAGGAGCCTGTTAAGCCTTCAAAGCCTGTTAAGAATCCTGCTAAATTCTCATCCTTGGTGGCAGTGAGTTCCCCTGTGCACTGTCTAAATTTGTGTGGCACTGTTTGTTAGAAGACAATCTGTACCCTCAGCAGGGCCACCTGGGTGCAGAGTGGGAGCAGCTACAAAGGTCAAGCCACTGGCTGCGGACTAGGCTCAGTATATAAGCTACAGTTGTTGCAGAGTAGACCTAGTATATAAACCCAAGCTCTTCACTTGGACTTTGGCTGTTCAGTGCTCTGCAACCTGTCAACAGCTGCGCCTTTTCCCCTTCACCCTGGTTCTTTGCTTCTGCTGACCCTGTTTGTGTGTCCTGGATTCCCTGCTCTTGACTTCTGGCGCTGCTGAGACTGCTGACATGGATCTTGCTTACTGACTAGGGCTTAGACTTGGACTCTGGTTCTATTTCTCTCATGGAGCTTTGGGCCCTGGTCTGGATTTGCCTGTGGCTCAGATGCTTGTCTACCCCCACTCTCCTCGACCCAATCCTTACAGTGCCTGTGATGTGCCAGGCATTTTCCAGAGGCACAAGAAGCAACAGTGTTTGCCCTGTTGTACTTACAGGTGTGCGGGCTGGGAGTGATCTGGAGCCCTTTTTTCGCGCCGCGGGCTGTGGCCAGCAGCCCGGACACGCTGGGTCAGAGAAAGCAGGCGACACGCTAGAATTAGGCACGGACGCATAATGGTTGATTCAAGATTGTTTACTTACACCGAAGATGGTCGCGGTGTAGGCTGGACAGTTTCCCAGGCAAAGCTCCGCTTAAATCCTCGTTTGAGGACTCGGACAGTACTTGGATCACTCCCACGGAGTTGTCGAGGCTCCGTGGATCCTTTTTTGCGCGCAGGGAGAGGGATACGTTGAGGATTTCGATTGGCGACGGGGAGAGGCTAGAGGCTGATCAGACCTCTGTTGCCTTCTTGAAATACGCTGGGTCCAATAGGCTCCGCAGCGCTTAGAGATCTTCACAAGACATGAAGTCTCCTCCTCCTGGTGTTCGTGGAGTCCTCCAACTTGGGCGGAAACCACTCAAGCTTTTTATACGGCTAGCAAGCCAATTGCTAGCCGCTACACGTGAATAATTTAACGCAAGCCAATAATGGGGCTCGAATTAGAATACAAATGGCGGGAACTCCTTGCAACGTGCATTTTTGTGCTGCAAATAAGAAATGCACCCTGCAAAGAAAGCTACAAATTGGCGGGAAAATAATTCAGTGGTGCCAAAGCACACGCACAACAAAAATCACACCCTTGGGTTGTGACAACAGGGTAAGGTTGGACAGACAGGCAGGCAGAGATCAGTGAAGGAGCAAACAAAATGATTTTCTTTACAATTCATGGACCTTCAGCCTCAGTGAAAAATCTTTTTGCTTTTAGGTCCATAACTTCTGCTTTTAGCTTCCTCTCTTTATTCCTTAGGCTGTTTCCTGATGAGCTTCCCTATTTTATTTTGTATCCCCACTTGTAGTCCTTGGTTTCTGCTACACATGTCAGGTGTGTGGGGGGTATTCTTTTTTCCTTGGAGGCATTGGTTGTTGGTTGCAGCCAAGGCTGGGGATTTTGACTGGACTGTGCCTGTGTTCTTGCTGGGACTTAAAGCTGGAGGTTCCTAGCTAGAGGATCTTTCCTCTCTGCTCAGGGTCAGACTGATTGCCATATTTGAGGTCAGGAAGGAAGTTTACCCCATTTTTAGGTTGGTATGGACCTGGTGGGGAGACCTGGGAGGAGGCTGCCTTCCTTCTTTTGTAGCAGAAGCACAACCTCTCCTTGGGATCTCCTGAGTGTATATTAACAACCACTTACAGAAGCAGGACATTGACTGCTGTGCCCCACCCCCCTGCTTTCCCTGTGGGAGTTCTGGGTGTGATGTGTTGTGTTAGGGCTGACAGTAGTTTTACAAAGAGCTTAGATGATGGATTTGTCCAGGTGGCTTAGACAGGGATGATCCTGCCCATGACAGGGGATTGGGCTAGATGACCTATGGAGGTCCCTTCCAGCCCTACTTTTCTATGCTGTCTATGATCTCTACAGTTAGTGCTGAGCCTGCATGTATGTAAGTTCTTTATACAGGACAAGATCCCTAGCTGGTAGTAATGAACTTACTGACTTTAGCAAAGCGACACCAGATTTTACTATCTGGGTTTCTGGTATGCTGACTTCAGAGCAATGATATGACTGTAGGTACTGTTCCCTGTATTGGAAGGAGAGACCAGCATGAACTAAAGTATGCATCTAAACAGATCTGTTTTGTGTCCTTTAGATACTTCTGCCACTCCATTTTCTATATTTGCAGGGTACTGCAGGAGGTGCTTTGTGTCTTGGGTTGGTGCTGCTGGAGGAATGTGGAAACTGGATTGGGCTGGGTCATGGGAGGACAGAAATGCATGTACACATGCAAACACTTGCACGCACACACCTGTTTTCTTGGGAATGAAGACTCAGATTTCCAGCAAGCTTAAGCACTGTAACTCCAGTGCAGGAGGTGAGCAAGCAAGAGGGAATATGCCATGTAGACTGTGTGTTATAGCATTCTGGGTGTGAGGGTAGTGGACACCATTTTATATGTGTGCATTTTAGATTGGAGTGTCTCTGGATGCAAATCAGTTCTCCCAGAACAACCAGTGCTCCACCAAATATTCACAACAACTAGGACTAGGATGAACTAAGCTGGGAAAGAGGAACAGGGTTAAGTTTGTGGATCTTGGTCCGTGGTGTAGGAGTTGGGTAGCTCAGACAGGACATAAAGGAAGCTTCACTATCCCATGTTTCTGACCTGGACACAGTGATTGGACTCAAGCAGCCTCTGTGGTGAGTCTTGTTGTGGTCCAATTTGGACCTGAGTTTGTGACTAGCTGCTTCTTCCTCTTTTGAACTTCCTAATTTTAGCCCTCACATTTCCTCCAGCCATAAGCCCTTCCCTGAGCTTGCTGCAGTTCATTATGTAAGACTGCCTTCCCAGCTGCAGTAACTTCTCCAGTGGTGCTGATTTCACAGCAGCTGGGGAACTGGCCCATTCTGCACAGAAGACATGGATGACTCTGTGGCAAGGCTTGGGAATTTTTATATTTGTCTTTGAGCACCTACTTAATGAGGATGTTCTGGGTACAGCATAGTCTTAAGAGCACCAAGTTTTTGTTGAGAGAGTAGTGTACTTGCAGCAGGCTAATGCCCAGCACACACAAGCTGCCATTATTGACTTTTGCCCGTCACCAGTAAGCAAAAGGTTACAGAAATGTCTTGAGTCACTGGGAATAGGTTGTCAAAGAGGAGGATACCACACATTGTAAGGCAGGTAAATTTATTATCTTGCTGCTCTCCACAGAATCGATTCCTGCGAGAGGAGCGTGACTGGAATATTATGGAGAAAGGGGAATTCAGTGAACAAAAATAGACTTTGGATCATTAAAACCCAGGAACGTATGTTCCCAAAAGATGGAAATCTCTGATCCTGGGGCACACTGATGCAGTAATTCACCTGGAGGCCCCATTTGGCATTTGGGGCCCCTCTGTGCCGAGCACTGCAAAGGGAAAATTGGAAACAGCTCCTGACCCCAGAAGCTTATATTGTAATGGACAAGATGGACAAAAGCAGAATTATCCCCATTTTGCAGATGAGAAAACCGAGGCCCAGGGAAATGAACTGGTTTTCCCATAGGCATACAATGGGATGGTGACAGAGCTGGGAACTGAACCCATTCCCTCTGTCTCAATCCTGTTCCTTACAAACAAGTATTTTTCCTCCTAGCAGAGCTGGTGGGTGATATTTATAAAAGGACACTTTAGTTGGAAGGGCCTGATTGTATCTTTCTCACCAATAGAGAATTATTCCAATGGAGTCAGTTCCATTTTTGCATTTACAGTGGTGCATCTGAGATCAGTATTCAGGCCAGTGCCAGGATGGATATGGAGCCAATGAGATCTACTATGCTTAGCAATTGTATCCCCCATGTGAGGACCACATGCAATGTCAGATCCTGCATCCTAGATCATAGGAAATGCTTTTGCTGTTGGGTCCAGTGGGCTAGGGAAACAAATTAAATAATAAATACCAGTCTATCAGTTTTTCTAACCCTGCTTTTCAGGGTTATGTCTGATAAACTCAAAGCCTTGCAATAGCCCCCAAGCCTTAACAGATGTACATTTTTAGCAACTGTGCCTGGGTTTCATTTTACATTCAGTCATTCCCCTCCCTTCTATAAATTCAAAGATCCGGTTCACATTTCTGTTCACAAATCCAGTATTCCTCTCCATGGCAGGGAGCATCATTCCATTTTCCTCCATCCAGAAGGGTGGCACAGTCCTCACCATGTCGTCCTGCATCATTGGGTTCTCCCTTGTTCCAGAACCTGAGAAAGAGGCCAGAGACCTTGTGGTTAGCAGTAAATCTGGAATTTAAAAAGGGGATGGGCACCAGCACATTGGATTAAAAAGCAGTTCTTCTACCCCACTTTTAAAACGGTGGTATGAACTGTGCCAGCTCCTAAAGGACAGGCATCTACATCACAGATATCAGTGGGCACTAACCAGCCTGCTAATCTGACACATCAGCTGGGACATGGACTAATCTGACCCCAAATGGTCCTAAAGCTGGATCCCACAGTGCAGAGCTGTGGTAGGTTGGTGATGGCAACTGGATAGTGAGAAGTTGGCCCATTCATTTTTTGTTCTGGAGATGGAAGAGATCCATTCTCAGTTTATTTTGCTAGTGTAGAAACAAAAGGACAGATGGCCTCAAGGTCTGCCAGAGCTCAATGGAAAAGCTGGCCATGGAACCCAGGAATCCTGGTTCCTAGCTTCTTTGTTCTGACCACCCCGGAGCAATTCCTTACCAGCACTGGACTAGAACCTAGGAATCCTAACTTCTGGTCTAGTGAATCTAACCACTAACACATCTCCCATTACAGAGATGGAGTTAGAACCCCATAGTCTTGCTTGTAGGTCACTCCAGTATGTCCTAGAACACGTTGCTAGAGCTGATTGGGGAAACTCTGCTGAAATCCTGCTCGGCTGAACAGTTTGATTTTGATGAACCAGCACTTCTGATGGAGGAAAACAGTTGTTCATTAGATGCAGACAATCTCTGTTGAGTTCTTCCTGAACTACTGTTGTCATCATCGGCAATCCCTTGATTCCTGGATGATCTCTACCATAGTTTGTTAATGTATCTTGAGGTGACTTGAGCCCCAGACTCATCTGCAAATGCCATGCCTGAACTGCCACTGAGTTGGAGACCCCAGAGCTGGGATTATCCATGGTCAGAGGATGCAGGGCTTGTTCATAGTATTAAGCATTCTAGAAGGAAGATTGCTCTCGAGCTGGGCCCAACCTCTTTAGTCTCTCCTCAAATGGAAGATCCTCCATAGCACTGATCATCCATGTTGCCCTTGTCTGGATCGTCTCTAGTTCTTCTGTTTCCTTTCCGAGATGTGGGGACCAGAACTGGGCAAAAGATTCAATGTGCGTTTTGTTTTGTGCTAACGTGGTAGGATGCTCTTTTGGTGATAAAAGAGGACCTCAGATCTTATGTGGTTCAATTACCAGAGGGAGATAAACTCAAGCTGTTGTAAATACTTCGTGTCTCAGTGTCTTTCAGCAGAAGGGAGAAAGCAGAATTGCCTGACTCTGTGGAACAGCTCACTTTCCACAGATGCCAAATAAAAAGGACTTACTTGAGGGTTAAGGAAGTGCCATCAACCCAGTGCCAGTATCCTTCCTCATCTTCGTCAGATAGGCCCAGCCAATAAGCATGGATATCAAGAATTTGGTTTGACAGAAACTTCTATGGAGGGGAAAAAGAACACAAAGTTAAAGAAACAGGTGAGAGTCTGTAGTTACCAGGCACTAATTTTTTCAGTCCTTTAAGTTTATGATTTATCAGACTATATCTTCCAGGACAGTCCATGGCTAGAGGCACTCATAATTAAGGAACTATTCAAATTGCAATTTTATAGATTTAATGGAAATTACAAAATCAGGCAATTTCCATGAAATCCAGTGGGGGGCAAGGGTGGGGGATGACTTACTAAAAATACAATGCTGGCTCCCCAGTGGCAGCTAGCAGTACTTGTGGCCACTGTGGCCAGACCTTGGGTGAGGAGGGGGGAAGCAGGCAAGATGGCTGCCACACCCATTTCTCACCACTGATTAGTGGACAGGGCTGCCTGTCTTGTGCCCCCCCCCTCCACCAATCAGCAGTGAGGGGTGGGGCCACATAACACAGCATACCTACAGGCTGGGGAGTTCCCCTCTTGAAAGCACAGAGGCGGAAAGGGATCTTGGAGTCATTATTGACTCCAAGATGAACATGAGCCGCGAATGCCAGACCGCAGCCGGCAAGGCTGGCTATAACTTGTCATGCATCCAAAGGTGCATCTCAAGCTGGTCCAGAGAGGTGATCCTCCCCCTCTATGCAACTTTGGTCAGGCCGCAGTTGGAGTACTGCGTCCAGTACTAGGCACCGCATTTCAAGAGAGATGTGGCCAGCCTGGAGAGGGTCCAGAGGAGGGTCACCCGCTTGGTGAGAGGGCAGCAGGACAGGCCCTACGAGGAGAGACTGAGGGACCTGAACCTGTTCAGCCTCAGCAAGAGGAGGCTGAGGGGGGACCTGGTGGCTGCCTACAAACTCATCAGGGGAGATCAACAGCGGGAAGGGTCTATATGATGGACAGCCCTCTCCACCAATCTGTAGCCAGAGCTGAGCCACCAGGGCCCCTAAGCCAGAGGCGTGGGGCCCTGTCATGATGAGCCCATGAAAACGGCAGCCAGCCTTGTGACCCCTACCCATAATGCACCTTGTCTATAAAAGAGGCCAACTGTGACGTGTTATGGGAGATGTAACTGAGCAGGAAGCCCAGCTCAGTGAAGAGCAGGGGCCTGATGTGCTGAAGCTACAAGTCCCACAGTGACGTGCAGTCTTGTTGATTTGAAAGTGTTAGGGGGGTCTTTTAAATATTTGAGAATTCCGATTTTTGCTAAAGAGGAAAAATCCATTTTAGACCAGATCTACATTAAATGCCTAATCTCAGCTGTGCACTGCAAAGATCCCTTTCTGAATAGAAAGTAAACTCTGTGTTATGAACTCTGTGTGATGGACTGCCTTTTGTGATGTGTGCATGTGTAGTGCCCAGAGCAACGGGGCCTTGACTGGAGCTGACGGGCGCTACTGTATTGTGAAGCGTAAGAGTTGGTAGTAATGCGACTGAATGCAATACATTGCACTGCTGTTCTGTGACAACTTTAGCTTGTTGCAGGAGAAATTAAGATAGCCTAGTGTCAGTTCCCAGGGCTTGTAAATTCTTGGCTATAGGTCTCCTGATTTCTTTCTGGGGTGATCAAGGAAGTGATTCACCTACCTTCCCAAAATTACTTGTATCCCATATCATTTCAAATTTCATTACGCCTAGGTATTAGGATACAATTGTAAATTCTTTTCTAGTTTATTGTACATTTTTAAATATTTTATATTATACTAGCCAAATGCCCATCATGAATGACGGATTTCAAAGGAGTGTTTACATGGCTGGTCCCAAAGGATGGCCCTGCCCCTGCCCGTTCTGTTGCCCCTCACTGCCAATCCACTGACCCCAGTGCCCCTCCCTCACCAAACTGCAGTACCCTGGCCCCCTGGGACGTGCTGGTGCCCCTCACTCCTGAACCGCAGCCCCCTGGCACTGCCAGTGCCCCCTGCACTCCCAACCCACAGCCCCTGCTCCCACCCCAGTGCCCCTCACTCCTGACCCGCAGCCCCCTGCCCCTCCAGCCCTGCTGGAGGTGCCCCAGCTGTCCCCATCCTGACTGAGCCGGAGCACAGTGGCACCGATTCATGCAGGTGGCAGTGGAGTATGTCTGGCCCCAGGGCGGGCTGAGGGAAGAGGAGGGGGGCTTGTGGCAGCCCGTGCCTTGGGATGAGGCTGCTGCACCAGGCAGCCTGGCCATGGCCCCCTCCTCCTCCTTCCTCCCCCCTACCTTGCCCCCACAGCATCTCCTGGCTGCTCAGCCCCCAGAGCACAGGTACCGGCCCCAGTGCTGCCATCTGGCCACAGAGTTCCCCACTGCCCTCCAAGCCCCCCCCACCCTGCCACTTTTCCCCACTGGAGAACAGCCTGAGCGCTTGGTCAAAATTGTTACAGACAGACAGATAGACTAAGCCCTTTATTAGAATAGAATTTTGTCTAAATTATTCTCGTTGCCCTTGTAAATTATTCTGTTTCCTTTGCTGTAAGCTGCTGTAAGCCTTTTCTGGGGGAATGGCAGTATATAAATTGCATGAATAAAATATATATACAGTGGGCGCAAGAGTCAGATTCAAATCATAGTTCCACTGATTGCTATCAAAAGTATCCCTGCTGCATTCAGTAGAGTGACTATAGATGCATGCTAGTAACTGGCCACCTCTGCCCTCCCTGTGTATATGCCCTGCCCCAACTTCTCTCTCAGGCCTCAATTTAAAGCTAGGCATGGATTTTCCTGAGGGCGGGATTATTTTTGGTTGCTGCTGAGTTTTGGTCAGAGACCTGGAGTGAAATCTCACCTAAGAGATCTGAGAGGCCTTCCCTGGTGCAAGGACGAGGGGGGGGAGAGAGAGAGAGGGGGAGAGAGAGGGGGAGGGAGGGAGGGGGGGAGAGGGGGAGGGAGGGAGAGGGGGAGAGGGGGAGGGAGAGGGGAGA